>NC_140584.1:313574672-315004126 GCF_964204655.1 Triturus cristatus | reverse complement strand
AGTTGGGCCATTGGGCTAGGGAGTGCCCAGCATTGCGTGCTTCGCGGCAGGGGCACACTCCGGGTGGCCAGAGAGGTAGAGGGGGCTTCTCGAACTTTAGAGGAAATTCTAATGATGATGTCCGTTTCGGCACTGCTGGGCAGCACCGAGATAGCTCAAACGTTTTCGATCGCCAGCATCAGTATCATGTATCGGACATCGATCATTCGGGATATCATGATTCTCAGCATGCATAGGAATGCGTAGGATGGGGGTCCGAATCAGTTGAGGTGCCGGTCGATCAGACGGGTCCTTATGTATCGGCTGAGGTTTTAGGTTCTACTGATCAGTTCCTAGTGGATACAGGAGCGACACGTAGTGCATTGTCTAGGTACTTGGTTCCGGGGGCTCCCCCATCCGGCTCAATAGTTACATCGGTAGGGTTTGACGGTACACTCTCCCGAAGCCCTCTTTCACAGCCCCTTGCATTTAAGGTTGATTGTTTTTCTGCGCCTTGTCCGTTTCTGCTTGCTCCGTACACACCGGATAACATTATGGGCCTTGATATGTTAAAGTACTTTAGGGCTACAATTCGTTGTTCCCCTGAGGGTGTGAGGGTGATTCTAAATGACAACTACCCCCGATCTGGGCGGATGTGTACGATCTCTGAGGATGCGTTGTTGGCTACCCTCCCCCAAGCTTTATGGGCGACTTCAGACACAGATGTCGGACAAATGGTGATTCCTCCGGTCCACATTAGTGTCCAGGAGGGGGCGGTGCTACCACGCCTCCCACAGTATCGTATTTCCCAGGAGGGCGAGGAAGCTCTCATACAGATTGTACAGGATTTGATCGCAGTAGGAGTAGTGGAAGAAGTTCCCTATAATATCTGTAACAGTCCGATTCTCCCTATTCTGAAAAAGGACACGGATGCAAAAGTCTATCGGTTTATAATTGATTTGAGGGAGGTAAACAAGATCGTGATACCTCAGTACCCGGTGGTTTCCGATATCACGACGTTGCTTACCTTGGTCCCGCCTACGGCGACCGCGTTCTCAGTGATTGATTTGAAAAATGCCTTCTTTTCTATTCCCATTCACCCTGATAGCCGATTTCTTTTTGGGTTCACATTAAACAATAGATCTTATCGTTTTTGTAGAATTCCCCAAGGCTATACAGAAAGCCCTAGTATTTATAGTCAGGCCTTGAAGCGACAGTTGGATTCCTTTGTTTTACTCGAGGGGGTCGCCCTCATTCAATATGTCGATGACATCCTGTTGGCGGCTGACACCCTGGAGTTGTGCGAGAAAAGCACGATAGCCTTACTTTCCTTTTTAGCATCCCACAATCACAAGGTCTCTAGGAAGAAATTGCAATTCTGTAGACCAAAGGTGACTTATTTGGGTCACCTTTTGTCTAAGGAGGGGCGTGCACTCACATCAGATCGTATCCAAGTAATCTTGGACACACCGAGGCCATCCACGCAGAAGGATGTGCGTGCATTTTTGGGCCTCGTTTCTTTTTGTAGACAGTGGATATTGGGGTTTTCACACATAGCTAAGCCATTACTAGCGCTCTTGACAAAAGACACGCCTATCCCAATCCCTTGGTCAGATGAGTGTGATGCTGCTTTTCAGCAATTGCGACAGGCCCTTTGTTCAGCACCAGTGTTAGGGACCCCTGATTATACAAAACCCTTTTCGTTGTATGTGCATGAGAAAGATGGATGTGCATTGTCAGTCTTAGTACAGATGCACGGTGATAAGCAGCGCCCTTGTGCATACTTTTCGGCTGTACTTGATCCTGTCGCCCGAGCATTACCAGGGTGTTTTCGCTCGGTAGCGGCGACAGCTGTGTCAATACGGCAGAGTGAAGGAATTGTATTGTCCCATAAACTATTGGTGTTAGTTCCCCACGCTGTTGATGCCCTGCTTAATCAAACAAAGACGCAGCATTTGACCAGTGCCCGTTTAACGGGATATGAGTTGACGCTTTTAGCTCCTCACATTACGTTAAAAAGGTGCGTGACATTAAACCCGGCCACATTGTTGCCATACCCCAAGACCCAGCCTGAGGCACAGAAAGCGCATGATTGTATTCTTGTGACTGAGGAACAAACAAAGGGTCGTATTGATCTCCAGGATACGCCCTTTTCAGAGGTAGATGGAGAATTGTGGGTGGATGGATCATGTCTGAAGCTACCAGATGGTACGGCTTCAGCAGCGTATGCAATTACCACGTTGCGGACGATAGTGGAGACAGCACGCATACCACAGAAATCAGCTCAAGCAGCGGAACTGATAGCGTTAACACGAGCGTGTGAGCTTAGCACAGGATTGTGTGTGAATGTTTACACAGATAGCCGCTATGCCTTCGGAGTAGCGCACGATTTCGGCCTACTCTGGAAGGAGAGAGGGTTTCTAACGTCACATGGGGTGCAGATAATGCATGGGGAGTTAGTCCACAATCTTTTAACTGCATTGACATACCCAAAGAAAATTGCCATTGTTAAGTGTAGCGCCCATAGGAAAGTGGTTGATAAGGTTGGAGAAGGGAATGCGTTAGCGGATCGAGTAGCACGGGAGACTGCGATGCAGCCCGGTACTACTGCCATGTATGTAGTGAAGTCACAGGTGGAGAGATGGCATGATGCGAAGGAGGAAGTGCGAGAAATACAAAAGACCGCTTCTGACAAAGAGCGGGAACAATGGGCTAGCGAAGGAGAACTGGATGACGAGGGTTGCTGGAGAAATAAGCAGATGGATAGATGGAAATTACCCACGGCTTTTGTACAACCTATGGTCCAGATGGCACATGGGCTAGCACATGTTGGAGCTTCCGCGATTGTGAAATTGCTTACCCAAGTCTGGGAGCATCCAGAGATTGCTAGCACGGCAAAGAGGGTGGTGCAGACTTGTATGATCTGTCTGAAGTATAACCCAGGGAAAGGCACGCGAACTCCAGCAGGAGGATTTGCGACACCCACTGCACCCTTTGAGGTTCTGCAGATGGATTACATCCAGCTTGAGCGCTGTAACAATTTGAAGTATGTCCTAGTAGTGGTTTGCGCCTTTAGTAAATGGGTCGAGGCGTACCCCGCGAAAGACAATACTGCAATGACTACAGCGAAGCTATTGCTGAAAGAGTTTTTCCCCCGATACGGCGTCTGTAGACTTCTGTGGAGTGATAATGGCCCTCACTTTGTAGCGGATGTTATAAAGTATGTCTTGAAGGGCCTAGGCATCACCCAGAAGTTTCACGCCGTGTTCCACCCTCAGTCTGCAGGACTAGTCGAGAAATATAATGGTACACTGAAGCTTAAGATTGCCAAAATTCAAGCTTCAACGTCTTTGACTTGGCCAGACGCTTTGCCACTGGCGTTATTGTCAATTAGGTCGGTGCCACACTCCCGAACCGGCCTTACACCCTATGAGATTGTATTTGGACGCCCAATGAATATTTGGGGTCCACCAAGACCTAAGGCTGTGTATGATGTACCTTGTGTGATGATGAGTGATTATCTGGCACAGTTAACGGATAACTTGGTTTCTATTCATCAACAGGTCCGAGAGGCGCTCCCTGATCGGTCTACCGGTGAAGGACATGGTCTCCGGCCTGGGGATCATGTCATGCTGAAGGTTTTCGACAGATCGAACAGTTTGGAGCCGAGATGGGTCGGACCTGAGCAAGTCCTTCTTGCAACGAGGACGGCTGTGCGAGTCTCGAACAAGAAGAATTGGATCCATTCCTTGCACTGTCGAAAGGTACCGCCCGGATTGGTGGAATCTGCCGTGCTGACCGATCAACGAGACATCTTAGCAGCAGAGACAGGCCGTGCTGCAGAGCCAAACGACACGGAGGAGCTCTTTTCGGACCACACGACTTCTGGAGGAAGGCGATATCATCTGCGACCAAGGAAGTGAGGTTTCCAGTACCGGGACATACTGTCAGAACGGCCCTTGGGTTAGTGAAACGGAGAGCCGATGAGGCAAGGGGGGGGGATCAGCCCTGCATTAGTGTAGTGACACCCGTCTTGGCCCGCTGGTGAAGAAATCAACCGCTGCCCAAGGGGAAGAGTTCTGACAGACTTTTAGTTTCAGGAAGATACCAGGGTATTGTTTCCTTTGACATGGAAAAGAAGAAAATCATTTGTGCGTTGGGGTTCATACTAACAGTAGCTATCGTTGGTATAACCACATGGTTTGTGGAGGAGGCAACTCCTGCCCGAGAGACACTTGTGTTGACGACTCCAGTGCCTGCGGAGCACTACTTTTATACATTGCCATACCAAGAGTTGAAGCATCGACAATCCTATTTGAATAACACTTTTATTCAGATGCTGCATCACACCCACGTTGCTACGAACGCTACGAACTGTTGGATATGTGGGATGATGCCAGCCCATCAGAAGAAAGGAGGTACGCCATTCATACCCCTTCCTTTCTCTCACAATGGCTCTTGTAGAGCATGGTACACTCTGTTGTTTGCCACTCGAAAACCGACAGTGGGACGATTGCTTTTCAGACTTAATAAAGAATGTCATCAGGACAGAAATGGATATCCACAAGCAAATGGAACAATTTGGGAATGGGAAGAGTACCGACCGGACAATGAATCCATTCCCTATATCTTCACGAATACCAGAGACACTGTGGGAAAGGAAAAATTTGTGATCCAAGTGGCACAAGCCCAAGCGGACCTGTGTGTCCAGAGTGTGGGTTTTATCCCTGTTGGTGTCAGTGATTGTATAACTGTGTTAAACATTGATGGGTTAAATAATAGCACCTTCCTAGCATCCCATAATACCTATTTTGTATGTGGAAATAAAGGTTATTACCGTTTGCCGGCTGGGTGGTCTGGGGTATGCTATGTATCATTCCTATTACCTCCTGTATTTCTAGCACCCGCGTCATACCATAAGGATTTGAAATTGCTGAATAATGTGACTGTAAATAGATATAAACGTACTCTATCTATTAATGAGGTGGATCAAACCGATACTAGTTTGCAACAGTATATTGATTTCAACTTAGGACTGTTTTTCTTCGTTGGAGCTGCTCTGAATAGTAGGAAGATCCGGAGATTAACGAGAGTGGTAGAAGCTGTGACTAATCAGACTGCTGCTGCTCTTGGGAATCTCACGGAAGAATTACAGATAACCAGGATTGTTGCATTGCAGAATCGTATGGTATTGGATGTGATGCTAGCTGATCGAGGAGGAGCCTGTAAAATTATTGGAAGTAGCTGCTGTGTGTTCATCCCTGATCATACGCCATCCGTTTATAACGCCATTAATAAGCTGCATAAAATAGCAGCTGAAATCCACACAGAAAACGGCACTTGGTCCTTTTCTGGATGGTTTTGGGCGTTGATTACTGCCTGGGGTTGGAAGGTTCTAACTGGTCTCTGCATTATTGTAGCAATTCTGTTCCTTCTCTGTATGTGTATTCAATGTGGACCATTGTGCTGTTCCGTATGCATTTCATTTTGCATTCCAGATAAGAAAGCTGTTGCCGATGTTGCCCGCCAGAAGGGTCTAGCTAAAGAGGTTAAAGGAATGATGATAATTGACATATACGATGATTATTCTTGGAAACCGGATGTCTTCAGTAAATGCTGAAAGGGTCGTCTGTTGTAAATTAAGGCAGAATGTGATTAAGCATTCACTGAAAACATTAGTGTTTCCCTTTTATCGTGTTTTCCTCGTTATGTTGGCCGAAGTCCGGACTCCATTTTGTATTGACATGCTGCCACGTGTTCACCACGATGAGAGTCCGACCTCTGTGTTAGTTGCTCTTGTAATCTGCCTAGCAACAGTTATAAATAGCTCTCTCTTGTCCATCTGGCGCATGCCCAGACTTGACCACATCTGTTATAATTAGCTTTGCTTGACCATGTGTTTTCACGGGCCTAAGGAGTGTGTTAACTCCGCCCATGTATTGATTTGGTATCAAGAATGACCCTAAATGGTAATGTTCTTTGACTCCATGTGGTATCCACCCACTCATGAGCCCCTCTGTTGTGTATAAAAGGGGACTGTGTACGCAAGTTCGGTGTGCTACTCCTTGCAATACTGAAGAGTGTTGTGTGGATTGTAGGACCACCCTTAAGGGTTAATAAACGTTGTCTTTGTACTTTGCAGTTTCCGTGCCAACTTCCTTATAGATTTCGTTACAGAAGAGCGAACCCTTGTCTCTTGCGGGCCTAGCTGGGGCTTGTATTCATCACTGGTCACACAGTTACGTTGGAAGATAAAACCTGAACTACATTAACCCCTTCGCTGCGGCGGAAATTCCGCCGCAGCGCTGGGGGGTGCGGGGGGGGCAGCGCGGTGGCGCGGTGCTCATGACGGAGCCACTCCGTCATGAGCCACGGTTGGGCTGTGCTCATGACGGAGTGGTTCCGTCATGACTTCGCCCACGGCGCTAATCGCCCGCACAGGCGGGGAATTAGCGCCGCGTGGGCGGCGCGTCCGCCAACGGCCGTAGCATGACGGAACCACTCCGTCATGAGCACACGGCAACCGTGGCTCATGACGGCGTTGTTCCGTCATGAGCACGAAAGGAGTTAATGTCCCTAAGCAGCAGCGAGTCACAGCGGCACAGGGAAAAACAGGTGCGGGCTCATAAACATAATGATGAAATATAAAATGTGTGCATACAGTGTGCGCTACAGTACTGTGTGCAGCAGAGATGTGCGCCACACTGAGGATAGCGTTCGCTGCTATTGCTCTATCAAGGCTTGTGTGCACTAATATTAACATTTGGGCAAAATACATGGCGTTGCTTTGGGCCTGATAATGGCGTTGCTTTGGGCCTGATATTTAAAGGCCATTGCAGTTGCCAGGTCTGTCCGTCGTATTGGGCTTCCTAAAAAGCGAACAATATGGCTCTGCGTGGTATCATTACAGCTCCGGGTTGGGAAGTGGAGACTTAGCTTACCGCGCCAGTAAAATATATGGAGCTCGCTTAATTACATTTTCATTCCAGTGGGCTTGTTTTTACTCATCGACCTGGACAAGATGTAAAGCTATGCTGGCTCCTTCGGTATTGAATCATGAGACGCGCAGATGCACTAGAGTTCTAGCAGCAGGTACAGTAACTCTAATGGATCCTAGCATATAAGATATGACTGGATAACGTGTTCGCACCTAACACTGTGCAGCTTCAGATATCTGCACCAATAGCTATTTTATGGGGAAAATCAGGCATTTTACAGCATATGCTAATGAATATTTACAAAATAAGAACAAACAAAAAATAAAAATGTTCAAACCGAAAATAATAGACGATAAAAATATCTGCATTTAAGAGCCCAGGAGTGAGTGACGGGGCATTCTTCACACCACTGCTACACAAGAGGATGGGTGCATTTAATGGGGAGCTGCATGTTTTGAGATGGCTCAAACACAACCGAGCTAAGCACAGAGCTATTTGTCATGCAGCAGTCTCTGCATAACCTGGCACCAAAGCAAAGGGTATTTAGGGGCATATTTACAAGCAGGCGATAAAAAATGATCGCCGCTTTTGCGGCCGTTTTCGGCCGAAAAGCGGCGATAATTTTATCGCCTAATTAGCAAGGCCACGCTAACGCATGAAACCTTGCTTTAGCGTGGGGATTCTTTACGCCCAGCTTTGCATCTCTAATGAGATGCAAAGTGGGCGTTCCTGACCTAACATGACAGGAGAAATGTCGCTAAGCGTCATTTCTCCTGTCATCAAGCCCCATGCTATGAAGCATAGCGTCAGGAAAAGTAGCGATAACCCCTGTTATCGCTACTTTCCTTACGCCTGCTTCAGGACTGACTTCGCCACGATATCCTAAGGAGGGTGGATATCATGGCTAAGTTTGTGAGTCCCTATCAGCAAGCTAACGCCACATTGCGTGAGATTATCGCTGGGTTTCCAGCGATAATCTCACGTTAGGCAGTTAGCGTGAGAATTTTTATCGCTGAGGAGATAAGCGTTGCTAATAGCACGCTATCTCAGCGATAAAAATCCACGTTACCCAGCGATAATTATCCTCACGCTAAGAGCGCTGAGTGATAATTATCGCCGGGTGTTGCTGATATGCCCCTAAGTCACTGTTTCTGCCGGCTTGTGGCACCCATGTGAGAGTAAATTCACACAATGTTTATACTTTGAAAACCTGTGAAGTACTTAGCTGCGGCTCCAGGAAGACGGACACAAAGCCATGGAGCTACTTTGAGGGGATTTGTTTTTTTGTGCATATAAAGCATACAATTTCAAGAACACCTGTGAAGTACTTGGGTGTGGCTTTAACACCAAGCCAAGCAGCAAGTTTAAATGTAATCTCTTAAAAGACGACCAGCACACACTAAATAACTTTAATTTAAAAAAAAGTGTGTGTTTTGGCCTAGAATGCAGCTGATCGGTAGGGGCTGTAACTTTTGCATTTCATAAACATCACCCGCTTAACAAAATAAAAAAACAGCATAGCACACAAATACAATGTAATTAGAAATAATAATACAAAGCGGACCCAAACTAGGCAACATCTGGAAATATATATAAATTATATCCCAATATTCACACAGTTGGCAGGGGGAAAAACCTTTTACAGTCTTTATACATTGTACTGAACATTAAAACTGAATGCTTTTGCTGGCGAGAAAGTGTTACTTACAGTTGTTAAATATAAGTTATAAGTACAATACATTTAAGAAAAAGACACATGTAGCAATCTCAAATTTTAGCCGCTATATGCAGACAATTTTGAACAAAAGCGCCTCCTGAGTTGTAAAAGCAGCTAACTTAACTAGACTTATCTAACCTACTTGCTTTACTTTATTATGGGATGTGGACAGCTTTATTGATAACACACCTTTACAAAACCCTCTAGACCTATTGCAATAATTTCTTTAAGTTGTGACACTATTTTCTTTTTTACATTTGAAGCACTAATAGCCATATTATACTAAATTAATAAGCATACACAATTATTAAAATACACAGTAAAATAAAGCCCTAAATTTATCGTACACAGAAAATCTTTGACCACGACATGTGTAACACAACACCAGATGCAGCTAACCTCTGCAAAAGGTTTGTAGACAAACGGACAGAAGAGTGATAAAACCCAGCCCCCACTCCACTTGTAAAGAGAACACAAGGAATTTTTACGATGGACCAAAAGGATCCTATAAAACTTGTGCTTATCTCGAGGAAGCACATTCCTCAAAGGCTCAGTGAATACTAGCAAAAAAGAGAGAACAAGCCCCCAGTAACAGCACAGGTTGTTTATGAGCTGTTACCAGAGCTATTATAAACATTAAACCAGGAAAAATTAGAAGTTAACCCCAAAGACTGTTTAAACCTATGCACAAAACAAAAAATAAATAAAACACACACTGATTTGCAGCAGGCAAAATAACCTACAATATTACATGCAGATTTAATGGCTAAAAAGAAACAACGCGATTAAGATGGCACAACCTTTTTAGCCACGGGCACAAAGTAATGTTGGAGAATAAAATGTGAACTAGGAGAAAGTTCCCCTTAGCAGCATACAATCACAGCTACACGGGGAAATAGAGGACATATAAAATATGTGCATAGAGCGCATGTTCTACCTAGGTGCTCTAGGCGCTTTAGTGCATTGAGGAAAGGTACATGGTGCATAAAGAAAGCTACGAAGGTTCTGATGTTATTGTAGGGTGGAGGAGTTATACTTCCCTTACTGCCGCGGCTCTAGGGGCCTATGGAGAGTCTTAGTAACACCATTATAAGTATAGTGTACAGGGGCCAGTGATTAAAGCACAAAAACGCCAGAACTTATCCCAAAGACTGTGCCAACCTGTGCGCTAGTACTGCATTTGAAACAGGTAAGAGGTGTTGTAAGGGAAGCCCAGAAAGCGCTGGTGATACAGTATGGTGGAGGAGGCCTTTATGGCTATAAACAGTAGAGCAGCGCTGTGTGCCACCTTGAAACAAAATAGTTCCAAATTACAGGAGGATAGCATAACCTTACAGCGATTACACAGTGAGTCAATAGAAAGCCTGAGATTGAAATTCAACAAGGGGGCAAACACGAAGGTTTTGAATGTCAAGCAAACAAAAAAAAAAGAACAGAGTTCAGTTCTGGGAGGGTAATGAATACAGCCACATATTCACTGCTAGTGGATGCTTGTGATGCAGCGCAGAAAACCTGGGTAACGGGGAAAGGACAAGACCCGTACCAATATCCTCCTTCTGTCACAGACCAGATATCACATTTACGCTTTCACACATGCAGTCATTGGTGGGGCCCATAACACCAACATTCACACATCACTTCACACTGGTCTGCACATACAGGAGAGATGAGTGATTCTGGCGCTGACATGAAAGGAATACCTTATAATCTATAGGAAGAAAAGTTATATTACATATCTATACATTATTATCCCTACACCTACAGATCTCAATCCTAAACATCAAGCCACTCCTCCCACGTGATCAATGGATCATTTAGTTGGATTAGTTGATGGTGATTTAGAACCAGCTAAAACACATTTAAGATTTTGATCTTCCCTCCCTCAATAAATCACAAACGCATTTGCTTGTTAATCAATATTTGTTTATCTATTTTATCACAAAAGGTTAAATCTACATCTAGAAAGTTTTATCAATTTTATGTAAATCACAAAACACCATTTTTACCTAATCTGGCTATCGGGCGTCCTCTAAATCATCAAATTAGTAATCAATCAGTCAGAATTTAGAAGTTCTTCATGCAGCACGCTACAGTCCCAAACAAGGCAAGGACCAGAGACGTGCAAGTATCTATCAGTGCCCATAAATTTTATAAAATTTGTAGTTCATCAGGAAAATGGGCAGCATTCGGACTGTCAAAGATTCAGGAACGCAGCAGTCACCCTAGATAGTCTCGTCGCGTCGCGTCACCGTCGTCTTCGTCAGCATAAGGAAAAGGGAAAGTATATATCTCTCTATTTTACCACCATTTTTATAATAAAAGTTAGGTCAAGATGCAACAATTTACAAAATTTGAACATTTCTGATTGGTCGGTGGAGATTGTCCAGTGAGGTTCAGCACAGTTTGAGGGGTTATGTCATGTGCTTGTAATTATCTAGCATTTAGCGACATTTAAAGCGTTCATATTCACCCATTTGATGTCATCTTGGGCAACATAACGAAAACGTCACAAAAGCCACATATATCATGCAGTATTCTATTTACTTCATATACTACTGTTAGTATGCGTACGTATTTTAGTCATAGAAGTTAATTAGCCATGTGAAATGCAAATCCCACGTATAATTCATATATTAATAAAGTTGATTAGAAACATGCAAAACTCATTTAATAATATTACAATTAATAGATTATTTAATTAGTATATTCAAGCAGAAATGGGGGGTATACAAAATGTTGAACTACCCACTCCATCAATCCCCCCTTTGGTGATTTTATCACCACACCATTAAAATTTTGTATTAATTTACATGGAGTTGAAATGAATTCTTGCTTTAATTTACATCTTTGTCTCCCCAATTTCTTCTCTTCTGGCTGTTTTATACATGTTCTCTTTCATCTTCTAATTCTACTTCTTCAAATTCCCTCTCTTGTCTCTTATCCTGTCTTCTCAAATTTTCTCTTTTGAACTTTTTCTGGATTTTCTTTCTTTTACGACATAGACATACTAATCTTAATATTAATACTACAAAAATCACACACGTTAATGGAAATAAGATTTTACCTAAAAAGGTACTACCTAGGTTTACTAAGAAATCTTTAATAGAAGATATTTTCTTTCCAACCTTTTCCCAAACACTTTCAACCTCCAGTGGTGCAATTTCATCATGCAAATCAGTTATATTTTTAATATAAATTTTCAAATCTTTACTTTCGTCTGGAATGTAAGTACAACAATGTTGAACTTTCAGCATTCCACAGACTCCACCTTCTTTTGCCAATAATATATCAAGGGCAAGTCGATTTTGCATTACCATGGCACGCATGGCAACCATTTCAGTATTTACCAATAAAAATCCTCCATCGGTGCTTGCTGACAAGCGATCCACTACTGTTGATAGCCTTCTAATTTTGTTTGCATTCAGAGATATTCCCACTGCTGGTATCAATGCTCCAAAGATGTCACCTACAATTTCTGACCAAGATTCTCTCTTTCTACGTGCTAAATAACTGCCTAACTAATGTACCCCATCTTCTCCACTTCCCATGTGAAAAATCTTTGGGAAAACCAGGCCTACATAACATGTGCCATACCAATGGTCTGGCAAACGATAATATGCCTTGCTCCCACTGATAAAATATAACCCAGGAAAAACTGGATCATTTCCTCCTTTAAATCCCCATCCACCCATGATTCGGTATGTATCATGGCACTCACTGTTACCTACAAAGTAATTATCATATGCAGTCTGATTCCTCCTAATGCACAGCTTTCCTTTCTGATGCCAATCTAAAGCCATAGTTGGACTAGCTTCTCCCTTCAAGTGTTTTTCCATTTCTACATCCCAAACTGTCTTTACCAATTTTCCTTCAGATGCTTTCCTTTGCATTTTCAATCTCCTTTCTTCAACCATATCCAAAAACGTCTTTTCTTCTTTCTTTAAACTGCAAGTCAAATTATTTCGAAATATATACTCTAATGTTAGTTCTTTAGTCTCTAAGAAAAATTCACCTAATACCTGTGCAGGTTTTACCTTATTTAGTTTGTTAATTGATGGTACTTGTGAAAATATGTTACCTACATCTGAGAAATAATATTCTAACTTCCCTGTTTGGTAAAATAAACTAGCTATTACACTACATGTTATTCCATAATTTACTGGAAGGTGGTGATAAGTCACTCCCCCTGATACAGATGCAGGTAACTGCATGCAAACGTAGCAATCCCTTACGCCCATTGTCTTTACATATTCAAACAGTAATTTTGAAAATACATTGTTAGAAAAATCAGTTATAGACCTGTCTTTATGCAAATAATTTCTATCTATTTTAGTCGGAACCACCTTTTGAATCTTCTCTATATTAGTTTTGTTTTCAATATGTCCTTCTATTGTGTCTATGTTAACCTTAAATGAGATCATCAGAGCTAGTACAGTCCACAGAAGCATTAGTAATCCTGTAAAACAACAACACATTTTACACCATCGCTTCAAGAATATACATCTATCTTTTCTACTATTTGTGTTTGCCATTTTTGTAAAAATGAACAGTGTCTTTTGACTTAGCCTCTTCTACTTCACAACTAGTTTGTCTAACCCAAGGCTTTAAGCACCTACTTGGTTCTACCAGTTTTCTCTTTTCCCGTATTTTATTGTTTTTCCATTAGCAGCATTCTTGTCTTATTCAGTTTGGCATCTCATCGTCTTTTCGTGATCTAAATACAGAATTTCCTGAACATCCGTTTCTTCTCCAATGTCGGAAAAGATAACTCTCAGGATTTCCGATTCTTCGTCTTCCTCAACCACTTCCGGTACATCCACCTCTGGGTTTTCTTGGCTATCTGCCTCTTCTTTTATTTCAGGCAGGGCCACATACGTCCATTCCGGCGACTTATACTTCTGGTTAGGTTTTCTCGTTCTTTTGCTTTCCTCTATTACAATTATTTCTTCGTCTTTTGATTTTTCTTGACTAGTTACTTCATTCACCTGTTGAGCTCTTGGTGAATTTACTCGTGTCAGTCGATATCTCAGCCTCTTTATTTAGTTTGGCCAAACTTCATCTCTTGCTGATCTTTTCAGTTTACTTCCTTTATCTTTCTTTTCAGTTCTCCATGCTCTCTTTCTCAAGACTCGACCTTCTGGTACTTCGTCTTCGCTTTCCTCTGATTCTGTTTTCACTTGTTTTTTCCTTTCAACAGCTTTTCTTTCTACCACTTCTTTCGTTTTCCCTACTTCTGTCCCTCCTCGGGTTTCTTGCGCACAATCTTCCTGCTGACTACTTGTCCCTTCTTCTAACTGGATGTTGGAGTCCCCTACACCTCCTCGGGGGTCTTCCGCAAGAATCTTTCCCTCTCTCTGGCACCTGTCCATCTATTCTTGTTATTTCAGGTGGAATTTCTCTCAATTTATCATCTGGAACTTCTTTATCAACAATTTCTTTAATTGTCTTTTCACTGTCTTTTTCTTTTCTTGAACGTAGAGTTACTTGTTCAGTCTCTGAGTCTGAGCTGGTATCAGAAATCTGTAACCTTCTTCTCAAGGAAATACTTCTTGAGACAAAAGTTAGATCTGACTCTGATTCCCCCCTTTCAGAGTTTTCTCTTGTTCTTGTTTCTTCATCTTCCGATTCAGAACTTGATTCTGATTCATCGAAATATTCTTTTTCTTTGTTATCCACTGGATTTGGAATCCTCAGTGTGTGACTCGCATGAATCCAGTTCTTGATTCCAGCACACTTCACAGCTGTTGTTGTAGTCAAAATCACCTGTAGTGGTTTTCCCCACCTTGGGACAAACAGTTCCTTCTTCTGTGTACTTTGATTCTCACCCAGTCCCCTGGGCTCAGATCATGAGCGTGCTTCTTTTCAAGGGTGGTGGCATCCGCTCCAACCTGATGAAACACAGAATGAACTGCGTCAGCCATGCCATTACAGTAATCCAACACCATGTCATCAGTTATAGGCAACAGCTTGTTGACTGGTATGAACACATGATGCATTGCTCTGCCCATGATAATTTCATGGGGACTCAACCCTGTAGTTCTATCTGGAATTGATCTGATAGTCATGAGATCTAGAGGCAAGACATCAGGCCATTTCACACCCATGGCTAAACACATTTTCCCTATTCTGTTTTTGATAGTACCATTCATTTGTTCTACCACACCAGAAGCCTGTGGGCGATAGGCACAATGTAGCTTTTGCTGTACATTCAATGCTTCACAAATCAATTTTACGATCTCATTATGAAAATGTTTTCCTCTGTCTGACTCAATTGTTTCTGGAAACCCGAATCTGGGAATGAATTCCCTCAAAAGCAATTTTGCCACTGTGATTCCATCACTTCTTCTTGTTGGGTATGCTTCTACCCGTCGAAAAAACAAACAGACCATGACTAGAACATACCTCAACCTGTTACAGGGAGGCATCTCAATGAAATCTACTTGCATTCTGGTGAAAGGCCCTCCTTCTCGACCTATTGTTCCTAGACTCACCACTGTTTTTCTTCCAGGGTTGCACTGCTGACATATAAGGCATCTTTGACAAAGACTTTCTGCTACAAGTCTGAATTTTGCATTGTACAAGGTCTGTTTAAATGACCTTTTCATAGCATCTCTCCCTATGTGTCCCTGTCCATGATACATCCGTGCCATGGCAGACACCATGCTATCAGGCAGAACTGGTCTTCCATCCCGATAGACCCACACATGATCCTTCTCTCTTGGTGCACATCCTGCTTTCACCCACTGCTTCATTTCCTCATCTCCTGCTTCTTCCTGCAATTGCCTCACTTCCTCCTAGGTACCCAAAATGTTAGTAAACATTAGGGTGCAAGAATTCATATCTTTCTCCTTCGCCCGATTCACAGAATTCTGATTACGTGCACAGTATTGGGCCATATTGTTGGCGTATTTGTTGCCGATGGCAGTATAATTGCCAGATTGACTATGTGCAGCACACTTTACAACGGCCAATTGCTTAGGCAGCTGTATCACCTCAAGTAACTTTCCAACCACTTCAGCATTCTTGATGGGAGTTCCACTCGATGTCAAAAATCCTCTCTGTAGCCATATTTGGCTGAAATCATGTACCACACCAAAACCATACTGACTATCAGTTATCACAGTCACTCTCACATTCTTTCCAATCTTGCATGCTCTAGTCAAAGCAACAAGTTCAGCTACTTGGGCTGATCTTACACCTTTCAGGTAGGATGCTTCCATTACTGCTGCAACTGTGCATAATGCATATGCTGCACTCAGCATTCCGTCATCTGTCCTCAAGCAAGACCCATCTACAAACATCACAAAATCACTTTCTGGCAATGGTACATCTTTTATATCAGGACGTGGTTTGGTACAGAAATCGAGTACATCCAGACAATCATGATCCGCTTCATCTCTAACTTCCACATTCTCAGCATCAGGCAGCAACGTTGAACGATTCACATTCAAGCATCTCTCAAGGCTCACATTTGTTGCACCTAAAATGACTTTTTCATATTTAGTCAGCCGACTATGTGTCATAAACTGAGTGCGACTCCTTGTTAAAAGGATTGCCACATCATGAGGTACAAACACTTTCACAGGATATCCCATCACAATTCCTTCACTCTGCTCCAAACTCCTACAGCCACTGCTTTCAGACACCCAGGTAGAGCTACAGCTACTGGGTCTAGCATAGATGAAAAGTATGCAATTGGTCTCCTCAGTTTTCCATGCTTCTGTATTAATAAAGAAAGTGCACATCCATTCCTCTCACTGCAGTACAACTCAAATTCTTTCTCATAATCAGGCATACCTAATGCTGGCGCTTCAAAAAACCATCTCTCAATCGTTTAAAAGCTGCCAATTCCTCCTTATTCAAATCAATGGGATCTCTTACATCACTTCTTGTCAAACGTGCCAAAGGCTTTGCAATCAGGGAGAAATTGCTTATCCACTGACGACAATACCCAACCATCCCAAGAAACATTCTCACCTCTCTTTGAGTCATGGGGGCTGTCATTCCTTTTATGATCCTGATTCTGTCTATTGTTATTTTTCTCAGTCCCTTTTCGATATTATGGCCTAAATAATGTACTTCTTTTTTGCAAAATTGTAACTTTGATGGTGACACTTTAAGTCCTCCATTGGCCAGATGATTCAGCAAGGCTATAGTGTCTACTACACAAGCTTCACGAGTCTTCGACGCGACAAGAAGGTCGTCGATGTATTGTACTAACACTGAATTTTCGGGCATTTCTAGGCTTTCTAAGGACTTTTTCAATATCTGATTAAATATTGAGGGGCTTTCTGTATACCCTTGTGGGATTCGGCTCCAAGCCAAAATACGTTTGCCAAAACGAAACGCAAAATTTTGCTGGCTGTCATGATGCAAGGGAATGGAAAAGAAAGCATGGCATAAGTCAATCACAGTATACCATTCTGCATCATGGGGAATCTGATACAAAATCACAGATGGATTTGGTACAATAGGACAACATGACACAACGATTTTGTTTATCTTTCTCAAATCTTCCACTATCCTGAACTTCCCATTAGGCTTCTTCAGTCCCATAATTGGAGAATTACTTGGACTACTCATTATTTCTTTCAAAATGCCTTGTTTTATCATTTTCTCAATTATGGGAGTAATTCCTTCAATTATCTCAGGTTTATATTCAGGGACATTTGGATAGCTTATTCCTTCTTTCACTATTATTTTTACTGGGTCCACATTTCTCATTAGTCCCACATCTTCTCCCGTGAAATCCCAGATTTCTGCTTTTACAGTCTGTCTCAATTCTTTAGGTAATTCATCAGGGTTAAATACAGCATAGGCTTCAGTAACCTCAGTTACCCTGTTTGCCCTAATCATCTTATATAGCACGTCTTCATCAGGGGTCTCAAATGCTATACCATCAGGGGTACAGAATATAGTGCAATTCATTTTGCACAACAAATCCCTACCTAACAAATTCACAGGACTCGAATCGCACACAACAAAGCGGTGCATTTCAGAGAATTTCCCTATGCTAACTTTCACTGGTTCTGTAAGATAAGTTTTAATCTGTCTGTTGGATACACCAACTACTTGGATTGTTTCATCCGAGAGAGGAAGATTCTTAACATCAGCTGACCTAACAGTTGATCGAGTAGCACCAGTATCTACTAGGAAAGTAATATTCTCATCACTTACCTTTCCGTCCACAAATGGGCCTGTCTGGTCTACTTTTAGAGTTGCGCCAAGTACGCACTCTTCTTCCTCCCCTCGGCACCGTCAATAACCTTCGTCTGACTCGCTCTCATCGCGTTGTAGCCAATACTGCGAAACAGCGCTAGCACGCGTCAGCTTAGTTACCTGTTCTTCGTTGTAGAATCCTGTCTCATCACTGTATTTCTGTGAATTTTTGCTTTGTGGAAAAGGCGGTTTTGGCACCTGATTCTGTTGGGTAACAACCTGCTGCTGTCGCTGCGGTTGACCACTCACCTCATTCTGCACCTGTGGATTCAATGACGCATTTTCATTATTAGTACGTGGGGGAAGTTTACACTCGGATTTCCAATGCCCTACTCTTCCACAATTATGACATGGGGATTTCTTTTTAGCTTCTTCTACATTAAAATTTCCCTTACCTTTCCCAGGAGTGAATTTTGGTCTGGGTCCTGTATTATTCGCTTGTTCCATTAACTGAGCTTCCTGTCTTTCTGTCACTTTTACTTGTGCCCACATAGCTTTCTCTTTTAATTTACGCTGTTTGGCTTCAATATTATCACCAAAATATTTTGCATGTCTCAATACTTCATCTATTTTCTTATTTTGCCAATCTACAGTATGTTGTTTGATCATTTCACTAATTTCTGGACGTAGTCCATATACAAATCTGTATACAAAATGGCTCAAATCCTTTTCACTCAAATTTTCATCACCACTGAACTGTTTAAAGGCCATGATTAATCTCTTGTAATATGCGTGTACTGACTCCTTACTTTCCTGATGAGTCCTGTCAATTTGTATCCAATCAGTTTCTTTGGGAGGTACTTTATTTTTCAGAAAGGCAATAACCTGTTCATATTTCTTCATAACTTCCGGGTCAGGGGCTCCTGTCTTTGGATCCCTAGGGTATTCTTGTGTGGGCCAATTTATCATGAGCTTGCACTCTGTCCATAAATCTGCTGGTACTATTATGTCAAACAGACTGTTTAGGTCAATCCATAATACTTTAGATAATTTCACAAATCTGTCCACTTGCCTATACCACTCGACAGGCTTTTCGCGTAGTCGAGGGAAATCATTGGTAAACGACAAAATATCTTACCTGGTCCATGGAACATGTACATATCCTCCCCCTGGAATTTCTCTCATGGGGCATTCTGTTACTACTTTTTCTTTTTCTCTGCTGCAAAAGTTTTATCTGAGGCATCATCTAGTTTTCGGTACCACCTGCTTCTCCATTTATCCACATCTCCCCATTTTCTCAACAGGATAATTATTTCCTTAATCTGACTTATTCATCCTGTGGTATTCAATTTTTCAATATCTTTTTCAGTAAAATCTATTCAATATGGTTTCTGTAGAGCCTTTACCGTTTCAATATCTATACCCATTTCATTTGTTACTTCTTCTAATCATTCATGCAGATTTTTTGCTCTCCAAGTTATACTCTTGCACAGAAATAGTAACTCCTCGTCCTGATAAGCTTTTAACTTCTCTGTGGGGATAGTTCCTACTATTAATTCTTTCAGAACCATTCGTAGCTTGGCCACATCTATGGAATGGGATTCTCTGTCTTTTTTCTGTAAACTCCTCAACCATTCACTTAATTCTTCCGAAGTAATACCCACTGGTTTTTCTTCATTACTTTGTTCTAAGTCTTTTGGGGTTTCTAATACTGTTTTTATTGTCATTGTATGTCTTTCTGCTGTATTTGGACTTAATATCAGGGTTTTTGGAACATTTGGCTCGATCGTACTCATTGTTTGTCTCCATGGATTTTCATCTATACTTTGCTTTGGCCTCTCATTCTGTTTATTACTGTTATAAGGAACCATTAAACAATGTTCACTATCTTTCTGTTTATCAAAAACAGGCATCACAGGGCCTATAGTCACTGGAACAGTCACAGCTTCTAAATTTTTAGTCAATTCTCTTATTTTTTCAGTTAATTCTAAAGTTGTTTTTGCAAATTCTGCCGAATTTTCACCACTCACTTTATCATTTGATTTTCTCTCTATCTCTCTGAAAGAATTACTTTTCCCTATTTCTTGGAGTACTGATACAGTCTTAATGATTCGCAAAGTTTCTCTCATTGGCGCACTTGGTGTCAACATTTCAGATTCCGGTTGATATGGGGGTGGATTTTTATAAAACATGTCATCAAGAACATCATCCTCCGATTCATGCACTCCATACCCTCCTGATTCTATATTATGTCTTTTTTCCATACATTTTCTACCTCCAACTTCTTCAGCATTTCTTATAGGAAATAAACCTTCAGTCATACTTGCATTCCGCCACCTCCTCATTCTGTCATCATGATTTCCATGCCCATATCTTCCGAACATGTATCTATATCTTCCGCCACTCCTCTGTCTCTCTCTGTCATGCATCTCATCTTCCCATTCTGTCAGTGCTTCAAACTGTGTTGGTCTAGGTCTTGGTTCTAGATTCATCATTTTCTCTCTCAAATTTCTCAAAACCGCTAAATTAAATGAACCATGCTCTGGAAATGCCAAAACTCTGTCATTCTTCGTGTATTTTACCCAATTGTCTAACCAAATACAAGTATGATATCCGTATTTCGCAACCATAAATGATGCAGGGTTTTCAGTGGGGGAAGCAACTGTCCCTCCCTAGTCACAATTGGTTTATCCTTTTTAAACAATTTCTTGATTTCCCAAACCAGGACTTTTTCTCCTTTTCAGGTGGATCGTAATACATCATTTTGTCTTTCGTGTGTCGCTAGTCTTTTCCTTACGACTGTTCTGTTATTTTAACCAATCGTAGCGCGACTCACACCAACGCACCAACCCGGAGCGTCTATGTCACTTCTGCAATTCTCCAATCCCAGCACGTCTCACACTTACGCACCAATCAGCAGCGTCTACGTCACCCTGTAATTCTCCACTCCTAGCGCGGCATACACTAGTGCATCACTCAAGGGCGTCTACGTTTCTCACTGACTAGCCAATCCCAGTGTGGCTTTTCTGACGTCAGCTCTTCCCACTGTCGCAGCTCCTGCTCCTGCTGACCCCTCCTTTACAAAATTTTATCGGTAACTTTTCTTACGTTCTTTTTATTTACAAATCTGTTAGTAACGACATAAAAACACCACCATTGTCTGCTTCGCTAACCAAAGAATAGTTAATGACTTTTCTCACAAGAATTCTGTCTTTCCCGAGGGCAGCGCTTACCTCTGCCCTACTACGGAATCGTTACTTCCGTTGATAAAGTAGCACATCCCTCTACCTTACCCTTCTAGCAAGCATTAGCTAACTGTTTCTCCAGAATTAAGACACCTAGTTGGAGACCCAATGCTCCTGAGAAATAAAACCAGAGTTTCGCAATCAACCCGACTGCCTTTTCATTCACACACTTTCACACGGAAAAGTGTCGTTCATTCACACAGAATTCTGTTTTTCCCGAGAACAGCGAACAGTCTGTCCTACTGCAGAATTATGACATTCGTTAACAAAGTAGCACTTCCCTCTACTTTATCCTTCTAACAAGCTTAGGGAACACCTATTACCTTTCCAGTGATAAGCTTTATCAGAGCTCCTTCTGGATTCCTGGTACCTAAGACCAAAATTTCACAGGTGACCTTCGCTACCATACACTTCTTTCATACAGGAGATATTTCTAATGGCAACACACGACGATGTCACCGAATCGAACCCAGACAAGGCGTCGTGCAACTTCAATCGTTACACGTTTCCCCTGTGTACCTACAGGGCAACAACAATTCCGTCTTTCCCGAGAGCAGCGCTTATCTCTGCTCTACTACAGAACCGTTACAAACTTCCGACTTCCTACCTCCCAGAAGCCATGCAAACAGCATAGAACTCAACGCGACTCAACATAGAATGTTAATACATAAACCAATACTTTCCCACAATCAATAAGCAATTTACAAGCAATAATCACCAGACCAAAACAATCAAAACCATCATCTTGCTACCAGAAAAACTTATGCAGCGCAGAAAACCTGGGTAAAGGGGAAAGGACAAGATCTGTACCAATATCCTCCTTCTGTCACAGACCAGATATCACATTTACACTTTCACACATGCAGTCATTGGTGGGGTCCATAACACCAACATTCACACATCACTTCACACTGGTCTGCACATACAGGAGAGATGAGTGATTCTAGCGCTGACATGAAAGGAATACCTTATAACCTATAGGAAGAAAAGTTATATTACATATCTATACATTAATATCCCTACACCTACAGATCTCAATCCTAAACATCAAGGCACTCCTCCCACGTGATCATTGGATCATTTAGTTGGATTAGTTGATGGTGATCTAGAACCAGCTAAAACACATTTAAGATTTTGATCTTCCCTCCCTCAATAAATCACAAATGCATTTGCTTGTTAATCAATATTTGTTTATCTATTTTATCACAAAAGGTTAAATCTACATCTAGAAAGTTTTATCAATTTTATGTAAGTCACAAAACACCATATTTACCTAATCTGGCTATCGGGCGTCCTCTAAGTCATCAAATTAGTCATCAATCAGTCAGAATTTAGAAGTTCTTCATGCAGCACGCTACAGTCCCAAAGAAAGGCAAGGACCAGAGACGTGCAAGCATCTATCAGTGCCCATAAATTTTATATAATTCGTAGTTCATCAGGAAAATGGGCAGCATTCGGACTGTCAAAGATTCAGGAACGCAGCAGTCACCCTAGATAGTCGCGTCGCATTGCGTCACCGTCGTCTTCGTCAGCATAAGGAAAAGAGAAAGTATATATCTCTCTATTTTACCACCATTTTTATAATAAAAGTTAGGTCAAGATGCAACAATTTACAAAATTTGAACATTTCTGATTGGTCGGTGGAGATTGTCCGGTGAGGTTCAGCACAGTTTGAGGGGTTATGTCATGGTTTGGTTTATTCCGGTTTCTTGTAAATGTTCATTGTGCTGTCACTTGGCTGATTTCCCACCGTGGCCTTGTACGGGTACAGTAAGACAAGGGTCAGGACGAGGCCACAGGAACAAACTGTTGCGCAGGCGCACTTCACCCGAAACCTCGTGGAATGGTGGCCATCACGTCGTGTCACGTCAACGGCCATTTTGATTTTAGGCCCATAGGACAACTTAAGCGAAACAAACACAAAGAAGTAATTAATACATAGAAATAATGAATAAAATGTTAATCCCTTACTAATCCCTCTATGTGCTTGTAATTATCTAGCGTATAGCGACATTTAAAGCGTTCATATTCACCCATTTAATGTCATCTTGGGCAACATAACAAAAACGTCACAAAAGCCACATATATCATGCAGTATTCTATTTACTACATATACTACTGTTAGTATGCGTACGTATTTTAGTCATAGAAGTTAATTAGCCATGCGAAATGCAAATCCCACGTATAATTCAAATATTAATAATGTTGATTAGAAACATGCAAAACTCATTTAATAATATTACAATTAATAGATTATTTAATTAGTATATTCATGCAGAAATGGGGGGTATACAAAATTTTGAACTACCCACTCCATCACTTGCTAGTAAGCAGCATGCGCGCTTAATTCGTCGGTGGGGCAGTACAGGACTCGGAGTCCATCACACATGGCAAGCTGCGAGTTTGTTTCTCACAGCCAGCAGTTTGTCATGCATAGGTTGCAAATTGTCGACAGTTGCACAAATAAACACATCAGGCTCGAAAGCTCGCACACATCAGTTCATTTGTCACAAGCACGGTATATGTATCTACCACACAAGACAGTGCACCTCGCACACACAACTAACTGCACATCTACCACACATCCAGTTGCAAAATTGTCACAAGGAGGTCGTTCTTGTCATGCTCAGGCCACACACACACACATCAACTTGGAGGTACAACTCAAACTGTCAAACACAGCAGTGAATCTCTATCAATAAAACATCGGTATATTTTATGCCCTTATCCATGCACATCACACACATCAGAGAAAACCAATCTGCCCGTGCCTACCAAAAGTAATGTATTCTTGTATAATGTAACTAGAGCTCATGAAATGCGCTGCAATGCCTGCAGTTCAAGTGCGCGAAAAGTAAAACTGCAAAAAGACAGACACACTTACACGGGTGTCAACCTCACATAGGGCTGTGCGAATCTATCATAAAGCATGATTGTCAATTTAATAAGTGGGCACTCTTTCTCACTTAGATTCTTATATCCCACACCCGTTTACCTCACACATGATTCTATAGCACTGCTTAATTTCTAAAAAGAATTTGCGTCTGTGCCCAAGGAAGCATGCCATCGACGCTACTTTCCACCACGCATTAGCATGTGCAACACGCACAGGGCAAAGTACTACACCATGCTATAGCATACACTCATTTTGGTACATTTACATTTTTTTTTTCAGTAATCAGAACGCAGCCGGACTGCGTATTTCTGACAGAAGAGCCCCGTGGCGTAGTGCTCCACTAGCAGTACTAGTCATTTCACTAGTGAATGTGCAAGGCTGCTACACTAAAGTCATCAGATTTAAGCCAACTAGTAGTGCAAGGGACACTGTGCTCTAACAGGTAACAGATCATGTCACCATGTTCGCCAAGCACAACCAGGGCCGTGTTTATAATGGATGTTATACCACAGGGTGTGGACATGGGTCGGCCGGATGCAATACATTCAAAGACGCAGGGCAGAAGGTGAAAACACAACTGAACAAACAGTGTCCGGCATCATTGGAGCTCGCGTTTCCCAGACAGCAGAACTGGTTCCTCAGTGGCATTGCTGAGGTCTGAATCACATTATGCTAAGTTTGAAGGGAGTCGGCAACAGTAATACCAAATCGCGTTCTGTCCATCTCTTTGCGCGTGGCTTTGGAAGCGCTTTCTCTTTGAAGGGGTGTCACGCGGAGTAGCGCTGCACCTTCTAAGTAATGTCAAGCACAGGGCTGGAGGTGAAAACACAACTGAACAAACAGTGTCCGGCATCAATGGAGCCCGTGTTTCCCAGACAGCAGAACCGGTTCCTCAGTGGCATTGCTGAGGTCTGAATCACATTATGCTAAGTGAGAAGGGAGTCGGCAACAGTAATACCAAATCGCGTTCTGTCCATCTCTGTGTGCGTGGCTTTGGAAGCGCTTTCTATTTGAAGGGGTGTCACGCACAGCAGCCCTGCGCCTTCTAAGTAATATCGAGCACTTTGCTTCTTAGCTGGTGACACCAGCAAACTCCTATCTCCCCATGAATGAGCGGCAACTACATTGCTTGAATTCAACAGGGTATGCTAGTAATTCATAATCTGTTTGTGGCTCGAACCCGGGACCATTGCGTCAAATAAAGTAGCGACAACAACTGTTCTAGACGGCAAAATAAAGGCATGCAAAAAATAAAATATTCCATTCCACTGACAGTTGAAGGAGACCCACGGGCAAACGGATGCTGCTTGGTTGAATCACTTAGAACTACAAGATTCTCTCCACTCAGCTGATGCACATTCCAGCATTGCTCACTAACTGCGCAGGACTTACTGTGCTCTGTATGGATGCCCTCCCCCACGCTCTGCCAGGACTTGAAACACCCAATCAGCAGAGGCTGTAAAAACATCACTACAGCTGGGGACATAAATCTGTCTGTGCCTAGGAGGTACACGATCGCCAAAAGCAGAAACCTTCTGCACTCCATCAACATCACATGCTTAAAATAAAAAAGTCCAACAAAAACAGCATAACAAAACAAAGCCCCTAATACAAGTAAAGGGGCCAATAGCCATAGGAGTGGCTAAGAGCCCAAATGGAGGGACTTAAAACACTATTAACCAATACCAAGTACAGGAGGTTTGACAGGCAGACTGAAGAACAAATGAAAACAACTATTTCAAAAGAGGAGGTCAGCCACTCACTAAAGTATATACTGCATGTCTCAATGAGACAGCGCAAGCACTGCCTAGGCGAGACCTAACAATGGCCTCAGCTTTTGGGCTGAGTGGTCTGGATGTAAAAATCATTATCTCTCAGAAGATGTAGCTCGGAAGCTGGGAAGCTCAGAATGGCTCAGGAACTTTAATAACTTTAAAGAGACCAGGGTAAGGGCCGCTCGTTTATAGTTAACAATAAAGCGTGGCCTGGGAAGAAGAGGCCTGTTGATCCTTGGCACCAAACCCAGAGGGAGCAGGGGCTGGTTACAGAGCTAATTTGGTGTAGTTGAGGAGCAGGGGTCTGCTCATTTCTCTAGACACACCCCAGACTGACAGGGCCAACAGCCTCTTCCAAGGCTGAATGGTTGTCCCATGTTGGATTTCTTAAGAATAATGCACTGCGGAATAGTTTGCAGCAAGGAAAACAGAATGTGCTGCAAAAGAAGAAGGGATTGACCTGGGAACATTTTTCCCATTGGCTATGGAGTGTCAGGCGCCATCCCCACCCAATGGCTAGTGACGCCCATAAAAGTGGCACCTCACTCACAACTCATCAGAACACTTTATAGACCTGTGAAGAAACACAGAAGAGGCCTAAACCTGCTGTCTGTGACCTGTGTGGAGCTCTGAAGGGCTGACCGTTTTTGAGAGGACATCATGGGATTTAGCTTCAGGTGTGCCCCTCTGGAGGACCAAAAAAGAGACTTGGGCCTGATCAAGGGTTTGGCAGAAAGTGTAGAGTTCATCGGGGGTTGAAGGCATTCCCTCCACCACCCTGACAGACTACCACCTGCCAAATTTAGAGATGATCGCTGGCTCAGTGGTTATCTCTGTACATTGAAAGGAACCACCGTCATGGTGGTTCCTTTCAAAGTACAAAACGTTTAATGGGCTGCTGTTGTTAGTTTTGAGGGATGTGTATCATGCTTTTAAAATGTTTTAGTTTTTATAAAAAAAGTGTGTTTCAGGAAAACAAATAAACCCCCTGCAAACTGGGAGCTTTCTCTGCCAGGTTTTTACTGGAGGGTATGGACAACAAAA
Organism: Triturus cristatus; assembly: GCF_964204655.1. NCBI lineage: Eukaryota > Metazoa > Chordata > Amphibia > Caudata > Salamandridae > Triturus > Triturus cristatus. The sequence continues at coordinate 314,977,373 of NC_140584.1, read as the reverse complement.
ACAAACACTGTATGCCATCTACCTTAAATAGGGTGTGTGGTGTAATTTCCTTCCTGTGACAGCCTTACTCCGTTGGCACAGCAGAGGACGTTTTCCATCGATTGAATGATTGGAGGCTTGGTTGATGGAAAATGAAAGCTCCGCCCATATCTGAGTGTGGCAGGCAGACCAAAGGGTTTGGCAGACAGGGTACTCTGTCCATCAAACTCTCATTTTGACCCTAAATCCTAAGGTAGAAATCTTAACTGGGCACAGGAGTTAAAGGAATTTAGCTGATGTGATTAATTCTACAAGTACTACATTTAAATGTTCCCACCCAAATCATGTTCATGTTTGTAAAAGAAGAAATGTACATTAAAAAAAGCGTTTTGTTTGTAACAACGGAGCTCCCTCGTGTGGCTACAGATCATATGTCATGTGAATACAAGTTAAATTAAAATCTAATGTACCACTGACTTAACTAGGGGTGCGCTCACCGGTACACTCTGTTTCTCCGGCGGTTAGCAGAGTTTTAACCAAACAATGGGGCATATTTACAAGCAGGCGATAAAAAATTATCGCCGCTTTTGCGCCCGTTTTCGGCCGAAAAGCGGTGATACTTTTATCGCCTAATTAGCAAGGCCATGCTAACGCGTGAAACCTTGCTGTAGCGTGGGGATTCTTTACGCCCAGCTTTGCATCTCTAAAACCTGGAATCTACCACATGGTGTTCGGAGATTTTGGTTCCTCCTAAGGCAGGACTTGCTGCCCCTAAATACTCTTTTGGCAAAATGGCATGGGTCCTCTCCCAAATGTAACTTTTGTAATATGTCTGCTCAGGATCATTCTCATGTACTGTTTTTATGTCCTGCATTGCGTCCACTTTGTTCGAAGTGGTTAAGATCAATATGCTTGCAATTGGGTATCCTCAATGTGAATTCTTTTTTGCAGGCCTTATATACTCCTCCAAATGAAATGTTTTGCTTCAATATTTTTAACTTTTTTAAAGGTTTTTTAGCTATTTATTGATGAAATATGGAGGTATGTGTCGCTGATTTTCTTGTTCAGTGGAAAATGTTGTAGTTGTCATTTTTACTTTGAGAATGTGTATTTGTATTTGTGTATCTTGTTTTATGTGGACCTCTTCGGAGTGCCAAAACATAATAAAATTGATTGAGAGATGCAAAGTGGGCGTTCCTGACCTAACATGACAGGAGAAATGTCGCTAAGCGACATTTCTCCTATCATCAAGCCCCACAGTATGAAGCATAGCGTCAGGAAAAGTAGCAATAACCCCTGTTATCGCTACTTTCCTTACGCCTGCTTCAGGACTGACTTAGCCATAATATCCTATGGAGGGTAGATATCATGGCTAAGTTTGTGAGTCCCTATCAGCAAGCTAACGCCACATTGCGTGAGATTATCGCTGGGTTTCCAGCGATAATCTCACGTTAGGCAGTTAACGTGAGTATTTTTATCGCTGAGGAGATAAGCGCTGCTAATAGCACGCTATCTCAGCGATAAAAATCCACGTTCCCCGGCGATAATTATCCTCACGCTAAGAGCGCTGAGCGATAATTATCGCCGGATGTTGCTGATAAGCCCCTAAACTCCTGAAATCCTCAGGTTTACTACAAAAATTAGAATACCAAGGGGCATATCAACAACAAACGGCAATAATTATCTCTGAGCGCACTTAGCGCTCGGATAATTATCGCCGGCTAGCGCCGATTTTTATCGCTGAGATAGCGTGCTATTAGCAATGCTTATCTCATCAGCGATAAAAATCCTAGCGCTAACTGGCTAACGTGAGATTATGGCTGGAAACCCAGCGATAATCTCACGTTAGCTAGTTGATAGGGACCCACAAACTTAGCCATGATATCCACCTTCCATAGGATATCATGGCTAAGTCAGTCCTGAAGCAGGCGTAAGGAAAGTAGCGATAACAGGGGTTATCGCTACTTTTCCTGACGCTATGCTTCATAGCGTTAGGCTTGCTGATAGGAGAAATGTCGCTTAGCGACATTTCATGCCAGGTCAGGAACGCCCACTTTGCATTTCATTAGAGATGCAAAGCTGGGCGTTAGGAATCCTGATGCGAAAGCAAGGTTTCACGCGTTAAAAAGGCGGCGTTAGTCACCCTAGATAGTCGCGTTGCGTCACCGTCGTCTTCGTCAGCATAAGGAAAAGAGAAAGTATATATCTCTCTATTTTACCACCATTTTTATAATAAAAGTTAGGTCAAGATGCAACAATTTACAAAATTTGAACATTTCTTATTGGTCGGTGGAGATTGTCCGGTGAGGTTCAGCACAGTTTGAGGGGTTATGTCATGGTTTGGTTTATTCCGGTTTCTTGTAAATGTTCATTGTGCTGTCACTTGGCTGATTTCCCACCGTGGCCTTGTACAGGTACAGTAAGACAAGGGTCAGGACGAGGCCACAGGAACAAACTGTTGCGCAGGCGCACTTCACCCGAAACCTCGTGGAATGGTGGCCATCACGTCGTGTCACGTCAACGGCCATTTTGATTTTAGGCCCATAGGACAACTTAAGCGAAACAAACACAAAGAAGTAATTAATACATAGAAATAATGAATAAAATGTTAATCCCTTACTAATCCCTCTATGTGCTTGTAATTATCTAGCGTATAGCGACATTTAAAGCGTTCATATTCACCCATTTAATGTCATCTTGGGCAACATAACAAAAACGTCACAAAAGCCACATATATCATGCAGTATTCTATTTACTACATATACTACTGTTAGTATGCGTACGTATTTTAGTCATAGAAGTTAATTAGCCATGCGAAATGCAAATCCCACGTATAATTCAAATATTAATAATGTTGATTAGAAACATGCAAAACTCATTTAATAATATTACAATTAATAGATTATTTAATTAGTATATTCATGCAGAAATGGGGGGTATACAAAATTTTGAACTACCCACTCCATCACTTGCTAGTAAGCAGCATGCGCGCTTGATTCGTCGGTGGGGCCGTACAGGACTCGGAGTCCATCACACATGGCAAGCTGCGAGTTTGTTTCTCACAGCCAACAGTTTGTCATGCATAGGTTGCAAATTGTCGACAGTTGCACAAATAAACACATCAGGCTCGAAAGCTCGCACACATCAGTTCATTTGTCACAAGCACGGTATATGTATCTACCACACAAGACAGTGCACCTCGCACACACAACTAACTGCACATCTACCACACATCCAGTTGCAAAATTGTCACAAGGAGGTCGTTCTTGTCATGCTCAGGCCACACATACACACATCAACTTGGAGGTACAACTCAAACTGTCAAACACAGCAGTGAATCTCTATCAATAAAACATCGGTATATTTTATGCCCTTATCCATGCACATCACACACATCAGAGAAAACCAATCTGCCCGTGCCTACCAAAAGTAATGTATTCTTGTATAATGTAACTAGAGCTCATGAAATGTGCTGCAATGCCTGCAGTTCAAGTGCGCGAAAAGTAAAACTGCAAAAAGACAGACACACTTACACGGGTGTCAACCTCACATAGGGTTGTGCGAATCTATCATAAAGCATGGTTGTCAATTTAATAAGTGGGCACTCTTTCTCACTTAGATTCTTAAATCCCACACCCGTTTACCTCACACATGATTCTATAGCACTGCTTAATTTCTAAAAAGAATTTGCGTCTGTGCCCAAGGAAGCATGCCATCGACGCTACTTTCCACCACGCATTAGCATGTGCAACACGCACAGGGCAAAGTACTACACCATGCTATAGCATACACTCATTTTGGTACATTTACATTTTTTTTTTCAGTAATCAGAACGCAGCCGGACTGCGTATTTCTGACAGAAGAGCCCCGTGGCGTAGTGCTCCACTAGCAGTACTAGTCATTTCACTAGTGAATGTGCAAGGCTGCTACACTAAAGTCATCAGATTTAAGCCAACTAGTAGTGCAAGGGACACTGTGCTCTAACAGGTAACAGATCATGTCACCATGTTCGCCAAGAACAACCAGGGCCGTGTTTATAATGGATGTTATACCACAGGGTGTGGACATGGGTCGGCCGGATGCAATACATTCAAAGACACAGGGCAGAAGGTGAAAACACAACTGAACAAACAGTGTCCGGCATCAATGGAGCCCGCGTTTCCCAGACAGCAGAACTGGTTCCTCAGTGGCATTGCTGAGGTCTGAATCACATTATGCTAAGTTTGAAGGGAGTCGGCAACAGTAATACCAAATTGCGTTCTGTCCATCTCTTTGCGCGTGGCTTTGGAAGCGCTTTCTCTTTGAAGGGGTGTCACGCGGAGTAGCGCTGCACCTTCTAACTTAATGTCAAGCACAGGGCTGGAGGTGAAAATACAACTGAACAAACAGTGTCCGGCATCAATGGAGCCCGTGTTTCCCAGACAGCAGAACCGGTTCCTCAGTGGCATTGCTGAGGTCTGAATCACATTATGCTAAGTGAGAAGGGAGTCGGCAACAGTAATACCAAATCGCGTTCTGTCCATCTCTGTGTGCGTGGCTTTGGAAGCGCTTTCTATTTGAAGGGGTGTCACGCACAGCAGCCCTGCGCCTTCTAAGTAATATCGAGCACTTTGCTTCTTAGCTGGTGACACCAGCAAACTCCTATCTCCCCATGAATGAGCGGCAACTACATTGCTTGAATTCAACAGGGTATGCTAGTAATTCATAATCTGTTTGTGGCTCGAACCCGGGACCATTGCGTCAAATAAAGTAGCGACAACAACTGTTCTAGACGGCAAAATAAAGGCATGCAAAAAATAAAATATTCCATTCCACTGACAGTTGAAGGAGACCCACGGGCAAACGGATGCTGCTTGGTTGAATCACTTAGAACTACAAGATTCTCTCCACTCAGCTGATGCACATTCCAGCATTGCTCACTAACTACGCAGGACTTACTGTGCTCTGTATGGATGCCCTCCCCCACGCTCTGCCAGGACTTGAAACACCCAATCAGCAGAGGCTGTAAAAACATCACTACAGCTGGGGACATAAATCTGTCTGTGCCTAGGAGGTACACGATCGCCAAAAGCAGAAACCTTCTGCACTCCATCAACATCACATGCTTAAAATAAAAAAGTCCAACAAAAACAGCATAACAAAACAAAGCCCCTAATACAAGTAAAGGGGCCAATAGCCATAGGAGTGGCTAAGAGCCCAAATGGAGGGACTTAAAACACTATTAACCAATACCAAGTACAGGAGGTTTGACAGGCAGACTGAAGAACAAATGAAAACAACTATTTAAAAAGAGGTCAGCCACTCACTAAAGTATATACTGCATGTCTCAATGAGACAGCGCAAGCACTGCCTAGGCGAGACCTAACAATGGCCTCAGCTTTTGGGCTGAGTGGTCTGGATGTAAAAATCATTATCTCTCAGAAGATGTAGCTCGGAAGCTGGGAAGCTCAGAATGGCTCAGGAACTTTAATAACTTTAAAGAGACCAGGGTAAGGGCCGCTCCTTTATAGTTAACAATAAAGCGTGGCCTGGGAAGAAGAGGCCTGTTGATCCTTGGCACCAAACCCAGAGGGAGCAGGGGCTGGTTACAGAGCTAATTTGGTGTAGTTGAGGAGCAGGGGTCTGCTCATTTCTCTAGACACACCCCAGACTGACAGGGCCAACAGCCTCTTCCAAGGCTGAATGGTTGTCCCATGTTGGATTTCTTAAGAATAATGCACTGCGGAATAGTTTGCAGCAAGGAAAACAGAATGTGCTGCAAAAGAAGAAGGGATTGACCTGGGAACATTTTGCCCATTGGCTATGGAGTGTCAGGCGCCATCCCCACCCAATGGCTAGTGACGCCCATAAAAGTGGCACCTCACTCACAACTCATCAGAACACTTTATAGACCTGTGAAGAAACACAGAAGAGGCCTAAACCTGCTGTCTGTGACCTGTGTGGAGCTCTGAAGGGCTGGCCGTTTTTGAGAGGACATCATGGGATTTAGCTTCAGGTGTGCCCCTCTGGAGGACCAAAAAAGAGACTTGGGCCTGATCAAGGGTTTGGCAGATAGAGTAGAGTTCATCGGGGGTTGAAGGCATTCCCTCCACCACCCTGACAGACTACCACCTGCCAAATTTAGAGATGATCGCTGGCTCAGTGGTTATCTCTGTACATTGAAAGGAACCACCGTCATGGTGGTTCCTTTCAAAGTACAAAACGTTTAATGGGCTGCTGTTGTTAGTTTTGAGGGATGTGTATCATGCTTTTAAAATGTTTTAGTTTTTATAAAAAAGTGTGTTTCAGGAAAACAAATAAACCCCCTGCAAACTGGGAGCTTTCTCTGCCAGGTTTTTACCGGAGGGTATGGACAACAAAAACAAACACTGTATGCCATCTGCCTTAAATAGGGTGTGTGGTGTAATTTCCTTCCTGTGACAGCCTTACTCCGTTGGCACAGCAGAGGACGTTTTCCATCGATTGAATGATTGGAGGCTTGGTTGATGGAAAATGAAAGCTCCGCCCATATCTGAGTGTGGCAGGCAGACCAAAGGGTTTGGCAGACAGGGTACTCTGTCCATCAAACTCTCATTTTGACCCTAAATCCTAAGGTAGAAATCTTAACTTGGCACAGGAGTTAAAGGAATTTAGCTGATGTGATTAATTCTACAAGTACTACATTTAAATGTTCCCACCCAAATCATGTTCATGTTTGTAAAAGAAGAAATGTACATTAAAAAAAGCGTTTTGTTTGTAACAACGGAGCTCCCTCTTGTGGCTACAGATCATATGTCATGTGAATACAAGTTAAATTAAAATCTAATGTACCACTGACTTAACTAGGGGTGCGCTCACCGGTACACTCTGTTTCTCCGGCGGTTAGCAGAGTTTTATCCAAACAATGGGGCATATTTACAAGCAGGCGATAAAAAATATCGCCGCTTTTGCGCCCGTTTTCGGCCGAAAAGCGGTGATACTTTTATCGCCTAATTAGCAAGGCCATGCTAACGCGTGAAACCTTGCTGTAGCGTGGGGATTCTTTACGCCCAGCTTTGCATCTCTAAAACCTGGAATCTACCACATGGTGTTCGGAGATTTTGGTTCCTCCTAAGGCAGGACTTGCTGCCCCTAAATACTCTTTTGGCAAAATGGCATGGGTCCTCTCCCAAATGTAACTTTTGTAATATGTCTGCTCAGGATCATTCTCATGTACTGTTTTTATGTCCTGCATTGCGTCCACTTTGTTCGAAGTGGTTAAGATCAATATGCTTGCAATTGGGTATCCTCAATGTGAATTCTTTTTTGCAGGCCTTATATACTCCTCCAAATGAAATGTTTTGCTTCAATATTTTTAACTTTTTTAAAGGTTTTTTAGCTATTTATTGATGAAATATGGAGGTATGTGTCGCTGATTTTCTTGTTCAGTGGAAAATGTTGTAGTTGTCATTTTTACTTTGAGAATGTGTATTTGTATTTGTGTATCTTGTTTTATGTGGACCTCTTCGGAGTGCCAAAACATAATAAAATTGATTGAGAGATGCAAAGTGGGCGTTCCTGACCTAACATGACAGGAGAAATGTCGCTAAGCGACATTTCTCCTATCATCAAGCCCCACAGTATGAAGCATAGCGTCAGGAAAAGTAGCAATAACCCCTGTTATCGCTACTTTCCTTACGCCTGCTTCAGGACTGACTTAGCCATAATATCCTATGGAGGGTAGATATCATGGCTAAGTTTTTGAGTCCCTATCAGCAAGCTAACGCCACATTGCGTGAGATTATCGCTGGGTTTCCAGCGATAATCTCACGTTAGGCAGTTAACGTGAGGATTTTTATCGCTGAGGAGATAAGCGTTGCTAATAGCACGCTATCTCAGCGATAAAAATCCACGTTCCCCGGCGATAATTATCCTCACGCTAAGAGCGCTGAGCGATAATTATCGCCGGATGTTGCTGATATGCCCCTAAACTCCTGAAATCCTCAGGTTTACTACAAAAATTAGAATACCAAGGGGCATATCAACAACAAACGGCAATAATTATCGCTGAGCGCACTTAGCGCTCGGATAATTATCGCCGGCTATCGCCGATTTTTATCGCTGAGATAGCGTGCTATTAGCAACGCTTATCTCATCAGCGATAAAAATCCTAGCGCTAACTGGCTAACGTGAGATTATGGCTGGAAACCCAGCGATAATCTCACGTTAGCTAGTTGATAGGGACCCACAAACTTAGCCATGATATCCACCTTCCATAGGATATCATGGCTAAGTCAGTCCTGAAGCAGGCGTAAGGAAAGTAGCGATAACAGGGGTTATCGCTACTTTTCCTGACGCTATGCTTCATAGCGTTAGGCTTGCTGATAGGAGAAATGTCGCTTAGCGACATTTCATGCCAGGTCAGGAACGCCCACTTTGCATTTCATTAGAGATGCAAAGCTGGGCGTTAGGAATCCTGATGTGAAAGCAAGGTTTCACGCGTTAAAAAGGCGGCGATAATTTTTTATCGCCTGCTTGTTGATATGCCCCCACATTCCGCATCACAAATGGCACCAGGTGCCCTCTTTCTTCACCCTTACGATATGAAAATGTAACCCTTCACTTTTTGAAACAGAGTTAAATCTAGTAATGGACTAACACACATTCTATAAATGTGGAATGCTCTATCTGCCATCACAAAAGCTGTACGGGTCTAGACTGCTTGGTCAGCACATGTAGCTGGTAAGTAGAAAAAAGGTGAAACTCTGGAAAGAACGTGGCACCATGTAACGTCCCAACTCTTTTTTCGCTCTTGTGTCCAATTAACCATATAATTTTAATTATGCTTTTTAAAACAATACGAATTCTTAGTTTATTATTAATCTGAGACAACCAGAAGTATCGTTTCACAGGCTCAATTCCTTCCTGTTTGCAGAACTCATCTAAGAGTTGACTGAGCTCCTTTCAATAGCATAAATGATCCCCTTAACTGGTGTTTGAAAGATATAGCACCTACCCTCAATTTAATGTTATGCTCAACAAAAGTAATTCCTCTACACTTTCCTCAAACAACTCAGAATGTTACCCTTAAATATTCCTTGAAATATGCACTTATATCTGGTGGGACTAACATTCCATAGATGTTTTTGGTATCCTGAAATATCATTGTTGATCATTTTTGATCTCGACTGAATCTGTAAAAAAGAGGAGCTTTTCCACTCTTTTCACATTTTAGTGCATGATTTTTATTTACAACATTTTCATTACATTAGGAAAAATACACAAAATTACAAGCAATTATGCAAAATACAAACCCCTCATTTACTGCTATATATTTTTGCTTGAAAATTGTTCTTGCAGCAGTTGTTGACATGAGGATGCATTTCACTGTAAAAATAGTACAAAAAAACAAGTTGTGCAAGCAGCTGCTTCACATGTTCTGGTTTTTCACGATATTCCTGTGCACTCACAGTACATTTCTACTGTTAACAGTGCATAGTCATGTGATGTGGTGTAATGGTGCATTTTTGGAACTGCACATAACAAGCGTGAAGTGAATTTCTCAAAATGATGTGACTTATTCTGGCGTAATTTAAATTTCCCTTGGACTTACTCGATACCATAATTGTGTCTGCCCTCCTTGATCCTGTTTTGAATATCTTGGCAAAATGACCAGGTCCCCAAAATTTATTTTCACCTTTTCCTTAACTTTGCACAACATTTATGTACAACTAACTTAAACTCTTGTTTGGATTTGAAATTCACAAAATGTTTTACATTTGTAGTCAAACACACAATTTCACCCTCAGCTTTATTAGTTTCATTTGCAAATTGTCTTGGATATTAATTGCAGTTGGCAACAACTACTGCATTGTCTAATGAATAGTTCTTGCTAGTGATTAGTTTTTTCCTAAATCTTCTGATTGTAGCATTGAATAATGAACTGAGCTCTAACTATTTGATCAATAAAATAATCAAACTCACAATTGTCCAATGTCAGCAAACAGTAGCACTCTTTGGGTGTAACTTTTTAGAAAATATGTTTATGGTTGGCAGAGGTATGTACCCTGTCCAACCAGGAACCACAATCCTAGTCAGATACACACCCTAAATTATCCTGTGCTCGCTCTCTGGTAGCTTGGCACAAAGTAGTCAGGCTTAACTTAAGATGCAACGTATAAAGTATTTGTGCAACACTTTAAACGGTAAAACCGAGAAAACACCACACAAAAGATACCACACCTGGTTAATTAAGTTGAGTTCAATTTATTGAACAAAAGAACAAAATGACAAAAATCCATTAGGTAGAACCGGAATTATGAATTTTTAAAGAATATGTTGAAATAAAGAACTTAAAAGTATAAAGCACCAACTGGGGCCATCTGGTGGCACTTAACCGGGACAAAGTCAAATGTTCAGGCCGACTGCGATGGAGTGCCGGCCAGCTACATGGTCCAAGTTTGATCCACTGCAAAGTACCTTGCATGGTCAACGAGGCTGTGATGCGAGAAGCAAAGAGGTGATGCATTGCTGACGAGCAGCTGGCTGTATGTGATGCGTCATCATCGAGCCATGCAAGATGAGGATGCGTCTGGAACGGAAGTAAAGTCGGCGAAGTAATAAACGGGATCCTTACGATGCATCGCTGTCTAAAGAGATGATCCAGTTCTGAGCAGTGCAACATCGATGATGCATGAATTTTGTGTGGTGTAGCACCTTCTCCCCACTTTCAAGAGCCCAAGTCTGCATTGGCACCACTTTGCAGGGCAAGACTCTCAGGAGGCAGAATCTGGTTGCTGTTGTTGAGTAGCTGGAAGTCTTTTGTGTCCCTGAGACTTTGAACAGGAAGCAAGCAGACAAGCCCTTGGAGTCACTCTTGATTCAAGTGGGGGTAGGCCCAGTCCTTCTCACCCAGGCAAGGAGGGCAGTGGGCGGGTCAGCACAGCAGAAAAGCATTTCTTCCATAGTATCAGTCCAGCAGAGTGACAGTCCTTCAACAGCACAGCTGTCTGTCTTCTTGGCAGAGTATTTACAGGTTCAGAAGTGTCCTGAAGTGGTAAGGTCAGAAGTCCATTTCTGATACACAGTGGTGCCTTTAAAGTAGGGTAGACTGCAAAGAAGGGCTTTTAAATGCACAGAGATCCTCCCTTCCTGCCCTGGCTTGAGACTCACAACAGTGGGTTAAGCAGTGCTTTCTGTGGGGACAGGGCATAGCCTATTCAGGGGTAAGAGTGAGGCTGTGTCCAGCTCCTCTCTCACATCCTGCCCAGGATGGCCCCTCAAGATACACCCAAACTCCCTTTGTGTGTGGCGGTCTATAGGAAATGGACAAAGCCCAGCTGTCACCCACCCCATATGTGCAGGCACACAGGGCTATGAGCAGAAAAATGCCATCTTTCTAAAAGTAGCATTTTTAAAATTGTATTGTTAAATTTGACTTTACCATTAAAGAGGATTCATCATTGCAATTCCAGAGGTGCTAAACGCAACAGCTATACCTTCTTCCATTTGAGAATTACGGCTTATTAGCTGTAACAAGGAATCCCCGATGTTAATCGAAGGGAGGGATAGGTCTCATAGTAGTGCAAAATAAATGTAGGAGTTTTAGCTGCCAGGACATGTAAAGCTCAAAATCACATGCCTTTCGTTTTAATTACACAGGACCCTAGCTTATGGGTTACCTTGGGCCTACCATAGGGCTGAGTTACATGTAATAAAAGGGGAGATTAAGGCTTGACAAGGGGTTTTTAATGCCATGTCGATATGGCAGTGTAAACTACACACACAGGCTCTGCAGTTGCAGGCCTGAGACATGTTTAAATGATACTTTATTAGGTGGCACACTCGGTGCTTGTGGCCCACTTGAGGATTTTATTAATTTTTAACTTATTCCAAGTCAGTGATGCCCAGTGTTTGTTTAAATTTTAAGGGGCATATTTACGAGTTTAGCGGCACAATTTTGCGCAGCAATTCACTTTGCTGCACCTCCCTGCATTACTGGGAAATGACAGAAATGCACCGTATTTATGCACTACAGCACATTCCTGTCCTTTCCCCTTGCACTGGTTCCATTCTGGTAGACTAGTGCTAACTCAGGCACACTTGGACTGGAGTGCAAGGGGGTCTCTGTTGCATGCAGAATGCAGCACATGTAGAAAGAATGAGGAGAACTGAAGATATTTCTCCTTGTTACGCCTCATCTGGTGAGGCGAAAGATTTTAGCTTATTCCCAGGTTTACAAGTCTGTAAATCTGCGAATGTGTCAAAAACCATGGGAGTTGCGTGGGAGCACTCACTGCAATGCCCAAGGAAGGCCCCCTTGTTCAGAGTAAAGCAATGCAGCACTAACTCTAGATATATGAAGTCATTCAAAGCCACGCATAGTGGCTTTGCATGGCTTCATAAATCTGATTTAAAGGGATGCGCAACGCATGTACGACTTTGCATGGTGCAAATGTGACACAAGCCTTGCATACATGAGTACTTAAATGTTTTACTACATGTTGCATATTCTGTGCGTCCTTCTTACCTAAATACATTCCCATTTTCCCAGATGTATTTCACTGGCTTAGTTTTTTGTGAAATATATTCTTCTAGTCTGCTGCTTACTGCAAATTGAGTAGCATCTACATGCCTGTATGAGTTCAGGGTAGGTATGGGTGTTCAATACTGTATATGACTGAGAGTTCTTGAAAGCTATGTGAGTTCTGGCACTGGTTCATAAAGGTGTGCAAAGTACATGCTCATCCAATCCTTGGCCTCTCTGAAGAGTACGCAAAGCGGTTGTCACATTTGTGCCACTTATATTGGGGATGAAGTTTGGGACATACAGATGGAAGCATGTCAGAAAGGGGGGGTTTAAGGAGAGAAACAATGTAAATGAATAAAATTGAGGGAACGATCGCAGTAACAGTAGGAGAATAGCAGTGACCAAGCTAGTCCTCATTCCATGGACCATTGTAATTTTACTACATAATCTATTAGTTTAAAATAATTCCTGTGTCTCATATTTCTTGGACTGTAATATTTTCAGTTCTAATTATTTTCAGTAATATTAATATTGTTACTCTTTTTATCTGCAAATGAATAACAATCATAGCTAAGAAGCATTGGTGAAAACCAAATAGATTTTGCTTGTTAAGGTGTATGTGTTCGTTCTCAGGTGATGCATTGGCATGCATTACCAGAAGACACATAAAGGCACCCAATTACTGGTCACGTGGCACTTTGAGCAAAGACAGGATTCCAGTTCACATGTTTTTGAACGCGATTTTATTTAACTGAGTTTATCTCATGTATAGGATTACTAGTTATATTTGTATGGCCACGCACCTTTAAAGAACAGTGTACCGGGGGCGTGGCTTCGGAGCCGGAGGGAATGGCCACCGCTTACGAGAGCTCCGTGAAGGCGTGAAGCGACGGGCCTCCTCCAGGCTCTCAGCGTGGATACGGGATTCACCGAGCCGCTTCCTCATGCGGTGGAACACTCCGGCAGCCTTTTAAGACTTGCAAGGCGGCTCCGGGTGAACTCGATACATTGTTTCACGATTTCCGTTTCACAACGCGGATCATCGGTAAGACGCGGACGCCATTTTAGATAATTGGATTTCCTTTCATGTCTCAATGCTGCCTTTTTTCAACACGCTTTCGCCCTGAATTGTTATATGCAACAATGGAAATACTTTTTCTTCAATATTATTGACTTTTGTGGGCAACTTTGTCACTTGTTGGCAATTTTATGGCGATGTTCTTTTTTCTCCTCAGCTTTCCTTCAGCATTTCAGGGCGCCATCTTAGAATTCTAGGATTCTAAATTCTTTTCACCAGGTTTTTTCCCTTTCAAATAGCCATATTAGACTATAATTATTATTCAGTAACTTTTACTTAGCCGCTGGACATTCTATTTTTTACTCCCTGATTTAAACAGCGTTTCTAGTCAAATTTCTGTTTTCTTTTCTTCTCAGAAATATAAAGCAGATTGCTTGACGCCATTTTTGATTCTTGGTGTTTACTTTTCAGTTCTCTTTTTATAATGGCTCGCTCTAGTCGCACTTCTTCACAGCAATTGTCTGCACCTTCTTCGTCATTAGAGGATATTAATCCCTTCAGCGTGCTACAGGATAACATGGAGGAAAATCTTAATGACTCTGTTGGAATAAAAGGCACATCTACTGCTGCTCCTCGCTCAAGTAATAAACCCAACTCCAAAATTCCCTCCACATCGGGAAAATGAATAAAGACAAATCCTCCTTCTCCTACCAACTCTGCCTCTTCTGTTTCTTTGGATCTTTTGCTTGAGGAAATACGTTCACTCAAACCATATATGGCTGAAACAAACACCTGACTTTAAAGCCTTGAGGACAACTGGTCACACACCGAGCTTCGAGTTGCGGATCTTGAAAGAAGAGTGACTTCAGTGCAGGTTGTCTCAGACCAGGTCCCTGGCATTCACAAAGAAATCCATTTTCTTTGGCAGCAGGTTGAGAATTTGGATAATCGTAACAGGCGCAATAACCTACGCATTTACGGCTTGGCGGAAGGTCTTGAAGGGTCGCATCCTATATCCTTCTTCCAATCTTTCTTGCCAACGCTTCTGCGTCTTCCTACCTCCCCCCCATTGAATATTCAGCGATCTCATCGTTTGGGTCCAGTATCCCGCTTATCTAATTCTTCTACCTCTCCTACAAAACCTAGAGGAGTCATCCTGTACTTTCTAGAATATACTGACCTCATAAAAGTGATTCAGGCGGCTAAACAGAAAGGGAAAATTACTTGGAATGGCTCAAACCTCTTTTTTGCTCAAGATTATGCTAAAGCTACTGCAGACCGACGCAAACAGTTTTTGGACATGAGACCAGCCTTGTGTGCCCTGAAGGCCCAATACGGATTGTTTCACCCTTGCCTTTTCAAAGTAACCTACAACAATAGAACAACAAATTATGAGGATCCAGCTCTCCTTCAACAATTTTTGAGCTCACACAGGGACGATTCCATGGACACTCCTGGTTCATAATTACTGACTCGTCTCATAATGGATTGTTGTTATTTGGCATGGGCCTTTCTCCTATTATTTTATTTTTAGTGCGTTGTGAATTATCCTTTTAATGTTTTTTCTCTCTTCCTTTCCCAGGTGCGGTTCTGTGATCCTTTGTGGTTGTGTATGATGTTTTTCGCATGGAGGCTTTTTCCCCTTGCTGCGTCCTCTTGGAGTCCTCCGTTTCGACATGCTACCTTCCCTATGTGGCTCTTCCATCCCCACGTTTCTTGTCTTTTTATGGTATGTCTTTTTGACGTTATTTTGCACCATCAATTGTTTGACTTGTTTTGTTTTCCTGGTCAGTGTCTCTTTTATATCTGTCCTCTTTTCTGTAACTCTTTTTTCTTCCTTTTCTCCTCTTTTTTGCTTTTTTGCTTTTTGTTAACATTTAACCCCATCCTTGGTTTTTGTTCTTTCTCCCCTCTCTTGTACGGTATCTTCATCTCTTCATTTCACAATATCTTTTTTTTTAACTCTGCCTTTATACATATCTTTTTCTTTCTCTTCATCCTGAGTCTATTTTACAACTTTTTCCTTCTCCTTGATAATAAGGTTCTAACTTCTTATACTGGTTGCATATTGATCGCTCCTATTTTGTTTGATCGATATCACATAACTGTTTCTATTATCTTTGTGCAGATACTTTTTAACGGTTTACCTTTAGAGTTGTAACCTGGAATGTTAAAGGAGTCAATAACCCTATCAAAAGACAACATGTGTTAACCCATTTATCTAGATTGAATACTGATATTGCTCTAATCCAAGAATCGCACCTATCAGATGCTGAAGCAGTTAAGTTGAAAAAAGGTTGGGTGGGTCATGTTTTTTCTTCCCCAAGTTTAGGAAAGAAGAATGGTGCTTTGATTTTATGTCATATAAAACATCAGTTTTCAATTGTACATCAGGAACACGACCCTGATGGTCGTTGGGTAATTGTTAAAGTACTTATTGATCTAATACCCTTAGTTTTATTTAATGTTTATGCACCTGTTACTATTGATAATACGTTTTGGACTCAGATATCTGACAAACTTCTTCTGTTAGATGATGATTATGTTATTTTTGGAGGTGACTGTAACCATGTCCTAGACCCTATACTAAATAGACACTCTTCCGTAAAATTCTCTAATTCCAAGATGCACTCACAATTTACCTCTGCCATACGTCTTAAAGCTTTCATTGATATCTGGAGGCTTTGTAATCCAGATTTACAAGAGTATACCTTCTATTCCACCCTCACAACTCACAATCTAGAATAGATTATCTCTTTTTCAGTAAACCTTTGTCTCAACTTGCCACTCATGCTGAAATTGGTTCTATCCTCATCTCAGACCATGCTCCAGTTTTTGTAGATTTTGATCTGCTGCCCTTTTCACCTAATGCCGGTAGATGGCGTTTGAATAACGCATTATTATCGGATTCTAATTTCACGAGCCAATTTAGTTCCTTTGCTTCTGAATTCTTTTCTATTAATTCCACTCCGGACTCTTCTCCTGTAATGATTTGGGACACTTTTAAAGCTACAGCTAGAAGATTTATTATAAATTTTGTATCACGGAAAAAAAGTTTTTTGAAGCCAAAAATTATCAGTTATTAGCCAAGATTAAACAACTTGAATATTATCATTATCGCTTTCAATCTGAAACATCGTTAAAAAATCTTATTGAAGCAAAAATCTCTTTTAATAAATCTTCCCCTTATCTCTTAAAAAGTAGAGCCCGGTATTATGGTGGCCAAAATAAGATGGGTAAACTTCTTTCAAATTATTTAAAAATTAGTCGGGAACGGACTAAAATCGAATCCATACGTAATAATGTGGGAGATTTGCTATTTAAAGATAATGATATTCTAATGAATTCGTTTCATCTTACAAAACTTTGTATACACCAGAACACCAACCAACTCCAGATGCGCTTTCCTCTTTCTTCCAATCAATAAATTCTCCTTCCCCTCATGATACTGATTTCTCTTTATTAGATGCGGACATCACTTTAGCTGAAATTAAACATGCTGTATCCGTTTTGAAAAGAGGTAAAGCACCTGGTCCTGATGGGTTTACTACTGAATTTTATGCTCACTTTGCGGCTTTATCACTTTCCCATCTATTATCACTATATAAGTCTTTTGTCAAGGATGGTTCCTCTTCAGGTTCTTTTCAGGAAGCCGTGATCTGTTTATTTCCCAAGGAGAACAAAGATCCCGCTTTTTGTAAAAACTATCGTCCAATCTCCCATGTTGATTTAGATTAAAAGATTTTTGCCACAATTCTTGCGCTTCGTATTGATCCCATTTTGCCGAACCTTATTGGTTCTGAACAATCAGGATTTATTAAAGGTCGTTTATCCTCAGACAATTCCAGAGTCTTCTTTAATATTTTAAGTAAGGCCTCTTCTCTCGACTACCCCATTGCTGCGATAGCACTGGATGCTGAAAAGGCATTTGACAGGATTGGCTGGGTTTTTATGTTTCATGCTCTTCGATGGATCGGATTTCCTACTAATTTGATTTCTCTTATTTCTTTACTTTACTCTGGCCCTAAGGCTTCTATTTTTGTTAATGGGAGAACTTCTGAATGCTTTCCTCTTTTCAGAGGTGTTCGTCAAGGTTGCCCTTTATCACCCCTTTTATTTATAATCGCATTAGAATCTTTCTTAATGAAAATTAGGTTAGATGATAGAATTACCGGTTTTAAACTTGGCACTACTCAGGTTAAAATGTCTGTTTATGCTGATGACATCCTCATGTATTGCTCAAATACCTCCACTTCTCTTCCAGCCTTTCTTTCTCAAGTTGATAATTTTTCTCAACTCTCCGGATACCGACTTAACTCGGATAAATGTGAGGTTCTTCCATTAAATGTTCTCCTTCTGAAACAAGATTTTGTTTCCACTGGTTCCTCCTGGAAATCCTCTAAAATAAAATATTTAGGTTTGTGGTACTCTCCCACCATCCCAGAAACTTTAAAAGAAAATTTTGACAACCGTATTAAAAATGTATCTACCTCTATTGACCGATGGCATCCACTTTTTCTTTCTTGGTGGGGTCGCATGGACTTTATTAAGATGATGCTTTTGCCGTTAATTCTCTATCTTTTATCTATGATCCCAGTTCATATTCCTGGTTTTTACTTTTAAAAAATTGATTCTTTGTTAAACAAATTCCTTTGGAAAAACAAGACTCCTCGAATAGCTCTCAACGCCCTTAAGGCTGACAAAACCTCTGGAGGTCTCAAATTTCCTGATTTTAAATCCTATCATTATGCTTTTTCTCTTAGGCAATCTTCTCGTTGGCTTTCTCCGGATCAAGGTGTGCATCCTCCTATTTGGTTGTTTATTGAAAAATATTTTATAGCTCCTTTTCATTTTAATGAATCTCTTAACTTTACTAATATTATTCCTTCTTTTCGTCCTCAAGTTATCTACCATACATGTAAAATATTACAGCCACTTCTTCTGTCCACGTACCCCTCATTTTCTTTGTTAAATCTGCAACCAATCTGGTATAACCACTTGTTGCGTATTAAGGGTCGTACTATTTATTGGAAGTCTTGGAGACTCAAGGGTTTACTCTGGATCTCACAATTAGTATCTAATCATACTCCGCTATCCTTCTCGGAGCTTCAATCACAATTTTCTTTACCCTCTTCATGTAAATCTCAATATGATATCTTCTCTCCTTAGAACCTAATCCTAATATTCCTCCTAAATGCTTCAGTCTTTTTCCTTTATTATCCACTAATATGTCAGCTTCCTCTTTATATAGAACCTTGTTTTTATCTTCTGATAGAACCAAGGGAAGGGCTGAGTTGGCTTGGGAAAAGGATCTTGCAGATTGTTGGACTATCCCTTTTTGGGATAAATTATGGTAAAAAATTCATAAAACATCTAGGGCAGCAAATACTTCTCAGACTCTTTATTTCGTTTACAAACGCCTCCTTCTAACTCCTTCAAAGTTGGCTTCCTTTTCTACAGACTATTCTTTGTCCTGTTGGTCTTGCGAAATGACTTCAGCTGATTTAAAACATATGCTCTTTGACTGTCCCTCTCTTTCTCGTTTTTGGCTCCTAGTCTGGTCTCAAATTAATAACATTTTCAATATCCAAATCCCTTTTTCTCTACCTAACATCTTTTTAGGCTCCTTAGCACCTTCTTGGCCTCACCCAACTCCTAATCCCTCCATAATTGACTTATTATTAGCTATAGCCCTTCATTTAATAACTTCCAATTGGAAACAAGTTGAAAAAGTTACTTTCAAAGCCTGGTGGAATGCTGTTTGTTTTCATCATAGATTGAATACAAGTAATGTTTCTCCTTTATCCTTATCTATTAAAAGAGATCTTTTATAGCTCCCTTTATCCACTTACCTGACTGATATAGCTTCTAATTCCGCCACTACAGTAAATACTCCAGATGAAGTCAGAAAGCCTCCATAGATCCTCTGTTGTCTTTTTAAGCTTAGTTCTAAGTATACACTTTGAATGACTCCTTTTTCTTTTCAATGTTGTATTTTATGAATTTATGATCACAGTATATTTATTACAGTGCTTGTATATGAAATAGAGTCTCAGGTTCCGATAATATTTGTTATTTATATTGGATCTTTTTCCTCCTTATCCCCCTACTCGCTCTCTTGCTTTTTCTTGTTTATAATTAATAGGTTTGTTGTTTTGGATTCATTATATGATGTTTCTCCTATATGATGTTACTTCTGTTTGTATGCTATGATTTTTTATCTTCAATAAACCGTAAACTTAAAAAAAAGAACAGTGTACCTTTTTAATGCCACTCATAGCATTGTCAGGACAGGCTTACTTGGGGGCATATTTACAAGGCGGCGATAGGAAATTATCGCCGCTTTTGCGGCTGTTTTTGGCCGAATAGCGGCGATAACTTTATCGCCTAATTAGCAAGGTCACGCTAACGTGTGAAACCTTGCATTAGCAAAAGAATTCTTAACGACCAGCTTTACATCTCTAATGAGATGCAAAGTGGGCGTTCCTGACCTGACATGGCAGGAGAAATGTCGCTAAGCGACATTTCTCCTATCATCAAGCCCCACGCTATGAAGCATAGCGGCAAGAAAAGTAGCAATAACCCCTGTTATCGCTACTTTCCTCACGCCTGCTTCAGGACTAACTAATCATGGCTAAGTTTGTGGGGCCCTATCAACAAGCTAATGCCACATTTCTTGAGATTATCGCTGGGTTTCCAGCGATAATCTCATGTTAGGCAGTTAGCGCTAGGATTTTTATCGCTTTTGAGATAAGAGTTGCTAATAGCACGCTATCTCAGCGATAAAAATCCATGTTAGCCGGCGATAATTATCCTAGCGCTAAGTGCGCTTAGCCATAATTATCGCCGGTTGTTGCTGAAATGCCCCTTGGATTCTTAACCAGCATTTATGTCACACATGCATGCGACAGGGAGACCACTATGTTTTGATCTCACCCGACTGATTTCAGTGAGCATTAATTGTGTGTATGTTCTTTAATTACTTGCTAGAAGAGGGGTGCTACTGTCGCTGTGCAAAACATTTTTTTCTGTTTGTGATATTTGCACTTCAGATGTAATTTAACCAGCTGCTCAAACAATGTGCAAATAATATTTCATCTTTAGTTAAAGTCTGCCACCTGGATGAAAGAGTAGGTACAACAGTCAAAAATCATCCATCCTTATACTAACTTCTATGACTGAGGAGTACGCTGGACCAAGGATGTATAAAGCTTTTTTCTACTTCTGGGAGATCTTTTAGAAAATTTTACAATTTCACATTGTTTGCTGCGTGTAAATAGGGACTGCGCAGTAATTTATGTTGAACATCATTGTTTAAAACTAAACAAACTGGTTATGCAGAGGAATTTTTCAGGAAAAAAGTTGCAATTCTGTACTGTATCTGTTTCTTTGTTTTTGATTCGTGGTATGTATGTAATATTGAAATCAAATACACTGAAAAATCCACCGTATTTTGGCTTGGGCGTAGTGCCGGCACAACTCAAAGACTTCAAGTTTCTGTGATCTGCGTGCACAGTTATATAATATTTTGCACTCAATAAATAGTGCTGCCATTCTTGAAAAGCCGGTTCCTATGGCCAACATTTCCTTTTTATGGCTACAATATGTTTTTTATTCAGCTTCTGAATGTTTTTGGGACAAATATGCCATAGATCCAGCTTGTACGGGTTCAGCATACCTTTGTTAGGACTGGGCAGAATTTTAATTACACCAGAGTAACATGCATCATTTCTGAAATTTCACTTTATGCTTGTTACATTAAATTTCTGATAGTATGCCATTACACCACACTGTGTATTACGCACCACTCATAGTAAACATTTACAGTGAATGTACATTTGTCGTAAAAACTTACTATTGTTCACATTGCTTTTGGGGCATATTTACAAGCCCCTTACGCTGCTGATGTGCCACTTATTTTGACATACCGGCAATGCAGTGTGGTGCTCTATATTTACAAGGCCATTGTTAGACCTGGCTCCATTGGTGTGGGTCTCCCTTCCATTTAATTCTGCTGTTGCCTCCTGTGTTTTTGCTGGTCTAGATGCTATGGGCACCTTGCCACTGCGTTTCAGTGCCAAAGTGAAAGTGCTCCCTTGTAAAGAATTGTTGTTATGGATTAGTGATTCCATGATGGTCTATTTTATTTACTTCTCAGACCCTAGTACAGTGCACCATGTATGTCCAGGGCCTGTACATCAAATGGTGCTGGTGGGCTTGCAGCACTGATTGTGCCACCCACAAAATCAGCTTGTAAAATGTGTCTCAGGCCTGCCATTGCAGAGCCTGTGCGCAGACTGGGACTGCCATGTCAACTTGGCAAGTGCCCACACTGCCAGTTCCTAAACCTTACCTTTTCTAAATATCAGCCCCCCCCTAAGATATGCCCAAGGTACCCCTATGGGCAGGGTGCATTGAATGTGAAAGGTAGGACATGCCCTGATGTGTTTGGTCCTGATAGTGAAATACTGCCAATTTTGTTTTTCACTATTGCAAGGCTATCTGTTCCCATAGGCCAGAATAGGGAGTTAGTTTAAAACATCTTATAAACATAACTAACCCCAGGAACAAGATAGGAAAATAAAGTTTAGTATGCCTGAACTCAGAATGTTAAGATGTATCTTTTGGTGAGGGTGATTTTTACATTCTGTGTTTGAAAATAACACTTTTATAAAGTGGGTATTTTCTTGCCTAACCATCCAGTGTGCCTCTGCTAGGTTTGTGTATTGCATGTCTGGCTGTGGCTCCAGACGTCTGATGAGTCAGGGCTTGGCTGAATAGACTTGGATTGCATTTGGAGTAGGGGGAGGACATTTCCTTTTCACCTGAATGAGCCTGGTCTGCCTTCAACAATGCTGTCTCCACCTCCCGCCAGGAAGCTGCACCAGTGAGGACAGAACTGGTTTTGGCTGGGTACAGACTCTCTCTGCCTTCAGAGAACAAATTATTTTGTGGTATAAATATTGGGGCCCAGACCCCAGAACTTTAGATCACTTCTGGGACATCAAGAGGAATCTTTTGCCAAGGAGAAGAGCCGGATAAGCTGAGGAAGAATACTGCTACTGTGTCTGGTGGATGCCTGGGGTTGGCCTGCAGTGGCTGCTTGCTGCCAAGGAAAGGCGAAGAAGGACTTTGCTGTTTTACTTTGTCACCTGCTTGAAGAGTAAGATCTCCAAGGGCTTGAAACTGAGCTTGCCTCCTGTTCTGAAGTCTTAGGAACACAACGACTTCACCCCTTTTGTCGGCCTGCATCTAGAACTGCTGTTTTAGCTGCTACAGAAGGAAATTGCAACATCGACGCCAGCAAGCGATGCCGTAACCTGCCCAAAGCCGTGTGCACCGCTCTGACTTGCGACGTAGGGCCGACGCCTGCTGCCGTGCCGCATCGACTCCGAAGCCGACTTCATCATCATGGAGCTGATCCTCGATGTGGGTGACTCCCCGAATCCATCGACATCGTCCCATCATAAAGAACAAAGGCTACAGGGCCATTGTGACATCACCTCCCCAACGCAGTAAGGAACAGTTGTCTCACCTCCCCTGCGCTGCAGTAAGGAACAGAGGCTTCACCTCACCTGGGGTCGTAAGAAACCGATGCCACGCGGCGCCAAGAAAGCATCACCTCCTCAACGCCTTGAGCCGTCTTTGTTTTCATCACTTTTCCAAGGTACTCCTCAAGAAGCCCTCGGCCGACCTGATGGACCTGAAAAACTTCTGGCCCATCTCCCTCCTCCCCTTCACCGCCAAAGTCACCGATAGACTCGTAAACACTCAGTTGACTGCCTTTATCAAAGAGAACTCCATCCTCGACGCATCTCAGTCTGGATTCCGCAGCAACCACACCACCGAACCGCCCTCCTCACTGCCGCAGGGATACAAGGAACCGCCCTCAACTGGATCTGTTCCTTTCTCTCTGGTAGAACCCAGAGGATCAGACTCCCTCTCTTCCTCTCCGAACCCACAGAGATCAACTGTGGAGTACCCCAAGGATCATCGCTCAGCCCCGCGCTCTTCAACATCTACATGGCCCCCCCTCGCTGCCATCATCAGACAGCATGGGCTCAGCATAGTATCATACGCCGATGAAACCCAGCTCATCCTCTCCCTCACGAAGAACCCTGAAGACACCAGACGCAGTTTCCAGGAAGGAATGAAGGATGTCGCAGCCTGGATGAAAAACAGCTGCCTGAAGCTCAACTCGGAGAAGACTGAGGTCCTCATCCTCGGACCCAACACCTACGAGACCTCCACTGGCTCCCAGTCAAGAAGAGAGTAACCTTCAAACTGCTCAACCACGCCTACAAATCCCTCCACAACATCGGACCCAAATACCTCAACGAGAGTGTCTCCTTCCACGTACCCAAGAGGAACCCCGCTCCGGTGACCTCACCTTTGCAGAGACCCCCCGCATCCACAGAACCAGAGCATTCAGAGGAGCTTTCTCCCACGTCACAGCCAAAGCCTGGAACGAGCTCCCAGTCAACATCAGACGCTCCCTCACCATACACACCTTCAGGAAAAACCTCAAGACCTGGCTCTTCAACTGAACCGGAGCTGCAACCCTCCCTCCCCCCAGCGCCTTGACACCCTCAGGGGTAAGTGGAGCGCTCTATACCTTCCCTTATTTCGGGGGCTATTAGAAGTAGAAATCGAATGTAGTTTAATATACCCTAGCCCTATTTTTCAGTATGTTTGACAGTCCGAGACCGGGCCTTTTTACCTTTTTCTCTTGAAACCATGAAATAGTTTTATAAATTTTGGCCTGCCTTACTTTTTAATGTCAATATTCGCCAATTATTTGTTCAAACATGTTTTTATGTATATTTGTGAACTGCGTATTGTTTGAAACTCCTTTGTTAATTATTTTCAAATGTAACTATTTGCAAATGAAATTTTGTGTATGCTTTGATGGTTTTAATTATTAACCGAATAAAGCTATTGTTGACTGACTGACTGACTGACTGACTCTTCTTTGTGGGCCCGATGCTGCGCACCTCATGGTCCGCGTTGTATTTTGGGATTTCTAACAGTCACAATGTTGTATAATTCACAATGTGGAGTTATTTGTTGCTACGAGCTAAATTTTAGTAAATTACCTATTTTTAAGGACATTGTTAATACTGTATTGTGGATTTTTGTCATTTTGTCTTGTTTTAAGTTCAGATAAAGATTACTTATTTTTCTAAACTCCTGTGGTGTCCATTTGTAGTGTTTTAACTGTGTTACTGTGTGTGTTCACAAATGCTTTATACACTGCCTCTGACAAAAGCCTGTTTGCTCATGCCAAGCTACCAAGGGGGTGAACAGAGGTTATTTTAGGAGTGTATTCCCCTTACACTGACTAGAAGCAAGGGTCCCTATTTGGACAAAGGTACCTACCACTGCCAACTTGAGACCCCCATTTTTAACAGCCACGTAAAGCCACCCTGCATGGCTTTCGCTGAATTCCCAGATTTACAATGTTTTGTAAACCTGGGAATACATCAGAATCCTACTTCTTCCCAGGTGGAGCATAATGAGGTGCAATGAGGAGAAATACTTTTATTTCTCCTCTTTCTATGCGTGCTGAATTCTGCAGCACACATAGGAGGAAAACACCTCTCATGATTGTTTTTATGCAGGAAGCTGTCCCTTCCTGCACAAAAACAATCATCCCCGCAGCATAGGCACCCTTGCACCATGGTAAAATGGTACCTGCATTGGTGCAGGGCAGGCAATTGGGTGCCAGCACAGGGGAGAGTTTAAGGATACGTCATATTGTTGTAAATATGACGCATCCCAGTGCTTTGAAAGTGACACAGCATGGCACAGCCAAATGGCTTGCTACACCTTACTGTGTTACTTTCTTGTAAATAAGGCCCTTTGATTTTTGCACTCTTTTTTATCACAAAATGAATTTCACTGCAAAATTGGTGAAAGACCAAATTTCATGGTGAAATACAACATCAAATGAAGGCTTTTTACTTCACATATTTATGCATATGTAAAAGCAAATTACTTGAATTTTGCATACCCCTGGACTTTGTGATAGTATTGCGTGTAATGCCTTGTTCGAGGATGGACATCTCTTTGAAATTGTGGATTTGAGGCAAGCAATTTATTTATTTTTCGCTATAGATAATTGATGTTGGAAATCTACGTTTGACGCCAACAATAGGTGTTGGAAATTCATCTTTTGATGCCATGATAGGCTGATTGTTGGTAAGCGGTCCTAGTTGTTCTTCGACACGCACACGTTTTTGGGAACGGGCACCCTTGACTGATGCAGTGTTTTTGGATTGCAGACTTTTAAGATAGTCTTGGTACAGCTCCATAAACTGCGTACAGATTGACTCAACGTATTTGTATTTGAGTCAACGAACTTCAGTAATCCAAGGTACGCTTTTGAGATTTTGGAGACCAGTATTAGAATGTATTTGTTAAATGTGCACGGGTGTTGATCTTTATGTATTTTCAGTCTTTTCTTGATGTGGGACTTAACTTTAGTTTAGCACGGTGGATTCTTCCCTTGCCTGTTGACTCTACATTTTCATAAACCCCTGACTTCTTTTGAGTCCACAACTACTATTTGTAAAGCATTTCATTGTTGTTATTTTCAATATTTGCAAACCACACATGATTATCGTTTATATTTGTAGATTCCCCTGACGAAGGGCTCATTCGATAGCCCGAAATGCATTGGGATTTTCCGTTGATTTGTGAATTTTAATGAATGTAATACGGCTGACTACAAGCAACGTTTTGTTGATTTTAAATAAGATGCTATCTGCGTCCACCAAGAATAAAGGCAGAAGACTTCATTTGTTTTCTTGGAGTTTATTTTGGAACTATTTCTTTTATTGTGTTTCATCCAAGTTTGATGCACTAT
This sequence comes from Triturus cristatus, assembly GCF_964204655.1. Classification (NCBI taxonomy): domain Eukaryota; kingdom Metazoa; phylum Chordata; class Amphibia; order Caudata; family Salamandridae; genus Triturus; species Triturus cristatus. The sequence continues at coordinate 314,951,021 of NC_140584.1, read as the reverse complement.
ACAAAGGATTGAGCCTGAATTTGATTACACATTGTGTATAAATGTTATGAAAACTTTTTATTGGTAATTTTGAATATGTGATTACGCCCCTCAGGGGCATTATGTAGTGCACTCGGTATTTCTAGACATATGTCCAGAATCTCCAATACTTCATGTGAAGCATTAGCATCAATTATAAAAGGTCTACCATTGTTCAGGTGCGATAACACTGGATCGGTGATAAATGCTTGTTTTAGTGATTCAAATGCTTTTTCAGTTAATTGAAACCGTAAGAATTAGCCATCTTTTATTAACATTTTAGACAGTGGTGCAACTCTTAATGAAACATTCTCTACAAATTGGGGATAGCTTGCACCGCTGTTTCAGGCAATTAAGGGCCAGATGTATCAACATTGGATTTTGAGAGTCTGTAATAGCGAATTTTACCGATTCACTATTATAGACTGGCAAAATACAATGTATGTAGATTTCTGCAAATACTTAGCGATTCCTACACATTTCTTAATTGCGATTCGCAAATTGCGAGTAGCAAATAAGGAATGGCTTCCCATTAATTTCTATGGGCCTAGAGGCCCATATGAATGAATGGGAATTGTATGCGCAATTTGCGAGTACCCAATAGGTACTCGCAAATTTTGCATGCAATTTCAAGGGTGCAAGGGTGGCAAACGGACACCCTGTTGCACCCCTGAAATATGCATGTGTGCACATGTGGCACATATACGTGCCCTAAGGGCATGTTTGTGCACCACATGACATGTCGAAAAATGCAAAATTGTTCATTTTAAATAAATAAAACTATTTATCTTGCGCACGCTGAATCACCGAGTTGACGAGGCAGTAAGTGCAAGGTAAATAGTTTTATTTTTTTAATTACTTACCTTACTCCTGTCCGTCGTATGTTGAACTCCACTACCCCCCTCCCTGCCCCTCACCCACCCCGCCCTACCACCCCACAGAAATCCCTCGGCGAGCCACCACTGGTTAGGATGACATTTGTGCATTCACTCTAGACATTCACACAAGGGGGGCTGAGTTGTGCCCTGCATATCCTGGTGGCCCATCACCAGATTGGTGGGCCTTTCTGAGCTGGAGTAGTGGGAGGGGTAGTCACTGACACCTAAATAGGGCAGAGCATGTCCTCACACAAAGATGTCTTCTCCACCCTGTAAGGTGACTAGAACGAGGTCAGGGAAAGGCAGGGTCTTGTGCACTACAAAGACATTCCTTTGAAGTTTACCTACTTAAAAAGGCAGAAAGGGGTATAAGTATTAGACCTCTGACATTCCAAAATCAAAAAACTTCTGGACTGAGGATATTCTGCCAGGAAGAAAAGCTGAATGCTGTTGAAGGGATTGCCACTCTGCCTGTCGCTTTGTTATTATGGCCTTCTGCTTGCTGGTTCTGTTCTGGGAGTGAAAGGACTGGACTTTGCATTCAGTATCCTACTTCTGAGGTTCTGCATGGGCTTGAGTTGAGCTTGCCTCCTGTTAAGAAGTCTCAGGGCATCAAAGACTTCACATGCCAGTACCGGGGCTCCTCCGCTGGGTCCCCTGACTTGCCAACTAGTGCCAAACCCAATTTCTTGGAAGGGCAATCTGGTGATCTTAAGGAGACAATTCATGCATCAAGTCCCAGTGCCTGTTTTATCACTAAAATATACAGATGCATCACTGCTGCCTGCCCGAAGTGTGGTTCCTGTTTGACGCATCAACCCCAGCTTTCACCAAAGGCCCCAGCTTTCCATTGCAGCGCGTCAGAAAAACGTTGTAACATGCGTTTTGAGCACTGTGTCACCAATGTCCATGGCACCCACTCGTACTCTAATGCAGCACCTGCTTTGCAGCTGGGGAATTGATGCAGTGCCTGCTTCCCCGCTGTCAACTCCCCAGCCCAGTAGTAAGGAAATGATGCATCAGCTCCCCCGCCCAGCAGTAAGGAACCAAAGCATCACCTGCCCTGCCAGTATAAAACTGATGCAACACCTCTCCTATGTAGTAAGGAACTGATGCATCTCTTTGCTTTTCCGGTGCCTTACCTCCCCTGCGCCTCGCATCTTCTTTGTTTGTTGACGCATCTAAGGTACTTTGTGTTAAAACAACGACATCATAGATTTCTAAAGACTAAACTTGCTTGATCTTTTAAAAGTGATATTTTTACATATTGTATGTTGAATTGTTTGTTATTTTGGCCTTGTTTTATTCAGCTAAATATTGGGTATTTTCTAAAATGGTGAGGACTCCTTTTTGAAGTTTTCAATGTGTTACTGTGTGTATACAAATACTTTACACATTGCCTCTGAGGTAAGCCTGACTGCTCATGCCAAGCTACCATGGGGGTAAACAGGGGTAATCTTAGCTGTGTGACCCCCTTACCCTGACTAGAGTGAGGGTCCCTACTGCAACAGGACAAAACCTCTGCCAACCCCATATCTTATAACCGAGTACAGACCAATTCATGTGGTGATATGTTGTAGGAAGGTGAAGTATTATGTGGTGATGCTGATTGGGCTTCACCATGCAATATTTTCACAGTACCCCAAAGATGGTTCTTGGATTCACAATAATAAATCCTTAGCTAAGTCCTGGTAGGATAGTGAAGAGCAGTCAGGCTTTACTAGATGAACAAGTGTTAAGCATTTCAGAGTAACAACATGGCCGATAAGATATTAACACAACTCGAAAGAAATCCATAAGATATTCACACAACTCGAAAGAAATCCAACACCTATTTATAGAAACTCAAGCAGATTTTCATGTAAATGTATACACAAAAATGAAGGAAATCAGATAATTACAACAAGGGTTATGGATTTTATAAACAATAATTAATCACTCTAAATTGATCCTGCAAAAGTTTAGCATTGTGGTTAATGGAAAAAAGCAGTAGTGACGCTCGGTAACTTGCAGGTCAAGTTATGTGGAATCCAAAGAGGGCAAAGGTGATGCAGGTCCCGGGATCAAGCCACTAAAGTCAGATCAATTTTACCTGGCTCGAGAATCATGTGTGCAGAGTTGTCCCGGCTGTCGGTGGTGCTGAAGCGGGAGCTGGTTATACTGCTTACATGGTGCTGGTGAGGAAACAGGTGCAAAAATTCAATACCAAGGCACTGCTGATGTTGGATGGAGGTTTTGTGGTGTTCCCTTGTGGTGCAGTGTCAAGTAAAGATGGTGGTTGCTGGACTGGCCACCAACAAGCCTTGGCAGTAGTAAGGTCAGCAAGGAGTTATTTCAACATCTGAAGATCTGTGGGAAAACGGTAGCCATCTGAAACTTCTGGAGGTCAGGACTACTTTTCCTACAATACGCTGGACAATCTACATTTGGGTGATCCCTAGGAGGGCCCACTAGCCGGCGAATCTTTGGTTCCAGTATGTTGTTTTTACATGCAGACTGCATGGGACTAGTGCCAGTAGTCCAGGGAAATGTGGAGTTACTTTTGACTCTCAAATGTGTTCCTCTTTCTGGGGGAACCAGTCTTTGGTCAGAGACAGTTTCTAACATCTAGGCACATCAATGCATCAGAGCTATACCTCTAACACAGTGGTTTTATTATATAAACAGTGCAGTGTCCTTTAATCCCTTTCGCTGCCAGGTCTCCCCCCCAGTGCCATTCCCTTTTTGGCTATTTGGGGTAGTTGGCACTTAGGCCCTGTTGGGTTCTGTTTTAGAATTGATGGAATAAGGGATGGTACAGGTGCCACTTTGACGTCTCAACTAAGTGGAACTTGGAGTGTGACAGTTGGTCAGTTGATGGCTGTAGCTTGTACTGTTTGGATTGCTCTATGTTGTGTGAGGAAAATAACGGCTACCAACTTTCTCTGTGGCCTCCTGCATTTTATACTGGCAACAAGTGGTCAAGAAACCCACGACCGGCAGGGCAGGCAATTTCCTGCAGCCACTACACCGGTATTCAACCATGTATCCCAGGCAGTTTCTGATAATCTTGGCACGCTATTGGCTTGTGTAACGTTGATCACCTAGTTACATTTGTTGGCCGATTACATGGTGAGGCTGATACTGATTTTGGGATATTGGGCATTGAAATTATACACAATTTCAGTGACGTGCTCTCCGGTGTGCTGCTAGGCAACCTGCCTCTGCCTTCGATGTTACGTTTTCTCCGCGCTCCTCTGAGGTCACCCTCTGCCATAAGCAACCTTGTCCACATTACCTAGGAACGATAAAAAAACGTGTGGGTTGAAGGTATAGCCTGCTCAGCCAACTTCAACTGCAGTGTCAGGCACACCTTGACTGCACAAATATCAGCAGTTTTGTCAAGCAAATGCCTGCACCTACAGTGACAGGCACACCTTCTTAATATTTTACTGAGATTTGTGAGTTCAGCAGAACCTTTGTTTTATTAAAGGGATAGCCTGCACCCACGGTGATAGGCACACCACTTCTGCATATTCAATGGCAGCCTAGGAAGGCATCTGCATTCAAGTTGCTGGCATTGTGCGCATTTTCATTAAAGCCAGTAACTAAGAAGACATGTGCTTTCGCTGCAGTTACACTGTTTAGTGTGATTGAGGTGATAGGCACACCTTTTCGGCGTGCTTCCTATCATTGGTTTTGGAATTTTTTTTATAAGAACTGTGTGGGTAAATATTTTTGGCCACACCCCTCTCTGTGTAGTTATCTTAACTGCAGTATTGCATTTTTGCAGTGAATCTGCTTATTTAAGGTGTATCCACTTCCTTTTTTATCTTCTCCAGGTCTTCCTCCTGTTGAATGGGAATTATGGATTGAAGGTTTTGAAGCCTATCTAGATGTAATTGATGGGGATAATTTTTCTCAAAAGAAAAAGTTAGCTCAATTATGTAGGAAAGTTTGTAGGAAAGTTTATAAGTATTTACCTGTGGTTGTTGTGTGCAATAAAGATGAAGAAGTCAATAAGTATCCTTTCACCATCAAAGCTTTGGATGTGAGATATAAGGAAAACAGAATGTTATCATGGAGGAAACAGTTACCAGGGGAATCGGTAGAAATGTTTGTGAGTGATTTGAGAGTCTTAGCTGCTATATGTGAGTATAAGACTTTTGAGGATAAAATGTTAAGAGATCAGTTGGTGGAAAACGCTAGCTGTAAGAAAATTCAGGGAAGTTATTAATTACTGAAAATTTGACATTAGAAAAGGATTTTGAGATAGCCAAAGGGGTGGAAGCTACAACAGCGTACATGGAACACATAGGCATAACATCCTAGGTACAATTACTGAGTGTGGATGCTGTACTTAGGACAAAAGAAAGACATGTTGATTCCAAACCCAAGTTGTATGAATGTTATAGGTGTGGGGCAGGACAGGAGTCATCTGGAAAATGCCATCATGTGTCCAGCTGTGGATAAAATGTGTGCCAAGGGTCAAAATAAGGGGCATTTTGTGAAAGTTTGCAAATCTAAAAATTATTTTCTGAAAATCAAACCAGTGAGTAGGAATGTGTTTTGATGATTTCTGATTTTTTAATGGTGGATAAAGAGTGCTGTAAAGTTCTAAAGATTGACTCATGCACATTTAAAAAAACAATTTGTCACAGGGATATCTGTGGAAGATCTGTACCTATGATGGCAGATTCTGGATTTTTCTTTACCTTGGTAGGTCCTGATGAATGGCAGCAGTTTGACCATATTGTATTGAAGAAATCTCATGTTAAACTGGTAGCGTATGGAGGTAAGCCAGTTGAGGTCCTTGGGGAGTTTGAAGCTACAGTGGCATTTAATGGACCCAACACTGTAGCCACTGTTTATGTGGCAAAGGATTGTGGATGTTTGTTGGGCTGGTTGGAGCAGAAGACATTGGGGATAATTTTAGGTCCCAATCGTCCTGTACAACTTTTGCTCAAAGAGGAATGCAAATCGATCTGGACATTAGAGTAGCAATAGATTTTAATCAAATTTTCAATGAGAATCTGGGTAGGATTAAAGGGTTCTCACATCGCATAGTGTTAAAGAAAGGAGTGAAACCTGTGGTGCACAAATCGAGACAAGTACTGTTGACGATGAGGCAGGAATTGGATGTGGAATTGAAAACTCTGTGTGAACAGGGCATAATTGAGCCCATTGATAGTTCTGAGTGGTTATCTCCAGTCGTTCTTGTCCATAAGGCTTATGGTAGTCTTAGGATGTGCATTGACTTGTGTGACCTCAATGAGAGGATATGGGTGGATAGGCATTCTTTACCAGTGGGCATCATTCGCGTAACTCAGCTAAGTGACAAAAAGCCTCCGCATGTGGCAGAGTGCAGTGCAAACTTCCATTCGTGCTGGTCTTCCTGTCGCTCTGGTAGGAATTCTACCAGAGTGGGAGCAGACGCTCACGAACTTACCATTCGCGAGTGGGGAAAAAACTCAGCTGCACTATGCAGAGTTTTCTGCAGAGCACATTAAACTCTTCAAACTCAGCAAATGGAGCGGAGTTCTCCACTCAGGCCTATCCTTTACCCAACATCACAGACATGCTGGGTTCCCTAAAGGGTGCATAGGTCTTGACCACCCTAGATATGTCTTCTGCATATCATCAGATCAGCTTGCATAAAGATAGTTGTCACCTAACTTCATTTGTTACTCCTGCGGGAGCTTATTGGTGTAAAAGATTGCCTTTTAGCCTTGGTTCGGCTTCTGCTGTTTTTCATAGAGTGGTGGAAGCCATGTTGAAGGGTCTTATCAATGTCAAATGTTTCCTGGACAATATTTTGGTATATGGGATCAATATGAATAATCACAATGTAACTTTAGGTAAAGTTCTAACCATCTTAACAGAATATGGTATTACTTTGAAAGCTGCTAAGTGTAAGTTTGTGAAGACCTCTGTGGAGTACTTGGCTTACAAATTGTCTGCTCAAGGTACAGAACCCAAGGAAGTTTGGTGAAAGCTAGTAGGCATTTGCTGATATCACAGAATAAGAATTAACTTTGTGTTTTCTTTGGCATGTTAGTGTTTTATTCCCGGTTTACTCCTAATTGCAGTGACAAGAGTTTTCACATGAGGTACCTCATCAAAAAGAATCAACAATTTGTGTGAACGAATAGTCAAGCCCAGGAATTTGACAGAATCAAGCATGTGTTGGCCAGTGGTATTCCTTTGCAGCCGTTTGACACCTGTGATTCCCCAATTGTGGTGACAGATGCCAATTTCCATGGGTTGGGAGTGTTCTACTGCAGAAGTGTTTGCTTCTAGAGCTGAAAGATGTGTTGGATTCTGTTTTAGAATTGATGTTTTAAGGGAGGGTGCGGATGACACTTTGACGTCTCACCTAAGTGGAACCTGTAATGTGATGGTTGGTCAGTTGATGTCGAGCAAGTTTTCAACGAGTAGCACCCTGCTCCAGACCCCAAAAGGATTAGTGGTGAATTAGTATAGTGAAATATTAAATTGATTTGAGCAGTGGATTTGTTAGTCTGTTATTTGGATTAAGAAGAATAGTGGAGGAATAGAAGAGGGAAAGGTGAGCATTTATATAGCGCTTGCTAACCCTGATGAGGTGTTGAATCGCTTTTCTGAGAGTAGCATGCTACTCCGGAACCCAAACAGCATTAGTGGGTAATTAGTAAAGGGGGATATGAAATGAATTAAAGCGGTGGACATGTTAGTCTGATGTTTGGATTGAAAAGCAATAGTGGAGGGATAGAAGAGAGAAGGGTCTAGAATGGTATTTCTTTAATATTTGGGGAGTCATTGCAGTTGGAGGGGTTTGGGATGAGTAAAGGGGAGGTGGAGGGGGAAGAGTCGGGGGAAGGGTTTAAAAAGAATTGTTTTGGAGATATGAATAGGAAAAGAGGTATGAGATGATGCAAAGAGGGGTAGAGGAGGGCATAGTCTAGAAAGGGTCATTTTGGGGATCATAGTAGTAGTATGGGTTTTTGGATGAATGAGAGAGTGGAGGTAGAGGATATATTGAGAGAGGTTTAGAGTGAAAAATAGGTTAGTGCATTGGAAAGAGTAGTAGAATGAGGTTTGCATGGAGGACTTGTTTGACTATAGATTCCCGTAAGCCGACAGTCCTGTCACTTGTTGATACTTCGACTCCTCATGTTATTGTACCCTACATTCAGCATGCAATGAGAACCCAAGCAAATTTTTATTTGACCTGTTTCAGGCTAAATTTGTCCTACCCCTTGGCCTGCCATGGGTACAAAGTGAGTATTTCATTTTGTTGCGATAAAGTTTAAACTCAAAGCACATTGCACTTTATTTAATTCTGCAAATTTTACATAGGCCCAAGGAAGAGATATATACCACCAATCCTTCAGGCAGACAAATTGAGACAGTGCCTTCGTATATTTGTTGATTTGGTTTTAGATTTATTAATCTCCTCTAAAGTATAGATATCTCCTAGATTCTGTTTTGCAGATGCGATTAATCCCTCCACTGGCTCTATACCAGAATTCCGTACCCTAGCTTTAGTTTACGCTATCTAGTGCTGCCTGCAGATTCGCTATCAGTTGTAGGCATTCAGTATTCAGGTAGCCTTAAAGGCAATGATTCTTTCTCTCATTGTTGCTTAAAAGCCAACTAGACACTGAACATCGAGTCTGTTAGATCATTGTAAAAAAAAAAACTCTAGAATAAACTGGTTTGTTTCCTTAACCCATAAATTATTGGAGACAAGGAATCTGTCAAACTGCCATCTTCGTCTATCCTTTCCCTCAAATCAAGCTCAACTGCAACAGATACCAATAAATGGTCAAAAAAGGCATTGGCTCGAATATCCGATTGACCTCTCCTCAAGACTTTTGAGTCTAAAAAAATATCAATACATGAGGCCGTTTTAAATCTCTGTGAAAAGCATGTATATATTTGGGTATTTGAATGGTCATTTCTCCAAGTATCTAGCAGCTCATAATTAGATTTAAAGGACTCTAAAAAAAAATTCGTTTTTGTTGTATTTTAATTTGTCTTTACATAGGTCCTGAATCAGGTTAAAATGCCCTCCAAAAATCAATGGCCCTACTGTCCCCAAATCCATTTCATAGAGCTGGGTGAAAGATTCAATATCATCGCTAATTGGACCATAATAATTAATGAAATTTAAGTAAATATCTTTAATTGCAGCTATGACCCAGATCCATCTGCCTTCTAAATCCCTAATAACCTCTCTAATTTCCCAATCAATACCATTAACTGATAGTATTGCAACACTCCTAATTGCTGCCTGAGTTGACACAAGGAATGAATGAGGCTACCAAGGAGGGACTGACAATTTTTGGAGTGTTACTTTTGAAATGAGTCTCTTGTAGAAAAATTTCCTCTGATGAAAAAGAAGTGTGCCACCCTAACATACTATTATATTTTCATTTGTTTGTGAGTCCATTAACATAACATGATAAAATTTGTATTTTTGGTTTCACACGAGGTAGCGACAGAACTTGCTTATTAATTTGTTGCATGACACTAAACATCTATCTGAAAATCTGGTCTTGAATTTTACTGCTAAATTCTGTTCAACCTGATTCTACTAATTTTTCCTTTTGCAAGGGTGACACCCTCTCCACCCCAATAGCCCACCCTCAGAAACCCCAGTGCACTTTTAAAACGCTCTGAAAGGAAATGGAAGGCCCGCCTACTACCCTTTCCCATTTTTGTGCCCCTTATGTGCCTTGGAATGGCACTGGAGGTCTTGGCTCTGGTGTTGATCACCATGGGAAGCCGCCACACCCCTAACTAACCCTTAGAAATTGAAGCACACCCCTTGGTCATAATTCTAACCATTGACTATATGGCTGTTCAGTCAGCGCTCCCAATGACAGACTGGTACAAAATCTTTTTTGCCTGCTGAATTGAATTCAAAATATGGAACTGCCCCTTAACCAGGAATTTTAATTTTGACTGCTGCACTGAAGCAACATGTATTCCCTGGCTCTTGAACTGTTTCAGCATTGACTTAAACTCTTGTAGTCGTCTTGCAGCCATGTCTGTCATATCTGAAAAAATGTTAAAATTGTATTTCTCCAATTTATGAAAGCCTTTTGACTTGATGGGAGCTGTAATCATTGACTTCTTAATTTGAATGTCCCCAAAATTGACGAGGAATACAAGTGGATATTTGGCATTGGATTGTTGCTGGAGTGGAACTTGATGTGCCCTTATAATTGAATATACCAACATATAGGCAAGTTTTTGGCATGGTCCACCCGGTCTAAAAGTGAGAAGACTTTGATAAAATCTATTGAGGATCATGCTACAGGGCAATTAGCAATAGATGAGGAAGAGGTTGCCAACGTGTTTCTGCAGCATTAGGGAGACACCTAGTAAACACAATATAGTGTTCCAATGAGTAACATTGCACAGTACTATTCTACCATTCAGCTAATTCACTGTCACATTCCCTTCTGAAGCCTATAACCAAGTTGAAATCCAAGAGGCGTTAAATATAATGCCAAATGCCAATGCATGTGGAGATGACCATCTGCCCACAGAGTTTTTTCAACACTTTCTCCTGTGAACTTGTGCCTTTTTAGTAGACCTTTTTAAATTATATCCAAGAAGGGGGAGAGGTCCCCTCAACCTTTCAAGAATCTATAATTGTCTCTTTTTTAAAGAAAGATAAGAACCCGCAATAGGTTCATTCATACAGACCAATTAGTCTACTTAATACAGACTACAAACTACTGATGAATATTGGGACAACCCGTATAATCCCAATAGCACAATAGCTAATCCATGAAGATCAAAGTGGCTTTGTGGCGGGCCGATTAATGTCTGCCAATACTCCATTTTTAATTCAGGCAATAGATTATTTTTCTACAAATAAAATAAAAGCACTAATTTTGATGAATGTTGCCCTAAAAGGCATTCGATCTTGTATATTGGGATGGCCTGTTTTATAGCTTGCACAAATTTGGGTTTCCATTGCAGTTTATTACAATACTCTCTAATTTTTATACAGAGGCTCAGGCTAAGGTGATAGTCAACTCTAAGATGGCAGGTTCAATACTCATCAAAAGGGGTACGGGTCAACATGCCCCTTTTCCCTCATTTTATTTACGTTTTTTATTGAGCCCTTAGTGGAACAACTTCGCAAACACACCATAAAGGAGCATGTGGAAGTGATGGCCAGACTAAAATTATTTGCAGACAACATTATTTTTGTATCTTCAGCCTGAACAGGTGAATATTGACTGCGCTATTCCGGCGATTACTGAATTTGCTAGAATTGGAGGATATAAAATAAATCCAACTAAAACAGAATTATTTATTTTTAATGTTGCGACTGCTGACCTCCCTATTATACCACAACCTTCAGCGAGAAAGTCATCCCCAATAGGATATGTGGGGCTATTAGTGAATGATGATTTATCAAGTCTATTCCACTTAAATTATGATAAAATGTTGCAGAAAATATTTGGAATGCTTGATAGGTGGTCGTGGCTTCCCTTGACAATTATAGGGTGTGTCGCAATGATCAAAATATCGGTACTACGATTATTAGTATTTCTCTTGGCTAACATCCCAATAAAAATCCCAGACAGCTTCCTTCGGGAAATAGACGCCGTTTTTAGAAGATTTATTTGGAATAAAAAGTCATCTAAGGTGCAGCTGGGGGTTCTAGTGATGTTTACCAGCTCTACACATTGATACACACAACACTCATTTGGGCCCATATTCATTCATACACGCAATGAGCTAGCAAATATCCACTGGTCATCAATTTTATTTTACCCTAGGAAACCTTTACACCTGTATTCTTACCATTCCTGTATCCAGAGTAAATGGAAGTTCGATAAGATCTAGTAGTAGATTAGAATAGGCAGGAATGACAATAATGCATTTATCTTTATCTTAAAGAAACCACAGACTCAGCGAGTTTTAAAAGTTTATCTGAATTAATACATTTGTGAGTCAAATCAAATTACACGTGGATATACCAGAAATCTCCATCAGGAAAATAGTAGTTAGCTTATAATCAGTTTGCAGAAGAGAGAAAGGACAGAGAGCAAGTACGGAGCATTTACCCTACAGATATTTTTACCTAGAATGGTGTGAGGACCCAGAAATCAGAAAGTCAAGGATTCAGGACAGGTTTGGGACAGGGAAAGGTGACCTCTTCTAGTGCAAAGCCAGCATTACACCCCTCTCTGGTGCTGCTCTCTCCGGCTCTGGCACATCCGGACCCATCCTAGATGTGCCTCCTCGGTTGTTCCGCGAAATTTCCCTAGTGTAGGATTCTTCAGTCAGATTGTAGCAAAATCGGGCAGCATCTCAGCATAGCATCAGCATCTCAGTATCAAGTCTCAAGTGTGTCTGACTATCTATAACATACCTCTGTTATACCAAATTCAAGTGTATGATCCACCCCCAAAAGTTTCAATTCTATGTTCACCCTCAATTTTGATTGGACCAAGCAATGGGGTGAGAACATCACACCATACCAAGTGCAATACTTTTCTTTAGTCTATTGTCTTATTCCCCGCCTCTTAATTTTAATAACCACAAGCTTTATTCCCACAGATATTTCATATGTGGATCGGTAAGTCTAAGTTACATTGTTGCATCTCTTTCCTCTTGTAGGGTCAAAAAGTTGGGTTACCATGTCCCTGCTGGGCTTGAGTATGGCAGTCAGTCAATTTCAGTCCACTTGGTCGGCGCAAGTAGTTATTCTGCGCATGTGTAGAAGTCACATGGAAACAGAGACGCGGTCACCCTCCAAGGTCCAAATGGGAACTATTAATAAAGTCAAAGAAGAACACGTTAGAATACAAACTTAAATGGATTCACTGTATAACTGTATTATATGTTGAGGGCCCAACAGGGGGTGACACAGCACACACCCACTGTCCCAAAGAGGGGAGGAGCAATACCGAACAGAAAGTAAAAATTACTTTGGGTAAACAACCAACACCCAACATAATAAAATGGCAATAGACAGTCCGAAAACCCTAACGTCCAACCTAAAGATAGTCTCCCTAAATGTTAAAGGTCTCAACCACCCAGTTAAGAGAAAAAAGATACTAGATTGCCTAGCTAAAACTAAAGCAGATATCTTCCTCCTACAGGAGACCAGACTATCCCTTGATGATGCACAATGGATTAGGGCGAGATGGGTTGGACAGATGGCCTGTTCTCCAGCCGTAGGAAAGAAACAGGAGGTGATCACTTTGATAAATAAGAACTCCAAAATAAGTATAGAAGAACAACAAAGCGATGAGGAAGGGAAAACACTGTTGACACATCTGAAAAGGGGGGAAGAAAACATACATGTAGTCAACATCTACGGCCCAAACTCTGATGATTCCGATTTTGGGAGGGCATCTCTAAATGGCTGGAGACACTCCCACAAAATGACCTAACAGTGGTGGCAGACGACTTCAACATAACGTTAGATTACACTCTAGACAGACAATCACAGTGCCACTCACTACCCCCAAGTGCACACACCGTACTAAAAAATGTATGTACCAGGTTTAATCTTAAAGATCCATGGCGGCTACAACATCCGGACACAAGAGTTTACACTTTTTATTCCAATCCACACAACTCATACAGCAGAATAGATTACATACTAATCACAGGAACACACGCCCACTTAATAGAACACACAGACATTGCCGCAAGAACTGTCTCAGACCACTCCTGCATTAGCCTACTGCTGTGCGGGCACCACAATGAGGATCACCCACGTAGATGGAGATTCAATAGTGATGTCTTGTTAGACCAGACCAACAGAGTCAAAATAGAGGAGGCCATTAAAGAATACATTAGGTTTAATGACACTGCAGACACAGATCCTAAGACCATGTGGGACGCATTAAATTAGGGGGACAATTATGGACATTAAAGCCAAGATTAACAGAAATGAGAAGCCACAGTTGGGACAACTGGAAAAGGATACCCAAAGATTAGAGGCAACCCATATCCCAGACTCAAAGGGGACGATTCACAGAACTAATTTACGACAAAATCCTAAACTTACTACTTTTGGTACTCACAGAAGTTACGATTTTGTCTTGAGTTTGTCCTAAGACAAACTTAAGACAAACTTAAGACAAAATCCTAACTTAAGTCTGTCTTAAGTCTGTCTTAAGTCTGTCTTAGTTTGTCTTAAGTTTGTCTTAAGTCTGTCTTATGTCTGTCTTAAGTTTGTCTTAAGACAAACTTAAGACAAAATCCTAACTTCTGTGAATACCAAAAGTAGTACATTTAGGATATTGTCTTAAGTTAGTTCTGTGAATCGGGCCCAAAGAACGCATGTGCACTCACAGAACTCACAAAGAAAAAATACGAATTCAACAGAATTTTGAGCGAAAGAGCTGGAATGTGGATAAACAAATTTAAAGCAGTAAACCTATGCGAGGCCAACAAAGCGGGAAAGCTCCTGGCCTCTTACCTAAAACATAGACAAAGACAGCATACCATCTCATCAATCACAGACTCACAAAATATCACACACACAAGACATAAGGAAATACTATGAACATTTAGTGAATTTTATCAAGATCTCTATAAAAAAGATCAAACGCTAGATGAAAGTGGTTGCACCGAGTACCTAGACAGTCTAAACCTCCCGACGATAACACCAGAAGAAGCACACACTTTAGGACGGGACATAAGCTCAACTGAAATTGATATGGCAATAAAGTCTCTTGAAGATAACAAGGCACCCGGGCCAGATGGTTACACAGCCACCTTTTATAAGACTTTCTTAACTCACTTACTACCTACTATGAAAAAAGTATTTAACCACTGCGAGGGGGCGGGGATGATCTCACATACCATGTCCGAAGCTAATATAATAGTTATCCCTAAAGAAGGCAAAAACAATCAGCTGCCCCAAAACTACAGGCCTATCTCTCTGATTAACGTTGATTGCAAGATATACGCAAAAATTCTGCCAACAAGGCTTAATAAGGTACTACCACAACTGATAAATCACATGACACATGATAACACCAGACTCCTGTGCCATATACTAGATAGTGCTGCAAAGTCCGACAAACCAGCGGTGACCATCACACTAGACGCAGAGAAAGCGTTTGATAGGGTATCGTGGCACTTCCTAGAACAGTGCATGCAGACTTTCAACCTGGGGAACTCTTTCAAGCGGAAAGTTATGGCACTATACGAAAAGCCCAGTGCTCGTATCATAGTCAATGGGGCTGTCTCAGAGCCCTTCACCCTGCAGCGAGGGACAAGGCAAGGTTGCCCCCTGTCTCCTTCGCTGTTCCTACTAGCTCTAGAACCACTGATTAGGGACATCGAGGCCAATGAAGAGATTAAAGGGGTCACCATCAATGAGGTCACAATCAAACTAGCCGCATACGCGGATGACGTTCTCGATGTCACAGAAAGCCCTAAATACTCTGGAATCCATAGATAAGTACTCAGCCCTCTCCGGTTATAAGCTAAACAAAGACAAATCAGAATGTAAACCACTCAATATACACACCACGAGAGACATACTGGGAGACTCGGGCCTTGCCTGGCAAACTGGTTTCGTAAAATACCTGGGTATATACTTTGGGAATGACCTCAAAAACACACTGGAACAAAAGGAAAAACTAATGCTGGACAAGACAAAGATGCTGTTGGAGGGCTGGTCGCCCAAATTCATAACATGGTGAGGGAGGATAGAGACAGTAAAGATGATGGTCACCCCAATGGTCAACTACCTGGCAAATATGCTCCCTCTAATACTCACAGACGACTTCCATCGCAAATTAGATAAGATGCTGAATAATTTCATCTGGCGAGACAAAAAAGCAAGGATAAGCCTTAAAAAACTAAGATTAGGAAACAAATTGGGGGGATTAAACCTGGCGGATTTTAAAACCTTCCAAACGGCCTTCTTGGCAAAACAGGGGAGCTATTGGATCCTGCCCGACCAGGAATACACACCGGTATGGCTGGGACTAGAGAAAGCCATACTAAACAACCTTGAACCCTTAGCCCTACTAACAGCCAATAAACATATGCTAGCAGCAAACTCTATACTCAAAAATACGAGAAACGCCCTACTGAAGGTAGCCCAGAAGATGAAACACAGCATAAAACACTCATGATGGGAATCTCTGTGGGCAAACACAAAGATAAAATACAGAGGCAAACCACTCTCTATGGACTCGTGGAAAAAAACTGGTATCTCCCACCCTATCCAACTCGAAGAGGGAGGAAATCCCACCACTTTCAGTATGCTAAAAAACAAACATTACTTATCAGACATAGAACTATATAATTTCCTTAAAATCAAAACAGCACTGACCAAAGCGAAGCTCTCTGATGCCAAGCCGTCAATCATCCAATATATGACCAACCTTAATAGAATAGGCCACCAGGTATCACACCTCTATAGACTACTACGGCCCAGCTCAACCAAACTTAATGAAAAGACACGCAAATACTGGGAGTCCTAACTTGGTGACACACTCAGCGAAAAAGAGATCCAGATGCTATGGACCTCCCTCACACAAAGTAAAATATCCCCGGTACTAGCTCAAACAAAGTTCTGGACGCTACACAAAATCTAGTGGACCCCAGCGCGCCTAACGACCCTGGGACTGAACACCAATGACCAGTGCTGGAATTGCAATAAGGGAAAGGGGGACCTGGCCCATCTCATATATTACTGTCCCAAAGTCAAATCATTCTGGGAGAAGAT
The DNA here is from genome assembly GCF_964204655.1 of Triturus cristatus. Classification (NCBI taxonomy): domain Eukaryota; kingdom Metazoa; phylum Chordata; class Amphibia; order Caudata; family Salamandridae; genus Triturus; species Triturus cristatus. The sequence continues at coordinate 314,934,431 of NC_140584.1, read as the reverse complement.
CTTCACCTTTTTAAAAAAACATGTTAGGTTGTACTCTAAAAACGGAGTTTGCCACCCTGGTAACTGCCTTTATTAAGACAGATGCAGACTCACAACAAGACAGAGACCGACAGAATCTCCTACTAACAGCAGGAGTCAAAATGGTACTCAATAAATGGAACGTTTAAGGGATGGCTCAACTGGGTGACGTATCTCAGAGGAGCGGATACAGTGGCCCTACGTGATTCACCATGGAGACAGCCCTGCAGGCAATTGTGGGCATCCCTGGACAAGTACTTAGACCCATATGACCCGCCCTGAAACGGCCTAGTATAACCACCCGGAAAGCAACCCTCATTAGACAATAGCGATTAGGCTAATTCTCCCTGCATGCGATATCTCTTCTTTCTCTCTGCTCTGATCCCTTTCCTTGTCCCTCCCTTTGCTTTCTCTGATCCATACGAGGACAGTGGATGGGGGGCAGCCAAAATATGTAAATTGTACTACAACTAACCCAGTCAATGTGGGCTGCCCTGTAACAACAAGCGATGCAGAGTACATGTTATATGTTAAATGCCAAATGCTGTAAAACATAATAAAAATCTATTGAAATTTGAAAAAAGTTTATAAAAAAATAAAGTCAAAGAAGAACATGTTAGAATACAAACTTAAATGGATTCACTGTATACCCCTTACTTCTACTCTAACCCCATTTACTTAATACATTTTTTGTATTAATAGCGTAGTAGAACTTGCATGGGTTAGTTTCAGCTCGGCATATGCGTTAGTGCATTTATTTAAGGGCCATTTTAGAAGCTATTGCGCAGCTGCAAAGTTTTCCCCCCAAGCGACAGAAAACGTCATACTACGTAGATGTAGTAGACACATGCACAGAAGAATTCCTGCGTTTTCGGCGGCCATTTTAGGACACTCAGGTTACTTATTAGGACAGCATATAGAAAGACTTCCCCTAGATACGTTTATGTAAAAATGTGGTGCAAAATTAGTATTCACGGACAGGTTGGTTATAGTATTACAGGTTATTCGAGAGAATTGCCTCCGAGCAAGTTTCTTTTGATGCAAAACCTTGCTCCATCAATCCCCTCTCTGATGGCATTTTATGCCAACACTAAATTCTATTAAACCAGATGCCATCTTTAGTATTCTACCATTTCGATGTCTTCAAATCTTTTATTCTTTCCTTTATCTTTCTTAAATTGTGATCCTTTCATCCATTTATAGTTATTTCCTTTCAATTCTTCAAGTCGTATTTCTACTAATTTTCTTTTCCTACCTTTCTCATTCACTTCGTACTTCTTTCTTTTCCCACTGCATTTGCGACAGCACATAATCATCAGAACTATCAAAGTTAGGCCCATGATTGGCAATAATATTTGACCTAAAATACCTTTATCTATATTAGAAAACCAACTACTTATGGTGGAAAAAGTATTTGTTATTTCCTTCCATACACTATCAACCTCCAGTGGTTTCAGTTCTTCTTCCAAATGTGTAATATTTTTAATATATCTTTCAATCTCTACACTTTTGTCATGTATATACGTGCAACAATGTTGCACTTTCAGCATTTTACAGACTCCACCCTCTTTTGCCAATAAGATATCAAGGGCAAGTCGATTTTGCAAAACCATAGATCTGACAGCAACTAATTCTGTATTGATCAGTAGAAATCCTCCAGCAGTTTCAGTAGATAACCGATCAACTACTGTTGACAATTGACACATCTTTTGAAAATTTAGCAGACCCCCACTGAAGGTATCAATGCACCAAATATATCACCTACTATTTCTGAAAAACTAGCTCTTCTATATCTTGTTAGTCCACTACTGTCGTTATTGCTTCCAGTGATTCTTTTAACATGATAGACTTTAGGGAATACTATTCCGAAATAGCAACTCCCATACCAGTGATCAGGTAGCCTAAAATAGGCTTTGTTTCCACATATATAATAAATTCCAGGAAATACTGGATCAGTTCCTCCTTTTAGTCCCCAACCCCCAATTACTAAGAAGTTATGTTCACATTCACTGGAACCAATAAATACAATGCTATATTCTGTTCTAAGTCTATGGAGACAGATGTTCCCTTTCTTTTCAAAGTCCAGAGACTTAGCAGCATGAGTCTTGCCAGTTTCTAAAAGGTCTTCCCTTTCAGCCCATTCAGGTATCTGAGGTTTCGGTTCAGAGGCTCTTCTTTGGAAATCCTGTCTCCTATTTTCTACTAAATTCAAAAATATATTTTCTTCTTCATGTAATTTACAGGTTAAGTTGCGTTTATGTGTATCAGCTATATCTATTGTCTTCATTGTTAGGAAATATTCACCCATTAATTGTGAGTCTCTAGTACTAAGGATAGGGTTCATGCTCTTTCGCATGGGAACTTTTGAAAATATTACATCTACATTTGAATAATAATACTGCAGTTTTCCAGTTCTATAGAATAAACTAGCTAGTACACTACATGAAATACCATAGGTCAATGGTAAATGATGATAAGTTACTCCTTCAGCTACTGAGCTTGGCAATTTCATGCAAACATAGCAATCACTAACTTCCATGGTTTCTACATAATGTACTAATAGATTTGCAAATACATTTAAATAAGTGTAATTCTTATCTACAGTGTAGTGTAAATCTATCTCATCTGGTGTTTCTAAGTCTACTCTTTCTCCTTTAATGTTTGCAACTTCTGTATGTGTGTTAGTACTATTTTGTTTGTCAGTAACCATCAGATAGGGAATAGCTATTGCTAATATCACCCATATTATGAGGACTAATATTAAACTACATATACAGATCCTATAACACTTCTTTATACAGCTTTGTTTTGGTTTTCCAGCAACATTATTATCAGACATTTTGGGCAAGAAGATTATATCTTCTTATTTTCAGAACCTTGTATGAGATAACACCTTAGGCGTCTTTTCTCTTTCAGGTCGGTCTCACTTCTTCTTTAACTTGTTCAATATTCAGTTCTTCATCACTTTCTTCATTTAAATCGAGATTTTCAAAGTCTTCAAGAATGACATACGTCCATTCAGGACCCTTGAACTTGTTATTCAATGTCTTCAATCATTGACTCCTTCGCTTTGGTATTACTTTGGAAGGTCCAGATTGACTAGTTACTTCATTTACTTGATCTGGTTCTTCATTGATTGTCTTAAGTCGATATCTCAGTCTCTTGATAATTCTTGGCCAATTATCACCTTTCCGGCTCTTCTTAAACTTTACTGCACTGCCAGGTTCTTCTAGACTCCTTTTATTTTCTTTAGACTTTGGCACTACTTGATCAGCTTCGTCTTCAGTTTTCCTCACTATCTGACCTTGTCCAGGGCTTAATATTTCAGCCTGTTCTGCCTGGATGGATTCATCTACCTTAATCTGACCCTGTTCAGGATTAGTGATGTCTGGTTTTTCTTCTGTATCCTGAACTTGCGTTTCTATGCCTATCTGGTCCTGTTCAGGTCTTTTTACCTCTTTACCTTCTTCTGCCTGAACGTTTTCTCAAAGTTCTAACTGTCACTCCTCAGACTCCGGAACAGTGCTTTGAGTTTCTTCTGTCTGAGTATATTGTTCTCTCCTTATCTGTTCCTGCTCAGGTTCCCTAACAGTTGTTTCCCTACTTTCCTGAGCGACTTCTTCTATGCCTGTCTGGTCTTCACTCTCCTCCTGTCTATCTAACTGTGTTTGACTTCTAGTTCTTATAAGTACATCAGGTATGTCCACCACTGGGATCCAGCCGTCCTGATAAGTGCTCGGTTGATCTTGGGCAGCTACTTTTGGATCTTCTATAGGAAGTTCTTCAGCGGCACAACCTTCAGCACCACCGATTTCTGGTTTCAATTGTAACTCTTCTTCTTCAGGAGCTAGCACCCTTTGGTATGGCTTGCATGAATCCAATTGGGCAACCCTGCACATTTTACAGCTGTTGATGTAGTCAGAATAACTTGATGCAGTTTATCCCACCTTGGTGCTAGGCACGATTCTCGAGTGTGATTCTTCATAACTACCCAATCACCGGGATTCAGATCGTGTGAGTGGCTCAGTTGTCTGTTGAAAGCGTCTTCCCCAACCTGATGAGAGATAGAACGCACTCTGTCAGCCAACTCTTTGCAATACTCCAAAACCAAGTCATCAGTTATATTCAACAGCTTTTGTCCTGGTACACACGCTTGTCTCATTGCTCTTCCCATGAGTATTTCATGGGGACTCAATCCAATATTTCTGTCTGGAATACTTCTGAGTCCCATCAGAATTAGAGGAAATGCATCAGGCCATTCCAGTGGGGTGTATGCACACACCTTTCTGAGTCTTGATTTTATTGTGCCATTTAATTGTTCTACCACTCCAGAAGCCTCTGGACGGTAAGCGCAGTGCAATTTCTGTTCGACTTTGAATGCTTCACAGTTTAGTTGAATTATTTCATTATTAAAATGTGACCCTCTATCTGATTCAATCGTTACTGGAAAACCAAATCTAGGAATGAGTTCTCTCAATAAAAGTTTGGCCTCTGTCAAGCTGTCATTTCTTCGGGTCGGGTATGCTTCCACCCACTCTGAAAATAAGCAAACTATGACAAGTACATATTTCAACCCTCAACAAGCAGGCAGTTAAATGAAATCTAACTGGAGTCTCACAAAGGTCCCTCTGCCTTCCCAATCTTTCCCATGCAGACCACAGTTTTCCTGCCAGGGTTCATTTGTTGACATATTAAACATCTCTGGCAAAGCCTCTCTGCTACATTCCTGAACTTTGAGTTAAACCAATCTTGTCTGAAGAGTCGAATCATTGCATCCCTGCCCACATGTGTGTCCCTATGGTACATTCTAGCCCTTGCCGCAAGCATGCTGTCTGGCATGACTGGTCTGCCATCATAACAAACCCACACACCATCTTCTGTCCTTCTTTGACATCCTATTTTCAACCACTCTTCCCTTTCTTTCATGTCTAATGCATCCTGCAGACCTTTCACCTCCTCCCAGGTCCCCACTCCTGCAAGTAGCATAAGTTGGCATATGATTCCTCAAGTTTCGATTTTCTCGTTTAAGGCAATCTTATGCCTTGCACAATGCTGGGCAACCTGGTCAGCATATCGATTACCTGCTGTCACATATTCATCTCCTGATTGGTGAGCAGCACACATAACCACGGCTTTTGGTAATTGAATTGCCTCCAGTAATTCTTTCACAAAAATTCAATATTTAATAGGAGTCCCTGAAGAAGTCAGGGAATCCCTCTGCATCCACAGTTGGCCAAAATCATGCACAACCCCATAACCATATTGACTGTCAGTAAATATGGTTACTCTCCAATTTTTCCCGATTTTGCATGCTTTAATTAAAGCTATTAATTCAGCGTCTTGTGCAGATTTGACCTCTGGTAAATAGGATGCTTCGACTATTCCAGTTAATGTACATACAGCGTAAGCAGCACTTAATCCTCCCTCCTCATGTCTCATGCATGAACCATCTACAAACAGCTCATGTTCTGCATTCTTCAAAGGTTCTTCTTGTATGTCAGGACAAGGTTGGGTGCTAAGTTCAGTCATGTCAATACATTCATGCTCAACTTCATCTCTCACTTCTTCTGCATATGGATCAGGTAGTAAGGTAGCTGGATTAAGAATAGTACACCTTACTATTGTCACATTTTCAGCTCCAAGTATTATTCTTTCATATTTTGTCAACCTACTGGGAGTTAGGTACTGTGTTTGGGTCCTGACTCCTGGTCAGTAAAATCACCACTGCATGAGGAACATACACCTTGACAGGGTGTCCCATCACAATTGTTTCACTGTTCTATGCTTACGCAAGTTGCAGCCACCGCTTTAAGGCAAACTGGTAATGCACAGGCCACAGGATCCAAGGTAGCAGAAAAATATGCCACTGGCCTTCGCATTAATCCGTGTCTCTGTGTTAAGACTGAAAGCGCACAAATATCCCGCTCATAGCAGAATAATGCAAATTCTTTTGAATAGTCAGGCATGCCCAAAGCAGGTGCTTCGCACAAACATTTGCGCAACTTCCTAAAATATTCTATACTTTCTTCATCCCATTCTATAGGATCCTTTGCTCTTTTTCTGGTTATTTGTATCAGAGGTTTGAATAGTAAAGCAAACCCTACAATCAACAGCCTACAATATCCTCCAACTCCGAGGAACATTCCTATCACTTTTTGGGTTCGTGGCAACTGCATTTGTCTTATTATTCTGATTCTTTCAGAGGTCACCCTTCTAATTCCTCTTTCTATTTGATATCGCAGGTATTTAACTGAATTTGACAAAATTGGAGTTTTTCTGGTGACACTTTATGTCCACCTTTTGCTAAATGATTTAACAATGCAATGGAATCCGTAACACAGTCCTCTTGTGTGTTTGACGCCACCAATAAGTCGTCAATATACTGCACCAGGACTGACTCTCTGGGCAATACAAGAGATTCAAGGCTTCTTTTGAGAATCTGATTAAAGATTGAAGGGCTTTCTGTGTACCCTTGAGGCACACGATTCCAAACATATACATGCTCTTCAAATTGGAACGAAAATAAGAACTTGCTTTCTGGATGCAATGGAATGGAAAAGAATGCATGACATAAATCGATCACTGTGAACCATCCTGCTTTCCATGGTATCTGATAAAGAATCACAGCTGGATTAGGCACTACTGGGCAGCATGGTACAACAATCTTGTTAATTTTCCTGGGGTCTTGAACCACCCTATATTTCCCGTTAGGTTTCTTAATGCCAATTATGGGTGATTTACAAGGACTACTCATTATTTCTTCCAGGACACCTTGTTCGACCAGTCTCTTTATCTCTGCTGCGACACCTGCCTTTACTTCTGGACTCATTTTGTATTGTCGGGTGTTCGGGTAAACAGCACCTTCTTTCACAGTCACTTTTACGGGATCTACATTTGCCATTAATCCTATTTCTTTTCCAGTAAAATCCCATATTTCTGCATTTACAGTTAGTTTGACTTCTGCGGGTAATTCATTTTCATCAACATTGAGTATAATTCATTTACTTCTGTTCCCTGTTTGGCTAACATGAACTTGTAAACTCCATCTTCATCTGGGGTTTGTATTGCAACATCATCCGGTGTGCAGAATATAGCGCAATTCATTTTGCATAGCAGGTCTCTTCCAAGCAAGTTTACAGGGCTTGAGTCGCAGACCACGAACTTATGCATTTCTTTAAAATTACCAATTCACACCTCCATGGGTTCTGTGATTGGAGTGCTAATCCGTTTGTTTGAAACACCTACAACTTGAATGTTCTCTCCCAAGAGGGGCAGGTTAGGAATGTCTGCTGTTCTCACAGTAGACCTGGTAGTGCCAGTATCTAACAAGAAGGTAATATCGTTTCCCTTTACTTTACCGTCTATGTAAGGCCCTGACTGATCTACCGGTAGGGATGTGCCAAGTACGCACACCCCTTCCTCCCCCTTCAGGTACCGTCATTCCTGATCATAATCAATCAGTGGGTCCTGCAAAAGAAACTGAGATGTTACGAAAAATTTCTTACCACTTCCTTCTGGAAATCCGGCGTCCACACTGTACTTGGCTTGACTAAATTTAATTTAGGGGCAGGTGGCAATTTACTCTGAAGATCTATACCCTGTTGCTGATGACTCATTAACACCTCATTCTGCGTCTGTGGATTTAAATTTTGATTTGGGGTGTTAATAACTTGTATGGCTTTACACACATTCTTCCAATGCCCCAACTTCCCGCACCCGTGATAAGGGATTTTTTTCTCTGCCTCTTCCCGATTTAATCTTCCCCGTGGCTTTTCCCCATTATTGTCACTTTGACCTTGTGCTCTTCCCTGATTTTCTGATTGTTTACTTAATTGGAGCTCTTGCTGTTCAGGTAATTTTACTTAAGCCCACATTACTTTTTCCTCTAAAGCTTTTCGTTTGCTAGTAACTTCGTCCCCACAATATTTTGCATATTTTAAAAAATTTCATCAATGGGCTTTAACAGCCAACACAGCATGTGCTGCTTAATCATTTGAGATATATCCAATCTGAGCCCAGACACAAATCGATACACAAAATGAGTCATGTCTTTATTTTCTAAACTTTCAAACCCACTATACTGCTTGAACACCTGTCAAAGACTTTCATAGTAGGCATGTACAGACTCATCCTTTTCTTGAGTTGTTCTGTCTATCTTTACCCAATCGGTGTCTTTCGGGAGAATTTTACTCTTCAGCAAGGTGATTACCTGATGATACTTTTTCATTACATCCTCTGACGGGGCTCCTGTTTTTGCGTCTCTTGGATATTCCTCACCAGGCCAATCCACAGTAATCTTACATTCTGTCCACAAATCTGCAGGTACTACTATGTCAAACAGACCATCCAGATCCTTCAACAAAACCTTTAAAACTTCCACAAGCCTCTCAACTTGTCTGTACCACTCTACTGGTTTTTCTCTCAATTTTGGGAAATCATTCGTAAAAGACAAAATATCCTGTCTAGTCTATGGCACATGTACATACCCCGCTCCGGGTTCTTCTCTCATCCGATATAACCTCTCAGCCTTTTCTGTTTCTCTCATGACATATTCAGATGTCGTTCGATTTACCTGTGCTTCTTCCTTTTTCTTTGCCCATCTAACTTTCCATCTTTCAAGATCTCCCCACTTTTGCAACAGAAACAACAATTCCCTGGTCTGCATCTTTCTTCCAGACACATTCATGTTTTCCAAATCCTTATCAGAAAATTTTGCTCTATAGGGTTTCTGCAACACCTTTGATTTCCCTATGTCAATTCCCAATTCCGACGCCAAATTTTTCAGTTTCTCATGGAATGCCTTCATATTTCGTGTAATGCTTCTACAAATAAACAATGATTCTTCCTCACTGTGTGTGTTTAATTTGTCTATACCCACATTTCCAGCAACCATTTCTTCCAATTCCACTCTCAATTTAAAAATGTCTAGTATCTTTGGCTGAGACTTTGGCTTTTCTATTTCTTGAGACAATCTCTCTATATCTTCTGGAGTTACTATTGTGGCACTTTTAGTTCCTGATGATGTTTCTAATCTAACTGCCTTTGATCAACTGGGCAAATTTATTTTCGGGTTTCCATCATTGGCTCCCGTATGGGCAAATCCATCAATGATATTACTGATTCACATTCACTTGCTTGATCATCTTTTATTACCTTTTCTTTTCTAGGTTCTATGCTTAGAGTAGGCATTACAGGAACTTTAGAACAATTTGGTTTTTCTCCATATAATGGAACTACAGGACCTATTGTAACTGGTATGGTCAATGCTTCAGGATGTGCGTGTAGCTGAGCTATCCTCTGAATCAATTCATCTCGGTTTTTATTAATTGCTTCCTTTTCCTTTTCTTGAAGTACCCTGTCTGTGGTGTCATGTACTATCTGTGGAACCAAGGGTGTCCCTAATATCGGGGCACTAGGTATCATTCTATTGAATCCATCATTATAAGGTGGAGGACTTTTCATCAATACGTCCTCTAAATACCCTTCTTCCGTTTCTCCGCTATCTATCATCGTTAAATGCTTAGTCTTCTCTGTAAATTTACTTCCCATCTGCTCTTCTGATGTTAATACAGGATATAAACCTTCTGCCACCATGGCCTGTCTCCATTGTTTCATTTGACTATCTCTAGTCTCTCTGGGAAATTTCGGGTAATATTTGCTTAAAGTCCTATTGCTTCGGGGTCTGTCACGTTCAAAGGCTTTCATTTCCCATTCTCTAAAGCCTCATATTGAGTCAATCTAGGTCTGGGTTCTAACTCATTCATTCGGGTTCTTAAATTGTATTGACTATCAGCGTAATTGGGACACCGGTCGCAGAAGATGCCCCTTCCAGTCTCATGTGCTAGCCCATAGAAGGATAACCCACGGGGCAGACAAGTCTGTGGGAACCAGAGGTGAACATTCTGTGCAAGTACCTGCCCTTTCCTGAATATTGGGAATGCCAAATGTTCTATAATACCCTGTCGCCATTTGGCTCTAACGCAGTATTTACCAAACCGTTTTGCACCGCAGCACACTTGTTAGATGACAACCACCACCACTCGCCTGCTGCCCTGCCTAAAGTGCAGGTGAATATGTCTTAACTGAAGCGACCTGAAACCTGCCCTTGGTTGCAGAGGAATGCCCACCCAGTGTACATGGTACCTGTTTATATATGGTGCCAGCAGATGTTCCTCATAAAAGCCCTCGTAGCCAATTGCACAATGCAGTCTCAGCATTTTGTAGCGCCTCTCTTTGTGCATATCATTCTGGGGTGACTAAGCCCTAATGAGCCTCTTTACCTGGATGATCCCCAGAACGAGGGTACAGACTGATGACCAAGCGCTGCGCCAGCCAATAAACATGTAGTCATGGAGTGAATTTACACTATCTCCTGCCCTACAAGGCTGCACGGTGTGCCACTTCGCCTAAACCAAGGCAAGGGTGGATCACCATGTCCGTGTAGCCTGCAAACCCATCCGTCATCTGCACTGACAGATGCTGTGTCGGCACCTCTTGGATGCATACTCAATGCATATGTGTGTGGGTGACCCATACGCTGGCATTTTGTATAAGCTTAGAGTGCTGCCGGCTGGAATTTCGCAGCTTCTGTCATTGCCTACAGCTATATACTGCAAAACCACACCATACCTGCAATACGTCACTACCCTTGGTTTAAACAATGCTTGTTTAGTTGTATAAGGTAAATTAAGCCCGCATTTAAGCTTCATTGCATAGCAGATTGAGAATGCTTCATTCTTAAATGGTGGGTCTGTCACTCTCAATGTGTTGCCCATTGAATAAAATGTCTCAATTCACTCGAAAGCAAGTTGAACCGCAAATGAGACCAATACCACTAAGCAACATCAAATCACGAATCAACTGAGATCCTTTACCGCCCCATGAAGCAGGTAAATGTGTATAAAATCCAGCCGTAGCCAAACAAATTCTCTAGAAGCAGTTTATCAGGGAATCGTAAAGACCACCGGAGTCCCCCAGCGCCCTCCGTACTCCCGCAACAGCCAGACAAGTCACCTGCATGCATGCCAAGTGTCGAAACCAGAAAGCGGCAGCCATTTTTAAAATGGAATGGCGGTGCACAATCCTCGCATCAGAGACAAAATTGGCTCATGCCGGCATCCACCCCTCATTGGGCTAGCTATTTTATTGAACCATGATGCTTTCAGCGAACTGCCCTTCATGGAAGAAGCTGCATCTATCCCTAACCTGGCAATTCTCACCGCATCAAATGACCAGAAATTTTGATTATCATAATCTGCTCGTACCTACTCTTTGTCAGTAAGGAGAACCGGGTCCATTTAATGGTGCACCGACAAATCCCACTTTGTACTGAGTCACCGCCTGCAGACAGCAAAATAGTGTGTTGGCCAGGCTCAGTGCTCCGTAATCAGGTTGCCAATCTTAGCAAAGGCCTAGTTTGAGGATAGTGAACAAGCATGCTAGCTCGGCCCCATCCATAGCTGGCATTGTTGCAGATTGCTATGTATGACGTTTGCATAATTCCAGTGCATCTGTGAGTGACATCAAAACTATGCCTGACATTTTTCTAGCACTACACCTACAACAAGCCCATCCATTGGCTTAGTCAATGCTTATTAGTTGCCCGCACAACTACAAACCTTGCCACTCCTATGCAAGCGACAACTCAGACTGCTAGAGGTAACTTAAATGATTTGCCCCGCTTCAAAGACTGCTTGAGCCTACCGCCAGACACTAAGAATGATTTTGGAGCGGGCACTAATTGTCTCCAATGCACATTGAACAACAAACGCGACCACAAGGGCCGGAGTCCGATGCCAAACCCCAGAAACCACTGGCTTAAACCAAACACAGCGAAAATACCGGCGAGGCAAACGCAAACCCCCCATCCATGCGGAGGCCACATTAAGCAGCACCGTGCATCTGCTCGTAGGCACTTGACACTGGACTACATCCAAAAGTAAATTTACAACAAATCACGCAACCGGGTCCCCATGTAGCAACCATGGGAAGAGCCTCTCTCCTTTGCCACCGGCCTAAATAAACGCTGCAACAATACCAGCGAGGCAAACTTAGAGCTTTATCCCTCCAATGGCGAAAAGTGGGCAGCACAGCTCTGAGTAAATAATATCGTTATTACAGCGCCAAAGCGTTTTAGCATTATATCAAAGTGAATCGAAAACACCTAGGCGCCATACCACCAGGGCCCCTTGCCTTCTCCAGCGTGCTCCTAAGTTCAATGGCCTCAGGAGGTTTGCTTCGCATCATGAAAAGCTAGACAGTGGTGCACGCGGCCACCACCGCCACCTGCCCCCCCGGTTGGGGTCTGCCCATCAGATGGTCGTCAATTATGGGCGCTGCAGGGTTCGCGCTGTGCCGGACATTTGCACACTTCATTAGTAATTATACTTCAGAACGACAACCATTTAAGCACCAGGGTTTGAACACCTGTCATACAGAGTAGGAGTCAGAGACCTTACCCAGTAGGCCACAGTGACTCATAAGTAACATTCCAATATCTGAATAATTAGGACAAGAGTAGAGAACACCAAGAACTTGCACCAGCACGCACTGCTAGATTTAGAAACACTAATAACACAAATAAAACTGCTTCTTTCCTATTATGTAATTAACAAATTGGACTCCCTCAATCTTATGCTTAAACTGCACCTTGAAGTTCAGTGCACTAAGAAGGGTCAGTCCTGCAATCAAGTTAGCTGATTCACTGAGCCACTTCCCATCGCTTCAGCGGGGCCTGCAGTTGCAAGAATGCAACGCGTCCAAGGGGCGGTGTGACCATGGGCATGAGACACAGCCGCCGCGGTCCCTACTCCACAGCAAACTATCACCTGGCCCCCTCCACAGCCGTTTGGACCGCACTAGCGGCATGGCAAGGGAGGCCTGAAGACGTGTGCAAATATTCCTCAATGATGATGTGCCCTCTGCCCGTTGATGTGTGCATGTTTGTGACATTAACATACAAGTGATACATTGGGATATTTTGGCAGAAATAGTTATTTGAAAGAAAAGCATTAACGATCCCAACTCACTTGCCGGGAATACAGAAACTCGTCCAGCCTAACTGCAACAATCTGGGCATGACCAAGTATAAAACTCAAAGTGTACTACGAGGGCCATATCAGCTATTAGGCAACTCATCCCTTTCATCTAAAAGATGAGTCATTAACAAACACTAAGCCAAGGGACTCGTGCAAAGTGTATCAACTATTAGCCATCGTCACCTCTTCACTGAGACAGCATAGACAAAGAATGGTTAACACGCACCAATCCCATGTTACTCCTGCTAGTACAAAGTAACGTCTCGGCGCAGTACAACCAGGAAGCCAAGTAGCTACTTCTCAATCCTCCTGCCCACTGCTTTGTTTAGTACGGAGTTGTCTGGATATGCCTGTGCAGCAGGGCAAGATGACCAACAATTCACTGTGAATGCGTACCTACATAAGGGTCATGAATTAATCCATCAAATATTTCCCACGGCATCTACGTTCCACAAAAGCACCAATCCGACGCAAACTGACATCTCCCAGGTTCAAGGGCATCACTGATGTAAGGTGGGAGATGGGAACAACGCTGCTCAATGCCATATGTCGGTCCACCTACTCAATTCCTGTGCCCCTCCCTGGTGGCCAGGCCAAACAGGTCACTGCCCATGCTTGCGCATTGATCTCCAACAACCACTCTGCAACCAGTGAAATAGTTATGTGGCAGAAACACCCATAGTTAGCTCCACAAATCCACAGACTAGTCATCCCAGCCCTGATTGCTTAAAAGGATGGGACAGCAACCCACTCAATCGATAAAGTGAACAAAACAGCCCCAATCAATGATCAGTCACGTAAACAACAGTGCCACCAAGTTGTGCCAAAACCCTTTGGTACCACCGCAATACGACTTCGCTTCCAAGTCGGCAATATTCTCCCCCATGTGAAAAGATTGCCACGACCAAGGGGGCCCAGCCCGACTGTGTCCTTTGCCCTAAACCACGAGGCCAGCTTCAGGCAACCTCTCTAACATTGTAGTTTCCTGCTGCGCATTAAACCTATGGCAATGAAGTGGCAGATATTCATTAGTGCTGCATAGTGCTGTGCTCTGCTTAGTGAGGATGCAACTCATTCATCGACATGCACCGCGCGGCCTCAGGGAAGATCGTGCACGAAGCAAGCCTCCCCCAGGGACACTGCCAGCCCCTCGATGACGCGCCACAGCCCAGCTCCCTGTGATCCCACTCACATTGATGAATTCAACACTCGGCGGTGGAGCCCCATGCGGCCTGCCCCATCGGGCCCACGCAGATGTGCCTGCGAATGCTCGCAGCGGGATCCGCAATGAGCACAGCGTGGCTTGTGCCAGCAGCAGGCCAGCTGCGACACACACTCGCACGCTGCCTCCGCATGGTCTTATCCACCGTACCCTAGGCAGGCAAGTCAACCTTCGCTAGCGCAAGCATGATTTGATCCCACGCTTAAAGGCATGATCCTGACGCCGGTCACTGAATGGTGTGGTCAAGCGTGGGATTTTGAATCGTGCCATGAGTGAACCCACAACCAAGATGGCAAGCAAGGCACAAGCCAGTATGGCCACGTTACCACCGGAGTGCACACAGGGATGATGCACTCGGCCCCCACTGCGAGGCACATCGCACCCACCACCAGACAGCGTGACATGACCCGGCCATCCACAGGGTGCATGTCATGGTCCACCCGCCTCACACCCCACAACACCGGAAACGTGTCACAGGTGGAGGCGAGCCCAACCAACCAGGATATGCAGGGGGGAGAGCAACGGGTGCCGCGCTGAAGAATGGAAGCGATGCGGATCAGGGGACAGAGACTGGTAACGGGTGGCAGCAGACATACCCGTGTGTGCCAGGACAGCCGACACCAAGCGCCGGTGAGTGAACCCTACCTCCCACCCTGTACCTCCTGGCATGGGCCACCCACATCCCAGGGAGGGTCGAGCCCCCAGACAGCCTCGACGTGCCCACCCGCATTCTGCTGACCCGAGAACCGGCGGAGCACACCCTGCATCGGTCCCCATTGAATAAGGCCCCAAGCGAACCCGGTGGGCCACGCGCCCGCAAACCCCGAAAGGGTGATCTCTCCTTGCCATAGCCACCACGCAAGCCCAGGGCACAGTGGGGGGGATCAAAGGAGGCCGTGACTGCGCTCGAGTATGGACAGCCCGCCAGCAGGGATCTCATAGGGCAGAATGCAGGCAGTGGAAAAGGGCACCGCACAGACCAACCTGATGCTCTCCCCTCACCCATGCGGGGCAGCCCCCCTTCGCCGGCCACCCCGGGAGAAGTCCACTGTCCCTCACATGGGAAGAATACCGCTGAGGCACGACTACAGCTCTCGAGCAATAAAGTGCCCGCTCCCGATGATACAGCCTGTCTTTGGTGCACATCGCGCCCTCGTGCCAAACCACAGCTGGGGGCATTCCAGATCTGCGCCTCTCCCCGGTCAGCACCGCCTGGCCTGGTCCGGGCAGGAATGCCTCTGTCCTCAACCCCACAGGAGCTAGGGTCCCCCCCCCCAAACTTCGGATAGTTGCCCAGCGTAGGCCGTTCACAACCGTCAAAAGTGAGTGGATATGGGGGGGGATTTGGGGATGTACACACCCACCGCAATAACAGCTCCCAGGGTCAAGACGCCAAAAACAGACAGACGGGGATCAGGACACAGGCAGGCGAGGATCAGGACGACCGGAGACGGCGTGTCCAGTGAGCAAAAAAGGATGTCCAGATGGTGGGGGAGGCATATATACACCTCCCCCTGTGCTTGCGCACAGGAAGTGACACTCACCTTGCGCCCTGCAGCAAGGCTGGGGGGTGGGGACTCCTCCCTGAGTCCCTGCCCATAAGGGGGGGGTGTGGGGTGCCCCGATGGCACTAGAGGGCTGCCCTCCTTAGTGGCCCCCTGTGGGGGCCTCGGGCAGCCGCTCCCCTGCCAGGGAATCAGGCTGCAGGTCAAGGAATCTGTGGATGATTCTGGGCCCCCAGTAATGTTCAAGCATAGATCCCACTGCAAGAGGGCCTCCAATGCACTTTGTCCCAGTCATTGATTGAGGGCCTAGTGTCTTGTGTTTTCAAGTCCGTCACAACCCCCTTTTGTTCAGTGGGTGCCTACTCAGTCCAAGGGGCCGACCTGAAGTGCTGTGAGTTGTTGCCCCAGAGAATTTAGAGCAATCCTCATTCCTCAGTATGGGAATATGGCTCTGTGTCTCCTTGCAATCTAATCTACACACAGATCTGGCGTTGTGGCCTGCTCAGTAAGCCGCAGGCCTAGATACACAGTGATTTGTCACAAGCTTGCAGCCACCGTTCCACTGAATAACATGTCGTAGAGGGGGTGAAAACAGTTGGAACAACGCAGGTAGAGCGATGTGTGTTCCAACTTCGCAAGCTGAACCACGCATATGCCTTACCAACACATATGCGTGGTTAAGGCAGTGCTCCAACACAAACCGATAAGAAGAGGCAAGCGGGGGAACAGAACCCAAAAGAGTAGATACAACCACAAGGAGCATGAAACTGAGGAAGACTTGGAACTCCCCTCACAAGAACTTGAGGTGATCAATCTATCTAAAAAACTCCTAACTGACAAGGAAATCGAATTATTGAAACGAGGCTCAAACTTCTGCGCGAAAAACACCATGGATTTGGCACAAACCAGAATTGACCTGTACAAATATGTCCGCAAATTGAAGTTAGCAAAACTCTTTCAAGAAAATCAGAAAATGGCAGAGCATAAGAAACAAGTGAAAGAACCTACTTTGGACTTAACAGCAAAAGACTCCATGGGCTTTCTGACACCAATGGAATTAGAATAAACAATGTGGACAAGTCCACAAAGAAATATGGTCACTTCAGGTGACTCAGTAACCTGTACTAGAGCACAGACATCCAGTTGATGTGTAAGAAGACCCCTCACCCACCAACCTAGTTGGTGGCATGCTTTATCCTTGGGGTCCCAGCTGGGCTGCCGAGTGCAACCCAGCTGTGCTACAACGCCTGATTACGGCGGAGCGGATTTTGTGATGTGAGGTGAGTGCTCTGTGTGATGTGAAGAAATGTTAAAAATGTCTCTAAAAAATACCCTTATGAAAAACTTTAATAAAAGGGTCTTAGGACATGATTAAAAACTTGGGCGGTATATGGTGAAGGTAAAATTGGTGCTTCGATATCCCTGAAATATAGGTCAACTAGTTTCAGCCTTCTACGTGGATCATGAGGCTTTCATCAGGACCATCATGAAGTGGCTAAAAAAGTGGAAGTACCCACGGAAGTGCAATATCAGCACACATACTAAAGTGTGCTGTGAGTGTGGTGGGCACGCTGTACTTACAGAGCCATTGAAGGTAGGTATTTTCACCCTTAGCCTATCGGACATACTGATCCTGCCAAGGGGAACCTATTGTAGTCACACATTCGTCGAGGAATGGTTCCCTCCTATCAAACCTGCATTGTGTTTGGTCTGAATCTCGCCGGTCCCCTGCCCTGACATCTAAAACTACCCCCTCCCTCCTAAAAAACCACTCACTCCCCAAGGCCCTGAAAACTACTCCAAATGCCACCAGCCCTGAAAACTAGCCTAACCCAGCAGCCCTGAAAACTACCCCAAACCGCCCCAGCCCTGAAAACTACTCTGAACCCCAGCCCTGAAAACATCCCCAACCCTCAGCCCTGAAAACTACCCCGACTCCCCAGCCCTGAATACTACCCTGACCCCCCAGCCCCAAAAACTACCTTTTTAGGACTTGGATTGGTTTTTAGAAGGGAGGAGTAGTTTTAGGAGTCACAGCGGGGGCAGGGGTTCGGGGGTTAAGACTTACTTGTCAAGGCTTAACCAGGATATGTGTTTACCATAAATGCCTTAACAATGCATAATTATTCATAAATGTGTGCGTGGTAAAGTCCTATTCATGGTTAAGACTTGCGTTGTTGAGACAGCAAGGAACCAACATGCGTGGTAAAAGCATACGTGGTTCCATCACACAAACCAGTGGGGTACAGTAGGGCATATTTTGGTGCCACTGGCAGAGTTTGGATGTGTGGCATGTAGTTGCAGGGCCCTGTCGTAAGTATCTCTGCTGCTCTCTGGTGTGGCATTGCAGCAAGTGCTTGCCCTCATCTGGCAGGCCACAGTATCCACTCATCATAGGTGGAGGGAACCCCAAAGGTAAAAGTGCGCCGAGGTTGTTGATTTCTCTGTCTCTGCGGCACTTCTCCCAGACCAGCTCCACTCGGGCTTTGCAAATGCTCCAACGTGCTCTGCTCTTCTGTTCTCAGTGGCTGTTCCCTCATCTCGAGGTCTAGGCCTCGCTATTGATTCACCTCATGACAGCAGAGGGGTGGGCAGCCCCCTTTGTCACCATCGGGACTCCTGGGCGAGTGCATGGATCGGCAGGGCAGCAGGGATGAGCCGGCCCAGGTGCGGAGCTTTAGCATAGAGCTGCCATTGTGGTTGACACTTTCCCAGTTTTAAAGTGGGTTGACAGAACACAAAGGGAGACAGGTTAGCCGGTGTTCTAGTGCAGATTTAATTAGCAGTCCCTAGAATAAAAAGAACTTAGATGACACAGAGGATATTGTGTGTAAAAGTTGCCTTGGATTTCTCACAGTGCCTTATTGTCTGTGTTTTCCATGTTGGTGAGTCATGTCACTGACTTCATTTTCTGCCTCGTGGATGATGTAAAATTGTAGTCCAACTTCTATGTTTGCAGAATCTCCCATTTTTTGGCTTTTGAAATCTAGTAACCCAACTTTTACCAGTTTTGTTTACAGTGGTCTTTTAAAGAAGTTTTCACATTCAAAGAAATACCCCAGCAGGACATTGCTGTTTATTTAGTGCAGTAACTATTGTGTTCCCTTGTATTTAAATAGATGCCCCTAGCCACCTTTTGGAATGAGACTTGAATTGTTGACCACAGATACCACAGGAGACAAAGGAAAATGAAGGGGGTGTTGATTAAGTTTTGCAAAACAAGTCTGTAGGACAGCTGGACAGTACAAATACTGGCACTGCCCAGTACTCCCCAACCCTCTTTGTCCTAGAGGGTTGAGGGATAAAAAAGGTGAATTTCCCGTATATAAGGCGTATCTGACCTATATTATGTTAGCATGATGCATCTATACGTACACTCCCTGTTTGATATATATATGCTTTTGCTTGGAGGAAACTCGTTTATTTCCTCCCTGTATATCTATTGCTAAAAAGGTAGGCCGAGAACCATACAGACGCCATCTTCTGAACAAATGCTCAAGCACGGGACGTGATCACGTGTTGATCACGTGCAGTTGTCAGGCCCCAGTTCATCTGAGTTACTGGTAGCAGCTGAAGGTAGGCTGTTTACTTGACTGTTCTAAGACTCAAGGCCGCATCTGGCTTTGGGGGCGATAAGCGCATTCCTGGAGGTGCCGTGTGTACACTCCCAGGCAACAAGACGAAAGGGAGTCACCCCTCCTGATCTCATCAGTAATAGATAGTCAAGCCTTTGTACTGGTCTGATGTGTGCCATATATGGTCCTTTTCTGGAGCTCGAGGGCCAACTGGCGTTTTTCCTTTAACAGTGATTGTATGTGTTGAACCGAAAAGTATATAACCTCATGTTTGAATACGAGCCAACAGTCTTCTCGGCGCACCTGATGGGTGAGGTTCGGAGAGGCTCCTCTATAGAGTATATTTGTTTAATAAACGATTGACCCTTCTTCACAGCCAACTGATTGATTATTTGGTAATGGTATTGGGACTATTGGTAGGTATTGTCCTTTAGTTTATTTTTATGGTACATCAGTTGGCGACTCCGCCGGGACTCCGTGATTGGGTCGTTCTCCCCGTAAACGGGTGGTAAGGACAAGGGGTAATTCTGGTCGATCCGGTGGACGGAAAAAGGAACCTTTGAAATTTAGCCATCTTTGGTATGAACTTACTCTGCTCTCACGACCAGAGTTGGCAGTGGGGAACACGCAATTGTACCTGTGTGCACCAGGTGAGTGGAATTGTTTTGAGATTCTTGGCATGCACTGTTGAGCAGTGCTTTTGAAGCAGTTAACTGTGTAAGTATTTGGTGGTCACTGTACCACGGAGAATCTTGGGGGTCTGACGGGGCAGCATTGTGGTGGCTGCCCGTATAGATGCTCCACGGACATTTTGTGAATAATAGAGACGCCAATCGGACGCCCGGTGTGGCACGTGTGGTGCGCGCCCGGCCGGACTGCTCTCGGAAAAGCCTGTGGCTGTACCTGGGTAGCCTAGGGAACACATCTGAAGTGGTGCTAATGAAGCAGGCTTAGTCAGAATAGTCCCAAGAGTGAACCAGGAAGGCTGCGGGATGGTCTGTAGGTCGGTCCGTGGTTATACCTGTCTGACGGTCTCTTGGTAGTCTTTGGATTGCTTGATTTTGGTATCTGTCGGTCTGGGAATCTGAATTTGATTGATTCTCCACGAACAGGAGTCGACGGGCTCTGTTCTTTGTTTGAAAAGACATCATTTTGAATATCTTTGTATGTATATATATTATTGTCTTGTGTATGTGTGAATGAGTGTGAGGTTGTATGTTTTGCGACTGTTTGAACATGGCCATGTTTGGAAGTTTATTTTTATGATCGAATGAGGAACGCGTGACGACAATAACCATGCCATGTTTTAGCAAATTGAGTTGTTTTGGATGTTGTTGCCTCCCTAATGATACGCGTTTGGCTGAAAGTCAACCTACCCCGCCTGAGGGCAGCCCAAGTTATGATATGTATGTAAAGCATGGTATTACACCTCTCTTATTTAATACACTATGGCATAAATATACTAAAGATAATGTGGAATTACAATGGCCCTCAACCGGGTCTTTTGATTAAAAAAAGATACATTTTCTGAAGGATCGATTATTTTCTAAACATAGTCGACAGTCAATGTATGACTCCCTAAGCCTATGGCAGAAGGAAGCAAAGCGTGGACGTATGCGGGAGGAGAAAGTATGTAGGATGAAAGGAAATCAGACGATTACGCAGAAAGCTATAGCTTATGATAAAGCAAAAACTGAACGAGGGATTGATTGTGCAGACAGACAATTTAGATTGCAAGTGGATAAGACCTATGTGGCTAGGACTGAAGCGGAAAATGAGATAGAGGATTTATTGGATACTCGTCCACCTCCACCTTATGCTCCGCAGCGTATATATCCCGTTGTTCCCCCAACTCTAGTACAGGCCCCTTCAGCTTCTGCCCCTGTTGTTTCCTCTTCCCTTGCCTCTCCGGGAACGTCCCCTGTTTTGTCTCCCTCAGTGTCTGAGACGGCTACTTTATGGCCTGTTACACTGCTGTCTTCCGTTATGTCCACAGCTGTTTTGTCTACCCCCATTCCTGTGGGGGCTTCCCTTTCTGCGAGCATGACCCCATCTCCAGCCGTTTTGACTCAATTTCGTGCTCCGGGGGATTTTGACGCACGGAAGTTGTTTACCCGTTCGGCTGTAGGACAGAATGAGAAACAGATGATTGAGAATCAGTCATCCCAGTGGATGCGACAGCCTATTTACACTATAACTGATATATGGAACACGCTTCGAGACTATGAGCCTGTTATGCAGCAACATGCCTTAAAACACATGGCTGCACGTATTATTACTCTCAGGGAACAGTGTTTTACAGGAGGGATGGCCCCCCAAGTGATGTATGACATCCGGGACAGGGCTCATAAGTCTGAACTTAGCCCAGATGAAGTGTATAGAAATGTGGAGGTTTTATTAAATTATCGAGAATGGATGCATCAAAAGTGTCCCTCGTGGGACACTCAGCATCCTATGCGAGAAGTTCATCCTATCTTTCATCCTGAAATACCGGAGCTAAAGGATGGCCAGGAGCAATGGGTTTACACCCCCTGGAAGAGGAGTGAAGTCCTCTCGCTAAAATCACAATTACCCGACTCCAGTAAGAATCCCACGGCTTATTATAAAGAACTCACAGAAGCGGCCTCTTCGGCCGTCATGACCTTAGCTGACATAGAGCTATTTTTTGCATTGTTAGTTCCTGTTGACGTATGGCATCAGGTGCATGATCAGGACCATGCTCAAGAATTAGGTGGAACATGGGAGCAGATAAAAGATTGGGACAAGGATCGTAAACCTGGAAATAAGCCGAAACCTGACTCATTGGCATTACCTGGCTGTATTATCACTTACATGCATTCCTTGATTCCGCCTCGTAAGGTGGATTGGGACAAATTGACCGCATGTAAACAGAAGAAAGATGAAAGTGTTTCTGATTTTTTCAATAGATTTGAGGGCGTATTTATTGATTTTAGTGGACAGGATTTATCGTTGGAAGGTGGTAAACGATTATTTGTTAATCGTTTTGTGACCAATTTGTTACCAGAAGTCTCTGCACGGCTACAAGCCACTGAAAGTACCTGGACCACTTCCACGCCCTCGGTAATATTGAGTATGGCCCAATATTGCAAACATAGAGAAAATGAGAGTAAGGATAAGACGGAAAAGAGAACGAAGGATCTTAAAACACGGGTGTTGTTGCGACAAGTTGTTCAAGGACGAGGCAGAGAGAGAGGCTGTAGAGGGTTCGTCCCGAGGGGGGCGGGAACTGGATGAGGCAGAGGGCCGGCTGTCGGTTTGGGAATAAATCAGTGTGCTTATTGTAAGGGCATTGGCGATTTCAGTGTCCGTTGTTGCCGGCCCAGAACGGGGCTATGAGAAGTAGAGGAAGAGGTCGGGGAAGTGTGGATCGCAGTGATATGTGGCGAGAAGAGGCGGCGCAAGTTGGACAAGAAAAGAATTATTTTGATAATCCAAGAGGTAGGCAGTATTATAATGAGGAGTGTGCAATGGACGCGACCGAAGGGTATGCTTATACATAGGATAGCCATAGACAGAGTGAGGATCAGGTGTCAGTACCCGTTGATCAGCAAGGACCTTATGTAGAGGCGCATTTGATGGGGACTTCTGAAAAGTTTTTAGTTGATACGGGTGCAATGAATAGTTCTATTTCTCGTTCCCTGGTCCCAGGGGCTGCTCTGTCCGGGCACAGTAATGTTTCGGTAGGATTCTCTGGCATTCCAGTAGTGAGCCCCATCTCCAAACCTATTCCTTTTACAATTGGTCCTGTTACAATAGATTCCCCATTTCTTTTGACTTCCCATTGTGGCGAAAATGTGTTGGGCTTGGATTTGTTAAAGAAATTACATGCTAAGATTCATTGTTCACCTTATGGTGTTTACTTGACTATTAATTCCCTTGGGAAGAATACTTTGCAGTGTTTCACTAAAAATGAACCGCTCCCTCCTGAGTGTGCTGCTATTCCAGCGACATTGTGGGCCATTGGTGACACAGATGTAGGATTATTAAAGATTCCGCCTGTTTCTATTACTTTGAAGCAAAATGCTCGGCTTCCTCGTATACCTCAGTAAAAGATTTCTCCGGCAGGCGAGAAGGCTTTGCTCTCCATCATACAAGATTTGGTAAAAAGGGGTGTGGTGGGAGAGACGGCTGCTAATGTGTGCAACAGCCCCATTTTGCCTATCTTAAAGAGAGCCCCTGTTGGAAGCCATCCTGACTATGCTGATACCTATCATTTTGTGATTGATTTGCGTGAAATTAATAAAATAGTGGTGCCCCAATACCCTGTGGTTTTAGACATTACTACTATTCTCACTATGATTCCTCCTACTGCTAAATATTTCTCTGTGATTGATTTAAAAAATGCTTTCTTTAGCATTCCGATTCATCCTGAAAGCCGCCATATTTTTGGCTTCTCATTGTCTGGTCGCAGCTTCCGGTTCTGCCGCGCTCCCCAGGGGTACACAGAGAGTCCTAGTATTTATAGTCAAGCTTTGAAAACATTGTTGGATGATTTGGTCTTGCCCCCTGGTAATGTGCTTTTGCAATATGTAGATGATTTGTTAGTGGCCTCTGATACCGAGGAAGGTTTTAAGAAGGCCACTGCACAATTATAGTCTCATTTGGCTGCTAAAATTAATCCCTTTCTAAATTTCAATATTGTCGACAGGAGGTGACCTATCTCGGTCATCTACTGTTGAAGGAGGGGAGGAGACTAACCCCTGAGCGTGTGACTACCATTTTTAATACGTCTGTATCTCGTACTCAGCGTGATATTCGTGCATTTCTCGGCATAACTTCTTACTGTCGCCAATGGATCCCTAATTTTTCCCTTCTTACTAAACCTCTTCTGTATTTAACCACTAAAGGTGTGCATGAACCTTTACCCTGGACTGATGCTTGTCAAGATGCTTTTGACTCTTTGAAATCTGCGCTTTGTTCTGTACCTGTTCTTGATACTCCTGACTACCGAAAACCTTTTGTGCTTTACGTACATGAGGTGGACGGTTGGTCGCTTTCTGTGTTAACACAAGGATTTGGTGGTAAGCAGAGACCTTGTGCTTATTTCTCAGCGGTGTTGGATAACGTCGCCAGAGCATTCCTTAGCTGTTTAAGAGCTACTGCTGCGGTTGCGGTGGCTATTCGACAGTCAGAAGGGCTCGTTCTGAACACTGACCTCACAGTGATGGTACCGCACGCTGTGGATACATTATTGAACAAAATAAAGACCCAGCACCTTACTAGTGCGTGTCTTACCGGATACAAATTGACTTTGTTTGCTCCACACATTACGATTAAACGATGTGCCACTCTGAACCCTGCTACGTTACTACCCCTCCCTTCGAATTAAAAAAACAATGATGTTCATAATTGTATATTTCGGACTGAAGAAGAAACGAAGGGACGGGTAGACCTGACTGACACTCCTCTATCTGACCCTCAAGGGGAGTTGTACGTCGATGGCTCTTGTTTCGAGTTACCAGATGGCACGACAACTGCTGCATATGCGATAAACACTCTTCACACTATAGTTGAGGCTTCTCGAGTACCCTATCAGTCAGCACAGGCGGCTGAATTAGTGGCATTGTTTCGGGCCTGTGAGTTAAGTGATGGACTGAGAGTAAATATTTACACCAACAGCCAGTACGCCTTTGGCATGGCTCATAGTTTTGGCTGACTTTGGGCAGAAAGAGGTTTTCTTACTTCTCATGGTCAGCGAATACAGCATGGCCCCTTGATTTTGCAATTACTGACAGCATTGACGTTACCAGATATAGTGGCTGTAGTCAAATGCAGTGCACACAAGGCAGTGGTTGATGCAGTGGGGGAGGGTAATGCCTTTGCCGATTAAGTAGCTAGGGAAACTGCAAAATCCAAATTGACCTCAATGTTTGTGACTGGCTCTGCTAGGTGGGTGGCTGAAACAGAGATGTTTGATAATACCATGGAGAGTGTCCGAGAAATACAGAAAGAAGCTACCCCAATTGAACTGGCACACTGGAAAGAGCAAATTGGGAGATTAAATGCAGATGGTTTTTGGATTGATCTGACAGAAAAGCAGCGGTGGCTGTTTCCTAATGCATTAGTGAATGCGGTGGTGACAATGGCACATGGTTCAGCTCATATTGGGGTAAAAGGTATTTGTGCATTACTAGATCCTGTATGGTACAATCCCAATATTTCTAGGACCGCTGCTCATTTGGTACAATATTGCATGGTTTGCTTACGACATAATCCAGGGGGCAGGGAGCCTGTTCTGAGTGGAAACTTTGCACCACCATCTTTGCCTTTGGAGGTGCTTCAAATGGATTATATCCAGCTGGAGCGCGTTAACAATCTGAAGTATGTCCTGGTCGCGGTATGCTCTTTCAGTAAATGGGTGGAAGCCTACCCGACAAAAGAAAACACTGCTTTGGCCACGGCAAAAGCATTGGTAAAGGAGTATTTCCCTCGCTACGGATTGCCTCGTGTGATCTGGAGTGACAACGGAAGACATTTTAATGCAGAACTCATCACACATATGTGTAATGGACTACAGATTAAACAGAAATTCCATGTGGCTCGACACCCCCAGTCCGCTGGGTTGGTCGAGATGTATAATGGAATATTAAAGCTCAAATTGGCTAAAATTCAAGAAAGTGCTGGATTAAGGTGGCCAGATGCTCTGCCACTGGCATTAATGTCAATACGAGTTACCCCACATTCTCATTCTGGTTTGTCTCCGTATGAGGTCATTTTTGGATGCCCTGCTAATGTTTGGGGCGTCCCGAGACCCAGAACGTTTCGTGATATAGAGTATCCTATGCTGACAGACTATTTGTATGCTTTGACCAAAGATCTTCGTTCCATTCATCAAGAGGTCTCAGCAGTTTTGCAGCCCCTGCCGGAGGGTCCTGGACATCGCTTGGAACCAGGACAGTGGATTCTGGTCTGTAACTATCAGCGAAAATCCAGCTTGGATCCTCGTTGGTCTGAACCGTTTCAAGTCTTGTTGGCCACGAGGACAGCGGTAAAAGTGAACGGCAAGCGACACTGGATTCATGTGTCACATCTGAAAAACTACCCCTCCCGCTTCCATATGATCAGCGAATACAGGACGGGATTCTGACTCAGGAAAGTGAGCGAGTTCCCCGATTCATCCCTTTTTCTGATGCCCAAGTAGTTGGAGAAGGGCAAGGAGAAGGTGCTCTGGGCTCGGAATGGGCTCTGTCATCAGCACAATTGATCGCCCCAGATTCTGTTGTTCCTACAGCTAACTCAGAGGCTCGCAGTACCCCTGTTTCACCGGATTCATCATCCTCTGTTTTATTCTTTGATCAAGAAGTGCCTGGCCATACTCGATACAACCTGCGGCCTATAAAACAACACGGTACACCAGGTGAACATGGTAGGAGATACGGAGAGACTAGAGTGACAGGGTACAGACCTGTGCTATGAATGTCTGTTAGATATGCTTCTGGTGTACTGAGCGAGACACTGGACTGAACACGCTGAGAGCCTTGAACATTTGTTTGCTCTGTTCAGAAAGAAAGACTGAATTTCATGTTCAAAGGGGCCCAGGTTGTGCTTTCTTCGAGGGTTGTGTGAGAACATAACTCCAACGTGAGAAGTTTATTTTGGCATTATCTGTGATGAATGATAGGAGCCTACCTGTGAGGCTCTAAATGGACACAGGAAAGAAGCACCCTCTGGCAGGTTGGACTGCATTGCCCTAGTTTATTGTTGGACTTTTAGTTAGGCATGTATCCCTTTGCTCGTTTTGTTCCTGAAGAGGAACGTCCTTTTGTACCACGCAATTTTTCTACATATATGCCTGTTTTTTCTAGTTGGACCAATCGTGTTAAAATTGCATTTATAGCTACTATAGCAATATTGCTAATTATATTACTGGGAGTATTCATATATTTAGAATTTCGTCACCCTATGCATACTGTTTTAGGAACAACTACCCCACCTCCGGAACATGGGTTTCATACTTTAGCCCCTCATAAGGAAAGGCATCGTCAGACCTCTGTGAAAAACACATAGTTTGAAATGCTTCATCAAGCACACAGTGCCACTAATACTACAAATTGTTGGGTTTGTGGTCTTTTACCATCGGTTATGCACAAGCACGACTTATTTATATCCCTACCTTTGTCTCATCTGGGAAGTTGCAAGGCTTGGTTCAAATTACTTTCTATGATGTATATGCATTACACTGTGGACGCTCGAAGGTTTTCAGAGAGAGATTACGAAATGATTTTAGCATATAATGAGGTTCATCAAGGATTCAACCCCGATGGGAATAAGGAGAGGGAACCTTAGATCTGAATGCCTGTATGAATATGTATATAACGCATGAAAATACCACTTGGTTGAAAAATGAAATTTTGGACTTTGTTGAATTCAATTTCACTCAATATTATCGACACTTTCAGGACTGTAATGTTACTGAAGATAGGGTTATTCCATTGCCTGTAGTAAATAGTACCTCTACGTTTTGTGTTCAAGGAGTAGGGTACATATCAGTAGGAGAAAGCCAATGTAATTACACTTATCAGTTGCGTACCTTTAGCAGCCCTCCGTTATTAAGCCCTCCTAATGTATATTTTGTCTGTGGAGAAAGTGCCTATACTTGGCTTCCACGAGGTTGGACTGGACGTTGCTACCTGTCCTTCCTGTACCCTCCAGTCTATATTGCCTCTTTTAATTATCACAAGGATCACCGACTAGATAAACGTAGCGTGCTTATTAGGAGAAATAAAAGGGCGATAGATTCCACCGATATAGATCAGACTGATACTCCACTGCAGCATTTCACCGACATTATGAAGGGAGTGTTACCATTTTTGGGGCCTATAATTACTAGCCGAGAAGTACGACGTTTGTCTAGAGTAGTTGAAGGGGTAATTAACACTACTGCAGGAATACTGACCAATATAACAGTAGAGCTACAGGCGACCAGACTTGTTTCGCTTCAAAACCGTATGGTTTTGGACGTTATCTTGGCAGATCGAGGAGGAGCATGCCGTGTGATCGGCAGCTCTTGCTGTGTTTATATTCCTGACTCCGCCCCCTCCGTTCATTTGGCTATACAGAAGCTACATCATTTAGCTTCCGAGATACATGTTATGTTATGTTAAAATGATTTCTATAGCGCTCTGTTACCCGGAGGTGTCCTGGCGCTGTGCACCACCCACCTGAAATTAACCAGTGATTATGCTGAAGGAGGGGATTATATAAAAAGCCAGGTTTTTAATTTGTTCCTAAAAGGAAGAAACTCAGTGATGTTTCTAAGCTGGAAAGGCAGACCAATCCATGCCTTAGCAGCACAATGGCAAAAACTCCTACCTCCCCAATTAGCTTTGTTAAAGCGGGAAAGGGTAACTAGTTTAGCCTGAGCTGAGCGAAGATCTCTTCCGGGGACATACCACTGAAAGGCATGTTTCAAGAAATCAGGACCTGCTTGACTGAGTGCCTTAAAGACAATACACAGTGCCTTGAACTGAATTTGTTGTTTAACAGGCAACCAATGGAGTGTCCTGAGACCCATCCTTACAGAGACAAATCTAGGTGTCCCTGTGATCAGCCTGGCTGCCGCATTCTGCACGATCTGGAGTCTGACCAAATGTCTCTCCTGGATGTTAATATAGAGACTGTTACAGTAGTCCAGTCGCGACAGAATGAGAGCTGTGACTACTGTCTTCAAGTTGTCTTCAGGAAGAAGGGGTTTGATTTTCCTGAGGGTTCTTAGAGTAAAGAAGGAGGAGGAAACAACCCTACTAATTTGATCACAGAAGGAAAGTTCTGAATCAATGATTACTCCCAAATTCTTAGCCCGAGCCACAGGTGCTGGGGGTGAGCCCATTGCTGCTGGCCACCAATCTGGAGTCCAGAAGTTAACAATATTCCCAAAGATAATTACCTCTGTTTTATCTACATTAAGCTTCAAACAGTTTGAAGCCATCCAGACTGAAATCTCCTGCATACAATTGTTGCATCTGGATCCAATCTCAGCCTCAGATCCCTTTTTGATGGACAACACGATTTGTTTGTTGTCCGCATATGTCGTCAGCTGGAATCCAAATGATCTAATCAGGATGGCCAGCGGTGCCACGTGCACATTAAACAATGTGGGGCTAAGCGAGGAACCCTGCGGAACACCGCAGGGAAGGGAAAAAGGTCTGGAGCTATCTCTGCCAAGATCTACTGTCTGGGTTCTGTTGGTCAAGAACGACTTGAGAAGATCCCAAGCCTTGCCTGTGACCCCGGCCGCAGATAACCGGTCCATCAGAACAACATGATGGACCATATCGAAAAGATCCAGTAGAATGAGTATGGCGGCACCTCCTTGGTCCAAGGCCTTTCTGACCTCCTCAGTGGATTTAATCCATGCCAGCTCAGTGCTGTGTTCAGCACGAAAGCCGAACTGTGTGTTGTCAAGCAAAGAGTTGGTTTTAAGGAAGGAACTGAGTTGACCATTACTGGCCTTCTCAATCATTTTCCTAGGGAAAGAGAGCCGAGAAATGGGCCTATAGTTACACAGATCAAGTGGATCTAGGTTGGGCTTCTTTAGGAGTGGGAGGATGGAAGCAGTTTTCCAAGCACTCGGAAAGTGACCTTTATCACAAATAGATGCAAACAATGGGGTAAGAACTTCCACGATCACTTCCGGAAGCTGTTTCAAAATAGAAACTGGACAGGGGTCCAAAGGGGAGCATGATCGAATATCAAATAAAAGTTTAAAAACATCAGGTAAATTCAATGATGTAAAGTGATCTAGTATTGGAGTGTGCATGTTACCATCGCGTGGTTGTGTTAAAGCGGCCTCCATGGCATCAGTAGGTGTGAGGGAAAAGGATGAGAAGATCTTTTCTACCTTTTGTAAGAAAAAAGCGGCCAGAGTCTCACAGAGTTCTGGACTACTTTCGGTTTTGGGGCTAGCCGGAGTAGTGAGTCTAGAAATTGTGTTAAACAGGACCTTAGATGAGGGTCCTGCCTTCCTAATTTGTTCTCCGAAATATATTTTCTTGGTTTCAAAAAGCAGTTTTTCATATCTGGAGAGACATAATTTATAGATCACTTTGTCATTAATATCATACCTTTTCCTCCAGTTACGTTCTAGCTTTTTGCATTCGAGTTTCTGTTATTTAAAATTTTCAGAATACCAAGGGGCAGATGGCACTGTCCGTTTGAGGATACATTGTTTGCCTGGTGCTAGTTTCCAACGGGCAGAATCTATCCATTCTGTGTAGGAGTTAGTATCCAGCTCGATATTTGATGATGGAACAGGCCGTGAGACTTTCAACAAATTCACCAGTTCTAAGCTATCAATATTTTCCAGGCCAAATGGTTGTGGCTACCTTAGTGGAGGATTTGAAAAAATTACGATCAGTTTGTTTAAGATCGAAAAGAATCACCGCGTGATCGGTCCAAGTGAGTGGGGCTGTTTTGGTATAAGTCAGGCAGGGATTGTTTGAGAAGATCCCATCCAGAATATGTCCTGCAGAGTGAGTGGGATCTGTCACTAATTGCTTGAGATCCCCTCCACTGAATATCTGCTGCAGTTTGATATTATCAGTGTCGGTAAGATCTTCAAGATGGAAGTTAAAGTCTCCCATCACCGTGAGAGACTTATTACACAACCCTTCCTCCAATAATGTACCAATCGAAGCTAAGAACCTACCCTTGGACCCTGGGGGACGATAAAGAAGAATGGCATTAAATGTGTCATGATCTGATATTTGCATGTTAATGGACACTGCCTAACAAGCCAGACTGGAGGCCTTTGTGAAGGAAGACTTTAGGGTTTCATGATATATCACTGCCAGCCCACCTCCCCTTTTAGTAGGTCTATCAAGTGTAAAGCATAGAAAGCCAGAGAGAATGGCATTAACAAGATCAGGGCCCGACGTTTCATTAGTCCAGGATTCCGTTATGAGGGCTAGTTTGATATGATAGTCTTCCATAAATAAAGCGCATTCTACACTATGCTTAATTAAAGACCGAGCGTTAAGAAGAAGACATTTAAGGGGCTCATGCTCAGTTAAACTGATGCTGCCCCTAAGACTTTTGCCCTCTGTACTGCCGGAAATCTCCACAGTCCAAGTGTTATGGCAATTGGGGCATTGCTCAGCCCGCAATCCCCTGATACAGTCAGGGTTAACCCTTGTGCAGCAGGCCTTACCCCCTTTCGGGTCCCAGCTCAGCAGTACCTCCCAGGAATAACTTCTAATGATGGGTATGGAGGGACCAGGGGAAGTGGCCCTAAGCCCGGACTTAGCGCAGACGGGCGCAGACGGGCGCAGACGGGCTTGCCTTTGGCGTGCCTTTGGCGCGCCGATGGCGCGCCCGCTGCGCGCGTCTGCTGCGCGCACGCGGCATTGTGAAATTTATGCCGAGAACTTCCCAACCAATATAACGATAACCGCTCCCTAATCAAAATGGCGGTGAGCTATGACTAATTCCCCCTTCTGGCCCCATAATAATACGGTGAGTAAGATGAATGAGCAGCAATATGAAAGTGCAGATTCACAGAATACAATATGTGCAAATGTCGATCAGCGATTAAAATCAGGAATAACAGGTAGGATTAAAATGATAACATGTTTGAAAAATAATTGAGAAGAATTTCAGCAAATCTCCACACCAACCTGACGAGCATTCAACCCAGCTTCGTCTTAGGTGGTAGCTCTGCGCGCAGGCGGCAGCGTGAAATTTATGCCGAGAACTTCCCAACCACTATAACACTAACCGCTCCCTAATCAAAATGGCGGTGAGCTATGACTAATTTCCCCTTCTGGCCCCGTAATAATACAGCGAGTAAGATGAATGAGCAGCAATATGAAAGTGCAGATTCACAGAATACAATATGTGCAAATGTCGATCAGCGATTAAAATCAGAAATAACAGGTAGGATTAAAATGATAACATGTTTAAAATATAATTGAGAAGAATTTAAGCAATGTAGAAACTGGTACGTGGTCTCTCTCTGATAGGTTCTGGGGTTTGCTGTCTACTTGGGGATGGAAAATGTTGATGGTGCTGTCATGTATAGCCAGTATCATATTCACGTGTTGTGTTTGTGTACAATATGGACCTGCATGTTGCTCTTATTGCGCGACAAAACTCACTTCCTCTCTGTCTGGTCCATCCCCAACAGCGGTAAACGCTCAGCTAGTTCAGCAGGAGCTCAAAGACCTAATGCAGATTGATGAGGGAATATTTGAAGATTGAACTGTTTTAGTTAGCTACATCATGCTAAAAGGGCCGTTCTGAGGGATAAAAAAGGTAGATTTCCCATATATAAGGAGTATCGGACCTATATTATGTTAGCATGATGCATCTATACGTACACTCCCTGTTTGATATATATATGCTTTTGCTTGGGGGAAACTCGTTTATTTCCTACCTGTATATCTATTGCTAAAAAGGTAGGCCGAGAACCATACAGACGCCATCTTCTGAACATATGCTCAAGCATGGGCCATGATCACGTGTTGATCACGTGCAGTTGTCAGGCCCCAGTTCATCTGAGTTACTGGTAGCAGCTGAAGGTAGGCTGTTTACTTGACTGTTCTAAGACTCAAGGTCGTATCTGGCTTTGGGGGCGATAAGCGCATTCCTGGAGTCGCCGTGTCTACACTCCCAGGCACCAAGACGAAAGGGAGTCACCCCTCCTGATCTCATCAGTAATAGATAGTCAAGCCTTTGTACTGGTCTGATGTGTGCCATATATGGTCCTTTCCTTGAGCTCGAGGGCCAACTGGCATTTTTCCTTTTACAGTGATTGTATGTGTTGAACCGAAAAGTATATAACCTCATGATTGAATACAAGCCAACAGTCTTCCCGGCGCACCTAATGGGTGAGGTTCAGAGAGGCTCCTCTATAGAGTATTTTAGTTTAATAAACGATTGAACCTTCTTCACTGCCAACTGACTGATTATTTGGTAATGGTATTGGGACTATTGGTAGGTATAGTCCTTTAGTTTATTTTTATGGTACATCAGGGTCTCACACTATATCTACAATTTCTTCAGTCACCCCTCCCCTCTTTGCCTGTATGTGGTATCCTGTCCCACAAAATGTCTTCCATGTTACCCTTTCTCATGATCATACCTCAAAACCTGTCCCAGAATGCTTGTTTCGGGTCCAGGAAGGACCTGGCCTGGGAGTTTGGGCTGGACTGTATCCATGGGAGCAGGGTCAAGGCTGATTTGCATATGGCCGAGTTTAAACTAGAAAGGCATGGGAAGCACAAATATGATGTATTTAGGCCCAGATCTCTGTACTAAGGTGAATGTTTGACAGTCCATCATTTGTTCTTTTTGCATTTGTCACCTCAAGTAGTACGAACATGCCCATACTAAGGTCCCGTGCTCTCCATGCCACTGGAGTCAAGCTAGCCTGGCTGATGAGGGGTGATACCCCAATACCTGTCGCAGTATGCTTTTTCTGGTCCAAGGAGGACCTGGCCTGGCAGTTCAGGCTGGACTGTTCCCATGGGGACCAGGGTCAAGACGGGAAACAGCCTTTATTCTGAAGTTTTAACAACGCAATACATTTACCACCTAATGATTGTTGCCATGCAAGTCATTACTTTGCATTTCAGCTGTACTACATTTACCACATGAATAATGATCATCAGTAGGTGGCAGTGTTGTACACAGGGTTTAGGGCTTAGGGTTGCACATAGCAGTGTTGTAGTGTATGCCCTGGAATTAGGCTTCAGAAAAATAAGGGAAGGACTCTCTCTATGTGCCTCTCTCGCCTTGAATTCTTTACTAGTGAGAGGCAGACCTTGCATCCCAGACACCCATAGCATGACCCTTCTTGAAAAATAAAAGTAAATTGTGTGCCTTAGATTTGAGCTGGCAGGACATGGAGCTTTCTCAGCCAGTGGGTGACCATTGCTGCATGGCTGAAAGGCAGAGGGAGGTAGTCTGTGGCATGCAATGAGCAGAGACTGAATCTGGGCTGCACCGATGTGGCTGAGGCTGTGCTTCCTGGTTGGAATGGCATCAGGACATTGCGCAGTAGACAGTGCATTGTGAGGAGGACAGCTCTTTCTTTTAAGGAATGCAGTATGTGTGAGTCCCCATTCTGAGCGCACTTTCTGGCGATCTTTTATTTATTCTACATGTCTGCAATTTATTTAGAAGAACAGATAAATATATTTTTTAGGCGTATTGGTGCTATGGGGGAAGACGCAATCCTGACTTTGGTAACAGGAAGAGTCACATAGCATATTTCTAATTTTATGGTCCAATCAACATTACACGTTTAAACTACTAATATAATTAATATTATTAAAACAAAATAATTGGGGAGAGGAGTTGGCCTAATGACTAGGGCGGTCGACCTTGAATCTGGGGAACTGGGTGAGTCTCGGCAACGACGCTGAACATCCTGTGATTCTGGGCAAATCACTTAATCTCCCAAAAAATGAATGTGTCCTAATGCAATGCAACTGGTGCTATGTAAAGCATTCTGATACCTGATTCGGGTCAGGTTCATGCTATATAAAACTCTGTAAAATAGAAAAAATTAAAAAATTTAAAAAGTGTGCATGGTAAAACTGTGCGTGAAAGTGGATTGCTTAGTACATGTATTTTTAATGTGAGTTAATGGACATGTGTGGTAATGTATGCATGTTAAAATCTGTGATCTAAAAACGTGCGTGCTAAAACAACATGTTGTAATGTCAAACAACATGTTGTAATGTCATACAACTGGTCAAGACTGATTTGCTTATGGCTCAGTATAAGCCGTAATGGCATGGGGAGAATAGACCGATGGATTTAGGGCCAGATCTCAGTACTGGTGTGAATGATTGACATTGCCATTCTGTCCATCAATTGTTATTTTTTAATTTGTCACTCCAAGTGCTACGGATCTACCAAATGTGGGTCTCTTGCTTTCCATGGCACTGGAGTCCAGCTAGCCTGGCTGATGAGGGCTGATACACTGAAGCCGGTCCCAAGATTCTTGTTTCCAGTCCAAAGAGGACCTGTCCTGGCAGTTTGGGCTGGACTGTTCCCATGGGGAGCAGGGTCAAGACTGACTTGCATATGGCTGAGTTTAAACTGAAACGGTATGGGGAAAAAAGGAAACAATGCATTTAGGCCCAGATCTCTGTACTGGGGTGAATGTTTGACATTGTTCAGCACTCTGCCCATCAATTGTTCTTTTTGCCTGTGACCACACCTCAAGCATGGGTACCCTTCGGAGGGCCCCCTATTTAGGACAAACCCCCTGAATATATCTGAGATATGAAACTCTCAGGGTTCCTTTACTGCAGAAGGGCCTCATCATTTTGCGTTTAAGCCACTGGCCTCACTGGCCCAGGCTACATTCTTGAACACGGGCGCGGTCACTCGTGAGGTGTTTGTTGCTACGTCTGACTTCAGGGGCGCAGGAACGGAGAAGGTCATCCTTGGCCCTGGGCACCAGTTGCAGGCCTCTTTTGGGTACATTCCTGGCTGTTTGGATACTTTATGGCCGTGCACTCGGCTCGGAGCTAACTAAGGCTGTAATTTCGGAGACAGCCAAACTGATTCTGTCACGACGCACGCCGTCCTTTGAGCTTTAGAGCAGCCGTGCCTTTAATCGCTGAAAATATTTCTCTGGACTCATTTGTTTTTCAGTCCAGTCCTGGTAATGATATGGTCTGTAACTCCGTACTCAAGAAAGTCGACCGAAATCCGCTCTTACGAGGGCCGCTAATGAAGGGGTTCGTGTGTGACAGACGTAGGAGGTGAGGCTAGAACTCCTTTAACTAGGGGTGTCCCTTGGGGACAGCTCTTTCCAGGAAGGGTGAGAAACTACTCCCTTTACCCTCCCGCACTGGGCCCTAATTACATAGTGACGTGTTCTCCAGGGATCACTTTGCTTACTCGCTCAACCAAACCTGCACCACCCTGAGGAAACCGTCAGGGCAGAGATGAGGTTGGGAGAGAAACCATGACACGTCAGTGAGATAGAAGCCTGCTGTTGAGGAGTAGCATTGGATAGCCAGAGGTGAAGGGACTTATACCTGTTCAGTGGGTTAAATGAGTTCATGGATGTTGTCCGGGCCCAAAAGTGGTCAGTGCTGCGAGGCCAATTCAAAGAAGCAGTCATGTGAATGGAATGAAGTAAGAGGCGGTGAGAGAAGTGAGTCTCATAGGAAGTTGGAAATCAGAGGACAGGAGGAAAGGTGTCATGTCTGACAGTAAGATGGAAATTGTACACTGCGATAGAGGGACCAGCGTTTGAGCGACTCGAAAGGGGCCTGGCCTGGGGCGGGCTAAATGTCCTACACTTCATGGCTAAATATAGTCCCTGTTTACCTTGTACTGCTCTTGCCTTTCAAGATAACCGTTCTTTCAGGGGTGGGAATGGCTAAGTCTTCAGTGGACTTTCCCGAGTAAACTATGCACCGGATGGCCAATGCATAGTTGACAAAAATAAATCTGTGAAGCCGCACCCCCAAACCTAATTTCATCACACTAGTTCTCCACTGAAACCCCGCTAATATTCCAAGATATATGACAAATTCACCAATGCATCCACATGAAAGCGCACAAGTAGTGGCACGGGATGGTTATGTCACTGAGACAACTTTTCTCCTGTCTTTTGCTTTCCTTTTACAAATCATTGATGTTGTGGGCACCAAAGTGCAGGGCTGCAAGATGGTTGCCAAAGGATGAGACATTGATGGCCGGTTCTGGAATCCGACGTGTATGCCACTCAAAATGCACCCATCATGTACTTTGCCACCCAGATCTTTAGACTGTAAGCATCGGCACACTTGGAGATGCCTATTTTGTGAACAGGGGGCGTACAAAGATGAAGCATATGTTGTGGAGGTGAGGCCTGGTCCTAAGAGCTATTCCAGCTGCCTCCATGTGCTATATGGTACTGGTCTGCCCGCTGATTGCACAGGAGAGCACCTGTGACTTGAGGAGTGTGCCAGGCAAAGTAGAGATGTTCTACGGACACAGGGAGTTGGGCAGCAGGCGGTTGTAAAGATCTCTCTGGCATGTCGCATAGGTGCATGCATGGCCGAGTGTCTGCTGGTGCCAGCTAGGTCAGTGCACCAGGAAACAATCCTTAGCAATGGCCCTCCATGGGGCTGTGGTGTCCAGAGGTGAGTAGAGGGGTTGGCATTCCCTGCAGGCGTGTAGCAACTTCACGAGTGGGCTGTGCTGCTGTGTGGTAGCGGGCAGTGTGGGCCCACTCCCCCTTGGTAACTAAATTGCTCTGGTTATATCTGCAGCCTCCGTGTGCCGCACACGTAGTACCGAGGATCTGGGGAGGAGGACTTGTGTAAATGCACCCCGGTTGCCTTCATCCCACACTGAGCAGATATAAGCCTTATGTTTAGATAGGATTTAAATCTGATTCCCTTTGATGGGACAGCTCTGCTGGTGTCTCCTACCTATTCGCAGTTGCGACAGAGGTGATAGGGCGTGGCAGGACCGATGGACCCCCGGACTAGTAATAGCTGCCTGTAATAATGCACCTTGTGCTTCTAGGCCTCTTCTAGTGGGTGCCATCAGGATGTGGTATAATGTGATCGCTCGTGGATGTGGTATAATGTGATCGCTCGTGAAATATAGGACAAAACAGTTGGAGGCCACTCTCAACAATTCAACTTTTCCTAAGCCATAATCAGCGGTACTGAGGGCTCTCCCACAATCTGCTTTGGAAACCCCAATGGACTTGACAATCCAAATTGGGCAAACAGGAAAATAAACAGCCCAAGCTGTCTTTTCATAGCCAACACGCCAAAACTGATCACACATGATTCTCTGCTTTTCGATGCACAAATGCCTCAGCAATTGACAGAT
Organism: Triturus cristatus; assembly: GCF_964204655.1. Taxonomy (NCBI): domain Eukaryota; kingdom Metazoa; phylum Chordata; class Amphibia; order Caudata; family Salamandridae; genus Triturus; species Triturus cristatus. The sequence continues at coordinate 314,896,258 of NC_140584.1, read as the reverse complement.
CATGATCTCCGCAGCTTGCTGATGGAAATGAAAACAGGTTTAAGCACTGTAGAAGCCAAACTTCACAGTATCAAAAATGATTTAGATAATAGGAAAGCCTCTTAAGATAAGTATGAAGTTCGGCTAGATACTATTTAGTAAGATATATCGGATATGGAGAATGACACCGCTGGCCACAGTCAAAAGCTGTTGCATCAAAGAATCAATCATGATTTATAAAGTTTGGCTATTCACCCGATAGGGTATACAGGCGCTTGCACGCCCCAGAGGCTTAGTCAAACAGCCAGGTCTTTTGGGCCATTCGGAATTCCTGAAGTGAGATGATGGTCCGGAGGTGCTTGGGGAGGTCGTTCCAGGTCTGTGCTGCAATGTCGGAGAAGGAGCGGCCTCCACTTCTGCTTCGGTAGATGCAGGGAGTATTGGCAAGTGAAAGGGAGGCAGAGCATAGTCTTGTCGAGGGTTGGTGGAAGTTCAGGCAGTGGTTAATGTAGGTGGGTTCTTGGTTGTGTAGAGACTTGTGTACATGGGTCAGGAGCTTGAACTGGCATCTCTTCTGTATGGGTAGCAGTGGAGTTTCCTGAGGTGGGGTGTGATGTGGGTTCATCAGGGAAAGCCGAGGATGAGTCTGGCTCAGGTGCTCTGTATTGTCTGAAGTTTCTGTAGAAGGTGTGCAGCGATTCCTAAGTAGAGGGCATTGCCATAGTCCAGTCGGATGATGATGAAGGCTTGTGTCACAGTGTGTCTCGTGCGGAGGGGTAGCCACTTGGAGATGTTATGTAGCATGCGCAGAGTGAGGAAGCAGGTGGAAGAGATGGTGTTGACCGGTGATTTCATAAAGAGCTTGTTGTCTATGATGATTCTGAGGTTTCTGGCATGGTTGGGGGGAGTGGGTGTGGGTCCTAGGTCTGATGGCCACCAGGCTCTTTCCATGTGTTGCTGCAGTTGCCAAAGAGCAGTAGTTCCATCTTGTTTGTTTTCAGCTGCAGGCCGTTTTTCTTCATCCAGTTGGCGACGTTTGTCATGCATCTGTGAAGGTTGGTTCTGATGGTGGTGGGGTTGTCGGTGAGTAAGAGGATAGGTTGGGTGTCATCTGCGTGGGAAATTATGTTGAGACCATGGGATCTGACGCTGTTGGCCATAGGGGTCATATATGCATTGAGGAGCTTGAAGGCTAAGGGATGAGCCTTGTGGGACACCACAGGTGATCTCCTTGGGTTCAGAGGTGAAAGGTGGATTCAATGGGTTCTTCCAGTGAGGAAGGAGGTGATCCATCTAAATGCGTCCCAATGGATGTCAATGTGGTGGAGTCTTTCGATCAGTGTGTAGTGCGATACGGTGTCAAAGGCTGCTGAGAGTTCGAGGAGGATCAAAGCTGCTGTTTCTCCATAGTCGAGGAGGGTTCCTAGGTCATCGGTAGCTTCAATCAGGGCAGTTTTGGTGTTGTGATTGCTGCAGAAGCTGGATTAGGAGGCACCAAGTAGCTGGTTCTGCTCCAAGGGTGTCATGAGTTGATTGTTGATGATCTTTTCCAGTACCTTCACTGGGAATGGGAGCTGGGAAATTGGCTAGTAGTTAATGAGTTCACTGGGGTAAGCGGATGGATTTTTGAGAAGCAATCTGACTTTGGCATGCTTCCAGGTGTTGGGAAAATGTTGTGGTGGTGATAGAAGCGTTGAGTAGGGTGATTGGTACCTGGCTCATCTTTTGGTTTCCAAGGATGAAGATGTGGTGCGGGCATGGGTCTGTGGGAGCCACAGAGTGGATGGATTTCATGGTGGAGAGGGTGCCCTGGGTGGAGAGGATGTTCCATGTGGCAAGTGTGTGGCTTATATGTCGAGGAAGTCTGTAGGTTCGGATTGGAGTTCAAAGTTTCTATATATTGCAATCTTTTCGTGGAAGAAGTGGGCAAGGTTGTCCAGAGCTCCTGTGAGGGTGTGATGTTGTTTTTGATGGCAGCCAGGTTGGAGAATCCCTTAACGATGTTGAAAAGTTCCTTGGTGGGTGTTGTTAGTGCTGGTTTCAATGCGTGTGGCAAGGGCTGTTGTCTTTGTTCCCCCCAGCAAGTAGTGGTAGAGGTTGAGAGAGGTCTTGAAGGCTGCCCTGTCAGAGGTGACCTTGCTGGTGCACCATCTCCACTGCAACTGTTTTCAGTCTTGTTTCGCTGTTCTGACTTCTTTGGTGTGCCAGCTGGACTTTTTGGAGGGCTTTCCCTGGATGTTACTCTTGATGGGGATGATGTTGTCTGAGCAATTGGTTATCCAGGCGTTGAAGATTTTAATTCCCTGCTCAAGGTTGGTGGTGGTAGCAGAGTTAGAGGGGTTGAGGGCATTCCCCCAGCTGGTCTTTGGGATTTTGTTCCAGCTCTGGTGGGGGTGGTGGTGACCTTGTGGGTGGTGGTTCGGGGGCTGGAGATGCTGAAGTGGATGATGGAGTGATTGGTCCATGTGAGTACTCTGACATGGCTGAATTTGACACAGTTACTGGAGGTGAAAATTGGATCCAGTATGTGTCCTGTGGTGTGTGTAGGGTCGGGGACGATCTGGGTCAATCTGAGACCTCTCATACTGTCAAAGAGGTGTGCAGTGTTATTGTCGTTAGGGTCATTGATGTGGAAATTTAGGTTGCCGAGGAAGATGTCGTCCTTGGAGGCTACAGCAAGGGCACAATAAAGTCTGAAATCATGTTACAGAAGCTGGAGCGTGGGCCTGGGTGTTGGCATGCAAGGGTGTCTCTGGTGGTTATCTTGTCATCTGTGTGGAACTTGAAGCTGAGATGTTCCATGGGGGTGGTGGTATTGTCGTTGGTGGTGGTACACTGCATTGTCTCTTTGTGAATGACGGCTGTTCCTCCTTCCGGGTTTTTGGTGCAGTCCTGGTGAGTGATTTTATATCCATCGGGTATTGCTGTGGCAATGTCTGGGGCGGATGTGAGTTTGAGCCAGGGATCAGTGAGGAAGATGATTTTGAGTGCGAAGGTAGCGATGGTGTCCCAAAATTCAATGGAATGCTTGCATGAGTGTGTTAAGAAGGGCACTCATGAGTTTTTTTGTTTTGTTCAGGTGGTGTGTTCAAGGTGGACCTGGTCAGGGAACTGGTTTGTGTGCAGTGGCAGGTGAAGTGGCAGTGGGTGCAGGTGAAAGGTCTTACCATGGGGCGTGGGTCGGCGCGCCAGCAGTGTTTGTTGCAGCATCTGGGGTTGAGGGTGTAGAGCTCGGCAATGGTGCATCTTCAGGGGTGGGAGGGCTGGGTGTCGTCATTCTGGGCATGATCCAGGTGCAGACGGGTTTGCCTTTGCCGTGCCTTCGGTGAACCTGCAGCACGCCTGTTGTGAATGTCCGCTGTACGGTCACGCTGTGGCCTGCATTAAGTAGGTCCTGGGATGGGCGGGGTTTCTGGTGAAAGGAAGAACAGTGAGTGGGAAGACCCAGTCAGGAAAACCCCGGAGGTAACGCCCAGGCAGCTGCAGTGTCACTAGATCAGTCTGGAACAAGCAGGAACTGGAGGCCACAGGCTAGTGGAAAGCTAGATATCTAGGTTCTGCATATGGAGAAGGTGCTAGAACTTACCAAAGCAAAAAGCAAAGACTTGGAGGCTATATTGTGATGCGATAACCGGCACATTATTGGACTCCTCGAGTATACTGCCATAGGCGAATTGGAAGATTATGCTGAAAAAACTGCTGCTCTCTCTCTTTCACCAGTCTTCTATTACCCCTCTGTTTTTGGATGAGTGGGTGCCCGCAAGACCTAACATCTTCAGATTACTGAATTTCAAGGATACTGTCCTGTGCATGGCTAGGACTCAGGGTGATGGGTAGGGCCATTTCCTTCCCTTATAATATTTATTTTCACAATGAAGTCCATAATGGCTAGCTCACAACAACACTAGGTCTGGGTAAAATGTAAATTATGATGTAGTGATTTACATAATCTTGTGAATTTGACATTACACTTGTCACGCGAAGTTCCCACAATTACGCCATTATGTCACTTCACCTAATTACGCACTGTCAGGACCCCTTTCAGAGGGCCACAGGGCAGTCAGAGGTTACTGGGACTCACTGTGGAGGATGGGGCCTTTTACCCCTGCTGTCCTGAGGCCCTTCCTACTATGAGCTCTGCACATCTGGGCCATGTACAACCTCTTAAGCACTTTACTCTCAGTGATAGCCTGGGCCGAGCAATGTGAAGCTTTCAAGGGGTGGGGTAAGTTGGCAGTGCAGGTGTAAAAACATAACTCAACACTTCCTCCAGCAACCCGAATAAATGAAGTTCACCCCAATACTGAGTTTTATGAAAAAATAAGTATGTATTACACACAGCAGTTTTAAATCTATTTCAGTGAAATATTCAGCTTAATCCCTTGTAGAGCTACGTCTAGCGCTTTGGGCGAGTTCTCCTGAGTTCTTCCTGTCTAGACTCATTTCCCTGTTCTGAAGTGTGTACTGTGCAGGCCATATATGAGGTGACTCTCCTACAGGTGCAATTCCTACTCTTTCTGCTTTTCTCTTCTGTTGACGAAGTTCGTAACCAGTGACTGCAAGTCTCATGCACAGTTCTGACATGGGGCACATCAGTCCCCAAGTCTTAATGAGTCACTGCTCGATGTGTGTTACTTAGGCAGTAGCCACGATTTAACAGTCCCCTTGTATGCTCCAGCGTGTTTTCCGGTGACTTCAGTGCTGGCAGGCAGAGTGCTTTCGGCAATGCGAGAACCTTCTCTGGTGGTGGAGGACCCCTTCTGGAGGAGTTGGTGTTCTAGTGGGAAGGTGGGGTTCTCCTGATCCTGCAGAATCCTCCTCAGCGTGAGGATCTGGCAGTCGATGGGGGGTATTTATCACCTGGGCTCATTGAGCTTGATGATGACAATGGAACCAGAGTTGAGTCAACCTCCTTGTCATATGGGGCGGATCCCCATAAGTTCACTTGGTTCCTTGGGTGATGGCTCCAACGAAGCACATGGGTGACAGTTTGTTTCTCCAACGATGACGGCACATACTCGATGTTAAGAGGTGATGGCCCAAACAATGTCCCTGGCCGACAGTCCTTAATGCATAGGTAAACTTCCCACTGTGTACTTCAGTGGCCTCACATTAGATTATATCTGAGGTATTGTCAAGCACCCCCACAATTTGATTTATTTTATAAACTGCAAAGGCATGAATAAAAACGAAGGGGGAAATTCACAAGAAACTGTTGAAGAGTGGTGTTAAAAAAAAATTGTAAATGTCGTGCTCTGACAGTTTCAAAATGCAGGGATGGACAGTATTTACAAGAATGCGGCGCACCCTTGCATTTCCCCTAGCGCTGGTGCTAAATTTATCTGCCTAGTGCCAATGCAGGCACCCCTGCACCATAGAGCAAGGGTGCTTGCATTGCAGGGAAAGTTTGTTCATGTGCAGGAAGGTGTCTTTTCCTACACATGAACAATCACTTATGGCAATTTGCTGTTTCTATGTGCGCTGTAGAATGCAGCATATATAGAAACAGCAAAAACGAGGAGGAATTAATAATTTCTTCTCATTGTGCCTGTCGGAGAGCAGATTTTCCCTGGTCTTAGTTATGGCGCTTCCTCATATTTACGCCACCCTTGTAAAAAGGGGGCAGCATCAAAATTAATGGATGTTGCGGAAGCCCACAGCAACACCTATTTCCAGCCCTTTTGCCGGCGCGGACTTCTACGGTAAGGGGCATATTTCAAGGAGGCCTCAATCCAAGTTAAGTGGCTTAACACCACCTTGTAAACATGGAGCAGGGCATTGCACCACAGGAACGTCATTAAAAGTGATGTTCCTGTGGCCTAATGCCCTTGTAAATATGCTCCTAAGTTCCCATGATCATTTGCAACCTTAGCTTTATTGCTGAATTCATCCTCGTTCACCAGACTGGTGCATTGCCTATATGGATCTATGCAAAGCAAAGCGCCTAGTTTGACTCCTAATGCCAGAGACTGATAGTTTAACGATCTTGACTCCTCCCCTACCAAAGAGCAATGTTGTTACTGCTGCGCCCAGACTAATGCAGCATCCCTTGACTATAAATTATGCCTCCACATGAAACTCCTGCATAAAAACTACTATACACCAGTGTTTCCGCATAAATTGGGCCTAGGAGTAGAATCTCAGCGTGCCCGATGCTGTAAATTAAAAGAAGACACCCCTCATCTGGCGTGGTTATTTCCTAAGTTGGCTAACTTCCGGTCAAAAGTTTTGTTTGTGATCTTAGAAATAATAGGTTTTGTGGTGCTTCGGTAATCACTAGCACCCTTGCTTGTTCTTGTTAGAGATGGCCCTTAGGGGATATGAAGGTTCATTGCCAATTATTTGTTTGGAGGGTGGCAGTGCACTAGGGTCGCATGGATGCAAGTTGCCGCATACTATCAGGAGTAGTTGGACATTTATTGGGAACTACAACTGGCTCAGGCCACAGTCGCGGCTCGTAGTGGGAGTGCTGCGGGGCGGTGGGGCGGGACGATGGAGGGGCAGGGTGGGGGGTACTAAACTCCGGCATACGGCTGACCGGAGTTAAGTACATAAATAAATAAATAAAACAAATAACATTGCGCGTGCTGCAACACCATTTGCATTGCAGCGCGCGCAATGTAATTAATTTTATTTATTTATTTATATATCCCCCACCCCGCCCCACCGCTCCGCAGCACTCCCACTATGAGTCGCGACTCTCAGGCCAGGCCGTGCGACTTTTATCTGGAGTCCATTCCGTGCCTACCTATTACCCTCCTCTCCAGAGGCAAAGCCTTTGAATAATCAGGTTGCAGTGTCAAAATAATTATAATAATGTTTTTACTGTTACACAGACATATCAGTATTGCAATAAATAGCCCGATAAGTGATTCACAGGTAATATTGCTCGTTATAGGTATCTAGTGTTTTTTTTCTGCATTTTGACTAGCTCTAAATTTCCAATTTGCGCAATATGACAGTTTTATATTATTGATGTATTGGCCTTTATGTAAGACGCTAAATGACATGTATTATCTCTTTGGGGAATTGCCACGGTTGGTATGTATAAAGCAAAACTGAATAAAACGTCATTGATGTGAGGCCGTCAGTCAAATCTGTGGCAAACAAGGAGAGCAAAGCCATTCATTTTGTGAATGCCAGTGGCTAGTTAAATAAGTGGCAGGCTGAGCAGTAGCTCAGTCTGGCGACCTCTGAATAAGCCAGCCACCCTTGCTGGTTCTGGGGTGTTTATTGCAGGTCTTCACGTTCCCTCTTATTAGCATCTCTAACGATGACAACTGCTTCTAACACTGATTTTCTAATGCTACTATCCGGACTACAGATCACAAAATGTATGGAAAACATCTCGAGTGGATGAGCTACTCACACATAGGAGTGGGAAAAGTGGGAATCCCGAGAGCCCTGAGTCTGCTGTCCAACACCAGGACATCCAGGCCAAGACACTCACATTTTCCCAGCATTTACTTTAAGCCAAAGACAAGTTGTCTGGTCACCTTACTCCTACATACCTAGGTGATACAACACAACACTCTCTGCTCTACTTCAAGCAAACCGTGCTCCTGATATACTGAACGTTCTGCTGCTCAAATATAGTCAAATACTTTGCAGTCAGTGGGCTTCAGCTGCGTCAAATATTTTCAAAAATACTCTTCTCTAACTCACGTGCACACTGTTCATCAAAGACATACGCCTCTTGAAGCCATTCATTTAGCCAAATTGCACTATCCCATCCATCCATTCACTCGTTCCTTTTCATGGCCCTAGTACCTGTTACTATCTACTTTCTTGTAAATACCCATTTACATTGCTTCAAACACTAGTGCTTAGAGGTCAACCAGTGGGAAGGAGGAGCTGTTCAACAAAACTACCTTTGAGAGGGGGGATTTATATACATCCCCTTGGTCACATGAACATCGCAGCCTACTTCTAATATACATTGATGCAGCGGAAAGCTGGGTACATTTTCTATCTCACTACAACCTCTTCAATATGGTCATTTGCACTCAATGGGCCCATAACATAACTTACATCAAACACTGGTCCTCTAATGGATCTTTTATGTGAGCTAACAGGGACTTGGATATTTCGAGAACGTGAGGCAACTCCTTATGAGGACCTAGAATAAAGAAATGCCAAATACATGCACATTTCCACAATCATTTCATAGTTATCACCAACATCCATAAAACTCAAGACCAGAACATTCACTTCAAGAATGACTCAATGACACAATAAAGTTTGCTCATGTAAACCATTTATCTAAAGACTCAATTTGATTGGTCAGGAAATATGAAATTGCATTTCATATCAGATTTAATCAATGTCCATTAGAACAATTAGCCACACAATGCCATACAGATTCAATAAAAGAAAAACATTTTCTGGTTGCCTAGAAAAGGAATGAGAGAGAAACAGGGGAAAAATCGAGATTCAACATTTAGATCCTACAAACCAAATATGCCGATCTGGAACACAGCGTGCCAGTGATAGGAGTCAGTAAAGCCTTCAGCCAAAAGGTTATTTTCTGCACACTTTACCAGCTGACAATTGCAGGTTTGAGTCAGTCAGGAAAGCTCAGTTCAATGGTCTGGCATTAAAGAGAAATCAAAGTTCAGTCCAACAGCATGCCAGGCAGGGAAATAGAAAATGAAAGCCAGCCCGACTCCTCCTCCAAGGGGGCAAATATACTGCCAAAGGTTATAGTTTACACCCACAAAGCAACCTTTTTGTCATCTCATATGCTTTCCAATGGTTGTCCACAGTGGGCTGCTCATGGTGTGATCAATACCTCACCAAAAATCTGGAAGCATTAAGTAATTCTTTTGCAAAATCATCAAATTCAATTATATTATATTTCCATCTTTTTATCGGAATTAAGAACCTTTACTTTGCTCACAGTCTGTCTGTACTCAGATGCTCTCTCTAGGATTGTAAATAATTTATTAGATACATTTCTGTCAAAAGTGTTGCAAAATCAAAAGTGAGTCCATTGTCCTAGAATACAGGAAATAAACGCTCGCGAAAAGTTCTCACAGCGTCTAAAATGACTACTTTAACTAGATTTTGACTTTTGAGCGGGAAGAAGAGAAAAGCCTGTAAGGCCTACATGAATTTTTGCAGAATCATTACCACTTTATGATTAATTAAACACACATTATTAATTGCATTTCATCTCCTTAATTAAGTTCAATCATCATTCTTCTTTAAAGAATATATGACACTACCAAAAAATCATGTGCATATTTCTCAAAATATATTTACGTGCCATTCTATAATACACGTTGCTATCACAAAATAAAAAAATGTGAATCTTCCTATTATTCAATTATTTCTGAATTAAGCATTATATCATTTCAAGCGTTTCATTAGGCAGGCATTACTTTCATTTGGCACATTTTGAAAGTTATCATCAGTACATTTTCTGTGTTCATTATTATCTAATTTCTCAAACACATGATTATGCATAAGTAAATTTCCATTGTTTCTCTCTCTCTTTACATTTTCACGATTCCATGTTCCAAAACTCTTCTGCATGCTTTTACTATGCAGTATGAAATCTCAATTTTTTTTACTTAACTGGTTTACATGCCGTATATCAAAATAATTATCAAAATAATTATTGTAAATCTCTTTTGAAAGTGAGAATTGATAGAGGCAACCGTTATCTAACTTTCACGCTCCATCAACATCAAGGAGTTTTTAACTGGTTCTCTTCACAGGAATCACAGGCAATCGACAAAATAACTGCAAATCGCTTCACAGTCTCCAAGTGTTCCAAAACATTGTGGTTAGGTACTTGCGCCCCACCTTATATCATGTGATCGAAATCAGCCAAAAAAAACTTAGTGAGAGGCATGCAAACAAAAAACCCCTAAGCACTAGCACTGCTGGACAACCATAAAGCTTATGTCTTTAACTGCATACTCAAATAATTACAGTGTTGAACAAAAATTCATAAAAACTCAGCTGTCATTTCATAGGAGACCTTCCCAGCCCAGTTAACACACCTTCCTCAAGCCTAAAAATAACTATTGAAAATGTCATATTTTTCTCTCAAAAGATATGTTAGACTGTTAAGTGAAGATCCATGTTTAATTTCACCTATGAAGTTTGGCAAAGTCAAGAACTTACGCCTTGGTGAAGTTTCTCAACGTCCCCTGATTCCACTGGGGGGATTTAGACTCGAGGGCTGGACAGAAAACTAAAATTATCCCTGGCAAAAGGGTTACAAAAATCTCCACATGCAGTCTGCCATAACCACAACAGGACCATGGATAGGGTGACCAAACATAATGGACTTGGTGGAATAGTCCATGTTTTTCATTACTGGGCCCAAAATATTTCATTAAATTTAGCAAATGCCCCGGTTTCCAGAGGACAACAAAACACTGAAGGAGGCAATCTTTCATGTGTAGCATTGTACAATAAGCTAGCAGCCAATGGCAACAGCAATTTAGTTAACACATATGATATTGTGTTTAAAAATTGCATTACATTTCCCTCAGTCCCACATTGTCTCGGGTTGGATTGGGGTCACAATTCGGCCTGGGCAGCCCAAAAAAAGGGGCCTACATTCGTGGATCACAACCTTTCACAATACACTGCTTAGTTAGCATAATGGAGCTAAATGATGACAAACATTTGTGGCAAAAAGAAGTTTCTCAAAGCTTATAGGGTCAGTACTTAAATAGGAAATTAAGATTTCAATGAAAAAAATATACTTTAGAAGCACAGGAATATCAAAAATACCAGGAACTCACTTTTAATTGTGTTTTTTATCCATAAGTTTGCTGTGGATGTTTTAATTAATGTTCACTGGAGAACATGATATTGAACAGAACTAAAGCCTTAAACACTCATTTTTTCGCTTTTTTTTGCAGTACTTAAGAGAGCCCCTCCAATATTCACAGACTGTTGAAAGTATACGTTCTGAGAAAGGGAATGATGCTAAGGTGTAAATGCAGAAATAAAAAATAGTGTCACTTTCCTTACATGCAGTTTTATATCGCACAAACTAGGCCCAGAGGCATTGGAGCACTTTACGTGAGCACCAGATAACATTACAGAGTGTCATATTTTGTTTTTAGAATCATGCAGATTAAGTGATTTGCCCAGAATCACAGAATGTCGAACTGATGCTGGGACTTGAATCTGGTTTCCAAGTTTCAAAGTCAACTGAGGCCACAACCTGTCACTGTTGACTGCAGTACTTGTTATCTGGCAGACAAAGGAGAAGAGACTGATTTATCTCCACCTGATTCATGGAGTGGAGGAGGACAAAAATAGACTGAGGAGCTCCCTCGCTGACCCTCACAAACCCCTACCACGGGATGCTCCAGTCCACCCCTCTTCTGCATCCCCTGAAAAGTAAGTGCTAATGTCTTCCCAGCAGCAACTCCTTACAGACTGTGCCACTCCTGGACGGAGGCAGGCATACCTCATGCTGTGACAGTCAGAGCTGAGCAGCCCAATGACATTCTGCCTCTGACATGACTTCACGTGCATGGAGTCATGTTTGTTAAGGCCGTAACAACAGCTGTGCACCAAGGGTGGAGTCCTTAGTGGACCAAAAAACTAGCCCTCCTACTGGCCTCAGCCAGAGAAGCCCATTGGCCGATGCCCGATTGCCCACATTGCCAATCCGAGGCTGGTGAGCACTGTCAATTAAGTCATTCTATACCCCGCAAAATAGATATGCAAAATCACACAGTTTTCTCTCATGAAATATCAGTAAATTCCATCAAAATTTTGAAAAAATATGCAGAAATTACACAAAATTAGACTTTTTTTAATAGACACATTTTTATTATTATTTAAAATACTACAACAAGTTGCTTTTCCAGAATATACAACTTGGAAATTTTACTGTTCATACCTCTCCACCCTCCCCCACCCTACCACCATTAATACATGAAAAACAATGGGATTCCACTCCAGCTTTATCTGTCTAGGCCGTAATGTATCTACCATTTGTTCCAAACCTCATCATATTGACGAGGACATCCTCTTGTAGTAGAAATTGTCTCTTCCATCTTGGCACACCAGTTCATGCCATTTGTCCAGGCCGTGATGGAGGGAGAATGGGGGAGTTCCACTGTCTGGCTATATCTCTCTTAGCCCCAAACATACCTAGCCCCACCAGTATCGTTCACCCCTAGGGACCCCCATGCCATCCAGGATACCCAGCAGCACGAGCTTAGAGTTTTCCTTCATATGTAGTCCCACTGCACAGGCTAAAATAGAAATAATAGTTTTCAAATAGGTCTGAATAACGGGATAGAGCCATACCGTGTGGTAGAAGTCCCCAGTGGGATCTTGGCACCTATTGCAGGTGGCGGAGGGGCAAAATGAAGGGGGGCTATGCCTGCATTCCTCCAGTACATCTTGTCCAGTGCTGCCCCCCACTCCTCCCAATTGTCCCTCAGGGGCCCCATCAGATCTGGGGAGTGACTTACGAGGGTTTTGTGGATTTGCAAGACCCCACCTTTCCCCAAGGAACCCATCAATACTCGCCTTTCCAGTGTATTGCAATCGGAGACATCATCTAACTCCTCCAGGTGTTGGGAAAGGACATGCCGAAACTGTAAGTACCTAAAGAACTGGGAGTTATGCAGCTGGAAATCTGCATGGAGATCCCAAAAGGACCTGATGTGTTTCCAATACCAGACACCTCCCAGGCGCGATATCCCCATGCGGTCCCAACTTCTGAAATCCTCGAGGCTCGCCATGTGTACCAGCCAGCGGTCTTCACATATGGGAGTCTCAAGCCTTAGCTTGCAGTCCCATCCTGTTCGTCGCAGCACCACCCTCCACACCATCCAGAACACCACTTTAGTTAACCCTGGAAGGAACGGTGGAATTGGTACCCCATATAGGCATTTAGCCCGGGCAGAGTACTCCGCCCTGCCAGCGGAGTTTGTAGAGTTTTACCAACTCAGCGCTATGCTGGGAATGCGAAGTTGCAGCAAAACTCTGACTCCGTGTCGGAGCGCAGTACACCCCTCAACCCGAGTCAGCCCCCTTCAAAACAATAAAAAAAAACCACTTGCCTTCTCTTCTGCCATCTGCAGGCCGCCCACCTTGCCGCAGTGTCTCCTTCTTGCCATCGTCCTCCTCCTCGCGTCCCCGTACGTATTACGTCTTGCGTGAACTGTGCATGAGAGGAGGAGGAGGACGACGGCAAGAAGGAGACACCGAGGCGAGGAGGAGGGCAGATGGCAGAAGAGAAGGTAAGTGGTTTTTTAAAAATTGTTTTGTGGGCCTGGGGCAGAGTGGAGCGGAGTTCCTCTGAGTTTTTTTTTAACTCTGTGGAACTGCGGGGAGCACCACTCCGTATGCTCCGCCCAGGGTTAATAGGAAGCCCATTATGCTATTCAGATGAATAGGGAGAATCCTCCCTGGAATGTCGTGTCCCTCAAGCCCCCAGGCAACCAGTCATTTATGGCAAGAATCTCGGCTACCCAATAATACAGGAGAATATCAGAGATAATGAGTCCCCCATCATAAACGGTATGAACGCATTTGACAAATGCCACTCTCAGAGGCTCATGTGCCCAGATAAACCGTGGCCCCATTGCTGCAAGTGAATTGAACCAGGATTGCAGAATAAGAAGTGGGAAACTCCAAAGTGCAAAAAGTAGCTTTAGGAGGATCATCGCCTTGAAGAGGGCTATTATACCCATAAGGTTATGGGTCAGTTTGTCCCACCAGGACATGTCATCTCGGTCCCTTTGCACCAGGGGATGAAGGTTAAGGCTCCAGGTGAGCTCCACCTCCCAGGAGACGTGAACTCCCAAGTACAAAAAGCTGAGATGATCTATGGGGATCCCCAGGTGCCAAGTTTCATCCTGGAGACCGCCCTGTATGGGGATCAGGAAAGATTTGTCCCAGTTAACCTGCAGGTCAGTTGCTGTGCCGAGAGTGTGCATGATGTGAATCAGATGAGGCCCCATGTCTACTGGCCAAGAAATGAGCAGCAGAACATCATCTGCATATCCACAACTATCCTGTCGTCCATCTCCAATCCTCAGTCGAATCCCCAGACCTGCACGCTACAGTTTACCCAGACAGCACATATAGGAGCGGGAGAGGGGGCAACCCTGTCTCATAGCCTTGCCTAATGGTAAACTTAGGGGACAAGACTCCATTTATTCTCACTTATGCTTGTGGAGTCGTATAGAGGACTTTAATGTAAGCCTTATATCTATGACCAAACCCATTCTTGGTAAGAGTTTCATCTAAAAATGACCAGTGCAAAGTGATGACTGCTTTATCGAAATCAACCAGGAAAAGAGCTGCAGCACCTCCTAGGGATGTATGACAGCCTAGCGGCAAATGAACCTTTCCGAAGCAGTGTCTTGCAATACAGCGAGGGATAAAGCTGCACTAATCCAGGTGGACCAGTTTGGGTATCACCAGAAGAGGAGTTTAGCTAGCAGTTTGGCATGACGTTTAACCTCCGTATTAATGAGGGAAATGGGCTGGTATGAGGTACATTGGTCCTGGGGACGACCAGGCCTTAGCAGGACATCTAGAATCACTAGGTCTGTTTCTGGTGGGAAGGTACCCCTGGTTATCACCTCTGCAAATGCTTCCAAGATGGGGGTGTTAGAAATTAGATTTCTGGTTGGCTAGGGTACATGTCTAAGCCAGGCAGAAACCACCATTCTAGTCAGGGCAAGGGAGTTACACACTGAAGATAACCCCTGCTCACCCCCTTGGTAGCTTGGCAGTGCTGTCAGGCCTATCCCAGAGGTAATATGTAAATGGATTTGCACAACACACGCACACAGCAGCAACACACTAGGCACACCATAAAACAAACTCCACACAAGGTTATGTAAAAATAGCCTTTGTATTATCCATAAAACACATTAGAACATAATCACATATATACACTTTGCCACCTGGCACTTGGTTTGACTTTACAGGGATTATATACACCACAGGGCTTATCGGGCCACTGTCATAACATCACATATGTCACCATTAGTGAGGGCAACCAGTAACTACTGGTAAGGGTGTGCTTAGCATAAACACTTTAGGCATATATCCTAATCATCAGCGCACCCTAGTAAGAAGCATTAGGCGTAAACCCCATCATTAGGGCACCGTAATCACTGATAAGGTGCACACATGACCTAATTGCCTTACACCCAAACAAAACATAGAGGCGAACATCAGGCCGTCTGGCCGTATCCTCAAGGGCCCATCCTGGGCTTCCCCGCAATGCCCCTTTCCAAAAGTCAGGGCTCTCCCAACAGCTGGTGCCTTCTGCAAACATGAGGCTTCAAACTAGCCCCCGAGCTGCAGATGCAGTAAAAACAATGCCCCCTACAGCGCAACAGGATCTCGACCAGCAGACACGGGCCCAATGTTGGGTGACTCCCCCCCTTCACAGGACATGGGAGCACTCCAATGTTAAAGGTAAAACATTTGGGAGTTCAGTTTGATGAACAACTCTCCTTTGTGAGTCATGCCAATGCCATCACCTCGTCTTGTTTTTTCATCTTTAAATCACTGAGGAAGGTTTTCCCTTTCATCCCTCTGGACCTACGTAAAACAGTGAATACTGCACTAGTCATTTCTAAAATAAACTACTGCAATGGGCGCTTCTTGACTGCCCATAAGAAAGCTTTGGACAAATTACAAATGGTCCAGAATGCGGTCGCCAGGTTGCTTTTAGGGATCCCAAAACATCAGTCGGTGTCCAAGTCTCTCCCCTTAATCCACTGGCTCCCAGTCAAAAAAGGTTTATCTTCAAATCCCGGTGCATAGCCTTCAAAGCCCTCCATTCTGAGGGTCCAGTTTCTATTAGGCAACTCTTCCATAGTTATATCCCTGCCAGAAACCTAAGATCTGCCTCCAAGGCTAATTTGGTTGTTCCCAAGTTTAAAAGTGCTACCTCGGGAGGCAAGAGTTTTGCAGTGGCGACGGCCAAACTCTGGAATACGATGCCACTAACTCTCAAAACCTCGAAAAATCTGCTTACTTTTCGTAAAGCTCTTAAAACTTGGCTTTTTAATGATTAGCTTAGCACACTCTACCACTTCTCTTGTGCCTCGCTGATTTCTGGTGTTTTCACTATCCCCTTTTCTTTGGAAGTCAGCGTCTAGACACCCTCGGGTAGTAGTGCACTTTAGAAATCATAATTTCATTTCATTTCCCCGCAATGCCCCTTTCCAAAGGTCAGGGCTCTCCCAATTGCTGGTCCCTTCTGCAGACACAAGGATTCAAACCAGCCCCCAAGATGCAGATGCAGTAAAAACAGTGCCCCCTACAGGTCCGTAACAGGACCTCGACCCGCAGACACGGGCCCAACGTCGCGTGACCCTCCCTTCGCAGGAGGCCCTCCTAGGTACTATTGACCTGAGAGGCTGTCTGCTGTGGGTGGCCCACCTCTCCCTCTACCGCACGGGGGAAGGCGGGAAGTTGTGGAACCAAGCCTGTGAGGTCACGGTAAAATGCAGGCAACAGGGCTCCTCACTGGGGGCTCCCCGGTCACTTGAAGGCGAGCAGGCCCTCCTCTGGTTTAGAGGTCTAGCACTGCCTGGCTTCTGGCAACTCTACTCACCCCCCTGGAACTAGCTGTACCAGCTCCCCACAAGATAGGAGTAGGACCCGGAGCGAAGTCTCCAGTGGTTTCTTCTGCGGTAGGCAGCCCCGCCCACAACTAGGCAACTTTCTAAGTAAGCACAACACGTGGGGTCACAGTACCAAAATTTATAATAGTTCAAGTCTTTGTTCTGCCCTGCCAGAGGGCCATGGACCCAGTACAAACCAGTTCTGGGGGGCACTTAACAAGTGCACAACAGTCCCCATTGTTAGTGTAGGTTCTGGGCCCAGACACACAACAGGGGGGCAGAGCCAGCATTGTGGAAGGCAGGTACAGTCCTATTCAGGATCAGGTGCTACTTCCAGGGGTGTAACAAACACCCCCGCAGCCCCCGCGGTGCGGGGGGGCCCCCAGTCTTCGGTTAGGTGAAGGGGGCCCCCTCAGCTCTTCGGTAAAGAGCTGGGAGAGAAATGCTTGCTGTAAACAGCAGGTGCAGTCTGCAGCCTGCTCAGAGCTCCTTGCGCTGACCCAGGGCAGGACTGAAGAGAAACAAAGTAACAAGTTACATTGTTTCTCTTCAGTCAGAGCCCGGCCGGAAAAGGGATGGGGGTGGGGGCCCCAGAGAGAGCATTCCCCACAAGGCACAGCCTCTGAGAAGGGACAAGGCAACAGAGTGTTGGCGGAGAAGGTTTGCAGCTCCAGGGACAGGACTCTGCTGGGACACATTGGAAGGTAAGCAAGCATTGGAATTGGAAATGCAATTGGCTTCGCAGTCTCCCTGGATGGCACAGAGTGTTTCCTCTGTGGCCTGCAGTGTCCCCGATGCTGATAGTGAACATGGAAACGTTCCCAGATCTCCACAGAAGAGAGAAAAAAAAATGGCTCAAGAATGTTTGAAAATGGATGTACGTGTAGAAAATGACAGAGAATACTTTTTTAAATAGTTCAATATAGCGTAAGCTCGCCCCCAAGGTATTGGAGCGCTTTACACGAGCACCAGTTACATTACATGGATATTTCTTTTTCTATGCAGCGCAGGAAAAAATAAGTTTGTTTATTCCTATCACCTTTCCTGACCCCTGCAGCTGCTTATCACATCAGGCTGTGACACAAAGTTTGACTAATGGTGTAGGTAAGAGAATGTGTTACCATTTGTTTTTCTTTTTAAAATATGCACAGGCCCAGCAGGACACATACTTTGTGTGTGCTTCATTTAAACAGTTGTTATCATTATCATGGCTGATGCAGGACAACAATAAGACAATGCAAAATGCCCAGATAACGCTGGTGCTAAATGATCCTGCTGGAGAGAAATCATTTGTCTGTTAGTAGTTTTTAAATGCAGATGAGCTGTATTTTATGTGGAAGCTCAGTGGGTTACTGCCTTTGTCACAGAGATCCTTGTG
The DNA here is from genome assembly GCF_964204655.1 of Triturus cristatus. Lineage (NCBI taxonomy): Eukaryota > Metazoa > Chordata > Amphibia > Caudata > Salamandridae > Triturus > Triturus cristatus. The sequence continues at coordinate 314,878,315 of NC_140584.1, read as the reverse complement.
CTACTTGCAGTTCAGTAGTTACAATCCTAACATAGGACAGTGACCAATGACCTGTCATCAAACAGCTGCAGACAAACATGAATGGTATAGTTAGAACTTCGCTTTCTTTTTTTGTGATATAGTTAGAACTTATCCAGTCTTTCATTATTCTAATGTTGCTAAAATGAGTAAGTGTGGGCAGATATACATTTTTATCAGTAAAGCTGACCCCCATGGAATACTCTTTAAATCCTGAGCTTGTGTTTCCCCAGACCAAACCCTCTTAAAATATACTGCCCACCAGTATGGATGACATGTGATTCCTACACCTTGTAATCCTCATTGGCTTATGTGACATTCCCTCTAGACTGATTTACATACTTGTATGATTCACTGTCTCTGTATAATGTGTGCGTGGTGTAAAGTACTGACACACACTACACTGATATGAGTAGCGCTACACAACAAATGAAATGCATATGAGAGAGGCGCTACGTAAAGATGAGGAGCACTGTTGGAGGGTTACACAAGGCCACACTTATTTTTTAAGCACGGGGTTATTAAGTGATTTGCCCAGAATCACAGGATGTTGAACCAACGCTGAGACTCGAGCATGATCCCCCAGTTCCAAAGCCAGCATCTCTGGCTGTTATGCCACATTCCATTTGTATCAGTGGTCTTCCCAGCTGCAAAGGAAGGGAGAACATGTCTGTGGTTGTTGCACATTTTTGAGCGACATTTGAGACCAAGTGCAAAACTATCTGGAGCCTTCAGCAAAATTCTATTTTTCTGTTTTTTGCTCCCTCCTTGGAATTATTTGGTAATATTTGATGCTTTTGGTGTCAATTTGGAGCTGTCTGGTGCTGGCACCCTAGGCACCTGCCTAGTATTATTAACTCGCTTTATCATTAGCCCTTTATTTACTTTTAGACTCTGGCCATGGGCGTACATACCAATGGTTCAGCATGTGCAGTGGCATCGGGTCCTAGGAATGGGAGGGGCACACTGACTATAGCTGTCTTTCATACCCAACCAGGAGCCAGGGGGCACTTTCACCTCCTTAATTGAGGTCGCGTGAGGCTCGTGCTACGCCACTGACTCCAGCTTAACTGGAAAACTCACATTTTAGGGGCCTCCAGAGTACTATAGAGTTGGGGAAAGTCATTCCCAGGTTCCACAGCACAGAACCTTCATTTTCTTTTTTTAAATACATTTTAGGTATCCAGTTTCTGCCCATGCTGTGCACTTATTATTTTATGTTTGTTTTGCTATGAATTCTATTTCTTGTTATTCACATTGGTAATATTTTTTATTGAAGAATCCAATAAAGAGCAGGTTATGAATTGGTACTTAAAGTCTAATGATGCATAGAATGAGCCCAGAACAGCAACGAAATGCTAAAAATAATAGAGATATATTCAGGGAAATGAATGGGACTGGAGTGTAGCAAACTATCACCAGAGTCATATGGGAGAGAGTAGGACACACATAAGAATGGAAGGACATTGGGGGTCGGAAGGGGAGAATCCATGTAAGATGTCATATCTAATAAGCGTTGGCAAAGCCAATAGGTCTGACGTTGGTTGGAGGACTATTGGCTGTACCATTGTATGTTTCTTTTGCTGTAGTTTATTATGAATTTATTGTTCCAAGATGGCTAATGGATGCTGAGAGAAGAAAGACATGAAGGAATCATTGAAATACGAAAGGGTGTAAATACAGCGGGTGGACAGCGGTGTATGAGAGACAATGAAATACTTCAGGGTGTAAATACAGTGGGTGGACAGTGGTGTATGAGAGACAATGAAATACAGGGTGTAAATACTGCAGGTGGACAGTGGTGTATAAGAGACAATGAAATACTAAAGGGAGTAAATGCAGTGGGTGGACAGTGGTGTATGAGAGACAATGAAATACTACAGGGTGTAAATACAGTGGGTGGACAGTGGTGTATGAGAGACAGTGAAATATGAAAGGGTGTAAATACAGCAGGTGGACAGTTGTGTATAACAGACAATGAAATACTACAGGGTGTAAATACAGTGGGTGGATAGAAATGTATGAGCGACAATGAAATACAGGGCGTAAATACAGTAGGTGGACAGTGGTGTATGAGAGACAATGAAATGCGAAAGGGTGTAAATACTGTAAGTGGACAGTGGTGTATGAGATACAATGAAATATTACAGGGTGTAAATACAGTGGGTGGACAGCGGTGTATGAGAGACAATGAAATACAGGGTGTAAATACAGTGGGTGCGACAGCAGTGTATGAGAGACAATGAATTACAGGGTGTAAATACAGTAGGTGGACAGTGGTGTATGAGAGACAATGAATTACAGGGTGTAAATACAGTAGGTGGACAGTGGTGAATAAGAGACAATGAAATACTACAGGGTGTAAATACAGTAGGTGGACAGCGGTGTATGAGAGACAATGAAATACAGGGTGTAAATAAAGTGGGTGCGACAGCGGTGTATGAGAGACAATGAATTACAGGGTGTAAATACAGTAGGTGGACAGCGGTGAATATGAGACAATGAAATACTGGGTGTAAATACAGTAGGTGGACAGTGGTGCATAAGACAATGAAATACTGGGTGTAAATACAGAAGGTGGACAAGGGTGAATGAGAGACAATGAAATACTACAGGGTGTAAATACACTAAGTGGACAGTGGTGAATAAGAGACAATGAAATACTAAAGGGTGTAAATACAGTAGGTGGACAGTGGTGAATAAGAGACAATGAAATAGTGGGTGTAAATACAGTAGGTGGACAGTGGTGAATGAGAGACAATGAAATACTACAGGGTGTAAATACAGTGGGTGGACAGCGGTGTATGAGAGACAATGAATTACAGGGTGTAAATACAGTAGGTGGACAGTGGTGTATGAGAGACAATGAATTACAGGTTGTAAATACAGTAGGTGGACAGTAGTGAAAGAGAGACAATGAACTACTACAGGGTGTAAATACAGTAGGTGGACAGTGGTAATTAAGAGACAATGAAATACTACAGGGTGTAAATACAGTAGGTGGACAGCGGTGTATGAGAGACAATGAAATACAGGGTGTAAATACAGTGGGTGCGACAGCGGTGTATGAGAGACAATGAATTACAGGGTGTAAATACAGTAGGTGGACAGCGGTGAATAAGAGACAATGAAATACTGGGTGTAAATACAGTAGGTGGACAGCAGTGAATAAGAGACAATGAAATACTGGGTGTAAATACAGTAGGTGGACAGTGGTGCATAGGACAATGAAATACTGGGTGTAAATACAGAAGGTGGACAAGGGTGAATGAGAGATAATGAAATACTACAGGGTGTAAATACAGTAGGTGGACAGTGGTGAATAAGAGACAATGAAATACTAAAGGGTGTAAATACAGTAGGTGGACAGTGGTGAATAAGAGACAATGAAATACTACAGGGTGTAAATACAGTGGGTGGACAGTGGTGAATGAGAACCAATGAAATACTACAGGGTGTAAATACAGTGGGTGAACAGCGGTGTATGAGAGACAATGAATTACAGGGTGTAAATACAGTAGGTGGACAGTGGTGTATGAGAGACAATGAAATACTAAAGGGTGTAAATACAGTAGGTGGACAGTGGTGATAAGAGACAATGAAATACTGGGTGTAAATACAGAAGGTGGACAGTGGTGAATGAGAGACAATGAAATACTACAGGGTGTAAATACAGTGGGTGGACAGTGGTGCATAAGACGATGAAATACTGGGTGTAAATACAGAAGGTGGACAGTGGTGAATAAGAGACAATGAAATACTGGGTGTAAATACAGTAGGTGGACAGTGGTGAATGAGAGACAATGAAATACTACAGGGTGTAAATACAGTGGGTGGACAGTGGTGTATGAGAGACAATGAAATACAGGGTGTAAATACAGTAGGTGGACAGTGGTGCATAAGACAATGAAATACAGGGTGTAAATACAGTAGGTGGTCAGTGGTGAATAAGAGACAATGAAATACTACAGGGTGTAAATACAGTGGGTGGACAATGGTGAATGAGAACCAATGAAATACTACAGGGTTTAAATACAGTGGGTGGACAGCGGTGTATGAGAGACAATGAATTACAGGGTGTAAATACAGTAGGTGGACAGTGGTGTATGAGAGACAATGAAATACTAAAGGGTGTAAATACAGTAGGTGGACAGTGGTGATAAGAGACAATGAAATACTGGGTGTAAATACAGAAGGTGGACAGTGGTGAATGAGAGACAATGAAATACTACAGGGTGTAAATACAGTGGGTGGACAGTGGTGCATAAGACGATGAAATACTGGGTGTAAATACAGAAGGTGGACAGTGGTGAATAAGAGACAATGAAATACTGGGTGTAAATACAGTAGGTGGACAGTGGTGAATGAGAGACAATGAAATACTACAGGGTGTAAATACAGTGGGTGGACAGTGGTGTATGAGAGACAATGAAATACAGGGTGTAAATACAGTAGGTGGACAGTGGTGCATAAGACAATGAAATACAGGGTGTAAATACAGTAGGTGGTCAGTGGTGAATAAGAGACAATGAAATACTACAGGGTGTAAATACAGTGGGTGGACAATGGTGAATGAGAACCAATGAAATACTACAGGGTTTAAATACAGTGGGTGGACAGCGGTGTATGAGAGACAATGAATTACAGGGTGTAAATACAGTAGGTGGACAGTGGTGTATGAGAGACAATGAAATACTAAAGGGTGTAAATACAGTAGGTGGACAGTGGTGAATAAGAGACAATGAAATACTGGGTGTAAATACAGAAGGTGGACAGTGGTGAATGAGAGACAATGAAATACTACAGGGTGTAAATACAGTGGGTGGACAGTGGTGTATGAGAGACAATGAAATACAGGGTGTAAATACAGTAGGTGGACAGTGGTGCATAAGACAATGAAATACTGGGTGTAAATACAGAAGGTGGACAGTGGTGAATAAGAGACAATGAAATACTGGGTGTAAATACAGTAGGTGGACAGCGGTGAATAAGAGACAATGAAATACTGGGTGTAAATACAGTAGGTGGACAGTGGTGCATAAGACAATGAAATACTGGGTGTAAATACAGAAGGTGGACAAGGGTGAATAAGAGACAATGAAATACTAAAGGGTGTAAATACAGTAGGTGGACAGTGGTGAATAAGAGACAATGAAATACTACAGGGTGTAAATACAGTGGGTGGACAGTGGTGAATGAGAACCAATGAAATACTACAGGGTGTAAATACAGTGGGTGGACAGCGGTGTATGAGAGACAATGAATTACAGGGTGTAAATACAGTAGGTGGACAGTGGTGTATGAGAGACAATGAAATACTAAAGGGTGTAAATACAGTAGGTGGACAGTGGTGAATAAGAGACAATGAAATACTACAGGGTGTAAATACAGTGGGTGGACAGTGGTGAATGAGAACCAATGAAATACTACAGGGTGTAAATACAGTGGGTGGACAGCGGTGTATGAGAGACAATGAATTACAGGGTGTAAATACAGTAGGTGGACAGTGGTGTATGAGAGACAATGAAATACTAAAGGGTGTAAATACAGTAGGTGGACAGAGGTGAATAAGAGACAATGAGATACTAAAGGGTGTAAATACAGTGGGTGGACAGTGGTGTATGAGAGACAATGAAATACAGGGTGTAAATACAGTAGGTGGACAGTGGTGAATAAGAGACTATGAAATACTGTGTGTAAATGCAGTAGGTGGACTGTGGTGAATAAGACAATGAAATACTGGGTGTAAGTACAGTAGGTGGACAGTGATGTATGAGAGACAAATAAATACTACTGGGTGTAAATACAGTAGGTGGACAGTGGTGTATGAGAGACAATGAAATACTACAGGGTGTAAATACAGTAGGTGGACAGTGGTGAATGAGAGACAATGAAATACTACAGGGCGTAAATAAGGTTGCACAACATAGATTTGAATTAACACAGGGCAGGGAGTAAACACAGTGGGCTCTGAAGTCGTGACCCTCAGCTGTCCTGCAGAGAACTGTACTCAAGTGCCCCATAGTCAATTTCATACCCCGCATCACGCATAAAGGTCAAGCTATTTTTATTCTCTAAAATTTCTCCCCATACTTCCCTAAATAAGTAACCATTCCAGGATGGTTGATATGCATTTGACCTGTAGAAGGGTACAGGGGACATATGGGTGTCCTTGTGTACTGTGGGAAGGGCTGTGACGAGAGGGGGTGGACTGTTAGAGACAAACAAGGAAGCCGTTCATATCTTTCTCTCTCTTTTCCATTGTGCCTGCGACATGCCTTTGTGTAGAAAAAACTATCACTAGGTAAAGAGGGGAGCTTGTCACAGCCACTAGTGAGATTCTACAGAGCTACCCCATTTCAACACCAGCAATGTTCCATGATTGTGTACTTAATAAATAAAATAACATGACATAATGTTGGCCCTGCTATAATGGTGGCACATATCGGCCCAATGTGCTCACCCATGGTATAATGGAGCCCAAACCAGGTAAAATGCGGGCGCTGGCATAATAGTGGTAATTCCTGTCTGATTGAGTGGTGCACAGTCCTCATACTTGCTTCGGCATAATGGCGGTAATTCTTGGCATAAGATTGGCGCATATGACATGCAACTATGACACATAGATATTCAAGGTGGAATCCAAAACTGTCTGTACGCACCGCGGTGCCCGAGCAACTTTGGGTGATGCCCGGAGGAGCTGTCCTATGCAGCTATAGAGGAGTTTGGCTCTGGTTCACCCCTTGGCCGCCACCTACCCAGCCGGACATCGGACATTGTTTTCCTCATCTCCACGTTGTGTTTCTTTTCCCTCCCCCACCTCCTCCCTCCGTGATTCTTTGTCTGCCTTCCCTTTTCCAGCCTGACTCTCCTGTGTCACCTGAAGTACTTTACCCCTTACCGTTTTTTTTTCTAATGTTATGCTATGCTTTTGTAATTCATGTAACTTTTGTAACTCCAACAACTGATGTAACAATGTTCTGAAACAATGTCCTACTTCATGTAAAGCGCTCTGATACCTCCGGGTGTAGCCAGCGCTATATAAAACTTTTCAAACAAACAAACAAACAAGGCGGAATCTATCATGTGTTTTAGTGGTTCATGACAATAATTGAACTTTTTCACAAAAAAGATAACTTCTTGATTTATGTAAATTTAAATTATTTTTCAAGAAGGCAAAGCTGGTATTTAATAGCAAAACGTGTCTGCTTTCATAAACTGACAAGCTGATATTTTGGAGACAAATGACTGAATTTATTTAAAGCTGAAATTTGAGTGGTTAAAGGGCCCACTTGGGAAAGCCAACCCCGAACACACCTCTTTCACTTTGGTGTGCTTGCTGTACTCACTTCCTTCTTCAACTTGGTTCTCAGCTTTTCGTTCCACCACTTTTAGAATTCACCAGCCGCCACTGGTGCATGCGCAGCAGGCCCCCGACCTGAGAACTCCTGACTGAATCCGGAGCGTGGGGGGCCCCCTCCATATTCTTTGCAGGGGGGCCCCCCTCAAGTTTCGTTACGCCACTGGCTACTTCTCCCACTCCTTCAAATGCAGATCTACCTATTCAGCATAGCGCTGACTCACCAAGCCCCTATGGAGCCAATGCACCTCCCCAGGCCCTGTCATCCAGAGCCAGACTTGCAACAGGCAGGCACAAAGACACATAGCACACAGAAATGCCCACTTCTAAAAGTGGCATTTCTAAAATAGTGATAATAAATCTGTGAACACCATTACATACGCCAAACAGGTGTAGAAAAATCGTACCGAGTTTACCATAGAGAGCACAAGCACTTTTACACTGGACAGCAGTGATAAAGTGCCCAGAGTCCTAAAACCATCAACAGGTCAGAAAAAATACCAGGAGGAAGGCAAAACGTTCTGGGATGACTCTGCAAAAAGGGCCAAGTCCAACAGGGGGAAGGACATCTGGTCAGATTTTCCTTTAATACCCCACCAGGTAGCCATCTGGACCTGGGGTTTTCCCAGAGTTTAGATACAAAAATGCTTCACCCACCTCCTCAAGCATAAGTGCTTGCTCCAAGGCATTTATGTCTGCTGCAGACAGCAGAGATAGGAGATCTGTGATCAGTGGAGTTTCAGACTCACAATCCAGATGGATGTGATCCATGTAGAGCCCTTCGTGTTAGTGTGCAAAGACAGACACGATCCTCCGAAACCCTATACTATCGGCCCAGTCGCATCTAGTATTCTGGGCACCACCTTAGTCTTCGTGTTTTTCATGGCCAGACAGTTCAGGAGCTTGCTGACTTGTCCCCCAATTCATATACCCTCCAGATGGAGGTCATCCAGCATTTGCAGGCTTCCTTCATACACAGCTGATGCATGGAAGCGCTTTCAACTGCCAGTTCTTGTGACAATTGAAATGTCTCTAATTCATTGAACCGAGCCAACCGTTCATGGTTTTTGCCCCTGCCATTGCAGAAGGTGATGCCCCTCATAGAGGTCTTACAGGCTCCCAATAGTATCCAAGTCAAATCCGCCAGTGCCTTTCTTTAAGTCGAGGAATGCCTTCAGTTCGTCAGTCAAGCAGTCAGAGAATTGCTTGTCGCTTAGAAGCCAGGCGTTAAGCCACCATACAGTGTGTTCTTCAATTGTTGGAGCTCTGAAATGTGTTATCACTGGAACATAGCCAGAGATCCCTTGGGTGAGGATATGAGAACCTGTGGTGTGTAGAAGGTCAGAGTCTGGGAGGAATAGCTAAGCAATGCTGGACAGCGAGCCATGCGCTTCTGATGCATGAGTGCATTTGTGTCTATTAGTGTTCCATAAGCGCCATGTGTCACTAAGTCCCAGACCATTCAACCAATCCCTCAAACAGCTCCCCTGACAAAGGGGGGGCATCCAAGGGCCTATGCCAATCGTGTGCATCTATGATGTCATTAAAATCTCCAACCCCACAATCATCACTCCTCAAGGTAGGGTGCTAACTAGCTCTCTGAAAGTTATCTGGGTAGAGCGATGCAAGGCAGTGGGAACGTACACACTAACCAGATTTATGAGGTTCCGTTCATAGAGTCCCCAAGAACCACATACGGTCCATAAGTATCCCTTGTTACCTTAGAGACCACCAGGGGCAGGGTTCTGTGCAGAAGTATGGCCACCCCCCTCGATCCTCGACAGCAGCTTGCATAACACACTATTGTACCCCCTGCGTACCAGGACCAGGCAGTTATTTCCCTGTATATTAGTCTCCTGGAGCATCACAATTGTCGGGTTGTGTTGGTGTGCAAATTACATTACCCCTCCTCTCTTAATCCAGTCCAGTAGCCGACTAATATTTCACATCTTTACCTAATGGGCCCCCATGACATTGATAAAGGCATGGTCTGATGCGCCTTAGTGTAGGGTGTTGGCAGCCCCCTATTGTGGAGACAGTAGTAAGAGCTGCACCATTGGGACCCTGCAGTGGGTCACATGGGTGTATGGGGTGCAAGCACGATACGTAGAAGTCAAGCAAGAAAACAAACCATACATCAAAAAAAGAACAACCCAGTCCCCCCATAAGCCCCCTCCCTCTACTTCCCACCCTTAAGAAGCATCTGTCACCCAAACTCAACATTAAAACAGAACTAACTTGAGTTTGATGTATTTAGATGGTGTAGATGGCTAACTCATCTACCGCCTCATTCAAGTAACAATTCCAACAAACAATGTGGTAGGATACAGTGGTGCTGGCACGCAAAAAGGGGTTTTATAGTAGGACAAACATGCTGTATTCATATTTCAGGGGCTAGGCCATCTACTCCCTCTGGGAATCCATTAAAATTGAGATTATTGTATTGGGCCCTATTTTGATCATCCTGCGTTGGTACTGTAGAGTCTTAGTATTGTGCAAGAGGAAGTCCACCACAGAGAGGCCTCCAATTAGTTTATCCTACCCCCACCTCCGTCAGTTGGTCCACCATCATGCGGAGGTCTTAGTGCATTAGGGCCAACTCTACTCCAACCTCCTCTATCTTAGTCTCCAGTGCTGCCTTGGAGGCTTGAATAGCCTGCAAGTTGACTGACAAGTTGTTTCCACAAGGAGAAACCACAGCGCAGAATTGTGTTTCCGGGGCCCCCTTTACGCCACAGATTAGGGCACTTTATGAATTGATTTCGGCCTAGGCCTGTGAGGCTTTATCGAGGGCCATTCTATCTGTAGTTAGGAGCTATGATTGTCACTGATATGCGCCGGTGCAGGTGAGCTCTCTGAGCCACCCCTCTATGAGACAGTACAAGCGTTCATTGGGGTTGGACCCTCCTGTCCGGGTTTAAACGTCGGACCCCTGTAGGAGGGCTCAGGCCTCCACCCTCTCCAGATCTCACTATCCCACTCTCGGTGTATATCTTGTGTGTCATGGCCGGAAGCAGCAGGCCAACCTCCTGTGCGGGCATAGGAGCAAAAAATTCCCCTTGGGTGCTTGGCTGTGACCAGTTCTGATGCCCTCCAGGTAATTGTGCAAGACAGGGGGAGCGTGGTGGGAAACTGACCCATACCCCAGACACACCTACTTCAGCTCCAGATGGTTCTGTGTTGTTTAATCTGGCCCAGCAGACACCAGTTGCAGCTGTTCTGTTTCCTGTCAGTCCAGTTTAACTCCCAGGGATGGCACAGGCCACCTAGCCCCATCATCACACCCTTTGACACCACATGGGCTTGCCTGCACATTGCGGCTTACAAAAGCAGGCTCGCCGACACACCGAGCCGTCCTGTGCTCCTGGCAGCTGGCCAAAGCCGGAGCAATGGTCAGGTTGCAGAAATGCTGCTGACCACCGGGCACTCAGAGGCCCATTCCTTAGCCCTGGGCCACCATCTTACTCACTTGGCCTACCAGTGATGTGGATCGGATCTAGCTCCTCCTTCTTCGAGCTGCTAGGGCCGACACCCAACCACAGCCTCCTGATGAATCAGGGATCTCACAGAGCCCTGACCCTTTTGGGCATGCCAGCACACCAAATAATGTTCACTCGATAGAGCCAGGTGGGAGCTCAGAAGGGCGCATCTGCCATCTTTGCTGTCCCGACCAGGTCACAATATGAGGCTTTTACATCAAAATGTAATTTTGAATCTTGTGTGCCTTTTTTTGAGGAAACTTGCTTTTCCTGATAAATAATCTTGTGAAAAGGCAGCAGGAGACTGGTTAGAGCAGTGAGTAATTTTCCGTGTAAGCCATTCTCCATTCTCAGGGTGGTATGTGACATTTTAAGCAAACAAAAATGCCAATAAACGGTGTAAATTTTGAGCAATGGTTAATTGAGAATTTTTGTGAATTGCCAGATTAATATTTTATCCAGGACAAATCGTAGGGCAAAATTAGAATTTTAAGTCCATCGTTTTTATACTAATCTAGAAAGGGATGTCCAATGATTGGTGCAAATAACTGGAATTATTCAGAGTTCTCCAGACTTTAGTTTAACGTATGAGAGCCACAGGGTAGATTGGTGTCCTCTCCAGACCATTATACATTTGTTGTTGGTTTGTCCAGTCTTGTATAAATAAAGAAAGTTATTTTCAAATCCAATCTCTATTACGTGTAACCAGATTCAGCAGACATTTGTATTAGACGTTTTAGATTTGTTAAACATGGTTTAACTATTTGATGTGCTATGTGCTAGAAATGTGTGTAAAACATTTGTAAGCCAAACTCTTCCAATAAAGAATTTGATTTGCAAATCAGGAAGAGGAGCTCCGCCTTGGTGGATTTGCAAATCACTTTGAATTGTTCAGCTTGTACCACAAATACAATGGTTTTATTTTCAAATGACCTCTTTGAAGAAGGGGACTTTTAATTTGATCAGGTGATTAACAATGCTGCTCAAAAAAGCAAACTATTTTGATTTTTGGCAAAAAAACGTCCAGCCCTAGTAATCACCTGGTAGGACTATTGTGGTTATAACCACAGACCCCACAATACAAACATGTCGAATAACCATGGAACTGTAATATTTTTGCCGTGTTTAGTGTTTGGAAGCTGAATTGTAACAGATGGTACCATAAATGCCACTGCTGGGCGATACCATTGCATGTATCACTAATGTCTAAAGGAGGGTCTAAGTCTGACTTTCTCTTTTTCTTGTATTTTATTAAGCCAGTAGTGCCCGTATTTATAAAAGAATTTGGCTCACCTGAAGTCATCATGATGGAATCAACCATGTAAACCCTAAAGCATTTCTTTTAGAAATGAAAAGAATGAGTGTTTTTTTTCCTCTGGAACACTATGGTTAGCGCTCTAGAAAGCTAAAGAGAGGGTACATTTTCTGAATTCTCAAATAGTGACAAAGAACTTTTAGACTCTTGGCTATTTCTATGTTTTTTAATCCAATTGATCACTTGATTATTTGTTGCATGAGTTACTTAAGCATCTTGCACACTTTTATCATGGGATAAATATTGTCACATTTGGGTGATATTTGGGCTACATTTGACTCTTTTTTGTAATTTGCAATCTTGCAAGTTATTTGTTATGGGGTGCCCTCATTTCTTCATTTACATTAGGGTCCTCTGTAGGAAATGCTTTCAATTTTACAACTTTGATTCCATCAAGATGGCATCCAGGTGTGCCTCACATTTGCCATAAATACAAAATGTTGGAACACTGAGGCAAAACTGCAGTTGATCACCAGAGAGTAAACTAGTAGGCTGATGCTGCCTTTGAAAAGGCATGTTTCAGACTGCATGTCAGAATGTCTTACTGAAAATGGATGAGGAAGATATTTACGAACTCATACAAAATATTTCCTAATTTTTCTTTCATCAGCAAAAAACACAGGGCCCAATTCACAGAACTAACTTAAGACAAAATCCTAAACTTACTACCATTTTCGTATTCACAGAAGGCACTTACTCATTTTGGTATTCACAGAAGACACTTACTCACTTCGGTATTCACAGAAGTTAGGAGTCCTAACTTTAGGACTCCTAAATGCCTTCTGTGAATACCGAAAGTCTTAAAATTAGGATTTTTCTCAGTTTAGGAGTCCTAAAGTTAGGACTCCTAACTTTACTACTACTATACTGAGAAAAATCCTAATTTTAAGGCTTTTGGTATTCACAGAAGCCATTTAGGAGTCCTAAAGTTAGGAGTCCTAACTTTACTACTACTAAATTGAGAAAAATCCTAATTTTAAGACTTTCGGTATTCACAGTAGGCATTTAGGAGTCCTAAAGTTAGGAGTCCTAACTATACTACTACTAAACTGAGAAAATTCCTAATTTTAAGGCTTTCGGTATTCATAGAAGGCATTTAGAGTCCTAAAGTTAGGAGTCCTAACTTTACTACTACTAAATTGAGAAAAATCCTAATTTTAAGACTTTCGGTATTCACAGAAGGCATTTAGGAGTCCTAAAGTTAGGAGTCCTAACTATACTACTACTAAACTGAGAAAAATCCTAATTTTAAGACTTTCGGTATTCACAGAAGGCATTTAGGAGTCCTAAAGTTAGGACTCCCAACTTCTGTGAATACCGAAATGAGTAAGTGCCTTCTGTGAATACCAAAATGGTAGTAAGTTTAGGATTTTGTCTTAAGTTAGTTCTGTGAATCGGGCCCATCATTTCTATGACAAAATAAACCCCTTAATTTTCTTATCTTCTAAAAGGAATGTTTCAAGTTTTACAAGTTTGATTCAATAAAGATCGCTTCAAGTGTGACACACTTTTGTCATAAACAGAACATCATCACTCTAGTTGTTTATTCGAACACTGAGGAAGGCTGCAGTAGAATACTGGGAATCAACCGCTAGACTGCTGCTGCTGTTGGAAGTGCATGTTTTACTCGGTATCTCAGACTTTATGCTCACAAGGCTGAGGAAGATAGGGTGCATTTACAGACAATATGCTCTCATTTTATGTTCTAGAGTACCTTTCATAGCCTCTATGAGAAAATCTTGAGAGAAACCAGTTTACTTTAAAACACGGTTCATCAAAGCCCAGCAAACGATCAGTTTAAAATCAGGGTAAAATCACATTGGAATACACCAAAATTCCTAAACATAGCATGGTACCACCAACAGATGTGTTATATTTTGCCGAAAGTCTCTTATCACCTTTCATATGTGTTATATTTGTGACTGTGATATGTATGTTATGTTGTTTGGTTCTTTATGTTCACACTACCCTGAATCGTGGAATGTTCTTTTTGCTCTGGAGTGCTGTTTTTCTCAGTGTTCTGTGGGAGTCAGTTAGTCCAGAGATATTCATATGCGAGGCACTCCTGACCAATAAACTTACCTTCAAGACAGACGCTCTCTTGGATCTTCTTTCATCTGACAGTGAAGCTCAAAAACAAGATTCCTCTACAGTGCATTTCAATAGAGACCATGTGGTATGTCCCAATCCTGTAATGGCTGCCATAACATATTGTTCAGGTTCTGACTAGGCCTGGACAGAACTCTCAGAGTTTTGCTCTGTGGAATTCCGCTGAGTTACCCAAACATGCTGTAAATCAGTGCACATGGCACCACGCTGTGAGCATGGATGCAGCCATTTTGTTGTACCCGCTTTCTCTGCTGTTCTGTGCATGGTGTTGGACCAATTTTTTTTATCTGTTTTCATTTGTGCCACTTCTCCCCATCCCACTCATCCACCCCTCATTTAATTTTTTCTTATATCAAACTGTGCCTTTCTGTGTGTGTATTTATTTTTTTACATTTAAATGACTTTTTTTTACTTTTTTTGTTTTCCCTTCTCTTGTGTTCCACTTCCTTCAGTTCTACCTTTCTGCTTTGCGCTCTCCTACTGCTGTTTTTTTAATAGGCCCCATGGCAGAACAGTCAGCAAGCGGAGGCACCAGTGCCACAAGTCGCACACCCTGTGTGCGTCAGAGTTGCGCAGGGCTGAAACCCCACCCCATTTTTACTGAGGTGGCTGTCCTGGTTTTTTGGGTCCAGCAGCACCTCCTGTCAATGCTGGGGGAGAGTGCCCCAGTATGTGCACCGCAGCACAGGTGGGCAGTGCACCACACAGCAGCTGACGTGCTGCTAAGTGGACCTAATTGATGGGGAAAAGGGCCCTCAAGACTAGCTTGGTGTCACGGTTGCGGGGCTGGGTGAGTAATTATCTTCTGTTTTCTAAAAATGCAATTATTTTTTTCAAATAGCATGCTACTCACAGTCAGAGGTAAGTCAATTTTACGTTACAAATAATATCTGATCCAGCCATTAGTTAACCAGATACTCACCGCTTGCTAGGGCTGATTATTTAAAAAGTGATGCAGACTCCTCTGTCTTGTCACACAGATAGTAGTATATCAGGGTGTTAGCGTTCTTTGTGCCTTTCTTTATGTATCTCATATAGTGGCAATATTAAACTGATGGGTAGTATGGTTTGAAAAGGGAGACTAAGTTGGCCCATCAAAGGAGGAGGAGAAGCAAATGTCATTCATTGCAATGCATATGTAGTTCAAAATGTACTTTAGGTTTAAAAAATTAGAAAGAGAGCTTAGGTTTAGGAAATTAGGAATAGGGCAAAAGGTGATCTGGTTTAGAAAAGTAAAATACTACTTTGCTTGCATGTCAAAATATTGTTCTAGAGATTGACTGTACCACTAATTGTTTTTGTTATTGTCTTTATTTATTACATTAGCACCCAAAGGCAAGAGGGCATCATCAGAGCAGAACGAAGGGGCAACCACCACCACCAGTGGTGGGTGGTACCATCACCACCAGTGCTGCAGCAGATGGTTCTGCTGGCACCAGTAGTTCCAGTTATTATTATTCCCCTAACTTCTTCCTCTCCTCACTAGTAGAATAATTTTGGCTTGTTTATTTTGTAATGCTCTCTCCTTTTTTTCTCTATCTAATGGTTGTTAAATTCTTGTTATCCCTACAGTATCCTTTTTTTCTTAATTTCATATTTCTGTAGCTGCCTTCCTCCTGTCTGTAGCTTTCTTCTGCTTTTTAAGTAAGCTTTCCTTCACCCCTTATATGTCTTATGGCACTGTAAGACTAAGAGAATAGTTTTTTGGTGTTGTGAAGATTGCAGGCTCAAGTAAACTATATATTCACCACACATGTTGGTTGAGAAGGCTTTCTTGCTCATGTTCGAACAGTCAAAACGAGAGAGTGGGCATGGTCATGGTCCCCCCAAATGTTGTGTTATCATTCATTTATACAAAATAACAGAAGTTTCCATGACAGTGCAGCTTGGCAAGAAAGAATGAGATCCCTTTGTATTTGCCAGCCGTGGGCCCGATTCACAAAGGTAAACTTACACTTTTTGTGTAAGTTTGCTACTTTTTGGTATTCACAAAGGTAAACTTAGACCAAAAGTCTAAATTTACTACTTTTCAGTATTCACAAAGGTACACTTAGACCAAAAGTCTAACTTTACTAGTGCTAGCAACTGTTTTCTAGAGGGAATGCACAAAGTGTAGCTGTCACCCATCCCACACAGACTGCAGGCAAACAGGTCTGTAAGAGCAGAGAAATGTCCACTCTCTAAAAGTGGCATTTCTAAAATAGTAATCTTAAATTAATCTTAACCAGTGAAGAGGATTTGTCATAGCCATTCCGAAGATATAAAACATGAGACAGCAACTCCTTTCTAATCAGGAATTACAGCTTAAAAGTGCATTAAGGTTTTCCCAATGTTAACCTAGGAGAGAAGGAGGCCTCACAGTGGTGAAAAATGAATCTAGGGGTTTTCACTACCAGGATATGCAGCACTGCCAAGTACCACGCATCAGGCATTAGCCCAACGCATTTCTGTGCGGTGGTCAGCATCGCCGCACTGAAATGCAATATCACGCATTATAGCGCCTCCTCTGTGATGCCCGAGCAGTGCAAAAATGTACCATACTGAGGAAGCTGCAGTAACAATGCGCTTTCCACGCTTCTCCCGGCAGCTCAGGGTGGAATCATTTGCACACAGGCAGCTCTATTAGCTGCTACAATGTTAATAACCCAGCACACGCACCCGACACCATGTGGCAAAATATTTTCACTGACTGACATCAGGAGTCATTTTCAGGGCTGCCCAGTGGCTACTTCTGTTCCCAGCCACTGTATTTATGAGAACAAATTGGCTGTGGCGCCAACGGGCGGCATGTTTTGAAGTATACAGTGGGCAATCATGGCACTGTGGCGGTTATGATACCCCACCGGACCCAGTTTTATTACTTCCAGCGGCAGACTCGTGCAAGAGACTGCTGACAACATGATAAAAGAGGCACTCGCCCAGTAGCAGTGTTTATTAATTAAATTTATCTCGCCGCGACCGGATTGACCCGACCTCAGCCTACCCCACACCGGGAGCCAGGCTGAGAGCGAACCAGGACCTCCTCAGCCCATCGAACTTTCACTAGTCCACTGAGTGTGCAGTGCCTGCCAGGCTCATGCGGCCTGGCGTTGGTTGCCACGGGAGTAAGAGTCCATTACTACTGGCGGCCACAACCGGCCTGTTGCTGCGGCAACGGCTCACCTTGTAAAGAGGTAAAGAACTGTGCCTGATTCTTGTAATTGTACTTGACTTGTTATGCCTTTAAAAGCGCCATCAGTGATCCGGATCTACCTGCGGCTGTGTAACCGAGAACTGTGCAGTGACGCAGTCTGTCTCTGTAGTTTTGTGCGAAAGCACACTAACTCGTTTTGGGCCGGGGTGACTTAGCCTGTCATTTTGGTGCCACTGAACTTGCAGGTAGGGGGCAGCGTGGCCAACCATGGGTGGTAGGCCACTCAGCTATTAAAGACTTTTATCAGCGTAAGCTAAAAGTCTTTACGAAATAATACAGCCTCTATTTTTCCCATTGCTTCATCCTACTCGGGAGAAAGTGTCACTCATAGTCATTGAAATGTCACTCATAGTTACTGAAAATTATGAACATGTCACACATATCAATATGAAACCTTGGCAGCTATGGATATGCAAAACGTGAAACTACCTTTTACTTACACAGCACCCTGTCCATCGGCCTACCTTAAGGGTGATGTATGTTTAATAAAAGAGGAGTTTAAAGCTTGGCAAAGAGGTTTAAATGCCAAGTCAAACTGGAAGTAAACTGCACACACAGGCCTTGCAATTGCCTGAGACAGGTTTGAAATTCCACTTTTGTGAGGGGCACTATCAGTGCTGCAGGCCTACTAGTATCATTTAATTTACAGGGCCTGGGCAAAGGTCTTGCACTTTTGTTGCAAGGTCGAAGTATTGTATGATTTGGCTGGTGGGCTTTAGCATATAATACTACCACAATACACAAAAGTAGACTTTGGTTCACCCTTAGCAGCCTTGCTCGGCTCTGGTAGTGTAGCTTGAGCAATCAGGCGTACTCAGAGGAACACGTGTTAAGCATTTCATAGTACCAACAATGACAATAAGTAAGTGACATGACGCCAAAAAAAACCTTGGTGCCAATGTATAAAAACAGATTGCATTTTTTTGCAATTATAGGCACCAAAAAGAACTTGATACATTGCTTATAACCCAAATTATAGATTTTCAAAGCGTTCATAAATAACTGTAAAAAGGCTGTCAAATGTACACCATTAAAGTCGATGGGATAAAAGCACACTTATCAATACGTTCCTTGGAGAGCGAGTTCAGCGGAGTTCTCTTGTGGTTAAGGTTCTACCGGAGCCTAGACCATGACTGTACAGTCACACTTCCGTTACCTTGCCCAAGGAGTCCGGGTGCTGACGATAGTTGGATGTCCTTGGTGCGGATGGGATCCACAGTAGCTGTTAAAATGCAGCAATAACACTGTACCCTTAGAGAGTAGAAGCCTTTGGGGACCCTGGACCTAGATTCAACAGCTGGATCTCCTCAACCCTGGTTGGCGGCGCCATATGCAGAGGATAGCTGGCTGCTGTCAATCACCGGGGGCAGGGAGCGCCAAAAATGCTTTGCTGCACACTCAACTACACCAACTTCAAGATGCAGGGACACAGCAGCGGGTCCATTGATGACATCAGTCGCTGTTGCTGTGAGGTGCTCTTGGGCTGGAGAGGGTGATGATGGGGTCAATCACCCGACTGGTGATCACCATGCATTAGCTGCGGCAAATGTAGTCTTCAGACACTTCAGCAGCTTTAGGTCAACAAATTTACTTGAGTTTAGCTATCACTCTGAGCTCACAGGACACTGCTTCTCTTTAGGCCCCCTCTTGCCAGGCCCAGTGGGTTGCAATTTGTGTGACGTTGCTCATTGATTCTTCTGCAGGTTGCAGTTGGCTGATGCCACCAATCAGGGGAGTCCACTTCAGATTTCCGGTTTCCACTGAAGTCCCTCCTGCTGAGAGCAATAATTTCTCACCAAGGTCACACATTGGTACTTGGGTTCAGTATATGGTCTCTTCAGGGCACTTAAGTGTCCTCTCTTTGTGCTGCAGCAGAGTCCAAAGTCCTGATTTTGGTGTTGGCGTCTTCTTCGTGCCGCTTCTTGGATTCCAAGTTAGAAATTTGTTTCTGGTTTCAGAAGAGCACCTTAAATCCTAGTTTAGTGAGTGTTGAGGGTGTGAGGGACAATGGCCAATGAGCTTCTGGTCCCTGTGGCTAACCCGCCCCTGTAGTGACAGCATCCTGTTGGCGTCTGTCACTATGCAACCCAGAATGCTCTATTTCAGGGTCTGTGTAGGAAATTGGGTCTCTGTTGCAGTAACCCCCCACTTTTTCCCTGGCTTTTGATGCAGCTTTAACTGTAGAGTACTAGGTCCCTGCTAGACAGGTTTCCAGTACCAGTGTTCTTCCCTAAACCTATACCACATTAGGCACAAATTTGATAACCCCTGTAAGTCATTAGTAAATGTTTTCCCTGGTACCTAGGGCATGGGTACTGAAGAGAGTCCTCTGGGGCTGCAGCACTGGTTGTGTCACTCCAGAGACCCCTCGCTAAGGCTATGTATGCTGCCATTGCAGGCTGTGTGTCTTGTGCAGAGAAATATGAAGAGTCAACATAGCAAACAGTCCTATGTGCCTTGCCACCCATACACTGCATAAGATGTAGGTACGTCACCCCTACTGCAGGCCTTTAGTCCTAATGTAGGGTGCACTATATCAAATGTGTTGGCATATCAGCATGAGCATATATGTCCCTACAATGTCCAATCTATTCTGAGATGTTGTAAGTGCACAGGGAAGCCATAAAGAGTGCATGGACTGGATACTTCTTAACACCAATTTCTTAGCTCCGTGATGGCTTCACTGATTCCTAAGGTGTTTGGTACCAAATATCTTGGTTTTATAAATTGTCAAAATCGATACCTGCTAGCTCCCAGTCTTCACATGAGCAGAATGGTACTTGAACCCAATGCTCCCTCCAATCTCCAGTATTTACCTTGAGAGATTAGTAGGTCTCCAGGGCGGGAAAGGGGAAGGGGAAAAGAAAGAAGAGACTGGCTTGTCTTTTTCTGTGAGGGACTTCTATCACATTGCCTGTCTTCTTTATGGCTATGTGTTTTCGGTGATGGAAGCTGAAACAACAAGCACACAGTCAATCACGCCTACCTACCTTCAGAATCTCTAACTTTGATTACTAAAATATTATTATTTCCTCAAACAACATTTTTATACCCCTCAAGATTGAGACCTTTGCTTCTCTTCTGTACTTTCTGGATTTTTATTTGTAATTTCCTTCTATCTTATGTGTATGTATCATCCAGTCATTTGTTCTTCTATTAAATTAATTTCTTTATTTTAAATCTTGTTCAATTGCATATTCAAACTAAACTGCTTTTCTTTTTGTCTTTTGGTAAGTAAATATTTTTAAAATACTCTCTGAAACATAACATTTTAGTTTCTAGGAAACTTGCGTGACTGCTTCGGATGGCGAGACAGAAAAGTCACAGAGGATTTTAAGGACTCAGGTAAGATTTAATCTCTGCCGCAGTAGTTTTCATGTAACTTGAATCAGCTTGTGAAGCCTAGAAGTTGACTTTGAAGAATGGACTCTTTCAAGGTGATTCTTTTATAAAACTTATACCTTCTATGACTTGGAAACTCTTCTTTTGAAACTGAACTGACGCCCTAAAATTGTCTCTTAACTGTGCTAGAGGAACATGCGCTGCAAATCTTTCCCTAAAACACTACTCTAAATTTACCACGCAAGCATCGAAAAATACTGCTACCTCAGGAAAACTCCTCAGTGAACTGTGTCACTAATAAGGCAGCATGCATGCTTCACGCTTGTCTGTGGTCCTCGAGCTACTTCAGCCGCTTACACCACTAGAACAGTAACCTCTTTCCTTGACAGCGGCCGCCATCTAATGTTACCACCTTTGCCACAGTGAACTCTGCGAAAATACTTTTCTTCTTTTAAGAAGTCAGTGAGCCTTCTTAGCCCGTTCTTTTTGCAATTAACCCACTACTTGGGAAGTAAGACCTGGGTTAATGATATGGTTCCTGACATAGATCATCACTGATACCAGTGGTGGATTGTGTAATACATTCTCACAGGAGACCCTTTTAGAGGTTCCCCTGAAAACCTACCAAACACTGGTATGTTTCCTGACTTGTTTTTGAAAGCCTGCCACCACCAGACATTACTCTGACCTCATGGGGTGAGAGCCAACACTGTCAGAGGACAGAGACAAAGCCTGCTCTGGGTGGGGGAGGTTTACATCTCCAGGACAAGATGGCCTTCCTGGGTGGGAAACTTCAAAGGCGATGCCGCCTTTGAAATCCAACCCAGGAACCTCCAGATGGTGGGGGAAGCCAAGCCCCCTTTTTTGCTCACACTTTTAGTGGGAGGAAAGGTGTGAAATTTACTTAGATTAGCAGGAGGGACCCCACTTAGCCTACACCACCCCTAGGTGAGGCAGGTGATGTGAACATCTCTCCTGAAACTCCAACATTTTGTGATGGTGGGAAATCATCCTCTCAGGGCTAGGTTAGTGCCTCTTCTCACACTAAAGTTAGGTAGCACATTAGCTACTACCTGTCTCCCGTTGCAACACCCCTAGATTCAGTATTTAGGTGGCTTACCGAGACAAGAACATCAAATTTGACAGACAACAAAAGACCAGGACAAAGAAGTCCCGCTGCCTGAAAATTAAAGCCTTCCTGCAGCAGAAAAAGGCATCAGACCCTACCTGCTGCTCCCAGCACTCGACAGTCGCTGCTGCTGTGTCATCCTGAAACCTGAAGGGGCTCCAGGAACAGCAGAGCACCTTCAGCCTTCAAGAAATTGCTGAGAAGCTCAGTTAGAGTGAAGGTCTCACTCCCTTGCAGACCGCATGCACCAATCCCATAAAGTCCGGTTTGTCAACTTGCTGCTCCCCGACGACCTCAATGCAGCACCAAAGCTAGAGACAATACAACATGTCCAGATGGCTAGATTTGTATCCCTAATAAGTTTGGAGACACCAGGACCTACCAGAGCTGCAAAATGCCAATACCTGGGGTACAGGACCCCCAATGGCAAACACCGAGAAAAAGAGTACAATCTGGACTCCCAAGCACCAAAAACAAACACCCATTTGGGGGCATTGAGACACCCAAGACCCACTTCCCGAGTGGCCCAGCTGTCCCGAGATCGCTTCTCCAATATGCCTGCTCCTGAGCACAAGGACCTCAGGAAGCACAACGCCTGGCTGTCATGTTTGCTCTGCACCAGCCCCCACTGGCCCCAGCACTGACCAACCAGCTCTGCTTCCATGGTGCCCTAGGCATTATGACCTACTTCCTCCGAAGAGACCCTCCGTACTTACCTGTAAGTCCCGCAGTGCAGTGTATTTTCAAGTGACCCCTTCGTCTTTGAGCACCAGCTTCCAAGACCTCAGCACTCTGCTCTGGGCTGATCCGGGATGCTCCTACACTTCTCCTTCTGGAACTTTGGACCTGGTCTTGACATCCACTTAAAACGAGAAGGGGAACTTTCTGAAAGCATTACCTGAATTTCTATGAATCTGCCTGCTTTTTCTGCCGTTGTTTCCTTTGGTGCGTAATTGTACATAGAAGTGAGATATTTATCAAACTTTGCAAAACAATATCTCTGAAAGTACTTACCTTAGAAATGTGTTCTTTAAAATTATATAAAAATTTATATTATTTTTAGAAATTGGTCTCCAATTTATTCTTGAGTGTGTGTCTCATATATTGCCTCCGTGAGTACAACACATGTTTAGTACTACCCTCTGATAAGCCTAACTGCTCTCCCACACTACCACAGAAGGAGAGTTAGTATTATCTACTCATACCTCTGTATACCCATTGGGGATTCCTTGGGTTCTCTACATAGTGTACTTCATTTTCGTACACTGTACAGAGAGCCAGTTTCCTGCAGTCTGTCAAAATGGAAGAACCTTTCATTGGCTGTACAGATCCCGTAGCCCTCCCTAAAGGTATGGCTAGGTCTTGGAGAGTGTACATCTCCTGCCTAACTAATTTTGCCACCTGCCAGAGCTGCAGGGCGGGAAGGGTATTGTCCTTGAGTGGGGGACAAGGAATCTGCACATCAATGGCAGAGAATGCCTTTGAGGCTCACCGCCTTGATAATTGTAATCACTAGCCATTCTGGAAGGATTGAAGTGTGACCTCCTTCCTGGCCAGGCCTTTGTCTCTGTCCTAGGGAAGTACTAGCACATCTGATCAGGAGGGCAAACTCTTGTCATGGCAGCAAAATGCTTAGAAAAGCCTGCCAAGGCACTGGAGCTTTGTATACTGGGCGGGGGGGAGGGGAACCCACGCAGGGGGGCACACCTGTGCATGCTAACGTGCCCTCGACACAACAATCATTTTGGGGGGTTTTAGGGGGCACGGTGTTTCATACCAAACATTACACAATTTGATTGTTCCGTAACGGAGATGGCTATGTCGAGTTTGCCCGATAGCCAGCCCATGTTATTCTTTGGAATTCCAGTCACTTACAGTAAAACCTTGTTTTACATGGTTACTGTAGGGGTATATATGTGGGAACATATATTTCCTCACCTTTAATATAAAGCACTCTACCCCCTAGGCTTAGGAGGACGAACTGAAGAGCGACTTACTTACATTAAAGCAGTGGTATGGCTCTGCAGCACAAGGTATGGGCAGCGTCACTCTCGAGCAGACAGGCTGCTCATGCAGCGCTGCAGTGGCAGTCCTACATGCATACTTTTATTTAGGTCACAGAGGGTAGCACAAATAGTGCTGCAGCCCTGGGGACCCCTTTAGCACCCATGCCTGGGTACCCCTTATACTATCTTTTAGAGACTTTTAAGGGGGCAAAGTACCTTGCCAATTGGGTGTGCCAATTTAACATCACATTTATGGGAGTAGCACAAGCACTAGGGACTAGTTAGCAGGTCGCAGTGCACTATTAGAGTAAAAAAGCAGCATCTATCACTTTAAAATGGAGCACAAAGTGGGGAGTGGGGCCTGTGCAAAGAAGACCAGTTGCCAACAACATTACTAGGGACTTATAAGCAAATGAAATATGCCAATTCTGGACAAACCAATGTTACCGCATTTTAAGGATAGAGCACATTCACTTTAGCACGTTAGCAGTAGTAAAGTGCCTATAGTCCTAAAGCCAACAAAAACAAGGTCAGTAAATGGGGAGGAGGAAGGCAAAAAGTTTAGGGTGACCCTTCAGAGAGGGCCATTTTCCAACATGATCCTCCTCTAGCCTAAAGCCAGGGTAGACTAATCAATACCTTCATGGACTTCCTTGCTTAAAGTGATAGAACACGGACAATAGCTCACTACTGCAGGGGCACTTGACAGTTCGATGCCTAGGTGAACCCAGCTGGTTCCCTCTGTTCCTTCCCTCTGGGGTCACTGAGATAACCCATGGGGAATCCTACTCCTTACCTCTTAACCTCATCTGGGCAGCTCTTAACCTTATTTTACACACAGATGCATCCCAGAAGGTAGACAGTACCACAAGAGCCAACAAAGTGACATGGCACATTCCACCCATGATGACAACTCTGTCCACAAGGACAGCAACCAACAGGATCCACTGACAGCTGTCAGTGTCAAGAGCCAGGTCCCAGGCCAGCCAGGGGCCTCTGTCCACAGTGGTCTCCCAGAGAGGGGGGGCAGTAGCACCAGGTGACTGTCACTGTTTCTCGACCCTCCCTTGCATCAGTTATGGGCCACACAATCCAAGACTTCCAGGGAAGTACAACTACCCCGTAATGGAATCACATTCTGCATGTGTTGTGCAAGAGTCTGCCTGGTGCAGGTCTTAAGCCCTCTGTCCCTGTGACATTGCATGGAGCCCCCCCATAGGCCAGAGATGGCCTCACCATGGTCAGATTTGGTGTACTCTGATCTCAGAGCTGGCAGCTCCATACCCACTGGTACTTCCACTGTGGACAGGATCTCTGACAAAATTTCGAAGGTCAGAAAATCGACCTACAAAAATATTGCAACAAAAATATCGATGTCAAGAATATCGACATCCTATCTACAACATGGTAAGTACAAAAATATCGAAAATAAAATATAGATGTCAAAAATATCGTTTTTAAAATTATCGGGTTTTTTTTGGTTAGAAAAAATATGTAAAATAAACATAATAATACTTATAAATAAAATAAACATAATTAAATATATTTCATAATGTTAAAAATTAATAATTAATCAATATGATTTAATACAAAAATAATTAAACATATACATATAATATATAATATATACTTACTTAATAATGTTTTTATAATTATTTTAATAAATTATTAATTATTTAAAAATATTAAAAATTGCAAAAACATTACACACATAAAACAATAACATAAATAAAAATTAAATAATTATGTATAACAAATCAAAATAATTACATTTAATTTAAATATTGTTAAAATTAATTATATACTACATTAGCTAAAATAATAAAAAAAATATTAAATAGCAGAGACAATAAAACTACTACTCCAGCTCCAAAAAAAACAACAGAAAGGAAAATTTTGGATAGCGGAGGGCTAAAAATTACTATAGCCACTCCAGATAGTGTAACAGTAGGGAAAGTGTTGGATAACGTAGAGGTATAAATTACTATTCCGACTCCAGGGAGTGCAACAGTAAGGAAAGTGTTGGATAGCGTAGGGGTAAAAATTACTATTCCAACTCCAAAGAGTGCAACAGTAGGGAAAGTGTTGGATAGCGTACGGGTAAAAATTACTATACCAAATCCAGAGAGTGCAACAGTACGGAAAGTATTGGATAGCGTAGGGGTAAAAATTACGATTCCCACTCCAGACAGTTCAACAGTAGGGAAATTGTTGGATTGCATAGGGGTAAAAATTACGATTCCCACTCCAGACAGTTCAACAATAGGGAAATTGTTGGATAGCGTAGGGGTAAAAATTACTATTCCAACTCTAGAGAGTGCAACAGTCGGGAAAGTGTTTGATAGCGTAGAGGTAAAAAATACTATTCCCACTCCAGAGAGTGCAACAGTAGGGAAACTGTTGGATAGCGTAGGGGTAAAAATTACTATTCCAACTCCAGAGAGTGCAACAGTCGGGAAAGTGTTGGATAGCGTAAGAGTAAAAATTACTATTCCCACTCCAGAGAGTGCAACAGTAGGGAAAATGTTGGATAGCATAGAGGTAAAAATTACTAATCCAACTCCAGAGAGTGCAACAGTAGGAAAAGTGTTGGATAGCGTAGGGGTACAAATTAGTATTCCCACTCCAGAGAGTGCAACAGTAGGGAAAGTGTTGGATAGCGTAGGGGTAAAAATTACAATTCCCACTCCAGACAGTGCAACAGTAGGGAAACTGTTGGATAGCGTAGGGGTAAAAATTACTATTCCAACTCCAGAGAGTGCAACAGTAGGGAAACTGTTGGATAGCGTAGGGGTAAACATTACTATTCCAACTCCAGAGAGTGCTACAGTCGGGAAAATGTTGGATAGCGCAGGGGTAAAAATTAGTATTCCCACTCCAGAGAGTGCAACCGTACGGAAAATGTTGGATGGCGTAGGGGTAAAAATTAGTATTCCCACTCCAGACAGTGCAACCGTAGGGAAAATGTTGGATGGCGTAGGGGTAAAAATTACAATTCCCACTCCATACAGTGCAACAGTAGGGAAAGTGTTGGATAACGTAAGGGTAAAAATTTGTATTGCAACTCCAGGGAGTGCAACAGTAGAGAAAGTGTTGGATTGCGTAGGGATAAAAATGACTATTCCCACTCCAGAGAGTGGAACAGTAGGGAAAGTGTTGGATAGCGTAGGGGTAAAAATTAAGATTCCCACTCCAGACAGTGCAACAGTAGGGAAAGTGCTGGATAGCGTAGGGGTAAATATTACTATTCCAACTCCAGAGAGTGCAACGGTAGGGAAAGTGTTGGATAGCGTAGGGGTAAAAATTACTATTCCAACTCCAGAGAGTGCAACTCTAGGGAAAGTGTTGGATAGCGTAGGGGTAAAAATTACTATTCCAACTCCAGAGAGTGCACCAGTAGGGAAAGTGTTGGATAGCGTAGGGGTAAAAATTACTACTCCAACTCCAGAGAGTGCAACAGTAGGGAAAGTGTTGGATTGCGTAGGGGTAAACATTACTATTCTAACTCCAGAGAGTGCAACAGTAGGGAAAGTGGTGGATAGCTTAGAAGTTAAAAATAACATACTTATAAATAAAATAATTCTTTAAAATAATTAATAATTTAATTATTAAATAACTCAAAATTACTTACAAATACCAATAGATATTTATTAAAAACATAACTACCAATAATTAATTAATTAGCAATAAATTATTAATAAATACCAATAAATAATAATTAATGAATATTAATTACCAATTAAAAAATATTGAACAATTACATTTTTTATAGCAAAAAATAATTATCAAACATTAATTACCAATTAAAAAATATTAAACACTTACATATTTTGTATACCCAAAATAATAATTATTATACATTAATTACCAATTAATAATTACTTATTAATATATTAATTAGAAATATCAATAAATAATATTTAAACATATTTAATTACCAATTGATTATTAATCAACAATACATTATTTTTCATAACCAAAATATTATAATTTAAAATATTTACCAATTAATAATTAATCTACAATTAATTAATTATCAATACCCAACAACAAATTTAATAATTACTTAATTAGATTTCAATTACTTCCAACACTATTCCCCTATAAACGCACGAAACACTCAAATAATAAAATAATACAGTTAACATAATTATCAATTAATCAATTAATAAAAACTAATTACCAATTAATAAAAACTAATTACCAATTAATACCTATTTAACAATTATATAATTATCAATACCAATAAATAAATACAAATATTACTTAATTACAATTAAATTACTTCCCACCCTATTCCCCTATAAACCCACAACCCGCTACAGAATTTAAACGCAAAAATATTTAAAATTAATTTATAATTTCTAAAAATGTATAAATAATTTGATATAATTAAATTACTTCCCACCCTGTTCCCCTATAAACCCACAACCCGCTACAGAATTTAAACGCTAAAATTATTTAAAATTAATTTATAATTCCCAAAAGTTTATAATTAAATTCATATAATTAAATTACTTCCCACCCTATTCCCCTATAAACCCACAACCCGCTACAGAATTTAAACGCAAAAATTATTTAAAATTAATTTATAATTCCTAAAAATGTTTAAATAATTTGATATAATTAAATTACTTCCCACCCTGTTCCCCTATAAACCCACAACCCACTACAAAATTTAAACGCTAAAATTATTTAAAATTAATTTATAATTCCCAAAAGTTTATAGAAATTGTATACATATATTTTAAAACCAGTAGCACACTTAACAAAAAATAATTAACACATACATATTAAATACATAATAAAATACATAGCAATATTATAAATATCGATATTAGTGACATGCATATTAGTAACATCGATATATTTCATATCGATATTACTAACTTCGATATTACTAACATCGATATACTTACTTACCTTAGGGTCGATATTCTGTCCATCGATATTCTTGACATCGATATTCTGTCCCTTCGATATTCTAAACTCGATATTATTGTAGGTCGAAATTAATTTTTCGATATTTAGACTGTTCACCCTGTGGACAGTTTCAACTTCTTACCCCTAACTCTAGGACTGGGCCTCTGTCCCACTGCTGTGGAGTGGTACCCCTAGAAAACAGAACTGGTAGGTCACCTGTGGTGGCCAACCCTCACATTCAGTTCTCCAGACACGGTGGCGCTCCCATCAGCGGATAATCTCTTGGTACAGACCAGGTTACTCTTCTTGTGCCCACTATTGGACTAATGTAATCTCTTGTACTGGAAATAGGACACACTAGGCCTCTGCCAATCCACATCCTCCTCCTACTCTAAGAATGGACATAGGACCCCTCCCCTCCTCTACCATGGGACCAGTCTGGATACCTGCATACTTCCCTCTCACTCTGTTGACGGGAACCTGAACCACCCTCCTTACGATCACTTCCAAATGCCTTTTCAGAAGCTCTGGTACTCACCCAGAGGTCTGCCTCCTTTGAAATTTCCCTGGGGGTACGGTGCGTACCCCCAGCCCGTAGCGCTGGGGGTACGCACCGTACATACACGGGTGGGGGTACGACTCGAACGTACACGGGGGGGTTCGACTCGAACGTACACGGGGGGGTTCGACTCGAACGTACACGGGGGGGTTCGACTCGAACGTACACGGGGGTATGCACCGTACATACACGGGTGGGGGTACGACTCGAACGTACACGGGGGGTTCGACTCGAACGTACACGGGGGTATGCACCGTACATACACGGGTGGGGGTACGACTCGAACGTACACGGGGGGGTACGACTCGAACGTACACGGGGGGGTTCGACTCGAACGTACGCGGGGGGGTTCGACACGTACACGGGTGTACATACAGGGGGGTTCGGCGCGAATGTACGGGGGCTGGGGGGGGGGGTACGGTGCGTACCGGGCCACCTACTCTGGTCGATTCGCGCCGTACTTCGCTTTTCCGGCACTTTTTGGGTGCCGTGAAAATATTGCCGTCCGGACTGCTGTCGGTTCGAATCGTAATTCCTGGGTCGTGAAACGCTGCCTGAAAGCGTACCGACGTCACGTCGCAGCATTCCCGGATCACATTCGTATGTATATTTTCGTCGGTCGGTGTTTTTTACGATTCGTACGGAAATGGTGTTTCCGTGCGAATCGTAATTCCATGTTTGTAAAGTTTTACGACCGGGTACGAGTCGGACGGGGAAAACGCTCCGACCGACGGTTCGTACCCGGTTTTTACCGGATCGTAATCGGCACCAAAGTGTAAAGCATTTGTGCAACACAGAAACACACAGTAACACAATGAAAACAACACAAAAAGACTCCACACATGTTTAAAAAAATAGAGAATACTTTTATAAATAAATTAAGACCAAAACGACAAAAATCCAATAAGTAATAGTTGAGTTATGAATTTTTAAAGAATCAAAAGAGTTCTAGTGCTTATGGGGGTCATCTGGCAACATTGGAATGAGACAAAGGCAACATTTCAAACCAACCACGGTAGAGCACAGGCCGGAGACAAGAGTCATATATTTCCGGTGAACAGTGGCTCTGGACGCGATGTGGCAGTTCCAAGTGCGATGCACCAGGTTCTACTCCTACAACAGGGACGATGCGTCCGTTCTGCTACATGAAGACTGGAGATGCATTGATTTCTCTGGTACAAGTATTTGGGTCCACTTCCAGTGAACCAGGTACAAGAGCAGGTTTAGGAACTTTGATATCCCTGAGTCTCAAGCACAGGAGGCAAGTCAACAAGCCCTTGGAGATCGCCTCAGCTGCAAGGCAGAGTCCAGTTCTCCTCAGCATGGTCAGAGAGCTGCAACCAGCAGGGCATCATCGCAGAAAAGCAAGCCTTCCACATCAGCAGCCCAGCAGAGTATCAGTCCTTGATACAGCACAGCTGTTCATCTTACAGAGTCCAGTTGTAGGTCCAGAAGAGCCTAATTTGGTTGAGTCAGAGACCTCGTTGTGCCTTTGCAGTGGGGGTGACATTAAAGAAGGGTCTTTGAAGTGCACCTGTAGTGAATTTTACGAGGGACTGAAAGGTAAATGAAACATGCCAATTGTGGATAAGCCAAGTCGCCACAGTTTAGGGAGAGAGCACATGCACTTCAGCACTAGTTAGCAGTGGTAAAGAGCCAAGAATCCATAATCAACAAAAACAAGGATTAGAAAAAGAGAAGGAGCAAAGAAAAAGGTTTGGGGCGATCCTTCATGAGGGCCATCTTGCAACACCACCCATCATTATTCATCACCACTCTGGCCATAGCATTTTGCCACTAGTGACCTGACTGCAGCATTGTTCAATTAGGGACTGCAGTTTAGGCTGTGCAATGGGCGTCTGCTTTAGTTAATGCAGCATTTTGAAGTTTTCAACGCATTGTAAACTGAAAACAAGGTGCATTTACCAGTGCCCATTGAGTCAGCTCCTACTAGTACTCCACTTCATTACTCTTTTCAAAGTTCTGTTCCAGCCTATAAAACATTTCTAAAAATCCATTCTTGTTATGTGAAATATATTGCTGGCCAAGTGATTTATGTATATATATTTTATGGCTTCCATGACGGATTACGCCTGTTCAAATTTCTCCCATTTGTGAACTACAATGACTGTCTAAACATAATCTTAGCACATGATGATCAGTGACACCCCACTATTCTATACCAAAACATCTACCTAGCTTAATTCCTATAACTTACCTTGCAGTTGAGCAACTTTTGTTACTGTCAAGTGAAGGTATTTGTTGAGAATAGTTTGTGGTGGAAGGTGAGGCCAGAGAGTAAAGTGGGACTAAGTGCCTGAATTAGAATTTAGCAGATGGGATACTCTGTAATGAATGTGCCAAATAAAATATATATATCCCATTCCCTTTCCTGTACTGCAGTGCATTATTTTTTCCACTGTATACTTATGGTAGACAGGATATCTGCATTTATACTTGACATGTGTGACATAGTATTTTAATTCATGTGCCTCTTTGGAGTCAGGGTAGAATTGAAAGGCAGTTGGAGAAGAGCAAAGCCATTGAAAGTTAAATAAGATAATATATTTTCCATTACAGCTGCCCCAGCTGCAGACTCGAGAGAGTAGCAGACCTGACTCTTGTATGCCTCCATTAATGTTGCACAACAGGAATACTATTAATTGTGTTGCAGATATGCCTCACTAATTAATGAGAGGTAATTTTTCTTTTTGCACATTAAGGGGCCATTTACAATCTCGCTAGGAAAGCCCTCCGTAACGACTCGGATCCGGAGGACTTTCCTAGCAAATCGAGCTATGAGAGTCCGACCGAATGAGTACGATACATCAGTTTGTCGACGGACTCAGTTCGCTCGAACTCCCATTGAACTCTATGGGAACCTCTATACCAAACATGTACACAGTCTCCCATAGCAAAAAAGGGTGGGTGGGGAAAATCGTGCACCCTTTGGCGGGCACCGCTGTGCCCGCCACACTGTGCATGCTTGGATCAGGGGGACCCATGGGCACCCACTATGACTAATTCGGAAGACCCCGGGTAAAGGGGGGGCCTGCCACGGCCTCCCAAAGTCTAATTCCCACAGCCATTTCGTCTCGCTGAATCGTGCATCGTACTTGTTCGTTCGGAAGCCAGCTCCATTGCGTGGCACGATTTGGCTGCGAACGAGTCGTAGAGATAGGATCGGGTTCAGAAACGATTCGGTCGTCACGGGGAGATCTTCCCATCGTACTTGGTCGTTCGGAATGGGGGACGATTCAATCAGAAACAAGGGCTATGAATCAGATCCCGGAAAGTCGTGTCCGATACGGAGGCCTTCCCAGCAAGATCGTAATTGGCCCCAAAGTGTCTGTTTTTACTATGAAACACCTTTAACAAAAAAACCACTTTTATTCTCGTGGTATTCTGGCTTAATAGCTTGCAGTCGGTGCTTTATGTGATGCAAGTGTTGGGAAAACCTGGCCCCTGTGACTAATAATATCAAAAATCCCTATGGCCTTAGGGGACCACCAATATTCTGCTACTGTGGCACTATGTAAACAAGTGTTTGCACTGAGCATTATTTACAATTTGTCTTTTTTCTTTTTTTCTTCTTAATATAGCTACTTCTGCTGGTCCACCATTACGTCAGGAGATTGCCACTCAGCTGTGGTGCCAATGGATGGAGGCCTTTCAAGCCAAATATCTCCAGCTGGTGGCTTTGAAGAAGGAGGGGGTGGAGGCATGTGCCACTGCCCCAAGTACCTCCAGCCAGCCACCAGTAACTTCATTCTGGCCACAACATCACCAACACCACCTCTTCATCATTATCCACAGACTGCCTCCTATGGGAGCTGGTGCTACTTCACCGAAACGTGGCAGACCTTCACACCCAGATAGATGCCCTCGAAGCCCTTTTTTAAATATATTTTCTTAAGTGTGAGGGGCTTTTGTTGTTGGTGGAGAGGATGGGATTTGGGAAGTGAATGAAATGAGCCACTTAGGGCCACCCGGTTCTATAAGACCACCTCTCAGCCTTCCGTACTAAATGAAGAGTCGGTGAGACAGTAGAGAATACATACCAATAATTATTTATTCATATTCACTCAAAGTGAAGCCCCATCTGCCCAGACACTAGGAGTGCTACAGAGGGAACTGAAATCGACAAACATAAAGATACATTAGGTACGTTTCATAACCGGAAGAAGACACGCCCACAGTGGAATTTCCCACGCAGGCGCAATCAAACAGTGAAATACAGAAAATACAGTTCAAAGCTCATATCTTACACACAGTACACAAGTCCAAGGTCGTTCCTTCAGGAGCCCGCCACCAGACAAGTGGGAGAGGGCCTCTATCTAGTGAGAAAGGTATGCACTGATAGGAATAGTGTATTTATTACTGGAACAGAGCAGGAATGGAGAAAACAAAACTCTAAGCAGAGCATTTCTCAGAACTTGAACAAGATCAGTTTTGAACAACTTAAAATGGCGTGTATAAAGAAAATGGTGCAGTGAATGCTAACTTGCATAGGGCAAAGATCAACATTTCTATTCTAACAGACCCTTCTTTTAGCATGAGCTAAAACATTTTCTTTTTTTTTTTTTTTTTTAATCTCTTTATTGACATTTTCATTTGATGCAAGCAAGGAACAGCGATTGTATAACAGAAGCAAAGAAACAATACACATAGGTGCCGATCACGATCCGGTAAAAACCAGGTACGAACCGTCGGACGGAGCATATTCTCCGTCCGACGCGTACCCGGGCTCAAAAATATACAAACATGGAATTACGATTCGCACGGAAACACCATTTCCGTACGAATCGTACAAAACCCCGACCGACGAAAATAAACATACAAATGTGATCCGGGAAAGCTCTGACGTGACGTCGGGACGCACGCAGCCTGCCATTCACGAACCAGGAATTACGATTCGCACCGACGTCATCCCGCACGGACAATATTTTCCGGCAGGCAAAAACTGCCGGGAAATCAGGACGACGCGAACAAGGAGTACCTGCACGCGACGGACAGACATGGACCCGAACCTACGTGTCACCCTGGCCCTCATAGCAGTCGACCTCCTCTACATGTTACGACGCAGATGCTGCAGAAGGTCAGAACAACAAAGGGAGGGGGGAAAGGGGGGGGCAGGAGCAGGGGCAGGCCACAAAACCCCCACCAAAGTCACACAGCACACATGCCCTGGACATACCTGACCCCCAGGCCCTGGTCACTACGAGGGGGTGGGGACGTGTCCAGCAAAGCCAGCGTCCGCCACCACGGAAGTGCTTGACGATGCGAACCGGCAACACAACAATACAGGTACGTCCCGTACCCACGCCTTAAGAGCGTGGGTACGAGTCGTACCACGCCCACACCTACGTCACCCCAGCAATGGCGGGACGGCTGTACCCACGTGGCAAAGGCCTGGGTACGGCCCGCACAAGCATTCCATAGCGTGGGTACAGATATGTACGGACCGTACCCCCACCCCCGTATGCATGGAGCATACCCCCCACCCCAACAGTGTAAGTATGACCCGTACCCTCACCCACGTACGTATGGATCGTACCCCCCACCCCAACAGTGTAAGTACGACCCGTACCCTCACCCGTGTACGTATGGAGCGTACCCCCCACCCCAACAGTGTAAGTACGACCCATACTCTCACCCGCGTATGCATGGAGCGTTCCCCTACCCCAACAGTGTATGTACGACCTGTACCCTCACCCCAACCGTGTATGTACGACCCGTACCCTCACCCGCGTACGTATGGAGCGTACCCCCCACCCCAACAGTGTAAGTACGACCCGTACCCTCACCAGCGTATGCATGGAGCGTACCCCCACCCCAACAGTGTATGTACGACCCGTACCCTCACCCCAACCATGTATGTACGACCCGTACCCTCACCCACGTATGTATGGAGCGTACCCCCCACCCCAACAGTGTAAGTACGACCCGTACCCTCACCCGCGTATGCATGGAGCGTACCCCCACCCCAACCGTGTATGTACGACCCGTACCCTCACCCGCGTACGTATGGAGCGTACCCCCCCAACAGTGTATGTACGGACCCTACCCCCACCCCAACTGTGTATGTACGACCCGTACTCTCACCCGCGGACATATGGAGCGTACCCCCACCCCAACAGTGTAAGTACGACCCGTACCCTCACCCGCGGACATATGGAGCGTACCCCCACCCCAACAGTGTAAGTACGACCCGTACCCTCACCCGCGGACGTATGGAGCGTACCCCCACCCCAACAGTGTAAGTACGACCCGTACCCTCACCCGCGTACGTATGGAGCGTACCCCCACCCCAACAGTGTATGTACGGACCCTACCCCCACCCCAACCGTGTATGTACGACCCGTACCCTCACCCGTGTACGTATGGAGCGTACCCCCACCCCAACAGTGTAAGTACGACCCGTACCCTCACCCGCAGACGTATGGAGCGTACCCCCACCCCAACAGTGTAAGTATGACCCGTACCCTCACCCGCGTACGTATGGAGCGTACCCCCACCCCAACAGTGTAAGTACGACCGGTACCCTCATCCGCGGACGTATGGAGCGTACCCCCACCCCAACAGTGTAAGTACGACCCGTACCCTCACCCGCGTACGTATGGAGCGTACCCCCACCCCAACAGTGTATGTACGAACCGTACCCCCCCCAACCGTGTATGTACGGCCCGTACCCACACCCGCGTATGTATGGAGCGTACCCCCACCCCAACAGTGTATGTACGGACCCTACCCCCACCTCGTATGCATGGAGCGAACCCACACCCGTGTATGTTCTAAGCGTACATATCCAGAGACAGGAGGGGTGTGTGCAGAGTCCTCCCAGCAGTGCCCAGAGACAGGAGGGGTGGGTGCAGAGTCCTCCCAGCAGTCCCCAGACACAGGAGGGGTGTGTGCCTATCACTCCCAGCAGTGCCCAGACACAGGAGGGGTGTGTGCAGAGTCCTCCCAGCAGTGCCCAGACACAGGAGGGGTATGTGCAGAGTCCTCCCAGCAGTGCCCAGACACAGGAGGGGTGTGTGCCTATCACTCCCAGCAGTGCCCAGACACAGGAGGGGTGTGTGCAGAGTCCTCCCAGCAGTGCCCAGACACAGGAGGGGTGTGTGCAGAGTCCTCCCAGCAGTGCCCAGACACAGAAGGGGTGTGTGCAGAGTCCTCCCAGCAGTGCCCAGACACAGGAGGGGTGTGTGCCTATCACTCCCAGCAGTGCCCAGACACAGGAGGGGTGTGTGCAGAGTCCTCCCAGCAGTGCCCAGACACAGGAGGGGTGGGTGCAGAGTCCTCCCAGCAGTGCCCAGATACAGGAGGGGTGTGTGCAGAGTCCTCCCAGCAGTGCCCAGACACAGGAGGGGTGTGTGCCTATCACTCCCAGCAGTGCCCAGACACAGGAGGGGTGTGTGCCTATCACTCCCAGCAGTGCCCAGACACAGGAGGGGTGTGTGCAGAGTCCTCCCAGCAGTGCCCAGACACAGGAGGGGTGGGTGCAGAGTCCTCCCAGCAGTGCCCAGACACAGGAGGGGTGTGTGCAGAGTCCTCCCAGCAGTGCCCAGACACAGGAGGGGTGTGTGCCTATCACTCCCAGCAGTGCCCAGACACAGGAGGGGTGTGTGCCTATCACTCCCAGCAGTGCCCAGACACAGGAGGGGTGGGTGCAGAGTCCTCCCAGCAGTGCCCAGACACAGGAGGGGTGTGTGCCTATCACTCCCAGCAGTGCCCAGACACAGGAGGGGTGTGTGCAGAGTCCTCCCAGCAGTGCCCAGACACAGGAGGGGTGTGTGCAGAGTCCTCCCAGCAGTGCCCAGACACAGGAGGGGTGTGTGCCTATCACTCCCAGCAGTGCCCAGACACAGGAGGGGTGTGTGCAGAGTCCTCCCAGCAGTGCCCAGACACAGGAGGGGTGTGTGCAGAGTCCTCCCAGCAGTGCCCAGACACAGGAGGGGTGTGTGCCTATCACTCCCAGCAGTGCCCAGACACAGGAGGGGTGTGTGCAGAGTCCTCCCAGCAGTGCCCAGACACAGGAGGGGTGTGTGCCTATCACTCCCAGCAGTGCCCAGACACAGGAGGGGTGTGTGCAGAGTCCTCCCAACAGTGCCCAGACACAGGAGGGGTGGGTGCAGAGTCCTCCCAGCAGTGCCCAGACACAGGAGGGGTGTGTGCAGAGTCCTCCCAGCAGTGCCCATGGAAAAAAAAGGGTGGAGTACCCACAGATCCAATTGCCACAATTGTCAGTCAGGTGCACAAAGACCCTGCAGTACATGTAACACATGTGTGCGAGGCTGGGAGTACACACATGCATACAGCCTAAAAGGGAACATGTCCACATGAAGTCATGTCAACAGACTACATACACAAGTACAGTGATCACCAAGGATGCCACGAATGATGCAGGTGGAGACATCGCTCTGCATGCATGGCCAAAGTTGAAGGGGTCCGTCACACACCCAGCTAATGTAGACACAGCTCAGCGCTAAATATTGGGAACACCCTGCAGGGAAGATGTCAGGGTACACAGAGGAAGGAATACACCTTGGGACAATTTCACCATGCAGTAACTGCTTACATGAACAGAGAAACCTAGCTAGTGATGGCACACAGATACCAGGGTACCCCATATGACCAGCACACTACTACATTTCCCACACACCCAACACATGATCACCACCCAAAATCATGTAGCAGCCCCACCAACAGCAATACCACAAAAGCAGTAGTGTTCTAAGGAAAAAAAAGGCTATATTCAGCATTTCCAAATAAAGTGTGTGTGGATAAAGTTCAATATTTACAAAGCCCATAGGGCAGTCCATGAGTCACAGCTGGATGGGGGACACAGTGGGACGCGTGTCCCCTAGCTTGCCTGCACAGTCAGACTCCTTCGTCTTCCACAGCGGGGAGAGC
This sequence comes from Triturus cristatus, assembly GCF_964204655.1. NCBI lineage: Eukaryota > Metazoa > Chordata > Amphibia > Caudata > Salamandridae > Triturus > Triturus cristatus. The sequence continues at coordinate 314,839,969 of NC_140584.1, read as the reverse complement.
ATCATGTGGGGGGAAGGACCAGGCACCGCAGGGACATGAGGGCGAAGGGTAGGCGTCGTGGGTGCAGGGATGGAGGACTCCACCACAGGGGGTGGGGCAGGGCCAAAGGCGTTGGCCAGGATGTCGCTGCACACCTTAGCAAGGTCCTCCAGAGACTCCCCTGCACCCGAAGGAACCACAGGCCCCAAGGAGGGGGCGGGGGCGGAGGGATGGGTCGCAGCGCCACTGGGGGAGGGTGTGGACAGGGGGGGACTCAACCACCCTGACCGGGGACTCCCTTGACCGCTTGCGGGGTGGTGTCACAGTGGGGCTCAGGGACAGAGCGGCCATGAAGGAGTCCTTGCCGGATATGTGGCCAGGAGAGCTGAGGGGAGGGGATTTGGAGGGAGTGGATTTGGTGGAACGCGGACTCCCACTCTGGCTGCGTGACTTACGTTTGCCCCCGACCCAGTGGGTGTCCCTACTTCACCCTGTGTGTGCGTGCCAGGAGGTGTGTGTATGACCTTCCCTGCTGGTGTGGTGCCTGTGTCTGTTGTGGTGGGTGCATGCTGACGTCTGGGTGTACGTGGGACAGGCATGGGAGTGGGAAGTGTGGATGGGTCAGGGGTAGGGGGTTGGACGTAGCGCTGCAGGAGACCCACTGCTGCAGTCAGTGTGTAGTCAATGGACCTCAGCAAGTTGCGTTGGTCAGCCTGCGATGAAAAAATGCCCTCCAAGTATGCCTCCATGTTGTTCAGCACTTGGCTGTGGCCATGGAGGACATTAAGCATCGCAGCCTGACCAACCTGCAACTGCCGCTGGATGTCCACAGACTCGGCATTGGTGGCAGCAGTGGAGACAGGGGCAGGGGGTGCGGTGCCTGGCAGGAAGGAGACATGTGGTGACCGGGCACGCTGGGAAGGGACACGAGCAAGTGGGAGGCGGCTGATGGCAATGGAGGGGGCGGGGTGAGATGTTGTGCTGCTGTCAGCTGCTGGTGCAGCCTCCGCCCACTCGGAGAGATCATCCTCGGACCCGTCAGCCTCATATTCTGTCGTGCCAGTGGACAGGTCCTCGGCCTCACTCTCCTCCGCCTCAGTACCACTCAATGTGCCAGCCACAATGTCAACGCTGGCACTGGTGCTCGGTCCCTCCGCTCCGTCTGTGCTCATGTCTCCCTCCGTGTCCCCCGACGATGCTGTGGGCAAGGTGAAGAGACAGCAATTAATCACACACCTGTATACATATTCCACATGAGTCCAATCTACATAGGTTACAGTGCATAGCCTGAAAAGAAAGATCAGTAACATCTACAAAACAAGGTACAGATGTAGGGCATGCAACACACAGTTGGTTGACACACCATGCCACTGAAAATCCATGGAGAGCATGACACAATAGCAAATGACATGAAATGGAGTTTGACATAGGAGCCAGGCCCTGGGGACAATACAGCACTGCATCTGCACCACACAGCGTTGCCGAAAATAGGGATGAGCAGGGACCATATCCATGAACTTGAGGCACATGCTGCATAGGTAATACAGAAAACATGCCCACCATGACTGGCTCACTGCACCTTGAGTGTATGTCCAGACAAACATCACACACTGGCCAGACCTAGCAAGGAGAATTCTGGTTCTGACATGTAGGCTTGGCCCGCACCAACCACCCCCTACATGAGACAATTTGTTGAGACACAGGTGGCACTTACATCTCTTAGTCTGGGTGAAATACACAGGGGCTGCATAAATGCAAGATTGGACGCCAAATACCCAAGGTGCGCCTGTCCAAATAATCATGTACAAATGGCCATCATCAGATGATTTTAAAAAGACACACAGGCACTGGCCACCGTGAGTATGAACAAGGAAAATCAGGTCAGGCTGTACAGTGGACACTTGCACTACATTTTACGTCAATATACATGGTGCCAGGGGACAATGGCACAGAGCACAACCTATGCTGTAGACACTGAGAGTGTCCACGTTTTGTGATGACACACATGACACCTATGAAAATATGCCCCAGGGGACAGTAGTGGCCACACAACTCCATGGTCCTGAATGGGAATGACTGCAACACACGCCACCATCCCTGCACTATGCGTATCGCACACTTATGCACATCATGTCACAGGCCACAACATAGGACATGCGTGCTGTAAGGCATGACACTTGAGAGACTAACTCCCATGTCTGGACTCAGCATCAGTGCCAGCTGACATGGAACCCACATGTACTGAACTGGACAGGGCACAGGCAAGGTCCCAAAACCTGTTACACACCACCCCCACACATGATGCTACAAGCATAGTTCACGTGGAGAAAGCGCCAGCCTACATTACCTTGTGAAGGAGTGACTACACACAGACCAGGGAACACATTGCAAGGAGGGGAAGGGAGGCAGGAGAGCAACGCTATACTGTGGGTAACAGGATCTGCACAGCACCTTTAAACCCTGGCAGTGTATCCATGCAACTGTGCACTTACGAATGCTGGTGACACACAACAAACACACATGTACCTACCCCCTTCCTGCTGCTGCTTCTCCTGTAAGCGCCTCTCCAAGTCTGGAAATACCACCGCCAGCACACGCTTGTGGATGTGGCTCAGACGGCGGCGCCCGCGGTTCTTATGGGTCTGAGGTGAGTCCCCCAGCAGGACCCGTGCAATCCTCCGCATCCAGCACCGGATATCCTGCCAGCGTTTCCTCACCTGGGCCAGGCGCTGCTTGCGACCATCCGCACTCCTCACGGCACTGACGGCGGTCAGCCATATCTGCTTCTTGGCAGAGGCGCCTACCTGTGAGGATGAACAAGTGACACAACATCAATACACCAGGCACATGTCACAGAGAGACATATTAGAACAAACTTGCTGTTTACAACAAGGCATAATATGCATCCAACGCATTGCACCATTGTCATAGGGACATGATCCTCTGGGGAAGGGCAAAAGCAGTACGTGCCATTGAAAGTACAAAGGTGGAATGAGGGCAACTACACAAGCAATGATCCAGGCTCACACTGTGCATCACAAGCTACACCAGGATAATGTGCAGCACCTCTAAGCAGTCACATGCCACAGGCCACTGACGCTACCGCAGCAGAGTACACAGACACACACAGGCACAGGACATTCACCTGCCATTGCCAAATGCAGCGACAAACCTCACTCTGCACATGTGCCACTAGATGGGGGGGGCTCACAGGTGTGGGGCTGGCCCTGCACATCAGACACACAGCACTGCTCCCTGCTCACATCACATGGGCAGGGTATATCCATCCCTCATGCAGCCCGGGTGCCACACTCCACATATGCACCCACCCACATGACAGGGGACTTACACACACACCGATGTCCAGGGTACGAACACATCATGTGGACACTCTCAGCACAGGTGCACAGAACTAACACACATCTGTGGGTACAGTCACCTGTCACACTGGGATGACCACATAATCACATGAGGACTGTAGAGGCCACATTCCCAGGAGGACAAGACAGGCAGAATGTGGCATGCACCATGCAGTGATTGTCACAGTAAACACAATGCAAGTGAGGACGGCAGACATGCACCACAGCATGCACTGGCTGGGAGACATCAGGCATTCCCCCCCTGGGACCCCCCCTACAGTACATAGCATGTGTGCCACACCTGGACACAATGCCAGAAGTCACAGTCACAAACAAGGGACACAGTCTCTGCTAGTAGACTCTGCACTCACCTGATACCCTGGTCGGCCATACAGCAGGGGGTACTGTGGGAGGATCACATCCAGCAAAGCCAGGTTCTCCTCCAGGGTGAAAGGCTGTGACCTCTCCACAGACCTTGACATGGTTCCAGGGAATCAGTAGCAGCAGCTGGGTCGTCGAATACAAAGATGTGCAGGCAAGTGCCTAGCTGGCCTGTTTCATGCACAGGAGTACAGAGTGATTGGTCACTCACATTTGCATCCTATGTTTCCTCCAATCCCTTCAAACCTAGCACAGTCAGTGGGTTCTTATTGTGTTTTTTTCTTGAGCATGTCAACTCCAGAACCACATTGCAACAAAGTAGATTCATTCAAACTGACTACTGCTGTGCACCTGCTTAAAAAAATTCTAACTTTAAACTTGGTCTCCATGACAACCAGCATGCATGTAGGCCTTTCTACTTGTCCCTCATATGTCCCCTATGTAATTTGGAGTTTCACACACAGGTACGGTGCGTCCCGGGGCCCTAGGGCACCACAAATGCATAGCAACGGCCCGTACAGGCGTGTGTACGGTCCGTATCACTATGGGTGTGCTTGCGTATGCGTACCCATAGTGAAAGTGAGCGTACGCACGCGTGTACGGTCCGTATCACTATGGGTACACATACGCGAGAACACCCATAGTGATAGTGAGCGTACAGGCGTGTGTACGGTCCGTACCACTATGAGTATGCATACGCGAGAACACCCATAGTGAAAGTGAGCGTACGCACGCGTGTACGGTCCGTATCACTATGGGTGTTCTCGCGTAGAACTCAGTGAACTCAGGCATGGTTAGACTTTACAAGACACATGTAAGGTAATAATGCAAAAGGTAGGCATCTTCTCTTTATGGTGTAACTTTTTATTTTGGTTGGGGTACCGGGGGGGGGGGGGGTATGACATGAGGGGCTTTCCGGGTGTGTGGAATCCAAAGTTCACTAGGGGAGTTGGTGTCCTTGCCATTTGAAATCCTCAGAGTCCATGCCACAGTCTTTGTCAACATTGGTCAGACAGTGACCAGCAAGTCCATGTGGCAGAGAATGTCTTTTGCTGCTGTGCTGCTGTTGCTCCAGTGGGCCAGGTGCCAGGCCAGGTGTCCTGGGAGATGGTGCTGCTGCGCTGACCCTCACGGTCTTTTCCGTGGATGACCCGCCCTCCTGCGGGGACCCTCAGAAGCAGGCCGTGACGATGTTTGGGATGCTCCGTCGGATGTCTCTTCCTCCTCCTCCTGATCCCTCCCTGTGGGTGCTGATGTTCTACGACGGAAAAAAGCAAATAAAGCAGTCTTGGATGCTTGAAAGTGGGAAAATCGATAGATTTGATAATACTGCCCTCACACACCCGAGAGTGTCATGCTTCATCATTGGGCCGCATCATACACCTAGGTGCAGACCAACACCTTAGGTGGAGCGCAATTTTTTAGAGTGAATGATGAAAGAAGGTGGTGAGGGTAGAGTACAAAGACAGAACAGTCAGAATATGCACAAAATTGTCGGATCGGCGGAGGACAGACGAGGGGAGAGAGGAGACAGTGCGTCTTTGGAGTAAGTGTGACGACAAGAGCACCCTCCCCCGCTGTCCCTGGTTTAGAGCATTTTCTCGTAAACTCTTATATGTTCATCCTCCTGGAATTTCCAAAAGAGTGAAGCGGGGATACGACCCCGAGTGAATAAGGTAATAAGTATCCGACAAGGGGTGTAGACCATACTCAAGGGACCAACACCCTGATGAATGCCAGAGTGACCCGGCTGGGCACGTAGATAGCTGGCAGAAACATGTTGGTTTTAGCAGGGGGATTGTAGGGTCGTTACCTGCCCTGGATACCCCATTTCGTTTATTTTAATCCTGCCAGAGGTTGACAAGAATAAAAGTGTGAGGGTCAACCCCTAGACAGTTTTAGATTTCTTTCTGCTCTTCTTTTGGTCCCTTCACTTTGAGAGACTATCTGTTTCCTTTTCTCTCAGAAGCACAATTTTGTGCATATTCTGACTGTTCTGTCTTTGTACTCTACCCTCACCACCTTCTTTCATCATTCACTCTAAAAAATTGCGCTCCACCTAAGGTGTTGGTCTTCACCTAGGTGTATGATGCGGCCCAATGATGAAGCATGACACTCTCGGGTGTGTGAGGGCAGTATTATCAAATCTATCGATTTTCCCACTTTCAAGCATCCAAGACTGCTTTATTTGCTTTTTTCCGTCGTATTATGTCTCTGTTGTGTGAGATTAAGTGTGTATGAGGGAGTCAGAGACAGTTCTATCCCTCGTCTCTTCTGCATTGTGGGTTGATGGTGATGTTCTACGCCTGATGGCACAGGGAGGGTTGCCCATGTTGTCGGCTATCCGACCGAGTGTACTGTGAATTCCCGTGAACACCGTCACGAGCTCAGCCTGTCTGTCCTCCATCCGCCCTTGGTGTCGCAGTAGACAGGCATGTTGCTCCGCATGTTGCTGGGCCTGCTGGGTCTTGATCTCATCGAGGGTCCCCTTCATCTCGTTGAGGGTGGACACAACCTGGGCCATGCCCGTGGTGTCCTACCGGTATGTGTCCAGGATGTTTCTGACATGGGAATATACCGGTTCCCCAGCCAACTGGTCAGGCTCGCACCTCCGCCGTCCTCCACTCCCACCACCCTTGCCCACTTGCACCTGGCCTGCCCTTGTGGGCACATCGGGTCTCCGGGACCCCTGAGGGGTGGCATTGGCGTTGTCGCCTGCCTCCTCCTGGGTGCCCGGTACACCGTGTCCCTCCTGGCCAGCCTGGCTGCATTGTGGTGGTGGGGCAGGGATCCTGGGTGTCTCCTGGGATGTGGCAGGAGTGGGAGTGGTGGTTGGCCCAGTTGTACCTGACGCAGGTGCTGCAGGTCGTTGGACACCAGAGGGGCCAGGTTGGTCGGGGTCGGGTTCGTCCACAGAGTGGTGAGAGTCGTTGCTGCCGGTGGCTCCGTCATCCCGCCGAGCCGGGTCCTGTAAGTCTTCCCCCCCAGTGTTGGGGGGTGATCCACGACGTTGACCTGTGTGTGAGAGAGACAATGTTAATTTTGTTCCATGCAACATCCATGTTTCATTGGTTTCTAAGTTGGCACATTTCCTCTGGGAATTTGGATATGTCTTGCATTCCACTCACAGTACACTTGTGCATGGTTATGTCCCTTGGCCACAGCTTTTGAGACTTTACCTATGTGTGACACAGTCTTACTTGCTGCGTCAATTGTGACTGCAGTCAGCAGTGGAGTGAGCAGGTGTGGCGAGCCATGCATTGGCGCCTTCCGTGTTGCACTGTACGTGGGCACATGGAGTGGTTCCACACACTTAGATAATGCAGGTAGCTGTCGTGCTCGTGCACAGGTTGTGACATGGCCCTGTGTTTTGCCATGGAGAAGAGGGGGGGTTCTGGCACTGGCCACCCCTGTCTACATGCACGCAGTCCACCTGCTGACGAGCAGACATTCCCACACCCCACAAGGCTGATTTGCTCTCCCTGTGTGTCCCTTTCTCGCTCCCTCTCTGTCCCCCTCTCCCTCCCTCTGTGTGTCAGCCTCCTCCCTCTGTCCGTCTCTCTGTGTCTCCCTCCCTCTCTGTCCCCCTCTCCCTCCGTCTGTGTGTCACCCTCAGTCACCTCAGCCCATCTTCCTGGGCACACACTGTTAGCAGATCTTTGAATGGCCCTTGGATTGTTGATGTGAGTTTGTTTCTGATCTCCAGGCACCCATTGGGTGTAGTGTCTGTGTCTACGCTGCTGCTGTGGTGGTGTGTGCTGCCACTCTTTCACAGTGTTGGCTGTTCATTAGCTGCTGTCATGTGCAAGAACGTGCCGTCACCCCCATGTGTTAATGCAAGGCGTCCGCCATTTGCTGGCAAGTCTTTCCTGTGTGGGGACACACTGTTTGTCTGGCTGTGACCTAGGCCATATGGGCAGGGGGCATTGTTGTCTGCTTCTGAGTTGCACTATGTGATTTTTGGGGCCCACACTCCCGCCATCCGGCTTACAGTGTCTTGTGTTGGTGTTTTCTGTGGCCTGTGACTTGGCATTGTCCAGCTGGGTGCATGGGGCATGGTGGTGCCAGTGGCATGTGCGTGTTCATGGAGTGTGGTTGAGTCATGTGATAGCTTGGGATGGTTGCGTGCCTGTTTGTGAGTTTGGTTGTGGATGTCGTTCCCCCCATGTGAGGTGAGTTGTTTGTGTACTCACCTGGGTCTCGGAGTCCTTCTAATCCGTCCACTGCCACCACCGGCAGTATGGCCATCACCCTCTCCTCCCAGGGATGGTATTCTACGCGTCTGCGGGGCGGCCCTCCTCCAGTGACGTTGGCCTGGTTGTGTTCGTGGGTCATTTTGGCTCGGACCCTCCTCCGCAGATCGTACCACCTGGCTTGGCATTCATGCCTGGTCCTTCTGGTGTCCGCAACAGCATTCACAGCATCGACAATCGTCTGCCACATGGCTGTTTTTTCAGAAATGCTGGTCTGTCTGACCAATGTTCCAAAGAGGTGTGGCTCGACAAGGACCTCCAACTCTCGGCTAGTGAACTTTGGATTCTTGTTAGTGGGCATGGTGAGGGGTGTGTGGTTGTGGATGGTGGGGGGGTGTTTGTGGATGGTTGTGGGTGTGTGGGTGTGGTTGTGCAGGTGTGTGTGTGAATGTGATGAGGGGGTGTTTGTGAAGGTGTGTGTGTGAAGGTGTGCAAGTGTAAGGTGTAGTAAAGGTTCTAGTATAGTGCTGTAGGTTGTCTGCGGGGTCTGGCAGCAGTGAGTCTGTTGCAAAGGCTCATGGTTTGTGTGTGTGGGCCCTTTTTATTGGTCCATTGGTGGGTGTGGCTGTGTTTGAAGTTTGGGTGGGTGTGTTATAAGGTGTGGTTGTGTTTTGGGCCTCTGTTTGGGATTTTGGCAGGTCAGTGAATGTGTTGTTTTTGTGCTTGTTGGACATGTTTTGTGGCTTTGTGCCATTCGAATGGTGTATTCTTGTGTTGTTTTGCTTTGTTCTGGTTGTGTACGTGCGTTTTTAACGTGTGTACGGTGTGTACTTCGGGCATTTTGTTGTACAGTGCTGTCCTTGTGTCTGGCTTGGTACGACTCGTACATGCGCGATGTTGTGTGAAGGTGCTGGTGTTGGGGCCTGGGGTGCGCTCCGTACTTAGAATGTTGGGGTGGGGGTACGCTCCATACGTACGCGGGTGAGGGTACGGATCGTACATACACGGTTGGGGTGGGGGTACGCTCCATACGTACGCGGGTGAGGGTACGGGTCGTACATACACGGTTGGGGTGGGGTAGGGTCCTTACATACACTGTTGGGGTGGGGGTACGCTCCATACGTACGCGGGAGAGGGTACGGATCGTACATACACGGTTGGGGTGGGGGTACGCTCCATACGTACGTGGGTGAGGGTACGGGTCGTACATACACGGTTGGGGAGGGGATACGGTACGTACATACACGGTTGGGGTGGGGGTACGCTCCATATGTACGCGGGTGAGGGTATGGGTCGTACATACACGGTTGGGGTGGGGGTACGCTCCATACGTACACGGGTGAGGGTACGGGTCGTACATACACGGTTGGGGTGGGGGGACCGGTCGTACATACACGGTTGGGGTGGGGGTACGCTCCATACGTACACGGGTGAGGGTACGGATCGTACATACACGGTTGGGGTGGGGGTATGCTCCATACGTACGCGGGTGAGGGTACGGATCGTACATACACGGTTGGGGTGGGGGGACCGGTCGTACATACACGGTTGGGGTGGGGGTATGCTCCATGCATTCACGGGTGGGGGTATGTCTCGTACATACACGGGTGTACATACACGGGTGGGGATTCGACTCGTACATAGGAGGGCTGGGGGGGTGTTGGGCGCGTATGCGGGCACACGTCTCCATGGTTGCTATGGGAGTTCGGTGCGGACGGTGTTTTTTCCATACGGTTGTAACATCGGACGCACGGGATGGATCGTGATTCCGCGGTCGGACTTCACTTTTCACATTTGTACGGTAAATCGGACACATTTTCCGACCCGAGGACGTGTGGGGAATAATTCCCAATGCGATTCGTATGGACTTTTTACCATGCGAATCGTGATTGGCAGTTTGTACGGCACTTGTACGATTCGTACGGTAAAAAGACCGGATACGAGTAGTACGGGGAATTTTTTTACCGGATCGTGATCGCTACCATAATATATTAACATAATATACATGATTGTTAACGAAAATAGAAGGCGTCCAGGCGCATGGTGAATAAATAAACATCTTAATTCGTAATCTCGTTAATCCAATTCTCTAAAGGCGCCCAGAGTTGTACGCCCATCATTCTCCTTTTCCTACCTTTAGCCCTGTATATAGCCCTTTCCAAATTATACTTGGCTAGTAAGCGTGCTCTCCAAGAAGAAAAAGAGGGAAGGTCTGGGTTCAACCAGGCTTGAGTAATGCATGCCCTCCAAGTAGACATAGAAATAAAAAGAAAGTTTGTCTGACCTTCGGATAGGTCGAGAGACGATACGCCTATTAGCACTAGTTCTCCTGACAAAACAATTGTCTGACCCATCAATATATTAAGAAAAGTTTGAATTTCAGACAGTACAGAGGACAATCGAGGGCACGCAAAAAACATGTGAAGTGCATCTGCTGCAAAGAGTCCACATCTGTTACATGAGGTACCTACAGTAGTACCCCATTTACTAATTTTGGCGGGTGAATAATATAAATCAAATAAGGCCATATAGTGCTGTGTACGGGCTCTCCCTGTTATTAATATAGTGTTAGCCAAAACTATGGATTCTTGAATTTTAATATTAACAATCCCCAATTTTTCGTTCCATCTGTTTTGATATAACAAAATATCGTCTGGAAGTGAGGCCAAAAGTAAATTATAATATGAGCCAATCTTTTTTTTGGTAAAAAGACTATCAATAAGTGGGATCCTCCTTAACCGAGATCGATCTTGCGGACGAAGATTATTGAAAAAGCTATGTATCTGCACATATTTAAAATAATCATTGCGGGTTAAGTTATATTTGCTCTCTAATGATGAAAAGGGAATTAACTGGCCATCCTGCAAAAGATCGCCTATGCAGCTAATACCTAAGTTACGCCACCGAGTCATTACTACATCCTGAAAAGTTACTGGAAAGATATTAGATGATTTAAATGGGGTATACACCAAGATTTTATCGATACCCATTTGCCTTTTAATTAGCCGCCAAGCACCGAACGCGGCACTCAAAATCTTAAACTTGTTTTTTTTTAAGTAACTAGGCTCTATCATTCTCAAGAAGCTTCCTTGGCATTCTGTACCCATTGCAAATTCATAGATAGATGGTGAGTGACTAGCTGGAATACGTATTCTAGGCCCAATTATCAGTGGTGATATAAACTGTAACACTGCAGCCAGATAGTAGTAAAGAAAATGAGGGATTCCCCAGCCTCCTCTTAATTTAGGAAGAATCATTTTTGTATATGACCTGCGATGGCCTCTATACCCCCAAAGAAATCTAGCAGACATCCTTTCCAACTGTTGAAGAAGAATCGATGGGAACGCTAATGGAATTGTCCTAAACATATATAGAAATTTAGGTAAGATCATCATTTTTAGAACACTGCATCTGCCAAATAAAGATAAATGAAGATGGTCAATGCGTTCTAAAGATGAGTTCACTTTTTTGAGTACAGGTGTCAAGTTAAGTTCTGGAATAGCAGCAACTGGTGATGTAATTTTTATGCCCAAATAAGTGGCCACTGGAACTATGTTTAGTTGTACTGGGGGATTCAGACCGACAAACAAAATTTGTGTTTTTTGTATATTTAACCTATAACCGGAAAAGTTGCCAAATTGGGATGCAAGATCTTGAATTATTGGTATTGCCCCCTTAATATCCGTTGTCAGTACAACTATGTCGTCTGCATAAGCTAGAGCTCTATATATCGTAGCAGCCACTTGAACTGGTTTTATATCCTCTGCGTTATTAAGTCTATTTAAAAAAATATCAATATATAAAGCAAAAAGAAGAGGTGAAGCAGGGCGACCCTGTCGAGTCCCACGATGGATGCTAAAGGGGAGAGATTTCTTCCCGCAAATACTAATACAGGAAAAAGGGGCAGCGTAAAGTGCTTTTAAAGCCGTAACCATTTTAGGACCAAAGCCCTTTCGGTAAAGAAGATCCCAAAGATATGGCCACGCCACCCTGTCGAATGCCTTATCGGCATCCAACAGGGTGACTCCCAAATCTGTGTTTGAACCGTGGGCCCAGTCCATTAAGGCAATTACTCGTCTGATATGATCAGTGGTATCTCTGTTAGGAATGAACCCATGCTGCAGATGCGAAACAATTGTAGAGATAACCCCAGAAAGGCGGCAGGCTAATATTTTTGAGTAAATTTTGTTGTCTGCATTTAAAAGAGATATGGGTCTGTATGAGGCCGGTTGTAAAGGTGGTTTCTCCTTTTTAAGGAAGGCCATGATAATTGATTCCAAGCATATGAGAAGTAACGCCTGTTTTAACACATGCCGAAAAGTTCTGCAGAACTCAAGAGGGATTCTATCTGGTCCCATGGCCTTACCCGCTGGTAGAGAAAGAATGGCTGCTTCTATCTCATCCCATGTGATATCTTTGTCTAGTAAGACTGTCTGTGTAGATGACAACCTAAGGATGTTATTATTGGCAGTAAAATTTAAGATCGAGTCCGATGTATACGACATCACCTCCGTATATAAAGACGAAAAACCTCCAGAATTTTATCAGGCTGATCATGAACTTGGCTGAATTCATCCTGTATTTTATTTATAGTGTTAAGGATTTCTTTTTGCCGAATTTTTTTTGCCAGAATATGTCCTGACCTCTCGCCCAACTCATATACCTGTGCCCGGAAAACAGCAAGCTGTTCTGCAAGTTTGGAAGCAAAATTCTCATATAACCTAGACTTGAATATGGCTAGAGTAGCTTTGATCTTCTCAGTAGCTAAAGAATTCTTAATGGCTACAGCTAGTTTTGTCTCACAATCCTGTATTGCATTATAATAAGTTGTTAATTTGCGCTGATACTTTCTTTGCTTATTAATTGAATAAGAGAGCGTCTCCCCTCTCACCCCTGTTTAAAAGCGTCCCATACCATCTGAATGGACGTTGAACCCATATTGAACTCAAAAAAATCCTTAATCCATTTTTCCATATGTTCACACATAGGATGAATCTGCTAAAAGCCTACGTTCAAATGTCTATGTCGTTACTTTACCCAGCGATCTAGAGTCTATTTTAATCTCTATTACAATGGGATTGTGATCCGAAATTATTTTTGGAAATATCTCATACTTGCAATCAGATATTAAAATGGAAGATATGAGAAAATAATCCAAGCTAACACATTTTTGATGGGGTGCTGAGAAGAAAGTATAGCCAGGGAGAGAATTTATTTTTACAAAGCCTACATCCTGAAGGCCCAATTCAGAGACCAAACTATGTAAAGCCTTAAACATCTTTTTTTTTTACCCTGTATACGGTAAATCATGGAAAATATCAAAATCTCCTTCCAAATGAATATTTAAATCACCGCAGAAAATAAGGGTGGCAGGCCAGTCTGCAAGTTCTACACTTAAAAAATTAAGCAAATCAGGATCATCTGTATTTGAGTCATACATAGAGCAAAGAGTCCACGAAGTACAATCTATTAAAATTTCGGCTATTACCCACCCACCATACTGATCGGTCTTGATCCGTTTCAGAACAGCCTGATTTCTTCTGCTAAGAATAGCCACCCCCTTAGTAGTGGTGCCTTGATTAGTGCAGCCAATTACATGCATACCCAAATCAGCCAACCAAGCTCTATTGTTCCATTTAAAATGAGTTTCCTGTATACAAAGGAAATCTAGCCTCATACTCTGAATTATTTGTGCATATATTCCCCTTTTCTTTTTATTATTAAGGCCGCAGACGTTCCAAGAACATACTCTGATACGAGACATCACAACAGGTTAGTCCATGTCTGAGCAATAGGTCACATACTGTCATATAATATAAATTGAATATTGAAGATGTTAAACAATGAAAAAATAGATATAAGTACAAAAGTCCTTCACAATCACAATGTTTCTTGAAGTCGCTAAAGCTGTCCCTGCTTGCCCCCCCACCTAACACCACAACCCCCCTCCACCCATTGGAACCCTTCCCCCCTCCCTTCCCAACACCCACCCACAAAGGGCATAGGGACTGAGAAGTCCCTGTAATGATGGATAGAGAAACTTGGTGTGGCTCACCGTTTGCCGTTCGCTTCCAGCTGCATAGGGTATCTTACTAAACAACAGACTAAGAATAAAGGATATATTTTATAAAATATGAAATAAAATCCTCAACTCTACAAAGTTGAATGAAGGAAAAGAAGAAAACAGGAAAGAAAGAGCATAATTGAGTTACAGCCTAACTCAAACTGCAAGGTATATATATATATTTTTTTTTAAAGTTTTTTTTTTTTTAAGTTTGTTCATATACCTTTCCCTTTCACATCCTAAATGAGCCATGATACCCATGATACCCCAGATAAGCCAGATAATTATCCGTTACAACGAAAAATTTACAGTAACAACAAAGCGATTGTAAGCAGTCCTTAGCAGCCTTCTCTGTAGTCAGGAAATCCTTATGGATGACTTTAAGCTTTGAAGGAATAATTAGAAAGGCCTGAGCACCCTTGGCTTGAAAAAGGGGAATTAGTTGACGTAGTTGCCAACGTTGTTGAACCGTAGCATGGCAATAGTCCGGGCGAACAAAGAATTCCAGATTTTTCCCCTTACGCTTCCGGTCTGGGCGAGCCAGATCGTATAAGGCTTCTCGTGCCAGAAAGTTGTTAAGAGTTATCAGAATGGCTCTGGGCATCGCTTTTGAAGCATCTCTAGATTTCTTCTGTAAAAAAGGAAACCTATGAGCACTTTGTATCTCAACTTCCCACTGCCACTGGGAGAGATCAGGAAATGCCTCTGTAAAGAGCTCAATAAGAAACTGCCGGACATTTGACCCCTCACTGGACTCGGGGATTCCAAGGATTCGTAAATTATTTCGCCTAGACCTATTTTCTGAATCAACCAGCTTCCAATTGATGTCATCCTTTAATGTATCAAGAGAAGAAAGCTAGGATTTCTGTTCAACTATAGCGTCTTCGATTGCCAAAATTCTTCCTTCAGCTTCCAAAACTCTAGCAGATGTTTCATTGCAGGTTTTAGCCACTCTCTTGAAATTATTTTGGAGTCGGCGGACTGCCCCTTGTATCCGCAGGTTCTCCGTCTTGGTTTCCTCTCGATGTTGGAGCATGAGTTGATATAGCATATTGAGTGTGACTTCCGGTTGGATAGGTTTGATCGTCCGATATTCGTGTAGAGGGTATTGACAAGTATCGAGAAGCAAGGGGGGGCTCTTTCCAGGAAGTACCGGGGCCTTGCACACCGTGTTGTCTCCAGGCACCCCACTCCGTTCTAGCTGACAAAGGAGTTTCATTATCAGCCTCCTCTTCAATTGATGAATCCTGATCTTCATCTTGAAGCGAGGTAGTTAAACTTGTATCGTCCCCTTGTATCGTCCCCCCACTCCTGCGCCTCTACATCCATACTCCCCAGCTCCAATGCTTTGGAGAGATCGGACATCGAGTAGAAACTGCCAGCTGAGTCAGCAGACTCTGTATCCACGTTGACTTCCGTGGTTGAGAGATCGATAGGTATGGAGCCTGGCGGCAAAGCAAGAAACACTGGATCGGTGATAACCGGGTCTTTGCTTGATTCCAGATGACCCCCCTTTAAGCTGCTTTCTGACAAATCTACCAGTGAAGACACAATCAGAATCTGCCCTACCGGTTGAGAAATGTTAGTGTTAGTATTAGTTGTTAACTTGGCAGGCGGTTCAAATACTTTATTAAATGCAGTATTTAAAGAAGTAGTCTCGATAAGGGAGGGGCTCAGAGGATTCACCAAAGTCGCATTTTTTTTTCATTTTAAAAGCCCCAGAACTACCGGATCCAGAAGGAACCACTGCAGTCTTTTGTTTCAATGTATCTAAACCTTTGCCCAAGACTGACTGATCCCCTGGTGCAGTGGTTCCCAAACTGTGCGCTGTGGCTCCCTGGGGAGCCGCCAGACCTAGCTAGGGGAGCCGCGCACCAAGTTTTTTAATGCACTTAATGTTGAAAGGTGTGATGGCTTCAGTTAAACTAATTAGACTTAAACACATGATGTTGGTGATTTGTAAGTGACATACCTAAAGCTGTGAACGTAGAGCTCAATTGATGGCATGGTGAGAGAGATGACCACCAAATCTCACTGGATCCCCATGTTCCAATACTCCCAAAGTATGTGGAAGATGCCTGATTTATTTTGTTAGACTCATTAATAGTTTAGTTTTCTTCCAAATGCACATTTTACACCAATGCAAGTTATTAGGAAGGTACAGTTGTCCTGTCTATTAAACACACTAAATATTATTCAGTATTTACATTTGTACTTGAATCATAGGTACTTCCAGTGCACATTTCTTTCAGTACACACACATTTCCAGATAGGCCTGCTCTCTCCTTGAGCACAGGGAAGTAAAACACCATATACGGCATAATGCCAACATTTGGAAGCAAGAAGAGGGACGTTTAAAAAAAACAAATCTGGTGAATTTCTTTTACTTGCATTAATTTGGAGGCAATTTTATGGAGGAGACAGCAAAAATAAAGCTGTATGTGGTTTAAAAAATTGTGAGTCACCCTGCTGAGACACGTGTGTTGGAACATATGACATGGGTAGAAATGGAAGTGCATGCAAATCTTCTTCAAGCGCAGAAACACTTTGGCAATGGGGCCTGCATGCATAGGGGTGCTATCTAGCACTGTAAGTGGGATAAAAAAAGTTTGAGAGGGTACTCTAAAAAAGGCAGGGGCAAAGAAGTGTAACTAGAAATATTTTATTAGAGGTGCCTCCTGAGTAATATGAAATACCTTGCAATATGATTATAATACCATCCTCAGCTTCATCCCAATTATTTTAAGGAAGAAAAATGCAAAAACTCCTGAGGCCAGGCATACATCCCCCCACCCTCCAGAAAAAGTAACAGTGGGGAGCCACGGGCAATGGCCAATGGGTCAAGGGAGCCGCGGGTCGAAAAAGTTTGGGAACCACTGCCCTGGTGTATTACAATGTGCATTAGTTAAACTTTCCTCACCGTTTTCACCGTTCTCCCCATTCAAATGGGACGTAGGGCATTCCGGGGGGGAAACCGGGTGTGCCGTTCACCCTGATGTTATCGGCAAGTTCACAGAAGATGTTTCCGTTGCGGTCACAGGAATGTCTGCCTCTGAAGCCTGGCTTTCCATTGCAGCAGTAGTCGTGCGTGTCTTCGGCTTTGACTTTGCCTTCTTCGTTGCGGTGTTGGAGCTTTTCGGCGGCATTGCGCTGGAGAACGCCGACTCCGACTTCGAGGCTGAACAGCACCTGAAACACCTGAAGCCCCGATTACAGTCCGCACAGAACGGAGGAAAGTGTAGAACCGTCCGCCTCAGCTGCAACAAGCCGGTGATCGCTGATCGCCAAAGCAGGTTAGTGGAGCGACGATAAAGGGTGGCAGCGTTTAACATATTAAAGTATCGGAAGCATGGTAATACTGGTAACTGGCTCAGCGTTGCATAGGGAAGCGAAAAACGGTGAGCACAGTTCAGCTGCTCTCACGGACAAAGAGCATGTCCGCCATCTTGCCCAGTCTAAAACATTTTCTAATAACAATTAAACCTGCAAACAATAGGGAGAAATCGCATTAATAAGCAATTTGGAACATTCCATATTATCAACATCAGGAAGTGAAACAGTGAGGAGGGAGGAAGTCTCAAAAACTCCCTTGTCTATATTCATCAAGTTGTCTATGTCCTTTGGAATTATTGTGGTGGTAATGGTGTCATGAATTGATATTTTCCATTTTGGGGTGAAAATAGTGGCACATTAAGAGCAACAGAAGGAAAGGCACTTTATAAGAACGCAACAGAGCACCAATATTGCAATGAGATAAATCACTTTTTCCAAAATCCAACCCCAGCTGCCAAAGAGAGACCAACTCCAATTTCCATTCTCCCTTCCTTTTATATTTTCAAGGATATTCAGAATGTGCTTGGCAATATTCTTTTCCATATTCGTTATCCTGACTACACACTGATCACCAACTACGGCGCATACACCACCACTCTTAGCCAGGGTGAAATCCACTGCATATCTAGTCTGTTCTGATTTATATCCGCATACTCTCCAACAGAGTGGTGAGGTTGCATAAAGCTGCTATGGTAGTGCTGGATAAAATGTGTAGCTTACAACCAAAATATTCTCTGGCCTTTTCACCTCTAGCCATAGAAGTACCATCCAATGTGAAAATAGAGGAAAGGATGTATGCAAAAGTAATACCCTTGCTATACTTATTGACCTCTATATCTGTCACCCCATCACAGAACTCTTTGGTTACAGTTCTTTTGTCGCATCTTACTTTAGGCTTCACACGTTTACAAGGCACACCCACAGGCAGTATCATTCCAAGAGCCAGATCGTCCGTACCATTATGGACATAGGAATAAGTCCCATTAGACAAGAAGAAAAACCCTGGGTGTGCATAAATTGGCCTATTATAATCCACTGCAGAGTAACGGGAATTCATACCAAAGGTACTTGGATCTTCTGAATTCACCAGAGGGAACGTCTCCTTATACACTAATATCCCTGAACAGTTTATGTATAATGAAGTGTCAGTATTATTGATAATAGGGCAACAAGCAGGGTAATAACCAGCTTACCGGGGAACTGTCAATTCCTTGTAATGCCAACCCACCAATGTTCTGTTCATCCATGTAGAAATGATCAGAGTATGTATTGTTATCGCAACCAGGGTAACCCACCCCCAATGGTTTTCTATGGTACAGGCATGGCCCCAAGTAACCAAAACCAAACACTCCTTTTACTTCTACAGAATCAGGTGGCCGAGTGTACGTATAATTCACAAGTGATAATGGGTATGCAGTCCACAGGCTAGTGACTGATTGAGTGGAGTAATAGGCTGTCCCTTCTCCGAAAAACCTCTTATTTGTCTCCAAAAATACATTACTCGGGCTGCTCTTTTGTTCCTTGTTGGAGAGATAACCTTACCCTTACTATGTAAAGGTACACTGTAATCATTTTCCAAAACCAATGATACCCGACACAATATTATTATCAACAAAATCACAAGAGCAACACAGATCATTTTGCCTTTCCTGGTCCACATCATATTACGTTGTGCAACAAGAACCATTGGATGCACCTCCTAAGCAACCTTTCTACCAAAGGGAAGCATAATGAATTGCAAAAGTGTAAAAAATGCAAAGAAAATATATCAGTCCTCAGTGTCCGTCAGAGCCTCACTGGTACAGGCTTCTATTGTCCATCAAAAAGTTGGCACTCTTGAGCACCGGCGGTGGAGCTTGTTCTGTCCTAAGCTCTTTTAATCTATCCCACGTCGATAAAGATGGTATACTGAAGGGTATACTTCTTGTCTCCCTAACTAATGTTCTAACAATAAGAGCAAAGTAAATACAAAATTCTCCACTAATTTTCCCTTAAAGCTGTTGGTACCAAACTCAGTACAACCTATCTTGTGCAGTCCATCCATAATATTTCTTCTCCTTAGCCGAGGGTGCAAATTGTACCTGATAGCTCCAGGCCCAGTGTGGTCAATAAACAAAGGCTCCTGAATAGCTTGAATCTCTCGGGGAACAGCTTCATTCAGAATGTTGTCATTCTCCTTATCGGTCTGGGTCCAGATCAGCTGGGCGTCGTTGAAGAGTACAAACCTAGGCACCTGCTCACACTCTGAATCGCTCACGGCTTCTTTGACCCACTGATCGCATGGTAGTGGCAGAGGAATCCTCCTGCAGTGGGTGGCATACACCCAGCTCTTTCGACCAGCAACCTTTACAGCCATCCGTGTCACCAACAGAACCTGCTCAGGACCCTTCCAGCGCGGTTCCAAACCTTTCTTGCGCTGAAAGTTCCAGAGCAGAACATAATCACCAGACTAAATATATCATGGCTGGGTCCCTCTGGTATGGAAGGTAGGGACTCCTGCACCTGTTGGTGGATAGAATGTAAACTTTCAGTTAACTGGTCAAGATAATCAAGCAACACAGGGTATTCAATATCTGAGAACCTACGAGGGCGTGGGACGCCCCAGACATTTGCTGGGCGTCCAAACACAACCTCGTAAGGTGAAAATCCTGTTATAGAATGGGCAGTTGTTCTTGTTGACAAAAGAGCTAACGATAGAGCATCTGGCCATTTCAATCCTGTTGTCTCTTGGATTTTTGCCAATTTCAGTTTGAGAGTACTATTGTACTTTTCAACCAAGCCCGCTGACTGTGAATGATTGGCAGCATGAAATTTCTGCTGAACATGCAACCCTTCACAAATCAATGTAATCACCCTCCCATTAAAATGACTTCCGTTGTCATTCCAAATGACTCGGGCCAGCCGAAATGAGGAATTAAACTCTTTAAGGAGTACCTTCAAAATCGTTATGGCAGTATTATCTTTAGTGGGGTAGGACGCAACCCATTTACTGAACGCAAATATAACCACCAAAACATACTTAAGGATATTGCATCTCTCTAATTCGATAGAGTCCATTTAAAGAACTTCAAAGTGAAAAGTTGGTGGTGCAAAATTACCAGGTGGTGTAGGGGTACCCTTCCCTGGATTATGCATCATGCAAACCATTCAGTATTTCACCTAGTGTGAAGCTGTCTTGGAGATACTGTCATTGCACCACACAGGGGCTAATAATTTACAACTGCCTTTTGCACTGTCTATTATCAGCTGGGCCATGCGCCATAGTAACCACAGGAAGAACATATGCATCGGGCAACATCCATTTCTGTATGACAGATTTATCAATCCAAAACCCTTCATCCTTCAACTGTGCTGTACTCTCCTGCCATTGCTCCAGCTCCTCTATTGTGGCTTCTCTCTATCTCTTTTACACTCTCAAGGGTATTTTCAAACATGACAACTTCAGGAATCCACCTAGCTGGACCTGCAATGAACATGCGATTCATCTTACTTCAGATAATTTCCTTAGCTACCTGATCTGCAAAAGCATTTACCCAACCCACATCATCTGTAACCTTCCTATGAGCACTGCACTTAATTATTGCCAATTTCTTGGGGAGCGTTAAATCAGACAAAAGGCTCAATATGAGGTACCCATGCTGAATCTTGGTGCCATGAAAAGTAAGTAAACCTCACTCTGCCCAAAGCCGGCCAAAATTATGGGCAACCCCAAATGCGTACTGGCTGTCAGTATAAATATTGACTGCCAATCCTTCACTCAATTCACAACCTCAAATAAGGGCAACAAGCTCAGCAGCTGGAGCCGACTGATAGGGAACCCTTGATGTCTCTACCACCGTGTGCAAAGTGGGGATAGTATAAGCTGCAATAGTTGTGCCAGCTTGTAACTTAAGCAAAAACAACAATTGATGGACAGAATGCAGAACAATGTCATACATTCACCCCAGTACAGAGATCTGGGCCTAAATCCATCGTTTTTTTGCTCACCATGCCATTCCAGTTTGAACCTAGCCGTATGCAAATCAGTCTTGACCCTGTGCCTCATGGGAACAGTCCAGCCCAAACTGCCAAGCCAGGTCCTCCCTGGACTGGAAACAAGCATCCTAGGACCGGTTTCGGGGTTTCACCCCTCTTCAGCCAGGATAGGTTGATTCCACTGGCATGGAGAGCACGGGACTCACGTCTGAGCATACCCGTCCCACTCGGGGTGACAAATGCAAAAACAACAATTGATGGACAGAATGCAGAACAATGTCATACATTCGCCACTAGGCCACTGGAGTCAATCTATCCTGGCTGATGACGGCTGATAGCCAGAAACCGGTCCTAGGATGCTTGATTCCGGTCCAGGGAAGACATGGCTTGGCAGTTCGGGCTGGACTGTTCCCATGAGGCACAGGGTCAAGACTGATTTGCATATGGCCATGTCTAAACTGGGGTGGTGTAGTGGGCAAAAGAACGATGGATTTGACCCAGATCTCTTGACTGGGGGAGAATGTCTGCATTGTCAGCATTCCGTCCATCATTTGTTTGTTGTAACGCTTTTCGCCCTAAGTGGGATTGGTATTCCCAGACGTGGGACCCGTGATCACTACGCCACTGGAGTCAAGCTATCCTGGCTGATGACGGCTGATAGCCAGAAACCGGTCCTAGGATGCTTGATTCCAGTCCAGGGAAGACATGGCTTGGCAGTTCGGGCTGGACTGTTCCCATGAGGCACAGGGTCAAGACTGATTTGCATATGGCCATGTCTAAACTGGTGTGGTGTAGTGGGCAAAAGAACAATGGATTTAACCCAGATCTCTTGACTGGGGGAGAATGTCTGCATTGTCAGCATTCCGTCCATCATTTGTTTGTTGTAACGCTTTTCGGCCTAAGTGGGATGGGTATACCCAGACGTGGGACCCGTGATCACTACGCCACTGGAGTCAAGCTATCCTGGCTGATGACGGCTGATAGCCAGAAACCGGTCCTAGGATGCTTGATTCCGGTCCAGGGAAGACATGGCTTGGCAGTTCGGGCTGGACTGTTCCCATGAGGCACAGGGTCAAGACTGATTTGCATATGGCCATGTCTAAACTGGGGTGGTGTAGTGGGCAAAAGAACGATGGATTTAACCCAGATCTCTTGACTGGGGGAGAATGTCTGCATTGTCAGCATTCCGTCCATCATTTGTTTGTTGTAAAGCTTGTAACTTAGAACACGAGCCATCGACATATAGTTCTACTTGGGGGGCAGATAGGGGAACATCAGTCAGGTCTACCTGTCCTTTTGTCTCTTCTTCCATCGGGAAAATACAGTCATGTTTGTCGACAGTATTATTCTCAGAAGGGAGGGGTAGTAACGTGGCTGGATTCAGAGTGGCACATCTATTGATCATAATATGTTTAGCAAACAATGTCAATTCATAACCAGCAAGACGCGCACTGGTGAGGTGCTGTGTCTTTGTCTTGTTCAAAAGTGTATCCACAGCATGGGTTACCATGACTGTAAGGTCAGTATCAAGTACGAGGCCAGCCGATTGCCTGATCGAAGGGGCCATCGTCACGACCGCTCTCAGGCAACTCGGGAGGGCTCCAGCAACAGGGTCAAGCACAGCAGAAAAATAAGCACAAGGCCTCTGCATACCTCCAAATTTTTGTGTTAGGACAGAAAGTGCACAACCAGCCATCTAATGGACATAGAGCATGAACTCTTTATTATAATTGGGTGTGCCAAGTATTGGAGCCGAACAAAGTGCAGCTTTTGATGGCTCAAAAGACTGCTGGCATTCCGGCGTCTAAGGCAAGGGCTCATGCACTGCTTTCATTGTTAATGCAAGCAAAGGCTTCATTAGTAATCAGTAGTTTGGGATCCACTGGCGAAAGTAGGGAGTAATACCTATAAAACCACGTGCATCTTTCTGAGTTTGTGGAATCGGCATTTTAACAACCACTGATACTAATATGCTCAGGGGTCAGTCTCCTACCCTCCTTCGACCACAGGTGACCTAAGTAGATGACCTTCTGTCGACAATACTGAAATTTGGAAAGAGAAACCTTATGATTAAAATGTGCCAAATGCAAACGCAATTTTACCGTACTATCTCTGCAACTCTGCTCCGTATCAGAAGCAATCAAGAGGTCGTCAACATACTGTGCCAACATATTACCTGGAGGAAGTAACAGTGAATTCAATTGACTCTTTAATGCCTGACTATATATACTAGGAGGCCGATTCCGATCTCGGTCGGAAGGGCATTGAATCGGGTTCAGCCGTAGCGGATCCAATTCCGATGCTTCTTTTCCGACCGATCCGTACACGGGTCCGTACGACGAAGTACGATGCGAAGATGGGCAAATTCTCTGACCGACTCGTTCCCAGCTCCAACCCAATCCATCCGACTCGGTCGCACGCAAACCGACGCGCGCAATGGAGACGATTCCCGACCAAATGAGTACGATGCTTGAATCGGACAGCTCGACCGAGTCGGAACATCCGGCTCACAAAAGCTCCCGGAGTCGGACTTCGGGGGTCGGCGTCGGACCCCCCGACACCCGCTGCCGTACGACTCGCACACAAGGGATGTACGGCGCGCATGGCACCGATGTGTACCCACTGTAGGGGCCGCACTTGTTCGAGACGTACCCATTCACTCAATGGGAGCACATGTATGCGTCGTACAAATGCCTCCCATTGACTTCTATGGGAGTCCGACCGAACCGAGTCTGACAGCATACGTGCACATCGTACTCGCTCAGTCGGTCTGTAGGGGTCCAGCTCGGTCGGAAAACACTCCGGATCCGACTCGGTCGGAGTGCTTTCCGACCCGGATCGGGAATCGGCACCAAGGACTTTCCATATAGCCTCGAGGAGCATGACAGAATTTAAAGCTTCTGCCGGCCAGTGTAAATCCAAATGAATATCAACTATCTGGGTGAATACGAATACAAAAAAAAGCATTTTTTAGATCAATAACAGAAAAGAACGTAGCAGTAGATGGAATCATTGTTAAGAGCATAGTGATGTCAGGAAGCACTGGAAACTGCGGAACCACAATTTTATTAACCTCTCGCAAATCAATCACAAAGCAATACAAATCATCAGTAACATCAGGGGAACCCGAAGGTGTCCTCTTAAGGATCGGAAGAATAGAACTATTGCAAATATTGGCAGATGGCTTCCCAACTACTCCCTTTCGTATCAAATCCCGAATAATCTGAAGAAGAGTCCATTCTCCTGCATGCAGTATTTTATACTGAGGTATAAGGGGTTGAGTAGCATTTTCTTTAACTTGTATAGAAACTAGTGGTATATGCAACAGACGCACATCTGTATCACCCGTGGCCCACAATGTAAGTGGCACCAGAGCAAATTCAACTGGAAGAGGCGCATCCTGGGACAAACACTACTTATCACTCACATCCGGACCCATAGTAATATAAACACCTGAAGGTCAACAATAAATAGTAGCATGCAATTTCTTCAATAACTCTAAACCCACCAAATTTTCACCACAGTCAGTAGTGAGAAGAAATGGAGAATCTACAGTAGAAGGGCCAATGGTAAGGGCAAAGGGGTGTGAAATGGGGCTTAAAACCTGTACTCCTGAAAAACCCACTGAAACATTATTCTGACCAGACAGAGCCACCTCAGCGACCATATGGCGGGAAACTGAACTTTTTGTAGCAAATGTATCCACCAAAAATTCCTTAGTCGATCTTTGCAAATCCGCCTTGACATATGGGCCACGCTGATCTACTGGTATTTGTACTGGTCCCGTACCCTGTCCCTGGCTGTCCTACTGTAAGACATCCCAGTCACATCATCAAAATCATAATCATCATTAGAATACTGACCATCTTTGGAATTGTCAAAACAATTGTCATAACGGCCCGCGGAAGCTGTATTGTCATGCTGTCTGCCTGTTCCACGTCCTCTATTACCAGAACCCGTCCCCATGGAGATGAAACGTTTTACAAAAGTACGGGGCACTCGCTGCACCAATGGCCCTCCTTCTTACAATATACACACTGATTCTGCCCTAACGGTGTTGCAGAAGGCTGCAGAGTACGTGACAGCTGTCGAGAAGGACCTCCCCATCCCCTATTATTTCCCCTAAATGCTTGCTGCAACAACACCTTCATTTTTAAATCCTTATGTTTCTTATCAGTCCTATCCTTTTTCTTCTGATCTCGGTGTTCATAATACTGGGTCATATTCAAAATAACAGAGGGAGAAGATGTGGACCAAGTACTCTCAGATGCCTGCAAATGAGTCATAATTTTAGGAAGAAGGTTAGAAACAAACCTGTCAATAAACAATCAAACTCCTCCCCCAATAGACATATCCTGCCCTCTATAGTCCAAAAACATATCTTCAAACTGGGTAAAGAAATGAGACACACTCTCATCCTTCTTCTGTCGACAAGCTGTCAATTTGTCCTAGCTTACCTTCTTAGGTGAAATAAGTGAATGCATATATGTAATGCTACGACCTAGTAAAGCAAGTGTCTCGGTGCGGGGTTTTTCACCTGGCTTCCTTTCCTGATCCCATCCTTTGATTACATCCCATGTAGCTCCTAGCTCTGCGACATGATCTTGAGTATGAACCTGTCTCCAAACACCAACCAGAGCGAGAAGACGCAAAAACATTTCAATATCAGCAAGAGTCATTACAGTAGAAGAGGCAGCCTCTGTTAATTCTTTATGATAAGCTGCAGGATTTTTTCTACGGTCAGGCAAATTAGCATTAAGGGCTAAAACCTCACTTCTTTTCCACAGAGTATAAACACATTGCTCCTGGAAACTGGCTGCTGCAGCCCACCTTGTGACATTAGCACGCTGATCTGTTAACTTAGGTATTTCTGTGTGATATATGGAATAAACCTCAGATACTGAGTTATCAAAGTAGGGCTCCTCTCATGTAATCGAATCACTGACAAAATATCGACGACCACAATATTGAGGTACAAAAATATCAGGACATATATATCGATGTCAAGAATATCGACATACTATCTACAACTAGGTAAGTGCAAATTTTTTAAAAAAAATATCGTTGTTGAAAATATCGAAGTATAAAATATAGTTTTTTAATATATAAAAAATAATGTAAAATAAATTAAATAATACATATAACTTATTTTTTATAATTATTAGAAAATGTTAACAACTATAAATAATAAATGTCATGTAAAAATAAATTGAACATATATCTGTTTAAAATATAATATATATACTTACTTATTAACATTTATAAATAATTATTTTAATATAAATTGTTAAACATTTTAAAAAGTATAAATACATATATATACACATACACCAATAATATAAATAGAAATACACAAAATATATAACAAATTAAAAAATTACAATATTGTCAATCTTTTTAAAACAAATTATACACTACATTAACTAAAACAGTATAGAAAATATTGTATAGCGGAAGGGATACAATTATCATTCCCACTACAGAGAGTGCAACAGTAGGGAAAGTGTTGGATAGCTTAGGGGTAAACTACTATTCCCACTCCAGAGAGTGCAACAGTTGGGAAAGTGTTGGATAGCATAGGGGTAAAAATTACTATTCCCACTACAGAGAGTGCAACAGTAGGGAAAGTGTTGAATAGCGTAGGGGTAAAAATTACTATTCCCACTCCACTGAGTGCAACAGTAGGGAAAGTGTTGGATAGCGTAGGGGTAAAAATTACTATTCCCACTCCACTGAGTGCAACAGTAGGGAAAGTGTTGGATAGCATAGGGGTAAAAATTACTATTCCCACTCCAGAGAGTGCAACAGTAGGGAAAGTGTTGGATAGCATAGGGGTGAAAATGACTATTCCCACTCCAAAGTGTACAACAGTAGGGAAAGTGTTGAATAGCGTAGGGGTAAAAATTAATATTCCCCCTCCAGAGAGTGCAACAGTAGGGAAAGTGTTAGCTAGCGTAGGGTAAAAATTACTATTCTCACTCCAGAGAATGCAACAGTAGGGAAAGTGTTGGATAGCGTAGGGGAACAAATTACTATTCCCACTCCAGAAAGTGTACCTGTAGGGAAAGTGTTGGATAGCAGAGGGTTGAAATTAACATGCTTATCAATGTTTCTTTTTTTTATTAAATAACCAATTAATAATTAATTAACAATAAATTAATTATGAATACCAATAAATAAAAATTAATAATTACTTTAATAAAATTAAAATATTTCCCACCCTATTCCCCTATAAAACCAACAACCCTCTCCTAACATTAATTAACACAATTAATATAATTATCAAGGAATAAAAATTAATTACCAATAAATTATTTATTAATACCAATAAATTAAAATTAATAATTACTTTATTATAATTAAATTACTGCCCACCCTATTCCCCTATAAACCCACAACTCGCTATGGAAAAAGCAACCACATCACAGAGGCCGCACTACTCACCACCACAGATGACATCCGCACCCTCCTGGACAGAGGCAAAACTGCAGCCCTCATCCTCCTTGCCCTCTCGGCTGCATTTGACACCATCTCTCACGGCACCCTACACCCAAGACTCCATGATGCTGGCATCCACGACAATGCCCTAGAATGGATTTGCTCCTTCCACACCGGCCAAACACAGAGAGTCAGACTACCTCTGTTCTTCTCAGAACCCACAGAGATCAACTGCTGAGTATCTCATGTGCCCTCCCTGAGCCCCACACTTTTCACCATCTCATGGTCCTGCTCACAGCCATCATCAAAAACCACAGACACAACATTGTCTCCTACGTCAATGACACCCAGCTGATTCTTTCTCTCACCAACATACCCACAGTCGCCAAGAATAACTTTCACAATGGGATGAAGGCTGTTGTTGCCTGGATGAAGAACAGCTGCCTCAAGCTCAACTTAGAGAAGACAAAAGTCCTCATCATAGGCTCCAACCCCTCTGCCTGGGAAAACACCTGGTGGCCTGCAGCACTTGGAACCGCTCCCACGACCATGCACAGAATCTCTGCATCAACCTGGAGTCCTCGCTCACCATGAACTGCCAGATCAAAACCGTCTCCTCACCCTCCTACCACACACTACACCTGCTCTGAAAGATCTTCAAACGGATCTCTACCGAGTCCAGAAAAACATTCACACATTCACTCGTCAGCAGCAGACACACTTCAAGCCAACATCACCCAGAAACTCATTAAGAAATTGCAGAACATCCAGAATGCCTCCGCCAGACTCATACTGAACATCCCCAGTTGCAGCCACATCCCCAACCACCTCAGACACCTCCCCTGCCTGACAGTCAACACAAGAATCACCTTCAAGCTCCTCGCACACACCTAAAATGCCCTACATGACATGGAACCTGTCTACCTCAATCACCACCTTTCATTCCACATACTCTCCAGGGACCTTCGCTCCACCCAACTGGCCCTGGCTACTGTCCCATGTATCCGCAAGACCACAACCGGAGGAAGATTGTTCTCTTACCTTGCACCGAAGACCTGGAAGACCATGCCTCTCCACCACAGGAAATCACCGTCACTGACTCAATTCAGGATGTGCCTGGCTCTTTGACTGAACCAAGGTACCTTCAATGGACCAGCAGCTCCCCCCAGTGCCTTGAGACCCTTTGGGGTGAGTAGTTGCACTTTACAAGCCATTGATTGTTTGATTGAGGCTATGTAGGACTATATATAGTCCTTTTATGCGTGGGTAGGTAACTGGAGTTAGTGTGGGCTATTGCTCAGGTAAAAAATCTGACAGTAATTTGGTGTTGCTTTCACCACATCCACTCCACCAAGCTTGAGAGCCACTTATTGTGGACATTCATAAGTGAGACCTCAATATATCACAAAGGGGGAACAGGTCTAGGGGTTTGGTGAATGGATGGCAACTGGTAGTTGGCGAAAGGTGTGACAAAGACAACCACTTCACAACACCAATATTCATCAGGGCAATAAGCTGCACATCATCATCATCATTGTTAGAAATTTGGTTTCTGCTGATAGAGGTATGCACTCTTCTCAAGCAGGAATCACAATTCAAGTCAGGGTAAGTCAGATGCACATTCTAATTTTCCCTGTGTTCAACCCATTAAAGTAAAACAGTGAAAATACCACACAAAAAGATACCACAACTGATTTGAAACATAGAGCATACTTTAATGAACAGAACAAGACCACAATTATAAAAATCCAATGAGTAAAGCCAAAGTTCAGAATTTCCAAACAATATCTTGAATTACAGTGATTCAAAGCATAATGCACCAACTGGGGCTATCTGGTCATGCTACACCGGGTCGAATCCAAAAGTTCAGGATGCCCACAATAGAGCACAGGTCGGATGCAGGGACCAACCTTGTCCTGCTGCACTGTGCCTTGTCTGCATCATGACGAAGATCTGATGCAGGGAACAAAGAAGGCAATGTTTCGTCGCCGATCCTTAGGACGTAGGGGATGCATCACTCTCAAGCTGCACAAAGTCAGAGATGCACTGGAAAAGCAGGTGATGGGCCGTGCCAATTGTGATGCAATGTACTCGATACTCACAGTCGCTGTGATGCGTTGTCGTCAAAGGAGATGTTCCGGTTCCAAGCCGTGCAACAAAGGTAATGTATGGATATTGGCAGTTGCAGCCCTTTATACCCACTTCCAATGACAGAGGACTGAATTGGCAGCCTTTGGCAGGGCAAGACTCTCATATGACAGAGTCCAGGTGCTGTAGGTAGATGGGTTGGAATTCCTTGATGTCCCTGAGACTTTAAATGGAAGGCAAGCAGACAAGCCCTTTGAGTCACTTTGGTTTCTGGGATGGAGAGATGCAGGTTTAGTCCTTCTAACTTCCAGGCAAGAGGGCAGCAGGTCAGCACAGCGAAGCAGGAGTCCAGCAGAGTAGCAGTCCAGCAGAGTGGCAGTCCTGGTAGCAGTACAGCAGTCGTTCTTTATGGCAGAGTATCCTCTGGCCCAGAAGCATACTGAGTTAGTTGTGTCAGAGGTCCAGTACTTATACGCATAGGAGCCTTTGAAGTGGAGGAGACATCAAAAGGTACCAGACTAGATGGCTCTAGACTAACTACAGGGGATATGCAGCCCTTTTTGCACGGACAGGACAAAGCCTATTGAGGTGTAAGCTTAGGGCCTCCCTCCCAACCTGCCCAGGATGGCCCATCAGTCACTCCTAAGCTCTCTTTTTGTGTGGCAGTCTAGAGATAATGCACAAAGCCCAGCTGTTACCCATTCCAAATATGTATTCAGAGACAGGCAGAAGCCACCAAATGGCTAAAGGAAGAAAATGCCAACTTTCTGTCATTTTCAGAACTACAATTTAAAATCCACCTTCACCAAAAGTTATGATTTGAAATTGTGATTCCAGAGACAGAAAACTTGAGGGTTCTATTTCTTCCCAACTGGAAATTACTCATAAAATGTAATACGGTAAGCCCAATTTTATCCTATGGGTGACATAAGTCTTGCATAGTGAAAACCCATTTAAGAGTTTTTCACTACTAGGACATGTATAACTTAAAACTAAGCACATGTCCTACTTTTTAAATAGACTGCATCCTGCCCTTGGACTGTTCAGGGCTTACCTTATGGGTTACTTATAAGCATTAAAAGGTACACACAGGCTCTGCAGTGACAGGCCTGAGACATGTTGACAGGGCTACTTAAGTGGGTGGCACAATCAGTGTTGCATGCCCACTAGTGCATTTAATTTTCAGGCCCTGGGCACATATAGTGCACATTGCTAAGGACTTCTATGCAAATTAAAGATGCAGATGGTGGACAAGCCAATGTGTCCATGTTTTAAGCAGAGATCAATGGATTTTAGCATTGGTTAGCAGTGTTAAAGTGCCTAGAGTCCTAAAGATAACACATGAATTCACACAAAAGGGGAAAAGGAAGGCAAAAGGTTTGGGGGTGACCCTGCAGAAAGGACCAGGTCCACCAATCATCTAATCTGTTTTGCAAGGAAGTGAAGAAATGACAGTTCAATTAAATGCATTGCAAATAATTGACCCAAGTTATTATATATCTAAATGTTCTATCATCTAGGTTTGAAATATATAAATTATGGCGGAGTGAGCCCACATAGTTCTACAAATTGTGATTGCTAAAAGAAAAATGATACTGTATATAAATTCCAAATTGTGAGGTGCATTTGCATTCTTCTCTAATTGTCCGTCTTGGGTGCCAGGCTGAAATGGTCCAGTACAGTAGGCAGGAGTGTTATGGAGCTTTCGCCTTTCATGCAGTAGAAGAGAAGGCCTGTGGCTTGTAAAACAGAAACAAAATTGTAGAATCAAGGGCAAGGACAGAAGTTAAGCTTCCTGAGGAATGAACCTATAGGCAGAGCAAGAGTATAGGCTGCTGCAATCATTCATCATAACTCATGTGTGATTAACTGAGAAGTGAGAGCAATTTTACAACCAGTTCTAGACAAATGGCTGCATGTACATGGCAGATCATCCTCAAAACTGTCATACCATTTAGCCGAATGTGTCCAACAAGTGATGATGTGACATCACATGTCTGTCTCCAGTTACAGGTCACCACAACCACAACCACATAATAGAGGAGTTTGACATTTGAGCCAGCACGGAATTCCCAGCAGTTACCAAATCAATGTACCTCTCTCCAGTCCACAGGGCTGAATAGGCCTCTTAGAGTCAGCATCATGTTGGTTTCCCTTTGGAGTAGACACCTTCCTTCTTGCGGCTATTGAGATAGTCCCGCCCTGAGTCCTGACTCTGAGTAACAAATCAATCTGACTCCTGACAGACCCAAATGAGATTGAGAGTTATAGACCTATAGTGCATTGATGAACAGGAAGAGCAAAATAATTTGAACATTTTGTGTAGATTTGTATTTGTTTATTAAACTGACTGGTTTGGTCTCTGAGGAACCAGAGAAAAAGTACAGTAAGGAATGGACCATGCAAGTAAATCTAACTAAGTCTGAAAGAGCCAATCACCTCCAGGCAAAATCACCTATCAACCCCCAAACATTGAAATCAAGTTTACAAATTAGTTGAGCACCTTCCCTGTTTGCCACCGCATGTATCATCAATTATCACTCACACTCACTCAATAATATATCATTCATTGGTGCAATAATTACCTGTTCCAATCCAAGCAGGGTGGTACACAATTTTCATATTGTATCTCCTTTTTTACCATGAAATCAATACACTGGCAGTCTTGTAAATTTGATGATCTTTACTGGAGCAGCCATGCTGGGGAATGAAAACAAGGATAGGCAAGGGATGGAAGCAGGTGTTGTCTCCAATGTCTTTGAAGTGAATGGAGATACCTCTTCACTGCACACTGGTCCAACTTCAATCTAGTCATCATGAGACTAAATGGCGGGGCTGCATACGTCAGACACAAACAAAATAAATACTATTTCTCTAGCTAAATCCATTGCTTTTTTGCCAAACAGTTCAATGATAATTTGAAAGTTCTATGGTGGCCTACTCTTTTAGGAAAGTAGAGTTTCTCCTCAAAATCAGGAGGCTAGCCCAGAAATTGGTCAGCTAACACACTTGAGCCTGATGAATCGCCCTTATCCTCTTCATCCTGTGGTCTTTCAGGAACGGTGTTATTGTGTGGTATGAAGTGTTGGTTCATTTTAATCATGGTGAATCTCTCAATGTTTTGACGTGAGAGACTGGAAGTTCTAACTGTGACAACTGTGCCAGCTGCACTGAACACACTCATCAGATACATTGGCTACCAGAAAAGCCAGATAATTTATTGCCAGCCTGCTGAGATTTGGCCATTGGTGCACCTTCCCATACCAACAGACCAATGAGTTTTGATCTACGTAGACCTCTTGTGGGTCATTCAATAGTCTTGTACAATCCTCTAAATGGTCACTGGGGATGCCATTTGCTCGACCTCTTTTGCACTTAACTTTAGCTCTGCTACTTGAAACCAAGCCAATGCAGAGGTTGGACCTGATTCTTCTGTTGTTGGTATTGTTGTTGGTAGTGTTGTTGTTGCTGGCATTTGCTGGTATGAGGCAACAGCACTGCCCTCCCTGGAGGTTGAAGGTGGCATTCCGTAACTCTAGCAGTTCTTCTTATAGGTCTCTCATTTGCTCAACAATCCATGTCTTATATAGTGGAACATCCCCTTCTGAAAAAGGAATGAAAGTGGCCCGTATTTTTGTGTACCATGGATTAAGTATTGTGGCACAGGTGTACTCTTTGGATGATACAATATTTCTTTGCAGCCTTGAATTAATAGCCAATCAAAGGATTAAGCTCTCAACCAACTGATACACTTCTCCGTTCACACTGGTGAACCTTTGCGCCACCTTTTATAACTGGCCCTGTAGTAGATGCAACAATGGGGATAGGTTGCTCACCGTACTGCCCTCCATGCTGACTCACCATGTGAAAACCTCAAAAGGAAGTAGCATCTGAAGCAGGCACCTCCATGGTCATGCTTTTCCCAGTTGCATCCCCACCTCTGTGACGGAGATAGTCATTGATCAGTCTGTACTGCTCAAACAGTTGTTGCACCATGTACTCTATTAGCATGCTGAATGATAATGAACTGCTTCCAGGCTATAAAACAATGGCTTTAAATGAGTGCAGATTATTCTGCAGGTGGTCAGTATGGTGCTGACTATGTCATATGTGTTTAGAAAGTCCTGCACAATCAGGTTGATGCAATATGCTTAACTCTGAAATAGCCACCATCTGCTGTGGCTTTGTCTATATTTCTGCCATTGTCCATGGCAACAAATCCGATTCTGAGACCTCTGGGTCACAGACATTCAAACACTTTGCTGTTAAAATCTTCCAATATGTTTTCAGCTGTATGGGTCTTCCCCATGGTGAACATTGCTACTGTTGCATGCCATCAAATGCCCCTAAAAGTTTCTTCAGTGCTTGGGCTTGTAAATAGCTGTTGCCTAACCCCTAAGAAAGAGATACAGTGTGCAGTGATACACATGTAATCATTTGCTAGTCAACTGATCCAGTTGCTTGTTGTCAGGTGATTAGTGTGAACAGCTCTCTGCTGCAAAGCTTGTCCAACCAATTGCAGCACATTGTGATGGAGTGCTGGGACAGCAACTCTGACAAAATAGATCTGGCTGCGAACCTTCCATTTTGGGCAGATGGCTGCCACAAATTCTAAAAATCCCACTGCTGTCACAAAAGAAAAATGGAGGAGGTCCAATGCTAACATTTTAGCCAACTTCCCATTGTCAAATGTGCCGTTGAGCAGTTGTGTTTGTAGCACACCTTCTGCCTACACTTGCCAAAATAATAACTTGGATTATTTTGTTTGGGCTGCCACTGATAAAGGAGATGTCCTGAGAGAACCAGGAGGTGGTAGACTCAAAGCTACGTCTTGCGGCAGTCACTGTAAGTGATGGTGCCCCATATGAGTCTTGTGCCACCCTCTTCTTCCTCATCACCTCCCACCAAGATCAGAGCTGATTCCCCTCTCTCAACACCACCACACCTGAAGCAGTTGTTTGAAGGTGGCCCTCCTACTCGATTCCGTGATTTTTTTTCATATGAGTCATTTGTCCTCCAGCAACATAGAGCAAACCAGGTTTAACTTGACAAACATTTGTGTGGCAAATGGAGCATATTGCAATGTTATTGTTAGATCTGGGGGTCTCTAGTTGGCAGAGGTAAGTACCTTAGACCAAATAGGGACCCTTGCTTCTAGTCAGGGTACAGGGACACACACTGTAGATAACCCCTGCTCATCCTCTAGGTAGCTTGGCTCGAGCAGACAGGCTTATCCCCAAGGCAATGTGTTAAGTATTTGCAAGTAACCACCACAATGACCCCCCAGTACACCACAAATGCAGACCACACAGGTGAGTATATTAAAAATATATCTTTATCTAGTTTCAGTAACAAAAATCAAAACTACCATAGCATTGCACATTAGTTTCCGGTTCTCTTCAGCTTTCTCTGGTTGCTAGGAAGATAAAAAGGATAGTCTCTAGTCTCTCGTGTGAATTATGATTCAAGAAGAATTCGTTTGCAGGCTCTCAGTACTTCAACAAACCCGTTTCTCCAGCGGTGCCCCTGCGCGTATAACCGAAGCACTCCTCTCAGTCTGCTCGTTGCAGGGTTTCTGCAGCTCTCGAGTGATGGACCAATCAGGTCGCGGCTCCCTCGACGAGCCCCCAGTGACGATGTCAGATGTCACCGGAGGCAGCCACTCGCAGCGCGGCTCCTCCGGCCAAGCCTCCACCAGCAACCATTCAGGTCGCGGCCTCCTCGCTTCTTTCTCCGTGGCTTTGCGGAGCGGGGAAAAACAGCTACTGATCAATTTCGGGCCCCGGGCCGCGGCGCTGAATTGCGGGCAGGGTATTTTAAGGCGCCCAGTGTCAGCGGGTCGATCGAGACGCCGCCAAGCCTCACAGCAGCTCAGTTTGCACTGGGGACGCCCACGATCTTTTGGCCACAGCAATACACGTGCCGATGAGCATGTCGGTCTTCTCAACGCGGCAGCCAGTTTCAGGCAAAGATCAGCGCGGCGCTCTCAAGCAAAGCAGAGAGCAGCCAGCGCACTTCACGGGGCAGATGTTTCAGGCACTTGACACACAGCCCACGATCTCTGCAATACACAGCAGCCCAGGGGGGTGGGGGGGGGAACAGCAGAGTCTTGAAGTCTTGGCAACCTTTCTGTCCCTGGGTTGCAAAACAGGAGCCCAGCTCTTCTCAGGCCCTTGGAGATTCAGAGTTGAAGACACAGCACACAGCAAAGTCTTGTTTAGGTCAAGTAGGTAGGGTCACAGCACACAGCAAGACCCCTTCTCCTCCTCAGCTTCAGTTGCACAGCAGAACAGGTCAGCCCTTAGAGCACACAGCAAGGCAATCTTCCTTCAGTCCTTCAGCGGTCCGTCTTTCAGCAGAGGTTCCTCTTGATTGTAGAATCTGAAAATCTGTTGTCAGGGGTCCTGTACTTAGACCCCTAAAAGTCTTTGAAGTCTTTGTGCAAGTGGGTCCTGAGCCCGGTCTGATCCAGTTCTGGGTGTTGCTGGAGCACTTTGTTTTCCTGGCTTCTGCTTTCCTTTCAGAGTGAGGGGCAGGGTCGTCAGCCGCCCAGCAGGAGGTGGAGCCAGCAGTGTGGCAGGCAGGCACAGCCCTATTCACTCCCAGGTGCTATCTCCTCCCTCCACTCTACTTGCAAATGCAGTAATTCAGCAAAGGGCTGACTCATCCAACCTCCTGGGGGCTCCCCAGCCCCTGTCACTCTCAAACCAGACAGTCAATCCACAAGCATGCCCAGGCACACAGAAGGGTCAGACAAGAGGACAGCTACTCTCTAAAAAGTACTGTTCTCCAACTCAGGATTTAAAAACAACCTCTCCTAAAAGATGTGTTATTAAATGCTGAGCTCAGGGATATCAAACACTCATGTCTTATCTTGTTCCTATGAGAAGATAGGCTGATGGCCATTGGCACCAGCCTCCCGCATGTTAGCCTATGGAGCAAGATAACCTTGCAGCAGTGAACACACAAAATGGCCGCTGTTCACTACCAGAGCATGATACCTGCACTAGTACATGCTCTACCTTTTACATACACTGCACCCTGCCCAGGAGGCTACCTTAGGCCTTCCATAGGGATGACTGATGTGCATAAAAAGGGAAGGGTTAGGCCCGGCCAGTGTGGACACTGGCTAGGAGGACATGGCAGTCCAGGGACTGAAGGCAGGCCTGCGGTGGCAGGCCTGAGACACCATTTTAGGGCTAATTGTGTGGGTGGCGCAATCAGCGCTGCAGGCCCACTAGTAGCATCTGTCATCACCAGCCCTGGCACACACAGTGCTCTTTACTAGGGACTTCATGGTGATACAAATATGCCAATCAGGTATTTCCAATCAATATGATATTTTACACAGGGAGCACTTACACTCTGGCACTGATTAGCAGTGGCAGAGTGTCCAAAGCATCTAAACCAGCAAAAACGAAATTCAGCACAGCATCAAAAATCCGGGTAGCAGAGGCAAAAGATAGGGGAAAAACCCACGCCAAGGATGTCAGGTCTAACAGTTATCCTCCGGCTTGTTAATCCCAAAGAAGCTACTGGCAATGTCCAAAGAACTGGAGCTAGGTGGTTCGATGATTGCTTTTCTGCAGTACATACCTCAACTGAGGTAGTGGTGGATGCATGTCTCAGTAGGGGCCTTGTAAATTTGGAAGCTGGCAGTGGTGGTGGTCATTTAACCAGTACCACACCCCTCAGAGCAAGTTGCATTGGATGGATAATGTCTGTGTGTTCTGAGCAGGCTTCCATGACAATGACTGACTCGTCCTCCAGACCCCCTTCCATAACTCTAAGGCTTTCAGGAGCTTTCCTCTTCCCTTATCTCTCATGGCAGGTCTTGGACTCAGTTGGGATCCTGTCCATTTTCAGATCATCAGAAGTGGGCTTAGAGAAGAAGTTGGACAACTCTTTGTATTCTTGCTGGAGATCGAGAAGCCAATGGTTAATCAAGAAGAGGTACAGCTTTCTCACCAGGAAGATCAACCTCCTGTATTGCTACTACTTCATGAAGATCTATTTCTGGCCGCAGCTCTTGTTGTCCACTTTGCTAAGCTTCCTGCAATGACTAGATTCTAGTTTGTGGCTGAGACAAATCCAATTCAGACTCACTTCTCTTCACCATGAGTGCAGTGGCTGATGAGTTGAGAGACATGGTCTTGGGCTTAG
Organism: Triturus cristatus; assembly: GCF_964204655.1. Taxonomy (NCBI): domain Eukaryota; kingdom Metazoa; phylum Chordata; class Amphibia; order Caudata; family Salamandridae; genus Triturus; species Triturus cristatus. The sequence continues at coordinate 314,801,996 of NC_140584.1, read as the reverse complement.
GTTAGGGTGGTGCTGTTGATGCAGGGGTATTGCTCCCAGTTTGCTGCCCAGAAGATGATGCAGCAGACACACATTTCTCGAAAAAGGTAAAGGGTGGGACAAAAGTGGTAGGAATCTGCTCCTTCTTCTCACTGACCACTGCCTTGGCAGCACCTTTCTTTGGGGTGATCTTCAAGCTATGTCAATTGGCACTTAGCTACACAAGCTGAAGAGAGGAGGACTCATGTGTTGTGATCACGTCACTTTGCGTTGGCCTTCTGTCTGGCAGAACTCTGGGTGATGTCTCTTGTGCACCTAAAAGCAAACAAGTAAGAATTTATTTTTGTGACAAGTGAGATCCATTTTTTTAGTTTAATTGGTGGAGAAGTGTGGCTCAATGGTTAGAGCGGCAGACCCTGATGCCTGACCCTGAGATCTGGCCCGGGACCAGGGTTCAATTCCCGCCTCGGCGGGTCTTGGGCTCAATTTCCTCGAACCTGATAATTCTCGCCTCGGTGCCTACTCTAATCATGGGTCCCACTCTGCAACTCTGGGCAATAGCTTGCTTAATATCCACAACAGCCCCAACAGTGCTGGGGATGCCTGGCTTCACCTTGGGGGTGCCCAGGAGTGGACATTTCACAGGGAAAGCCAGGAAGGGTTCCACAGCAGTATGAGTACAGCGCCAGGACTCCCCGTCGCTGGGGCAGCAGTGCGCTATACAAGTACAAAATTTCATTTCATTTCATTTCATTGTTCATAGTACAGACAATATAATTTAATGAGTGTTAGAAATGGGGGTCTCTAGTTGGCAATGGTTTGTGCCTTTGTCCAAGTAGCGACCCTTCTTCCTAGTCAGGATAAGGGGGATACACTTCTGAAATACCCTTGCTCACAACCTTGGTAGCTTGGCATGAGCAGACAGGCTTATCTCAGAGGCAGTCTGTAAAGTATTTGTGTACACATGCAGCAATACAGTGAAAACACTACAAATGGACAGCACACTAGTTTAGAAAAATTAAGTAGTCTTTATGTAAACCAAACAAGACCAAAATGAAAAATATCCACAATACAGTAATCAAAATATGACTTTTAAAAGGTACAAACAGTCCTGCCATAGCACACTATAGTTGCAACACTTTCAATACAAAGTACCTTGGATGCGTCACAGTCACAAACAAAAACAACTGCAGGGAAGGTGAATCGTTGGTTCCTTAGGCCCAAGGAAGGTGATGTATTGGTTCCTTACTTCAGGGGAGGTGATGTGTTAGTTCCTTACTGCCACGCAGGGGAGGTGATGCGTCGGTTCCTAACTGAAGGGGAGGTGATGCGTTGATTTCTTAATCTGCGGGGAGGTGAAGCATTGGTTTCTTACTGTGGCCCCAGCGTTCTTGTAGACTTGGCACCCAAGTGTGATGCATGAGGAACGGGGATGCGTCGGTTCTCGATGCACCGGCGGCAACAGCGATGCGTAGGTTCCTTCAGCTGAGGTCCCACAGTGCACTAGTTCTTGCAGCTGCACAGCAGGGCCTGCATCAGAATCGGTGCGGTCATCACGGACTTCGTAGATCGGTGCACTCGATGTAGTGAATGGTGATTTCTCGAGCCACGGGCAAGCGCTGCATCGGTTTATTTGGTGATGCATCGGAAACAGGTGTGGATTCGATGTGCTTCTGGAAGTTGCATTTCTTTTTCAGCTCCCAACAACAGGAACAACCTCCAGAGGCCCAATTCAGCAACGGGCACCTCCTGGCAGTGCAGGCCGTATCCCTCAGACTTCAAAACAACAGAAGGCAAGCTCTACTTCAAGCAATTGGAGATCTTCCTCAAGCAGGAGACACAGCACACAGCAAAGTCTTTATCCTCTACTTGGTAGAAATAGCTACTGCAGGCCAACCCCCAAACAGCACACAGCAAAGGGACAGTACTTCTCCAGTTTCTCCAGCTCTTCTCCTTGGCAAAGGTTCCTCTAGAATTCAAGGAGTAATCAAAAGGTCTGGGGTCTGTGCCCTAATTTTTATAGCACAAACTCCTTTATCCTCTGGTGGCAGAGAAGCTCTTTGCCCCACCATAACCAGTACTGTCCTGTCTGGTGCAGCCTCCTGGCAGGAGGTGGAGACAGCATTGTCCAAGGCTGACCAGGCCCATTCAGGTGTGAGAGAAATCTCCTCCCCCACTTTGAATGCAGCCCAGCACTGACTCTCCCTGGAAAGGCAGGACACATCTCCCCCTCCAAGTGGCTGTCTGAACAGAATGCACATCCCCACCCCCTGTCACTTCAAAACCAGACAGTCAATACACAAACCTAGAAGAGGCACACAGGATAGCTAAGCAAGAGAATACCTACTTTAAAAATCATCCTTATTACAAGATGCATCTTTACATGCTGAGCTCAGGCATACCAAACTTTTACTTTCTATCTTGTTCCAAGGAGAAGTTATATTTAAAAGATGTTAAAAGGAAACTCCCCATGTTATCCTATGGAACAGATAGCCTAGTGAAAAACGAAATTGGCAGTATTTCACTATCAGGACATGCCACACACATCAGGGCATGTCCTACATTTCACATACACTGCACCCTGCCCACAGGGGTACTTGGGCCTCCTTAGGGGTGACTCACATGTAGGAAAACGGAAGGTTAGGACCTGCCAAGTGGGTGCACTTTCTACGTTGACAAGGCAGTACTAGACTGCACACAGACACTGCAATGGCAGGCCTGAGACCATTTTGCAAGGCTGCTTGTGTGGGTGGAACAAGCAGTGCTGCAAGCCCTCTAGCAGAATTTAGTTTACAGGCCCTGGGCACACACAGTGCACTGTACTAGGAACTTAACAGTAAACCAAATAAGCCAATTAAGGAAACACTAATCCATGACAACAATTTACAGACAGAGAACTTGCACTGTAGCACTGAACAGTAGTGGCAAAGTGCCCAAAGCATCTAGACCAGCAAAATCGAAGTTCAACACACAGAAAACCCACAGGAGGCAAAGGCAAAAATACAAGCGAAACCCTCACCAAGAATGCCAGGTCTAACAGTGAGATTATCCCAAATAATAACAGTAGTGTATCCATGCCAAGCCACACCACCAAAACATATTATTATGATTTGAATAACAACATACAGAAGTAACCATTTGTTTTATGTACATCTAAGGAAGACATCTTTGGCAGGCAGGAAGTGCAGGGGAAAGTGGAATAATCGCTAAAACATGAATGCTGGTGTGCACCTATGGAAGGCAGGAGGTGCAGGGGAAAACAGAATAATCCTTAAAAACTGAATACTTCAATGTGCCTATGCCAGGTAGGCGTTGCAGGGGTAAATGTAATAATCCTTAAAAAGTTAATGCTGGCATATGCTTATGGAAGGCAGGGGGTCCAGGGGAAAATGAGGAACGACATCCCCTACAAAAATCATGTTGGGTTGCGCCTGACATGATGTGGAGGTAAAATGTAAAATAAATAAATAACTACAATAAAAAGAAATATATTTTACAACATTACAAAAATAATTAAAAAAATTAAAACACTTATCAATTCAAAATAATTTCTTGTGTACCGGGGACTATGAGAAATCTATTGGAAGGCAAGGAGGTGCAGGGGAAATTGGAAAAAAATGCATATAATATTAAACACTGTTGATATATACTTCTACTACAATGATCCTCAAGCACATTAAATGGATATCAGGGGGAAAAAAAATGAACAAAAAAACTGAAAAAGGCAAAGCCCTCTTTTATCAACATACCTGGAAAATATATAAAGCTTTCCATTGAAACTTTAGAAACAGCTACAGCCCATAACGCTGAATGGATTTACACCAAATTGGGCAGGAAGCTAGCTCTTTGTCCGGAAAGAGTGCTTTTGTGTTTTGGTGTACATAAATATGCAAAACAAAAGCTGAGAACTCTCGGTAGTTCTCAAGTTTAGGTGGAAAGCAGCTCCTGTAGAGAGGACTCTCAACACCAGCGACACTCTAAATTTGCTCACCTCAAATATATGCTTTTCTATCAAACCCTTTAAGCATAGAATTAGCACAGGGCCATCCACGCCGAAAAAGAAAGGGACAAAGTCTTTTACCATTTCCACAGCAAAGTCTTTAAGCATACGATTAGCACAGTGCTATCCATGCCGAGCTGTAAAATGACCAAAGCCTTTTACCACTCCAGGCACAGTATTACAGCTTTGGATTAGTAAAATACCATCCAAGCCAAACTGAAATGAATATATAAATATATATATATAAATATATATATATATATATATATATAAATATAAAAAAAAAACACGAGTTGCCTCCAAATGACGAGGCCACATCCCAGCATGTTGAATCCATTTTATTCCAAGGATTGTCTCAACCAAGTCGCAGCACACAAATATGGCCAAACGCGTTCCGGGCGTTGGACGCCCTTGATCACTTGGAGGCATTTGGAGGCAACTCGTGGTTTTTGTTTATAGCGGCCTGCCCGGCCGCGATGGGGCCCCACTGCAGATCTAGCGGGTCCGGAGTGCAATGTACTAAGAAGCACTTCTGGAACAGCATGTCCATTCTGAGGAGGGTGGAATCGTTCCTCTACCTGGCTGCAACACATACCCACTGGGGTAAGACTGTGAATTTGGGGATCCCTTGGCGCCCACTGGGGTTTGAATTTAGCGGACCACAATAACCAGAACTCTCTGCGGCACACGCCCACATGGGCGGGACATTTATTGTGCTCAAGTGGACTGCTTTTGCTTTGGGGTTTCCTGTGCCAGTGATCAAGGGCGTCCAACGCCCGAAACGCGTTTGGCCATATTTGTGTGCTGCGACTTGGTTGAGACAATCCTTGGAATAAAATGGATTCAACATGCTGGGATGTGGCCTCGTCATTTGGAGGCAACTCGTGGTTTATATATATATATATATATATATATATATATATATATATATATATATATATTTTGTTTACCAAAGGAACGCCGTTTAAAGACGCACTCCAAAGCAGCATATTTACGGCACCAAGCACTTCTTTTATTCGATCTATTAATGAAGCCTTACGCGTTTCGGAGCATTTCCGCTCCTTGGTTACAGGCAGTTCGGCATGGAATAGCAATTGGTCACAGGAGGCAGCACCAGCATGTCAACTTATCATGCCTTCCATTAGGCAGCAGGTGTTAGCAGTTAGTAAAGCATGCTGGTACTTGTAGTCAAAGTACATTTTCTATAGTAGATTAAATGCCCCCTTGGATAACATTCAATACCTTAGTAGGCTTTGCCGGTCCATGCAATTATCGATTTTGTTCTGAGCCCTCCAGTGGGCTTACGATTAAAAGAAACGCCGTATTTACGGTATTTTCCATTCGCCGCTTTCACCAGCTGGAGACTACGCTCAGTTCTACGTCTCCTTGGTTCCCTTGGTTTTCAGTAGGGCGGTGCAGTCTTTGCGGCTCGGTCTGCCGCATATAATTTTGTTTACCAAAGGACCACCGTTTAAAGACGCACTCCAAAGCAGCATATTTACGGCACCAAGCACTTCTTTTATTCGATCTATTAATGAAGCCTTACGGGTTTCGGAGCATTTCCGCTCCTTGGTCACAGGCAGTTTGGCATGGAATAGCAATTGGTCACAGGAGGCAGCACCAGCATGTCAACTTATCTTGCCTTCCATTCGGCAGCAGGTGTTAGCAGTTAGTAAAGCATGCTGGTACTTGTAGTCAAAGTACATTTTCTATAGTAGATTAAATGCCCCCTTGGATAACATTCAATACCTTAGTAGGCTTTGCCGGTCCATGCAATTATCGATTTTGTTCTGAGCCCTCCAGTGGGCTTACGATTAAAAGAAACGCTGTATTTACGGTATTTTCCATTCGCCGCTTTCACCAGCTGGAGACTACGCTCAGTTCTACGTCTCCTTGGTTCCCTTGGTTTTCAATAGGGCAGTGCAGTCTTTGCGGCTCGGTCTGCCGCATATAATTTTGTTTACCAAAGGACCACCGTTTAAAGACGCACTCCAAAGCAGCATATTTACGGCACCAAGCACTTCTTTTATTCGATCTATTAATGAAGCCTTACGCGTTTCGGAGCATTTCCGCTCCTTGGTCACAGGCAGTTCGGCATGGAATAGCAATTGGTCACAGGAGGCAGCACCAGCATGTCAACTTATCATGCCTTCCATTAGGCAGCAGGTGTTAGCAGTTAGTAAAGCATGCTGGTACTTGTAGTCAAAGTACATTTTCTATAGTAGATTAAATGCCCCCTTGGATAACATTCAATACCTTAGTAGGCTTTGCCGGTCCATGAAATTATCGATTTTGTTCTGAGCCCTCCAGTGGGCTTACGATTAAAAGAAACGCCGTATTTACGGTATTTTCCATTCGCCGCTTTCACCAGCTGGAGACTACGCTCAGTTCTACGTCTCCTTGGTTCCCTTGGTTTTCAGTAGGGCGGTGCAGTCTTTGCGGATCGGTCTGCCGCATATAATTTTGTTTACCAAAGGACCACCATTTAAAGACGGGGTGATCTGTCAAGCAGAGGCTGAGAAAAAGGGTGCCAAAAAATGAGTGTTTTCAATGTTATTTCCCATAGAGATTTTAGACATGCCCTCAGCCCGAAATGCTGGACGGAATTACACCAAATTTGTAAGAAAGCTAGAACTTGGTTTAGAAATAGTGCTTTTTGCAATTGGTATAAATCCGTTCAGTAGTTTTTGTGATATTGAAGGAAAAACAAATTTGTAAATCAAGGGACTTGGAGCCATGGTAGATCCTTTGTGGCACTCCACTAATCCTCGCGCTACAGCAATGCTGTGACTGGCTAGCCGCAATCTGAGTAAAAAGCTGCAGCTGCAGCTGCAATCTTAGATATCGGAGAACGGTCCTGAGCTGAAAAAGTCAGATCAAATGTAATATAAAGGTTTAGGGTAGAGGTACCCTGACCCCATGGGAATAATATCTGAGTTTTTGACGGACCCCTGGTGAGCAATAAACTGCCCCGAAACAATTTCTTTCCACATGCAAGGAACTTCAGATCTGCTGTGAGGGTCAGCACAACCCCATGCAATGAATTCAGCTGTAAAATTAAAAAAAATATAGTCACTCACAGACATACTCAGGCACTCATACACCTACTCACAGACCCAGTCAGACACTGGCATACCCACTCACAGACCACTCATGCACAGACATACCCACTCAGGCACAGACATACCCATTCAGGCACAGACATACCAACTCACAGGCCCACTCAAATACGCAGATAGCCACTGATAGACCCTCTCAGACATTAAAACGCCCTCTGACAGACCCATTCACTCACACACCTATTGACAGACCTACTCAGCCAATCACACACCCACTGAGAGACCCAGTCAGATACTCCTACACCTATTCACACACCCACTCACACACCCACTCACAGGCCTATTCAGACCCTCACACACCTTCTAACTGACCCACTCAGATACTCACAAACGCACTGACAGACCTTCTCAGACACTGACTCACCCACTCACAAACCCACTCAGACACTCTGACACCCACTCACAAACTCATTCAGATACTCTCACACCTACTCAGATACCCATGCAACCACTTACAGACCCACTTATACACTCACATACCCACTCACAAACCAACTCACAGACTCACTCTGACACTAATACACCCACTCACAGACCCACAGAGACACTCACAGACCCACAAAGATTCTCAAATACCTGCTCACAGACCCACATTGTCACTAACACATCCACTCCTAGACCCACACAGCCACTCACACATCCACTCACTACACGGCATGAGATATAAGTAAGTCACCACTTCTGAAGGCCTTTTAGTTCTAAGGCAAGGCACACTATATCCCATGTGTGTACATATTTGCATGAGCAGATATGACTGTGCAGTATCTGATGAAAGGATGTGGGCTATGCACACCTATTCTTTACTGATAATTCCAATGTGAACTGCTAAATTGGCCAGTGTGCTGTACCTGACAGTGTGTACCTATTCACACCCAAATAACAGATGAAGAGGGCCAGCAACCAAACTGCCTGCCGGACTCAGGTGCGCACAACTATATGTGATATACAACCTTTTGTAATTTTAACATAAACACTTAGATGATATTCTTACAAGCAATACTTTTATCTTGTAATATTAAATACGTGAGCCATACAATATCAGCGATAGAAATACGTATAACAAAATCACTATATACAAATGCAAAACACATAAAATTAACACTTTGTTAGTGATCTTTGTTCATCACAAAATTTTACATATCACGAATGACTTAGGCCCAATGCATTTCGGGACTGAAAAGTCCCTTCTTCAGGGGCAGCACTGTAAAACATGAAAAATAAACAAAACACTGTTATACAATGTACATTGCTGCACAACAATAGTCAACAATACTCATGTGAAGTGTGTGAACTGACTAAATGAGGTACATGTCACCCATATCATGCTAAGGACACTTGATGAAAAAAATATACCATGTGAAAAGAGTGAATGCAAAAACAAGCAGGAATCAGAAGAGAATAATGAGAGGCAGGAAAGGAATGAAAAATAACCTATTTCAATAAAAACTATACCCACTCTGTATGTATCTGATGCTCAGAAAAAAATAGAATCTGAACTGTCTTAATCGCGCTGTGGAGAAAATTCAAATATATCCTAAATAAGCTAAAGACAGCTTTCTAGTATCCAAAGGCAAGTTCAATATGAATAAACCCATACCTCCTGGTAGAAGCGATATGTCGTAGGAAGCTCTCTTTAGCAGTTCTCAAAATGTTTATATCTGTAATTTAAACAAAACAGTCAACCACTGCCCCTCTACTGTATGAGTGCAGAAAATAACATCAACGGCCCACCGGGCTTCTTACCCAATACGCTTCTCCCTTTTCAAAAAGCGGCGCCCCAAAACCAAAAAAGAAAAACCGTGAGCGTCACTCAATGCACTATGCCAGACGAAGGTAAAGACACGTTCAGCCCGAGAAGAAACCAACTAGAAGCCTCTTACCTGTCTCCTCCTCTTAACTCGCTTCCACAACCTGGCGCATTCGATTCCAAGGCTTCACCAAACTCCTGATAACTCAAACCCCACTATATAAGACTGAGGGAAATGTCAACCGCATTAATACTTCGGTGTACAAAAAATAATATGCAACAATACTGAACGGAGCGCCAATGCTCTTAATTAAATACAACAATACAAGGTATCCACCACCAGTCCTAAATACACTGAATCAAAAAACAGGTAGAACAGAAAGAAAAAAATGAATAGAGTAGAAAGAATCAATGAGAATAATCAAGTTTATGAGTGTCCTTAGACTGAATAGTGTGAAGAGCGAACCTTTATGACACAAATCTGATGCATCATCCTCATAAGCACTTCAACAATCCCCACCTGTTCTGAAGGTGCATAATTACATTAAAGCAAACAACTAATTTCAAATCTATCATTGAGCCCTCGTGGTTTTAATGTGCCTAGACGTTTCATCCAGAATATTTCTCTTTGAAGTAAACATTTATTGATATCTAGACCTAGCCACTCCACGACAATTTCAATGATCTGAAATCTGATCTGTGCTATGGAATGATGATTTTCAATCCAGTGTGTTGCTAAGCAGGAAGTAATGTTTTTATTACGTATACAACTTTTATGTTCCAAAATACGAATCTTCAATTTCCTTTCAGTCTTTTCAATGATATAACAAGCCGCAGGGGCACTTGATTGCATAAATTACATTATTAGTGTTGCAATCGCCTTTGAAACATAATTTAATGCTTTTGCCTGTGTGTGGATGGGAAATAGTATTCCCAGTAATCACATTATTGCAATGTATGCAATTTAAACACTTGCACATACCCAGTATCTAAGCCATTCTTAGATATTCTAAGTGCACAGGGAAGCCAAAAAGAATACATGAGTTGGATACTTGTCATTACGAGTTTCCTAGCTCCATGATGGCTTCACTGTACCTTAGGATATTTGGTACCAAACATCTTGTCTTAATAAATCCTCAATGATGCCAGTGTGGTATTTATTAATAAATGCACATAGGAGACGCTATAGAGGTTCCCCTGAAAACCTACCAAGCACTGATGTAGTCTCTGACTAGTCATAGAAAGTCTGCCACCCCCCAAACATATTTCTGACCATATGGGATTAGAGACTGTACTCTAAGAGGCCAGAGACAAAGCCTACTCTGGGAGGAGGTGCTTCACACCTCCTCCAGGCTTGAATGGCCTTCCAGAGCAGGAAGTTTCAAAGGCATTGCCAACTGTGAAGTTCAGCCTAGGCTTCCACAGATAGCGGTGGATGCCAACCTCCCTGTCCTGCTCCATATTTGGTGGGAGGACAAGCTGGAACATTAGTTAGATGAGGAGGAGTGTCCACATTCAGCTGGCACCATCCCTAAGGCGTGGCAAGCGATGTGAACCCGTCTCCAGAAAATGCAACAACCTGGGATGGTGAAGAAGCAGATTCTCATGGCTAGGGTTGTGCCAGTTCCCACAGGGTCTGTCTCCCCCTTTACCGTCCCTAAATTTAGGATTTAGGTGGCATCCCTGGACCTTGAACCTAGATTTGACAGCCAAGAACAAGAAAAGGGCAAAGAAGAATGCAGCCCGGGAACTGAAGCCCTACTGCAGACGAAATTGGTGCCAAACCCTGCTTGCTGCCTCTAGGACTCGACAATTGTAGTGTGCTGTGTCATCCTAAACCTGTGAAGACTCCAAGAACCACGAAGCTCCTCCAGCCTTTAAAAAATCACCAAGAACCTCTCTTTGAGTGAAGGAATCACTCCCTTGCACACAGCAGGTACCAATCCCACTAAGTCTGGTTTGTTGATGTGCTGCTGCCCGATGACTCTGATGCAGCACCTGCACTAAATGAGGTACATCAGCTCACGAGGGTCAGATCTGTCTCCCCACCAAGTTTTGAGACTCCAGGGCCTACCAGATGTGCACCATATCAATACCTGTGGTACCGTACAGCCTTCAGCAAACAGCGAGACAAAGAATCCATTCTGTCTCTGCCAACCAATAAGGGACTCAATGAACTCTCTGCACAGTGTACTTCATTTTAGTACACTATATAGAGATCCAGCGTTCTACATAGACCCACTCATGCACCTACTACACTCACACATGCACACCCACATAGGCACTCCCACTCCCACTCACAGACTCACTAAGACACACACATCTACTTACAGACCCACACACCTACTCACAGATAAACTCACATACCCACTCACAGACCAACAAAGGCACTCACATGCCTATTCACAGACCCCCACACACACACTGACACTCCGACTTGCAGACCCACTAAGACATTCACAGACCCACACTGATATTCACACACCCAGTCACAGACCTATACAAACACTCACATACCCACTCACAGATCCACACAGACACTCACATACCCACACATCAGACCCATATAGCCACTCACATATCCACTCACATACCCATGCAGGCAATCATATACCTACTCAAAGACCCATGCACGAACTCACATACCTACTCACAGACCCACACAGTGACTCATATACCCATTCAAAAACACATGCAGGCTCTCACATACCCAGTCATAGGCCTACTCAGGCACGCACACACCCACTGACAGACCCACTAATCAACTAATACATAAACTCACAGACCCTCTCAGACACTCTCACACCCACTCACAGGCCCACTCAGACACTCACACGCCCTCTCACAGGCCCAAACAGGAACTCACACACACGCTAACAGAACCACTCAAATTCTCTCATGCCTACTCACAAACCCACTTGGTCACTCTCACACCCACTAACAAACCTGCTCAGATACTCAGACACTAAGGGCCATATGTAGGTAGCAACACATTTACCGATTCATAAATACCGAATTTTACCGATTTGGTATTTATGAATCGGTAAATGTGATGTAGGTAATGATTCGGTAAATTTTACCGAATCAGAAAAATTCGGTAAATATGAATCAGTATTTACCGATTCGGTAATGGGGCATACCTTCCCATTGATTCAGGCCCATAGGAATCAATGGGAAGCCAGTCACCATTACCGATTCGGTAAATACCGATTCGGTAATGGGGGGAGCATATACAAGGGTGGCAGGGTGTCACATTGACACCCTGTTGCACCCCTGATTCTTGCATGTGTGCACATGTGGCGCACATACATGCCCTAAGGGCATGTATGTCTGCCACATGGCACTCTTACATCTGCAAAATATTGCGTTTTGCAAGGTATTCGTTATTTATCACCAACCTGTATTTGGTGGTAAATAACGAATTCTTAATTCTAATTTGCACTCTTTAGAGTGCTCCCTACATTCAGATTCGGTATTTACCGATTCGGTATTTTACCGATTCGGTAATTTACCGAATCCTGAATTATGCCTCCTACATCCCAAATAGCTAAATACCGGTCGGTAACGGGATATTTACCGAATTTCGGCCGTTACCGACCGGTATTTAGCTACCTACATGAGGCCCTTAATCATTTAATCTCTCACCCCCTGATAGACCCATTCAGATACCTATACACCCACTTACAGACCTACACAGACACTCACGCACCTACTCACACATCTACACAGATACTCACACACCTATTCTCAAACCCACATAGGTGCTCACAGACCCACACACATATTCACACATCAACTCAAAGACCCATACAAATACTCACATACCCAAACAAAGACCCACATAGCCATTTGCATACCCAATCACAGTCCCACATAGCCACATACATACACATCTACTACCAGACTAATGCAGGCAATCACACACCCACTTGCAGACCCATGCAGATACTCAAACACCCACTCACAGACCCACATAGGCACTCACAGATTCCTTTTAAGACCCATTCATCCGCTCACATACCCATTCACAGACCCATGCATGTACTCACATGCCCACTCATGGGCCTATGTGTGTACTCACACACCCATTCACAGACCCATGCCACCATTTACACATGTACTCAAGGAATCATAGAGCCAGTCACACATCGATTCAGAGACATATACTGCCACTTACATACCCACTCACAGACTCATACAGCACTCACACACCCAGTCACCGACCCATACAGCCACTCACACATCTATTTTCAGACCCATACCTCTTCTGACACATGCACTCAGAGACTCATACAGCCACTCAATCTGCCTATCACCCACCCACTCACTCACTCACTCACTCACTCACTCAGAGAATCATACAGCCACTCACACACCCACTCACATACCTACAACTAACCATATACCCAGTAGCACATCCAATAGAACCACTGACACATCTACTCAGACACCCACATAGCCACTCACATATCCACTTACATACCCATACAACCATTCACATACACACTCACACATGTATACAGCCACTCACATACCTAGTCACTGACCTATGCTGTCACTCATACACCCACTTATAGACCCTTACAGCCACTGATACACCCGCTCACAGTCCCATACAGCTACTGAGACATCTACTCACACTCCCATACCAGCATTGACCTAGTGACAATGAGTGGGCAGTGACCTTTACTACACCAGCAGAGTTCACTAAGTTTTGCCACCCCATGCTCCGCTTGGAGCATGGAGTTCGGCAACAACTCCGCCCACCGTCATTTGTCAGAGTTTACTGGCGCTGACCCATAGGTAATCATTTGATTTTGTCAATACTCATTTTCTGAGTTGCTGATAAAACACAATTGCATTTGCTACCCAGACAATATTCTAAAATAACACTTGATCACTATAACAACCTTTACCATTCCTGAAACGTGAACCTAAAACAACCCCACAAGACGCCTGCTTTCCCAGGCAATGCACGGCTAAGAGAACTTGGTGCTGTTCTTTTCAGGCTCCATTAATCTGCTTTCCGAGATTTTTGCAGAAAATGTTCACTGTTTTGCTCATATTAGACCCTGGCATGTGCCATCGGAAAGGCAGTTTGGTTTGACAGGAGAGCCTCTGCACATATTTTTTATTAATCTGCCTTATTTATTGGACCTGTGCAGAGCAGCAACAGGGCTTGTACGGCCGGGGTGGAGCAGCTAGACAGTGAACTCTTCAGGGTTCAATTGCATCCTCAAATGCTGCCTGTAATGGAGAGGCCTGCCTGGGACAGCCAGGCCCAGGGTACAACGGTCCAGCTTCAGGTACATAGGACTACACACACACACAAGCACAATACTACGCACTCACGCACAGCACATTCCACCAAGTGCACTTAAATGCAATGGAAAAGACCAGTACAATTACACATGACACGCTGCACAAACAAGTACACATATGCAATGGCACAGTGAGATGTATTTGGCTTTCAGATATCTACTTGTGTTGAAAGAGAAGAATTTATGATGGCACGAAATGAACAGGGGAGTAATAAGAGATGAAACAGACCTACCTGCAAAACACTGACATGAAAACAGAGGTGATGAACAGAATGTAGTGGGGAAAAAAGTCTGGTAAAAGAACTAAGGAGTTTCTTAAAACAGTATTTAGAAGAAAAAAAATGTGGAAAATGATGTCACCTGCTCACCTGACAACAAGACAGAAACAATTCAAAGAAATACGAATGAGAATGTTTAGAAGTAAGGTAATACAGAATTTGGTAAGAAATATGAAGCAGTATAAGAGAAGAAGTGCAGCATTGAAGCAAAAAGAACACATGGCAGATAAAGCATTTGCCTTAAAGCGTAAAGTATTTATCTTGATACTAAACAGAATGGAAACACTGGATAAAACAGTGTTGTGTATGAAGAATAAAACACAAAAAGGTGCATTAATAAAAGTAACTTACGCCAAATTTTCAAAGGAGACTGGATGCATGCATCTAGTGTTGTGATTGTTTATTGAAGAAAGCTACTTACAAGAGAACACGTTATTTCATGCAGTTGAAACAACTGGATGATGCTATGAAGTAAAAGATGGTACTTTATTTGCCAAAGAGGAGACGGTTCGTAGAAATGTAGAGGAGAAGTCAGTTCAAGAGGTATGAGGAAGGCGTACACATGCTCCTGTGTATAAATGGGACTGCAGTAGTATTTGCAGTGTTCTCTAGGAATCAATTGCTATACTAGGAGATGTTTCAAGTAAAAGTGTGAGACAGAAAATAGCAAGGTTTAGATCCATGCCAAGTTAGGAAATTCACTAATTTACAGGGATACTCACTGGCGTGTTTGTACAAGAAAGTATGCACAAGCAGCTTTCAGCATTTTCAAATGTTGGCTATTTATCATTCAATTATGCAAATTTATTTAGAAGACTTTACTGTGTAAAAACCCCTGCTTTGTTTGTGGGAAAAATAAACAAATCACTTTTGTACAGTACAGTATCAGAGGTTGAAAGTTTTTGTGAAGATATTCAGGTATATTTCTTTGGCCCAAAGATGGCATCCGGGCAAATTGAGGACTTGGTATGTTCAGCTGTATAGGCACAGGCCACACATATTAGTACTGATAACTCTGGACAAGAAATAAGAGTTTAATGCAGTTTCTACTGAAAAACCAAACTATGTTTGTATTTGTTCTCAGCACGCTCACTACAAAGGCCAAACATGAAATGTTGATGTGTTCCCAAAAACTGAGTTGGAAAATAAAGAAAAGTTGCTAGAATTTACTGGGCATTTATTTATGGAAGAACGGTTCCATTTGTCCACACAGCATATTATATGTAAGTATTGCTATGACAGAGGATAACAAAATGCCTGTGAGAGCAGTACATAATAATTTAGAGTAGTTTTGAATTCCAGAGGAACTTCAGCATCTAAATATTTATGAAACGATACTGCTACAATCTATATACCTGTCAGGACTGAGCAGACCATGTCTAATGTAAATCTGTCAGGCCCTGAGCAGACCATGTCTATTGTAAAGCTGTCAGGCCCCACTTTCAAAATTAAAAAGGGTTACACGTTTTTACACTCCCCTATTAGTTGGAGTCAAATGGTGTCGAGATCATTTCTTAGTCATGTTCCTGATTCAGACTACCAACATGTAGAACGCTCGAAGGAAGGTTAGCGTTCTAGTGTTCAGCCTCATTCCTATGAACTCAGCAGTATCATGCGCGTGCAATTAGAATCCTGCGCACTTCAACTGTCGATCTTCCAGAGAAAGGTTGTTTCTTCAGTCAGCGCGTTTTGAAGATTTTTCCAGTCAGCATTCAAGCTTCAGCTATCTCCGTTCCTTGGCAGAATTGTTCGCTCACATAGTTCTTCCTGCGAGGTCCAATTCATTTTTGGTAGCTGTAATTCATGTACCTCTAAGAATATTCTCTCTTCTCCGTGATTTCCTGGCTTCAGTGTTCAGCGCTTGGTGCAGGTATCTTTTGAATTATGTAAGCGCTCTCCTTTTCAATTGAATTTGGCTTGCCTACTTTTGAGCATGTACAAGTGCAGACTTTCGTTCATTTCACACCAAGTCCTACCATTAGATTCAACTTTGGGAACATTGGTGACTTGGTTGAGGCTTCAATCTTTCCCTGCGCATCACTTAAGCAATAAGCTACTCCAAGTCTACATTAGTCTACAATTAGATATAAATATATATATATACTTGTACTTACCATCATTGCTCTGCGGTGTCTTCAGTTCCAGCTGTGTATTCTGCAAAAAAGAAAATACAAAGAACAATTGCATTAAATATTGGTTGTATATATACTTGTTAAGAAGGAACAAGATAGTACTAGAACTTTCATTCAATTCTTTTCAACACTTCAAATATAACCAGTACAAGAGAGAGGCAACATCCACACACATACAGGTAACTACAAGTTTAGAGAAGGCACAATTGAGTTCATTCAGGGAAATTAGAACAGTAGTAATTCTTGCTTGTATGTTGCAGGTGCGTCTACTCATTCTGGAAGAATTGCAGTGAAGTCACCGGTGTGGCAGTCTCTCTTTGTTTCCCATTCCCCTTTCCCCCTCATCTCTGAGTTCAGAGCTTCTTGTGTTAGAAGTGTTGGGTAGTTGGGAAAAATATCTTTGTGGTAGAACTTCAGCTGTTCGGCTCCTGTGGAATCAGAAGACCAGGTACATAATCTTGACAACACCCTTTTCAAGCAATAGTTGCTATGGACCCAAAGACTGGGAAATTACCACTGACTGAGCTACGAAAAGCCTTAAAGGTAGAAATGTGTACTTACCTTTAGAATTTTAAACGTAAGATTGAAACTGTGGTTGCAGTGAGAGATATAGGTCAACTGCCTATTATTCTAGTGAATTGTGTGCCCACAAAAAACAAAATCATTTGGCAAGAACTAGTTGATTTTAAAAAGATAAACAAAAGCTGCAGTCTGCCTCAAACTAATGAGTAGTTCAAAGATGTTATGTTTCTGCAGAAGAAAGTTGTATGGAAAAAGAAATAATACCTTCAAGTGGACAGATTGAAACAGAGGATAGAAATATATGAGCACTATAGTATCCATCCACTACATGCCAAAGAAGTTATGGGAAGTGAGTTTGAACCATGCCAGATGAAACAAGGTAAAGGTGCTCAAATAGGTGCATGGGAGAAAAGCTTAAAGGTTTGTTGGTTCCAGAACTATTCCCAACTGAAGTAGCAGATACCAGCAGCTGAGTATAGGTCAATCAGATTACATTCAGAGAACCCTAGATTTCACCAAAATAATCCATGCATTTTCCATCTGTTATTTGAAAGTGATTTCGCTGGACTATCGCACGCTGTTAACCATATTCTCAACACAGTCTCACAAACTACAATAAACTGCTCTTTGAAACTAAAATGACATACTTTGGGGAACAAATTAGGAAAGCCAGCTCCTCATCTAAAGATCTGTTTAAAACTATCTCTACACTTACGACCTCCTCTAGCCCTAAAATAGACAGCTGTCCTGAATAATGTGAGACTCTGGCCGCCTTTCTTCTGCGAAAGGTAGAAATCATCTTTTCCTCCTTTACTCTTCAGCCTACTGTCGCTAATAAGATCTCAGTGACAGGGTTGCTCAAGGATAACAGACCAATCCCCACACTAGACTGTTTTACATTGCTGGATTCACATGGGGTTACCAAATTGCTATTGGAAATTCGATCAGGTTCTCCCCTAGTCCCTTGTCCAGCCTCTGTATTCAAACAGGTTCCAAAAATCATCGGGGAAGCTCTCACTCCACTGTTCAGTTCCATTTTTAACTCGGGTCATTTTCCTGGTCCCTGGAAAACAGCATCGATCCTTCCTTTATTAAAAAAATCCAATTTGGATCCAAAAGACTCTAACAACTACAGACCCATCTTGCGCCTTCCCTTTCCAGGAAGAATGATTGAGAAGGCCATGAATGGCAAACTCAGTACATTTCTTCAAATCAACTCTCTGTTGGATTCTACACAGTTTGGTTTTCGTGCGGAACATAGCACTGAGCTGGCACTGATCAAATCCACGGAGGAGATTAGAGAGGCCTTGGACCCGGTAGGTGCCGCAATACTCATCATGCTGGACCTCTCAGCCGCCTACGATACGGTCCATCATGAAGTTCTGATGGACCGTTTATCTGAGGTTGGGGTCCAAAGCAAGGCCTGGGATCTTCTGAGATCCTTTCTTACCGGTAGGACACAAACTGTGGACCTAGGTAGGGATAAATCTAGGCCCTTCTCTCTCCCTTGTGGAGTGCCGCAGGGGTCTTCTCTTAGTCCCACATTATTTAATGTGTATGTGTCACCACTGGCAGCCTTAAATAGATCCTTTGGGTTCCAGTTGACCTCATATGCGGACGACACGCAAATTGTGTTGTCCCTTCAGAATGGTACAGAGGTAGAGACTGGATAAAAATGTCATGACTGCATGCAGGCGATCGAGGGCTGGATGGCTTCAAACTGCCTGAAACTCAATGCAGGTAAAACAGAGGTGATCATATTTGGGAACACCTCTAACCTTTGGACACCGGACTGGTGGCCAATTACAATGGGCACGCTCCCAGTCCCTGTGGAGAAGGCTAAGAATTTGGGGGTGATCCTGGATTCAAAACTCTCCTTTGGTGATCAAATCAGCAAGGGCGTCTCATCAAGTTTCCACATTCTAAGAATTCTGAGGAAACTCAAATTCCTCCTTCCGGCAGATAGCCTGAAGATAGCAGTCACAGCGCTCATTCTTTCACGTCTGGATTACTGCAATAGTCTTTATATGAATATCCAAAAAAGACATTTGAACAGACTCCAGATCGTACAGAATGCGGCAGCCAGGTTTGTCTCTGTGAGGATGGGACTTAGAGATCTCCACTGGCTCCCGGTTAAACAACGGGCACCATTCAAGGCTCTGTGTACAGTTTTTAAGGCCCTTATGGGTGTTGGTCCTGATTTTCTGAAAAATGGGATACAATGGTATGTTCCTGGAAGAACCTTGTGCTTCTCACAAGCTAAACAAGTGATTGTTCCTCGCTTTAAAAAGGCTAGTTGGGGTGGTAGGAGCTTTCGTCACTGTGCTACAAAGGCATGGAACAACTTGCCTTTCCATCTTAGAAACTCAAATGAGCTCCTCCCCTTCAGGAAGGAATTAAAAACATGGCTCTTCATGTGAACAGTTTCATCCTATTTACTTCCAGGTAGGCAGTGTGCAGCACCAGGACACCCCAGGGTAACAGAGTGCTTTAGAAGTCCTAGTAACATTAACATTAACAGGAGTTAATCAACGAAATATGTCCACAAGAGACTTTGTCGACACCATTTATGGAAAAGATGAGAAGTTGGAATACAATATGCTAAATTTGATGGCATGCCAATGTGGCACCAATAAATATTGGTACCATTGTCATGGTGAACTGAAATGTATGCAATGAAATTTAGGTGCACCAACTTGGTTTGTGACCCTCCGTTTTACAGAGTACGCTTGGGATGACTTACATGAGTTTTTGAGACAAGCAAACTATAACATTAAGGACATTATTCTGAAGACACCAGGAGAACTTGCTCTTTGGATCCTGCAAGTGCTTTTTGGGTATTTTAGCCACGTATTTCAAGCCATGCTGTCCTTCATCTGTAGCAAAGTAAAACACCTCTTGGAGAAGTTACTGATTTCTTTTGGTGTAAAGAGTACCAAGCAAGAGGTGCTCCACATATTCATGTGTTGTTGTGGATTTAAGATGCACCAAAATTTGGAACAGACACAGATGAGTCTGTACTTTCTTTCATAGAGCACTATGTGGCATGTACCATCCCAAAAGACAGTGACAAAAAATAAAACAGCAAGTTCTGCGTCTTCAAACACATAGATGTGGTAAGTACTGTTTGGTGGATATACAGAGCGAAGGAAAGTTTTACACTAAATGCTGTTTTAGATTTCCAAGACCTGTTATTTCCAATGGGAGAGTCAACAATTTTTCAGTCTGCAGTCAGACATACACCTACTCATAAATCACCCAAAAACACCTACAACCTGAGGAGAACAGAAGCTTAAAAATATATTAAAGACTACAATCCTGTCATTCTGAAAATGTGGAATGCCAATATAAATATTGTGAATATACAGCCTCATGCATCAAGCCAAAATCCAGTCGGTAAAATACCGAATCGCAAAAATCACCCGTTAGCGATTACAAAATACCTACTTCAAATGCATGAACCCAAAACGTGAGCAAATAACGAATCGCAAAAAATAAATCCGCAAAAATACCAAATCGCTAATAACCAAAATGCAAAATTACCGAATCGCTAAATACAGAATTAGCAGATACCGAAATCACTATTAGCTCCCGGAAAGTGCCAATAGCAAATAACGATTCGCACCCCAATGCAACAACAGTCGCTAATAACGAAAATCCCAAAAATCGCTATTTTGCCAGAGCTAAATAAGGGGAATCAAATCCTGGAGGTAAAGTTAAAAAAAAAAAAAGCGAATCTAAAAAAAAAAATACAACATGTGCAAATGATTGAGGTAATCACAAAACCCTTAAATGTGGCCCAGGAGACCCTGTTGGCTCCCACAAAATGGCTGCCCTCTACGTGCTTGCAAGGAGGATGCGTATCAATGCAGCAGGACAGCGCAGGAGAAGGGTCCAGGAGCGAGTTTTCAGACTGCGCATAACCTTGCTCGGGCAGAATGAGGACGAGGTGTACGAGAAGTATCGCCTCAATCGTGCAATGATCATGCGCCTGATTGCAGACCTGGAACCATTACTGCAGCACCAGACACACCGGACCAATGCAATCCCTGTGCACGTTCAGGTCCTATGCAGCCTGCACCTACTGGCCTCAGGGAGTTTCCAGGGGGTAATTGCGGTGGCCGGAGGCGTATCGCAAAGCGCACTGTCACGCTTCTTCAAGAAATTCCTAGATGCCATGCTGACAATGCTGCACACCCACATCAGCTTCCCCACAACCCCACAGCAGTTGGACCGCACCAAACAGGCATTCTACCAGGTGGCACAATTCCCACATGTAATTGGATGCATCGACTGTACGCATATCCCCATATGTCCACCCGCAGCAAATAAGTACATATTCCGGAACCGCAAGTCATACCACTCAATCAACGTGCAGGTTGTGTGCGATGCCAATAACATCATAACGGACCTAGTGGCACAATTCCCGGGGAGCACACACGACTCCTACATCTTCCGCCACAGTGGAATGCACAGGCGACTAATCAACTGAGAATTTGGAGAGGGACTCCTGCTAGGTACGTAAAAAATACGCTTCCCTATACCAACACCACACATGTATGTACATCACCAATGCTAAGTCTATGCTTCTATCTTCTAGGTGACAGTGCTTACGCCCTGCGTGAATACATACTCACCCCATACATCAATCCAGCCACCCCACAGGAACATCGCTACAACGCTGCACACATCAGCACTAGGAATGTCATAGAGAGGACATTTGGGATTCTGAAGAGTCGCTTCAGAATCCTACATAAGACTGGCGGCGCCTTGCTATACAAACCTGAAACATGCTGCCGGATAATTGCTGTATGTGCAATGCTGCACAACATTGCGACCAGAAGGGGGATACCCATAGAGGTGGACAGGAATGACGACCAACGGGATGACCAACCACCCGCCCAACAACGACAGGCACACGTTCCTAACACAGCAGAGGGCCATAGGAGGCGGACATACATCATGCAAAATCATTTTTGAAACATGTGAGAATGAAACATTACAAGTTTGTTTGGGGTGCAACTGTTTAATGCACAGTAGCACTGAGGTTTGTGCAACAAAACTAGCTATGTAAATCATGCTCCAATTGCATAAATTAAAATCAAATGTGCCTTAAACTCACGCCTGTGCATACTCAGTAAGTGGATGTCCATGGTTGCCCCACCATGGTCCTGTATGCATGTTCAACTGTCTAGTGGCGCTTGCCACGTACCCCAAGCCTCCGCTCAGGTGTCTCCATTGCCTCACCACGGCCTGTCCCCGTGGATGCCCGCGAACTGCGGCGCCTGGTGCTGGCCTCTGCCAGTGACACGCTGCTGACACTGGAGGCAGCCTCACTAGCGTCATCCCCCCCAAAGCTGCAGCACTGCATGTGCTGCTCTGGAAGTGTTCCACAGCAGTGGTCAACTGCCCCAGTGCCTTTGCCACATCCCCGCAGAAGTGACCAAGGTCGACCTGCAAGGACACAGTGCGGCATGCCAACACTGCGGTACTGTTGCTGTGGCGCGTGATAGCCTTAGTAGCGGCAGCGGAACGCAACAATTGCTGTCGGTGCCTCCTCTTCTGGCACTCATGGCCCTCCCTGATGGCATTAGTGAGCTCCTGTATATCTTCCCTGAGGTGAGCATTGCCCTCTGCCACCACAGTGCTCATGTCCCTGACCGCCGTGCCCATGGCCGTTACTGCGGCAGTCATGGCTCGCATTTCACGAACAAGGTGCACGATGTTGGTGCTGATGGTTGCCATGTGGCGGCTCTGCACGCGCTGTACAGACAGCATCCTCTCCTCAATGCCAGGAGTGTGTTGGAGATCCAGGTTGCCTGAGGAGACCGAACGTTGGCGAGACCTGCGCCGCTGTGTTAGCCTGGCGCGGACAGGTGGTGCATCAGGTGGTGTGATGGCGCGCTGACCGTGTCCCGTTTGTGTGGTGGGTGTTTCCATCACCGGCAAGGGCGCAACCTGGGACCTGCGCCGCGGCGCTTTGGTGGCTGTCATGGCAGCAGCTGGTGTGGCTGGTGCTGGTGCTGGTGGTGCTGGTGTTGCTGGTGCTGGTGTTGCTGGTGCTGGTGGTGCTGGTGGGGTGGCAGGTGTAGGTGATGTGAGGGCATCCTGCGCTGTCTCAAGGTTTGAATCAACCGGTGTTTCGGAGATTACCAGCTGGCCGCTGTCATCTGAATCCCCAGGTGATGCATCTGTGTGTGAAACAGTGCATGGTCAGTGGGATAGTTAGACCTACGTAGTGTTGTACACATACATGTCCCTCTGTGATCCACTAAATATACTGACTATACCCAGCTTCTACTGATCTGGTGAATGGTTATTGCATTTACCCCTTTACATGCACACTTGCCTGAGTAGACTACAACTCCCATGATGCACTAGTGTTAGGAGTAAAGCTGTGTGTTGCAAAGCTGCATGCACACTCAGATCCTGCTGGGGGCCTGGAATGGGATTTACGCTATGCTGGGTATGGCAACAGGCATGCATCTTACCTTGGGCACTTGTGGCTGCGCCGGACGTGTCCATCTGGGTCACTCCCACGACGGCTTCCCGCTCAATTGTTCCTTCCACCAGCTCCTCCAGGGCAGTGTTAGCCTGGACTGTGGAAGGGCCGCCTCCCGTTCTGCTTGCGTCCCGGAGCCTCTCTGCTATCCTCCCTTCGCACGCTTCCGCAGGTCGTACCACCTTTTTTTTAGGTCGTCGATGCTGCGGGGCGTCACACCTACTGCATTCACCCTCTCGCGGATGCGCAGCCATATGTGACGCTTCTCTGCCTCAGGCACCTTGAGGGACAGCTTGCCGAAGAGGCGATCGTGCTTGCTCGAGACTCCCTCAATTAGGTGCTCCAGCTCCTGTTGGAGAACTTGCGCTTGCGCGCAGCCTCAGCGCTGCATGGGGCTTCCTTCTCCATGGAGGGTGTATTTTAGCAGATGGAACAGTCTGTGTGGCTTCAGTCTGCACAGGCAGTCTGCAGTCAGTGCTCCTGTTTGCTCCTCTGTTGATGCAATGAGGGTGGGGCAGCTGTATTTCCTGGTTGGTGATGTCATCTGCACGTTCCCGGTGCGACGCGGTCATTTGCGATTTCGCTAATACCGAATTCGCAATTTGCTAATTCGGTATTACCGAACTCGCTATTAGCTATTCAGAGTTTGCATGCCCCGCTATTGTATATTCGGTAAAAATAGCGATTTTTAAGGAATCGCTAATAATTACCGAATCTGTTGATGCATGCCCAAAAGCGATTCCTTAATAACGATTCCTTATTTCTCGCTATTAAGGAATCGCTTTTGGTTTGCTTGATGCATGTGCACCATAGATATGTAATTTGTGGCACAAAACTCCATAGCTGCTACTCATTATGTTACTTCACACATAGAAAAATCTGAAAAGACAGAGATTAAGAAAATCTGGGATGAGATTAACAAGGAAACTGCACAGCTTCTGTTTGGAGATGTTGAATTCAACCCAGATCTGTGAGAGGGTTGAGTGTCTGAAAAGTTTCAGCACTCCATCCATCATCTCCTTGTGTTTGCTTTGTTTGCCCTAAGTTGGCAGGGTATGCCCAGACGTGGGCCCCTTTCTCACTTTGCCACTGTATTGAAGCTAGCCTGGCTGATGAGGGGTGCTACCCCGAAACCAGTCCCAGGATGCTTGTTTCCGGACCAGGGAAGACCTGGCTTGGCAGTTCGGGCTGGACTGTTTCCATGATGCACAGGGTAAAGACTGATTTGCATATGGCTTGGTTGGAACTGGGGTGGCAAAGTGAGCTAAAGAACGATGATGGATTCAACCCAGATCTGTGACAGGGGGTGAGCATCTGAAAAGTTTCAGCACTCCGTCCATCATCTCCTTGTGTTTGAGATGTTTTCACACAGAGAAATAGGATTCTATGAATGCTGTGAATGGTTGAGTTCAGCTCTTTGATACTCAAAGTCAAGAGGAATTGTTTGGGCGAGTCTAAGCCTAGCATGAATGCTGAGAAAGCGTTAGTTAATGGAGCTATGGGTAAAATTATTGATTTCATTAGCTTTCCTAACAGGAGTGAGATAGAGTTCCGAGCAAGCAGATTGGAAGGTCCATTGTACATTGTTTGCTTGTGAAAGTCTTTTATGTGTGACGGAAACAGTTTCCTAGCATACACTGTAACTCTTCATAAATCTCAAGGTTTAAGTGTAGCTGCAGTATTTGTTAATGTTGGGAGTAACAGTGTTTAAGGATGGTATGTCATATGCAGCCTTATCTCGAGTTAGAACATTGTCCGGTTTGTATCTAGTTGCATTTAATGACAGCAAAGTAAATTCTGATCCAGTTAAAGAATGCGATTGATTGAGAAGTGTTTATGCTCCTCATTAAAGACAGTATCCCATTTATGAAAAAGCACTCCGGGCCCGATTCACAAAAGTAATCTGAGTCAAAATCCTAACTTTAAGACTTTCGGTACTCACAAAAGGCATTTAGGAGTAGTGAAGTTAGGATTCCTAACTTTACTACTCCTAAACTGAGACAAAATCCTAACTTTATGACTTTTTGCATTCACAAAAGGCATTTAGGAGTAGTAAAGTTAGGATTTCTAACTTTACTACTCCTTAATGCCCTTTGTGAATACCAAAAGTCGTAAAGTTAGGATTTTGTCTCAGTTTAGGAGTAGTAAAGTTAGGAATCCTAACTTTACTACTCCTAAATGCCTTTTGTGAATACCGAAAGTCATAGAGTTAGGGTTTTGTCTCAGACTACTTTGAGTAGTAAAGTTAGGACTCCTAACTTTACTACTCCTAAATGCCTTATGTGAATACCGAAAGTAGTAAAGTTAGGATTTTGTTTCAGTTAAACTTAAGTTTTGGTAAACTTAAGTTAACTGAGACAAAATCCTAGCTTTACAACTTTTGGTATTCTCAAAGGGCATTTAGGAGTAGTAAAGTTAGGATTCTTAACTTTATTACTCCTAAATGCACTTTGTGAATACCGAAAGTCGTAAAGTTGGGATTTTGTCTCAAATTACTTTGTGAATTGGGCCCTCCATCAGTCCAAAGCAAAATAATTCAAAGGAGTGTGGTAATGTTGTTGGAAAGAAGAAAATGATAGAGAACAAGGAAGTTGATAAGAAAAATAAATTGACCATGACGGACATATTCTTGGTTACCAGTTATCAAACCCTTCAGGTGTCAACGGCTATGCAAATGTTGTTCTAAGCGTATGATTTCAATTACCTCATCTTATATATCCAATTGAACAGAAACCACAGAAGAGGTTGTGTTAGGACTGTAATAAACTTCTGCTTCACACATGCAAGACCTTTTAGATATATGTAGTGGAAATGTACAGTCTACTTCAAACACTCAACAGAATGCACAGGAGTTGATAATGGTGATCTTAAGAGTTTAAGTAGAAAAATAAATATGTATTGATAAGTTATTTTGACTTATTTACTCATGGAACCATAATTGTGGAGATTGCTCATTCATATCAACTACAGAAATAGATTCAGAGCAATTTCTTTATTTAACACAACCATATTGCAAAATTGTGTCTTTTGACAGATTGTTCAAAACATCTACACAAACTATTACCATCAACTCTACATGTACACATAAGTGGCAAGTATATTATTTTAATGCTACCATGATACACAAGCAGATGGAAGTAAGTTGGAAACAGAGTTTACAAACTTCAAAGCAGGGCAAATCTCTATATCTGGAGGAACATATACTTCCGTGGCTTTCATATTTCATGAAGGAGCTACGGTACATCTGGTCACTACACTGCCTATGCAAAAAGTAGAAGAAGGCAGACTGAATCTAATGATAGAAACCTCAAATTCAAGCAAAAGCTGCCTTTTAATCTACCAAATTCTTATCTATTTCTTCTATAACCGAAGTTACAATGAGAATTACAGTTGTGAAAGTGGTATAGTGTATTTGTTCTAGATCCATTATCAGTATTTATGGCATTATTCGGCCTACCAGGGGTGATGTCTTTATAAGGCTTACAATACGCTGGTGTGCCTTATTCATCCGTTAGTAGTTCTGAAAATAAGGGTCTGCTTTCTGATTTCTCAAATTAGTAGTGCAAGTATAGGTAAAACAATTGTTTAGAGAAATTGTTTTGAGTGCAATGCACAGTGTTGCATAACTGCAGTGACAGTGTGAAGCTTTTTGTTTCCTACAACCAATGTGATTGTTTTTCCCACTGTTCAATGATGATTCTTTCAACAGTACATCCTTTACAGTTTATGAGTTTAGAACCTGTAATACTAATCAATAGTTGAGGGTCTTTTTCTTTTTATACAGATCAATGGAATCATCTATTGGAGTAATGTACTTTACTAATTAGTTCTTGCAGTGTTGTTCCATAACTTTACATTTTTAGGGTGCACACCCAAGCAAACAACTCCACAGTTACCCACACACCCACACACCCACCTACACACAGACACATCACTGACAGTCACTGGCACATATTGATACAGCCACTGATGCATCAGACACAGAACGATATAGCCACTGACACACCTAACTACAAACCAATACACGTATAGAAACACCAAGCCACACACAGATACAACCACTGAGACACCCAGCCGCACACTAATAAAGGCACTGACACACTCAGGCACACACTAATATAGGCACCAACACATCAATACACTCACTTACACACCCAGTCACACACTGATACATTCACTGACGCACAAAACTACACACTGATACAGGCACTGACACACCCATATACATACCTATACAGCCACTGAAATACTCAGCCGCACACTGATATAGGCATTCACAAATCTATCCACACACCGATACAGCCACTGACAAACCCAGCCAGAAACCAATAAGACACTAACTCACTGAACCACACACTCATACAGGTATCAACACATCCATGCAGACATCAAAACACCCACTTACACACCCGATCACACACTGATACATTCACTGACACACCCAGCCACACATTGATCAGACACTGACTCACTGAACTACACACCGATACAGGCATTAATACACCAAAGCACAATCTGAGAGAGCCACTGACACACCCAGTCTCACATCAGTGCAGCCAGTGACACAGCCACTGACTCACTAATACAGCCACCCACCTACCCATAGAGCCATTTACACAGGCACTTAGTCACCTGTACAGCCACTCACATGGCTACTCACACAGCTCCTCACTCACACATACAGCCACTCACTCACACAGCCACTGATACACCCACCCACTCACACAATCATACATACACTCACTCATTCATACAACCATTTACACAGCCACTCACTCACTGATACAGCCACTAACACAGGCACTCGCTCACCCATTTGACCACTCACACACCCACTCACTCATCTATACAACCTCTTATACAGCTACTCACACAGCCACTCACTCACTCATACAGCCTATCACACAACTACACACTAACAAACACAGCCATTCATGCTGTCAATCATTCACCCACACAGCTACTCATGCAGGCACTCACATACCCATACAGCCACACACACAGCCACTCATTCACTCATATAGACACTCACACAGTCACTCACTGACCAATACAGCCATTCATGCAGTCACTCATTCACCCATACACCCACTCATGCAGGTACTCATATGCCCATACAGTCACTCACACAGCCACTCATTCACTTCTATAGCCACTCAGACATCCATTCACTCACCTATACCATCACTCACAAAGCCACTCACTATCCCATAGTGCCAATCACACAGCCAATCACTCACCAATACAGCAATTGACACCACAACCTACTCACTCTTACAACCATTCACACAGCCACTCACTCACCAATACAACCACTAACACAGGTACTCACTCACCCATTCAACCCCTCCCTCATCCACTCAGTCACTCATACAACCACTTATACTGCTACTCACACAGCCACTCACTCACCCATACAGCCAATAACATATCCACTCACTCATTCATACAGCCACTCACACAGCCGTGCCCTCACCCATACAGCCACTGACATATCCACTCACTTAGTCAGAAAGCCACTCACACAACTCACTAATTGATACAGCTGGTAACACAGGCACCCATGCAGCTATCCATACAGCCACTTATTCACCAATAGAGCCACTCATGTAGCCACTCACTCACTCATACATCCACCGACACACCCCTTCACTCACTCCTGAAGCCACTCACTCACCAATATAGCCACTGACAGCTGCGCCCTCACCCATATAGCTACTCACACATACATCCACTTATTCATACCACCACTCACGTACTCAATTGCTCATCCATGCAGCCAGTGACAGACCCACTCACACTATACAGCCACTTATTCATATACTCACTCACCTATACAGCCACTCAAATACCTACTTACTCACCCATACAGCTATTCACACTCCCACTCATTCACTCATACAACCATTCACACACTTCATCAATCACTCCTGAAGCTACTCACTCAGTCCCTCGCTCACAGATATAGCCACTGACACAGCCACTCATTCACCCTTACAGCCCCTCACACACACATCCACTTATTCATACCACCAATCACACACTCAATTGCTCATCCATATAGCTAGTGACAGACCCACTCACTGACCCATACAGCCATTCACACATCTACTCACTCACTCACCGATACAGTCACTGACACACCCACTCACTGACCCATACAGCCACTCACATAACCACTCATACACCCACTAAACACCTAGGCAAACTATCATATGTGTAGACATTGAGCTATAAGTATTTACACTTTTACAAACAAACATATAACAAAAATATTTTCTTTCTTTAAACTAGAAAAGGTGGTTCTAACAAGAAACATTTTTTAACATGAGTTTTTGTGGTTTTTTGTTTTTCAAAAATTGTTCTTTTTTTTAGTTTTTTCTTGAAGTTTTGAACAAAACCCTAAAAAAACACAATGAAGTTGTGAAACTAAATGCTCTAAACTTGTGCATCACTTGGTTAAACTAAAAAAAAACATTTATGGCTTCTTTTTGTATCAATCACTAACAGAATGGACTGCTCTCCAACAGTAAGAAGAGCTCTGCATTTTGTGCAAGAAGTACCAATATGCCTAAATTCCAGAATTGTAGCAGATATATAATCTGTAGATGAAAATGGCAGCTAGTCACCAGGAACTAATTGTGCAGCGCATCATTTTCTCACTGTGCTCCTAGTGAGTGGCGAGCATGAATGGCTATTAGGTGTTTCATCTTGCTGCTAGTGCTGTGACCATATTTTTTAGAAGTGCCTCGCTATAGTTTATTCTCGCAAAGTCTACCTTTGTCATAAACTTTTTCTCTCCAGAAGAAATATTGAAAAATGTCCACATGATTGATTCTTTTCTTCACAGTCCACCCAAAAGCCCTCCTCAGAACAACATACCACAGTACAAGACTACACTGTACAACACTCCACTCTATGGCAGTCCACTCCACTCTGACACACTCCACTCTATAACATGCCACACTGCTTTTGAAGACTCCATTCCTCTGTATGTACTTCTGCTCTATGCCACTCTACTCCAGTGTATGTCTGTCCCCTCCACTCTATAACACTCTACAGTAGTGTACTAAGCACCACTTCAAACTGTACTGTGGCTGACATCACAAGAAGTAGCTCTGTGTCCATATATGGAAAAACAGTTTAGGAATAAAAATAAACGAGGGCAATATCCCCTAATCTCCTTGCTTAGAAACAAACAAAAAAGAAAATGTCACTGTTGATTCTGCAGAATCTAAAACAGAAATCCA
Source organism: Triturus cristatus (assembly GCF_964204655.1). NCBI lineage: Eukaryota > Metazoa > Chordata > Amphibia > Caudata > Salamandridae > Triturus > Triturus cristatus. The sequence continues at coordinate 314,771,146 of NC_140584.1, read as the reverse complement.
GAACTACTCTGAGGTGCATGAACCCTTACTTAGGGTTTGCAAACCCTACAACAAGAGCTCTTAGATCTGTTTTTGAGCACCATCAACCCTTCACAGATCTGGAATCAGGTTTGCAAGTCTGAAAGGGTCCAAAAATGGATCAAGAGTCCATAACGATGTCATGGTTTCCAGAGTCCCAGTGCATAGGACTTCATAACATCATAAAAATCTTGCCTCTAACACGTGCAACCAGCACCACCATGTACGTAATATTGATGCCTGCTATATTTGATCCCCTAAATACTGCGTATCCAAAATGATTATGGTGTGATGCTGTGATGACATTACTGTATGATTGCATTTGGGTGTTATTATGAATTGATCAAGTAATGTTTCTCTTTTGCTTCTAATGCGAAACACATATCAAAATTTGGCTATACTCCCCGTCCACCAGCACCTTACATCCCGAATGCCTGATACTGAACACAAGCTCGGCGAGATCTCAGTGACTTCCGACGGCCATGTTGGGTATGGTTCCTGCATTTAAGACCACGCAGAAGGACCTTTGCCTTGAGTATTGTGCCAGTTTACATAGTGTCCCGAACCCTTCCGGTTCAGCCTCCAAGGAACAGCATTTGCGGGCCCTACGATTTACATGAGCGTCTCCTGGAAGCCGAGCCTCATCAATCTCGGTGTCCTGCAATCCTTCAGTCTTCAGATTACAGCTCGGCCACCTGAAAGTAGTAGAATAAAACAACTGCGAGAGTAATCAAACCCTTACAGAATCAGAGCATCAACAGGCAAAGGAGCAACGCAAGTCCAAGGTTCCCAACGCAAGTAAGCGCTGTGCTGTTCCTGGAACTCTGACTTTAAAGATCTTCCCTTTGATTGCTCTTTTAAACCCTCACCTAGCTGCACTGATACTCACCTTGTGCCTCTAACAGAGTTGAGCCTTACCTTGTACTACTACCACTGTGCAACTAACAGAGTAGAGCTCATATGAAAGACATTGAATACAAGAGTGTGCCAAGGGAATACTTTCCTACGAACTTCTACATATTGTACAAGAACACCAGTAGTGGTGAATAATTTGTAAGTGCATTGGTTAACACTGTATAACTAACCAAGGGTAAAGATGGGTAGTTCTGTTGTGTGACTTGTTTGTTTTTATGTTATAGGTCCACCCTTGGCCACTTCAGCTTTTGATTCCTAATATCAGAGATTAATCTGGAAACACAGATACGGACAGCTACACACATCACACTGACACCAGGAGCATGTCAGGTACAGCAATTGATCGCAGGTAGGAGGGTACGGGTACGGATGATAGGTTTTTCAGGCAGGGAGGGAGTGAACTCCAAACCCTTAGAGAACTCAAACGGAATCTCCTTTTCTTTGAAGGACAATAATAGTGAAAGGGCATCAACGATGTCCCAACTACCAGGGTCTCTTCCCTGGCCCCTACCCAAAATCCCTCATGGAAATCTCAATACAGGCCGTAAGGTAGTGTACGACGAGTTGGGTTCATATCGTCCCTATGAATCAAACAGTTTAGGCTCTCAGGTAAGCACCACATTGTTGATACCTTGGTCATCAAACTCTCTCACCACTGAGCTCCCCAAACCCCCCAAAACTGTGGAAAAATATTCAATCAGAAAAAAGTTACAAAATATGAATACAAAATAAAAACGGTCAGACCCCACTTGCTGTGGCAGGTTGAGCACAGGGCGTGAGCCAGGCCCTTTGTATAGACCCCATTGAACACAGCCGAAGTCCATGTGCAATGGGAGTTAGGCATAGGACCTTGCTATCGGCCTGGCCATGCCCAATCTTTCAGCCATGAATAGTGAGATATGTTCCATGGAAGCTGGCTCGTATATCATAAAAAACTGAAATTCACTGTAAAAAACGTAAGATATATTTAAAAAGAAAACTCTAAAAATCTCCTAAAAATGTACAGTTAAAGTGAAGTTATGGATACAAAATAAAACAAAAGCTAAAAACCACTGAATTTATCCAGTTATGGTTAGCTCAGCAAACCTGAACACAACATTGCAATTATTTCAAGCCATAACTTGAGCACCAAATCCAATACTTATGACCTCACAATATTGATACCAAAAAGTAAAAACACCTTAGAGCAGTTATCATTAATTGTCAATGCAGATACTAACAAGTAAATAATGCTGTTTTCAAATGTGTCACAATCCTAGTGTTAATTTGTAATGTGAAATGAAATTTGACTTCTAAATTCATTATGTTTTGGTGTTACATTAACCAACTACTCTGCATTAGGACTTGTATTATATGATGTTACTTGAATCTCTCAATAAGAATATTGGACCATAGTATGTCCCTCGGTCTGGAAAATGATGATCTCTTTGAAACATTGAAGAGGTAAAAATGTAAACATAACATGTCCTTACAGTGACTAAAACACAACAGCTAGATTCACAGTGAGAAACATCAGACCTCTCCATAGGAACTCAACAGAAATTCGATTAAATATGAATTCTGCATTTTTTGGATATGGACCAGGTAGAAATATGAGAAAACTACTCTTTTTTAATATTTATTAAAAACCCAATCTAATGATGAAGACAATGGCTTGTGTGTGGCTAGTTGATTTCTCTTCACCTGACAGGAAGACCAGATAGCATGTTCCCAGGAACTTAATTTACCTCAAAGGGCCCCCCCTTTTGCAAGCAAATGTTAAGTGACACCGGGGAAGGCCCCAGCATTTTGTCTTCCCAGTTAGGCAGACAGCAAACCTAGTGGGTGGGAGCTGCCTCCAGAACAGGTTTGAAGTAACCACAGAAAAGGGTACTGCTCATTACCATGACCTTACTTCCAGATGGGCACACTTTGTACAAGTGGAGAAGGGTTTTGGGAGTGAAGGGTACTGTGAGATTGTCTGTAGTAGGGCAAACAGGAACTACAGCCAAAGGGAGTAAGGTAACCCCTGGAAACGTTTGCCTCATTTTCTAGGCAGCGGCCTCTAGTCCTCCCCAGCCACCAACAAGTACCAGGCATAAATGTGCAATCCCCAGACATTCATTCCAGAACACTATTCGGACCTGCATAAGAATAGAAGAGGGTTGAACCTGTTCTCTGTGACCTAAGAGGAGCTCTGAAGGTCTGGACCCAGGTCAAAGAAGTGGACTTCATATGCCAGTTGGCTGACCTCCTGTGTGACTACAGGGCTGCAAAAAGCTGTGAGAGGCTGTATCCTGGAGGTCCCAGCTGACTATTACTAACTGAACCTGACCTGGACCCTGCTGGTGGCTCTGCTGGAGTGAGTCTTGATGCCTTAGTCCTGTTCTTGATGGCCTGGGACCCTTGGGCGTGTCTAACTAGACATATTTTACCACCAATAAAGACCTAGGACTTGGAATGTTTTTGGATACTCAGACCTCTGGAGGGCCAGGACAAACCATCCCAGGCTATCTGACCCAACGTGCGACTTCAATGGGCTAAGAAATCAGGTTTCTTCCGTTGTGAGCTTTTCAGAAGCAGCAAATCCTCTTCAGCGGATACTTGGAGAGTATATCCAGCCTTCTGGAAGTTAACATTGGATAGGGGCGCAACCTTTCCACACTCAAGGATTACAAGCACTAAACAGGAGGCTAAGACCAAAAGTAAAAATCTTGAGTAGTAGAAGTCTATCTGACCTGACTTTCCAAAGTGCAAAACTTTAATTCCTCCTTTCCTCAAAGCTTTTTCCTCCAAAACCAACAACTTTTGTGATACCTTGTCCTATACCATTCCAATTTCATGAAGTCTCATAGTAAGGCCTCCAAATGGACAAAACTGGTTGTTGTATTCTACCAGGGCTCCATCACAGTTGACCTCTGATCACACCTAGATTCCAGTCTACCACGACTATTCACTACTATTTTTGCTTTGAGCATTTGGGTGCTATTTTCACTTATTTTTTACCCAGTTGTTCTTTATTAGGTTTTCAGTTTTCTGTGTACAAGTCACAACACATTATTATCACTATCATACACATACACAGACCTATGTCTGCTAACTATAACAATCAATATATCTTGTTTCCTAAGCAACATAGCTAATTGGTGTTTTTACATCTAAAAATATAACAAACATTAATCAATAGTGTACAATGAGTCGCAGCTCAGCTACACAACACAATTATTTTCTCATTACAGGTAGGTTAAAACATTTATAAATCATCAGTTATGACAATATTACATTAAATTCCAAAGAGACAACTGCCTGAACTGTCTTCTGGGCTCTTCACATTAGCTGTTTTGGTGTACATATCTGTGAAAGCATACCTTGGGACATGGAGGCTATCCTACCGGTTATGCCGTTGTTCTACCTCATCGATCACCTCCAAAGAAGAGCCCATCGAAGATGGCGTTGCCGGTGAGTCTGGTCACTCTATGTATCCATTGTGACCCATGCTAAATGATTTTCATCATCAGCAAACAAATAATGGAGTTTTTCTTTAACTGTATTTAACAATGTTACAGGTCCACATTTTACATAGCACACATTCAAAATTGTGTAGTACATTCCGTAACATGCACTCAAAGCCATAAACATATGAACAACACATGCAAACAGTCTACACATGATCACGTATCAGTACTACAAAAGTGAAAGTAATGTTTGCATTTTCTGTGATACGCAATACCCCCACCTCTAAAAATACACACCAATATATATTACACACAACAGGGAAATTAGCTATCTTCTCAGACACAATAGCACCATTCCGCTGCAAAATTGTTGTTCCAGACAACGGCGGACACAATGACCGCACTTTCCTGTGTTGTTCCCTTTTTGTGAACAGGTAGTCAAATATAGGTTGAGCGTGCACAAAACTGCTCCAGCACTCGCCGTCGTTGAGTGCCAACTGCTATGCAGAAAAGTGAGAGAATAGGATTTGTGGAGTGGTGCACTGCTCGTTATCGTGACAATGGTGGTCAATTAGTCAATGAGCCTTGATGTTAGTAAGTCTTTAGTGATTCTTTATTTTCAAAAAGAGGTTGCCAGCCAACGCGTTTCGTTCATGAAATGAACTTCTTCAGGGCTGTAAGTTATAATGAAAACATATGAGAGAGTGCACAAATAGACAAGTGCACGTGTGTATTGCATGAATATCGTGACACAAAGGTGAGCATGGAAATGGTACAGTGATGTGGGGAAGGAGATGTGTTGGATGAGGGAAGGGGGTGTCTAGTGAAGGAGCAAATATACATGAGAAGTAATCAGTGAGCAAAAAAGGCGGGAAGGGAGTTGTGAAGGGGACAGGAGCCAGGATGATAGTAGAACCGGTGCGCTATTACAACTTCCTGGTGCCAGGACAGTGCTGAGAATGCATAGAAGGCATGAGTATGCCGCAAAATCACAAAAAACACCATGACTGGGCTTGGCGCAATGATTTTTATCCATACTGTATCAATATTTTTGACACAACTATTACTTGTTCATTTTGGGAGCTCCATTGATATTATGTCTTAACTAACATGGTGCATTTTGTGCGTTTGTTACATATTCATACCGTGGTTGTACTTTCAGCATTTTTCAGCATTTTTCAGGCATCATGCATGTGTAACATTACATTGATTCAACAGTCATGGTGTTTTTTGTGATTTTGCGGCATACTCACATCATTCCGCTGCAGTCGTCCACTGCAACATTAACCAAATAATCTAATGTGTCTTTGGAAAATGACAACCACTACCATGAGGCCTTGCTAATCTAACTCTGAATAAAAAACGTCACTTAAAATAGCCCCATTACAATGCACACATCAAAACTCTCTTTGTAATTTTAATTACACATCAGTAGTAACGACTCATCGAAGTAAAAAAAAAATTCCCTGTCACAATGTTGACGTAAACTCACACACACATTGCTCACATCAAAAGCCAAGTATCACAATGCCATAGCCGTCAACAGTGGGAAACATATCCTAATCTAAACTTAACCCACAGGATACTAATGACACCATCAGGTAACAAAACAAGCCATGCCAGTGACCCAACAAAACAACTACCACATGCATTGACAATCACGGAAGCACTTGCCCAAAGAAATCACAGATGTGTTTTCAGAAAGTTTATTCAGAAATAATTTGAGCACATGTGTACGATTTTGTAGCCAAAAAGCACACACTTCCCATTTCACACAGATACATGCAGACCCACACAAACTTAAGCAATGCTGATGTAATTTATGTCTGGAGGTACACTTTGAGTACTCAAAATAACAAAACATAAGCAACATATATAAATGGGAGAAGAGCAAACAAGTTCACACAATCAGTCGATCTACAGGACACTAGCCCATACCATGAACATGTCCTATGATTCAGTGGAACTACACAACATGTACAAAGGATACCCAACAAAATTACATGAGTACAAAAATGTACTCCAGGTACCACATACAGCTAAATCCACGTAAAGGACATGATGGGAGAGTTAACTTAAAAAAAAAATAACATTCTTTAATTACAGTTAACCAACTTTTAAGGCCAATGGCTGGTCAAATATTTCAAAGTGCATGAGCACAATGCTGCATCAAAGTACTTTCCAAACAGAACTGAGGTCAGCACTGGGTGAGGTTGGGTTGTCAAAGGAAGGTGGGGCAGTGGTTGGGCCAGAAAGAACATCACCAGCTACAGGAGGGGCATCCATGGGATCCTGGGCAGGTAGGATGGCAAGGGGTGGGCTCTGGAAGGCTGAGGGACTGTATGTCACTGTTGTGGGTGTTTCTGTGGTTGGTGCAAGTGTCTGGGGGTCTAATGTTGTTTGTGCCTGGCTTGTGTTTGTTGGAGCATACTCAGCCTATATGTGTGGACTGGCCCTGGTGAGTGTGGTGAGTGTCTGTGTGGTGGGTGCATGCATGGCAATGTTTTTGCCTTTGGGGTGTTATGGTGCATGTGGATGCTGGACTGTGTGTCTATTTATATTTGGCATTAGGAAGAGGCGGGAGGTGAGCTGGAAGACATGGCTGAGGGGAAGGCTACAGTCAGTGAGGAGGCCAGAGCCTCACTGATGGCAGCCTGAAACAACCTCTGTAGTGCAGACATACTACTGTGAATTTCCTCCAGGAGCTCCAGCGTCTGGCCACTACGGTGGAATGCCCTGGAGGGCCTTCAGCAGTGCATCCTGCCTAACAGAGATGCATCTCAGAAGGTCATTCACCTCCTACCTCAAGGCAGCTGGGGCCACAGGGGCAGTGAATAAGGTGCCTGGGTCAAAGGAGACGTTCAGCACCTTATAGTCTGCATAGCCAGACCAATTTGTCGGGATCAGCAGGGAGGACGAATAAGGGAGTGGAGGGCAAAGCTGATGTGGTCTCATGTCCTGGGCTGTCCAGCACCTCCACCAAATGGCCACTGAAGGGAGAATCTGATGAAGATGTCGAAAGTTGCTCCTCCTCTGCACGCTCCTCACCCTCTGTGTCAGTAACTCTGTCGCTGTCAGTATCTTGATCAGAGCCACTCTGGCGAGCTGTATCCCCAACATCTCCAGCAATGTCACCTCTGCCTGCCTCTGTCGATGCTGAAAACACAGTTCAAATAGGTGTAAGGACACTGAAGACATTTCATCTACTAACATTACACAGTTGCAATATCCTCCAAAGGACTCAGTGAACTACGTTCATAACTTCTACATTAACTACATGGCTCACCATAATTGGCCAGTAGCAGGACATATTGACAGGGCTACAAATGCCACCTACTGCTTGAGACATATCCAATTCACAATGTTCTGGCTGTACACACCAACATTGCATTGTATGCATCAAACCTAAGTTGACAGTGGATGCCTAGCTTGGTCAGCTTAGTCCCATGTTTCCAACATGAGGGGTCACCTGTAGTCATAACAGTGTGCACAGCACATAAAACATAATACATATGGTCACCACCAAAAATGCTAGACCATTGTAAATACCTCAAGTTCTGAACCCAAATTTAGGCTCAAATGATACATAAACTTCGCTTACACATGTAATCAGTCAGCAAGAGCACAGCCAACAGTGGAGCTATGAACTCCACAATTATTTCACACATAAAACCCAAGGACATTCCGGTCCAGTGTCTGAGACACAAAGCCCACAACATTATTATTCTACAACATAGTCATGACATCATGACATAACCATGAAAGGAGATCTCTATTACTATATATCACCAAATAACGGCGATATATCCATACACTTCACTCTGTGGGGAAATCAACATGTCATCCATCTGGAATGTATATTGCACATTAGACAAAGTATAAGAAAATGAATATCATTTGTAGAACTAAGATCTTCCATCGTGAATAACTTAAACATGTGTTCACTAGCCTCTTGTACAAATCGACTATATACTCATGGATACCTGTATGCAGTTTTACATCAGATCCGCGGTCCAATTACATGTCTTACCTTTATTACTGTGTGCAATGCAGGCAATCTCACATGTCAGAGATTTACTCTGATAACATATATAGTATTGTGTGAGCAACATTGCAAAACATCAGAATATACATCGTCTGTGTGGGACATCTCATACACACATCACATCATACATGTGTTTCTGGCATGACACATTATTCTTTCAGGTATTACTACAGGTACAAAATAAGTTACTTAGCTTCCCTAATTTCTGCAACTTGGACATAAGTATAATAAGAACAATATGGATGCAGCTTCACTACCACACCTATACTCACCTACATCTTCTGCAAGGAAAATGCTGCCTGTGACGGGAGGAAATAGTTTAATCACACAGTCAAACTCTGTACAAAACATAACCCCCTGTAGCTGCTGTTGGGCCTTCAACAACCCATCAAACTCTGTGTAGGGCACCACCAGAATATGGCCCATGAGGGGAGTCAGTTTACGGCACATGACTCTAGGACTTGGGAAGGACTGCCGTACGTGGACTTGAGTGATCTTACGGGTCCAGCGTCTTATGTCCTCCCACCTTTTCTTGCAGTGGGTGCTACGCCGGTGATAGATCCCCAGGGACCACACTTTTCGGGTGATGGCTTTCTATAGCGTATTCTTCTGATGGGCGTTGACCTGTACACACAGAAGACATGAGGCAAGGGATTGTAACAAGTCCAATTTACAAACTTCATAAGTGTTAAAAGGAAGGCACTTTATGAACATGTATGTGGAATCTCCCATCACAACATAGGTTCTCAACGCAATGTAAAATCCATCTCCAACTCTAGACACAATCTGTAAAAACAAGTTTTTCCAAACTTCCCCCTTGTAGTGTAACACACTGGCTAACACAGCCTATCCAATAGATGGAATGATTGTCCTCTAGTGTTGTATCTTGCTGTGATTAACATGTGAAAATCACACAATGATTGCTTTCCATGCAGGGGAGGACAATGGAACATGTTAGCATACACCCTGTACTCCCCTGTCACTCAACATACACATGCCTCATGCATCCTAACACTGGTGTGTCCATGAGAAGGCCCAATGCATGCATTTGTATGTGTCACAGTTACAGACTATTCATACATGCCAATCAGATTTTGGCCAATCATACATATCACATACCAACAGAAGCAGACATATGTTCAAGTGATGAATCACGTCATGACACATACACACTGCCATAATAGGCACGCACGCGAAGAAGTGCCTGCAGAGAAATCAAAATATGGTTGGTCCCTGGTTAAACACAACCAGTTCTAGAGTAAAACAAATACAAACGAGTCAACTTTTGACACTTGCAGTTCACACTCATTTTCGGGGTACAATGTCATTGACTATGTCACCAATACCCACATCGCTGACTGGGTATGACCCATGTTAAAAAAAAGTTAGGTCATAGCAGAGAATCACTGCATGGAAAACTACAATTCTCTCCATTGGAAGCCACATCACAAGATGTGCAATGGCAGGATTACCCCTGCTGAACTTGATACTAACATGTTGAATACAGTGAGTACAGATTTACACACATGAAGATTTTCAGAATACTCAGCCTCTCAGAAAATGTCATTTGACATGGTAGTCAATATGTATCATACATACACAATCCATGATCACCAAGCACACTTATTTCACAATAACCAACACATTTACATGATCACAAATGCATATATGCACAACTAGTTTTGGGTCTAGGAGGTAGACTTTGGAGTTTCACAAATACCATATGTCCATGACCATGAAAAAAGTTCTTGAAATATGTGGTAATATGAATGTGAACAATCCTCATTTGATACTGAAGTGAGCATCACATGACTAACATACACCACAGACTCTAAAATTCAAACCATCCAAGACGCTTTCTCACAATTTCAATACTAAAGTATGTCCATAACCTGCTTCCCTTCTGCCTGTAGGATATGTGCACTCGGTCTCCATATACACTTTGCAATATTGATACACGTATACAGTCTACACATGCAAGATATGAATGAGTAGTCACTAGACACATCCAAGTACCACTGTAAAACCATCAAGCACAAAGATATGCTTGCTTTTGGACATTTTCATAAACAAGATTTCTACACAACAGATACACGAGAAACTGAGAATAGAGCAAGAAGACCACTGTAACGCCATTCATGTTCATTCATGGCAATGTAATGTTACAAGGGCTACACATGGCACCAAAATGTATTCATCAGACAAATGCAATGGCAGAGTACATAGTCCATGTGCACATACGATCAGAACACTTAAACAGGTGAACATAGATACATGCATACACATAGTTCTAACCAAACAAATTCTACTAGGCAATCCAATCATGCTCACTCGTGTCCGTGGGTAGCTTAAACATGGTACATCTGACAATTACATTAAAACATTTAGTTCATACTTGTCTGCCCAAATGCATAGGTCTAGGCGAAGTGAAAGCAACTATAACAAGTTCAATAGCTGATTAGCTGTCCATCAGGAACATTGTGACAATGCATGCACACTCCTCATGTCAAACAAATTAACTTAATAGGCACAATCTCAGCATGAGCCCACATAAATATGTCACCAGGAGTTTCTATGCTACATCAATACAGGAAATGGAAATATGCAATTTCTGAAAACATACTCACAGAAAACACATTATGCACAATTGATCATGTACAAACACATATACATATCAGCTGTCATCTTGACTCACATCATACCAGCTGAAGCTGTGAAACCTAGTAGTCATTGTCCAAGTCTCAGGCACCAAAATCACTATTTTCATGAACTGAGAAGGTAAAGACACATTGAATGAAACATTTCTCACATTGGTTCTGTCTCTTTCACAAACCTAAATGGCACCTACATACCGTCAGTAAGTCTCACAAATGTTTATATAAAGTTTGACATGATGGACATACATGATAGCTACAGCCTACTCAAATGGACAGCATCAAAGAGCAACTGCTAAACAGCATTGTATAAAAGCAAATGCATACAATTTGCCTTCTAAATTTAGTACTTGTGTTAAGCCATCGGAACCACAAAACAAGGTGAATGAGTAGGAAAGAAGATAGCAGCTAAGCATTTCAGGGCCCGATTCACAGAACTAACTTAAGACAAAATCCTAAACTTACTACCATTTTGGTATTCACAGAAGGCACTTACTCATTTTGGTATTCACAGAAGGCACTTACTCATTTCGGTATTCACAGAAGTTAGGAGTCCTAACTTTAGGACTCCTAAATGCCTTCTGTGAATACCGAAAGTCTTAAAATTAGGATTTTTCTCAGTTTAGTAGTAGTATAGTTAGGACTCCTAACTTTAGGACTCCTAAATGCCTTCTGTGAATACCGAAAGTCTTAAAATTAGGATTTTTCTCAATTTAGTAGTCCTAAATTGAGGACTCCTAACTTTAGGACTCCTAAATGCCTTCTGTGAATACCGAAAGTCTTAAAATTAGGATTTTTCTCAGTTTAGTAGTAGTATAGTTAGGACTCCTAACTTTAGGACTCCTAAATGCCTTCTGTGAATACCGAAAGTCTTAAAATTAGGATTTTTCTCAATTTAGTAGTCCTAAATTTAGGACTCCTAACTTTAGGACTCCTAAATGCCTTCTGTGAATACCGAAAGTCTTAAAATGAGGATTTTTCTCAGTTTAGTAGTAGTATAGTTAGGACTCCTAACTTTAGGACTCCTAAATGCCTTCTGTGAATACCGAAAGTCTTAAAATTAGGATTTTTCTCAATTTAGTAGTCCTAAATTTAGACTTAGGACTACTAATTGAGAAAAATCCTAATTTTAAGACTTTCGGTATTCACAGAAGGCATTTAGGAGTCCTAAAGTTAGGAGTCCTAACTATACTACTACTAAACTGAGAAAAATCCTAATTTTAAGACTTTCGGTATTCACAGAAGGCATTTAGGAGTCCTAAAGTTAGGACTCCTAACTTCTGTGAATACCGAAATGAGTAAGTGCCTTCTGTGAATACCAAAATGAGTAAGTGCCTTCTGTGAATACCAAAATGGTAGTAAGTTTAGGATTTTGTCTTAAGTTAGTTCTGTGAATCGGGCACTAAGGTTTTAGCTGATGATAGTCAGGTTGTGTTGCGGTCTCAGCACACTGCCTGCCCATCTCTGGGCCACTACTCTCCACACCCACACTTACACTGGCAATCCCTGAAATGAATGTTAACTTAAAAACTAGTACAGATAACATATCTAGTTAGCTTGTGTTGTCCGAAAGTTTCATGAGATCAGCAAACTAGTCTCACCCCGCCCCGCCCCACAACTGAGCCTAATTACAACTCTGTGTGACCAATGGTCGACACATCATTGATGGTGCCAGCAAATGTAGTAGGAGGTATCAATGGTGGAGGACGCAGCAAGTCAACTGAGCATGTATGTTCCCAGCCTGTTGCAATTGCAGCCGCAGAGGGAAGGATTCCATGCTGAAAGGGAGACTTTGAAAATTGTGAGAAATTGGTTTACTGGTTGAGGGAAGTGAATCCCTTCTCAAGCAGCACCCACAAACCTTGTCAGGGTGAGGCACACGCAAACTGCAAATTAACCTGTGCTCTACCCTCTGGCAGCTTGGCACAGAGCAGTCAAGCTTAACTTAGAGGAAATTTGTAAAGTATTTATGCAGCATTTCAAACATTAATAAAGTGATAACACAGCACAAATAAAATCCCACAGCAATTTAGAAAAATGGAGCAAAGAAAGAGTCCTGTTTGCATTTATGGGGAGGCACGAGGTGCAGGGAAGCATCGAGGACGGTTGTTGCTGTAGCACGTAGTGCAGGTTGGGTGTTATTTATAGACATCACTGTAGCACGAAGACCCTGTTGTCATCACTAGCAGTCGGCCTGGAGCTTCGCAGTGGCTTTCACCCTTAAGCTGTCGATGTTGTAGCCAAAAGGTCCCGCTGATGCAACTTTGCATTGCCAGGCTAAGAGAGTGAAAAGGATTCCATGCCAATGGGTCATAAGAGCACAACAACTTAAATTCAGCCTCTCTGAGGCCACACAAGGGGCCCACGAACTGAGGGACACCACTTGGGGGTCAGGGCCTTGCTCCAGCTGGATCTGGGTGGAGGTGCAGTTGGTTGGCTGCCTGTTATGTCCCTGTGGCTCAGAACAGGAGGCCAGCAAATTAGTCCTTGGAGTAACTCTGTGAGTCTTGGTTCAACAAGGAGGTCTAAAGCAGGAAAGCAGCAGGGCAGCAATCCAGCAAGGCAACAGGGCAGCAGTCCAGCAGTCCTCTTTCCTGGCAGTGTTTCTACAGGTCCTAAAGTGTACTGAAGAGTTGGGGTCTGAGGTCCAATATTAATATCTGGGTCTTCCTTTGGAGTGGGAGCAACATCTAGAGGTTTCTCTTTGAAGTAAAAAGGTTTCCTGCCTCCCCTGCCATGGCTCCATATTAATTACAGGGGGTATGCAGCCCGTTGTGTGGTGGCCTGATACAGCCTATTCATGTGTAAGTAGGGCTGTGCCCAGCTCTACCCTCCCATCCTGCCAGTGATGGCCTATCCAGGCACACCTAAGCTCTTTTTTGTGTGTGGCTGTCTAGGAGGAATACCCAAAGCCCAACTGTCAGTTACACTGAGTCATGTGACCCAGAGACAGGTTGCAGGCACCTAATAGTTAAGGGTGGAAAATACCAGCTTTCTAAAAAGGGGCATTTTCAAAATTGTAATTTAGAATCTGACTTTATCATGAGAGAGGATTTTTCTTTACAACTGTCGCCATTTAGAAATTATACCTTATTAAATGTAATAAGGTAACCCCAATGTTCTACTATGGGAGAGGTGGGCCTTGAAGTAGTGCCAGTAAATGTAAAGGTTTTTCACTACTAGGAAATGCATGTCCTACATTTTAAATGCACTGCACCCTGCCCTCAGGGTTGTCCAGGGCCTGCCCTAGGGTTGACTTATATGTTATAGGAAGGAAGCTTGGAAATGGCATTTTAAAACTGCACACACAACCTGCAATGGCCAGCCTGGGACATGTTTTAAAGGGCTACTTAAGTGAGTAGCACAGCCAGTGCTGCAGGCCCACTAGTAGCGTTTAATTTACAGGTCCTGGGCCCAATTAGTGCCACCGTACTAGGGACTTACAAGTAAATGAACTGTGCCAATTGGGTGTAAGCCAATTTTACTATGTTTAAAGGAGAGAGCAGAAGCAATTCAGGACTTGTTAGCAGTCCTTAGAGTCCTAAGGCCAGCAAAAGCAAAGTCAGCAAAACAGAAGGGTTGGAGGCAAAAATGTAGGGGTAAAACTACAGCAAACATCCAAGGTCTAACAGTCATGATTAGGGGGCTATGCATACAAGTATCAGTGGGGTCTTGCAAAACCATTGAGTGGGGGCTGAAGGAACTGGAGGATTCATTGGTGGAGTTAGAAAAAAGTCCATTAGTAACAACATTCATAGAGGGGGCCCTTATCAAAGCCAGAGGGATTATTTTTTTCCTCAGTTGTATTGCTTTTGGAAAGATGAGGATGATGAGTGTTATTATTATTATTAATAATATTAATATTATTATTATTATGTACACATTTACCACAACATCTTGGCGCAAGCAACAAAAAAACACAAGAAAATATATATATATGAGTGGAGACTGTCAGAAGAAGCAATTAGGCTCCTGCAACCTTCATTACATAATAAGGCAATTGGAATACCCCCAGCATTGACCTGAACCACCCCATGGCCGTGGCAGTCTGGTTGCGAGTAAGCTACCCCTGAGCAGAAGCCGAGAGCATGACACTACACAAGAAAGAGTTGAAATGCCTTAGAAAAGTGCCCATAGCGTGGCAATGGGCCAAAATTATACAAACTCGCAAATATGAGGCAAGAGACGAAACCATGACTTCACAAACTTGCGTGCAAATAAACACACACACAATGCAATGGTCAGTGACAGTCAAACCAGGGCTTTAAGTGGGCCAAATCCTGAGGTTTATAGGAATGCATTTCTCTTTATTATATAAAACTATGCTTAAAATCATTTTTTGAAATTGAATTTGACTACTTAGTTTCAGGACTTTGCAAAGTGTGTAGTATGCAAGTGTAGAGCCATGTGGTTCTCAAATTTCAGCATATGCACAGCTTGCAGGGTTTCTTGTTTTTCCTGTGCCTTTTCACTTTGAGTGTTAGGTGGCTGCTGCTGGTAACTCACAAGCATTTTATATGAGTGCATGCCTAGTTTAGCATTCACTTGTGACTCTGAAACTGTCTAAAGCCAGCAATTGACAAACATTTTGCATGAGTTCATGGTTTGCTTATCTTTCTCTGGTAAGTGACTCTGAAAATGTCCCTAGCCAGGAACTCACAAGCATTTTATAGGAGTGCTTGCCTTATGTACCTTTCAATTGTGGACCACTTCACACCGGTTGCTCACAAGTATCTTATATGAGTGCATCCGGTGCTTGGCTTTTTCATGTGAGTGATCCTGAAACTATCTCAAGCCAATAATTCACTAGCTTTTTGCATGACTGCATGTCCTGCATACCTTTCCATTCAGAATAAATCTGAAACCAGATCATGCCAGTAACTCACAAGCAAATATATTTTGTATAAGTGCATGCCTTGCATACCTTTCTCTTGTGAAAGAATCGGAAACTGTCTTTCGCCAGTAAGTCACAAGCATTTTGTAGGCGTGCATCCATTTTTTTCCTATGAGTGACACAGAAAATATCTCAAGCTAGTAACTCAGAATAATTTTGTATGAATGCATGCCTTGTTTACAGTTCTCTTGGTCACAAGACTATTGTATTAATTCATTCCTTGCTTACCTGTCCTGTGTAAGTGAATCTGAAACCTTCTCACGCCAGTAAAGCACAAGCATTTGCGTATGCATGCGTGCATGGATTACTTAACTTTGTCTTAAATTTGACTCTGAAACCATCTCAAGCCAATAACTTACAAACAATAACTTACAATCATTTTGCATGAGTGCCTGCCTTGCTTAGCTCTTGCTTAAAAGTGGCAAAAAACATAAAAATGTGATACAGAATGATTGCAATAGACCATATTTACACAGAGAAGGACCCAGTGCACCACTATGGGTACCTTGCCTGGTTTTTGCAGTTTTAGCAAGTATTATGTGTGGTTTATTTGGACAAGAACTAGACAGATTAGAACTCCCCTACTTAAAATCTGTTCTTACTTGGCCATAGCCGTAACAGTGTGGTCTGGTGCGAACCTTTCCTTAGTACACACCACACTCAGCTAGTTGGTGGCCATTTGTTATTTTTCTGTCACAAGAGGGATTGAGCCATTGAAACAGTCAATGCCAGAGTGCAAAGGTGACTCCTGTGCCTTGTGACATCATAGCAATATGTCCACTTTTTAGTGCCTCAGCCATTGACTATTGATCAGTCACACCTCAGCAGGGAGAGGAACCTCCTTGGCCTAGATAGAGCGATTTTTTTTATAGCTCAGCTATATATCTACTGGTAATCATGCAGGTGCCCTATCCATCCTTCATCCATTTAGTAATGATAATATTGTCAAGTAAAGGAATGAAATCAACAAAATGTTTTGACAGGATAATCTTAGCAAAGTGATGGTTTGTGGTGTTTGGCCGCCGGCATTCGTGCACTACTCTTAGGGTGTGAGGGCAGAACTCGAAGGCGTGAGCTTTAGCTGAACATGATTCATGCTATGATGACTGCAGATCAGTGCATTGTAAATGGCTATATATAGTTACATGTTGCTAAATACAGAGAAAAATGCACAGGGGATGCAAAAGCAAATCCTCCAGGCACAAGAAACATAAGGGATATAAAATGTTTAGAGACACATTGATATTTACATTTAGGGCAGTGGGCTGTCTACATATGAATTAGACTTAAACCTTCTCTCCAGGAGAGCGGGGTTCATATCGTTAAAAATTCTCCTCACTATTTATAGTGATGACAGTTTCTGTGAGGAATCCTATACTATTTTACAACCTCTATTTATTTCTCAAACTGCTCTGCCTGTCTCTGCAGATGCACATTCTTCCATAACTCAATAAACCACTGAGCTAATACATCACCAAATCATACAATCCGAGTCAATATGTGTTCACGTAAGTTATCTACACAAAAAAGTATATTCATGAGTGTACAACTGACTGTCAGTCAATCTATTCAAAAGTCAGCCCATCATTGAACAACTCAGACTGTGACTGGATATACATAAGACAATTCATTTTTAAGTCGAAATTTCATAATGTAGACACCTGTGGCAACTGCAAGCTATCCATGTGTTAATACTTTCATAATTCAACGATCTAAACATCATCCATCTATCTATCTATCTATCTATCTATCTATCTATCTATCTATCTATCTATCTATCTATCTATCTATCTATCTATCTATCTATCTATCTATCTATCTATCTATCTATCTATCTATCTATCTATCTATCTATCTATCTATCTATCTATCTATCTATCTATCTATCTATCTATCTATCTATCTTTCTATCTATCTATGCATTCACAAGTCTAGCCATCCAAAGGTCAATACCTCTATGATTAAATTTATGAGTTGAGAGGCTTAGTTGTGTATCATCCTAGAGGTAACTGACTCAATTAGAATATCTTTTAGTGCCTATAAAAATCTATCCTTCTAGCTATAGATAAATATATTTACAAGTCTACCTTCCCTAAGGGTAGGAGGTAAACGTACGCTTCGCTGGCGGAGCTTACAGAGTTTTTACCACTCCGTACTCCGCTTGGACCACGGAGTTCAGCAAACACTGCTATCCGCCACGTAGCGGAGTTTATCAGTGCCCGACCTGAAATTTCTACATCTAATATGGCTCCTTATATGACTATGGCTACATTCATGTAATGCACTCTAGTAATGCTGGTGTGCTTCTGTGGGACACGGTGAAACCTTCATAGCCAATTGGGAAGCATGCAGCACGTTACATGGTTGAAAGTTTGGTAACGCAAGCTGAACGCTTCCCTGCTCCTTTTCGGCTGTTTGAGGCTGGAGGCAAATTGAAATCACCCTCCATTTGGCTACATAATGCAATGCTGATTTCCTGTTCATGGTGGCGTCTAGTGGTGGGCTGAGCAAACATGAGAGAAGTCGGAGCGTTGCAGCTCTGTAACGGGAACATGGAGCCGCTGAAGATGCAGCGAGCCATGGGATTTGAGAAAAAGGTTAAGGAGAGGCATAAAGCAATGCAGGAATGGGAGAGAATAATCAATCTGTTCTTAAGCAGTGCAGCCCTCTGCAGTAAGAGTGCTCTCTCTTCTAACATAGCTGTTATCAGTATCACCGCTTATCACACGGTGCGTGTCATTTGTTTCACACAAAACCGTATCTTGAATGGTTCTGACCATTCAACATAGGCACTAGTCTAGGATCCTATTTGTCTCCCAATTGGGACAGTACAGGCAGCACTAGACACCCGCCTCCCCCACATACACACATAAAGAAGCAGGAATGCGTAATCGCTTCACCAGCCCAACGAGCCTGATTGGTGCAATGTCATGAGCTTCATTCCATGCGGTGTAGTGCAATGTGCAGAGTTCTACTTGATGCAGTGTTAGATGTAGTGCAGTGTGCAGAATCCTGCTTGGTGCACTATCAGTTATACGGTGCACACTTTTCAGCCATGTCTTTGAAGGCTGAAGTAGCTCGGGTGCAAACAACTATGGCGGCCCATAAGTTATAACATCAGTGCAGCTTGTGGCAGCTGTAGGACATGCTGCGGAGTGTGGAGTTTAAGCAACCTGGGACAAAAGAGACCATGCATGATTGAAGGGTGGAGGGAAGGGTTCTTAATTTTTATGCTGTTAGTTTGGAGTCAGTGCCAGCAGAACTACACAGATTCAAACAGAGTTTTCATTCAACTCTGTGAACTTCACCCACATGTTCAATGCGTAAGTGACCAATCTGTTTATAAATTAATGAATCT
Organism: Triturus cristatus; assembly: GCF_964204655.1. NCBI lineage: Eukaryota > Metazoa > Chordata > Amphibia > Caudata > Salamandridae > Triturus > Triturus cristatus. The sequence continues at coordinate 314,751,828 of NC_140584.1, read as the reverse complement.
TGTAGTCTATCTATAGCCAAATCTGTATGTGTATTTAGCAGTATTTCATTTCTTTTCATTTCATGAGTCTATTTTTTAATAGTCCCTCCATCCATGAGTCTATGAATATACAAGTTAATTCATTTATGAATTTATCCATGTGCACTCAATGCATGAGTAAGCCTATACATATGTTTTCCATCGGTGAGCCCCTGCATACACAAGACATTCTATCCAAGAGTCAACCTAACTAGGAGCACCTGAATCCACAAGATTCCTACCACTCTGCATTACCCCACTTATGCTGATAAAAACACTGGACTTCTTGTGAGGCTAGGGCAAGTGTCTTCAACAGGAATGGATCAAGCCAAGGTTAATGGGAGCGCTTGCAAGCGGACTCCTACTGACCTCGATTTGATCGGTTCCTGTTATGGGCACTAGGCCCAGCTATGTAAGTGGCACAACTTTGTTATTGGCACAATGCTGGGTGGTAGGAATTTTGTCGATTACTGTGGATTTCGGAAGTTTATATCACAGAAGTGCAAGGGGAAGGTGTGATTTCAGGCAAAGTTTGAGGTTTACAGGGCATTGTGTGTAAGAAAACCTCTTAGGATCCACACAAGGCACACCACTCTGGAGTTCTCTGGGTTTGTAGTTTGAAAATAATATCTGTGGTTAGTAAGTTTGCATTAATAGAGGCTGAGCATGGCTCCAAATCCTGTAACTACCCCTGTTTGCTGATCTCTCCATGTATCACTTTACAGCTGTTTGTGTCGTGGTCTTTTGGCCCACCAATGCAAGTGGGACACTGTTCTTATTGGGAGTTGTTGGCATCCACGGTGGTAGGAAATGTGTGGCACCTGGCAGATTCCAGAATTTATCCTCACAGAAATGTGAGGAAATGGGTGCTTTTAGTCAAAGTTTAAGGTTTGCAGGGCATTGTGGGCGAGAAAATGTTGTGGTATCTACACGAAGCACACCATGCTGGACTCCCCGGGCATCTTGTTTTCAGAACTGTCTGGGTCTGATAAAATTCCCAGGTGGCAGCCTACCCAAGCCCCAAAAGTGAAGCCGTTCATCATTGAAGGTGGGACGATATTGGCAGTTAGCCACACTCTCCTGGTCTATATGTAAGAACAACACCCTAAAGAATCAAATGTCCTCTTGCTTGCAATTGGGATGTGATTCTTTAGTCTGCAGAGGAGGAGAAAGACTGAAGGAAGAGCCTGTTGTTAGGATGTGCCAGACCCACACTCCTTTCTTGTGCCCCAAAGGCAAACATCCTGATGTCATTGTCAGGTGGACTTTCTACCCCTGGCACAAATGAGGGGCAATCTCCCCAATTGGGCCATACCTATCTGCCCCCATGGGCAGAAAGACACCACGGCTCCTTCTAGTGCGGGGTATGGCTCAATGTGACAGGGTAGGCTGGCACCTCCTTTTGTTTGTTTTGGTGCTTTTTTGAAATCCCTGGTGTGCAGTGGGTTTTCTGCCCCCGGGGTGGCAGATTAGAGGTGAATACCCCTATTTATCTACCGGGGGGCAGAATGTCTATTAGGTCGTGGGTGGGGGAGAGCAGGGGCCCATGCCCAAGGAGGCTATCCCCACCGCAAACAAATACTGCATAAATGTAGTTCCTGATGAGATTTCTGCCCCAATCGGGGCATATTGTGTGTAATCATCCTCATCCACCCCCTAGGGGACAGATAGCCTGCCAGCATATTTTTAAGTTGGGGGTATAGCCATGCTCATGATGGGCAGTCCCCACCACTGATGGAGCGAAAGTAAAATGAGCCCATCGGCTCATTTTACTTTCACTTTAGTGTAATGATATCAGCCCTCCCTGCGTGCTGATCTTCATTTCTCTAAAAGAAAAAAAATACTCAACCTGTAGGAAAGCTCTTTCAAAGCAACTCAAGTTTAAATTGAATAAAGGAATCCCTCTTGGTGCTGTGCACCAGATGGGCCTTTAAATGCTTCCCCAGAGTAGGTCAATGACTGACAGATGCACTGGGAAAGTAGTGGCCGACACCCGCACTTAAGGGGTTGATATCAGTGCAAAATCTGTTTAGCAAGGTTTACAAACCATAGTAGTAGCAGCCTTTCCAGATACTCATAATTCTCTAATTTACTAGTCTCCCTATTTTTGTGAAAATAGCATCCCTTATTAAGTTGGTCTCTACGCCTTGCCATCTCTTTGATATTGCTGTCTACTGTGGTATCCTCATTAGTCAACTTCTCTGTGATCTCCGTATGCTCCCACATCTTAGACTTCCTTACCTGTGTGGACTTTATATATATATCGCTGTCACACAACCTCTAGCAATCTCTAACATCGGCTTCAAAAGTATCAGAAGATATGTATTCCCTTTTTGTGCTTTTTTTTCCTTTAAATCTTGTTCATAACTTTTTTAAGTCAGCCATGGTTTTTGTCATGCTGGAGTATGATCTAAAGTTTTATCTATCTAGCTCCTCATCTTTGATTACATCAGAGTAAGCAGCCAATATATAGGGGAATAGAAACCAGGGCATTATCAACAACAAATTCGGATAAGCTGTTGGCTATTCAATATTTGGTCCATATACCAAAACCAGACATTACAGTCCTATAAAAAGATAAAGAAGCAATAACCCTCTTTCCCCCTAACATTGCATGTGACTTAGGCAGTTGAATTCCTTTGGCTACATGGACTATAATTGCGATCTCCTATTTCAATCTGTTCTGGAGGGGAATGAAGGTATTACAAACCCATCTCTAATTCAACCAATTTTATACTTCCTCTACACCAGTTGCGGTCTTGGATGCCTATAAAGTCCATTCCCTTCTGAGAAATGTACGCAAGCAATCACTCCCTTAGCCTACTACAGCTTAAGCTATTCACATTCCAGGTCCATTACCTAAACTGGAGATTGACACCTCCATCATTATTATCTATTGTCTTGAAAATATCTGGAGTTTACAATATCATAAGAGGATATTTTAAACATTTCCTCCCCACCCCTTGCCTAATCACTATCCAACCTCCTACCCAGGATATTTGAACTTGTCACAGAGTGACTGATTTAGAAAAAAATAAAGCAAAGTATAACTCTGATCAGCCCACAACACTCAAACTTGTACCTATTATTCAGGCTTCCAGAGTGGCAGGACATTTCAGCTGGATTAAGGCACACGGGCTAAGAATTTATGTAAACATGAAGGAGATAAGTGGAAAAGGGTGCAAGCCTGTGAGAAGGTGAGTAAGGTGTCATTGTCGAATAATTGATGAACCCAGAGAATACCTCTATCTCTCCAAGTTTTCCAATAAATAGGTTTTTGCTTAATGTGGATGAAATTATTATGCCATATGTTGGAAGTGAGAAATGTATCCAAATCATGTGGTTCACAGTGGAGAAGAGTGTTCAAAATTTTACAAGAATGCTCAATGATTGATGTATATAGTTTCTGTGGTTTCCGCGTGAAAGATAGGTATTCCTGAAAAGAAAAAGGGGAAAGAAAGGAGGTCTCTAAATCAATCCATAAAGGCAAATCAGAAGAAGGATCAGACAACCATTTGGATATATGTCTTAGTAAAAAGGCTTTATGATATTTAGGAAAATCCGGGAAGAGGACACCACCTTCAGATTTCAGGCGTGATAGTTTTAGCACTGACATTCTAGGTTTTTTATTAAGCCATAGAAAGGATGTAAGGAAGGAATTAATTTTATGGAACAGTTTTAGTGGACTGGGTAAGGGGATATTAGAAATAGTGTACAGGATAATAGGAGTACGCATCATTTTAATAGTGTCAAGACACCCCCACCATAAAAGATGTAGAGGATGCCATTTAGTTGGGAGGGTGCTAAGCTTCTCAATTTATTTATTCAAATTTAAAGGGATTAATGTTTTATTGGAGGGGGTAAACCGTAAACCAAGATATTTTATGTGAAGAGGGCTCCAGGTAAAGTTAGAAATAGAAAAGTCATATTTGATAGTGTATTTAGTTAACGGTAAGATTTTGCACTTGTCATTATTTAATCTGTAACCCGAAACCAAAGAATATGACTGAACTTCATGTACAAAGGCCGGGAGGCAAAGGTGAGGGTGAGAAAGAAAAAGAATTACATCATCTGCATAAGCAACTAGTTTAACTTGTAAAGAAGTTGAGGTAAAACCTACAATAGATTGATGTTGTCTTATTTTGGATAGGAAAGGTTCTAGAGCAAGGTTGAAAAGAAAAGGAGATAAGAACCGTTGTCTCACTCCTCTATGAAGAGTAAAATAGGGGGAGGTGAGACCGTTGGCAAAAAATTGCAGCTTTAGGGTTCAAGTAGACCAGGGAAATCAAGAAAATGAATTTTGTGGCAAACCATTTAAATGTCTGAAAAATGAAAGGCCAATATACTCTATCAAAGGCCTTCTCTGCATCGAGGGCAATGGCAGCAAGCGGCTCTGAAAAATTTGGTGACTTGGAGATGATGTCAAAAAACAGATGAGTATTGTCAGTGATAGATCGTCCTTTGATAAAGCCTGTTTCTTCCTTGCCTAACAATTGAGAGATATGAGATTCCAAACGGAGAGCTAACGTTTTAGAATATTTTTTGTAATCTATATTAACTAAGGAAATAGGTCGATAGTTATTACAATAGTGAAGATCTTTACCCTCCTTTGGGATAAGACATATTAGGGCCTCTAGGAAAGTGCCTGAGGAATTACTAGAAACAGTAAAGGAAGAGATTAGAGTATACAGTTAAGGTAGGATTACTTGGGCAAAGTGCAGAAAGAATTCAACTGTAAAACTATCTGGGCCAGGGGCTTTGCCCTTCTCAAGGGTTTTAAGTGCATGAATAATTCAGCCTGAGACAGATCAGACTCGAGGAGTTCCAGATGTGAAAGTGAGGTTGTGCGTTTTTGGATAGAGGAGAGGTAGAGAGAAATGTTGTCTTCTGTGGGAGTGGTCTCTGGAGTGTAAAGTTGTTTATAGAACCGAACAAATTATTGTAGATTATCACCTTCTTTGTATTTAGGAGTATTAGTATCTGTTATTATAGATTCTATATGAAGTGTATTTTGTTTGGCCTTAAGGCAGTTAGCTAGCAATTTACCAGATTCATTCTGTACGCCTTAGAACTTGGCACTAGTCTTTAATTTAAATAAAGAGGCACTGTCTGTCCTGTCTTTGTTGTATTGAATCTTAGCATTAATCAGATCAGTTAGACACTCTTTCGATTTGGAGGTGTAATAGGTATGTTCTAAATTCTTAATCCTAGAGAGGAGTTCTGAGTTCAAAGACTGAGCTATTTTTCGTTTATTATAAGTGTATTGAATAATAAAGTCACGTGCAGAGGCTTTGAAGGCATCTCAAATGATATGAAAATGCAAAGCATCAGTGTTATTTAAATGAAAGTGTTCATGGAAAAAAGAAATAAAGGAAGTGTTATAGTGAGGGTCTAGAAGCAGGGAATTATTGAAATGCCATCCCCTGGGATGGTCGGAGTGAGGAAAGAAATCCAATTGGATGGAAACGGGGGCATGGTCAGAAATAAGTATAGGGCCAATATCAGTGGAGAGTAGCGATTGGGAAACATTGTGTGATGTGAAAATGTAATCAATTCTTGATTGGGTCTGGTGAGGTGGAGAATAAAAAGTGTATTCTTGCAAGGTCGGGTTGCACAGTCTCCAGGCATCAGTTAGGTGAAGATGGTTTATAGTTTGTGTGAAAGTTTTGTTGTTTTTGTTGGAATGAAAGAAACTTTGGATTTTCAGTCGAGAAATGGGTCGAATACTTGATTGCAATCCCCGGCGAGGATTACGTTATTAGCAATGTTATGATTAACCATGTGATGAATCTGAGTCCAAAAGGGTGCGTCGCCAGAAGCAGGGGCATAAACATAAAAAAGAGAGAGTGAAACACCGCCAATCTCCAATTTGTGATAGGAGCGAAACTTGCAATGATTTATGAACTAAGGTGATAACTCCATTTCTTTTGCCATTCACTGGTAAAAAAAGATTTTGCCAACCCAGTTTTTCTTAAGCTTTAAGGATTCAGACTCTGTGAGGTGGGTTTCTTGTAATAATACAATTTTAGCATCCAATTTAGAAAGGTAAGATAATACCGGTTGTCTCTTAATAGGCGAGGTTAAGCCTTTAACATTTCATGTAATTATATTTAAAGCCATAAATTAAAAGATAAAATGAATAATAAAATAAACCAGCCATAATGCATACATCATTAAGAGGTAAGTAAAATACGAATAAAAATCGAATGACATTGAAACTTAAGAAAGTGAGGAAGGGGGTAAGAAAAAAGAAAAGGAGGTATTGTAGATGGTGAGAATCAATGAGATAGAAGAGGATAGAAAGAAAGTAGCATAGGGAAGCAGAATAGGATAGGGTTACAATAAAGAAGAACAGAAGGAGAAGGAAAAACATACCTACAAAAAATCAAAGACACATGAAAGGTGGGGGAGGATGAGGCCACATGGAACAATGACATGTCCAAGGGAAGGGCGGGAAGAGCTGCAGAACAAACGACATGAACAGCAATGGAACGAACAAGGGGAAGATTTGATTTGATTTGATTGTTATATTTATAGAGCGCGCGAATGCCCTAAGGCGTCTTGGCGCTATTGTTGGATACACCAGGTTACTGCAGGAATGCTTAGCAGGGGTATAGCCATGTTTTGACTGCCTTTCTGAAGGCCATCAGCGTTGTGCTGTTTTTTATGTTAATGGGTAGGAGGTTCCAAAGCTTGGTTGTCCTTAACAGGAAACTTCTTCCTCCCCATCTGGTCTGTCTGAACTTGGATACTTGGACGAGTTTAGCCTTAGTGGATCTAAGGCTTCTAACTGGGACATACCACTTGAATTTAGTTCTCAGAAAATGAGATCCTGACCCGTTGAGTGCCTTATATGCCAGACACAAAGATTTAAATTGTATCCTTTTGTCCACTGGCAGCCAGTGTAGGTCCTTTAGTCTATTAGAGACTGAGTCAAATCTGGGGATGTCCAGCACCAATCTTGCTGCTGCATTCTGGAGACATTGCAATTTGGTAAGATATTGAGTTTGGATCCCCGTGTATAAGGCATTGCCATAGTCCAATCTGGACATGGCGAGCACGGTAAGCACCGTTTTCCGTGAATCAAAGGGGATAAATGGGCATATTCTTCTGATCATTTCTAGAATGTGCCAGATGGAAGAAGACAGATTATTAGTCTGGGTATTGAAGGTCAATTTATCATCGAATATAAATCCGAGATTTTTGACTTTCCCTACTGGGATTGGACAGTCACCTAGAGTGTCAGGCCACCATCTAGGGGACCAGAAATCGGTCTTAGTGCCCAGCAGCATTACTTCGGTCTTGTCTCCATTCAACTTTAAACAGTTGCCTTGCATCCATTGGTTCACTTGTATCAAACAATCCCTTAAGCGATCTGCTGTTTCATTTATGTTGCCGGATACTGCCACCACTATTTGTGTGTCATCCGCATACGAGACCAGTATGAACCCATAATTTCTAATAATTGATGCCAGAAGGGCAACATAAATGTTAAAAAGAGTGGGGCTTAATGCCGAGCCCTGAGGTACACCACACGGTGTCCTGAAAGGGTTGGAAGCACATTCTCCCAGAGTGACTGAGAAGGATCTATCTCTCAAACAGGAGGACATCAGCTGACGCACAGGGTCTTGGATCCCCAGTTTATCCAGACGGGCCAGGAGGATGTCATGGTTCGCAGTGTCGAAGGCCGCCGATAGATCTAACAGGATCAAGGCGGCCTTCCCTCCTGCGTCCAGAGAGTCCCTGAGCCCTTCAGCTGCCATGATCAAAGCTGTTTCAGTACCATGCTGCTCCCTAAACCCATATTGTGAGGTATCCAAGTAATTTCTAGATGCTATTAGGTCCTTCAATTGCTTTTTGAGCAGCTTCTCCAGCACCTTAGCTGGGAAGGGAATTCTAGAGATAGGTCGATAACTACTGGGTTCGTTTGGATCTATATTACTTTTTTTTAGTAATGGGATGACTGAAGCAGTTGTCCAGGCGTCTGGGAAGATTCCCGAGTGGATTATCTCTGAGAACAGGCCATGTAGCTGTACACTGAGTATCTCTGGAAATAGGTGCATTATCTTAGGCGGGCAAGGGTCCGTTGGGTTCCACCACCTGACAGATCTGTTCTACAGAAGGGGCCGTAAAACAGAAGTCCATTTTAGGCCTTAAAATGTCAGGCTCTGGATTTGGATCTATTGCTGAGGTCATGGTAGTGTGGTTGATCTTAAATAGTTCAAACACTTTGGAGACTTTGTCCACAAAGAACTTTCCTAAGTTATTGCATAACTCGGCGGTACAGTCCAGTTGGTTCCTGACAGGAGGCCCTGCTAGTTTTTTAATTGTCACGAAGAGCTCCTTAGCCTCTTTAATTTTCCTCGTAAAATAATTGCTCTTTTCCCCTATAACAAGTTTTTTGTAGTCCGATAAAGTTTTGGCGTAGTCATGTTTTAAATTTTGGTCATAATTAGATCTCCACTTCCTCTCAGCCCTTCTACAAACTTGTTTTTGTGCCCTGAGTTTTTCTGTGAACCATGGTTCTGATGGTTTTTTCCGTTTCTGAATGAAACATTTGGTAGGTACCACCGTATTTACCGCTGTCTTTATCCACGAGGATATCGTCTCGGTTAGCTGATGAAACCTGTAAGGAGAGAAAAAAGGTTAGTAATATTAGAGCATAATAATAAACCAGAAACTTGAACTAGCAATTACACCAAAAGAGCATCTTAAAGTTGAACATAGGGATAAAAACATGAGTAACAACAAACTGAGATTATTTGTTATACGGTAATGAATTATCCATAATCTCTGCATTGCAAGAGTGGAGAAAACTTTTCAGTCTCATGGGATCCTCATAGGTAGAAGTCTTGTTATTGTAACTCACCTTAAAAAGGCAAGGATGAAAAAGGCCAAATCGAGCACCAGTGGATCGAAGATGTGGTCTCATCGCTAGAAATTCCTTACGTCTGTCTGCAGTAGCCTTTGCATAATCTTGTGAAAAAAACAAAGAATTGCCTGACCAAGAAATACGTTTGATGGACCTGGCAGCCGTCAAAACTTTAAGCAGGTCAGTATATTCCAAGAAATACAAGATGACCCCTCTCGATTTCTTCATGTTGAAAGAAGACGTAGAAGAAGCAGAACCCAACCTGTGAGCACACTGAATATTGAGAAGGGTTCCTTCTGGTAAATTGAGACATTTTTTAAGGAAAGATTTGAAGAAGACAATGGGATCTGATCCCTCGAACCCTCTGGCAAACCATAAATTCAGAGGTTGTTTCTTCTGTTTCTGTTTTCAAGGTTTTCAATCTGTTTCTGGAGTGACGTCACCTGAGACTGGAGAACATCCACTTTGATGCTGGACGAGCTGAGAGATTGTATACTCTGTTCCGCAGTAGTGAGTCGTGCATCCATCCTTGACCAATTGTCTGCCAGAGTTTGCAGTTTAGAATTTGTATCTTCCACAAAAGGGTGAAGAGCTCTAATTTCCTCTAACAGAAGGTCCATGGAGACTGATGAGGTTGGTGTAGGTGGAGAGGGGGGATCTTTCTTCAGTCACTTACTAGGAGCTTTATTAGTAGCAGAATTGTGTTGACCACTGGTGTCAGGGTGCCTTAGGCGACTAATTCACAGAGTCATCCATTTGAGGGTATAGTAAAGTAATATAGGTGTAGAAAAAAGTGCAGAGAGCGTTTGTTGACCAAATATATTGTGGTGACGGATAGAACAGCGAGGAGGAAAAAAAAGGATATTGCTGTCTCACAAGAAAACTTCGTTTGTCACCACGTAGACTAATATATTAAGCAATGAAGTGAAGTATCTCGGCCAGACTTATGATATTGGTGGAGTCAAACCTCTGCACAGCATTAGTCCAGTCAGACATACACAAGGAGGAGAAGATAACTCCTGTCAAATATGAGAGGACTGCAAAATAGAACGCAAAGACACTAAAATTAGCGAAAGTTCAGACAGCCATGAGGATTGAGAATTAATGGAAGGCTAGTAACTGAAAATGAGGAAAAACGCTGTAGAGATTGAAGAAAGATGTGACTGCACTCTCATCTCCAGTAAATAAATGAGGAAGAATCCATTTAAGGAGAAAAAACAAGTGCAGAGTACATTTTGATAAAATTGGGAGAAAGGCAGGAGGTTTTAAGTCTCAAAGAACGAAAATACTATGAAGATTAAAGGGTGCCATAGGGCGTGAGCATGAAGGCACAGCCACAGCAACAACGCTGAGGAGAAACTTCACTGTGGTTAAGATGGCGGACATCACACTGACGAAGCCACTTAGAGGCGTTGTGAAGAAAAAAACAACCTTTGAAGATACTGCGCTTCAAAAGAAAGGCAGCGCCGAAGTCACAACTTGTAGCGGAGCCAGTACCGTCATTATGAAGGGCTTACAGGAGTCTCGTGAGTCGTGGGGACTGCCGCTTGGTCCGCCGTCCCAGGAGAGTCACGGGAACATCGCCATTTTCCCCGGGCACTTGCCATGCCCCCCTTGTACTGAATGAGTTCTAATCTTTGATTGATACACTTCTCACACTGTTGTTGTTTTGTTTGACATGGAACTTATTAAGTTCAATATATGTCAATTGTGCTGCTGCTGAGTGGTAAGAGCAGTCTAAGGGCGTGATTTAGAGTTTGGCTGATAGATGACTTAATCACAAATGTGACAGATATCCTGTCTGCTGTATTGCAAGAGAATCATGGCTAGTGGCACTTGTATTATGATGGATGGGTTGTCTGCCACATTTGTGACGTACTAACCAGTTGGCCAAACTCCAAAACAGGCGCTTGGTTACCAGTGTGTGCTTACCAGATAAATGTTTCCCTATATCGGGAAACTTGTACTGTTTCTGTCCTGCTACCCAATATGTCTTGTGTGTAGACACTGTTATCAGTATTTATGATTAGGTGTGGGAATACACACTGGAAATTAATCAAAATGAATCAGTATCCTTGTCAGTGCATTTTCACACACAAGTTAGAATGTTATAATTTGGGAGCCGGGTAGCAATTTTGACTGTGAACTATCGCAGCATCTAAATTCAAATGCCTGTTTTAAGTAGCATTCACAATAGTATGTTAAATTACCATTGCTCGTCAAGAATTGTGGATACATTTATTGCTACATGTTCCAAATGTTAGTGTTCTGTACAGTTGACTTTCAATCATAAACAGAGCCATAAAAAATGACTGCCTCTTTGAAATATTTTGAAAGTACATCTGGGTGGTCAAAGAAAAATACAGTAAGTGTGCTGGCCCTGACTCCATTAACAATATGTTTTTCAATGCATCAATGCCTGTGTTTAACAGTTCAAAACAGATGCTACAGCTTGACCATTTTCCTAATCTTTCTTGATATTTGTGTTTAGTAGGGACTATCTTTGTTTAGGATGCACAAAGTTACTATCTTAATCAGTGTGCGAAAGTCATCCTTTTTGCCCTGCTCACCCCCATATTTTTCATTGATACTGGTGGCATTTGACTCTGACTGTGCCCTTGGCTCTGCTAGTCAGGCATAGGACCACTGCTCTCAATAAAAAGATTCATGCCTGCTGTCATTTTTAAAGACAGCCTGATTTGCTGACTGTCTTTAAAAGTAAATTATATGCAAATTCGAGTTTGGAATTAAAGGTACTTCCAAATTGGTAATCTACCCTATTTTTACATCTCAGTCATCCCTAAGGTCCCCCCTAGGTGCCCCCATGGCAGGGTGCCAAGTAGAAATAAGTAGGGAGATTTTTAATAATATGTTATATCCTCTGGGTAGGGAAAAACTGCCAATTTCGTTTTTCCCCATTGTAGCATATGAGCTCCATATGCTAATGCGAAAATACTTTAATAAAGTGTAACTATTGATAGGAGTGAGATCAAAACTATTTCAAAGACTTAAAAGATTGGCAATGATAAATCCAACAACTTGACTATGTTTGTTTAATTTATCATAACTAGTACAGAAAATATATTATAGAACGTTCTTTTCTATGAGCCAAACCCAGCCTTCTAGCATCCTCTCTTGATTGGTCAGCCTTGACAGGCTTAGGCAAACTGCCTCGATGAGGTGATAAGAAGCCTGCATAGGGCACAGGTTATCTGATGGGGAAGCTCTGCAGCTGCAGAGAACAGGTCATGAAGAGAGCTGGGTAAATGAAACTGGCCTTCAAAGAGAGCAGGACAGTAAGGAATGCCATACAGGCCTATCTGCTCCTCCTGCAGAGCCATATGGCAGGTCCAAGAATGGAATTTACATAAGGGTCTTGAGAGGTAGTGATAAGAAAAATGGGCCACACCAGTGGGTTGGTTTCGCCAGGTCTTACTCCAAAGTAGATCATTTCTCCATCTTGAATTTTAAAGTGCAGTGCTTTGTAGAACAAACATATGACACACTTTGGAGGAAGCTGTCATGCTTTTGGGTGGCACTCTGCACCTCACTGGACGGGGTGACCCCTGCTTGTCTCCCCAGATCATTACATAAATGCATAGCAACGTGGATCTGCTGCCTAAAACTACAAGGAGAAGAAGGACTGCCCTGCTGGAACCCTGGTCTGCACCCCAAAGTATTGTACTCTGAAGGACTGCTCCTGCTGCACACTGGGGAATTACAGCCCTGAGGATTTTGCATTGCATCAAAAAGGATCATGGAGTGAACTCCCTGAAAGCAACATGTTAACAGAGCTCACTTGCACCATCTTCCCCAAGAAGCCCTCAGCCTGGAGTGCGTCCAGTGGACCTTTAATGATTTTGCCAGGTGAATCATGGGAATTGTAGTCCCACGCCTCCAAGCACGATCTCAGAGCTTCAAGACCTTTGGATTTGTGTTTTAGACACTCTGAACTCTCAAGGGAAACTTCAGGAAAAAGTTCCAAAAGTTCTCAAAGAAGCCAAGGACAATGTGCTGGACTATGTGCTTGGCCTGTGATTCTGTGTGGCTGAGTACATGTACAAGGCAAGCAGAAAACTAGAGGTCAGCCAGGAGCTCTTGAAGCACTGGTATGACGAAAAAGCTGTCATGACTGGGCACCTAGGGCTCTCCAGGACATGTAGACTGGACCCAATCCAATCCTGGAGAAGAAGTGGGATGTTACTTACCTGTTAGACCTGAACTCCCTCAGGAACCCTCACAGGCTCCTGCATGTCAATAGGCTGATACCCCACCAAGACAGGGCAGACTTGACCATGTTGATGGCCACAGATGATGGAGGAGAGGAGGAGACTGAGCCAGTGTAATCTCTCCCAAATTGACAGACCAACAGCACAAAGACTGTAAGCAGGTGCTAGAGCAGTTTACTGGTCTGTTCTCTTTCACCCCATGTATCACCAGCTGGTAAGAACATGACACTGACACTGGTGACAGCCTACCTGTCAAGAACAAGTTTTACCGGTGTTTGACCAGGTCAGAGCCAGAATCTGACAGTCCATGGGCTAGCCCAGTAGTGCTGGTACCCAAATCTAAATCCCGTGGGGGAAAGAAGGGGCTGAGGTTCAGTGTAGACTACAGAGGACTGAATGCAGTCACTAAGACTGATGCTCACCATATACCTAGTGCTGATGAGCTCATTGATAGGTTAAGGGATGCTAAGTACCTGAGTATTTATTTATTTATTTTGTTTGAAAAGTTTTATAGAGTGCAAACAAGACTCCAAGGGGTATCAGAGCGCTGTACAGCGTTGTCATCGGCAATTATACAGAACATACAGAAGGTGAGTGCGATTACAGCCTGTGGGAAAAACATTCACGAATACTTCACGAACAATATTTCAAGTTTTAGGTTCTAAACAAAAGTACACAAGCATGATCAGCGCATTAGCGTTTGTTCATTAGTAGTCCTTTGACCAGTTTTTTAAAGGAGGTAGTGGAAGGATTTGATCTGATCTTGGATGGCAAGGAGTTACAGATTCTTGGAGCAAGACCACACAGTTGTACAATCTTTTCTTTTGGAATCTTGGCAGTTTCAGGAGAAGGGTGGACGTACTTCTGAGATTCCGGCTGGAGCCTGATAACTCAAGTTTATTTGCTAGATAGTGTGGGGTATTGTGGTGTATGGCTTTATGAGTTAGACAAGCAATCTTGAGTCGGATTCTAGCTTCAATAGATACCCAGTTTAACTGCACAAGGTCGGGTGAAATGTGATACAATTTCCTAGAACCCATTAAAAGCCCATCAAGGTAGCTCTGAGAGGGGCTAGGCTAGCTTTGGGAAGCCCTGCAAGGGTCACCGACCCATATTCCAATCTCGGGATCATCAGGGATCTAACCGCCGTCCTGAGATCTTCGGGGGGGGGGGAGGAATGGTTTGATTTTCTTCAGTGTATTGAGTTGAAAATTGGCTCCCCTAGTAGTAGCGCTGATGTGTGCCTGCATGTTTAGGTGTTTATCCCAGGTGATACCTAGAGATTTGGCAGAGTCTATCATGTGAGGAGTGCAGTTCAGAGCAGTTAGGTGTTTAATCCAGTTGAGGGTAGGAGCTGAGTGATTAGGTGGGGTGATCAAAAGAAATTCCATTTTGAGAGTATTTAGTAGGAGATGGTTCTGAAGTAGCCATTGTTGAGTTTGGGCAAGTGCAGCATTTAAGGTTTTTAGGTCCTCTTGCGAGGAGATCTTCAGGTACAATTGCGTGTCATCTGCATACATTTGGTATTGGATGTTGGCTCTCTTCAGGATGACCGCAAGAGGTTCCATAAGTAGGTTCAAGAGAGTGGGCGAGAGCGCAGAACCTTGGGGGACTCCAATCAGGACAGGGGTGCTGGACGCCAAGGCATGATTCACTTTGATCCTTTGGGTGCGGTTGTGAAGGAAGGAGGCAAAACAATTTAGGACAGGGCCCGACAATCCCATCCTATGTTGTAGGAGATCAATCAAGTTTTCGTGTTTAATGGTATCGAAGCCTGAGGACAGGTCTAAAATGAACAGGAGACAAGGGACATTTTGGTCAAGGGCTCTCACAACGTCATCAACAATGTGAGTTAGTCCCGTTTCAGTGCTGTGCCCTGCTCTGAATCCTGACTGATGAAGATCCAGTAGTTGATAATTTTCAATATGTTTACAGAGCTTCGAGTGAACACATTTTTCAAGCAGTTTCGCCAGCGTCATGCTGCTGGTGATAGGTCGAAAGTTGTTTGGATCTGACAGGTCCGCATTGGGCTTAGGAATGAGAGTAACTTGCCCAACTTTTAGGCAGTCCGGAATCTCTCCCTGTAATAGGGATTCATGAATGATCCTGGACCAGGGAGGTAAAACGGCTGAGATTCAATCTTTATGTAGCTTGGCGGGTAGAGGATCACCAAAGTGGTTGGAGGGTTTGATGGATGTCATGTAGCTAAGTATCTCAGTGCAGTCTGATAGAAGAAAACTGCTCCAAGGGGCATTATTTTTGAGACCCAGAGGTGAGTGTATTGTCTTGGGTTCTGCCGCCTACCCTAATCCTGTGGACGTTATCTTGGATAGCAGAGTTGAGGTGGTGGGTAATACCTCCAGCTCTATTTTTATTGTTTTTTCAGCGAAGTGAGCTGTGAAATCACCACCACTAGGAAGCAGGGATAACGGAGTTGAGCTCTAGTTAGAAGATTGGTTAGATTGATCTTTAATGATTTTGAAGAGTTTTTTTGGTCTATTTTTGGCTTCATCCAGTTCGAATCTGATGTGTTCGATTTTTGCCAAGCGTGTGTGTTTGTTGTAAACGCTTCTCATTTTCCTCAATTGAGAGATTTTTGTGGTGGAAGGCAAGTTTCTCCAGAGTCTCTCAGAGAGTCTTAGGTTACGCCGTTCATCATTTAGGGCACCATTAAACCATGGTTTAGAAAGTTTAACTGGGATCCTTTAGAGCTGTTTCGGAGCAACCGAGTCAAGAATGTTAGAAAAAGTGTTAGTGTAATGCTTAGCAAGATTGTCAAGGTTGGTCAAATTAGGGGGTGGTTGTAGTTTATTTTTGCTGATAGAGGTTATCATGTTAATGTTGAGGTCTCTCATATTGTGACTCATTTGTTTCGCTTTAAGGGGTTGACCCTGTCGACCCCATCCATTATCTAAGATTACGAAGGGAATTTGAAAATGATCGGACCAGTCACAGTGTAGGATTTCTCCTAATTGTATGAGGTTGTCTTTGGCAATGATGAGGTCTAGAGTGGCACCTTTATTGTGAGTAGGGCCTTTACAGAGCTGTGAGAAATTGAGGTCAGAGAGGAAAGTCTTAATGGAATAGATAATTGGATCATTAGTGTTATTCCAATGGACGTTGAATTCTCCTAGTAATATGTGGCAGAGTTGATAGGAGCTCGAGCTAATGACCTCCATGATTTGCTCTGTGAAGACTAGATTGTCACCAGGAGGGTGATAAACCGAGTGCAGCACACAAATCTTCTTGCATTTGTTCCAGATTTCAGAGACTGGCTGTTCACAGGAGGATAAGACAGTGCAAGAGGATTGTTTAACTGTGAGGTTGAACTCAGACTACTGGCAGATTACCCTCAGTGAAGAACTATTTGAGAGGTCAGCTTTCTCCACACCAGAGGGACGCTAGCAATTTAAAATAATGCACTTTGGCTTGAAGAATGCCCCTGCCACCTTTCAAAGGTTGGTTAATGGGGTCCTGTCTGGGCTGGAGCAATTCAGGGCAGTATATCTGGAGGGTAAAGCTGTGTGTAGTTTCACCTGGGAGGATCGCTTAAGTCACCTGATGAAAGTGCATAAGGCAGGCCTGAATATTAGGGCCAGTAAGTGACAAATAGGGCAGAGTTCAACTTTGTACCTGGGACACCTTGTAGGTGGAGGTCATTAACTACCTCTCAAGGCCAAAATCCAAACCATTTTGGATTGGACAGCTCTTGCCACCCAGATACAGGTCAGGGCATTCTTTGGCCTGACTGAGTATTATAGAAGATTTGTTCAGAACTATTGGACCATTGTGGCTTCCTTGACAGAACTCACTTCTATTAGCAGCCAAAGAAAGTCAAGTGGACCCCAGACCGTCAGAAGGCTTTTGACACTCTGAAAGAGGCTATGTGTTCTGTACCAGTGTTACTGGTCCCTGACTACACAAAGGAATTTGTTGTTCAGGCAAATGCTTCAGAACAAGGGATTGGGGCAGTGTTGGCACAGGTAACTGAGAAGGGCCTTGATCAGCCAGTTGCCTTCATTAGCAGGTGACTTCTTCCCAGAGAGCAAAGATTGAATGCCGTTGAGAGGGGAGCCTTTTAGTGGTTTGGTCCCTGGTACTAATTTCCATGTTCCAACTGACCATAGACCTCTCAGATGGCTCATGCAGATGAGGGTGGGTAATAATCCAAAGCCATTAAGGTGGTCCATTTCTCTACAGGGAATGGCCTTCACAATGGAGTACAGACCTGGGACTGCACATGCCAATGGGGATTGACTTTCCAGGTTTTTCCACTTTGCTGATGAGGGCTACCAGGGTGTATATTAGTTACCCATCATCTTTTGTTTTGGGAGGCATGTGAGAAAATAATCCTTTTTGCCCTTTTCACCCCCATTTGTTTTTGCTGATATTGCTATGATTAAAAAGGTATATGGTAATTAGTTATAATTACAATTGGCAATGACAGACCCCTGTCAGTCCCTATTAAGTAGCAAGGGGCCTCAAACTACCTATAAGTCCCTAGTATATAATAGGTCACGGAGGTTTAGAGGCCCAGCAGATTTCCTACACTGGAGTGTGCACTGTTGTGTTGCCTGTTGTCATTTTTAAAAGCAGCCCTGCTATGCTGAGTGTCATTAAAAGAAAATTATATGAGAATTTGACTTTGAAATGAAAGATAATTTCAAATTGGAAATCTACCTTAATTTTTACATATAAGTCACCTCTAAGGTCCCTCTATGTGTCCCCAGAGTAGGGTATCATGTAGAAATAAGCAGGGACTTTTTAAAAGTTGTTTTATATGCCGCAATGATGGAAAAAACTGCAAATTTTGTTGTTCCCGATTGTAGCATTTCAGCTTCATGGGCTAACATTGGAATACTTTAATAAAGTGTAACTATTGATAGGAGTGAGCTAAAATAATATTGCAAAGACTTAAAAGATTGGTAATGATAAATCCAACAACTTGCTACAGTTGAATTTATCAAAACTAGTACAGAAAGGAAGATGTAGAAAGTAATTTTTCCGTGAGCCAAATCCAGCCTTCTAGCAGCCTCTCTCGATTGGCTGGCCTTAACAAGCTTAGCCAAACTGCTGTGATGAGGTGATAAATGTTCTGCATAGGACAGAGGTTATCTGATGGGGAGAGCTCTGCAGCTGCAGAGAACAGGTCATGAAGGGGGCTGGGTAAATCAAACTGGCCTTCAAAGAGAGAATGTCCCAAGTCTGCATTATAAGTTTTTAAGCACTAGAAAGTTTTTGTTAATTAAAAGGTAAAATCTCAGGTTCCTTACACTGGATTCTTGTAGTTTTGATGTCATTTTAAAGATAAAAATAGTTCCTATTTGTGTAAATTGGTGTGGGATTTTTATGGCGTGTTGTGTCTTACTTATTTAATGAATTGATGTTTTAAATGCATTACACACCTGTCTCCTAAGTTAAGCTTGCCTGCTCACAGCTAGCTACAAAGGTGTTCAGCTAGGGACTAAGTTATTGAGACCTTGACTTAGATCTTATATTTTGTTGGTGGCCTTCTTGCTAGTGGTAGGTGCATACTTACCCCTACTAATAACCCACCTTCCAGCAATGAGCATGTGCAAGTGTATTTCAGAGCCAAAGTATTGGGAAGATGTACGTCATACTAGGGTTTTTGACCTATAAAAAAAATATGTTCTAATAGGTCAGACAATTCTGTACCCCCACAATAAGTGCTTCCCAATATTAAAACTTGTTTCTCTCTTCTGTCCTTGACATACTACACCCTCCTTTGCCAACATACATGGGTACTCAACAGTAACTGAAAGCTGCCCGTTGAATTACTGATGTGCGTAACAAAAATTCTGCTGGCATGATTGGTAAAGCGTTATTGTTTTGCAATTTTGTGAAATCTGAAATTCGAATATCCTTGCTCAGTCGCGTGCCTGGCACATCTCTCTTATTTTCCATAAAAAATCAATGGGGAAAAATACATTTAGGATTAATAAAACGATTGATCTTACGACTGCTAAGGCTCTCAATGAACAACGTTGGCGTTTCAGAACCCAAGTAATTGTTAAAATAAGTGAGACCATAACTACAGCTGGAGTGCAAGCAAGGTGATTAAATCGGAAGGTAGGAAATAAAGCTGGCAATCTTTTGTCCCAGAAACTAACAATTGAAATAGAAATAAATAAATTGCTGGCATGAAAAATAAATTCAGTACCATAAGCTCATTCAAAGGAAATTTCCACAACATTTTAAAGATAATATGGCAAGTTTATTCTAGATGCCAGAAAGAGATTTATGACGTTAAAGAACATGTGCAAACTAATGCTGTTGCTATCTTATCCCATTAAATGTCAACAAATTGGATTATGATACTACCAACATAGAGATCTGCAATGGTAATGATTTCACAGAAAAAGGAAAGCATCAGACTCAGAGATTTCAGAATGATTTTTATCAGTTGCATATAATACAAACATCGTTAGTCTTTGTTAGACATATTTCATTAAGCAGTTTAATTTACTCTGAATTTTTAATTTCAAATTCTCAAGAATATAATCTTGGCAAAAAGCCTTTTGTCTTTGATGCCAAGGCATTTTAATGAATATTAGAGTATATTTACTCCAGGTGAACATTTTCTTTTGAGCTAGCAGGCACCATGGGTTTATCATGTGGTAGCATCATATTTAATATTAACCAAGAGTATGTAGCATGAGATATTGCTAATATTTGACACCATATTTTGAGACTGTTTATAGTGGATGCTAATGCAACACAAAAAGATGATGGATGGAATGTTGAACACTGTCAAACATTCACCGCCAGTCACTGATCCTGGTTTAATCCATCGTTATTTTGCTCACCACGCCACCCCAGTTCAGACATAGCCATATGCAAATCAGTCTTGACCCTGTGCCTCATGGGAACAGTCCAGATGGAACGGCCAGGCCATGTCTTCCCTGGACAGGAATCAAGCATCCTAGGACCGGTTTCGGGCTTTCAGCCCTCATCAACCAGGATAACTTGACTCCAGTGGCATAGTGAGCACGGGACGCACGTCTGGGCATACCCTTCTCACTTAGGGTGAAAATGCAACACGCTGCATTAAAACTGGAACGGCATGGTGAGCAAAAAAAAAATGGATTTAGGCCCAGATCTCTGTACTGGGGTGAATGTATGACATTGTTCTGCATTCTGTCCATCAACTGTTGTTTTTGCATTTGTCACCCCGAGTGGGAAGGGTATGTCCAGACGTGGGTCTCGTGCTCTCCATGCCACTGGAATCAAGCTACCCTGGCTGAAGAGGGGTGAAACCCAAAAACCGGTCCTAGGATGCTTTGTTCCAGCCCAGGGAGAACCTGGCTAGGCAGTTCGGGCTGGACTGTTCCCATGAGGCAAAGGGTCAAGACTGATTTGCATATGGCTGGGTTCAAACTGGAACGGCATGGTGAGCAAAAAAAACGATGGATTTAGTCCCAGATCTCTGTACTGGGGTGGATGTATGACATTGTTCTGCATTCTGTTCATCACTGTTGTTTTTGCATTTGTCACCCCGAGTGGGAAGGATATGCCCAGACGTGGGTTCCGTGCTCTCCATGCCACTGGAATCAAGCTATCCTGGCTGAAGTGGGGTGAAACCCCGAAATCGGCCCTAGGATGCTTTGTTCCAGTCCAGGAGGACCTGGCTTGGCAGTTCGGGCTGGACTGTTCCCATGAGGCACAGGGTCAAGACTGATTTGCATATGGCTGGGTTAAAACTGGAACAGCATGGTGAGCAAACAAACGATGGATTTAGGCCCAGATCTCTGTACTGGGGGGAATGTATGTTCTGCATTCTGTCCATCAACTGTTGTTTTTTGTATAGTGGATGCTTTCCAATTTGTGCATTAGATAGATGTTCAAAAGTATGACAGAATATCTTAAACACACACCTGAAATTAATTTGCTAGAAAACAATATTTTGGCATGGATGTTATTGGAATGAGATATTTAATATGGCTGTCCTCTATCTGCCTTAAACTCTTCTATGGTAATTGGACAATTAGATAATTCAGTTGCGCATGATGCTCACATTATAGTGGGCAATTGGGGTGGTAGGCAACATTGAATCTTTCCACATGCTTAGAACTGTCTTATTCTCCTATATAATGTTAATTCTAATTAAAAAAAAAATAAGATTAACTGTTTGATTCTTACAATGCGTTGTTGAGTACACATTCAGGAAACACAAAGGTCACTCCCACATACCTAATTTTCCTACAAAATATAATTTAAAGGCAACTAAGGGGTACATTTATCTTTTATGGTGGCACAACCATCCCTCCCAATATATCTGAAATGGTCAAATCCCAAGCAAGCTATTAACAGGCTTTCAGATAAAATGGAAATCTGGCATAGACCAAGAGAGTTTCAGAATGCACAAATTAACTGAATTAAAATTGACATTCTATCCTCCTCACAGCATATATTAATACACTTGTCATTGGTGATTCACCATAGCTTGATAACTAAACAAACTGTTCATCTGCCATAGAATTATGGGGGTTACACATTACTTTATTTTTTTACATATTTTATGATAGCATAGATAAGGAAGCATTGGCAAAGCCAATAGGTCTCCCTCATTGACCTATTGGCTGTGCCAATGTTTTTTTGCAGATGATGTGTAGCTTCGAAATAACAAAATAAAAAAGACATCCAGACATAGCTATAGGCATTTGAATGCATGATGATGTAGGTACACCAATGGGTTACTGCACATGCGTGCACCTAAAGAATGACACTTCCACCTATTTTATTCACTAATACAATATGGCAAACGCCACTTGAAGTTGTGAGCAGAGAACATATTTTAGTAGTGCAGAGCTGATTTTAGCACTTTGGGGCAACCCAGCAGCAAATGGCAGCTGCCGGGTTCACCCAAAATAATAATTATATGAAAAATGTGGACTGCAAGTAGTATGGAGAGCAGCAAAGCAGTGGATTGGGGGAGCTGGTGTACGAAAGCAGCAGAGAGTGGGAGACGGTATTTAAAATCTGTTAAATCTAGGGAGGGGTTCGAAATGCAATGGATGAGCTTGGGGAGAGGGATGAGGAAGCAACATGGAGCAGGGTAGGTGGAGCAGTGGTTGAGGTAACGCAGCACATGGTGGAGAGAGCTAAAAAATACATGCAGTCTAAGGGAGTGTCTAAAAAAAGGGGGGAAATGATGTGAAGTCCCTAAATGAGTTCAATGAAAGGACAAAAGTAATGCAATCAAAAGGATGCTATGCTCCAGGCTCAGGAATAAGAAGAAGAGTCATCAAATGGGACACAAGTAAATTAGAGTGCCAAGAAAATAACAACGGTAAGCATCTAGAGTGCTCTAAGCCCATGGTAAGTGTTTGGTATGGTCCACATAGGGACATAAAAACGTATTTTTATTTCTGAAATTGAACTATGGGATAAACAAAGATGGAAAATAATGGCTTGAGATACTATATTTAAGAGATAAAAGACTCAGCGTCCAGTTGCCTGCTTCCAAATTTTATAATGAGAGATGGCCTTTTGTATGTGAAAATAAATTACTGCAATAACTGTCATGACTATCCAGAAAAGCCCCAGCATTGGAAAATATCATGTGTGTGACAGCCAGTTCAGGTGGATTTGCACCACATGTGGATGCAGTAACGAAATGCAGGCATGGATAAAGTGCTGTGCTGCAGGTTAAGTGAATGCATGGCAGCCTTAATATGATGTTAAATGCATAAAATCTTTTTATATGAGCAGTGACGTGTGAATTAAAGAAGCTCAGACACTACCCACTAAACCACAGTTGCACCCTCATGCTCACTCAAGCTTATAGAATATTCCTTTAAGCTCTAAGCTCTTTGCATTTGCAGCCTTGTACACATTCTGGAAGCTTCTAGAACATTCTGGAAGCTTCTAGAACATTCTAAAAGCTTCTAGAACATTCCTTTTAATGTCTTGGCAGGGCAAACTTGGATCCAAAAGACATTTAGGGCAACCCCTTGCAGCCACACTCTGCTTGGCATCTGGCTCTGCTTGGAGAAGCTGCAGTTTGCCTGTCAGATTACCTGACGATCGTCCCTGTTGTCCATTCCAGGCCTGGTAGTCAAAGTCAGTCAGCAACTTGTTATGAAGATCTTCTGAATCCTCAATTACACCAAACCCACGAGGTCCCGGCAAAAAAGAGAAGAAAGATCTAGACAACTTCCTAAGCCAAGATAATTAAAAGATAAAACATGCATATGCATTATTACCCCAAAAAGGATTTTCTCAAAAGCACAGGCTTAGCCCAAAAATATTGGAATCTTTTGAATAGGAAGTAAAGAAACGTACTGGTTACCCTTTAGACATTGTTGCCAACATTGACGCTAAACAAACTTGAGAGCCAAAGCTCATAGCCATCATTACAAACATACACCAAAAGACTGAAAATATTGGCCAGAGGTATTGAAATTAACATTTATACGCAAGAGTATATATTCAGTTGTTTAAGGCTGAACATCCAAGTACCAAGCCTAATTCACAGAGTGTATGTGAAATGTAAAGGTTTGTCAAATGTGTATAGGATTGAAATGTAATATATGCTGTAAACAAAACCATACTGATAGCCTGTTTACTATTTTTTTTTGTTGCTGCAGAGTTATATAGGGCAACTCGACCCCAATGTATTGGAGCGCTTTACATGAGCACCAGTTACGTTACACAAGGACACATTCAATTTTTAGGTAGGCACGGGGAGATTAAGTGATATATCCAGAATCAAGGGATCTGGACGCGACCCTGAGGCTTGAATCTTGGTTTCCCAGCTCCAAAGTCGGCAATCTAGCCATCAGACCACATCCTCTCCCCAGAATTTAACACACGAAAAAGACAGAGAGGGTTCAGCGTGAAGAACACTTCATCTAGTCAGACTGAGAAACTGAGTGGAGGAACTCAGCAGTTCTACAAAAGGGCCTTGTCTTTCTCACAAACACATTCCCCCCTTTCCCTCTGTGCTGTTTTGCAATGCGTGTATAATTTCGCCTGTTCTGGGGAGATCTGTTTTGCATTGGTGGTTAAGCTTTGCTTTGTGCGTCACTCCCGCTGCATCACAGGATCACCGGTTAGTCAATCTATTAAAAATCCTTCATCTAATCTGTGCCTGACAATAACTTAATTGCTAGCTAATGTTAATTTTGTTGTTGACAGAATGCTATGTGTAAAAAAAAAATCAATTTTAGCCTGGAAACAATAATTATTTACATTTTTCAAAACACTATAAGAGAACCCAAATTTATTGACAACGAGCTCAGCTCACTCTGCTCATTTTACAGGAAAGCAGTTCAACTTGGGCTCATTTGAATATTTTCAGTTTGAAGCTAATTTGACTTATATTTTATTTGGCAGGCTCACTTTAACTCATTTGGCTCAGGTGTCATGTGACTTATTTTAACTTATTTCCAGGCGCACTTGGCACATGCATATATTTTTATGGATTTTCTGAGCACACTTCAGTTTTGTAGTGCACAATCCTCTGCGCGTCATAGGAATTATTTGGTTTTTTGATTTGCATTATTTTCGCTGGTTACATTACTGATGCAATGTCTTGCTATATTTAATGAATTTGGGCCTGAATACGAGCTTGGCAGTCCATCAGACTGCCGAACTCGTGGTGGCGGTCCCTGGACCATCAGACATGTGGTCTGCCCACCGTATTACAAATACGGCGATGGGACCACCCCAACCTCTGGGGATCATGGATCTATCAGCAGTGGCACAGTGGTCAGAGGCTCGTAATGCTTTGCGGGCTGCTGCGGCACAGCCAAGCATATTAGGAGTTTCCTGACCGCCTCACTTTAAATGGCAGTAAGCCTGCCATTAAAAGAGTGGCAGTGCAGAAACGTAGGGGTTGCCTCAGGGCAATGGAATGCATGGTGTGCAGGAACGGTCTTTGGTGTTCCCATTGCGATGCCTTTTTCATAGGCACAGTCGTAGGCAAGCCAAAGGACCGCCCACCAGACCTGGAGAAAACTCCTAATCTGGCAGGCGGTCTGACTACGTGATTAGCGGTCCTGGACTGGGTGCTGGCATGGCAGCCCACTCCATGATCGGCAAACTCATAATCAGACCCTAAGTCTATTATTAAAAAGACCATGTGAAGACGTGTTTTGGAATTCTTTGTAGTGGAGTTTTGAATCAAATTTTCCTTTTACTGATTCTGCGGAGCGACCCTCCTTGGCGGAACAGAAGCATCAACGCCAACACTGAGAACAGCTTTGAGGTTACAGGTAAAGCCATCTGTAGATATATTCCAATTGGAGTGCCAAAAAAGACAGTTGTAAAAGATATTTAAATCTCCTCCAATATAGATCTGTTCCATTAAGATCTGGTTGCATTCAGGCCTGGGTGAAATTTAAATTACATTGCATATTTTGCATACTTTCTGGAAGTTTGTGTTATGCTTCTTAACACAAAATTTCCAAAATAATGCCATCATGCCACTTCATGAAATTATGCACCATGTGATGTAAAAATGTAGCGCACATGGCGCAGTTTGCTGTAATTCAGGGTAACCTTTTACTGCAAACACAGAGGAACAGGAGAACATGAGCCCCTGTTGTTTGCCGTGCTCTTGTTTAAATGCATCCTCCATTCAAAATTTGATACAAGGATATATTTGGCGCAAAAATGTAGCCTGAACTTATGGATGTGCATCTCACATAATTATGCACAATTTTGCTGTCATTTTGCGTAATTAAGCAAATTTAGCACACCCATAGTCATATTGGGACCAGGATTTTCAATGCTTCAAAACTGATTCCTATTTGCTTAGTTTACCACTACTAGCGGGATTACTGTAATATCTAATAAATAAGACAACATTTTGGACAAATCCTGCCAAATGAAAGATGGAATTCTTCATTGGCACTCTGCAATAAATATTTTTTAAGCAACAATATAAACATGATTCTCCCCCGGCTTGTCCATATGTTTATTCAGGTGAAACGGACACTAAACAAAATGAATTCTGATACATAAACGTTATGTCCAGGATTTAACTTAAAGCACATCCCTAGTGTGAATGGACACCTCTGCTTTGGAAACTGTTTAGCTAGTGGACTGTGAATAAACAATTCTTGCATTAGGTCGCAGACCTCCCACTGCTAAACAAATTTGAAGCTTTTATTCTTCCCTGTGTAAACTTATGTAATTGGGCGTACAATCATAGTATTCACAATTGTCAGGCTTCATTTCAGCGAAAGGTTTATTTTTAAAAAAAATGTAGCAGAAATGTATTGGTTGTTGTGGAAAATCATGTTACTGAAGAGGAAAAGATTCACAAACATCCACGGGGATATTTACAATAAAATGTTGGAGCACTGTATTACTCCAAAATTGGTTTAATCGTGCTCTGATATTTTTAAAATGCAGGGATGCACTGTATTTACAAAAATTTGGTGCACCCCTGCATTTTCCCTAAAGCTGCCACTAAAAAAGCTGCCTAGGGCCAGCTTAGGCATCCCTGTGCCATGTTGCAAGGGTGCTGGAGCTGCAGGGTTCATTGTTTTTATGTGCAGGAAGGAAACCTCTGTAAAGGCGATACTCTGTTGCTATGTGTGCTGCAGAATGCAGCACACTTAGAAAGAGCAAAATATGAGCAGAAATTAATAATTTCTCCTTGCATCGCCATCCTAAGACCAGGTTTTACATGTTCTTAATTTTTGGCACTGCACCATCCTTGTAAATATGGGGCAGTGTCATAAAGCGATGGCTGATACGCCGAAACGCACACTGTAATGCCTATTGCCATCCCATTTGCCGCAGTAGACTGCTAGTGTAAGGGGCATGTTTACAAGTTGGCGTTAAGCCACGTTTATTGGCTTAAAGCCATCTTGTAAATGTGGGGTAAAGAGCAAAGTCACTGGAGCGTCAGAAAAAGGGACATCCATTGGCGTTAAGGACTTGTAAATATGCCCCACAGTTCCTTATTTTGATGATAATTGTTCTGAATGTCTCCAAGTCTAATCTAACTTAAAATTGATAGTCAGTGATAGAATAAGACATCAGTTCATATATTGTACATCTATTTTTTATATTCAATATGTATTTCATGAAGTTTCTATATTTTATTTTGTAACTCCACAAATAAAAAAACAAAATACTTTTTCTGGAAGAAATTTCAATTCATTATTTTTTTCTCAAACCTAAGTTTATGGAATTTTCCTCCTCATAGTATATTCAAACTTACACAAAAGATAAGCCAAAGCAGTGTATGTAGGCCCTACCATTGCACAAGTGTATCGTACTAGATATCATCAGTGATCCCACGCTCAACTTTTCATGGCCCCATTGCCTAGAAGCCACAACTATTCAATTTACACCATAACAATTAGAAAAGGAGCATCCACTATATTGATATGTTTCAGGCCCAAATTCAGACAATACAATATTAGCAAACATAACAATGATGAGCAAGATGTAAGATTCAGTTGTCAGGAGTCTCAAGAATGCGTCCAGTATCCAACTTTTATTGATTTTTCAATACATTAAATATTCCCGTCAGCCCAGCCAACTCGTTTTGTCCTCTAAGGACTTCATCAGGGTTGTGCTTTCCAAACTTGTGTGACTTTTCAGTAGCAAGAAGTATGACCTCTTGTGTAGTGAAGTATGGCTTCAAGGGTAGTAAATCCCTTTTCTGGTGTTATAGTACTCCCTAAATCACCTTCCGCCTTCATGCGTCTAGGCTCGAGTTTCACGGAAAAATGCCCCATTTTGATGAAACTCATGGAATTGAAATTCTGCAATTTTAAACACCATTACCACCAACACACATAACTAAGAGCGCAAATAAATCAAGAGTAATACCACAATAGATGCTTTCTCTAGCATGTACAATTTGTTGGATATGGTCAAGATCAAACCATTAAAGAAAATATAAAATAAATAAAATACTGATTTGTCACTTGGCAAATTCATCACTTTTTTAATATATCCAAAGTCTTAACATCTCCAGCCAGCCTTATCTATTCTTTCAACTTTCTTCTGTGACACCTATGTCATCCACTTGTTTTCATTTTGAACCTTCAATAGAGCTAGTAATTCAACTATGAGATGGGAGTCTCCTCTTATTTGTAATGCACACATTCATCCCCACCCCTTTATTCCTTATCTCTCTTATTATTAATTACTAATGTCCAGGTCTCATGTTAAGTTGCACTTCTGTCCTTCTCTTCTTTTGTAATTAATTTTAACTAGATTTTTACTGGAAGTAATACTATATGTGTATTATTGTACACATACTTACGAGCCTTTGTGAATCGGTTCAAAACGTCCAACTCTTTATAAATAAATGGACAAACATGGGAAAGTCTTTCTATTTGTACTAATTGTGTATGAATATTCCCTGAATATTCTCATTTTCTTCCCATTTTAGTTGTTTTGGGACCATATCAAAAAAGCATCTAAGAGCATGTGAAAAATACTACGAGAGCACGACTTTATGTATATCAAAATGCTTTTGCGAAAGGGCAAGTGAGTTATTTCATTATATTTTGCCACATCGTTTGTGCATTTGGCACAATTAGCTGGGAAATCTCCATTTGTGCTGTGCAGATCTAGATTTTCCTCTCACATAACTTTGGTAACCAAATATCCTAAGCATGTATGATTTAAAACATGCAACTACATATTTTATTTTATTTATTTTTTGTTCTTTTTATTTTATTTTTTATTTTTTCCTAAAGCACTTTTTCCTAAGGCACTGCCTTAAAATAATTAATACTAATCTATTTTCCACCTCATTAAAAGTTTCTCTGGATCATATTCTCTTGTTATATAAACTCTCAACTTGACATAAGATTTTCAGTGCTATCCCATGATTCTGCTATTTTAACATTTGCCTAATCCTTCTGAGATGTTTAACAATCACATTTTCAGGGTGCTTTAATATTTTCAGGCACACAAGAGAAAATATGGTTTACTTTATCTCTCAGATTTTATTTCTTTGGCTAAAGAAGACTGTAATGGGGATGTTAACACAATCATTGATGCTGCACTTTTGAAAAATAACTGTATTGGTAGCTGCACATCCCCTTCCTATCTTTTATTATAGATGATTGTTAGTCAATAATAAAGCTGCACTCAGAGAGACGGACAAGTAATCTCACCAGTAACTAATTCACCCCAATGCATGTGTCTGCTCACATAGCCTTAACAAAACACCGAAAGGGATAATCCCATATTCAATATCAAAGCAATATGGATTAAAACCAGGGCCACAAGTTTACCAATGGGAATAGCCTCAGCTGTTCCTTGTAACCTACATAACATGAGAGTTCTTAATGCTCCGAGTGAGCTTGCTATAGCTTGCACCTGAACAAGTCTGGGATTGCACAGAAGGCTCATCCCAAACCTCAAGGGACAACAACTGACCATGGTTAACATGATAAGCAGACCCATCCCTGAAAACAGAGCACTCATCTTCTCAGAATGTATTGTTTGGGACTTAAAAGCCACCTTTAACATTGGTACATTGAAGCAAAAGACCGGGTAGAAGATCATCAGTAATCAATGGTAAATGTAATCCTTTATATAATAATTGAGCACTGGTAACAAACAATGACATTTACAGTGTATTCGTTTAGATACTTCTATAATCTTTTTCCTTATTAGTGAATGTCTCCAAGTAGCTCTATTCCTGTTAAAATCCAAGGCCAGCAGACTCCATTTACATATATCTTTTAAGAAGGCTGAAATGTTTTAAAAATGGGAGAAAACAATTCAACAAAAGTAGGTTTGGGGAGCCAAATAAGCAAACATCAGCCTTAATAAAAGGATTCTCTCACATTAAAAAAAAGGATTGTGATGAACAATTCTTAAGAAAACCTTTTTAGCAATATTTTTTGTCTAGACAGCAATGTTTGTCAAATTTATTAAACCTTCCCACTTTTCGAATTCCAGACTTTGTAAACCTTGAAAAACCTTAAAGAGAAAAGGTCAATTTTCTCACTCTTTCTGGGATACCCTGGCTTCTGCAAGAAATTCACCTGAAGATGAGTAGAAGTGCTATACCCCTGAATACTAAAATATATATTATTGCCAGTCTGGGATTCCCAATTATGAACATCTTTATGATCTGTAGACCAGAAATTCTGTAGACCCCTGGGCAGTTTTTAAATTAACACCCAGAACATATAAGATCCAGCAACAAGAACACCATCTCTTCTGATTCTGTCAAAAAGTAAGCCTAAATATAGACTTGGATTAACTCAGAGAATGGTAGTAGAGGTGTTAGGCGGAAAAAGTGTGACTTTCTATAGTCACTACTTCTGAAATAGAACAAAATTTGACTTTAGCATTTAAGGCAGATTTTGTTTAACTATGGAAGCGAGCGTTTGAAGTAGTTTTCTAGCTAGTGCCAATCTGACATTAGCTGTATATAAACCAATCCAGTGTACTTTTCGATGTCACAGCCAGCCTTGCTACAGTAAATTATGGGTTTGGAACTTTTTTACTGTAAGGACATGTAAAAACATTAAATGCATATGTCCTACTTTTAAATACTATGCACCCTGCCATTCAACTTGCAGGCCCTTTGCGCATAGGGTACCAAATACAAGGGACTTACAGGTACGTTAAAGACACCAATTAAGGATTTTAACCAGTTTGACAATGTTTACCGGTCCGAGCACATGCACTGGGGCCTGGTTAGCAGGGTCTTAAGTCCAAAAACCAAAAGCATCAACCCAAAATAAAATAGGGGAGATGATGCAAAAAGAGGAATTTTTACATTTCATATTTGTCTTTATTTGAGAACACTTACTCCCTTGTGGCGAAATTTATTTGGGAGTTGAAGTTGTAGTGAAACTGGACATTTTATTTAAAACTATGCTACATTGTTACTGAAATCAATTACATCCATATGAATGCTTTTCAAGTAATTTAATCCAGCAGCACAGCAACACATCGGAACTCAGGTCGGCTCCATATGCTGGAGATGCTTCAGTGTGATGTAATAGTTCTCTGCTAGAACATAGAATCCACACTGAAAATACACATTGCACATGCACAATATGAGCAAACAAATTATAGGCTTGTGCATGCACAACTATGTACATAGGATATTACATACCCCCCTCATTTAATCAGAAAAAGAACACGCAAGAGGTAACATAAAATATTATGCAATGAAAACCATACTATATAACAAATGAAGTAGAAGGCAGTTCATATGTATTAACTCAAAAAATCAAGCAACCTTCTGGGAGGTTGCCTAACATGACTTGCACCTTTGACTCTAGAAGCTACAGTACATTCACAGTTATTCATCACTTCTGAGCGATTACCACAGTTATCATTCTGATCACACCTGCAGACCTGGTTGCTCATTCTTACTAGAGAATCTCCTTGCATGTCATCTTCATTATATGCAGCTTGGCTTCCATCCAGACACTTTGCTTCTCTCCTGACATTCCCCAATCTACCATCTTGAGTGATCACACTGTTAGTAAAAACGTTTCATGATTTTCAGCCTTTCCAATTCTTGCTGCACCTTTACCGATGAACCCTGGCCTTAATATTTTTACCCAATCCCCCACTTTGAATTAATTAGGTTTTGTTTTCCATTTTTCATCATACCATACCTTAGACTTGTACTGCTTCTTCCTCACCTTTTCTGCAGTTCCTTCCACAACACTCCCATCTCCTCCTTCACCTCTGCACTTCTCCTTAAATCACCATTGACACAATTTAGAGGCAGAATCTCTCCCTTTCAAAAACTTGAAAGGCCCATCCTCACTAACCATGTGCGGTGTAATGCGCTACAACCACAACTTTTCCCTAAGACAATCCCTCCAATCACTTCCTTGATAATGGTCTCTGTAACATAACCTTTCAAGACACGGTTGAATCTCTCAACCTGACCATTCTCATGTGGTTCGTAAAATGAAGTAATCACATGTCTTATAAATCAATGCCTTAGGAAAGCCCCCATTTCTGTTGAAGTAAGCTGTAAACCGCAGTCTGTAACCAATATAGAAGTACACCCATCACTTGAAAAGACTTCTTTGAAAAACTCTATCCCTGCACCAGTGATAGCTTGAGAAACAAACATTCGTCTGGCTACTCAGAATGATAATCAACTAAAACTAAAGCACATCGTGAATCACTAGGTAAACAACTAAATGGTATGATATGTCAAAAGCACGTTTTTTCCATGGTTCTTCAGGCCACTCTACACTCTTTAATGGAGGAATATTGACTTTTACCATCTTTTCACTAGAGGCACATACATCACATTCTCTAAAAGTGCGATCAATGCCATGCCACCAGAAATTATTTCTTACCAGACTTTTCATAGCAGACATCCCACGGTGACTTTTATGAGCCAGTTTAAGAATCAACTCTTGTATCCCTTTAGGAGAAACACACTAAGGGCCCGATTCACAGAACTAACTTAAGACAAAATCCTAAACTTACTACCATTTCGGTATTCAAAGAAGTTAGGAGTCCTAACTTTAGGACTCATAAATGCCTTCTGTGAATACCGAAAGTCTTAAAGTTAGGATTTTTCTCAGTTTAGGAGTTCTAAAGTTAGGAGTCCTAACTTTACTACTGCTACACTGAGAAAAATCCTAATTTTAAAACTTTCGGTATTCACAGAAGGCATTTAGGAGTACTAAAGTGAGAAGTCCTAAGTTTACTACTCCTAAACTGAGAAAAATCCTGACTTTAAGACTTTCGGTATTCACAGAAGGCATTTAGGAGTCCTAAAGTTAGGACTCCTAACTTCTGTGAATACCGAAATGAGTAAGTGCCTTCTGTGAATACTAAAATGAGTAAGTGCCTTCTGTGAATACCAAAATGGTAGTAAGTTTAGGATTTTGTCTTAAGTTAGTTCTTTGAATCGGGCCCCCACTCCCTTTGTGCGTTAAACTGCCTTCCATTTCTAATTGCTCTGCGACATTTAACATGGGCATAGCTTCTGGACTTACATTTCTCTTCCTTGGCCAACCATTCAGAATAGATTTTTTCACAGTTTGCCACAGATCATCCACAGCTTCACTTTCTCTCCACGCTTCTTCAGAAATTTCCTGAAATTCTCCAGAAACAATGTCTTTGATATTGGCCACTTTTTTACATTCATGCACAACTTCCAAATCATTTTGTTGGCACGGATGACGTCACAGGAAGTCAGCAGTTACATTTTTCTTACCTGGTACATATTCAGTTTTGAAACTATGCTCCTGAAGCCTAGATGTTATTCTAGCAATTCGTGCCATAGAATTCCAACCCCCTCCTGGTGATAGTATGTTCACTAATGACTTATAATCAGTTTTTAATGTGAATTTACTGCCCCACATGTAATTGTGGTAATGTTCAATCGCCCACACACAAGCAAGTAATTCTTTCTCAATAACCGCATACCTACGCTATGTCTCATTAATTGTGCGGGAGGCAAAAGCAACATTCCATTCCTCTGTGCCATTTTTCTGGGATAATACTTGTCCAATCCCATTTAAACTCGCATCCACAGTAATTATACATTCTTTCTTCATGCAAAATGGTTTTAAAGTTGGATCCATAATGATTTCACCTTTTATTATCTCAAATGCCTTCTGTTGATCATCTAACCACTCATAAGTGGCATTATGTCTCAGCAACTTCCTTAAAGAATCCATTTTGATGGGGAAATTCTCAACAAATTTGCTATAGTACTCATACGTGCCAGCAAAAGACAATAATTGCTCCTTATTGTTTGGAGCAGGAGATTTCATAATGGCTTCAACATTGGATTGTTTTGGCACCACACCTTCACCAGACAGTGTGCTCCAGGTATTCGACAGATTTTTTTTAGCATTTTGCACTTGGGTGCTTTTTAGGTCAACTCATTTTTCGCCAAACTGTTGCACAGTTCAAATAAGTGTTCTAAATGCTCTTCCTCATTCTTTGAAAAGATCAGAATATCATCTTGAAATCACTTAGCATACATATCAATGTCCCTAAAAATTTGAAACAAAGCCCTCCAGAAAACTGAGGCTGCGAACGCCAACCCAAATGGCATCATGGTATATTGATACAAACCTTAAGGAGTAATGAACGCGGTTAATTTCCTGCAATCCTCAGCTAATTCAATCTGATGGTATGCAGATCTTAAGTCTAAAGTGGAAAATATTTTTGCACCTTCCAACATAGAAACAACGTCATTAATGTTAGGCAGAGGGTGACAGTCAACTATCACATTTGCATTAAGTGCTCTCAAATCCACACATGATCTCAGCTTCTGATCAGGTTTGCACACCAAAACAATGGGAAAAACCAATTTGGGTGATTCAGTAGCTTCAATAATGCCATCGCTGACTAAATCATTTATAGTATCACTTAATTCCTCCCATACATTAATAGGTACACCTCGCAATTTCTGTTTCATGGGGATCGCATTGTTCTTAGGTTTGATCTTATGTGTGTAGTTCTTTAACTTTCCTAGTTTTTCTGTGAACACCTCCTTAAACTTTTCCCTAACACATATTTCTCTGCCGCTATTCCCTAAGAATGATACATGATTAAAAGACTCTTCCTCACTCAACAAAACTTTCATGAGAACTAAATTCCATAAAGTCTCTGTCCTTTTTTTCTCCACAAACAGGTAAGTTCAGGCTTGAACCTTCTTCCCAGAATCTGTGGGATTTGTTAATGACAATATAATAGTAAAGAGTATGGTTTCACTCAATACTGGTCTGAACATGGGACCAAATGAAGCCTCTCACAGCCGCAGCTTCTAAAAATCACACACTGCCATCCAGGTATTGAGTTCCCCAGATGCCATTAAAAGAAAGACACGCTGGCTACACACAGCCACAGCTTCTAAAAAAACATACTCCCATCCAGGCATCAAGTGCCAAGAACCCATTACAGGCACGCTTGCTCCGCACAGCTGCGGCTTAAAAATAACACATTCGGTGAGCCATTTACAAGAAGGAAATGAAGGCGCACTGGCTAAGCACAGCTGTGCCCACAAAATAATTTTAACAATTGTTTAAATACACGTAAACTACAAATTTTAAAACAAAATAAGCTTACTTCAAAAGATAGTGTAGATAAGAGAGAAAAAGGAACAGGATTTTTTAGGGGGTAAGAGTCTCATTTGAATCCATGGAAAGGTCTGGCCCATAGTCAGAAATATATTTTTAGGGGGGCAAGATCCTCAGCAATGGCCAAACATTAAAGCTGTAGAGGTCCATTCTTTCCCAAATAGAGATCATAGTGCTAAATAACGAGCCCCAGAGTATCATGGTACAAGAATATCAAGGACAGTATAGTGAATGGTAAGTACACATAGGGCAGTGCTAGAAATGGAGTTACTGGTTGAATGCAGCAACCACAATCCTAGTCAGGGCATGAGGCAGGCAAACCCTAAATTAATCTCTGCTCACCCTCTGGTAGCTTGGCACAGAAAAGCCAGGCTAAACATAGAGGCAATGAGTAAAGTATTTGTTCAACATTTCAAACAGTAAAAACAGTGAAAACACCACACAAAAAGTTCCCACACAAGGTTTAGCATCATATAATATATTTGATTAAATAGAACAAGAACATAACTATAAAAATATAATCAGGGAACCTGGAGATATTGAATTTTAAAACGTTAGGGTGACATAGCAACAAAAAGCACAAACAACCAACAAGGGATATCTGGTCGTGCCAGACCGTGACAAAGTCACAAGTTCAGGCCGACCGCACTGGAGTGTGGGCCAGCTACAGGGACCGGGTGGGGCCTGCTGAACAAACAAGCTTAAATCCTGGTTGCAGAGCATTGCACGGATCCAAGGGAAAGAAGTATTGTGCAGTCGAGGTGATGAATCAGTTCTGAGATGCGGCGATGCTGCTGTGCAAGGTCCTGTTTCATCGTCGTCAAGGATCCTGGCAACGTGGCCTCTGAAGAAGTCTGGACATCGTGGTTATGACATGCAGCTGGTGATGCATCAGTTCTGAAGAGCTGCGAGGCTGCAATGCAGAGGCCGGCGTCATCATCAAGCTGTCGTAAACGAGAGATGCGAGAAACTGGTTTGGAGATGCGCTGCACCAGTGGTGATGCTTTTGTTCCAAAGACTGCAATGCGCACCTTTAGCACTGGGTCCAATCCACAAAACAGTGGGGATGCATGGGCTCTGCTTGAGGATGTACTGCTTAACCAAGGAGATGTGTTAGTTCGGCTTCAGGATGCGGCACTCAGCAAGGAAGATGCATCGGTTTTGCTGGTAAGCACCTTAGACCCACTCCCAAGGGTCCAGGACTGGGGTGGCACCACTTGATAGGTTTAACTCACAGCTGGCAGAGTCCAGGTGCAGATGCAGGGTGGATGGAAGCATGTTATGTCCTGAGGCTTCAGATCAGGAGGCCAGCCAACTAGCCCTTGGAGTCACTCTGGGTTCTGGGTTCAAGTGATGCAAGTCCAACCATTCTCACCCAGCCAAGGAAGGCAGAAGGTCAGCACAGCAGGTCAGCAGTTCTTCCAGAGCAGCAGTCCAGCAAAGTAGCAGTAATTCAGTAGCACAGCAGTCCATCTTCCTGGTGGTGTATCCACAGGTCCAGAAGTAGACTGAAGTGGTGGTGTCTGAATTCCCTTATTTATACACAGTTGTATCTTTGAAGGTGGGAGAAACTTCTACAGACATGCATTTGCAGTGCACAGATGCTCTGTGTCATGACCCTGTTTCCCAGCAGCAAAAGCGCATTTAGGTTCACATTCGTAAACGTAGCCTTCTCCCAGTTCTTAGCATATATCACTTGGTTATTCATATACATTTGCCCCCCACCCCAGAGATAATATGTGGTGTTGTTCACTTTTGGTCAGCCATTGGCTTTGATGGATGTATTATTGAATAAAACTAATAAGGGGCAATGTTGCATGCCCCTGATGGCAAGTAGTAGGCACAAAGTATGCACTGTTTAACCATTGTGGTTTTAGTAGCATAAAATGCTTCTCCATTTGCTGCTATTGAGGCAAATGTGTCAACAAACAGTCGTGCCTGACAGAACTGTGAACCAGCGTCAAGTGCAGCATAATGGCAGACACGAGCAGCAACGGTATTTAGCCACATCCTCCACGTAGCTTTTCTGGGACAAGACTATTTAAATGATCCTGTCCCAGCACTCAGCAGTTAGTCTTGTCTCGCTACCAGTGGCGGCTCCTCCACTTTGGCAGAGGAGCGTCGCCCCACTGCTTAACAGTGGGAGAAGCAAAAGCATAAAATTATAATAACTTTCAGTTATTATCATTTTATGTTTGTGCTGCTTTGCGGGCGTGCAGGTGGCCAGGGCTCCTCTGCTCTCAGAGCAGGGCAGGGCAGTTGAGGAGTGGTTTGCCCACTCCTAAATGTGCAATGACTGTTTGCTTAGCCCTTTCGGGCCACCCAAGCAGTCATGCACACTTTCCCTGGTCTCCAAGCAGCCTGCTTTACAGCCTGCATGGAGAACATGCCCACTCCTCCATCCTCTGTTCCTGAAGTCAGAGGCAGGAGAGCAGGAGCAGGGACGCGGGACCCGGCGGCAAGGTAAGTTCTTTTTTTTTAGCTCCCTCCCTCCCACAATAGTGATTCCACAGCCTGCCCATGTACGACCTCCCGCAACCCCCTGCGCTTGCCCTCCCCACCCACGAGCCATGCCGGCCGCCACTGCTTGCTACTTACCTGGCCTCCGGTCCCATGGAGCAGCAGCCTTCTCTCATCATCCAGCCAGCTGATCATTCGGCAATGCACTCCTGTCATCGCCAGCCTCCTAGCCACTCCCATCGGCACTTTGTTCAAACTCCTCAGTGTCTCCTGGCGCTCACACCACTTTCACATTCACAAAGAAGAAAGAATCACAAAAACATGTATTCCTTGACCCCGCGTCTTGGGGCGACCGAAGCAGAGCTCACCTAGGCAAGGTAATTACCTACTTTAAAACAGCACGCAGATACAAAGACGTTTGCAAACGCACAAGCAACAAAGCGGTATTTATGGGCCATTGCAGCGCATCACAGTCAACGCTTGTGAGCAGCAAATAAGGCCACAAACAATTGCATGAGGCAATGCAGCACTCATTGACATTAACATTTGAACTATTGGTTGTATCAAAAAGGAGCAGTCAGCAAACTGCTTGCTTGTTTAAAGAACTGCTCATTAATGACATTTGCTTTGAGACTTTTGAGTGGTGCTAAATGATCACAGATCAGATATTTAGCACCAAGCGCTTGTGAAAAAACTGGAAACATGTTTTGTTTGAAGTGCTTGATATAGAGCATTCCACCATATTACTTAGGGGCTGATTACGATGGCGCGCGGACTTCAGTCCGTCCTCCATCGTCTCAGGGATTGGGACCACCTGCCTACAAGCTGGCGGTCTCAAAGGTGGTATTACGATGCGGCTGCCACCATGGCGGCTGCAAGTGCCATACATAACATTGCGACGGTTGCTGCTGGCTGCAGCACCGGCGGAAATGTTATACATGCACTTTTAACATTTCCCTGAACTACGTGGCACACATGGTGCAGGGAAATGCCCCCCAATCCCAAAACCAAAGTGCCCAGGGGAAAGGGTGCCCGCTATGGGCCCCCAAAGTCCATCCCTGCTAGCCTTTCGATGGCGGGTAAACAGCTATGGAAAGGCTGGTGGGGATGGACCATTGTAATCCCAACGGCGGTGTCTGGTAGGCACCACTGCCATTTCTGGGAATACGAGGGCCTCCGCAACACTAGAAGGATCAAGGACCCCGTTGAATGTGTGGCGGTCGGATTTTCCGATCGCTACGGTACCGCCCGCCATAATAATATAGCGGGCGTAAAAGGACCTCACGATGGCGGTGAACCTGCCACCAACAGCCTGTCAGTGGCGGGTTCACCCCCATTGTAATCAGCCCTTTAGTTACTCAGCATATGGTTTCTTGACACTGGGATTGCTAGTGTTCATATTTTGAGAACTGCTCATAAAACTTCCATAGGTTTGGATGGTATGTCACAAAAGATGTCTTCTTTATCTTAGTTTGATAACAATGTAATTAAGAGATGATACGCCAAGGTTTGTATGATTTGCATGCCATAGCTGATTGTATGTGTTTGTATGCCATACCTAATTGTATGTGTTTCCTACAGAACGCACTTAGGGGCATATTTCTAAGGGCTTATCGACGCAGGAACGTCACTTGCTTGTGGCGTTTCTGTGGTGATAAACCCTTCACCTTATTTACAAGGTGGCTTTAAGCCACTTGACGTGGCTTAACACCATCTTGTCAATAAGGCCCCCTTTCAGGCTACATTTAGGGTGAAAGGGGCGGGCAATAGGTGTTGCAGTGGGCACAATGCAGCACACATAGGAGTTACAAATCACCATTTGTGATTGTTTATGTGGAGGAAGGGACAATATGTTGCAAGGGTGCCTGCGTTGGTGCTAGGCAGCTGAATTTAGCGCCAGCACTAGGGAAAATGCAGAGGTGCACCGTATCGTTGTAAACATGGTGTATCCCTGCATTTTCTGAATGGTGGAGCACAGTGTTATCAATTTTACCTGAACGCCCGTTCTGCCATTCTATTGTAAATATGCCCGCTAGTGCCTTCACTTCTTGAGTGCTGACTTCGCAACAGGCTTGAATCACAGCAAACATGTTCCCTTGCACTCCTTCCTGATGTAATCCACCAAAAGACAAGACATGCCATGGGTAAGTGTGATTTGTTTTCTCTTTTTTCCCTCCAACCCCCTTCCCCTAGGGACCTTCTGTGGTATGGTGCATCCACTCTTGTCATTGCTACTACAGTTGGTCTCAGTGAGATTTGGGTCCAGTCGACACCCCATCGAAACTACCTGGAGTTCAGGTGAGTGGCTTGTGACAGCCTGCCCTGTCTGCCCTTGCTCCTGACAGACTACAGGGGGTAGGCGGTTCTTTGTGTGGGGAACAGGACACAGACTATTCAGGTGTAAGTGAACTGGGTCCAGCTCCTCCCTCGCATCATGCCAGGATAGCCCACTCAGTCGCACCTAGGCTTCCATTGTATGTGGCTATCTAGGTAGAATACACAACACCCAACTGCTAGCTACACCCAGTCATGTGATTAGAGACAGGCTGCAGGTACCAAATGGCTATGGTAAGTAAATGCTAACTTTCTAAAAGTGCCATTTTCAGCATTGTAATTTAAAATCTAACTTCACCATAAGTAAGGATTTTAAAATAGGATTCCAGAGTCACCAAATATGAAGCAATTTTATATTCCCATTTGGAGATTATGTTTATAAAATGTTATAAGGTAATCCCAATGTTATCCTTTAGGGGATATAGGCTGTGTATCAGTGAAAAACAAATTTACAAGTTTTTCACTACCAGGATATTAAAACTTAAAAGTGCATGTCCTTTTTTTTTAAACACATTGCATCCTACCCTCTGGGCTGTCCAGGGCCTACAGTGGGGTGATTTACATGTATTAAAAAGGAAGGTCTGAGCCTGGCAAGATATTTAAATTGCCAGGTTGACCTAGCAGTTTAAAACTGCCTCACAGGCCCTGCAATGGCAGGTCTGTGCCATGTTTAAAGGGCTACTTAGGTGGGTGACACAAACAGGGCTGCAGGCCCACTAGTAGCATTTAATTTACAGGCCCTGGAAACATGTAGTGTACTTTACTAGGGACTTATAAGTACATTAAATATGCCAATCGGGTATCAGCCATGTTTTGAGGAGAGAGAACCATCCCTTTAGCATTGGTTATCAGTGGTAAAGTGCAGAGAGTCCTAAGGCCAACAAAAATGAGTTCAGGAAAAAGTAGGAGGAGGAAGGCAACAAGTTTGGGGGTAACCCTGCAGAGAGGGTTATTTCCAACAGGAAGTATAGCTTTAGTCTTCCTAACTCCACATCTACGTACCTTAAAGATATATTTGTATTGTATAGGTACATAAATGGAGAAAGGTATAGAAAAACTATCCTTATTTACCTGTCGATATTTTGGATTCAGTATTCTGTCATGATATTCTATGCAATTGCTATTCTGGTTTTGATATTCAGGTGCACACCGTGTGATTCTATGTGAAGGAATATGTGAATTTTTTTTAACCTATATATTAAAGCACACCCAATCAACTTTTCAGAATCCAACTTTATATCCTATCTATTGGATGGAATATAAAGTAGAAGAGTGCAAAATTGTAAAGCAGGCTGATTCACAACTTTGTGTATTTTCTATAATTTTCAAGCTTTGTGAAATGCAAAGCTTATCAAGTTATTTTTTTTAAACATGAGCTGGCCTCAGATTAGAGCCATTCCTCCCACAACTATTACCTCTGTTGGTTGTTGTTCTGTCTCCACGCTCAAAATTATTTTACTGGAAGATGTCCTACTTGGGACATTCTGCATCAGGAAATCATCACATCTGGGAGGCTCAAAAGGATAAATCTTACGTCCCGTCAAAATTGGAAACTACATCATTACATTCATAAAGAGTGGAGTTTCGTAATTCTAACCAACATTTTAAGTGAAGTTTTAAGTTAACTTGTCACTATTTTAAAATAACTCTAGAGAGAGCTTGGAGATTATCCATCCGGGACATTTTGGGAAATTAGTGGTGAACAGTGTGTTTTAAACATTTTTGAGCTTCAACAATGGTGAAAACTAAATAGAATTTGGGTAAGGTCCCACAATGATTTTACTATTAGGTTGTGACAAAAGATGGATAATTAATTACATTTGATCAAAATCAACAGTCAAAGCTGCATGGACTTAAAGCAGGATCTGACATTGGCAGGTACCCCTTCTAGTAAAAGGAAGGTTCTGAGAAAGACGTTGTACAAAAGAAACCTCATCAGACAACAACCAGCAAAACAAATGGGCTTGGTAAAGGAAAGCTGATTGTGTGAACTTGGATAGATCCATTGGAGGCCAATGACCTGACTGAGGACACTAGCTCCATCTCCAGTCATATGTGCCATGGATGGGCAGGCAGCAGCACTGCCTCTAATGCTCTGAGTGGTGGTTTCACAGTTTTCAAGTAGGACCCTGCTCTGTGATAACATCTCTGATGCTGCTTGCATGGTACCTCCCACTATGGATGCTACGCTTCCAGAATTATGGAAATTCTCTTCTCTTTCACATGCAGTGGACTCTTTGCATAGAATCTTTAAGATGCACCCTCTATGTGGCTAACATTGCTTGGGCAAGTATGCTTTTTTCTGAGTGCTGAATGTAGAAAGCATGGGAGCCTGCCAGGTGTACTGGACATGGAAAATATTTTCTTGCAGAGGCATTGTTCAGCATTAATGCAAATTTAGATAAAAATTAAGCTCCATGTACTGAAACCGTTACTGAGAGGTGGCTGTATTTTCTGCACTAAAAAGCCAATCACCTCCTTAGTAGAACTTGCACTTCTCACCAAGAGCATATAGTAACAAATAACAAGAAGGGGCCATTGTTAAGCAATTTTTTTTTAAAACAATGTTGATCAGGTAAAAATGATTAGACCTTATTAGGATTTTAAAGACTCCTATCCAAGGTAATTTTTGGATATTACACAAAGATCCCTTTTAGAAAATAAAGTGCAAAAGTGTGCTTGAAATCACATTGGGCTATAAAATGATTAGCTATAAATTCCAACTCAAATCTCCAATCACAATTTCTCTATGTTTACCCAGCTCGCATTTTGCTCCTTTAGACTCTCTCCTACTTTCTCTATTCTCTCCCACTTTCCCAATCTCTACGCTCCCATCTCTCTCAATCTTTTTCCCACTATGTGGCTGCATCTATCTTGTCATTCCTTTCTCTCCTGCCCTCTCTTGCTTTTTGTACTTACTTACTGTTCTTTCTCTCAACATTCTCTCCTTTTCTATAGCCTCTTCTCTCTATCGCCTCTTCTATTTTCTATGTACTTCTCAATATTTTTGTATTCCCTTTCAAGCCCTCTTCTTTATAAACCATGAACTGACCATCAACTGAAAGTTTCTCTAGGCTGTTCATGGCCACTGCACCTGCTACCTTTATTTGACCACAGTGCTTTTCTTTGTTCCCCAGTCCCAGAAGCCTACCATGCTGGGGCCTTGTGGAACTGGAGAATCCCCTATGATCTTGAAACAAAGGAGTTAGTCCAATTTGGCCACCATATCCCTGCAGCTTGTTATCCATTCTTATTGGCCGGGGCATCAGGCTAAATGCACTTGGTGGGTTTTAACTGCTTTAGGGTAGACAATGACTCACTGACGTCCACCACACTACTTTTACACTGCGATGGACTTCAACTGGTCATCCACAAAGTTGGAAAAGGAAATATTTCTGGTAAAAACAACAGAAACATTTTGTTTCCCAAAATCAAATTTAGCATGCAAGGGAAATGCTTCTCACAAGTGCCATGTTTGATGTTCTTTGTTTTGCTGCATTTCACAGCACCCTCGCCATACTGACATTACATAGCATAATAAAAGTGGAAGCCGACCAGGCTAGTCGAATCTGCGGTGATCCACAAATATCCTACCACACAGTGTTCCAACACTTTTCCCAATAAACACAGTACCCCACTTGTGTGAAAGGCTTCCTACAGCTCCTAAGACACAAGCAAAGATTATGATTTAGCCTTGCACATGGACCAGTTCTGGATTATGTAGGTTACTGCAGTATTTAGGACAGTAATAGGATGGCCCTCTGGGAAACCTGGCAGTCCCAAATATGTCTACAAACAAGGTACCAAAGGTAGTCTGGGGAGGTGTAGTTTGCGTGGGTTCCAATACCTTTTCTTACCCAGAATGGCCTGCAAAAACAACCTTTGGCTAAATCACAGATTTTCAGCATTTTTGTGTGAAGGGAAATTCCCAAATCTGTGGAAATCCATATATTCGTACCACCCAGTGTTCTCACACTTTCCCTAATAAAAACGCTATACCAAATGTTCACTAAATAC
This sequence comes from Triturus cristatus, assembly GCF_964204655.1. NCBI lineage: Eukaryota > Metazoa > Chordata > Amphibia > Caudata > Salamandridae > Triturus > Triturus cristatus. The sequence goes on along the minus strand of NC_140584.1, from coordinate 314,707,858 downwards.
TATGCATTTAGTAGATTAATTACTTAGGACCTCATAAAAGAAATTTATTTGTTATGACTATAAATTAAACTAGTAATTTACAACAGAGACTTAGGTAATACTTATCACATCTGTCACTGAATTGGGTTATATTGAAATTCAAAAAAGGTGCACATGTCTGGAAGATCAGTCATCTTAACCTTGCTCACAGGAGACACTCAATAATAGCATAGAGAGCATATATGCCTCTTTTTAAACCTCAACTAATGCTGCACAAAACGCCACATGTGAGTGACCCAACTCACTCGACTACAAGTGATCACAGATTACATAGGATGAAAGGATTTTTTACCCTGGTTTGCTAAAGAAGGAAACAGAAGAATTTAGAGTCCAAGTTTTATTGTTCACGTTCTCATGCTGGAAAGATTATTGTGTTCAATGCCACATACAGAAAGAATAATGAAACAAACCCTGAAGAAGTCCAAGAGGGAGAGAGAGAGAAGTTTATGAATAAGGAAATCAACTTTTAAAGAAAAACTGCATTTGAGTCTGTGCATTATGTGATTTTGTTGGAATTAAATATGAAAGTATTACCAGGTCAAGCTGCATTTGGACAATAGACTTGGATAATAGCTTTGAGTGCTGAGTCACATATGTTCTATATGACCATAAATTACATAAAGCAGAATTTCTAAGGAGTCAATACATTTCCAAAAGCAGACTCATATTACAAGGATCTAAAACTACAAAATACAAAAATCGGAAAATGTTAGCTGATTTTCTGCGGGGATGGCTAGAGAAGGTCAACTTTAATTCAAAAGTATTCATCCTAAGATGCCCTGACTATAGTTTCTACAATATTTGGTTCAAGGAGATGAATCCTCAGTCTATTGACCCTGGAAGGGTTATCTAGATATTACATTTTTTGGGAAAAATATTCTGTTATAGCAGCGCTTTGTGACATGTCAGGCTATATAGGATCATTTAAGAGTCACACTACTGATAGAGTGCAGCCCTCTGCAGCAGGCATGTTAACCTAACAAACTATCTGGCTCCCGAAAATAAAATAATGATCTGTGGAGGAGACACATTATCTCCCCAGAGTATATTTCACAACAGCCGAGTGTAGGCTAGAGCAATGCCAGTCAAATGTAAGTCGTGCCTGATGCCATATTGGAATATTGAGTTTCCTGATTGGACGTTGCTACTAAATGACTGGTAGCTTTAGGTAGTGACAATCAGTTATGTATCAGGAATAGGAAATACCATGAAAGTTGCTGGCTTAATAACAACGTGACTCAATGCCTTGTACAGTTGTGCAATATCTTGACACGACAGACTCACGTTTGGCAAACCATGTGTAAAAGGTGAGAAGGAAGTTCAGCTAATCCCACTTTGATTTTTGGCCCCTCAGCTGTGACATTGAACTAGCATTAGTACTAACTTTAATATCAGCTCCTCACACAAATATGGAGGCACCCCACAGGGGTCCAGCATATCCCTTCTATCATTCAACATTTACATAACACCCTTACCAAACCTGATTAAATGATTCAACCTCTCTTGTTACAACTATGTAGTGACACTCAAATCATTTTTTTTAAATGGATAGTCTGGAAGACTTCTACAATTTAAAACGTTATGACTACCTTCGGGCCATAAACACATGGGTGATGAATAACCATCTAAAGCTATATACTGCAAAGACAGAGCTTACGACCTATGGACAATGAGAAAATTACCAGCCCACCACTATATAGCTTAAGGAACATGAGGCCCCTCCAACAATATCAGGAGAAGTCAGAAGTCTAGGAACAACCATAGATTCAGACCTATATTTGATACCACATGTTAACAACGTAAAACAGAGGGCCTTTAACACACTGAAAACACTATGTTGCATCCTCCCATACCTTGGATTCCAACAGAAACTTCAAGCAATCCTCACTCTAGTAATCTCCAAGCTTGACTATACCAAAAGCCAATACCTTGGTGTACCCACATTCATCACTCACAAAATTCTACTCATCCAAAATGCTGCATCAAGCTTTCTTCTCTACCTTCACCCAAGAGAACACGTGGCTCCAGTCTTGCAATCAGTCCACGGGCTACCTATAGCAAGAAGGACAATGTTCAAGGCACTTTGCATTGTTCACGGATCCTCCAAGGAAAATGACTGCTATATCTACAAGCTAGATTCAAGCAATACAAACAAATCAGGACACTACGCTCCAGACTTGCACCATGTATCATCATACCAATTTACATTAAGAAATCCGTAGAAGGTACTGCTTTCTCAGTACAAGCCGGCATGCTCTAGAAAACAATACCAGCCATCATTCAGAGCAACCTGGAACATATACATTTCAGAAGACAGTTGAAAACATGGCTATTTCCAAGACAACTACAATATTCCCCACATCCCAGCAATAGAACCTGGAAAGAAAGCACCCTCAAGCTCAATCTGCAGCATACAACCCAGAGATTGGAAACAACCCAACTAGCAAACTAGTTTCCATCAGCAGGTAAGTTACGGTGGGCTGAAATAGGCTTCACTGGGGTATTATATAGTTATGTAAGTTCATACATATCATTTCTGACCTACACTAATGCTAATACCATGACACTGAGCAGTCAGCAGCCAGCTGTAACTTACACCTCTTATATTCGATTAAGGCAAGGGTTTCCATCACCAGTATTATGGATCCCAATAAACCAGCCATCACTAAATGAACAGAACAGACATGAAGTAGCTGAAGAGAACTGTCACTCAACACGTGTCAATCGGAGGACCTTAATCTAGTCCATGACTGCAGGCCCCAAATATCTGTACACTATAGCCATTTTGTTACATCTCACAATGGATTTCAGACATGAGATGATAATAACAATGCACATTCCAGTAGATCTCTCCACTGTTCTCTCCCTCCAATGAAGCCTGCTCTTGCCCACAACTAGACAGCAGATTTACTAAGATTTCACATCGGTGTTGCGTCACTTTTGTGTTGACACCCCAAAGCAAAAGCATTTTTGGTATTTACTAAGCCATGCAAAGCCACATTGCATGGTTTGGCATGGTTTAATAAATACAAAGTAACACAAGGCAGCACATTTCTCTGCCTTGTGTTACCTTGCATTGGGATGGCGCTCCGTGGGTGAAACAAGGGCCTTCCCATGCATCCACCTATGGATTTTGGCATGCTCTCAGATTTACTAAAGCTAGTAAACCTGGGAATGCATCATAATACTATGCTTTACCCAGGGAAGTGTAATGAAGAGGACCTTAATTGCTCTTTTTTCTTTTTACTTCCTTATTCTATGTGTGCTGCATTCTGCAGCACATAAAGAAGAGGAATATGTTTCTAAGGATTGTTTGTGTGCAGGAAGGTGTCCCTTCCTGTTCAAAAATAATCCTGCACGTAACGCAGGCACCCTTGCTCCATGATACAAGGGTACCTGCGTTGGCGCTAAGCAGTACGCAGTGCACCAGCTCTAGGAGACAGTGGAAATGTGCCATATCCTTGTACATATGGTGGATTTCTGCTATCTGCCCATCATACAATGCAGCACAGCAAGTTGTCTTGCTGTGTTATGTGAAATGTAAGTACATCTGCCCTAAAATGTCTGATTGGGCAACCCAGTGCAGTAACCAGCTAAGCAGACTATTGCCATAATAAATACCATATAGGGCACTGCAGAGTTGTTCAAAATTGCCAGTGTCATGAAAAACCATAAAATGTGGGTCTGTATCTCTCACATTTCATCATCCCCCATACTACTGTGGGCTGCATCTAATGCACATTAACCGTCCCTCACTGGTTATCACACACTGCATTTAAGCACTTCCCACTAAGGATCACAAAAGACAACACCCTTCCAACCTCACACTACCCTATGTGGTGTATCTTGCTGCCCATATCAGTAAGCACATTCAGTGTCACACATAGAGGTAGTAAGTGCCATAGAATAGTGCAAAACAATACAGAACACTATTTATCATATGTGCATCAACAAGATTTTTTTTATTATATTTAAATATGTTTCTAAGGTCCTTTGCCAAAGTTGACTGGTCAACTTTCAGTTACTTGCAGCTGCATTTAGATGTGGAACTGGCACTAATGTGGTGAACAGAAGGAGATGATGGACGCAGTGCTGAAAATATTCAGACACTCGCCCCCAGTTACAGATCTGGGTTGAATCCATCATCGTTCTTAAGCTCACTTCGCCACCCCAGGTAACATAGCTATATGCAAATCAGTCTTTACCCTGTGCCTCATGGTAACAGTCCAGCCTGAACTGCCAAGCCACGTCTTCCCTGGACCGGAAAAAAAAGCATCCTGGGACCGGTTTTGGTGTAACACCCCTCATCAGCCAAGCTAGCTTGAATCCAGTGGCAAAGTGAGCAAGGGACCCACGTCTGGGCATACCCTGCCAACTAAGGGTGAACAAAGGAAGGAGTGCTGGAAATTTTCAGACACACCCCCAGTCACGATCTGGGTTGAATCCATGGGGCGGGGGACGGGGCAATGTTATTAAGGGCTGGCATGGTCCTCAAATTATCCGCCCACACCCCTCTCCCTACTTTCCTGCCCTGCTACCCTTTGACGCGCCAGCCCTTCCATTTTATGCCACCCTCTACCAATTCATTATAGTGTATGCCACTCTTTCTCAGTTCATGCCCGTCCATGCCATCCTATGTTTCTGCATGCCAGTCCATGTCAACCTTTGTCACCTCATGCTAATCTGTGCCATCATGTATTAGTGCGTGATAGTTAAACTCACGCTTGGTTACGTCATGTCATTCCACGAAGTTCATTGCAGTCGATGCCACTCTTTCTCACTCCATACTACCCGGTAATACTTAGTGCAAATGTAATCAACTCATTATCACTTCGCGCCAAAACAATCCATGCCATCTTCTATTGTTCTATCCTGTCATTCCAAGGTACCGTCTACCTCCTCATAATTATAACCCTATTGCGGGCTTCTAATGGGCGTGTCTCTCGAGGTCTGTGGTTACGTTGGTATTTCGTACGCTCAGCAGGTGTTTCAATGCGCCACAGCAGCATCTCTCGGGCACAAGTGCGTGCGTAGTGCTGCCGAGGAAGGGCGAGGCCTTCACCTGGAGGCGTGACACGAGACATGCAGGGACTTTCGAGCCTCTTATACCGATCCCTGGCCAGAGGACGCCAGACAGAACAGACAGCGAAAGAGAGCAGACACCGGCGGGGACAGACACAGGTAAGGAGTAAATGACTCGCTGCGAAGGTTGGTGGAATAGAACCTTGGTGAAGGTACAATTTCGGAAGGGGAGAAAGGCGGAGGGCTTCTGAAATATGATGCAGGTTACATTTGTGAGCTGGTTAGAATTTCTATTGCGATTTTAATGTCTCAGGAAAATGGGAGCATGAGCCTCAAAAGAGCAATATCTGAACGAAACGCAAACTCGGGTGAAAGCACAAACCGAGAGACCGAGAAATCCGAGGGATAGATACGTTTGAGAATATCAACTCCTCGAGGACAAAAACGGCATTTCGGCGATTACAGCATCTCGAGGAGTATAACACTTGATAAATGGCAACACCTCAGAAGTTGCACCATCCAAAGGGACAGCAATACCCGATACATTGCGACATCTGAAGAGCAACAACTCAAAAGGGAAAACAAGAATAAGGAAAACACCAACATCAGAGGATACCGACTTCTGGGGATTAGTGTCACTAAGAGGTAGCTGCGCCATGGGGAAACCGACACCAGAAATAAATACAGAAAACATGAAGGTCCTTATTTACAAGCTCATTGTGCCACCGCTGTGTCACTTTTCTTAACTCACCGTCTGGAATGGGCTTGCACATATTTACAACACTGCGTGATTTTTCCTGGCCCAGTAACTTTGGACCCCTTTCATGCATTACTCTGCTGTGCATGTTCCCACACAACATCCATGGAACCTGACACATTCCCTGATTTACAAAATTTTGTAAAGCTGGGAATCTATCAGAATTCTACCTAGTGGCACAATGAGTAGAACTGCTTTTATTTATCTTAGTTTTGGCCTCCGTAGCATGCATAGAAGGAGGAAAATGCCAAATGATTGTTTTTGTCCAGGAAGGTGTCCCTTTTTGCACAAAACAATCATCCCTGCAACGCAGGCACCCTTGCACCGAGATGCAAGGGTTGCTTCGCTGGCACATGGTAGCCAATTGTTCGCCAGTGCAGAGTCAAACACACGGACGCGTCATGACTCAGCTTGGCTCAGCAAAATGTCGTGATGCTGTGCTGCATCATTTTCTAGTAAATGAGGCCCGAGGGACTTAACACCACTTAAGAAATATCAATACCTGTGCGGCAGCAATACCTAGGGAATAGCAACACCTGTGGGATAGCAACATCTAGGGATAATAATTTCCAGAAATTAGCAAAACCTGGTCATTACAAACTCTGAGAGATTGAAGCATGTGGGGAATCAGATGTCTGGAACACAGCAACGCAATTTGCGATAGTATTATTTGAGGGTAGCAACATCAAGGTGGAAGCAAAGTCAGGGGGATGTCAAGACCTGTGGGATTGTGGTAACTAAGAAAGGCAACATCTGAGGAATAGTAATGCCTAGGTCATTGCAAGATCTGCAGGCACCCCAATTCATTGTTTTTTTGCCCTTTATTCAGCATCAGTTTGGACTCATGGCATGGTGGGTGTAAAACTATGCATTGGGAAATGGCCCGGAGTAACTGCTGGTGGCTGAGATTAATTCTAGCATTCCATCCATCACCTTGGTGTTGTTGCAGTTGATGCCCTAAGTGCAACGGGCATGCCAAGACGTGTGCTCACTGTGCCACTGGAATCAAGCTATACCTGTCTGATGAGCCCATGTCAGGGTGAAACTGGGCCTAGGTTGCTTGTATTTCGGTTCAGGGAGGACCAGGATTGGCAGTTTGAGCTGGACTGTTCCCATTGGAGCAGAGTCAGAACTGATTTGCATTTTGCTGGGTTCAAACTGAGGTATCATGTTGGGAGAAAAAGGATGGATTGGCATGCGGCCCAGTTGACTGCCAGTGGTTGAGATGAATTAAAGCATTCCATCTATCACCTTCTTGCAAAAGTAGAGTTAAGGCACATTTTCTGAATGGCCTAGGGTGCCGCGGGCCAAGAGGCCTTCACTGAAAAACCGGTTTGTCAAACTAGTTCCTCAGCTGACACTCACATTTAGAGCCCAGTAGATCGGCATTGCTAAGAGGAAATGAGCATTAAAAAACACATGAGTAAATAAGGAAATGCAGCGCCTCCTCCTCAGGTCTCGGGTAAGATCAATAAGAAGTCAATATTGACAGGATCCCGGGTGTCTGCAGGCCCCCCCTCAACATGTCGGAATCTGACCTGAGGTCTCTTGCTCTTGGTATTTTCAGCTAAAGAGACGGTTATTATCGGCAATATAAAGAGCAAGTTTCCTTGTTCAGATCTTCGTGGGGTGACGATTCTAATTTGTGCTATCTTTCAGCACTTTCAAGACAAGAGAGACAATATATTTAAAATTCCAATAGGTTTGCATCCTTTCTACACAATTCGTCTAAGGTTTGCAAATTACAGTGAAAACAGGGAAATTGTTGGTCTGCTCTTAAGAGAGAATGCACACCTCTGTATATTTTATCAGTTTGTATGTTATGCTTGCGCTTTAAGACGGCAACTTTTAAAACCAGGATTTTAAAAATGTGGCGCCTTGGTTCGAGGGAACGTTCAAAATCTTGCGGATGGATTTGAAATATTTAGATGTGGCCATTGCCCTGGGGCGTTTTCTATTCGCCACAAGAAAAGAGAAGTTTAAAGATTAGTGTCTTTTTAAGATGATGATTTTAAGAAATGTAAATAGCTAGACTGAGGTCTGAATAAACATATTTGCGAACTTGATTGAACAAAGAAATGCAGTCGCTAACAGCATGGTGAACTGTGGAGAGGGTTTTTTCGTTCGTTCCTCGAGGTGTTTTCGTACACCCCCCTCTAGGGTTCTGCCATATACTGAATAAAATCATAAAAAACAGTGCTTGGTTTCCAGATCCCTCTTTACAAGCGCTAGAGTAGGTGGCATGTGCCACTACTCAAGGGTATGCGAGATTTAGGATGGTGACAAGGGCAGAGGAGGTGGGTGGCAAATTACATTGGGGGGGGACACAAAAAATATAGACATAACAAATACACATAATGTACATAATATATACACATAAATACACATAATATACATAATATGCACACATATATACACATAACAAATACACAATAATATACCATGAACATAAACACATACAAAAAATCACTTGCCTTACACTGCTGCTTGATGTTCTGTAGTATATCCTGGTCGTTCTGCAGCAGGTCCTCCGAGAGCGAAGCCCACCGGTGACTCTCTCATCCAATGAAGACACTGTTCTAAAGCTTCTTGATTGGCTGGAGTGGGCTGGCTCCATGCTCCAAAAGGCACTGTGGGCCAGTGCCTGTTCACCAACCCAGCTGTCTAAGACAGGCTGGTTGGAGAGGTTTGAATTGCTTATGTCGTTGCAAGGTAGCCGGCCAAACCAGCATGTGCAATACAAACTTATGTGGCTACTCCTCACTGCTGCCAATCATTGGCAACAGTGACACACTGGCCCACCCTGCCCTCGCATTCCATTTTCTGGCAGAAAGTGTCAAAAATAAAATGGTAAATAAATCCTTTTATTACTATTTTATTTTTGATACTTTTTGCCCAGCAGGGTGAGGGGGGAGAATGGGGCTGGGGGGGAGTAACGCTCATCCGCTCCTATGGAGGAACAGCTGCTGGATAAGGGGGCCATGGCCTGCCCTCACACTCCATTTGCTGGCAGAAATTGTCAAAATAAAATGGTAATAAAATCCTTTTATTACCATTTCATTTTTGATGCTTTTTACCCGGTAGGATGAGGAGGGGAGCGGGGGTGGGGGGGGTGGGGGGGGGAGGTGACGCTCATCTGCTCCCATGGAGGAACCGCTGCTGGGTAAGGGGGCCATGTGAAAGAAAAAGATTAAGGGAGAGAGGAACAGAGACAAAGGGAGAAAGGGAGAAGAAACAGAGAGACATCAGAAAGAGATAGAGTGCACTTTCAGACAGACTAGCGAGGTGGAGAGAAAAAGGGAGTTAAGAGAGACATCAGGTGAGAGAGACCAAGCCGAGTGGAGGGATATAGTGAGGAGAAAATAGATAGAAAAGGAGATCGAGTGTGTGTGATAGAGAGAGAGACATAAATTGGAGGATACAAAATTAATCACAAAAAACTGAAGTATTGGCACTTAATGTTTGTTGCAACTTTCTTCCGGATATTTTGAAACAACAAGCATACTCCCCTGAACCGATCCGCTATTTAGGAATCTATGTACAAACTGATATGCGGATCTTTATAAGCTAAACTATGAAGCTACATTGAGCAAGATCAAAGATTTATTGGGTAAATGGGGCTTCCTCCCTCTTTCTTTGATAGGACGGGTTGCCCTGATCAAGATGTCAGTATTACCCTTATTAATTTTTCTTTTTTCCAATGTCCCGATTAAAGTTAGCGCAGCATATTTTAGAGAATTGGATAAACATTTTCGACAGTTTATCTGGAATAAAAAAGCTTCAAGAGTAAAACTATCAATTTTGCAGCTAGATACAAGTTGGGGGGGTTGGAACTTCCTCATATTCAAACTTATTTTGAGGCAGCATTTATGGATATTCTAGTTAGTTTGCTTGATAATGGGGGGTCTTTGGATGTTTTTTTTATGCGGAAAATGGCTGATGCAGAAGGGACTCAGCTTCCGGTGTTTTTAAAAACATCAAAGTTGCCTAAAAAAGTAAGATATAAGACGCTTCAACAATTCTCTTCTAGACTTCGGGTTGGTTTTTTTGCAAAATCGACGGGATTTGAATATTAGGGGTTGTCAGAGGCTAGAAGCTTCGGCCTTTTTATTCATAGTAGTCATATTAAACATTGGGAGTTAAAAGGTTTTAAAGAGTTAGGTCACTTTTTGTTAGGAGGTAGATGTATGACCTGGGAGGAGGTGCAGCCCAGATGTGGCACTCAAGGTAGGTTATTTTTTTTTAGTTTCCTTCAGGTTAGATCCTGGATAAATAAATATACACCCTTAGGTAACACAGGCACCCCTTCAGTTCTTGCGTCCGTGTTTAGAATTAAATTGAGAGGCACAGGGAATTGGTATAGAGTTTTTCAAAATCAAGGGGAGCCTTTGATTGTTACTAATTTCTTAGAAAAAACAAAAAATGAGTTGGCCTGCAATTTCTCAATTAGAGAATGGCAAGCAATTTCGCAGAATGGAAATAAGCTACTTAGGGCTGCCAATTTTAAAAGGATGGCTTTCCTGTCCTGATTGTCAGTTTATTATACACCACAGGCCCTCCATAAAATCCATCCGAGGTGGAAAATACCTGTTTTCGATGTCAGAAAGCCGGTGAGGGCGGTTGGCAACATATTGCCTGTACATGCCCTAGATTGAGGCTGTCTTGGCTGGAATTATGTGCTGGGCTCAGCTGCACTATCGGAACCATTGTACAACTAGAACTGGAGGCGGCATTGTTTGGTTTATTAAAACAAAGCGCAAATCAGGTGTTAACAAAAGCGGGTGAAATGTTATTATCAATTTCCTTTTTTGGTGGCACGTTCATTGATCTTGCAGAATTGGAAAACAACTAAGACCCCAACTCTTATTGAATGGTATAAAAAAATCAAACGTGTGAGAACCTTTGGAGAAGCATATGTTAAAAGGGTGGGAGCGATTAAGAAATTTGTGTCAATCTGGAAACTTTTTGGTCAAATGGTAAGACATCTTCAGGGACAATGTGGTGTTGAATAATTATCTGGAATATGTTTATGATTAATAAGAAGGCTCAGGGGTAAGTATTATTTCAGACTTTCTTTTATGAATCATACTCCCGGGTCATCAATGGTATTTCCATTTCCTTTTTTATGAGACTGGGAGTATATATCTGCACTTGCATTTGCACTTTACTTGATCGTGTAAATTACACTGTCAAATGACATTTCTTTGACCTTAATTCTATTTTTGCACTTTAGTACTAGAGAAGGCTTGCACTGTAGTTTGGCTTCCTTCGGGAGCATATATTTGCACTAGCACTGGCACTTTGTTTAATTGTGTAAATTATGCTGCTCAATGATATTCTTAGGATTTTAAATCTAACTGCATTTGCACTTTAGTATACTATTCAGGTAATACCTATTTTTTATGTTGTAAGCAAGCTAGCTGGGTTGGTAGGATTTTTGCCCGACATATTCCAGCTTTTTGACATGATTACTTCTCCATAATTAAAAATGATGTATTAATTGTATTATGATGTATATCGATGTTAAGGGATGCTGGCTTTAATGTATGCTGTTTTATTCTGCTCAGTAAAAATACATTTATAAAAAAGATAGAGAGAGTCAGCATAGAGAGTGATAAAGCAAGGGAGTGATTGAGAGAGAGCAACACAACAGAGGAGAGAGGGTGGGTGGGAAAGAGAGAGTGAAAAAGAAAGGGAGAGAGGGCAAGAGAGAATGAGAGAGAAATGAAGAGGGACCGAAGAAATAAAGAGCATGGGAAGGAGACAATGTCATAAATAAATGTAGACTGCATGTGAGATAATTCGAGAGGGAGATAGAGACGGGTAACAAAGAGGGCGAGAGAGAGGTTGAGTGTAAATAGAAGAGAGTGGAAGGTTGAAGGAAATTAGTGTTTGCGATTGATAAGAGGGAGACGGATTGAGATAGACAGTAAGGAGGAGGAATAAATGATAACTGGCAAAAAGGGAGTCGAGTTGGGAGAAAAAAGAGAGGAAGGGAGAGACGGAGTGGTAAGGAGTAGGACACTGAGAAAAGAGGAATAGAGTGATAGAAAGAGAGGAAGAGAGAGTGAAAGGTGTGGTAGCGAAGTAAAGTGTAAGGTTCTATTGGTAGAGGGGGAGGTGATGATAGAAAACGAGAAAGGAGCTGGATGGAGAGAAAGTGGAAATGGGGAAAATGAAACAGAATTGGCTGTCAAGAGACAGGAGGAGAAGGCAGGCTTGGGAAAAGGAGAGGTCGAGAGAATTGGACTATAAGGTGAGAAACATGCTGGCTATATTTCGTTGCACTTTTGGGATTATTATAATTCTCCTAGTCATCCCCTTTGCCTTTAATCTTACCATGGATTTAACCAACCAATAGAGAATAAATTGAATATGGGTTAATCATAGGGAATTTAAAATGTATACCCACATCTTATAATCAACACTCCTACCATCCTTGAAGGAATTGCAATTTCTTGTTTTTTTGGGTCATTAAACAAATAGAAAAATGAGCTCCAGATGGAGCCTGTTGGATCCTGCACACCCCGCCCATCGCGGAGTATGACCCAATGATGAAGCCTGCCACCTTGGTGATGAGGGTCCATGCATTCTGATAGGGCACAGCTTTGGATGTAGTGTGGTAAACCACTTTCAGCCCTACTAGTTGATACCTGTTTCAGAGCGCCATATCTTGCTTCTTTGACATACGTTTTGGGAGGATGTTTGATGGACACATATCCCTTTGGTCTAGTGACATTTATAGTCTAACTGTAGAGCCACATTGAGTATCTCTGACAACCAATGCCCAGTAACGTAAATTAATCAAATTGTTTATTAAGCCAGTTTCTAGGGGAAATTGAATGGATAAATTAAAGGAATAAACCGAATTATACATTTGCTGAAGTATCCATCAAATCTGTAAATAAAACATCTTCGAAATCAAATATCTGCTCCCTCCTATATCTACCATTTTATAAAATCTTCTGTTAACGTAGCACTTGTATCCAACGTCTTTTTGTATGGAGCATTCCGTATACAATTATTTTCACCCAATCGAAATTGATACACTTTTTGACATTTTAAGGATGTAAAGCTGAGTCTCCTTTAATGGGATTTTACCCTACAACTTGCATTTGAAATTTAAATCTTAGCAGTGAGCATTCAACTCACTGAGCTAACCACACAACCATGAAGACTTAAAGACAGTAAATGTAGAAACATTGCTTGCATCCTTGGCCTTCTTATGCATTGTGCCCCAGGGGTTGAACAGGTGTTTGTGCAGACTTTTTGATCCTCGCTGCTCTATGGTATTACAGAAGGGTTAGCAGACGCTTGCACATCTTCTCAATCAATCAATCAGGTGTTTGTTAAGCGCGACTACTCACCCGTAAGGGTCTCAAGGCGCTGTGGGGTGGAGGGGGGTCGCAGGTTCCAGTCCATCAAGGAGAGGGTCTGTCGAAGAGCCAGGTTTTGAGGTTTCTTGCGAAGATGGGGAGCGATGTTGTCTGAGGTGTAGCGGATGGTCGTTCCAGGCTCTGGCCGCGCGGAAGGAGAATGAGTGGCCTCCCGATCTGGTCTTTCTGGTGCAGGGGACCACGGCGAAAGAGAGCTGGGCTGATCGTAGGGTCCTTTGGGGTACGTGGAATTTGAGTTGGCTGTTCAGGTATGGGGGTCCGGTGTCGTGGAGGGCCTGGTGAGCGTGGGTTAGCATCTTGAAGGTGACTCTAGCTTTGATGGGGAGCCAGTGGAGTGTGAGCAGGTGCTGGGAGATGTGGCAGTGTCTTAGCAGGTTGAGGATCAGTCTTGCGGCGGCGTTTTGGATGTTCTGTAGCTTGCGGGTGAGGTTTTTGTTTATTCCGGCATAGAGTGCGTTGCCATAGTCGAGCCTGCTGGTGACCAGGGCGTGAGTGACGGTCTTTCTGTGTTTGAGTGGGATCCATTTGAAGGTGTTACGTAGGAGGCGGAGGGCGTGGAAGCAGGAGGACGAGACAGAGTTGATCTGGCGGTCCATTTTGAGCTCTGAGTCCAGGATGATTCCCAGGTTGCGTGCGTGGTCCGTGGGGGTGAGCGGGCTTCCGAGGGTAGGGGGCCACCAGGTGTCATTCCAGGCATTGGGGTTTGGGCCCATGTTGAGTACTTCCGTTTTGTTGGTGTTTAGTTGTAGGCAGCTGTTTTTCATCCATTTGGCGACGGCTTCCATGCCTTCTCGAAAGTTGTGTCTGGCGGCGTTGGGTTTGTTGGATAGGGAGAGGATGAGTTGGGTGTCATCTGCATATGACACAATGTTGAGTCCGTAGGTTCTGACGATGGGGGCTAGTGGAGCCATGTAGATGATGAAGAGCATAGGGCTGAGGGAGGACCCCTGGGGGACTCCGCAGGTGGTAAGTGTAGGGTCCGAGAGGAAAGGGGAGAGTCTGACCCGCTGCGTTCTGCCGGAGAGGAAGGAGCGGATCCAGTCGAGGGCTTTGTCTTGGATCCTCGCTTCGTGGAGTCTGCGTATTAGGGTGCGGTGAGAGACTGTGTCGATTGCCGCTGAGAGGTCAAGGAGGATGAGGGCTGCTGTTTCTCCTTTGTTCAGTAAGGTGCGGATGTCATCTAATGCGGCGAGGAGGGCCGTTTCCGTACTGTGTTTTTTTCTGAAGCCGGATTGGGAGGAGTCGAGGATGTTGTGCTCTTCGATGAATGTGGCGAGTTGGCTGTTGATGGGTTTCTCAATAACTTTAGATTGGAACGGGAGCAGGGAGATGGGTCTGTAGTTTTTGAGGTTGGTGGGGTCTGCCGAGGGTTTCTTCAGGAGGGGGTTGATCTCAGCGTGTTTCCAGTCGTTGGGGAACGAGGCGGTTGCCAGGGAGCGGTTGATGGTGTGGCAGAGTATGGGTGCGATGGTGTCGGCGGCTCTGTTGAAAATGTGGTGAGGGCAGGGGTCTGTGGGGGCCCTGGAGTGGATTTACTTAATCGTCTTCAGTGTTTCTTCGGTGGTGAGGGCTGTCCAGTTGTCGATCGCTGGCATCGGGATGTCGGGGTGGTTGGTGAGGGTTCAGTGTGTTGGTTGTCTTCGTTGAAGCTGTCGTAGATGCTCTTGATTTTGTGGTGGAAAAAGGTGCTGAGTTTGTCGCAGAGGTGTTGTGAGGGAGGGATGTCGGTGGACTCGCTAGTGGGTTGGGCGAACTCCTTGATGATGTTGAAGAGTTCTTTGCTGTTGTGTGCATGAGTGGAGATTCAGTCTTCAATCGCTTTTTTCCTTGTTTTTCTGATGAGTTGGTGGTGGGTGTTGGTGGCAGCTCTGAAGTTGTTGTGGGCTTCTGTGGATTTGGTGTTCCTCCAGGCCTTTTCGAGGTGGCGGCGAGTGCGTCTGGACTCTTGAAGTTCGGTGGTGAACCATCTAGCTTTCTTGGCGTGGGTGTTGTTTTTTTTCTTAAGGGGGGCTACGGTGTTGGCGCTGTCGGAGATCCATCTGTGTAGGGTTTGGGCTGCAGTGTTGGGGTCGTCGTTTTCTGCGATGGTTGGGGTGGAGTTGCTGAGTGATGAGGTTAGCTGGTCGTCGGTGATTCTGGTCCAGTTTCTTCATGGGAGCAGGTGCTGGTGTCTGTGGATGGTGGGTGTTCTGACGGTTAAGTGGACGCATCAATGGTCAGTCCATGGGAGTTCGGTGGTGTGGCCGAAGGTGATGGAGTTTCCTGTTGTGAAGAGGGGGTCGAGGGTGTGTCCTGCTGAGAATTTTGCATTTTGCTTGCTTCGAAAAATTCCTGAAATTCCACTGTGCCTAATTACACGCCATTCGCTGTAAACATTTACTGTGGACGTGTGCATTCCGCAGTAAAATGCTGCCACGGATCCACTGGAACAGCGGAATGCAAGTGACAATTTTTCATAGCACTTTTGTTTTTTTCAAACTTTTTAGTACGAAATGCGTTCTTGCACAAAAAATAATATCAGGATGCATTTTTCTCTACAATATAGCGCTAAATGACAGGTGTTCATTTGTGTATAACTATAGATAGTTTTGCATAATTTCACCAACAGTTTGGGTAATTTCATGTAAGCAAATTACTCAAATTTTGCATCTTTTGTGTGTTGTGGGATAAACAGATTTGCTTGATTGCTGCATTTTGCTACACCAATACATTTGTGACACTATGCATCATATTAAACAACTGAAAATAGCTGCATTACCAACAACTTGAGAAGCCCAGAGGCAAAATAGACTTTGCTGCTAGCTGCCCTATAATGTTACGACAACCACTTAAAAAGTAAGAAACTGTGAAAGTGGGGATGGTCCAACTCATTATTATTAGGGTACCATCCAACATTTACAATAATTCATTCTACATACCTAATTTTTCATTGCCCTTCAGGTGCCAATTGAGGACACAGAAAAACTTGAAATGTTTCATTTGGATTTGTAGAGCACGTCTTACCACCCAGAGGGTATCCTGGCACAGGAGCAGGTGTGTAAGGTCCTCTGCTATGCGTTTGTTGAGAGCCAGGTCTTCAGCCAGTTGTGGAATTCAAGAAGTGAGGAGGCGGCCCTCATTTGTAGAGGGAAGTGGTGTTATGCTTTGTCTTCGATTTAGGAAAATACTAGTCCACTTGTTCTGCTTTCGCAGATACGGGGGTGCAAGATAGAATGAGGCTGAGCGTAGGTGTCTGGTGGGTTTGGTGGAGGTGAAGGTGCCAGTTAAGGTAGGTTGGTCCAGTGTTGTGTAGTGTCTTGTATGCATGTGTGAGAAGTTTAAATTGACAGCATTTGTGAATCGGTAACCAGCGGAGTTCTCGGAGATATAGCATGATGTGCTTGTGATGTTGGAGGTCCTGGATGAGTCTGGCTGCGGCATTCTGGATGGTCTGAAGTCAGTGGAGGAGGTGGTTGAAGAGTCTGGCATAGATTGCGTTGTTGTAGTCTAGTCTTCTAGTAACTAGTGCTTGAGTGACAGCATGCCTGGTGCTCTTGGAGATGCATTGGAAGATTATTCTAAGGATGCGTAGTATGTAGAAGCAGGAGAAGATGAGTGTGTTCACATGTTCGGCCATGTCGAGTTTGTCTAAGACAATTCCTAGGTTTCTTACATGGTTAGTGGGTATAGATGTGGGCTAAACTCTGATGTCCACCAGGTGGAGTCCCAGAGGTAGTTATTATTCCTGAAGCTCAACACTTCCATCTTGTCCGAGCTAAGTTTCAGGCAGTTAGTATTCAACTTTTTGACTACTCAGATCATGCATTTGGTGAAGTTGGATCTGGTTGTTGAACATTTGTCAGGCATTGAGAGGATGAGATGGGTATCATCTGCATAGGAAATGATGGAAATGCTGTGAGCTCTGATGACGTTGGCGAGTGGTGTCATGTAAATGTTGAACAGGGTAGGGATGAGAGATGATCCTTGAGGGGTCCCACAGATCAAGTCCTTGGGTTCTGATAAGGAATGTCAGAGTCTGACTCTCTCTGTTCTCCCTGTGAGGAAGGAGTATATTCATTTGATGGCTGGACCTTAGATGACTTTAGTGTGTAGCCTTTTGTTGAGGCTGGAGAGTGGCATGGTGTTGAATGCAGCAGAGAGGTCTAGTAGCATGAGGGTGGTAGTTTCACCTTTGTCCAGTAGCGTGCAGATCTTGTCTGTGGCTACGATGAGTGCTGTCTCCATGCTGTGGTTGCTGCGAGAGCCAGATAAGTTGTGCTCAAGTCGATTGTGGAGTTCCGAGTGGCTGGTGAGTTAAATGTTGATTACCTTTTCTATTTCTTTTGCTGTGTACGATATTAGAGTGATGGGGAGAAGTTGCCCAACATGCTGAGCTCTGTTGAAGGTTTCTCGAGATAGTCCATAGCTGTAGTATGTTTTCAGTCTTCAGAGAAGGTTGCAGAATTGAAGGAGGGGTTGATGATGTGCAAGAGGAATTTGCTGATCAAAGTTTCTCCTAGGTTGTAGATATGATGTGGACTGGAGTCAGTGGAGCTCCAGAGAGGACATTTTTCATGATTGAAGAGGTGTCTTCCTCAGTGAGTGTTCTCTAGTTGGTTAAGTGTGTCTCAGTAGGCTGGTTGCTGATGATGTCCTTGGGGTCAGATTGTTTTTTGAAGTTCTTATAGATCTTTTCAATTTTGCTGTGGAAGAAGTTGAAGAGGTTGTCCCAGAGTTCCTGGGAGGGATTGACGGAGTTGGCTATGGCTTCTGTGAACTCCTTGATGATAGCAAAAATCTATTTGCTGTAGTTTGAGCCAGCTTTGATCCAATTGGTGAGAGATCTTCTTTTTGTGTCTCTCGGAAGGTAGTGGCAGTGCTTGAGTGCAGCATTGTGGGTTAATTTGGTGTCAGCATTGTGGTTTGCTCTCCATGTCCTTTCCAGCTGTTTGCTGTACTTTTTGGAGTTCCAAAGTTTGTTCTTGTACCAGGAGGGCTGTATGTTGGTTCTGTTGAATTTGTGAGTTATGATGGGTGCAGAGTGTCTGCACAGTTTGAGATCCACTGGTTGAAGTTAGTTATGTTTTTGACTAGGTTATCAGTGGTGTTGGGTTGGTTTGTTTCAAGTGCTCTGCGCAGGTCCATTTCCTATATTTTACTCCAGTTCCAGCAGTGTAGGTTGTTGCTGGTGGGAGCTTTGGTTTGAGGCATGGAGATTTTGTAGTAGATGATGCTGTGGTTGGTCCATGAGAGCGATGATGCAGAGTGGTAGCAGATGCTTTGCTGGAGGCGACAATAGTGAATGAGTGTGTCCTGTACTGTGTGTGGGGTCTGTGATGAGCTGAAAAAGTCCTATGTTGTGCAGGTGCACAAGGAGGTTGGTGGAGCAGTCATCGTAGAGGTCTATACAATGGAAATTAAAATCACTGAGAAGCAGGAAGTATTGAATTGAATGGTAAGTGGGGACTGAAGTCTGGGATGAGGTTGTTGAAGTTGCTTGGTGGCTCAAGTGGTCTGCATGCTTGGCGGCCCTTCATTGTGTATCTGTCGCTGGTGTGTAGGCTGAAGCACATGTTAGATGAAGAGAGTGTCCGGGTCAGTTGTGGTGCATTTCAGGTATTTTTTTTGTATACGATGATGAGTAAGTATCGGGATGAGTAAGGAGAACTAGAGTAAATATGATTGTGGATACGTAATCCGAGCAGTACTCAATAATACAGTTATGAATTTGCTTACAATTATGCCAGACCAACTTCAGCAAAAGTAGAGGCACTTTTTGCATTCCTAAATTTAAATCGGTATTTTTGTGTGCAGATCATGGTTCGTAAATCCTGCATGGATTATTTATTCTTTTGCAGATTATCCATGATGTTTGATTATCTTCCTTCTGTAGAAGGTCGCCCTGTTTTATGATTGTTTTGCCATAATCTGGACATTATACCCGTGAGAATTTGGAATCTGATGGGTGTAGTAGCCCTGTACTGATAACGTCTTTCTTGTCTGCCAGTAAAGTCAGTTATCTGGGATGCATTTCATTTATGTGGAGAAAAACAAGGCAAGGGTAAGAACCTCTCCTCAATCCAGTACTCAAAGCTCCATTTAGACAGCATGCTACTCAGACACTGGTAAAGTGCTGCTCCATGGGTGGGCTGGAACCACAGATAAGAGCAAACATGGGGCCTTGAGTGGAGCACTGCCTGCATTACAGATAACCAAAGAACTAAACAATTGCCAGTACTGATGTCTATTCACACTCATTTATTCACAAGGGGCCATATTGAAAGCAAACAACATGTACCTCAGACCTCTTTTACCATTCCATACATACTCATTCCCTGTTGTCACACCCCTTCTACATTCAAACTGCCATATTGATTCTTGTTGGAAAATTCTTCTACATTCAAATCGTAGGCCGGCCGGTGTAAATGAAGCGGCTCACGGAGTAATTGAGGACTCGTCCCCGCAGTTAAGAGGCGCTGCCACACAACTGTCAACAAAACAGGGACGAGTGGAGTCAACACGATCGCACAATTCCCAAGAAGAATTTGCTGGTGACACGATTTGAATGTAGAAGAATTTTCCAACAAGCATCAATATGGCAGTTTGAATTTGCTAGATCGGCTGATCTAGACTACGGTTGAGCTTTTAGGTCCTGATGAGAACCCCGAGAACTGAGGGGGTTTGAAACGCGTAGACCTTCTTTTTTGGCATTAAGAATTGTGAACCAATTGAAATTGTTTCGATTCATTGTACATATGATGTAATGTTCTTTCTAAGGCTTGTTTTTGAAAGAATCTAAGAGAAAAAATTGTCGTTTTATTTGTAGTGTGAATGCTGGGTGATGTGGTGAGCGAGTGACAACAGGGAATGAGTATGTATGGAATGGTATGAAGTTGGGGGAATGGATGTGAAGAATGCTAATAATAATGTCTTTTAACTAGAGGGTTTTTGTGGTGTGATGTATAAAGGTATATAAATGTGAGAATTAATTTAAATAAAGGAAAGGTTTTGGATTCATTCAGACGGAAAAAGAGGTCTGAGGTACATGTTGTTTGATTTTAATATGGCCCCTCCTGAATAAATGAGAGTGAATAGACATCAGTACTGGCAATTGTTTAATTCTTTAGTTAATTGAGGCTTGGCCTTACTGATTTGAGCCCAAACCCAGTTTTGGTATTGGTGCATTACAGATAAGGCACTCTGCCATGTTTTGCACCATGGCACACCGTTAACTGTATGCACTGAGTGCATGCCTGGACAGTGTACCCTATCACACTGAATGCAGATTATGTGTATGAAGCAGGCAGAGATCTGGCCTCAGTTTTAAATGGGGTGGGAATCTTTGTTAGCTAAAATGCACCGAGTGACTGCACGTGTCAGAAGGGCATTTTCTGGAGGAGCCCCTGGGACCTCTGTGTTCACCTCTAAAGAGGGACCCCTGTACAGTGCACAGACTGTGCAACCTACGTGTAGGGCACAGGCATTGAACCTGCTGCCAGCATATTTCCCTCTGTGTCCACATCTGTAATACAGCATGGCCACAGATGTAAAGGAATTCCTCATTTCCATTTAGCCTCTCACCCATGCAAATAAGGGAATACCATCATGAGGTCGCGCCAATGCCCATTAAGCGCACACAAGATCCATATCACAGAAGGGGCCACACAAGCATCTGCAGCCTGCTTAGCAATATAAATACAGCAAAAGGCAGGCGCAGACAACTGTTGCGCTTCTGAACCACTTTGTATTATTTGAGAACACGGGGCTGTATTTTGGAAATGACATGCTGTTTCCCTGTGCATGCACCTTAAGTCTAGACAGAGGCAGGCAACCGTATCACTGCAAATGCACTGTTTCCAGTGCAGGTGTAAACCCATGGCAACTCAGCCTGATTTCAATTGGTGGGCAGAGATCACCTGTATCTTACTTTTTAATGGTTACCTTAACATCACAGAGGGTGACTATGCCCGCTGTAAGTTGATCTATGAGGGATTCATAGGAGGCCAGTTTCCCCTTCAAAGGGGAATCCTTGTGGGGCACATTGACTGTGCACCACCTCTATGTGGTGCACAATTGGTGCACCTTCTCGTGTCCTCTTTGCCTCTGTGTGAGAATCTTTTCAGTGGCGTTGGCACAAAACAAATGATTCCCTCATTTGCTTTGGGCCATGTCCCCAAGCAAGTGAAGAAACGTCCCATTAAGAGTCAGCAGGCGCACATGTAGGTCCTGTACGATCCATATTTATGGAATGGGGTGTGCAAGCATCTGTGGTCCCTGGTGTATTTTTCACAAACATACACTGCTTCATTAGACTAAATAAAACAGACTGAGACTCTTCTTGAGTGAGAAAAATCCAACATTTAGAGCTACACAAATGCACCTCCACCACTTTTAGCGTGTCCTACATCATACACCAAACACACCCTTGGGGTCCTGCATCTTCATTATGTAGCTGGATCAGTGTCCCACATCATTCAGTGGTTTTCAAGACTGGGCTATTCACCGCATCTAAACGGAAATCTTGTTATATATGTTAGAACGCTGAAAGATATTTACCAAGGGTAAGTAAGCCAATTAGTACTGTTTTCATGAAGCAGGGCGAAGTAGCTTCTCTGCACCTTGGTTTGAAGATAAAAGTAGAGTTTAATTGGCTACTTATTAATAAATGTGTAGAACGTGGCTCAGTCTTGTACAACTATGTCCTTCCTTCTTTCCATGTGGTACAAGGGTGTTGCATGTATGTACACACAATGTATAGGTAGCAGGATATGTGTGCAGACTGGGTGCTATGCTTGACTGTTGCAGACCTGGAATACAAAATGTTCTAGCTTTCGCGACAAGAATTTTAGATTCTATTAAGGACACGGAGGCGAGGATTATGCTTTCTCAATTTCTTTACTGACTCACAGCAGCCAATGAGAATAGACTAAACATTGTAAAAAACTTAATTTCCCATGAGGCTTTGAACCACACCTCCTCAAACAGCCAATAGTAACACATTGCAGCATACAAAACAGTGAGGCACCATCTTGGTTTCCTCTTTCTTTGCAAACCAGTCTTTAAGTTTCCAAAAAACAAGTAACAGTCCTGACTCTCAACGGAGAGCAATAACAGCAGATACAATTCTCAACGGAGAACACGATCCAAGAATCCTGGGTGCAACAGCGATCCGTCCCAAGGAACAGCAGAGCATTAATTCTGTTTAGAATCAGTTCCTGAAAACAGAAACAAGTTTGAAAATCGGGAACCCAAAAAGGTTGGATATCTTAGGGTGGGTATAACATTGCCTATGTGAATATCTTACAACAAGACAGTTGACTTCTTACCTGTCCCAACGGGTAGGATAATCCTTGCCTCCGTGTCCTTAATTGAATCTAAAATTCTTGTCGCGATAGCTGGAAAATGTTGTATTCTATGGCAGGACAGGAGGCTTCAGATTATGCTGGTTCAAAGCTCACCAACAACAACAGATGAAACGTGTTATAGGTTTATAATAAAACACTTTAAACATTGAATCCGAAGACCAATCTGCAGCTTTCAAGATGTCTTCTAATCAAGACTGCAACATATATGCTTTAGAGGCCATAGCGCCTCTTGCGGAATGAGCACAATACACAGAAATGTCAATCCCTGATTCAGACATAACCCATCTGACCCAGCGCGCCAAAGTGGCCACTGAAACTCGTTGGAAGGGTTTTTGGATTGCTAGCAACAGTTGACCCAAGGGTTCAGTCCTATGCGCCATAGTACGGTCTTCATAAACTTTCAAACATTGTAAAACATAATTTATAATTGTGTGGAAAAGCAGGATACTCGACCGAGCGTGACATAGTTTTGGTCCATCTTGAGATGATGAAAGAGACACCCTGTGGAGAGAACATCCTTCCTGCCAAGTCTAAAGCACGCACATTAGAAACTCTGCGACAGGAGATCAAACACAAAAGCATTGTAAGTTTGGCAGATAACTGTTTTAATGATAAATCCTTGTTATGTGGCCAAGATTCCAGTAATGACAGAACTTTAAAAACGTCCCACAACGTAGTATATCTGGGTCGTGGCGGCCTAGCCACTCTAATGCCTTACCGTCAATGAGATTGTGTCCAGCCGAAAGCGCTGACCTGAAGTTATTAACAGACCTATATGAAAGACCAGATTCAGCACATTCTGACAAAAAATGTAATACCTCCTTTACATCCGATCCCACGGGATCCACCTGCCATTGAAGGCACCAACCCATCCATCGCTTCCATGAAGATGAATATCGTTTGCGGGTGGGTGGAGCCCAAGCTTGATGTATAAACTCGGCAGTCGCTGGTGAAAGGCCCTCAATTCTCTCATGTCTCCTGAGAGTGTCCAGACCATGAGGGATAACTGGTTCTACAGGACCAGCAGCTGAGGAGCCCCCACTGGGTCTTGAAGAAGCATCTGAAACACAAGAAGCTGAAATAAGTCCACTGCTAACTCCAATAGTGTCGGAAACCAAGACTGAGTCTTCCACAATGGTGTGACCAACACTACTGACGCCACCTGTTGACGGATCTGGGCCGCCACTCTCGGAATCAGAGCTAAAGGGGGGACGGCATAGTTCCTCTGCGACCCCCAATGTTGAAGGAAGGCATCCGTTCCCATCGCCATCGGGTCTGGTCTCCAGCTGAAGAATTGTGGGAGATGTGCATTGAGGCGAGACGCAAAGAGGTCTATCATGCAGGGACCTTGCATACCCATGATCTCTACAAACAAGGAAGGATGAAGCCTCCAGTCGCTGTAATCCCTTAGAAACCTGCAGTTCCAATCCACTACCTGATTGAGCTTGCCAGGCAGATATTCCGCTATCACTCTGATCTTGTGGTCCAGGCAAAAATGCCAAAATTCCTTCACAATGTTGGCCAGCATCCGAGATCTCGTCCCTCCTAGGCGATTGATGTATCGCACCGCTGACACATTGTCCATCCTGAGAAGGATGCAACAATTGCTCTTCAGTGGAGAGATTGGTTTTATGGCAAAGGAGCCCGCTAATAGTTCCAGGCAATTGATGTGCAACTTTAACTCATCGGCGGACCAACGTCTGCCGATGGCAAAGTCTCCATATCGAGCGCCCCAGCCCCATCGGCTGGCATCGGACTCTATTATGATATCTGGTGAGGCACCAAAAATAGCTCTTCTGTTCCAAGCCGTCATGTGCTCTAACCACCACAGAAGCTCCTCTCGAGCGTCTGGGGACAAGGGAATCAGATGATCGTAAGAAAACTTTTTTCGTAGATTGTAAATCTTGAGGCGCTGCAAGGCTCTGTAGTGGAAGGGATGTGGAAGGGATGTGGAAAGATGGCCGGAATAGAGGACGCCAGAAGGCCTACAATCCTCGCTAAGACTCGCAACAAGATCATCTGTTTTGACAGGGTGGAGCTGATCTCTCTCTTGATGGATCTGAATTTGGTCATGGGCAGAAGCAACTGGGCGGAGACTGTAATTATCTGAAACCCCGGGAACTCTATCTGTTGACTCTGGTGATCATGGATTTCTTGATGTTTATCACAAACCCCAACTCCTGTAACTGTGACATTGTCCACTCTAAGTGAGTGAGGAGAAGGTTTCGATCTTGAGCCAGAAGTAGCATATCGTCGAGATAGACTATCATGCGCACCTCCATTTCTCAAAGGGGAGTTGCCACTGGTTTTAACAGTTTGGTAAACACCCAAGGCACTGAGGACAGGCCGAAGGGTAGTGTGCAATACCGGTACCATTACCCTTTCCAGTAGAATTGAAGGAACTTCTGATGAGAAGGGCAAATGAGGACTGTGAGGTAGGCATCCTTTAGGTCCAGGCGGACCATCCAGTCTTGTTCTACCAGAAGATCTCTCAACAGATGGATCCCTTCCATCTTGAAATGCCTGTACACCACAAAAGGGTTGAATTCCCTGAGATTTAGAACTAATCTCTGGCCTCCTCCCTTCTTTTTCACCAGGAAAACGTTGCTGCAAAACCCTTCGGGAATGAAGAGTCCTATGGCAATAGCTTGCTTGGCCAAAAGCTCCTGAAGCTCGGAATCTATAAAAGCTTGCTCTTGTAGGGAAAAAAGGAGAGGACGAGGGGGGGCACTCTGACACGGGGAGTCTAATAGTTCTATCTGATACCCTTGGACCATGTGGAGAATCCACGCATCTGTGGTTAGACGTGTCTAGTTCAATACAAAATGTAACAGTCTGCCCCCGAGGGGGAACATTGAAAACAGATAGGGACTTACAAGATGACTGGGCATCGAAGCCGTGGGACCTGGAGGGGTAGAAGCCCGCTTGGTCTGGTTCTTGGGTGTACCCTCTGCGCCAAGGGGCAAAACCTCGCTGAGGACTGGGGTTGACGTAGCAGCCGGTCGAGCGTCCCCTGCCACAACCAGTCCTACCAGATACCTGGTGAAAGACTGTTTTTAGCGAAGACTGGGACTTGTCTAAGGAAGCAAAGGTACTGACAAATTTTGCTATGTCCTTGATGAATCGTTCGCCAAATAATTGCCCCTCAGCCAGAGGGCCTAGTTCGGCCGCAGCCAAGTCCACAAGTTGCGGGTAGATTCTCAAAAGGACGGATTTGCGCCTCTCTGAAGAGAGGGCGCAGTTGGCGTTGCCAAGGAGGCAAATCGCTTTCTGGGTCCACCCAGCTAGGACCTCCGGATGAATAGCAGCTCCAGTCTCTTGTGCTTGCAGGGCTATTTCAAGGATTTTCGCTAGAGGGCCTGCAACATCCAACACCTTGTCTTGGCACGCCCTAAGGGCATGATCTATGCCCTTTTTCGGGTCTTTCTTGTATTTTTTCAAAAAGGTGGTCATTGAAGAATCTATATCAGGGGTAACTGCCACTTTATGCCACTTTATGCGCCAAGTCTGGACGGGGACACTCAGATTTTAGGTAGGCTCTAACCTCCTTATCAAAACTTTTCCTAAGGTGGTGCTGCAAATACTCTGCTACCGCCACTGTCAGTGGAGCGGGGCGTGGACTATCTTTGAGGGCTCAAAAGAAAAGGAAGAAGGGTGGACTGGCGAGAAAGAGTGTTTGCGCTTCTTGGCACATTTGCGTGGCTTGGACTCCTTGGAAGAGTCGGTGTCAGTGCCTGCGTCAGTGGTAGTGTCTGGGACAGGGCTCGAAAGGGCAGAAGAGGAGGCAGGGATGTCATCCTGGGTCTGTTTCTTAGATTTGCATAAAGAGGAGTAAATCTTAACTTGAGGCCAGGGGAGTCCAGCTGTTTCGGGGGTGGGGAGGGGGAAAGGAGTAGGTGTACCAGAGGGAATAGGGTTACATGCCACCAGTTGTTCTAAACGCTGGGAAATAGGTAATAGGGCGGAGGAGAGGATCTTGTCCAGCTTTGCATCTAAATTCTTTTCAATAATAATCTCCATAGATTCGTCATAATAGTACCCTTCCTCATCAGGGCCATCACACGCTGCCACCTCCTCTTCGTAGACTTCGCAGTCTGACATATCAGCAAATCTATATAAGATTATAAAAGTCTCAAATCCCCAGAGAGAAGCTCAATTATACAGCCCACAAGCTCTCGAGAACTCGGGCGTCGGTCGAGAGCAAAGCTGGGGCAGAGGGGGCCACACAGGCACCAAAATATCCCTGGCCGATAGGACTAATGGAGGGTATACAACCCTGACTTTTTAATCGGTCTCAGGGTTTCCCAAAAACTTGTTAATTGCCAAGTCTGGGCTTGCGAGGATTAAATACTCAAGCGTCTCTGAGCAAACATGAAAAAACACTGCTTCAAATCAGGGCCCGGTACCGACTCCACCTTCTGCCTGCTGCTTGGTATTCCCTGATTCAGCCCGGGAGAGGCATCACATCCAGCTTGCACGATCGGAGCGGCATGCGTGCACTGTCACGTGCAGGCTCCCGAGACGCACGCAGGATTCCCAAGCGGGTTCCAGTGTGCGCCTCGCTCCCTGGGTGGGGGGGCAATCCCCAGCAGCGCGCAAATAGCCGACAGCACACAAACCACACTGCGAGTTAACAAGTGGTCAAGAAGAAAACAAATTGAATGAACTAACAGGCTAATACAGCGCAACACGCGCTGAGAATAAAATTACACAGAGGGGGCTAACACTCCTAACCTCCTGGGAAGTATAAGCCTACACCATACGGCATCAAGATGCAATAACATTTTAAATAAATCATAGTAACCAGTATCACACAGATAGTAATCACAAAATAGTGAGACACTTATCTTGACTGCGGAGCAGCAAAGAAAGAGGAAGCCAAGAGGGTGCCTCACTATTTTGTATGCTGTAATGTGTTACTATTGGTTGTTTGAGGAGGCGTGATTCAAAGCCTCATGGGAAATGAAGTTTTTCACAATGTTTACTCTATTCTCATCGACTGCTGAGAGTCAGTAAAGAAAATGAGAAAGCATAATCTGAAGCCTCCGGTCCAGCCATAGAATCCATTTTGGATCTCCTGTATGAAGATGATACAGAAGATGGAGATTAGAGGGTGCCTGCAAGACAGCAATGTGAATTGCCAGACTCCTGCCAAGAATTACTGAAGTCCTTTGAAGAAGTGGTTTAGGCTTTAGGGTGTGGAGGATAGAAGTGAGTGGGCCCCTTTGAAGTGTAGGGTGAGTCCTTCCTGCTCCATTTCTCTCAAGTGGTGTCACCCGTAAGGGTATGTGAAGTAGCTGAGTGAGGAAGCTTCTTTTTATTTTTGTGTCTTTTTTTTGGACCGCAGAGAGCTCTCTTCTCCACACCTTCTTCCTGTTGACACTAAAGGACAAAGACAGTCACTTGATAAGTCTGAGAGCAATGTGCAAAAAAGTCCCTAACTGCCTGAACCAAGCCTCAGAGTGGAAGTTATGGAATTCACAAATCTCTTTCTTCAAACTAAGTATAAATGTAGGACAAAACACCCTAGTCTGTGTGCTAGAATTTCTTGTCGACCAGTGCCAGGGGACCCACACTGGTGAAGAGCGAGAAAACCTTGTGAGAACAAGGTTTGGTTTACTAACTACCAACACCTATATAGGTTTGGGAATACAAACCTAGATATTCTACATCATGCCAAGAAGAGCTGCCTTGAACCCACCTTGAGGGAGGAAACCCAATGACTGCTTAGGAGAATGCTGGAGTCACCATTGCAAGACGAAAAGGCTGCCTAGAAAAGTAAGTCTATTTGAGCAGCACAGAAGAACTATATTTGGCCTGCTGTATCCCACAGAAGGATTTGCACTGCCAGGCTGTGTGGGGAGGCACTGTGTGCCCGGTCACTCTTCAGTGAACATTAGTAAGGCAACTTGCTCCTCACATCATTGCTATGTGTGTGACCTCTTTCCTGATTGGAAGGTAGCCCGAGTTGATGAAAGTATCTACTGTAGACAGACACACAAAAATAAGTACCTGTGAGTGCTTGGCACCAAGAAGACCCAAAATCCTGTTGGTGGTTTTATAATCAGAAGAAGAAGAGTGAGGCAACGTGGCACTGAAGAATTCATACTTATAGTTGGTGGTCGCATCACAAGAAGGCAAAGTCCTGCGGGGCAAAAGGAGAAAATCTAAATTGCATTTGGTGGTTTCATTACAGATTCCCAACCAGGATCATTGTTGCAACCAAGAATGGGCTCTTCCTTTGTTTCGGTGGTGGACTTGAATTTTGGGCTTGAAGAAGATCCAACAACCTGGATTCCCCTCCACGTGACAAGCATGAGTGCGGGCTTTCTCTGCTTACCTGTGCCAGTGCCTCTCTGCCTCTTCCGAATCAGTGGCACATGCCTGAGCATTGCCAGATCAGCAGAGTCTGTCCATGAAGTAAGTGTGGCCAAGTGATGTGTGAATGTGCACAACAAAAACATTCACACATTACCATTTAAAGGTGTACAGTGAACAACTAAGTTTGCAGGTACCATTACCAGGCATGAGGGCAAATATGTTGATATTACTGAGACAGCCAGACCTCTCCTATGCTAGTATTGTTGTCTTGGCCAGCGTGGGACCCCCACTAGCTTTGACACAGCTTAATGTGTTTTCACTGATCTTTTCACACCACTTGGCTACTACATCTGGGAGTAGCCCTGCAGTTTGAAATGGTTATTCCCTATTCACCTCAGTAGCCCAGGGATATTTGTGAATGGTATTTTTCCCATTTACATTTCATGTGTAGGATTTAGTCGTGTGTCTGATTAATATTCTTTTTTCTTTTTGAGTAAAATAACTGGCTGGACAATACTTCTTTAGCTGTTGTTGCTTGATAGACTTCTGAGTTCCTACTCACCACCACCTCAATAAGTTAGTCTTGAGTCACTCTCCCATGCTGCTTTGAGGGTCATCTGCTAAAAGTGTTTATTTGGTGCTCAGTTTTGCCTTCAACTGTAGGGTGAGCACCAGGACACTGGTGGTGAAAGTTTCTTGTTGTCACAATTTCAACCCAGTACCCGAGTATTCTGAGACCACCGAATGAATTAATGAAAGTTTTTATTGTTCAGTTTGTAAAAACTTACAGTAAAAACATCTTAATACAAATTTTTTAACAATTAATAAAATAAAGCCTCTTTATGCAGTTTCCTTACCTTTCATACATAACCAATCCCAAGCCCTTATTTAAAAACCACACAACTAAAAGTACAGTTCCTCAATTTATAAATACTAAAAAAAGTCTTCATTGATCTCTATTCATCAATTTCCTCTCTGCTATTTCTATAAACTTCAAAAATCTGCCAGTGAATTGCAAACCTCCCCCCTACAGACTGGCAATGGCTTCTTGTCGGCATGATCGTATCAATCGACTATTACAATCCTGCCTCAGCAGCCTCCTCAAGTTCCACTAAGAGCCCCGGCAACTACAGATGATATGCCAAATATCTTCTCTATTATAGTTACAGAGTCGACACATCCTATTACCACTCAGCTTTTTCCACGTTGGGGTGTCCCCATGGAATAGGCTATTGCCTTTCCGGAGACTCATACATTTCAAATTGGCCCTTTGGCTATTTAGACCCCCTAGATAGCTCTGAGCTTTAAGCGTGCATACCATATGAAGCAATCACTGTCCATGCATGGGCTCTTTTAGACAATACTGCTTTATCCAGCAGCAAGGATATTTTTTTGCTACACCCATTTATCACTTTGTTAAATGCCACCTGTGTAAGGGGTAAAGCCCATAATTGTTCAGCCATGAACGTATCTATAGACAATTTGAAGTAACCGTTGGCCTGCTTATGTTTATTGCCACTTATCGCCTCCCAAATCACTGTCATCAGTGTTGCATTATTATCCCGTCTCAGTTTGTGGCAAAATTTCAAATATGCCCCTAAACACTTTAGGTTCTGTCGCCTAAGGCCAAATTCAAGTCGAATTTGCGCTGGTGATGGCTGCTGAGGGAGATGAAACAAGCGACGATAGGTACCTGTCTCCAGCTTGTCTATAATATTATCAGCACGTCCTCTAAAGTCTCTACACCATATATCAGAGAAGGGACGTGTTTTACTGATATTACTTCTAGTAATGGTTTGAGTGAAAGGCTTTTTAAGTTGTTCTTTAGGGTTGCGAATGCTGCAATTATTGAGTTACTTCTTCTCTGTAGTGCAGCCCACTGATTCTTACCCGACCCCCTAGCGTCTAGTACGACACCCACATATCTATACTCTGAAACTGATTCTAATACAGACCCTTCTATACTCAGTCGAGGTTGCGCTGCTAACCCCCTTGACACCAGCATTGTTTTTGGCTTCTTCAAGTTGACCTATAACCCGTGAGATGAAGCGTGTAGAGCAGCTTCGTTATAGAGCAGTTTAGTTTATTAGTCTCTGCAG
Organism: Triturus cristatus; assembly: GCF_964204655.1. NCBI lineage: Eukaryota > Metazoa > Chordata > Amphibia > Caudata > Salamandridae > Triturus > Triturus cristatus. The sequence continues at coordinate 314,676,879 of NC_140584.1, read as the reverse complement.
CCTCACCTTTGTGTAACTTATTAATACAATGTCATCGGCATACAATAAATGGGAAAACTTAAAACCGGCCACCGACGGGGAATGAGAATTAGTATCGTTCAACCTAGGCAAAATATCAGCCAAATACAGGTTGAACAAGGTAGGAGCCAACACACATCCTTGCTTCTGAGACTCCTGGAGGATTTCTCACAATGTGTCTCTAAACATAAAAACTGAAACTGAATGAAAACAAACCAGGATTCCTACTAACCAGCACAAAACCTGAAAACAATACCATAATAAGCTGGTTGCATCATCTCAAATTAGGAGGTTTTTGCTCTGAGCTCATGCAGAGTTCCACATTCCTATGCATTATAATAGATAACAAAATAAACTTTGATGCACATATAAAATATAAACGTCCTGTTCAGCACCTGCCATCTACAGTGGGAAACAATTTGATGTAACAAAATCTTTACCCTAACTGATCCACTTCAGGATTTGCATCAATGGTATGAAATGCCATCCTTTTTGTATCAGATAGTCCCATTTTAAACATCCTTTAAACCCCACCTGAAAAACCACCTACCTGTCTGTCATAATTGACTCCTGCACACGTTTACAACACATTGCTTACCCCCTGCAGGCTCTCCATAATGATGGCAAGCCGATGAAACTCATCCTCTGTCTCTTTGCATCAACATCTGTACTGACCATACAACTTCTTGAGCGTGCCTATCTGTTGCTCTATCTTGATCCCCTCCCTTAACCTGTCCCAACGCTGTCAGAAATAGCTATCCTTATTTTATTTTTATGTGTGTTAGTATCAATGCATTTTTAACGTGTTTATTGTATCATGATACTTTCAGTTTTCCTGCAAACTGTTCTATTATTTTCTTTGCTCGTGTCTGGGCTATAAAAGAAATCTAAATACCTAAATAGAAATAATTTTTTTTAAATCACTCAGTCCTGCCTCCTACCGACTTGTTAGAGTACCGAATGTTAACCTTCCATCGTCATCACCCACCATCTTGTGATTATGTGGACCATTTCTCTCCCTAGACGCCACGTTGATGTAAGGAGTCGGGATACTGAAAACAGGAAATTGTTCAGAAGTCTGGGGCATCTATTCTAATACATATAATTATTACACAGACTTCACACAGTTTTTTTAATGCAAAATCTACTACAGGAGTTACATCTATGAGGGTTCTTTGTACTTGAAGAAAGACAGCTCCTTTCTTGTCTTTACCCTCCCATCAAACTATCAGCAGATATCCTCAGATGCAATACTCACGTCACACGCAGAATTCTGTCAGTCCTAGCCACAGCATTCTGCTATGGAATCACAGACTCTCTGCAGCTCTGCTGGCCCTAGAACATTATTCTCAATGAAAGCACACACAACATTCACACAGTCCTCAGGTCAAACGGTAAACACCAACATATAGCGATAGGGATCTGGAGTGAAATCTCACTGAGACTAAACTAAAACCATGACCCCGCACAATACCACAAAATCTATCTGGAACTCTAGTTTAAATATGGGACAGCCACCACCAGCCAGAGTGCAATGAGCCAGGAGTCCCATGTTAGTGGAAACCGAGAAATTATGTTTTGTGCCAGGGTTGGGGTTACTGACTGCCAACTTTCCTTCATTAGGTTCAGGAGTAAGAACCCTGTAAATTTGTTCAACCTTCCAGGAGAAGAGGTTCCTGAGGCCTTCCTTTAGGGAAGGAGCTGACTGACTGCAGACGAGGGGTACTAGATGTAAACTGAACGATTAAGACTCTGCCTTGAAGAGGAGGACCTCTAGGATATAAGGCAGAAGGTATGGGAAACAGAGCCCTGCACTCTGGGGAAGGATCCACCCGAAGACGATGGGTGATGAGGCCTTGCAACGTTATGGCCCCTTTACTGGGCTCTAAAATTGAAAAACATGTGAAAGGTGGTGCTCGCTGCTTGGTCTCCCTTCTTTTTCCATAATGATATTAAGTACCTCGGATTGCATGGCTCCTGAAGAACAATGATCACACTTCGGGGATCACACCCTCAGAAGCCCAAAGTGCTTACCATAAGATTGTATTCCACATAAATGGATCGCCCTGGCCTCCATTGGATTACCGTTGTGACCTTGGGTGTGTTCTTTACTTAGGGTGGTGGGCTTAGTGTTGCATCACAGAAAACACTCACCTGCAAAATGCCATCCAACTCTGAGAGAGACAGACAGATGTCTGCCTGTGCTTGAACCGCCATGCCTCTTTAGCTGGAGCACATGCCTACACATCAACGGAATGATGAAGACACTAGAGACTTTTGCCGGGTAGGGCCAAGTCAGTGCAACTGTTCCTGGTGGGCCATACAGGACCACACATGGCCACAAGCTGTGCTGCTTCTTTCCCTGGGTGGCTAAGTTGGGTCCACCCATGACAGAGTTATCAAGGTACAGTGCACAAGCATGGCAGTGTGGGGAGGTCTGCCAACTTTGGGTGGCTGTGCTATTCGCTATCTGTGAATTATCCTTAACTGATGTTGGGAATGAGTATGTAGGAACATAGATGCGTGCCCTAGAAACCGACTGCATTTTCTGTTGTAACTATACCTGAAAATAGTCATACCATACAGGTCTTTGATTCCACTGGGCATTTCCCTGGTGGCCAGTTTTAAAGCACAGGATGGATCCTGGGGCCTTTGTCACTTTCACCAGCTCAATGAGGTTAATTGTGGCAGGCCCAGGGAGACTTCAGGAGAGATTGAGAAAGAGAGGGAGGGAGGAAGGAGGAAGGTCGAGTGAAAACAATCAAAGAGGGAGAAGATATAGAGCAGAGGGGAGAAGGAGAGAGAGAATGGATGGCTTGAAAGAAAGAGATTGGGCGAGGAGACCAAGAGAGCGGGGCTGATTTGAGTATTTTTGCCAGGGCTGCTTTGGTTCCCCCGACCAGCCCTGTAAGTGTAGTAGGTAAGAAGCCCCATGGACAGTGGCTATTTCACTCCCGTAGAGTGATTAACATCGGGAAACCTGTGCATCAGTATTCCGCCCTCTGATATCCTTATATAAACGATTTTACTTTGGATGTTAGAAGTAAAATACCTTTATTTTAAGCACTCTAACTAGATTAACATATATCAACTCCTATTACAGATTATATTAAGATGGGAGTTTATACCCCACACCGTGTCTCTGATTAATCCCTTGACTGTAAAGAAACAAAACAATATCAGAGACAGCTGTGGCACAGGGGACAGAGGCCAGGATCAGACCAATATCAGAGACAGCTGTGGCACAGGGGACAGAGGCTAGGATCAGACCAACATCAGAGACAGCTGCGGCACAGGGGACGGAGGCCAGGATCAGACCAACATCAGAGACAGCTGTGGCACAGGGGACAGAGGCCAGGATCAGACCAACATCAGAGACAGCTGCGGCACAGGGGACGGAGGCCAGGATCAGACCAACATCAGAGACAGCTGTGGCACAGGGGACAGAGGCCAGGATCAGACCAACATCAGAGACAGCTGTGGCACAGGGGACGGAGGCCAGGATCAGACCAACATCAGAGACAGCTGTGGCACAGGGGACAGAGGCCAGGATCAGACCAACATCAGAGACAGCTGTGGCACAGGGGACTGAGGCTAGGATCAGAACTATATCAGAGACAGCTGTGGCACAGGGGACAGAGGAAAGAGACAGAACAATATCAGACTGCTGTAGCACAGGGGACGGAGGCCGGGATCAGACCAACATCAGAGACAACTGTGGCACAGGGGACAGAGGCCAGGATCAGACCAACATCAGAGACAGCTGCGGCACAGGGGACGGAGGCCAGGATCAGACCAACATCAGAGACAGCTGTGGCACAGGGGACAGAGGCCAGGATCAGACCAACATCAAAGACAGCTGTGGCACAGGGGACGGAGGCCAGGATCAGACCAACATCAGAGACAGCTGTGGCACAGGGGACAGAGGCCAGGATCAGACCAACATCAGAGACAGCTGTGGCACAGGGGACTGAGGCTAGGATCAGAACTATATCAGAGACAGCTGTGGCACAGGGGACAGAGGAAAGAGACAGAACAATATCAGACTGCTGTAGCACAGGGGACGGAGGCCAGGATCAGACCAACATCAGAGACAACTGTGGCACAGGGGACAGATGCCAGGATCAGACCAACATCACAGACAGCTGTGGCACAGGGGACAGAGGCCAGGATCAGACCAACATCAGAGACAGCTGTGGCACAGGGGACGGAGGCCAGGATCAGACCAATATCAGAGACAGCTGTGGCACAGGGGACAGAGGCCAGGATCAGACCAACATCACAGACAGCTGTGGCACAGGGTACGGAGGCCAGGATCAGACCAACATCACAGACTGCTGTAGCACAGGGGACGGAGGCCAGGATCAGACCAACATCAGAGATAGCTGTGGCACAGGGGACGGAGGCCAGGATCAGACCAACATCAGAGACAGCTGTGGCACAGGGGACAGAGGCCAGGATCAGACCAACATCAGAGACAGCTGTGGCACAGGGGACAGAGGCCAGGATCAGACCAACATAAGAGACAGCTGTGGCACAGGGGACGGAGGCCAGGATCAGACCAACATCAGAGACAGCTGTGGCACAGGGGACAGAGGCCAGGATCAGACCAACATCAGAAACAGCTGTGGCACAGGGGACGGAGGCCAGGATCAGACCAATATCAGAGACAGCTGTGGCACAGGGGACAGAGGCCAGGATCAGACCAACATCACAGACAGCTGTGGCACAGGGGACAGAGGCCAGGATCAGACCAACATCACAGACAGCTGTGGCACAGGGGACAGAGGCCAGGATCAGACCAACATCAGAGACAGCTGTGGCACAGGGGACGGAGGCCAGGATCAGACCAATATCAGAGACAGCTGTGGCACAGGGGACAGAGGCCAGGATCAGACCAACATCACAGACAGCTGTGGCACAGGGGACGGAGGCCAGGATCAGACCAACATCACAGACAGCTGTGGCACAGGGGACAGAGGCCAGGATCAGACCAACATCAGAGACAGCTGTGGCACAGGGGACTGAGGCTAGGATCAGAACTATATCAGAGACAGCTGTGGCACAGGGGACAGAGGAAAGAGACAGAACAATATCAGACTGCTGTAGCACAGGGGACGGAGGCCAGGATCAGACCAACATCAGAGACAGCTGTGGCAGAGGGGACAGAGGCCAGGATCAGACCAAAATCAGAGACAGCTGTGGCACAGGGGACAGAGGCCAGGATCAGACCAACATCAGAGACAGCTGTGGCACAGGGGACGGAGGCCAGGATCAGACCAACATCAGAGACAGCTGTGGCACAGGGGACGGAGGCCAGGATCAGACCAACATCACAGACAGCTGTGGCACAGGGGACAGAGGCCAGGATCAGACCAACATCAAAGACAGCTGTGGCACAGGGGACGGAGGCCAGGATCAGACCAATATCAGAGACAGCTGTGGCACAGGGGACAGAGGCCAGGATCAGACCAACATCACAGACAGCTGTGGCACAGGGGACGGAGGCCAGGATCAGACCAACATCACAGACTGCTGTAGCACAGGGGACGGAGGCCAGGATCAGACCAACATCAGAGACAGCTGTGGCACAGGGGACGGAGGCCAGGATCAGACCAACATCAGAGACAGCTGTGGCACAGGGGACAGAGGCCAGGATCAGACCAACATCAGAGACAGCTGTGGCACAGGGGACGGAGGCCAGGATCAGACCAACATCACAGACAGCTGTGGCACAGGGGACAGAGGCCAGGATCAGACCAACATCAGAGACAGCTGTGGCACAGGGGACAGAGGCCAGGATCAGACCAACATCAGAGACAGCTGTGGCACAGGGGACGGAGGTCAGCATCAGACCAACATCACAGACAGCTGTGGCACAGGGGACAGAGGCCAGGATCAGACCAACATCACAGACAGCTGTGGCACAGGGGACAGAGGCCAGGATCAGACCAACATCACAGACAGCTGTGGCACAGGGGACAGAGGCCAGGATCAGACCAACATCAGAGACAGCTGTGGCACAGGGGACGGAGGCCAGGATCAGACCAATATCAGAGACAGCTGTGGCACAGGGGACAGAGGCCAGGATCAGACCAACATCACAGACAGCTGTGGCACAGGGGACGGAGGCCAGGATCAGACCAACATCACAGACAGCTGTGGCACAGGGGACAGAGGCCAGGATCAGACCAACATCAGAGACAGCTGTGGCACAGGGGACTGAGGCTAGGATCAGAACTATATCAGAGACAGCTGTGGCACAGGGGACAGAGGAAAGAGACAGAACAATATCAGACTGCTGTAGCACAGGGGACGGAGGCCAGGATCAGACCAACATCAGAGACAGCTGTGGCACAGGGGACAGAGGCCAGGATCAGACCAACATCAGAGACAGCTGTGGCACAGGGGACAGAGGCCAGGATCAGACCAACATCAGAGACAGCTGTGGCACAGGGGACGGAGGCCAGGATCAGACCAACATCAGAGACAGCTGTGGCACAGGGGACGGAGGCCAGGATCAGACCAACATCACAGACAGCTGTGGCACAGGGGACAGAGGCCAGGATCAGACCAACATCAAAGACAGCTGTGGCACAGGGGACGGAGGCCAGGATCAGACCAATATCAGAGACAGCTGTGGCACAGGGGACAGAGGCCAGGATCAGACCAACATCACAGACAGCTGTGGCACAGGGGACGGAGGCCAGGATCAGACCAACATCACAGACTGCTGTAGCACAGGGGACGGAGGCCAGGATCAGACCAACATCAGAGACAGCTGTGGCACAGGGGACGGAGGCCAGGATCAGACCAACATCAGAGACAGCTGTGGCACAGGGGACAGAGGCCAGGATCAGACCAACATCAGAGACAGCTGTGGCACAGGGGACGGAGGCCAGGATCAGACCAACATCACAGACAGCTGTGGCACAGGGGACAGAGGCCAGGATCAGACCAACATCAGAGACAGCTGTGGCACAGGGGACAGAGGCCAGGATCAGACCAACATCAGAGACAGCTGTGGCACAGGGGACGGAGGTCAGGATCAGACCAACATCACAGACAGCTGTGGCACAGGGGACAGAGGCCAGGATCAGACCAACATCAGAGACAGCTGTGGCACAGGGGATGGAGGCCAGGATCAGACCAATATCAGAGACAGCTGTGGCACAGGGGACAGAGGCCAGGATCAGACCAACATCACAGACAGCTGTGGCACAGGGGACGGAGGCCAGGATCAGACCAACATCACAGACAGCTGTGGCACAGGGGACGGAGGCCAGGATCAGACCAATATCAGAGACAGCTGTGGCACAGGGGACAGAGGCCAGGATCAGACCAACATCACTGACAGCTGTGGCACAGGGGACAGAGGCCAGGATCAGACCAATATCAGAGACAGCCGTGGCACAGGGGACGGAGGCCAGGATCAGACCAACATCACAGACAGCTGTGGCACAGGGGACAGAGGCCAGGATCAGACCAACATCAGAGACAGCTGTGGCACAGGGGACGGAGGCCAGGATCAGACCAATATCAGAGACAGCTGTGGCACAGGGGACAGAGGCCAGGATCAGACCAATATCAGAGACAGCTGTGGCACAGGGGACAGAGGCCAGGATCAGACCAACATCACAGACAGCTGTGGCACAGGGGACGGAGGCCAGGATCAGACCAATATCAGAGACAGCTGTGGCACAGGGGACAGAGGAAAGAGACAGAACAATATCAGACTGCTGTAGCACAGGGGACAGAGGCCAGGATCAGAACTATATCAGAGACAGCTGTGGCACAGGGGACAGAGGAAAGAGACAGAACAATATCAGAGACAGCTGCGGCACAGGGGACTGAGGCCAGGATCAGAACAATATCAGAGACAGCTGCGGCAGAGGGGACTGAGGCCAGGATCAGACCAACATCAGAGACAGCTGTGGCACAGGGGACAGAGGCCAGGATCAGACCAACATCAGAAACAGCTGTGGCACAGGGGACGGAGGCCAGGATCAGACCAATATCAGAGACAGCTGTGGCACAGGGGACAGAGGCCAGGATCAGACCAACATCACAGACAGCTGTGGCACAGGGGACAGAGGCCAGGATCAGACCAACATCACAGACAGCTGTGGCACAGGGGACAGAGGCCAGGATCAGACCAACATCAGAGACAGCTGTGGCACAGGGGACGGAGGCCAGGATCAGACCAATATCAGAGACAGCTGTGGCACAGGGGACAGAGGCCAGGATCAGACCAACATCACAGACAGCTGTGGCACAGGGGACGGAGGCCAGGATCAGACCAACATCACAGACAGCTGTGGCACAGGGGACAGAGGCCAGGATCAGACCAACATCAGAGACAGCTGTGGCACAGGGGACTGAGGCTAGGATCAGAACTATATCAGAGACAGCTGTGGCACAGGGGACAGAGGAAAGAGACAGAACAATATCAGACTGCTGTAGCACAGGGGACGGAGGCCAGGATCAGACCAACATCAGAGACAGCTGTGGCACAGGGGACAGAGGCCAGGATCAGACCAAAATCAGAGACAGCTGTGGCACAGGGGACAGAGGCCAGGATCAGACCAACATCAGAGACAGCTGTGGCACAGGGGACGGAGGCCAGGATCAGACCAACATCAGAGACAGCTGTGGCACAGGGGACGGAGGCCAGGATCAGACCAACATCACAGACAGCTGTGGCACAGGGGACAGAGGCCAGGATCAGACCAACATCAAAGACAGCTGTGGCACAGGGGACGGAGGCCAGGATCAGACCAATATCAGAGACAGCTGTGGCACAGGGGACAGAGGCCAGGATCAGACCAACATCACAGACAGCTGTGGCACAGGGGACGGAGGCCAGGATCAGACCAACATCACAGACTGCTGTAGCACAGGGGACGGAGGCCAGGATCAGACCAACATCAGAGACAGCTGTGGCACAGGGGACGGAGGCCAGGATCAGACCAACATCAGAGACAGCTGTGGCACAGGGGACAGAGGCCAGGATCAGACCAACATCAGAGACAGCTGTGGCACAGGGGACGGAGGCCAGGATCAGACCAACATCACAGACAGCTGTGGCACAGGGGACAGAGGCCAGGATCAGACCAACATCAGAGACAGCTGTGGCACAGGGGACAGAGGCCAGGATCAGACCAACATCAGAGACAGCTGTGGCACAGGGGACGGAGGTCAGCATCAGACCAACATCACAGACAGCTGTGGCACAGGGGACAGAGGCCAGGATCAGACCAACATCACAGACAGCTGTGGCACAGGGGACAGAGGCCAGGATCAGACCAACATCACAGACAGCTGTGGCACAGGGGACAGAGGCCAGGATCAGACCAACATCAGAGACAGCTGTGGCACAGGGGACGGAGGCCAGGATCAGACCAATATCAGAGACAGCTGTGGCACAGGGGACAGAGGCCAGGATCAGACCAACATCACAGACAGCTGTGGCACAGGGGACGGAGGCCAGGATCAGACCAACATCACAGACAGCTGTGGCACAGGGGACAGAGGCCAGGATCAGACCAACATCAGAGACAGCTGTGGCACAGGGGACTGAGGCTAGGATCAGAACTATATCAGAGACAGCTGTGGCACAGGGGACAGAGGAAAGAGACAGAACAATATCAGACTGCTGTAGCACAGGGGACGGAGGCCAGGATCAGACCAACATCAGAGACAGCTGTGGCACAGGGGACAGAGGCCAGGATCAGACCAACATCAGAGACAGCTGTGGCACAGGGGACAGAGGCCAGGATCAGACCAACATCAGAGACAGCTGTGGCACAGGGGACGGAGGCCAGGATCAGACCAACATCAGAGACAGCTGTGGCACAGGGGACGGAGGCCAGGATCAGACCAACATCACAGACAGCTGTGGCACAGGGGACAGAGGCCAGGATCAGACCAACATCAAAGACAGCTGTGGCACAGGGGACGGAGGCCAGGATCAGACCAATATCAGAGACAGCTGTGGCACAGGGGACAGAGGCCAGGATCAGACCAACATCACAGACAGCTGTGGCACAGGGGACGGAGGCCAGGATCAGACCAACATCACAGACTGCTGTAGCACAGGGGACGGAGGCCAGGATCAGACCAACATCAGAGACAGCTGTGGCACAGGGGACGGAGGCCAGGATCAGACCAACATCAGAGACAGCTGTGGCACAGGGGACAGAGGCCAGGATCAGACCAACATCAGAGACAGCTGTGGCACAGGGGACGGAGGCCAGGATCAGACCAACATCACAGACAGCTGTGGCACAGGGGACAGAGGCCAGGATCAGACCAACATCAGAGACAGCTGTGGCACAGGGGACAGAGGCCAGGATCAGACCAACATCAGAGACAGCTGTGGCACAGGGGACGGAGGTCAGGATCAGACCAACATCACAGACAGCTGTGGCACAGGGGACAGAGGCCAGGATCAGACCAACATCAGAGACAGCTGTGGCACAGGGGATGGAGGCCAGGATCAGACCAATATCAGAGACAGCTGTGGCACAGGGGACAGAGGCCAGGATCAGACCAACATCACAGACAGCTGTGGCACAGGGGACGGAGGCCAGGATCAGACCAACATCACAGACAGCTGTGGCACAGGGGACGGAGGCCAGGATCAGACCAATATCAGAGACAGCTGTGGCACAGGGGACAGAGGCCAGGATCAGACCAACATCACTGACAGCTGTGGCACAGGGGACAGAGGCCAGGATCAGACCAATATCAGAGACAGCCGTGGCACAGGGGACGGAGGCCAGGATCAGACCAACATCACAGACAGCTGTGGCACAGGGGACAGAGGCCAGGATCAGACCAACATCAGAGACAGCTGTGGCACAGGGGACGGAGGCCAGGATCAGACCAATATCAGAGACAGCTGTGGCACAGGGGACAGAGGCCAGGATCAGACCAATATCAGAGACAGCTGTGGCACAGGGGACAGAGGCCAGGATCAGACCAACATCACAGACAGCTGTGGCACAGGGGACGGAGGCCAGGATCAGACCAATATCAGAGACAGCTGTGGCACAGGGGACAGCGGAAAGAGACAGAACAATATCAGACTGCTGTAGCACAGGGGACAGAGGCCAGGATCAGAACTATATCAGAGACAGCTGTGGCACAGGGGACAGAGGAAAGAGACAGAACAATATCAGAGACAGCTGCGGCACAGGGGACTGAGGCCAGGATCAGAACAATATCAGAGACAGCTGCGGCAGAGGGGACTGAGGCCAGGATCAGACCAACATCAGAGACAGCTGCGGCACAGGGGACTGAGGCTAGGATCAGAACTATATCAGAGACAGCTGTGGCACAGGGGACGGAGGCCAGGATCAGACCAACATCAGAGACAGCTGTGGCACAGGGGACAGAGGCCAGGATCAGACCAACATCAGAGACAGCTGTAGCACAGGGGACTGAGGCCAGGATCAGACCAACATCAGAGACAGCTGCGGCAGAGGGGACGGAGGCCAGGATCAGACCAACATCAGAGACAGCTGCGGCACAGGGGACAGAGGCCAGGATCAGAACAACATTAGAGACAGCTGTGGCACAGGGGACGGAGGCCAGGATCAGACCAATATCAGAGACAGCTGTGGCACTGGGGACAGAGGCCAAGATCAAAAGAATACCTGAGGCAGCTGTGGCACAGGGGACAGAGGCCACGACAGTATTGTCTCAAGAACAGCTGTCACATAAGATAGACTGATCTGTACGACAGGCACGGAACAGGTGGCAGGGGCTAGAAACCACAATATCAGTGGCTTGTATGGCATTCGGGACATAGGCTAATAAGGAGCAGCACAGTTCAAGGACAGTCATGACACATGAGACAGAGCCCAGGGACAGGCGAACAGTACTGACAGCGATCGCACAGCGGGCAGCTACCACGGACAGAACAATATCAAAGACAGGCATTGGACAGGAAACAGACACAGACTTACTTCATCATAAGTACAGCCCAGGGATTATAGAGCAGAAACAACGCGCAAATATGAAGTCAGTAATTTTTGACGTAATCATGATCACATGCAAGCGCCTGGAGGGATGGGCTGAGCGGAGGTCAGAATGCAGAAATGAGATAAGCTAATGACGTCCACTTTTGACCTGCTTGGCTCCCACCTGCTTCTGAACTAACTTGCCTTTGGCAGTCTCCAGCCCAAGCCAGTTGTTTCATTTGACAACTGCCATGCACCTTCAGCCTCCCATGCAGTATCCCTCCCGCTACTGTGGCCTTTGGCCGGATGACACCGACTGACTGAACCCGTTCCAGGTCGTGGCCTAGAGGGCACTCTGGACTGGAACCGTATCTGCAGAGACATCCAGGGCGAAGGGAGTGCTTAACGACAGAGTGAGCGCTACAGACTGCCAGGGGAGCAAGGAGTGAGTCGGGGACCTCCTGAGCTCTGCTGGGGCAAGCATTTGTCCAGGCACCAAAATTAACGAAACAAATAGCTAAAAGAAAATGGGCCACACTTACAAATCAGACCAGTCTTGAACCTGTAAAGACTCTCTCTATGGGTGTTTGCAAGGTATGGGAGACTGCATGCATTTGTGTTTGCAGCAGGGACTGTTTTGGGCAATATCAGGGAAATCAACAATAAAGAAACAGCCCACCTAGTCATAAAAAAGGCCCACAAACGGCTCAAAAAACCTGTCAATAGACTGATCTGTCGGATCAGCCCACCAGGCACTGCACGTTTGACCTATAATTGGCCAGTCCGACCCTGGATCTCTGAAGAGACTCAGAGCAGGAGGAAAGACTCGGAAACGGTCTGCGCTCCGCATGAGACCCCAAGCAAAGGTAATGTTGCAATCGTAATGTGAAGAAAACTGAAAGAGGTAGAACAGAGGATTTATTTGGCAGGGAGAAAAGCACGGAGATGATTCGAGAAAGGGGTGGGGGTGTGCGCAAAGAGCAACGAGCCATATTATCAAGGAACGGCGATAATGCGCTTGATAATATGCCCTTGTTAATTCCTATAGAAGCCCAGGTTCTCACCAGAACCTGGGCTTCTATGGGAATTCACAAGGGCATATTATCAAGCCCATTATCGCCGCTTTAGCGGCAGTTTCCTGCCGCTAAAGCGGCGATAATGTTATCGCCGTTCCTTGATAATATGGCCCATAGAGAGGAAAAAAGTGTAAACGAGAAGAGATGCGAAATACATTGATTTACAGAGAAACAAAAATAATTGATATCAAAAAGAATAGGGAGGTGCTACAAAAAAATAGAATACTTCAAAGCCGATGGAGAGGTGAGAGACAGAGGAAAATGGCGTACAGGGTGGAGGAAATAGGGGCATATCAGCAAGGGCCGGCAATAATTATCGCTAAGCATGCTTAGCGCAAGGATAATTATCGCCGGCTAACGCTGAAATATATCGCTGAGATAGCGTGCTATCGGCAACGCTTATCTCAACAGCGATAAAATTTCAGGCGCAAGCTGCCAAATGTGCGATTATCGCTGGAAATCCAGTGATAATTGCACAACGTTTGGCGATAGCTTGCTGATAGGGCAGGGCAGACTCAGCCATGATATCCACCTTCCATTGGATATCATGGCTATGTCAAACTAAAAGCAGACATAAGGAAAGTAGCGATAACCGCGGTTAGCGCTGCTTTTCTTATCGCTATGCTTGTTAGCGTGCCGATTGATAATTGGAGAAATGTCGGTTAGCGACATTTCTCCAGTTATTTTCAGAAGGAACGCCCTCTTTGCATCTCATTAGCGATGCAAAGCTGGGCGTTGTTGTAATGGGCGCTAAGTCAGCAAAACACGCAATAGCGTGTTTTTGCTGATAAGGCGGTGAAATTATCGCTGCTTTTTGCCCGAAAACAGACACAAAAGCGGCGATAATTTCATAGCGCCGCCTTGATGATATGCCCGATAGAGAGGAGAGGTGGGACATTACTGTGGAAAATTGTATCCCAAATGTGAAAAGAGAGAAAACTGTACTTAGGAGAAAGTGAGAGAGATACTAAAGAGGGGGGGAGAAAAATGAGGAACAGATATAGACAGAAAGTGAAAAGAGAGATGAAGAAGAGGCGAGAGAGAAGACCACCTTCTCGTTTAGAGTGCTGTGGTTGTTCGAAAACAGTTGTATATTCATATTTCCACACATTTTAGTATGACACATGCTCTGTTAATACCACCTTTATTCATGGAATTACCACACATGGTTACAGGGCCAATTTTGCAGCTATGGCCCTGTAACAAAAACGGCCCCCAGAGGCCCAAAAACGGCCCCCACCCGTGCGGCGCACCGGGGGATTGCCCGGTGCCCGCTACGACCAGTCCTGCCCTGCATGTAGATTCACTGCAGATTGTAAAGAATTTGTATTTGGCACTGTTAAACATACCCGTGAGGATTTCAGTAATTGTAACACAAGCAATGTCATCTATGCTATTCTGTGCCCCTGTGATAAGATCTACATTGGTCAAACTACGCAAAAAATCCGAAACAGAATTTGCCAGCACAGGAGCAGACTCCGATGCAAGACACCAAATGCACCATTGGTCGAACACTTTGAAGCTCTAGGACATACTGAAAATGACATACGCTGGACAGTAATCACTGTTGTCAAAATGCCATCCAGAGGAGCCGACCTCTCCCAATTGCTCAATAAGGAGGAACTTAAATGGATCCTGAAGACCGGCAGCATTCATACAGGGCTCAACCACCTTGAGGATTGGACTACATTACTCTGAAAACTTAGATTTTGGCCTCTCTGTACCATATGGCTAACTAGGCTAGCCTGCCTTTTTGCTGAGACTGTGATTTGGTCAGAGACTCATTGTTCCAAACGTTCCTTGCTGACCTAACTTCCAATATGCACCTTGTTTCATTCTAATAATTGCTCTGTACCTTATGTTACTGCTGTTGTTTGGTTGACTTATCATGCCCTTCATTCTTGTAGATTACACGCAGTTAGTTTATTTCCTTTTTCTTTCTTCCTCCTCTCTGGTCACATTTCTTTATATACTATGCATTGTCTACTCTGTGCCCCCACTTGTTGCCTTTATATTGCTGGGGCAACCCACCACTCTAAGATGGCGCCTGCATAAACCACCACTCTAATATGGCACTTATACTGACTAACCCCACCGTTTAGCTCCCTCATCGCTCTCATTGGCCACACGCTCATTCTGATGACCACGTGGCCCCTCACAAACACGTCATATGTTCCCTGTCACTTCCCCAGCACTTCCAAACCTTCGACTTCGGGTGCGGCCACGCAACACTACCCTCTCGAACCCACGAGGTAAGCCCTCGCGCTGTGGAGTCCCCCTTATCGCTCTCACCACTTTCGCAATATGCTTTAGCTCAATTGTTGCCTATTTTTGCAGGAGGATTCCCTACTGCAGTCAATACTCCTCCCCGGATATCCAATCCCGTGAGTTAGCATTCGTTATTCCGCTCGCACTCCGTCACCTGTATTTCACCTCCATCTCATAGGCACCCTCATTTCTTACAGTCCATTAATTCCCACCGAGCCTGCAACGCGACACCTGAGACTATCCTTTAATTCCCTCCGTGCCCTCGATGCCGTGGTCAATATTCATTCCCGTAAGTAAGCATTCAGATGTCCGAACACACTCCTTCACCCTTATTTCACCTCCGTCTCATAGGCACCTTATTTCTCACAGGTCGCCCCTTAATTTCCCCTCGAGCCTCAAACACGACACCTGGGACCATTCTTCAGATCTCTTCGTGCCCTTGATGCCGTTTTTCACATTCCTTGAACCCTCGAGGTACAATTGCTATACCGTGCTATTCACCCTTTCCATTTCTTATGTTCACTATCACCTCTTTTCTCCTTTCCATGCGTAGTTGCCCCGCCACGTGCCTATTATAGTAATGTCACGACCCTTGCTTCAATTGAGGTTTAGCGGTCTATTGGCTGTGCATTCGTTCTACTATTTGGCGCAGTTTGTCTCTATATGTTTGTTTCTATTTATTCTGATCACTCACTATGGTTTGCCTTCTTACGACTCACGATACTCTAGGATCCGCCTTTCCGTCCATACAGTTGTTGTGACGTCCAGCCAATTTGTTTAGCACCACGCCATCGTTCGCGCTATTTTGCCAAATGTGCATGGTTACATTGAGTGTTCATTTTCACTCATCACACAGTTCCAACTCTAATTATTGGCACCTAGTCACTATTCACTTCAGTGGCATTCTAGGGCAACTACTTATGCATTGTTTCTTCCACCACAGTCTCGTTCCACATGGCGTTTCTTTTTGATAATTTGTCTAAACAGAGTTCCCGTCTGACTGATATCATTGTCTTTTTTATTATGTATTCAATACCTGTATCTCTTTTTTTCCCCCCTTTTTCCCTCCTATTGTATTTATTGTAATTTTGTTTTGTTATATATGTAACTCAGGCATTTTTATACGGGCAATTTTATTTAATTAGTCCTGATGATGATCCGATATCCCCCTGATAAGGATCGAAACGCCGTCGACACAGTTGTCTACCTTACACACTGTATTTACTGTATATAAATTACCGTGAAGGTGACCTTATTGTATCAGATGTTTCACTATCTGAAGTATTTACTGATTGAAACATCCATGTAAATTGCCTAAGGATTTTTCGCACTTTGTTTTCCATACGATGTGTAAGTTGTAGGATACAGGCTTGTATCCCACTGATATTTAACTTACATCTGTTTGATTATTATTATTAAATTCTGTATATTAAAGTTGCTTTTGTCCAGCTGGACACTGGCTATAATATAGAACCGATTGAGGCTATATTCATTGCACCTCTAAACGCTTTTTGCTTTCAGGGACCATTGTTTCCTATAAAATGACTCAAGTTTCCCGCACCTCATTCACCCCCTGGTTTCTGACAGCAGAGCCTCAATTAACTATACCATTGCAAACCCCTTACTGGCAACATGTCCGCCAAAAGACAACTGGTTAAAGAGTTTCAGGAAATCTGATTTTAATTGCCCAACACCGTCCCGAGTAAGAATATAGCGGCAATATCACTCATAACCTAAAAGCGTGTTAGGGACATTCCTTTTTTTTATTTTTTAGAAAGAGATTCCCGATTTGGCGGTACCACTGAAAAATATGCCACCAGCCTACAGTGACAACTTTGCCAGAAAGTGATCCTGCTGTAGCAAGCAAAAATGGACACAAGAAATGACAGGAAAACTTGAGTTTCGCTGAGAAGGCACCAACTGGTTTGCTGAGATGGGGCCCCTGCTGGCTAAGAGCTTTGGCTGCCTATCAGGAGAAGTGTTAATATGGACTACATTTGGAGTTTATACTGATTTGTAACATATTTACCACGACCAGATATTGCCTTCACATTTTCCCAGCCTCTAAACAGTGACAAAAGAGGGAGAAGATGAATAGAGAGGGAAGCAGACAGATAGAAAGTGAGTGAAAGTACAAAGGATGCATGTAACATCTGCAAACCAACTCTGGAGACCAATCATTACAATGATTAGTTGCCACTGAATTGACTTGCCATCGCATTGATAGGGATGACGGATAATTCAAAACACAGACATCAATTTTAGCCCAAGAGCCATGTTGATGTAATATTTAGGTTGATGTAATTGTCTATTGATGGGAGGAACATGGTCAGGTTTATACAATGGCCGGCCAATGAGTTGGTTATAGTCGACATACAGGTCAGGTTGATATAATGCTCTGATTAAAACAATTGTCAGTGGATGTGATGTTCATGGTTAGTGTAATGGTTGTGGTTGATGAAATTGGTAGTTGATGTAAGGTCAATGCAATGGTTAGTCAATGTGACAATCACTGTTAGCTTTATGATCAGGAGGATTTAATGGACAGTCTGATGCAATGGTGAGTCGATGTTATAGCGGTCATTGGTTTAACAGTTCAGTACTAATGGTCAGTTGAAGGAATATACATTGTCCATGTAACAATCCTCTAGGTGATGATTTTGGTTTATGGGTACTCAAAGTGATTGTTTCAACATAAAGGGAATAAACTTGTAGATAAAGACGAAAGAGTGTTACTGACTAAGGCGATTGTAAGTCGAGAAAGCGGGCATGTAAACGATGTTTGAGATGAAAAATTGTCCTCCTGCTTACAACACACATGGACTGCTTTACTAGCACTTAACAATATTTTAACTCACTACTGCTCTTTTAAATGTATGTGAACTATTCTATTTTAGTGGAATATTGCCAGACATCAAGAGTGTCTCAGAGTGCACTTCTGTGGCCTAATGCATTTCTGAACAAGCTGAGATGAATTTTACTGTCCTCCTCGTGCAACCTGGGCTCAGGGCCCTTTTCTTGAACACATCGTAGGACAACTGCAGCTGGCCTCACTCTGCTTCTCCTTTTAAGGAAACAAATAACATTACAAAGCATATGCAGGTGCTGACTATAAAATATTACCCCGTAATTGAATTTGTTTTCAGCCATCGATACATAAGTGAATGCATATTTAAAGGGCATAGCAGACCAGCAGCTCAAAGTTCTTAACCATGAGTGACACTATAGCACTAATAGTAAGCCTCTCTTATGATAATGTTCTCAAAATGTCTCATACTCAAGTTCTGTGCCCACCTTTAATCAAGCATGCCAAATTGGATTTGGCATTGGAATACTGGTAGTTCAACTTGTCTCTTGGAGGTACTCTAAGAAGGCATCGTCCTATTTCAAGGGAAAACAGTTCCATACCCTGGAACCACTCCATGACAAAGCTTGTTATAGAGTCTTTGGTTTCTTAAAGGATGGGGTTTTCAGGCACAGAGTGTCTGCACTGCAGAGGGACACCAAGCCTATTTGGATGATTAATTTCCCTGATAGATGTTTTGATAATTGTGACAACCATTATCAACAGATTTATGTGCTACACATTTCAGCTTCAATAATCTTCTTATTTCTAAGAGAAGCCAGTTCAAAGGGATCAAGACAAGGGTGATATCATTAGCTATTTCAGTGCATGGGATCGGATGAGCAGTGCTAAGACGGACAGCTTCAAAGGAGGAAGTGAATTTTAGATATTCCACCTAGAAGGGAGTTGCCACAGTTAAGCCTTGAGATGACATAAGCTTTTAGGGCAGTATCAAATCATCTGCTTGATGAGGAATTGTATTCATTGAAGCCAGATTTGGTACTCCTTGCTATCAAGGGTAAAATATAGACACTTCACACATTCAGCAACAGAGTATATCCAATCTAGCAGGATACTTGCATCTAGCCTGGGCAGGGTCAGAGTGGAGCAGATAAGGCATGGCCAGCTTAAGCGCTGGTGGCGCCAGGTGCAACAATGTTTGTTGTTGCCTCCTAACTGTGGTGGGGGAGGTGACCATCTCCACCACAGATTCCCTCCCCACCACCATTTAACAGTGCCCCTCAAGTCTCCATAACCACTCTCTTTCAGATACATTTGATTATTTATATAGCGTCACTCACACCAGTGTAGGGTATCAGACCACTTTGCATCACACACACATTACACATAGACAATCAATCATACGTGTGTAAATAAGTGAATAGGAAATGTTACATAAGCCAGAGGACTACAAGGTGTAGGAGTGACATGTTATCCATACTGGTAGGCAGTATAGTTCAAGAGTGCTTGGTTTGGAGAAGCACAAATTCAGAATTAAAAGCGGAACATCATAGTTGGGGATTCTACCGAAATTAACCCTTTTTGCAACATTAGTCTATGCTCTAATATATACTTTGCAGTGTGCATGCAAGTTCCTTGATGACAGTTAATAATTCATTCTGTATTAGGATTTTAATTTATAAACCGCAAGTAACAAAAGGATGTCTCTTAGAAAAGCAGTAACCGAATGACCTATTTACATTTTATACACTTTGTGATCTGCATGGTACAGGGTCACTGCAGCCGGCATATTAACCCTCTATGCTATTTTAGGATAATTCAAAACCTCAACTAGACAAAACTCCATCTCTTTCCTCGGAGAACATTAATCATCAGAGTTATTTGGACACTTTTATTTTTGTGTGGAAATTGCTGGAGGCAAGGAATGCCGCAGCAGGTGCTTTTAAAATAAAAAGAAGCTTGCAAACTTGGCGCCCCCTGAAGGGAGCACCGGGTGCGGTGGCACCAGTTGCACCGCCCTAGAGCTGGCCCTGAGTTAAGGGTTGAGATGAGATGGGGAGAGTTAAGCTTGAAGTGATATAGCAGCATGCATACTGGGGGAATTTCAGTGATTTGGCACCCCATGCGGTTTGGGTGGGAGAGATGTGGAAAGCGGGGTAGTCCCACATCTCTAGGGTTTAGGTGGTTCTGGGGGTGGTTCTGGGGTGGGGGGGTTTGGGTTGACAAAAATAAAATAAGCAGTATCAGGGAAAATTATAATTGGATAAATCAAAGGAAATTACGATCAGGTTTATTCTACATAAGAATGATTAGTAAAGGTAATAAATGTATCATAATGTCTGTTAACGTAAATGGCATCTTAAATAAGCAGAAATATGGTGGATTAATTAGATGGCTCACCTCCTTCTCCCCCCATGTTTTATTTATGCAAGAAACTCATCTAAAAACCAATTTTCCTAAATTATTTCTCCCTGGTTTTTTTTCTCATGCGTTCTTTGCCTCTTCTGGTCTAGCGCAAAGAGGGGTCGCAATTTATTTCTCCAGGAACCTTTCATGGGAGTTTTCTCAAATAGAGAGAGATCCGCAAGGGAGATGGATTTGGGTACTGGCTAAATTGGACGGTGCAATACTTAATTTCATAAACTATTATGGCCCTGTGGTTGACGAGACCCTTCATTTGACCACTATTGCAAATCTAATAAGGGGGGTCCCAGGAAAAATAATCATGGGAGGAGACTTCAACTTTATTCAAGACATTAAAAACGACACTTCTAATGTAAATAAAAAAGAGTTGAAACCGCGTACTAAGAAAGCTCTGGAAGCCCTCAGATCGGAGCATCACTTATACGATCCCTGGCGGCATTTACACCGCTCCGTCCATCAATATACTTGCTTTTCGCGACAATTTTTTACGGCCTCGCGTATCGATTTTTTTCTTTTATCTCAGTCACTAAAGTGTTTGGGTTCGGAGATAGGGGCAAATTCTTTTTCAGATCACTCATTTATTAAAATAGAAGTTGAGGTATCTGAACAATTAAAGACTCGCTCCAGGTGGCAGATGGATCGGCGCTTAACGCAAGACCCTATCTGAGTGGCAAATACTAAGCAGTGGATATCTGAGTTCTTTTCTCACAATCTCGACTCAGCAGGGATATTTGCGGTCTGGCGCGCATTTAAAGCGACACTACGTGGTCAATTATTAGCTTATTCATCAGCTCAGAATAAAATACGGCGAGATAATATTGCTAAACTTCAGCGTGATGTTGAAATAGCCTCACATCCTCTAAATAATTTACAAGGCTTTGCTAATCCTAACTCCCGATTTCTCCTGGATAAGGCTAAACAATCATGGCGAGAATTTTGAATACTAGAAGAGATTAGTCATGCTAAAAACTTCCAGCAGAGGGTGTATGAAGAAAGCCAGATGGTAGGCAAATTACTTGCAGGGACAACTAAATTTAAGCAGGAAGCCGCATCGGTAAATGAGATTACCGACCCCCGAACTGAGAATATAACGCACGAAAAAGAACAAATAGCCCAGATTTTTATGGACCATTATTCTAATTTATATACCACACAATATCACATATCACAGGAAAGAATAGTTGAATATTTTGACGCGGTTTCATTCCCTCATTTGTCAGAACATCGATGTGAGTTAATTAGTCAACAGATTACTGAACTAGTGGTTTCACAAATGATAAAATTCATTTCAGGGGCTAAGGCGTCCGGAGCGGATGGTTTTCCTGCAGAATTATACAAAACTTTCTCCCAGGAGTTGACTCCATTTTTGACAAAGCTTTTTAATGTTATTAAAAATGGCTCAGATATTCCCATGAGTTTTAAAGAATCGTTGATTGTCAGCTTTGTTAAAAAAGGAAAAAACCCAAAGGATGTAAACTCCTATCGCCCGATTAGTTTGCTTAATGCCGATTATAAACTATTCATGAAAATCTGGGCTCAGCGTTTTACACCTGCCGCCCAGGAAATAATTCACAATAATCAATCAGGTTTTATAGCCGGTCGTTTTATGTCATCTAATACTAACTATTTGATTCAAGCTCTCGACTATTGTACTTGTAATAAAATCCCATCAATGTTTATGATGGTAGATGCCGAAAAGGCTTTCGATTTGGTAAATAGGGAGGCATTATTTATCGGGTTAAATACATTTGGATTCTCATTACCAATAATACATATGCTAAGAAATATTTATTCGGGAGCTGAAGCTAGAGTAGTTTTGAATGCTGAGCAGCTTAGATCAGTATCGATCAAACGTGGGACCAGACAGGGTTGTCCCCTTTCCCCTTTGCTATTTACGTTTTTTATAGAGCCTCTTACAATAAGAATTAGAGAAAATCCTGAAATAAGACCTCCAATAAGTGGGATGGAGAAACTGAAATTATTTGCCGATGATGTTATTCTTTATTTACATCCGGATAAATCTAATTTAGATCATCTGCTGACGGAATTCACTAATTTTGAGTCTATAGGGGGATATAAAATTAATCAAAATAAAACGGAGATCATTATATTAAACCTAAATGACAACTCTTTCTTACCACCCACTTTACAAATGCAAGCTGCCAAGTTAGCCCCGGTACGTTATCTAGGTATTTTTATTTCTAAATCAATAGATCAATTCTTCTCCCTGAATTATAGGGCCACATTGACTAAAATAAAAACCCTTCTTGATAAATGGTCTGTACTTCCTTTAGCTATAATCGGTCGTGTGTCCCAGATTAAAATGATGATTCTCCCACTTTTCTTGTTCCTTTTCAGTAATGTACCTTTAAAAATTAATGCGAGTTATTTTAAAGAAATCAATTCTTTATTCAGGAATTTTATATGGGCCAAGAAGGCATCCAGGGTTAAACTCGAGGTTCTACAACTTGAGGTAGAAAACGGGGGGCTCGCTCTTCCAAAAATGCGAACTTATTATGAGGCAGTCATGCTCGATAAAATAGCTTGTTTTTTAGACACTAATAATTCAGAAGATCATTTTTTTTTAAACAAAATGCTTCAGGAGGCAGGCGCACAACTTCCTATTTTTTTTAAAATCATCAAATTGCCAAAAAAAATTAGGTATAAAACATTACGTGATTTTTCTTTTAGATTGTTATCTTTATTTAAACAAAATAGTTTCCCAGGATGGCCTTACTTAAAGCTTCAAGAATGTAAGGCTTTAGGATTATCTCTACATCCAGGACGTATTCTGAAATGGAATGAAATGGGTCTAGCGGAATTGCGACATTTTTTCATGAATAATAGGATTATCTCGTGGCAGGAGATTCAAAACAAGTTTCCAGATCAAAGTGTGCTTAATTTTCTTGATTACTCACAGATTTCTCATTTTCCCCCCTCCTTCCGCGACGATATATCTGTCTTCCCTTTGATATGAAATTAAAGTGAAAGGCATAGGAAAATGGTATTCTTTTCTACGGAAGGATAGTGAGCTCCCTATCTTGAATAATTTTCTGGACAAGGTTCAGCGGGAAACGGGGTGCGCTCTTTCAAGTCAAGAATGGCAACTTCAAGCTCAGTTAGGCCATAAGGTCTTGAGAGCGGTTAATTTTAAACGGATGGCTTTTCTAAATAGATGGCTAGCATATTTTACCCCTGTGGCCCTGAGTAAACGATTTCCGGAGGTAGAAAATAGATGTTTTCGTTGTCGAGCTGGAGAGGAAGGGAATTGGCTTCATATTTTTTATACCTGTCCGGAGCTTAATGAATTTTGGCGAAATATTTTTCGAGCCATAAGTCAGGCCATCCATAAATCTATAGATCCCCAAGAAAAGATAGCCTTATTTGGAATTTCTAGAACTATCTCAGGTTTGACTAAATATGAAGAGGCTTTTGTTATGATTTGTTCATTGATGGCACGATCGTTAATTTTGCAAAATTGGAGATCACCTGAGATACCCTCATTTATGAAATGGTTCAATAAAATGAAGCGTACGAGGGTGTATGAAGAAGCATATGCGATGAGGGTGGGAGCAATGAGTAAATTTAAGAAGACTTGGCAGTTTTTTGATTATTTTGATATGGCCTGAAGTTGTTGTGGTTTTTTCAGCTGTTTACATATCTAATATTATAGAAAAAGTTTTCAATTATGTTTTATTTGGAATATGAATGTGAAGTATATGAAGAGTGACTTCTTTTGATTGTATTTGTTTTTTATCCCTGCTCTGCTCAATAAAAATAAAAAAAAATAAAAAAATGCATATTGGGGGAATTTCAGTGATTTGGCAAGATCGGCAATGTCATCAGCTGAGGAGAATTTCAGGTATAGCTGAGTGTCATCTGTGGAGAGACGAGACAACATTTTTGAAAGCCTTAAGAACGAACTGAGAGGTTCCAAATATCAATTAAAGAGCACTAAGGAAAGTACCAGAACTCTGGAAAATCCTTGCTAAAGAGGGTAGGGACTTGTGAGCAAGTTTACCAGTTTTATATACTGGGAGTTATTAGTCAAATATAAGAGACATCCATTGTTCCATGATCTTCAGAAATGTGGCAAGGCTGAGCGTCTCAAATGCTGCTAATGTGATAAGAAGAATGAGGAAACATAAATTGCCTTTTCACTAGAATGTGTAGCACGTCATCCACTATTTTTAGCAAACCAGTCTCTATTCTGAAACCAGGTCTGAAGCTCGATTGGAGAACTTTGAGGCAATGCTTAATTTGAGCTGGTGGTTGCCAGTGGGTTCGACCAGCCCCCTCCGTTTTGGGACCAGCACTCATTTTCCTCATCGGATATTTACTGCGAGCAAGAAATGGAAAAACAAACAGAGTGGAAAGATGGAGGAAGAGAAGGACAACAAAACATCATAAAGAGAAAAGGCTGGAACCTGCAAGAGGGTGATAAAGGGGCAGGGAGTGTCTAATATTTGATGGAAGAGGACTAGGGTGAATTATAGACTGCACAGCCTTGGTCGAGGACCTCTAAGCAGAGCTTTGGGCACTGGTCAGTCAGTGTAATATTCTGATGGTTTTAGATGGGCGATGATGGCAGAACTTTTTGCTCCTGATAGCTTAGGGAAACATTTGTGTAAATCTAAAGGTTAAGGTATTGTTGAGTATATCAGATTTCTTGGAGGTAAGAAAGAGTACTAGCTTTCTTGTTTAATCAGAGAAGAGGATTAAGAGTCTTTCACAGAATTCATTCAATTCTGCAATATTTGTATTTACGGGGGGGGTGATGAGCTTCTTGACTATCTGGAAAAGTTCCCCTGGGTGTTTTTTGCAAATTAATCTCTAACTTAAAGAACTTGGGGCCCGATTCACAGAACTAACTTAAGACAAAATCCTAAACTTACTACCATTTTCGTATTCACAGAAGGTACTTACTCATTTTGGTATTCACAGAAGACACTCACTCATTTCGGTATTCACAGAAGTTAGGAGTCCTAAGTTTAGGACTCCTAAATGCCTTCTGTGAATACCGAAAGTCTTAAAATTAGGATTATTCTCAGTTTAGGAGTCCTAAACTTAGGAGTCCTAACTATACTACTACTAAACTGAGAAAAATCCTAATTTTAAGGCTTTCGGTATTCACAGAAGGCATTTAGGAGTCCTAAAGTTAGGAGTCCTAACTTTACTACTACTAAATTGAGAAAAATCCTTATTTTAAGACTTTCAGTATTCACAGAAGGCATTTAGGAGTCCTAAACTTAGGAGTCCTAACTATACTACTACTAAACTGAGAAAAATCCAAATTTTAAGGCTTTCGGTATTCACAGAAGGCATTTAGGAGTCCTAAAGTTAGGAGTCCTAACTTTACTACTACTAAATTGAGAAAAATCCTTATTTTAAGACTTTCGGTATTCACAGAAGGCATTTAGGAGTCCTAAAGTTAGGACTCCTAACCTCTGTGAATACCGAAATGAGTAAGTGCCTTCTGTGAATACCGAAATGAGTAAATGCCTTCCATGAATACCAAAATGGTAGTAAGTTTAGGATTTTGTCTTAAGTTAGTTCTGTGAATCGGGCCCATTGTCTTGCTTTCCCAAAAATGTGTTTTTGTAGGCTTTGCACTTAAGATATATTTTTTAGTGCTGTTGTGTATGGGTTTTTATACCATAATCTTTTTCTGTTATAACTTTCCTCACAAATTCTTAGGAGAAGACATATGCTTGTTTTTGTTGTTCAGTCTTTTTAGTTTTTGAATGGAGAGTTTGTCTACAATGTTATGTTATGTTATTGGAGCTTGTAACACGCACGGATCCTCCTAGGAGTGTCCCAGCACGAGCATTGAGAGGCGAAGAAGGGCCAGTTTGATAAAGAGAAACGTTTTCAGTCTTTTTTTGAAGAGAGTGGGGTCCTGAATGCTATGAAGAGCAAATAGAAGTGAATTCCAGGCCGTAGCAGCCCTAAAAGCAAGAGAGCTGCCACCCATTATTATAATATGAAAGCGAGGTATGTGGGCTAGGAGCTGTGAGGCTGAACGAAGCTGTCTATCTGGAGTATAGAACATGAAATGTTTCCTTAAATAGATGGGACCGGAAGCGTGCAGGGCACGATGCGCCAGGACCAGGGCTTCAAACTTAACTCGTTCGGCGCTAGGCAGCCAGTGAAGTGTGCGCAGATGCTGTCTTACACTGCTTCTTATTGGGATGTTAAAAATAAGCCTGGCCGCAGCATTCTGGACTACCCGCAGTCTGTTAAGCAAGTAGCCCGGTAGGCCGACGTACAAAGCATTAGCATAGTCGATACGCAAAAGTATCAGGGCCAAGTAACTGTTTCCTTGGCTGTCCTAAGGAGGAGTGGGATACACTTTCTGAGGAATTTGAGTATCCCAAACCAGTTCCCGGCAAGGATCAGACCAACATCAGAGACAGCTGCGGCACAGTGGACTGAGGAAAGACACTCTCTATGGGTGTTTGCAAGGTATGGGAGACTGCATGCATTTGTGTTTGCAGCAGGGACTGTTTTTGGCAATATCAGGGAAATCAACAATAAAAAACCAGCCCACCTAGCCATAAAAAAGACCCATAAACGGCTCAAAAAACCTGTCAATAGACTGATCTGTCAGATCAGCCCACCAGGCACTGCACGGTTGACCTATAATTGGCCAGTCCGACCCTGGATCTCTGAAGATACTCAGAGCAGGAGCAAAGACTCGGAAACGGTCTGCGCTCCGCATGAGACCCCAAGCAAAGGTAATGTTGCAATCGTAATGTGAAGAAAACTGAAAGAGGTAGAACAGAGGAATTATTTGGCAGGGAGAAAAGCATGGAGATGTTTCGAGAAAGGGATGGGGGGTGTGTGCAAAGAGCAAAGAACAAAGGGCCATATTATCAAGGAACGGCGATAATGCGCTTGATAATATGCCCTTGTGAATTCCCATAGAAGCCCAGGTTCACACCAGAACCTGGGCTTCTATGGGAATTCACAAGGGCATGTTATCAAGCCCATTATAGCCTGTTTAGCGGCAGTTTCCTGCCTCTAAAGCGCCGATAATGTTATCACCGTTCCTTGATAATATGGCCCATAGAGAGAAAAAAAGTGTAAACGAGAAGAGATGCGAAATACATTGATTTACAGAGAAACAAAAATAATTGATATCGAAAAGAATAGGGGGGTGCTACAAAAAAAATAGAATAGTTCAAAGCCGATGGAGAGGTGAGAGACAGAGGAAAATGGCGTACAGTGTGGAGGAAAAAGGGGCATATCAGCAAGGGCTGGCAATAATTATCGCTCAGCGTGCTTAGCGCAAGGATAATTATCGCCGGCTAACGCTGAATTTTATCGCTGAGATAGCGTGCTATCAGCAACGCCTCTCTCAACAGCGATAAAATTCCAGGCGCAAGCTGCCAAATGTGCGATTATCGCTGGAAATCCAGCGATAATCGCGTAACGTTTGGCGATAGCTTGCTGATAGGGCAGGGCAGACTCAGCCATGATATCCACCTTCCATTGGATATCATGGCTAAGTCAAACTAAAGTCTAAATATAAAGATGTATGCTGTTCCTAAAGGGTGTGATAAGACAAAGAAGGCCAACAATGATCTATAAGTCAGTGAAGTCAGGAGAAACTTCCTCCTTTAGGAAAAAGACCCTCACACATCCAGCCAGCTAGATGTCATGCTTCATCATCAGGTCTGCTCCGAATTGGGGCGGCGCTGCAATCCCCGATCGGAGCCCTTATCGGGGCCTTTTGATGGAGATCTTTTTTCCTTTAAGCCGGTAGGTTGGCGCTAAAAGAGGTCAACATGTTTCTTGCTATGGTTAGGTAAACCGCAATTCATCAGGACCAAACAAAAAAAGTTCACACACTTACTGGTAGTGATAGCACCTATTTAGCACTTACCACTCTTACAGCACCCTAATAAGTGGTTACTTTTGTTGGAGAAAAACCTAAATGCACCTGGAAGAGAGGATAAAAACAGGCACATAATAAAAACAACATTGAATAACAGATAATGGTTGTAAGCCTCATGTTCTGTAAACCCTTCTGTGATGTCAGGCAACACTCGTGGTACAATACAGTACAATTGTGATGAGAACAAGTGCTGTGAAAACTTTACACATGCACTTAAAGTGAGGGAAAAAGTGAAGAAAGTGTGAAAAACACAGACTACTGCAGAAATAGCACACATGTATTAGTTCTAAAACAACCAGTATCTCCTTAAGAAAACTAATTCCTAAAACCACGGGGAGCGTTCAGTGATTAAAGTGCCATGGGTCACTAGTAAACTCACCCCATAGTGATGCGTCAGGGGCTCCAACGAATCAGGGCCGGACTATAACACTGAATAGTACAGTGTTCTGTCATGGTACACAAGCAAGATAATAGCGTTGGTATTCCGGCATGAAACAGACGAACAGTAAGACATGATAAATAAAAGTAAACGGGGAATAGGAGCCATGTGACGTTCAAATTATCGGTGAAAAATAGACCAAGGCTCTCGGTATACTAAATGGTTCGGAGGAGCTCAAAACCGTTAACACCTATACTTGGGTTTGTATAACAACGTCAACCGCTCTCAAAGTTAGACCAGAAGGACTCAAAAGTCGTTTCCCCATTAAATCGAATTTGTCACAAATTTCGACTGCTCTCAACGTAGGGCGGTAGGAACTGCCAAAGGACACTAGGTATCATGTGGAAAATAACCACGGTTCGAAACGTTTGCAGAAGGGAGATCGCAAGGGAATGTAAGGTGGAACCAGACAAAGGAAACTACATGTAAAGAACAGGCAGGGGTGGAGAAATTGGATTGACAGTTCCCGGGCTGCAAACTGGTCCCGTATGTCAGGAAATCTATAAAATGGAACGCTTCCACCCAACTTCATAAAGCCCAATCATTTTAAAACGCCAATGGCGGTAGAATTACCAGAGAGAGTTAATGTTTAACCCCAATAAAGAGCCGAGCACAAACAAGCACTTACATGTTTCCTCGATGCAGGAAACGGCGACTCCTACCCTCAGTCCAGGCCGATTCGGGGGACGCTGCAAAAAGCTGAAGGGAATCATAAAAAGGGAACCAGAGCCAATCGGTGTAGTCCGTTACTCGGACAGAGTCACAGGTGGTCCCGCCCCCCCCATGTCCCGTGATTGACACGTGACGTCCTCACTACCGTGACGCACCCGGAAGTGGAGCGCGCACCTGTGACTCTGTCCATTTTATAGATTTCCTGACATACGGGACCAGTTTGCAGCCCGGGAACTGTCAATCCAATTTCTCCACCCCTGCCTGTTCTTTACATGTAGTTTCCTTTGTCTGGTTCCACCTTACATTCCCTTGCGATCTCCCTTCCGCAAACGTTGCGAACCGTGGTTATTTTCCACATGATACCTAGTGTCTTTTGGCAGTTCCTACCGCCCTACGTTGAGAGCAGTCGAAATTTGGGACAAATTCGATTTAATGGGGAAACGACTTTTGAGTCCTTCTGGTCTAACTTTGAGAGCGGTTGACGTTGTTATACAAACCCAAGTATAGGTGTTAATGGTTTTGAGCTCCTCCGAACCATTTAGTATACCGAGAGCCTTGGTCTATTTTTCACCGATAATTTGAACGTCACATGGCTCCTATTCCCAGTTTACTCTTATTTATCATGTCTTACTGTTCGTCTGTTTCATGCCGGAATACCAACGCTATTATCTTGCTTGTGTACCATGACAGAACACTGTACTATTCAGTGTTATAGTCCGGCCCTGATTCGTTGGAGCCCCTGACGCATCACTATGGGGTGAGTTTACTAGTGACCCATGGCACTTTAATCACTGAACGCTCCCCGTGGCTTTAGGAATTAGTTTTCTTAAGGAGATACTGGTTGTTTTAGAACGAATACATATGTGCTATTTCTGCAGTAGTCTGTGTTTTTCAAACTTTCTTCACTTTTTCCCTCACTTTAAGTGCATGTGTAAAGTTTTCACAGCACTTGTTCTCATCACAATTGTACTGTATTGTACCACGAGTTTTGCCTGACATCACTTCAAGGGTTTACAGAACATGAGGCTTACAACCATTAACCTGTTATTCAATGTTGTTTTTATTATGTGCCTGTTTTTATTCTCTCTTCCAGGTGCATTTAGGTTTTTCTCCAACAAAAGTAACCACTTATTAGGGTGCTGTAAGAGTGGTAAGTGCTAAATAGGTGCTATCACTACAAGTAAGTGTGTGAACTTTTTTTGTTTGGTCCTGATGAATTGCGGTTTAACTAACCATAGCAAGAAACATGTTAACCTCTTTTAGCGCCAACTTAACTACCTTACTGCAGGGAGGCGCTTCTTTTTGGTTTTAGTCAAGAGTGGGACCCTGCTTATTAAACTTTTGTTATTTTGGGCCCGACCACTTGTTTTGAAGTTTCATTAGAACACACTACACTTAGGGCCCTCACCCGCATTACACCAACCGGCTTAAAGGAAAAAAGATCTCCATCAAAAGGCCCCGATAAGGGCGCCGATCGGGGATTGCAGCGCCGCCCCGATTCGGAGCAGACCTGATGATGAAGCATGACATCTAGCTGGCTGGATGTGTGAGGGTCTTTTTCCTAAAGGAGGAAGTTTCTCCTGACTTCACTGACTGATA
The DNA here is from genome assembly GCF_964204655.1 of Triturus cristatus. NCBI lineage: Eukaryota > Metazoa > Chordata > Amphibia > Caudata > Salamandridae > Triturus > Triturus cristatus. Next base: position 314,645,711 of record NC_140584.1, on the reverse strand, counting down.
GATCATTGTAGGCTTCCTTGTCTTATCACACCCTTTAGGAACAGCATACATCTTTATATTTAGACTTATGATTGGGCTCCGTGTGCTGGACCTCCCAAAACAGCTCTCTGTTCCTCCTCTTATATTTAAGTCAAACTAAAAGCAGGCGTAAGGAAAGTAACGATAACCGCTGTTAGCGCTACTTTTCTTATCGCTAAGCTTGTTAGTGTGCCGATTGATAATTGGAGAAATGTCGGTTAGCGACATTTCTATAGTTATTTTTGGAAGGAACGCCCACTTTGCATCTCATTAGCGATGCAAAGCTGGGCGTTGTTGTAATGGGCGCTAAGTCAGCAAATCACGCGATAAGCATGTCTTTGCTGATAAGGAGATGAAATTTTCGCTGCTTTTGCGTCCGTTTGCGGGCAAAATGTGGCGATAATTTCATCACCTTATTCCATAGCGCCGCCTTGATGATATGCCCCATAGAGAGGAGAGGTGGGACATTACTGTGGAAAAACGTATCCCAAATGTGAAAAGAGAGAAAACTGTACTTAGGAGAAAGTGAAACAGATACTAAATAGCGGGGAGAAAAATGAGGAACAGATATAGACAGAAAGTGAAAAGAGAGATGAAGAAGAGGCGAGAGAGAAGACCACCTTCTCGTTTAGAGTGCTGCGGTTGTTCTAAAACAGCCGTATATTCATATTTCCACATATTTTAGTATGACATGCTCTGTTAATACCACCTTTATTCATGGAATTACCACACATGGTTTTGGGGAGCAAAAAGGTGATAAAAACCAAAAAGCAAGAAATGTGGTGCAGTGTCCTATTACATTGTACGGCATCCTATTTCCTATTTGTGCAAAACACTAAGGCCATCGTAGGTCAATAATTGGAAACTCTCCCAAACTAGGTGGGTTTCCTGCTGCCTGACTCAAGTTTCCCGCACCTCATTCACCCCCTGGTTTCTGACAGCAGAGCCTCAATTAACTACACCATCGCAAACCCCGTACTGGCAACCTGTCCGCCCAAAGACAACTGGTTAAAGAGTTTCAGGAAATCTGATTTTGATTTTAATTGCTCAACACCGTCCCGAGTAAGAATATAGCGGTAATATCACTCATAACCTAAAAGCGTGGTAGGGACATTCCTTTTTTTTATTTTTCAGAAAGAGATTCCCGATTTGGCGGTAGCACTGAAAAATATGCCACCAGGCTACAGTGACAACTTTGCCAGAAGGTGATCCTGCTGTAGCAGCAAAAATGGACACAAGAAATGACAGGAAAACGTGAGATTCGCTGAGAAGGCACCAACTGGTTTGCTGAGATGGGGTCTCTGCTGGCAGAGAGCTTTGGCTGCCTATCAGGAGAAGTGTTAATATGGACTCCATTTGGAGTTTATACTGATTGGTAACATATTTACCACGACCAGATTTATTACCTTCACATTTTCCCAGCCTCTAAACAGTGACAAAAGAGGGAGAAGATGAATAGAGAGGGAAGCAGACAGATAGAAAGTGAGTGAACGTACAAAGGATGCATGTAACAGCTGCAAACCAACTCTGGTGACCCATTATTACAATGATTAGTTGCCACTGAATTGACTTGCCATCGCATTGATAGGGATGACAGATAATTTTAAACCCAGACTTCAATTTTAGCCCAAGAGCCATGTTGATGTAATATTTAGGTTGATGTAATGGTCTATTGATGGGAGGGACATGGTCAATGAAATGGTCAGGTTTATACAATGGTCAACCAATGCGTAGGTTATAGTCGACATACAGGTCAGGTTGATATAATGCTCTGATTAAAACAATTGTCAATGGATGAGATGTTCATGGTTGGTGTAATGGTTGTGGTCGATGAAATTGTTAGTTGATGTAAGGTCATAGTCAATGCAATGGTTAGTCAATGTGACAATCACTATTAGTTTTATGATCAGGAGGATTTAATGGACAGTCTGATGCAATGGCGAGTCGATGTGATAGCGGTCATTGGTTTAACAGTTCAATACTAATGGTCAGTTGAAGGAATATACATGGTCAATGTAACAATCCTCTAGGTGATGATCTTGGTTTATGGTTACTCAAAGTGATTGTTTCAACATAAAGGGAATTAACTTGTAGATAAATGCGAAAGAGAGTTACTGAGTAAGGCAAGAGTAAGTTGAGAAAGGGGGCATGTGAAAGATGTTTGAGATGAAAAATTGTCCTCCCGCTTACAACACACATGGACTGCTTTACTAGCACTTAACAATATTTTAACTCACTACTGCTCTTTCAAATGTATGTGAAATATTCTATTTTAGTGGAATATTGCCAGACATCAAGAGTGTCTCAGAGTGCACTTCTGTGGTCTAATGCATTTCTGAACAAGCTGTGATGAGTTCTACTGTCCTCCTCGTGCAACCTGGGCTCGGGGCCCTTTTCTTGAACACATTGTAGGACAACTGCAGCTGGCCTCACTCTGTTTCTCCTTTTAAGGAAACAAATAACATTACAAAGCATATGCAGGTGCTGACTATAAAATCTTACCCCCATAATTGAATTTATTTTCTGCCATCGATACGTAAGTGAATGCATATTTAAAGGGCATAGCAGACCAGCAGATCAAAGTTCTTAACCATGAGTGACACTATAGCACTAATAGTAAGCCTCTCTTATGATAATGTTCTCAAAATGTCTCATACTCAAGTTCTGTGCCCACCTTTAATCAAGCATGCCAAATTGGATTTGGCATTGGAATACTGGTAGTTCAACTTGTCTCTTGGAGGTACTCTAAGAAGGCATCGTCCTATTTCAAGGGAAAACAGTTCCATACCCTGGAACCACTCCATGACAAAGCTTGTTATAGAGTCTTTGGTTTCTTAAAGGATGGGGTTTTCAGGCACAGAGTGTCTGCACTGCAGAGGGACACCAAGCCTATTTGGATGATTAATTTCCCTGATAGATGTTTTGATAATTGTGACAACCATTATCAACAGATTTATGTGCTACACATTTCAGCTTCAATAATCTTCTTATTTCTAAGAGAAGCCAGTTCAAAGGGATCAAGACAAGGGTGATATCATTAGCTATTTCAGTGCATGGGATCGGATGAGCAGTGCTAAGACGGACAGCTTCAAAGGAGGAAGTGAATTTTAGATATTCCACCTAGAAGGGAGTTGCCACAGTTAAGCCTTGAGATGACATAAGCTTTTAGGGCAGTATCAAATCATCTGCTTGATGAGGAATTGTATTCATTGAAGCCAGATTTGGTACTCCTTGCTATCAAGGGTAAAATATAGACACTTCACACATTCAGCAACAGAGTATATCCAATCTAGCAGGATACTTGCATCTAGCCTGGGCAGGGTCAGAGTGGAGCAGATAAGGCATGGCCAGCTTAAGCGCTGGTGGCACCAGGTGCAACAATGTTTGTTGTTGCCTCCTAACTGTGGTGGGGGAGGTGACCACCTCCACCACAGATTCCCTCCCCACCACCATTTAACAGTGCCCCTCAAGTCTCCATAACCACTCTCTTTCAGATGCATTTGATTAGTTATATAGCGTCACTCATACCAGTGTAGGGTGTCAGAGCACTTTGCATCACACACACATTACACAGAGACAATCAATCATACGTGTGTAAATAAGTGAATAGGAAATGTTACGTAAGCCAGAGGACTACAAGGTGTAGGAGTGACATGTTATCCATACTGGTAGGCAGTATAGTTCAAGAGTGCTTGGTTTGGAGAAGCACAAATTCAGAATTAAAAACGGAACATCATAGTTGGGGGTTCTACCCAAATTAACCCTTTTTGCAACATTAATCTATGCTCTAATATATACTTTGCAGTGTGCATGCAAGTTCCTTGATGACAGTTAATAATTCATTCTGTAGTAGGATTTTAATTTATAAACCGCAAGTAACAAAAGGATGTCTCTTAGAAAAGCAGTAACAGAATGACCTATTTACATTTTATACACTTTGTGATCTGCATGGTACAGGGTCACTGCAGCAGGCATATTAACCCTCTATGCTATTTTAGGATAATTCAAAACCTCAACTAGACAAAACTCCATCTCTGTCCAGGGAGAACATTAATCACCAGAGTTATTTTGACATTTTTATTTTTGTGTGGAAATTGCTGGAGGCAAGGAATGCCGCAGCAGGTGCTTTTAAAATAAAAAGAAACTTGCAAACTTGGTGCCCCCTGAAGGGAGCACTGGGTGCGGTGGCACCAGTTGCACCACCCTAGAGCTGGCCCTGAGTTAAGGGTTGAGATGAGATGGGGAGAGTTAGGTTTGAAGTGCTATAGCAGCATGCATATTGGGGGAATTACAGTGATTTGGCAAGATCGGCAATGTCATCAGCTGCGGAGAATTTCAGGTATAGCTGAGTGTCATCTGTGGAGAGATGAGACAATATTTTTGAAAGCCTTAAGAACGAGCTGAGAGGTTCCAAATATCGATTAAAGAGCACTAGGGAAAGTACCAGAACTCTGGAAAAACCTTGCTAAAGAGGGTAGGGACTTGTGAGCAAGTTTACCAGTTTTATATACTGGGAGTTATTAGTCAAATATAAGAGACAACCATTGTTCCATGATCTTCAGAAATGTGGCAAGGCTGAGCGTCTCAAATGCTGCTAATACGATAAGAAGAATGAGGAAACATAAATTGCCTTAGACTAGAATGTGTAGCACATCATCCACTATTTTTAGCAAACCAGTCTCTATTCTGAAACCAGGTCTGAAGCTCGATTGGAGAACTTCGAGGCAGTGCTTAATTTGAGCTGGTGGTTGCCAGTGGGGTCGAGCAGCCCCCTCTGTTTTGGGACCAGCACTCATTTTCCTCATTGGATGTTTACTGAGAGCAAAAAATGGAAAAACAAACAGAGTGGAAAGATGGAGGAAGAGAAGGACAACAAAACATCATATAGAGAAAAGGCTGGAACCTACAAGAGGGTGACAAAGGTGCAGGGAGTGTCTAATATTTGATGGAAGAGGACTAGGGTGAATTATAGACTGCACAGCCTTGATCGGGGACCTCTAAGCAGAGCTTTGGGCACTGGTCAGTCAGTGTAATATACTGATGGTTTTAGATCGGCGATGATGGCAGGACGTTTTGCTCCTGATAGCTTAGGGAAACATTTGTGTGAATCTAAAGGTTAAGGGATTGTTGAGTATATCAGATTTCTTGTAGGTAAGAAAGAGTACTAGCTTTCTTGTTTAATCAGAAAAGAGGATTAAGAGTCTTTCACAGAATTCATTCAATTCTGTAATATTTGTAGTTACAGGGGGGGTGATGAGCTTCTTGACTATCTGGAAAAGTTCCCCTGGGTGTTTTTTGCAAATTAATCTCTAACTTAAAGAACATTGTCTTGCTTTCCCAAAAATGTGTTTTTGTAGGCTTTGCACTTAATATATATATTTTTAGTGCTGTTGTGTATGGGTTTTTATACCATAATCTTTTTCTGTTATAACTTTCCTCACTTCATGAAATTCTTAGGAGAAGAAATATGCTTGTTTTTGTTGTTCAGTCTTTTTAGTTTTTGAATGGAGAGTTTGTTTATAATGTTATGTTATGTTATTGGAGCTTGTAACTCGCACGGATACTTCAAGGAGTGTCCCAGCACGAGCATTGAGAGGCGAAGAAGGGCCAGTTTGATAAAGATAAACGTTTTCAGTCTTTTTTTTAAGAGAGTGTGGTCCTGAATGCTATGAAGAGCAAATAGAAGTGAATTCCAGGCCGTAGCAGCCCTAAAAGCAAGAGAGCTGCCACCCATTATTTTAAGATGAAAGCGAGGTATGTGGGCTAGGAGCTGAGAGGCTGAACGAAGCTGTCTAGCTGGAGTATAGAACATCAAGTGTTTCCCTAAATAGATTGGACCGAAAGCGTGCAGGGCACAATGCGCCAGGACCAGGGCTTCAAACTTAACTCGTTCGGCTCTAGGCAGCCAGTGAAGTGTGCGCAGATGCTGTCTTACACTGATTTCTTATTGGGATGTTAAAAATAAGCCTGGCCGCAGCATTCTGGACTACCCGCAGTCTGTTAAGCAAGTAGCCCGGTAGGCCGACGTACAAAGCATTGGCATAGTTGATACGCAAAAGCATCAGGGCCGAGTAACTGTTTCCTTGGCTGTCCTAGGGAGGAGTGGGATACATCTTCTGAGGAATTTGAGTATCCCAAAGCAGTTCCCGGCAAGTTTCTTGATCTGAGTGGAGAAAGACAATTTCTCTTCAAACCATAGCCCAAGATTCTTAGCGGGTTGCCCCATTGAAGCAGGCATGGCATATTCAACCGGCCACAGTGCTTCCCTAAACTGGGGGTAGGGGGGAAACTGCCATAAAGGAACATTTCCGATTTGTCATCGTTGCATTTTAATTGTGCAGAGGAGAGTCAATGGAAGTCTGCTGTCAGACAGTTTTTTCCAGAGGAAGTGGAACACTCGGATTTTCCCCAAGTAAACAGCAGCTGTGTGTCATCGGGGTATGCAATGATTTTGGCTCCAAGCTCTTCTGCCAACTGAATCAAGGGAGTGACATATATGTTGAAAAGAAGGGGGCTCAAGGAGGACCCCTGCGGCACCCCAGTAGTCACTATCTGAGGGGGGGAAGCGAACGGGGGGCGTCATACCTGTTGCGTGCGACCCTGCAAAAATGATTTCAACCAACTCCAGGCAGCACCTGAAATTCCTATGCCCGCAAAGTGATCTAGCAGCAGAGAGTTGGGAACGGTATCAAATGCTGTCGAGAGGTCCAGCAAAATCGGAGCTGCCCTGCCCCCAGAATTCAGGCATTCCTGAATGGCTTCAGAGACTTCTACAAGAGCCAACTCAGTACTATAAGAGTCTCTTAACCCAGATTGGGACGGATGCATTCATTACTGTATTATAATGGTCTGTTTTCTTGATTGTTTAAAGTTCCCTAATGAAAACCAATAGCTTAGAAAGAGATTTTGTAATTTATCAATGTCTTAGAGATTTTTTATCCAGACCTCAGGTTTTTAATTTTGATAAGTATTATAGGTTTTCGTGCAATGAAGGACGACAGGGACTAGTAACTGGTCCAACTGGTCCACAGAAATTGGCTGCTCTGTCTCTCAGATATCTTTTTTGATAAACTAGGAGGGCTTGATAGTGTCTTTCACATGGTTAGGTGACGAGCACAGTAGTTTTAAATTATTGCTTGTGAAAACATGGGCTAGGATACCCTGTAGGCCCTCAGGTAGAAACATTCCATTTGGTAAACAGTAAATAGCGACAATTAATAATTGGTCCGAGTCCGAGGAACCTTGGCCGATGCCCGGTGGAGCTGTCCTATGCAGCTATGGAGGAGTTTGGCCCTGGTTCACCCCCTCGGCCGTCACCTACCCAGCCGGACATCTGACATTGTTTTCCTCACCTCCCTGTTACGTTTCCTTCCCTCTATCTTTCCCTGATGTCTATACTTGGATTCTGTAACTGAAGTAATTATGTAATCTTTAACTTATATATGATTGTTTTACTGAATGTTTCGGGAAATATTTTGCACTATATGACAAACTGAACTAGTGGGGCCTTCTACCCGGTATCTGACTTTGATTGTTTACTCCATGCTGTTTTACAATGTTGACCTCAACTGTTCTAAGTTCATGCATGCTTTTGCCTCTGTGAACAGTGCTCTGATACCCGCAAGGGTCATGTTCGCGCTTTATAAAACTTTTCAAATAAATACTAAATAAATAACTTGCTGATACTCATGTAAAGCACTCTGATACCTACGGTCTAGACATCGCTATATAAAACTTTGCAAATAAATAAATAATAAATGACGATTTATTATTTCTTAAAAGGTATGTACTAAAATATATTTGGTAGAAGTGTTTGCAGTTTGTGAACCGACTTCTACCGAATCCATAGGTATTTTGTGAATCAACCTATTTACTAACAGGGCGGTTCACAAAATACCAAATAGTAGTGGGTTGCAATTTGATCAACTCATTAATATGCATGAGGAACATTGCAAATTGCAATCCACTATGATTGGCTTTCATGACAGGCATGGTGGCCTGATGGGGTCAGCAGACCACCTTACGTGTGATTGCTTTTAAATAAAGCATTTTTTTAAAAACAGCCCTTTTTCATGAAAAGAAAACGGGATGCGTTACAGAAAAATACAATGGGGTCAGCAGACCACCTTACGTGTGATTGCTTTTAAATAAAGCTTTTTTTTTTAAACAGCCCTTTTTCATGAAAAGAAAATGGGATGCGTTACAGAAAAATGCAATTTACACAAACTTTTTTAGGAGCAGATAGTGGTCCCAAAGACCATTGCCTGCTGCTAAAAAAAGTTTTTGTCAATATCCACGAACAGGAACGCATCCTCTGAAGACCTCTTCCCATTTGCGAATGACTTACCACCTCCTTTGAGGAGGTGGTAAAATGGTAATGATTTGCGACCGGAGTTTGGTTGCTAAACATTAATAAATACTTTAAGGAACCAGTATCTGGAAGGTACGCCCTTAACACAATCTTTCCAAATAGCAATTCGATATCTATTGTCAAACCGAAATGGTGATTTGGTAATGTGATACCAAATCTAAGTTTGGGTTTTGTAAATACCTAAATGTTATTTTGTGGTTGCAAAGGCTCTAATTATACAGATCAAAGCCTTTCTGACCTTGAAATGCTTTTGTACTTGAGGGCCATAGCATTTTGAGATGCCACCATGTAAGCTGCAATCACTCATAAAATGTAATTTATAGTTAAATTTGTTTTGTCTGCTGTCTGCTAGGTTGTCAATCATTTGTTCACCAAATAATGAGTTAGCACTTGGTAGTTAGAGATTATTTGCAAACTTGTGGGTTATATTTCTGAGGTTTTCACCTTGATGGACAGGCATTGAATGGAAAGCAACTGATAAGTTGTCAAAGGTTTATATTGAACGGATGCTTTCTTTATCTTTATGACACTTCCTGATGCTCTAGGAGTATTATTGAGCAAGATGTTATGGGGGTGGGGGAAGGACAACAGGAGTTCTATTGCTGGTTGAGATGCCTCCAGTAGCAATGTGAGACTAGGTCCTCTGTGATTAATAGGTTTGTGATTTCTAAATGAGGCTTGGATGCAGATATACAGTTTAGTTGGTTACTCATATACCCCGAGGGTTCAAATAGTGCTCGTCTTTAATATGCAAATGCTCCAGCTGACACAAAGCAGATTGCAAATATCAATATTCTCCTTCAACTAGACCATTGAACATCATCATCCCCTTCCATTACTCTAACCTAATGGATTTAGAGGTGTCAGCTCTGGGAAGATCAACTGAACATCCCTATTTGATCTCCATACAGAACTCCCCACTCTCATTTTCATCACTGAATCTGATTGATCAATACTGCTGGTTATTGCTAATGTGCCTCATCAAATTCCTTCCCAACTAATTGGCTTTCCCTTGTTAACTTTCCTTAATTTGTACACCTCTAAATGATTCCATCTCTAATCAACTAGGTGAGCAGCTATCTTTTAAAGTGATTTATATAGACTTTGGAAAGTCTGCTTGCTGGACTAATCTTTCATTTATCGTGTAACTCATCAACACTATGATGCCAATTCCGATCCTGTAAAACCCGGTTACAAATGGTCGTACGGAGTGTTTTCTCCGTACGACTCGTACCCGGGAATTCCACTGTACAAACCAGCAAGTACGATTCGTACAGAAATACCATTTCCGTATGAATCGTAAAAAACACCGTACGGCTAAAAAATACATACAATTCCGATCCTGGACAGCGGGTACGCGATGTCCGCACGGAGTCAGGCAGCGTTTTACGGACCAGCAAGTACGATTCATACCTACAGCACTCCGCACGGCTATATTTTTACGGGAGCCAAAAAGTGCCGGAAAAGCTAAGTATGCTGCGGTGCACGAGGAAAAGGGGGGCCCGCTACGCGACGGACACGCCATCACCCACATCGTACGTGTCATCATGTACGGTGCGTACCCCAACATGGCATATGTACGGCCCGTACCCCCCACCCCCCGTATGTACGGCGCGTACCACCCAAACCTCCATATGTACGGCGCGTACTCCCCACCCCTGTATGTACGGCACATACCCCCCACCCCCCATATGTCTGCACCGTACCCCAGGCATACCCCCCACCTGCGTATGTCCACACCGTACCCCAGGCGTACCCCCCACCCACGTATGTCCGCACCGTACCCCAGGCGTACCCCCCACCCGCGTATGTCCACACCGTACCCCAGGCGTACCCCAATCCTCGCGTATGTACGGTCCACACATACGCGAGGATTGGGGTACGCCTGGGGTACGGTGCAGACATACTCGGGTGGGGGGTATGCCTGGGGTACGGTGCGGACATACGCGGGTGGTGGGTACGCCTGGGGTACGGTGCAGACATACGCGGGTGGGGGGTACGCGCCGTACATACAGGGGTGGGGGTACGGGCTGTACATACGGGGGGTGGAGGGGACGCGCCGTACATACGGGGGGTGGGGGGTACGTGCCGTACATATGGGGGTAAGGGGTACGTGCCGTACATACGGGGGTGGGGGGTACGGTGCGGACGTACGCCGGAGGGGTGGGAGGCTGGGGGGGCCGTGCGACTCGTACCCCGGGCACAAGTGTACTCGGGGTAGGGCTCGTACAAAGTTCGGTCCGTACGGTGCCTTTTCCATGCGCTTGTGTTTTCGGACGGGCGGCACGGATCGTACTTGCACGCTTGGACTTCAGTTTTACGATTTGTATGTAAAACTGTCCGGGGACGTCTCGTTAACTTTTTTCCAAGGCGATTCGTATGTATTTTTGACGTACGAATCGTACTTCACCGTTTGTACGGATACGAGTCGTATGGGAGAAAAAAACACAGGATCGGAATCGACACCAAAGTGTCTTTTCAATCCATTTTGTTTATTTCATTATTTGCACACAGTGCATCATGCAGCAGAACAGAGCCTTCCACAGGCCATCCATGTATGTATGGATGTATGTGTGTAAGTATGTAGTTATGTAGGTATGTATGTATGTATGTATATATGTAGCTATGAACGTTTATATGTATACATATCCTATCCTATTCCTTTAGGAAGCTAGTAAATTGGCTATAACTTTCCTTTAGGGGAATACATCTTGGTAACTGTTCATTTGTAGGCCACTACGTACACCACTGATTCATCTATATATTATAGCCTATTCCCAGAAACAATGAACAGGAGCACTCTCTTTACATTGTCTACCCTACCTCTAATTCTACCCCTATTATGCAGTCTCTCTCCTCTAATCAAGATGTGCATCTCGGAGCTCACAGGTAACTCCACCCCTCTCATTCAAACTACAGGCACATATACTTATTCATTAAAACCATGGCTGCCAGTCACCACAGGACTCCACCAGGATTTGCTACTAGCCTAAAATGCATAATATTTAAAGTTAAATCTATCCCATTCCCCCTACCTCTTTTTCATCACAAAATCTTTTTTCTTCCACATAGTCTATCATTTGATATCCTAGTCTGGGTCACTGATATAAGATCGATACATACAATATCAATACTAAAACTACTATCACAAACTAGCAAACAGAGATAAGAAAGTATGTATACATAAATTAATAAAAAACTATAAGCTCACCCAAATAGTGAGTAAAAATATACCTAATGACATCACCCTCTACAAACTACCAACAAATTAACATTTAAAATGAAACTGAATTTGTTTTTTTATCCAACAGAAAAGAAATCACCTGCTCCACTAAACAGAACATACAGGTAAGTACACAAAATAGAAGTAGTTACATGATTTTACATGTAAATACCAATTGTACAAATTTTAAAATATTGTATATATTTATATTATTACACTACTTTCAGATACAATGACATAGGCAGCAAAATGCATAGCATGTCATAAATTAAAGCTGTTACTAAATCACTAAATCACATGAGCTACACCTACAGCCAATAAAGTGCATCAATAGAAAATATACATTGTAAGTGTACCACATATTATTCTAATGCATGTTATTTAAGGACATCTACAAAAGTTGATGTTGTAATTCATGTAAGAGAGCACAACCACCCCCTAAATGTAACGAAAATAGAAGTAATGTAGATATTGCAGGATAAGACAGTAAAGCACTAGCTCCCAGGAACATACAAAAAAAATTCTTATAGATATGTTGCATAAAGCCTCCGAACACATCACAGGCCATCCACTGCCTATATTCACTTTAACATGTTTAATTTCACAAACTAAAAAAGAAACCAGTGATACTCATCCTGCCCCAAGAAGATACCAAGAAATAGAAATACCTGAACATCTAACAATGAAACATCATGAGAAACCTTGCCTTTTACATGACAACTCAAATAATGAGAAACAAATCCTAATATTCTCTACAGAAAATAACTTACTAAAACCAAGACATTGTCAAACCTGGATGATAAATGGGACCTCCAAAATGTGTCCCATATCATTCACTCAGATATTCACCATACATGGTATATCAAAACACAAATATTCCTTTTATATATTCCCTCACTACCTAAATAAAGCAGCACTTACTACTACCTATTAAACCACATTAAACACTAAACAAATAACTATTACCCACAAAACATAATCACAGACTTTGAGCAGGCCATGATTCAAACCGTTTAAAAAAAATTCCCCACACAGCCATACATGGCTGTGCTATCATTTCAATCAAAGCATGTGGCAACACATACAACAATCTGCACAATGTGTAGAATCTTCGATAAACAGTCAATTTACCTTTGAAATAAAAACATGATAGCACTAGTCTATGTCCCTGTGACTGCGGTAGCTTGTCACAACAATTTACTAATAGAGGGCCCTTTCTCCCAACAAAATGTAGTCAAACTAAGCCCCCAAATGGATTATTTCGATGACACTTGTGTTGGCAGACTGCATGGCTCTGGACACAGATGCCAACTCAAATTCCAAATACCATGATGGAATGTCTATGACAGCACCTTGGCATAGGAAATTTAAAAAAAACAATGTAGTGAAAGAATGGCACATTGCCTTTCAATACACACTAGGCAGAACCCAACCTACACTCTATAAATGTATAGAAGCCTTACAAAATTAGAAAAGCTACCAACAACTATGAATGGAGAAATCTATCAGCCAAATTACCCCTAAACTTAGCAAACAACCCAAAAGAATCTGGGACATGCTACGATTTAAAGTCAAACTCTTTATAAGTAACAAAGAAGTAGATTACTTAGAAATGATAGCCAAACGCAAATGATAAAATAAATAGAAACCTAACCAATGTACCCAAAAACCTCTAAAACAAAATGACAAATCATTTTGTTTTCATAATCAATAATAAATATATTTTATTACATCTGTCTAAAAATTAAATAAAATTCCAAAGTTGATTAAAACTGAGATAAAGATCTAAAAATTATTGAAACAAAAAATGTAACCACCCCAACCAAGAAACTAAAAAACAAACTCAATCTATCACATAAATTAATTGCAACACATAAACCACACAATTCCAAAAAACAATCACATAATATTTACACAAACAATAGTATCTCACATTTCCCACCACAAAGAAAATAAATAAAAATAAATAATATAACTTTCTATTCTGTAGCTGCAGATCTTCCTCTGTATCCACACAGGCAAAAATATTAGTCCACCAAAAATGTGAAAAATATTGTCCAACAACCCCCAGAAAAATGCTAAAATAGAACAAATCAAATAGAGATCCCTTGAATTAATCCAAAGTATCTAGGAACCATCAAAACCAGAAAAAGTGTTAAAAGAAAAACTCCTCAAGTCCCCCACCCCCAGAAAAGGGAAATCAAAGAAAAAGCATTGGTTTATTAAAAACCAAAATTGATTTCCTTTTTTAAAAAAAAAGAAAATTTCCAATGCTCATAGGTGCGTAGAAAAAACCTGTAAAGGAAATAAGAAAACCCACATGCAATACACATGACATTCCCAAAAATACAGATTCATCACACTTAGGACCTTATAATGAGTTTGGCACACCTCTCGAAGCACTGCGCTGGCAGGAGGACCGCCAAGTCCATGGTGCACCAACCCGCCAGATTCGGAGTTGAGTCCAGGGTGGGAAGCGGTGCTGCAGCGGTCCCACTGCAAGTCTGTGTTTGGCTCATAGGAGAGCATGGTATGGTGCAGGAACAGCGGTGCAATTCCAGGGGGGACAACATGTGCACCCCCAGATGTACCCCCCAGGCCCAGAAGTGGCAGAAGTTTCATCCCCGTCACCCTTTTCATGGAGGGGTTACCCTAAATGCAACTCAGATTATGCTAGTGGGTGCCGTAGCTGCACCACTAGCATATTCCTGTCGCTTTTGGCTGTGCCACCACAGCAAGTTCCTAAATCCCAGTAGAGGCAGTGCTCCTGTAGCAGTCCCACTGCTACACTCGAAGGGCGGCAGAAAAAAAGACAGCTAAATTAAACTGAAACACAGACTATCTACCCATAGAAATGAAAGGCAAATATTACAAAAATCCAAAATAAATGAAAAATAAAAAAATTATTAAAGATTTAAAACATGTCAAACAATGTAACAAATGTTAAAAAATTGTAAAGTATAAATTAAATATTAGTATGAAATATATGCAATTATTTAATTTATGCCGAAAAAACATTTGGCAAAATGATGTTGAAAATATGTCTTTGAAACTATCTAAGAAATGTTGAAAAAATGTTAAACAATGGAGAATAAAAGTGGAAAAAGTACAACATACAACAGTATTTAAATATGATTTGAATTTGTTATTTAATAAAACATCATTAAAATGTTTTATTTGATTCACTATATATCGATGTTTTTTTCAAAGTTGAAATATATGTTTAAAAAAGTGTAAATATAGTTAAACAACTGTTTTTTAATTATATTTCTAAACACCATCAAAACTAATGAAATTATACAAACTATTTCTGGAACATACAAATAAAATTCAAACAAAGGATTTCAGGCTAAAATCATAAAATAAAAAATCACACTGCAACATAAACAATTTTTGTAGTTTAAAAATGCTTTATTGAGAAATATATATGAACAACGTGCAATTACATCAAACAAAAGTACTCATCTGAAGGAAAATATAATGTACTGTAAGGTTGAGCCAGTGAGTATCCAACAGCTATGTAGTATCATAAATGGATGATAATTAAACCATTATATTTTAAGGAGGTTCGTAATTACAAACTTTAGAAACAGGTCGAGTCATGCGTCTAGATAAAAATAAAGCAAGGTGTGAGTATAGTAAATATTTTTTAATTTTTAAAGTAATAGAAGTGGCATGAGCTCGATCTAAATGGTGATGATGACATAACAGGTTCCACCATGCCATATAGGAAATTTTAATTGTATCTTTCCAATTAGAGGTGAAAATTTGAAGAGCTAAGGCAAACAGTGAGTCATCAAATCTTCCAACCAGACTTTGGGAAGTCCAAAGGAGGGGAGGTACTGCCCAAAAAGATGATGTGTAACATCAAACGGAAAAGACACGGATAAAATATCATTCAGTTAAGGCCAATCTTGCAACCAGAACATTTTAACAAGAGGGCAATTGAAAAACATATGGAAAAAATCACTCTTATCATGAGCACATGACCAACAATTAGTATTAGGTGAAGCTTTAAATTTGTACAAGCTTGTGGGTGTGATAAATAGGTGAAACTTTAAATTTGTACAAGCTTGTGGGTGTGATAAATAGTCTGTTAGAGAAATATTATAGTGTTTTTGTTGTGCTTGCTGAAGATGACGAGGTATGAATCTTGGCCCATATCGATTTACAAGTATGAGCTGAAAATTCTTGATGTATTTCTAATTCCCATACAAGCTCTATTTTAGACTTTGAAAATAATTTAGAGGAACCAAATAATATCTTGTATATGTTGGAGGCCTTTACTTGAGTGGCATATTTGTGAGATATATGATATTTTCCTTGTATATCAGAAAAATCTAATAAGGAGCCTTTAGAGAAAAGTTGTCCGACAACAATAATGCCTTTGTTAATACATGCTTTCCACCCAAGAATTCTATTATTTAATTTAATGTTTGTACTATTCCAGATTGGGGTTTGTAAAATATTTTCAGAAATGGAATTTGAGGAAATGATCAAAGGTTTGCTAACAGCTATAGAGTGGGTAAGAATTGGTTAAATAAAACCTTTTGGAGGTTGATTAATACGGATCACATCTTTGAAAACAAAAGGAGAGAATTGTGCAATTCTAGTTGTCCCCAAAACTGTGGATGAGTCCATGTGATTTTTAGAAAGGGAGACCCAAATGTGTTTTAATGTGAAAGCCGAATGGT
This sequence comes from Triturus cristatus, assembly GCF_964204655.1. NCBI lineage: Eukaryota > Metazoa > Chordata > Amphibia > Caudata > Salamandridae > Triturus > Triturus cristatus. The sequence goes on along the minus strand of NC_140584.1, from coordinate 314,629,405 downwards.
ATGTTCTAATATTAGGAAAATTAATCCGACCGAGGTCTTTAGGTTGTTGAAGTCGAGCTAAAGCAATGCAAGGTTTACGTTTGTGCCATAAAAATTGAGTGGAAAAACGGTTAATAATTTTAAAGAAGTTATGTGGGAGAGATATAGGGAGCATTGATAAGTAGAAATTAACAATAGGTAATAACATCATTTTAATTGTGGCCAATCTACCCCACCAGGAAAGAAAAAGGGGAGACCAACCATCTATTAGTGCATTAATTTTAGTCATAATCTCATTCCTGTTGATTTTAATAGTGTCCTTAATATTTTTAGCATAAAGAATGCCTAGGCATTTAATACCTTTTGAACTCCATTTGAAAGCAGAGTCTTTAAACATATGAGGGAGACATTCAGCGGTAACACTTCTGATTTATCAATATTAAATTTATAACCTGAGACAACTGAGTATGTGTTCAATATTGAAAAGAATTCCGGCAGAGATGTAGTGGGGTTAGATACATATAATAAAATATCGTCTGCATATGCAGTGAACTTTATATTCACATTTTTTAACGGAAAACCAGGAAAAATGGGAGATCTCCGAATTCTTTCCAAAAAGGGTTCTAATTAGGGGTGGGCGGAATTTGCGTAATCGCGTTACGCAAATCTCCGCGAAACGGTAAAAAATCTCCGCGAACATGCAGAAATTCCGCGAACACGCGGAATTGCTTGTTTGCGATACTTTTTTCCTGTTCGCGATCGCTGTTTGCGTGCTCGGGGTGAAATATCTCGCGAACACGCATATTGAGAACGCGAACAAGCAAAAAATTTCGCGAAGTTGCGGAACGCAGATTTTTGGGCAATTTCGCGTTCTCCGCGGAACGCGAAATTACCCAAATTTCGCAAATTCCGCGAACGGAACGGAATTTGCTGCCCAGGCCTAGTTCTAATGCTAAAATAAACAATAGGGTAGACAATGGGCAGCCCTACCTAGTACCTCTGTGGAGGGGGAAGTATTTGGATTCTTTACCCTTGACCCAAATAGATGTAGAAGGATTAGAAAATAATAACTTAATGTATTGGATAAAGTGGGGACTAACACCATGCCATTTTAATGTACCAAACATAAATTCCCAATTTACTTGATCGAAAGCCTTCTCGGCATCCAGTGTTATGGCTGCTAAGGGAGAGCTGAGTTTGGCCGCTAAATGAATAATGTTAAGAAAAGTTCTTGAGCTATCTGAAATGGATCTTCCCTTCACAAAACTGGACTGATGCATAAGGACTAAATCAGGAATAACAGAGTTAATCGGGAGGGCCACTAATTTAGCAAAAATCCTGCAATCCGTATTAATCAATGAGATAGGTCTATAATTACTACACTGAGAAAGATCTTTAACTTTTTTAGGGATTAAACATAACGTGGCCTGAGTGAAAGAACCTTGTGTACAACTAGTGCTCAAAAAATGATTAACAAGAGATAAGAATTTAGGAATTAAAATATATCTAAAGTGTAGATAAAAGCATAAAGTAAAGCCATCAGGTGTTTTATCTTTGGGAAGCTCATTTATGTCAATTAATAATTCTTGTTCAGATAAGGGTGTATCCAGGGAAGATAAATCTACCGTTTTATTGAGCTCTTTTGGGATTGATTGAATAAAGGTATCTAATTGTTCAGTGGAGGGAGATGATTCCGGGGTATATAGACTTGTATAATGGTTTGTAAAGGATTCTAAAATTTATAAGCCACTAATATTCCAGACTCCAGATGGATCAGTGATGGCAACAATCTTACATTTCTGTTTTTTAATTTTAAGATCATTTGCCAAGGATTTACCTGCTTTGTTATGACCTCCATACATTTTTGCCTTAAAATGAAGTAGGGTACCACAATCATTATCCCAAGATTGTTTGTTTTATTGCAACTTAGACCTAATAAGTTTAGATAAAGTATCGCTTTTATTGGCGGAAAAATACTCGTGTTCCAAAATTTTAATCTGTTCTAAGAGTTGTTTAGAATCTTTGAGAAGTCTTTTCTTTTTTCTAGCTACAAAGTCTATTATAAAACCTCTTTCGTAGTTGCTTTGAAAGCGTCTCATACACAATTTATCTGTGTATCTGAGGGAAGGTTGTTTATGAAATATTCCTGTAGAAAAGCTGTGAATTGTTCTGCTGATCCAATTAAAGGGATTTAATAAATCTCCATCTACGATTGGAGGAAACGGGATTAGGATAACCAAAATCAACAATAATGGTTGCATGATCAGAAATAAGAATTGATCCTATTTCTGCATGTGTTAAAAATTGAAGAGTGTGTTGGGTAAAAAATACGTAGTCTATTCTGGAATAGGACATATGAATGAGAGAAAAGAATGTGAATTCCAAAACATCGGGGTGAAGTGCTCTCCATACATCAATCAACCGTCTAGCAGAGATGGCTTTGTTGAAGGATCTATGCACTTTAGTGGGGACAAATTCGGTCTGTGACATGCGGTCTAAAAATGAAGCCATAAGTTGATTGGAATCACCACCAACTATCAAGTTTTCGGAGGTAAGAGTGGACAACATAGAAGAAAAGTTATTCCAAAACATTAGATCCACTCCATTTGGCCCATATATATTGCAGATCGTAAATTTTGTATTATTTATGATCACTTCTAGGAGAAGCCACCTTCCAGCATCATCTTTGAATTTGTTTATCAATTGAATATTTAACGATTTGTGAAACAATATAAGAACGCCATTTTTGTTATTCACAGCAGGGGAACTGAAAACATTCCCAACCCACTGTCTCTTAATAGAATTTATGTCTTGTTCTTTATGATGTGTTTCTTGTAACAAAGCAATTTGACAGTTCAATCTTGACAAGTGAGTCAAAACTCTTTGTTTTTTAACCGGGTTACGAAGACCTTTAACATTCCATGACACCATACATAAGTTACTCATGAGGATAAAGATAAGAACATTTCAAGATTAAAATTGTAAAACTTTTCACATAACATAAATGAGTTCTAGAATATATGCATGACTTAGTCAACCAAAACAAAAATAATAGCAGACAATACAGATCTGAATATGCTTAAAAACTGAGACACATAAAGCTGATATTTAAGTGAAGGAATTGAGAAAATGGGAGGAGAGAAGTAAAAAAGTGAACAAAATACCCAACAGACTTACCAGGACCGATTCGGTCAAATAGAAAATAGTAAAAGACCACAAGAACCACCTTAGAAATGAAAAAGCTCACCATATCAGATTGTAAAAAGGGGAGTAAGGCAAGAAGAAAAATAGCAGAGGTAAGAATTGGGAGAAAAATTAGGAGAAAAAAGGAGAACTTAGGGGCTCATTACTATGGCGGGCGGACATTAGTCAGCCCGCCATCGTTGCGGTTCTGGGACTGCCCACCAGACATGTGGCGGTCCCACCACTGTGATTAGTATGCGCCCACCATATTGGCGGGTACATCCTGGGCTTTTGACATTGTGGGCGGTGCTGCTGGCTGCAGCAGCGCACGCAATGTCAAAAGTGCATGCACAGCATTTCCATGCACTATGTGGCAGGCACCACGCTGTGCCTGCCACTTGGTGCATGGAAATGAGGGGGTACCATGGGTACCCCCCAGTGCAGCAGCACACCCCAAGGGGGGCCCACAACGGGCCCCCAATCCCCGCCAGCCTTTCCATGGAAAGGCCTTTGTTTGCCCACATCCTGATTTGGGGGACGGTGCCTGCTAGGCACCTCCACCATTCCAGGTGCCCTGTACCCTCCGCCAGACAATCAGGGCGATTGCCTTTGGCGGTGAAGCGGCAGTTTCCGTCGTCCGCGGTACCCACCGGCATGCTAATTTGGCGGTGGGTAATGCACTTCGTGATGGCGGCAGCACAGCCACTGCTGGCCCGGCAGTGGTTATCCCTCCGCCATTATAATGACCCCCATAGTCTCCTCTGAGAAATATATATAGAAAAGATGACAAAAAACCAGAGGACTTTAGCCATAGTGATCAGAAGCAGAAAGGACAATAAAGATGAAAGGGGGGGGACAAAAAGGAAAGACACCGCTCCATTGAGGAACACCAAGAATAAACGATTGAACTATCCACATATAATGGAGGTACGATATTAATGAAATAGGAGTTGAACAAACAGAGTGCAAGGGGACTTACCATACATTGGGAAGACAATATAACCAATTTAAACATGGACGACGGAGCTGATGTACGATGGGAATACAGACAACATCAGACACAGTATGAATGGGAACCTGGGAAATAAAACAAGAGAAAGGAGCATTTAGGTTTTACTTAGATCCATTTCATCTACTTTGTGCTTATGTATGAAGTTCTTAAGTTCCACAGGATCCTCAAAGGTAATTGTTCTTTCTTTATATGTAACTTTGAAAAGACATAAATGTATAAGGCCATAACGAGCATTCATAGATCGAAGCATAGGTCTGAGGTCCAGAAATTCTTTCCGGCTATTGGCTGTGGGTTTTGAAACATCTTTTTGAAAGAAGATTTTGCGACCTGACGAAAGCATCTGTTTAGGTTGTTTGGCTGTAGCAAGAGTCGCTATTAAGTCAGAATATAAAAGAAAGTAGGCAATGATTCCTCGTGGTCTGTTTGAGGCTTCTGCGTTACGAGGACCTATCATGTGTGCTCGCTGGATATTAAGGTCTACAGATTTTGATAAACCAACAATTTGTGAAATACGGATCTTCAGAAAAGAAATCATGTCATTGCCTTCAGATCCTTCCGGAATACCATAAACTCTTAGGTTGTTACGTCTATTTTGATTTTCCAAATCTTCAGTTGCTTTTTTCAAGTAAGCAACCTCTTTAGATAAAACATTCACTTTAGTGACAACATCTTGCGCATCACTAATTCTTTGTTCAATGTCAGTGAGTCTTAAGTCCAAACCAGACCATTTCTCTTCAATTCTTTGAAGTGTTGCAGTGGTATCTTCCATAAATGGACGAAAACTTTTCTCAATTCATCCATAATATCATCTAAGGTCAAAGGTAGAGGTGATTTATTTGGAGAAGAAGGATCCTTTTTAGCCCTTTTATTAGTGTTGCTAATGGTTTCTTTGCGACCAGTAGCGCTGGAACCAGAAGAGCCTTGAGATTTATTTGTATTTGTAAATTCCATTTTCGAGGCAGACAGGAATAACTCGGCCTCTTAATGAGGATATTGTTAAAAAAGCAGAAGATTATCTCTGAGCGTATAAGAATAAGCTCTAAAATGAGAGAAAGGTCATAACAAAGCAATAATTCTATCAATCTTGAGGTAAAAAGTTTTCCTGTTGAGGCAACTCTTGAGGTGAAAACAAAATGGTGGCCAAAAATAGAACGTTCCAGAATTGGGAGGAAAAGGTACACAAGCTCTCAGTTTGATCGTATAATAGTTATGCAAAAATCCTTTCCACTCCTGGGGCTTTCAAATCTGCTTACAGACACATTTCTAAAAATAAAGCATGCTTCAAGTAAAGACAGTTCTCCTCAAAAAAGAAAAAGATTCTTCCATGCAAAAAGAAGTAATATCCAGGTAGTCAAGAAAGCCGCATCCTTCAATGCAGAGCAATTCCAATGAGATTCTCATATTCTCAAAGCAATGCTGTCTGTTTGTAGTATGGGTACAGCATATGCTCCATCGGATAAGGAGAATGAGAGCTCAGACTCTCAAAATGGCGGCCGGGACACAGAGCGCCACAGGACCAAAGGAGAGTAAAACTAGAAAATTAGACCAATTTAAGGCCTAAGAACCTGCCAGTCTTGCAGTGTTGCAGTCCTCGGATCACCACCGCGACTTCACCATAGTCGTAAAAAGTCATAATAAGGCCCTTAGAAAAAGGCAAATGCCTCTGAGGATTGTTTTTGTGCGGAAGATGTTCCTTCCTGCAGAAAAACAATCCTGACTCCAATGCAGGCACCTTCGCACCATGGTGCAAAGGTTCCTGTGTTGGGGATGAGCAGCACATTGTGCGCCAGCACAGGCGAATTGCAGGAATGCGCAGTATATTGTTAAATGCGGCGCATTCCTGCCCTTTCACGCTTGCTGCACAGCCCTCCATGAAAGGTTCCTAATTATGCCTCTTAAAGGGTAACATTTAGCATTCCCAATCCAATCTATACCAAATTGAAGAAGGTGTGGGACACTAATGGTGTGAAAAATGTTATTTCCACTCAATCTCAACCACTATGGGGACAGTGTTGGACACTAAATGGGTAACATTCTCTATACCCACTCCTATCTAAACCAATTTAGAGAAAGTGCTGGACACTAAAAGGGTGTCACTTACTATTCCCACTCTAACCTATATCAATGTGGGGAAGGTGTTGGACACTAAAGAATAATATTTACTATTCCCACTCCAATCGAAACCAATTTGGGGATGGTGTTGGACACTAAAGGGGTGACATTTACTATTGCCATTTCAATCTAAATGAATTTCAGGGAAGACACTGGGCACAAAAAGGGTGTCATTTAGTTTTCCAACACCGACCTATAACAATTTGCAGAGGGTGTTGGAAATTAAAAGGTTGACATTTACTACTCCCACTCCAATCTAACCATACCGGGAGAAGGTGTTGGAGACTAAGTGGGGGACATTTACTATTCCAACTCCAATCTAACCATTTAGGGGGAAGGTGTTGATCACTAAAGGGGAAACATTTACTATTCCCACGCCAATCTAACCATACTGGAAGAAGGTGTTAGATAGTAACGGATTTACATTTACTATTCCCACTCCCATTTAAGGCTTTTTGAGGAAGGTGGTGGGTGCTAAAGAGGTAAAATTGACTATTCCCAGTTCAATCGAAATCTTTTTTAACAAGGTAATAAATATTGTACATTTTTATATGCAATCAATACTCCATGGTAAAACACATTTTTTTTGTAATAAAATTAAATAAAATGTAATCTAAAAAGAACTAACCACAACTACAAACATATATATATATTTATATTTAAACATTGACATGTAAAAACATATTTTCAGTATTCTCAATAATTATTATAATTTTAGAATTATTTAATACCATTCCTAAACTTTAATCATAACATCAATTAAAACATTATAATCCAAAATGAACTATCATAAAACAAAAAATAGTAAAGACAATTTTTATTTAAAATAATTACAAAATATATTTTTAATACAAAATTATAATTGCATAGCAACACATTTAAATCTTTGTAATATTTACATTTAGTTTTCACAAAAAATATAACATTTTAATTTAATTATATAACAATGTCAAATTACAATACTTTATTAAAATACATTTTTATATATTTGTAATTTTTAAATAATGTTTATAATATTCCTATTTTTTTATTTAATAGTATTAATATATATTTTAATCATTTTAAAAATAAAATATATTGCAAATATTCATTTAACTAAGTAAAAATATATTAATTTGCATATCATTAAAATATTTTACATATAATTTACTTTAAATTTTGCACTTTATAAAAATCTCCTCACCCTTATCCTCTAAAAACTCAATATCCCACTACTAAAAAAAGTATGAAGCTATTATATATATACGTTAATACATCAAAAAATACAAATCTCAACAATTTTATAACTACTAATTGATCTTACTAAGTACACAAATAAAAAAAATAATAACCATCTTGAAACAAACACACTAGACTAAATTACATATTAAATAACATTTACAAACAATATTGCATACAACAATATTTTTGACTTAGATATCTTTTACAACAGTATTCAAAACTACACTAAAAATACATTTTTACCTTAAATATTCCTTTCGACAATATTTTTGACATCCCTGATATTTTGACATGATATTTTTATATCAAAATATTTTGTCCCAATATTTTGTGCAAACACTTCTAGTCCCTGAGGGTTACACAAAGACCCTTCAAGTTAAAGTGCGCCTAGCTATCATCCATGGAGAAAAACTGGAGTTGCAAAGCAGACTACTCTCCATCATTGACACCATGTGAGTTTCTTTCTGCAATATAATCGTAATGAAACTATGGGGCATATTATCAAGGACGGCGATAAATTATCGCAGCTTTAGCAGCAGGAAACTGCCGCTAAAAGCGGCGATAATGGGCTTGATAATATGCCGCAGAGAATTCCAATAGAAGTCCATATTCTAGTGTGAAGTATAATTTTATCGCCCTCCTTGATAATATGCCCCTATTTGCTTCACCATCATGTACCACACCGTGGAGCTCTTCAGTGAACTTATCATTTCCATGGGAACTCACTACTTAGGGGCTGATTACAAGTTTGGTGGTCCGACCGTTCGACCTATGTGGCCGTGGTCTCTAGAAGACCGCAGCACTGGCGGTCTTCTGACCGCCGTATTATGAGTTGATCGTGGTGCCGATGATGTGCCGCCAGCAGTCTTGCGGAGACGGCATGTTTTGGTTCACTGAGTAAACCTGAAGCCAGTGCTGCCGCCCTGCAGCGCCTATACTGTCAGGCGCGCACTGTTGCCATGCATCAAGCCCTGCATGGCACACAGTGCTCGCACAACAGTGCAGGCATAGGGGGGAACATTATGTGTCACAGTTTGCAATGGGCTACAATACCCTGGGGCGATGTTTAGGCCCCCTCATTCCTTTCTGCCCTCCCTTTCATGGTGAGATCCCTGCCATGAAAAGACTGTCAGAAAGGTAACTTGTAATATGCACGGCAGTGCTGGGATCGGCACAGCACCCATTCCTTGCTGCTTCACACACTGCCACCACCACAGGACCCAGGATTCTGGTGGTGGTCTTGTATCAGGCAGATTGCTGCCAGACTGCTGCATTCATAATACGGCGATCGGACTGCCGATGTCGCATCGATCAGACGGCCACCTCGGGTTTTGCAGTCTCTGGACCGCCAAACATGTAATCAGCATTATCCTAGGTAACTTTACTGTACTGTGGAACATCAACAAAGCAGCAGCTCACAATTAGTCTCCCAGCTTATCCCAAAAAAAGAAATCCCATGCACCTTATAATCTCCACCTTGGCATCACTAAATTAGAGAACCAATTCAAACTCAATTGGTGGACCATCATTCTCTTCCATTCAATGTCACCAACCCTGGGCTCCACAACAAGGGACAATCCTAAATGAAAAAAATATTGAGATGACCAGTAAGATACATCTCTATCCACCATTAATTTTCAAATGTCTAGAATATGTAACCCCACTCTAATTGGAGTTATGATTATTATTATTATTATTATTTTTTTTTATCAGAGGCCCCTGAAGAAGGGATTTGAAAATCCCAAAATGCATTGGGCTAAGCTAACATTTCTGTTTGAATGGCTGCATTAGATTGATGTTACATGGATAGTGTTATGTTTATATTTCATTTATTCATTGTGATATTGATAAAAACAATCTCCCAAAAATTGCATTAATAACAAACCACAGGCCAAATAAAGGCTGAAATATTTGTGAATAGAGTAACTAATTATTGTTTCATTGCGAAAGTACTTTACATAAATTGTTTGTTGATTCGATAATGTAAACAAGTTTAAGTCACGTAGTGCATCCAGACATCGAGTGAAGATTCACTCGTATACAGCATCCAACTCTAAAAACCATTCCAGCAAAGGAACAATGAGGACATTAGTAAAGCACTGTGTAAAAACACAAGATCTCTGATTCACCCCAAGTTCTAATGAATCAAAGAAGAATTAAAAAGAGCTAGTTTGTTAATCTGAGACCAGTCTCTAAGTGTTCCATTCCTTGTGGAAATCTTTACAAAAATGTTTCTGTACAATCTTTTGTCCCTTATATCAAACGATGACCAGCTAAATTCTTACCAATTTGAATTCCTGACTAAATGAAACACAGGAACAACTATCCTCCAAATACTTGATGATATGCTGTTCATAGAGACAACAGCCACTTGCTGATTGGTGCTGCTAGACTGATGAATTACCTTTAATGCTATTGACACTATTGACTATGTATTGACCATTTAATCCTACTTAACATAATTTCCACCAGAACAGGGAGGCCAAGTATTAAGTGGTTCTCTTCCTCCATCACCTCACTTACCCCTCAAATGTGAGTTCAGGGCTGGCTTAGCGCTGGTGGTGCCCGCTGCGACAATTTTTGTTGGCTTCCACCGATGACTGCCTCCACCATGGATTTCCTCACATTCACTCTTTAACAGTGCCCCTCAAGTCTCCATAACTACTCTCGCTCAGATTCATTTAGTTTGGTTTATAGCACCACTCATACTAGTGTAGGGTTTCAGAGCACTTTACATCACACACACTACATGGAGACAATCAATCATACGTGTGTAAATAAGTGTATAGGAAATTGCATGTAAGACAGCGGACTACAAGGTGTAGAAGTCACATGTCATCCATACTGGTAGACAGTATAGTTTAATAGTGCTTTGTCTGGAGAAGCAAAAACTCAGAATTTAAAACGTAACACCATGGTTGGAGGTTCTCTTTAATAATCAGAATTGATTTCTATACAAATAATCATTTTTCCAACATTAGGATAATGAAAGACCAGGGAAAAATCATAACACTCTAATCTATGCCTTGTAGTTTGCATGCAGCTCTTAGATGATGGTTAATAGCTCACTGTTCTATGTTAGGATTTTAACTGCAAGTAACAAAAGGATCTCTCAGACAAAGACAGTAACCTTCTGACTTATTTACATTACATTCACATTGTCATCAGCATGGTACACTTTCTTTGCAGCAGGCATATTAACCCACTGTTACCATGAGTCAAAACCTTCACTAGACATCCCTCCGATCTCTCTCCAGGAAGAACATTAATCACTGGAGCTATCTCGCTCAGATTCATTTAAATTGTTTTATAGCACCACTCATACTAGTGTAGGGTGTCAGAGCACTTTACATCACACACACTACATGGAGACAATCAATGATAGGTGTGTAAATAAGAGTATAGGAAACGGCATGTAAGACAGCGGACTACAAGGTGTAGGAGTCACATGTCATCCATACTGGTAGACAGTATAGTTTATTAGTGCTTTGTCTGGAGAAGCAAAAACTCAGAATTTAAAACATAACACCATGGTTGGGGGTTCTCTTTAATAATCAGAATTGATTTCTATACAAATAATCCTTTTTCCAACATTAGGATAATGAAAGACCAGGGAAAAATCAAACAAAAGGATTTCTCAGACAAAGGCAGTAACCCTCTGACTTATTTACATTACATTCGCATTGTCATTGGCATGGTACACGTTATTTGCAGCAGGTATATCAACCCACTGTTACCATGAGTCAAAACTTCCGCTAGACATCCCTCTGATCTTTTTCCAGGAAGAACATTAATCACCGGAGTTAACTTGGCATTTTTATTGTTGCCTGAAAATTCCTCGAGGCCAGGAACGCGGCACAAGGTGCCTGCTTTTCAAACCATAATATACCTGTAACCTGTAAACATGGCAACTGAAACACCCAAAGTGAGTGCCCAGTGCGGTTGCACCAGTCCCACCGCATTAGGGCCAGCCCTTAGTTGGGTCCCTGAAGTGACACTCCTATCAGTCATGGTCAGTCTTTACATGTAGCAGCTTGGACAAATGCTGCAAAGGAAAGGGACCACTTTACAATAGTACAGTGATGGTATCCCACTTTACTGTACATTTTCAAGTATGCCGGATATTACCACTCTATGAGCACTCTTGGAAAATCTTATGATCTGCATGAGCTGTTTCTTTCTAGAGCTAAATCTTTAAATAACTGAAATTCTCCTCCTTCACTCCCAGTAACTCCAAACATCATAATAAAAATGATTTACAAATAATACTAACATCAGCACCCACTGTAGTCCCAGCTGGCAAATCCCTAAAATAAATCATTGACCAAAATACCTCAGTAGTTTTCTATGTCTGAAAATTGACTAGAACTGCACCCTTCCAGCTCTGCCTTCTGAGAAAACTAAATCCTTTGATCTCCCCATCAGACTTCAAATCCACTGCTCTGGCCTTTGTCCAACACACCTATGGGCTAATTCTGATGGTGGGCCGACCGCCACCAACAGGCTGTCAGTGGCAGTCCGACCACCAACAGCTCCTCAGTCCGACCGCCGGATTACAATGCCGGCGGTCAGACCAACAGCGGCCAGGGGTAGACTGTTGCCTCCTCCAGGATCAGCGATCCTGATGGGGCAGCGGCAGTATTCATAGTGCCACTTGGCGGCGATGCTGAGGCAAGTGCCGCTGTTGGGACTGCGATATCCCTTTCTGACAGCCTTTTCATAGCAGGAGGACCACCATGAAAAGGCTTCTGGAACTGAATTTGGGGGCCCCAAACAGGACCCCCCCTCCATCGTGGGCCAATGTAAAGTGGCCCTGAGGGCACATGTAGTGCTCTCATGCACCTTCATGCACTGTGTGCCATGTGCCACAAGGTGCATGGCATACGGTCCATGAATGTGCAGGAAGTGTTCCTTTTGACTGCGGCTTGTGCTGTGGCCCTTTTCCTGGGCCGCAGCACAAGCCACAGTAAAAGGAGCACTTTTATTCACATTGTAGTGCTGCATTCGGACCACCGCCTGCTTGTCAAACGGTCTCCTGAACTTCCCTGCAATTTGTGGCAGGCAGGAGCTGCTGGGCCCTCATCAATCTAAAACAAAAATGGCTAAAAGCAAAAATTATTTTTGGTAAACAAAAATCTCACACATAGCCATGGAGGTTGCTTGCATTTCAGGGAACTACTTTGTATGTTGAAGTGCTCTTTGTTGAAGGGCACAACGCCATCACTTACAGTGAAGTTAGCCGATGGCTGAAGTTGTTGCAGGGATTCTGCTCAGGAACAGAGCTATGCTTGGGACCAGAGAACATCAGCATGTCAGGACTGAATCACCATACCATATCAGTATTTATGAGCCTGAGTCTTACTAGCTATAGTACCTCACTTGCCCTCCTAATCTTTGCAGAGAAATAAGTGATTTGACACCCCAAAATACAACACTTTCAACCTTCTCAGGGATCACAGTAACAGGACACACCCATACGCTTTCTCACTCGTAGTTGACCACAATAAGAAAAAAAGAGACACAAAGTAAGCTTACAATGCTTATTTAAACTATCGTGCTCTAAGATGCAATAAATGTACCACAATTAGAAAACAAATACATGGCAATAATGTCATCAGTATGATTAAAAACTTTTACCATAAAAATCCCTGTCATTTCATCTGACAGATCTGCCTAACCCCTCCGGTACTACTGAAGCTAAGTGGTTATATATTATAGATCTCTGGGTTTAGTGGCAAACCACATACCTTAGCATACATAAACAAATGTTCTTCATCTCAGCTGATGCAACACTCCCGTCTCAGGACCTTTGCTCTGTTAGTCTGTTTTTTCAGAAACCCTGTCCTCGGTTATATGACAAGATGTTTGTATTAAAAAACAGCCTATACATTACTTTATTATTTCTAGGTGCTAATGCCTGACCAGAGAGAATAACAAGAAGCAATGCTGTTTGACCTTGTCTAGGCTGTTCAAACTAAATCCCAGAAAAATAATAAATTGGAAAAACATATGCTAGTTCTGTGTGAAAATACAATGTGGCACAAAGGCAAGTGTGATATTTAGTAATGTGTGCAAAACCAAAGCAGCATACAATGAGCATGATTAGGCTAAAATAGGGAAAACGACAATTGGTCATGTGGGAAACACACAACAAAGGAGCTGATTACTATGGCGGGTTCACGGCCATTTCCGCCCACCATATTGTAATGGAAGGCGGGACCATGGCGGTCATGCATCCGACGGGCTCCTTGAGCCCCTTGGTGCGGCGGAGGCCTTCCCAGCCATTGGGTTTACGATAGACCACCCCCACCAGCCTTTCCAAGGTGGTTCACATTCCATGGAAAGGCTGGCGGGAATAGACATTGGGGGACCTGGAGCCTGCCCCCCTTCATTCAGGGCCCTTTCTTTTGGGTGCCTGCCACATAGTGCAGGGAAATGTAATACGTGCCTTTTTAACATTGAGGCGGGTGCTGCAGCCAGCAGCACCCACTGCAATGTTAACTATGGCAGGTGCGGCCACCGACGCATCGTAATTCCCCCTGTGGGACCACCACCTTGTAGGCTGTCGGTCCCACTCCCCGAGACGATGGCGGACGGACTAAAGTCCGTTCGCCATCGTAATGACCCCAAAGTGTGAAAGAAATATGTGGATGATACAATAAAAAACCAATGGACGAAGAGATTGGGTTAAAACTCCTGTATATAATATACATATCATTTTAGTAAAGTCATAATGTTCTAGGCTAACTCCAGACCTACAAGTTAGGATGGTTTCGCACAAAATCGATGAAATTTAAAGAGAGCCCAGAGGGACAGAGGTAGCTGACTTTCAAGCTGAGGGTAGAACTATGTTTGGAAAATGATGGTGGGCATTGTTACTATCAGTGTTAGAACGGACAAACTCACCACTACATTCAAACAGATGCAAGGCGAACTAGAGAACTACAAAGCCTATCCACAAAGGTAAACCTACAAGTAAGTATATCTACCTGTGTACGTTTACTCTTCCGCTTTGGTGCCGATTCCGATCCGGGTCGGAAAGCACTTCGACCGAGCCGGATCTGGAGTGTTTTCCGACCGAGCTGGAGTCCTGCAGTCCGACCGAGCGAGTACCATGCGGCCGTATGCTGCCGGACTCGGTTCGGTCAGACTCCCATAGAAGTCAATGGGAGCCGGTCGTACAATGCGTACATGGGCTCCCATTGACTGAATGGGTATGTCTCGTACAAGGGCGCTCCCTACAGTGGGTACGCGTCGGTGCCATCTGCATCGTACATGCCTGTGTTGGGGGGACCCTTGGGTCTCCCCCTATGTCCGAGTCGTAGGGCTGCAGGTGTCAGGGGGTCTGCGACGCAGACCCCCAAAGGCAACCACCCGGACGTTTTGCGAGCAGGACACACGGGCTCGCACAGGCTGTCCAGCACGTGCATCGTACCGGCTTGGTTGTAAATGGCATCCATTGCACGCCACGGTTAGCTTACGACCAAGACGTACAGAGCGGTTCGGACCCGGAAACGACTCGGTCGGTGAATTTCATGTAGCTCGCGTCGTACTTGCTCTCTTGTACAGCTGTACGAGTCGGGCGGAAAACACGCGTATGGCTCATAGTTTTTCCGTCCGGATCGCGTTCGGTGCCCTTCCGACCCGGATCAGAATTGGCCCCTTTATAGTAAATGTACTATTTTAGGCTATTCACCATTTATGAGTGTAAATTTGCTTCAAGGTGTAGACATGCATGTGTCAGAGCTTAATTTATGAGTGTAAAGTTACTATTTGTAATGTTTTCACACATAGGTCTGCAGTCTCTGCCATTAGGGTGGCGATCTCTCCATGGTATTGTGAAAAGTTTATTAAAGTTTATTAAAGTTTTTAGAAAAATAGTTAAATATATATGTTTTTTAAGATTAATATTAATTTAAATGAATAATATTTATTTTAAACGTAGAAAGAAAAATGTGAGATCATTAACTTAATTTTGAATTAAATATTTAACTATTCAAATATATTAAATTAAATTACAATTATTTTCCTTAAGATTCAAATACAAGAAATCCCACCTAGAGTTTAAAATGTTTATATTTATTTATTGCGTATGAAACATTATATATACGTATTTTCACTGAAAAAAACAAAGGTTAAAGTAACAGTATAGTTATGTGAAATGTTCAGTAACAATGTAACAATTTAAATTCAAAAACAAAAGTTCACTAGTTATAGTAATAATTATGTCAAGTAATTTGTGCCCTAAGGTAACTACAACTTGCACCCCCACCATGCACATTTTTCTCATCAATATATGTACATGTCTGAGTTATATTAATTGGAAGGTGTTGCTTAAATTATAAATTAAAGGTATAAGTATAGCTTTAGAATTTCTAATTTTCGTGTAGGTTAAGTTTGGTGCGTATCTAAACAATAAATAAATTTATAGTAATTTAAAGGTTGTGCGTAAAATATAAATTTAAGGTAAAACTATAACTTTAGAATTTGTAATGTTTGTGTAGTTAAAGTCTGGTTTCTTCATAAAGAATACATAGGGGCTCATTACGATGCCAGTCCGACCGACATCGTGGCGGAATTGTGACCAACGACTAGTAGTCAGATGTCCCACCCGCCTAGTTATGATGCGACCACCATGTAGTTATTAAGAATCATAACTTTTTCCATTGCGGCTTGTGCTGTGGCCTGAAAAGCGTTACAACAAACAAATGATGGACAGAATGCTGACAATGCAGACATTCTCCCCCAGTCAAGAGATCTGGGTTAAATCCATCGTTCTTTTGCCCACTACGCCACCCCAGTTCAGACATGGCCATATGCAAATCAGTCTTAACCCTGTGCCTCATGGGAACAGTCCAGCCCGAACTGCCAAGCCATGTCTTCCCTGGACCGGAATAAAGCATCCTAGGACCGGTTTCTGGCTATCAGCCGTCATCAGCCAGGATAGCTTGACTCCAGTGGCGTAGTGAGCACGGGACCCACGTCTGGGCATACCCATCCCACTTAGGGCGAAAAGCGTTACAACAAACAAATGATGGACGGAATGCTGACAATGCAGACATTCTCCCCCAGTCAAGAGATCTGGGTTAAATCCATCGTTCTTTTGCCCACTACGCCACCCCAGTTCAGACATGGCCATATGCAAATCAGTCTTGACCCTGTGCCTCATGGGAACAGTCCAGCCCGAACTGCCAAGCCATGTTTTCCCTGGACCGGAATAAAGCATCCTAGGACCGGTTTCTGGCTATCAGCCGTCATCAGCCAGGATAGCTTGACTCCAGTGGCGTAGTGAGCACGGGACCCACGTCTGGGCATACCCATCCCACTTAGGGCGAAAAGCGTTACAACAAACAAATGATGGACGGAATGCTGACAATGCAGACATTCTCCCCCAGTCAAGAGATCTGGGTTAAATCCATTGTTTTTTTGCCCACTACGCCACCCCAGTTCAGACATGGCCATATGCAAATCAGTCTTGACCCTGTGCCTCATGGGAACAGTCCAGCCCGAACTGCCAAGCCATGTCTTCTCTGGACCAGAATAAAGCATCCTAGGACCGGTTTCTGGCTATCAGCCGTCATCAGCCAGGATAGCTTGACTCCAGTGGCGTAGTGAGCACGGGACCCACGTCTGGGCATACCCATCCCACTTAGGGCGAAAAGCGTTACAACAAACAAATGATGGACGGAATGCTGACAATGCAGACATTCTCCCCCAGTCAAGAGATCTGGGTTAAATCCATCGTTCTTTTGCCCACTACGCCACCCCAGTTCAGACATGGCCATATGCAAATCAGTCTTGACCCTGTGCCTCATGGGAACAGTCCAGCCCGAACTGCCAAGCCATGTCTTCCCTGGACCGGAATAAAGCATCCTAGGACCGGTTTCCGGCTATCAGCCATCATCAGCCAGGATAGCTTGACTCCAGTGGCGTAGTGAGCACGGGACCCACGTCTGGGCATACCCATCCCACTTAGGGCGAAAAGCGTTACAACAAACAAATGATGGACGGAATGCTGACAATGCAGACATTCTCCCCCAGTCAAGAGATCTGGGTTAAATCCATCGTTCTTTTGCCCACTACGCCACCCCAGTTCAGACATGGCCATATGCAAATCAGTCTTGACCCTGTGCCTCATGGGAACAGTCCAGCCCGAACTGCCCGAAACCGGTCCTAGGATGCTTGTTTCCAGTCCAGGGAGGACCTGGCTTGGCAGTTCGGGCTGGACTGTTCCCATGGGGCGCAGGGTCAAGACTGATTTGCATATGGCTGGGTTCAAACTGGAATGGCATGGTGAGCAAAAAAATGATGGATTTAGGCCCAGATCTCTGTACTGGGGTGAATGTATGACATTGTTCTGCATTCTGTCCATCAATTGTTGTTTTTGCATTTGTCACCCCGAGTGGGAAGGGTATGCTCAGAAGTGAGTCCCGTGCTCTCCATGCCACTGGAATCAAGCTATCCTGGCTGACGAGGGCTGAAAGCCCGAAACCGGTCCTAGGATGCTTGTTTCCAGTCCAGGGAGGACCTGGCTTGGCAGTTCGGGCTGGACTGTTCCCATGGGGCACAGGGTCAAGACTGATTTGCATATGGCTGGGTTCAAACTGGAATGGCATGGTAAGCAAAAAAATGATGGATTTAGGACCAGATCTCTGTACTGGGGTGAATGTATGACATTGTTCTGCATTCTGTCCATCAATTGTTGTTTTTGCATTTGTCACCCCGAGTGGGAAGGGTATGCTCAGACGTGAGTCCCGTGCTCTCCATGCCACTGGAATCAAGCTATCCTGGCTGACGAGGGCTGAAAGCCCGAAACCGGTCCTAGGATGCTTGTTTCCAGTCCAGGGAGGACCTGGCTTGGCAGTTCGGGCTGGACTGTTCCCATGGGGTACAGGGTCAAGACTGATTTGCATATGGCTGGGTTCAAACTGGAATGGCAAGGTGAGCAAAAAAATGATGGATTTAGGCCCAGATCTCTGTACTGGGGTGAATGTATGACATTGTTCTGCATTCTGTCCATCAATTGTTGTTTTTGCATTTGTCAACCCGAGTGGGAAGGGTATGCTCAGACGTGAGTCCCGTGCTCTCCATGCCACTGGAATCAAGCTATCCTGGCTGATGAGGGCTGAAAGCCCGAAACCAGTCCTAGGATGCCTGTTTCCAGTCCAGGGAGGACCTGGCTTGGCAGTTCGGGCTGGACTGTTCCCATGGGGCACAGGGTCAAGACTGATTTGCATATGGCTGGGTTCAAACTGGAATGGCATGGTGAGCAAAAAAATGATGGATTTAGGACCAGATCTCTGTACTGGGGTGAATGTATGACATTGTTCTGCATTCTGTCCATCAATTGTTGTTTTTGCATTTGTCACCCCGAGTGGGAAGGATATGCTCAGACGTGAGTCCCGTGCTCTCCATGCCACTGGAATCAAGCTATCCTGGCTGACGAGGGCTGAAAGCCCGAAACCGGTCCTAGGATGCTTGTTTCCAGTCCAGGGAGGACCTGGCTTGGCAGTTCGGACTGGACTGTTCCCATGGGGCACAGGGTCAAGACTGATTTGCATATGGCTGGGTTCAAACTGGAATGGCATGGTGAGCAAAAAAATGATGGATTTAGGCCCAGATCTCTGTACTGGGGTGAATGTATGACATTGTTCTGCATTCTGTCCATCAATTGTTGTTTTTGCGCCTGAAAAGGGCCACAGCACAAACTACAATGGAAAAACAGATGCTTGCAAACATTCATGCCCCATGTGGTGCCTGACACGCTGGGCATGGATGTGGTGCCCCCCTGGGCCCATAGCGGATGCCCACGGGGGACAGGGGCAATGCTAGGGACCCCCAAAGTCCCATTCCTGCTGCCTTTTCATGACGGTTGGGCCTTCATAATCCCTATTTGCTTTGCCTGAGCAGGCACAGCCCCATTGTAGTGTATTTCATTTCAACGGTTGGATGGGCTCCTTGAGCCCGTCATAATCATTGGTTGGTCCCTCCGCCCGCTGCCTCCCGTCACTGAACATCATAATGCGGCAGCCGGACCAAGGCACCAGATGTCAGATGAACGGCTACTGACAGGCCGTCGAGGCAGTCCGTCCAACATCATAATCGAGCCCATAAAGTTAAAGTTTTCCTGACTATAACAAAGTTTTAACCTTTGTTTTTTTCAGTGACTATGTATATATATTTAAAAAACAAAGGGAAAAGTAACATAATAGTTAGGTGAGAGTATCAGTGACAATGCAACGTTTTAAGCATACAAAACCACTGAAATTTACCTGTTTTAGTTATCGCTGCTCACAATAACTCATGCCTTAAGGTAACTATAACTTGTGTCCCTGCCATGCAAAGTTTTCTTATCAATAATTTCATTGCAATGATATTATCAATTATGTCATGAGTGATATAACATATGGGGTAGTTAGCAGTACATGACAAAGGTGCAAGTTATAATTACCTTAGGGCATGAGTCATAGCTACCAGAGATATCTATAACTGGTGAATTTCTGTGGTTTTGTATGTTGTCATTGATATGTTCATCTAATTATAATGTTACTTCAACCTTTGTGTTTTTCCAGTGAATTTCTAGGTTTCTTTATCCTAAAGTAATATTTTGATGCCAAATGTAAACCCAACCTCCCGCAGCGCTCAGCCAAGATTGGCCCTGAGGCCAACTGCGTCTGTAGGCAGCCATCCCCATGCTGTGAATGGCCTTCGGCCATGCACGGCAGGGGGCTGGCCTCAGGGCCTAGCCTATGGCCAGGCCCAGTGGCCAACCTCCCGCAGGAAGCCAAACCCACCCCGTGCACAGTCTTGAGCCTACGTCCAAAATCCTGCAGACCGCCAACACCTGCTCTGCACAGCCTTCGGCTGTGCATGGCAGGGGGTTGGCTTCAGAGCCTGCGTCCAACCTTCTGCAGACAGCAAACCCCACATGGTGCATGGCCTTCCGCTGTGTGCTGCATGGGTTTGGCCGCAGCCAAACAATTAGCACAGCCACCTCCCCAAGCCACTCCAGACCCCGGGGATCACATCCTCTGGGTACTTTTGTAAAGGGGAGGAGGTGCGAGGTCACCTTCTCCAAGTCACTTTGGGGCCTGTGTTTCCCTATCCCAGGGCCAAAAACATATTTGTAAAGAGGAGGGGGACCTTTCCTCCCCGAGCAACAAAGGGCCCTGAGGACCCCAATCCCCAGGGTCCTAAATGGGAGGGGGCACACAACTCTCCTCCCCAAGCCAATTGTGAGCCTGGGGACCCCATACCTCGGGCCATTTCTTAAATATAGGGGAGAGGACACACAACACCCACCCTCAGCCTTAATAGGACCCTGGGTCACCATCCTCTGGGACCCATTGTCATAATAAAGAGAAGGGGGACACACTGACCTCTTCCTCATGCCTACTGTGGCCCAGGGGCGCCATCCCCTAGGGCCTGTCCTAATTATAGGTGGATGCCCCAGTGCCAAGCCAGGGCACTTACCAAGCAGCATGTTGGGAGCTGTGGTGAGAGCCCCAGGGTCCCCGCTGCCCCTGCTGGCTATCTGCACACTCCAGGAGCCAGCATATCTATCACCCGACAGAAGCAGTGGTTTATGCTTGCTTCCGCCGGGTGGGAGCAATCTGTGTTTCCCTCCCTGTAGGAGTGCGGACAGTTAAACAGAAATCTGCTCCCACCCTTAGGGATCATTTTTAAATGCCCCATCGGGTGGGAGCAGACATGCCATTCCTGCCCGCACTGCTGCAGGCAAGGAAGACATGTTTGCCCCTGCCATGTGGGAGATTTTAAAGTGGTCCTGCTGGGCAGAAGCAAACGTGTTTTCCTACCCGCCCTGATGCAGCCTGGGAAAATGCAGGCAGGGAAACTGCAATGTCCCAGGGGTGGGCTCCCAGGGGATAGGGTCCCAGGGGCCTTATTTGGCTCAGGGACGCCCCTCCCCTTCATTACAATACCAATCCTGGGGGATAGGGCCCTTGGGCCCTTTTGGCAGCTTGGGGAGGCGGGCCATGCATCCCAACCCCATAAATGAATAATGCAATGTCGACCCCATTCCCTGGCTCACACCAGACCCTGCATTCCTTTTTATTTACTGCAGATTTTCAGATCCTCTGCAAGTTTGTGGTAAAATAAAAATAGAAATTGGACTCACAGTGTCCCCATCCTACCCCCTTATATAATCTTTTTCAGCCCTGAGTCCTAAGATGGCGCCGTCATGTCATTGTTAATATGGTGGCAGCTGATCAAATCTCTCAAAGAGATTTGTTTGGTCCGCTGATCCTATGCAGCATGATATGTACGGATTTTTTCACCATTAATTGCCTAAAACCTACTTAACGAATTGACACAAAATCACAAAAAGCACCTTTTCTGGTCCAAGACCTATCTTTCTACCAAATTTGGTGTAAATCTTTTCAGCAGTTTGGGCTGTAGCTGTGTCCAAACTTCCAATAGAAAAATTAATGGGGAAAACGAGATTGGGACCGCCAACATTTTCTCAGGATCTGCTTGACGGATCGCCACGAACTTTCCAGGAAAGAGCTGAGGTTAACAAATCTTTTAGGTGAAACTGTTGTAGTGATTTGTCAAATGACACCAAAGTTATAAGCAAACCAAAAAATTTATTTCATATGGAAACACGATCAGAACTATAACTATCTGGTGGCAACCAGTATATTATACATACAAATTGAGTTCTTGGTGCATGATTGAAGGATAAAGACCAGTAAAACCAAGAATGAAATGGACACAGTAACACTCATGAGGCCCCACAGTGATCCGGTGTATCAATTATTTGAGCAGGGATATTTAAACATAATCATTTAATTAAGTAATGGAATAATTGAAATTCAATTGTAGCAAGTCCATTGGAATGGATGTGATGTTAGGATGAAACAGTTTATGACATGGAATCTTGTGATAGCTGTCAATGTAACTCTGTAACTTTAAAGAGACAATGTTTTCCAAAAGATTGACAGTTCTGCAACCCCTCCATGTGATTCAATACATTTGTGTGATTTTTCAAAATCACTATGCCTTTAGTTTTGTTTCCACTACTCGATAAATGATTTGACTGGTGGACAAGGTATCATATGATCAAGACCTCCTGACATAGAGAAATAAAATAAGTATACAGCCAAGATGGTGTGGTCTGTGGATATTTCGTTCCTTGCTGAATGGGAGACACGCAAAGTTTATTTTACCTTTTATTATAAGATTCTATTTTAAGTCCCTGTCTCCGTTTTTTGTATAGGAGGGTTTTGCAGAGCCAGTAATTGGCCATGTGTAGACCTGGACTTACTCCACCACTAAACAGGAGTACATTTACAACTGTTTTGGGTCCTTTGGGTGCAGTAACTATAAAAGTGCTGCTTGTGACTAGCAATGGGCATGCTCTTTTGTCGGTGGTTGCATGTCACTCCCTAAATCCATCTTTAGCAGCCCATTACTCACCCGTTAGTAGTAAATATTGCCTATTTTCCAGCCACTCCTCCCTGTCGTTCCCATATTTACTATTAAAACGTATACTTAGGTCTGCAATAGTCTCACAATTGAAGGAGGAGATCTCTTCAGTTAAAAAATAGAGGCGGGGCCATTTGTTTACCTTTGCCTGTAGGTTTGTTAAAACCATTTGTACTGCTTTATTAATACTGTTGCAGTATTTATAAACATATTAAAAATGCAGTTTGTAAATAGGCCCCTTTGATTCCATCATGAAAATGGGGTGACTCATAATTCCATGTTGATGAAAACAATGAAGTATACTCTAAGATACTTTAAAACTAAAATTTAAAAATGTATAAATGTGGTCCTTGTGGAATAATACTCATATCTTTGGGGTTCCAGAATTACATTTTTTATCCTTTTCCCTCATTTTAGTAATCAAGGGCAACTGCAGGGCTCTGACCCAAATACTGCTCCTAGCATGGTCACACGGCTCATTATAGCCTAGACTATATAATATAAAGACAGCAGCTAGGAGTGTAGATATCAATAGTTCAATATGTACAGTGGCACCGGACCCCAAGGGTTTCTATGGTCTTCTGCACCTCACTTATGGCTATATTTCAATACCTCACCTCTGTAAGGGGGTGGGGTGATTTTGCTTGTTTGCTTTTATGGCCCGTGGCATCCTTCCTACACCACTGGGAGCAACACAGATGCTCAATTATTCAGGGATGGGGTCAATGTCAACTGTCACAGTTCCAAGACTACTATTTTCCCCAGTTTCACAATGGATGTTCAAGGAGTCAAGATTGTTTTTTACATAAGTGAAGAAAATGCTAATAGACTCTAGGGGCATATTTATGAGAGCCTTGCACCGCTTGTGCACCACCAGGGCTCTTATTTTCATGTATGCCCTCATAAATCATTAATAAGGCGACACAGCACAAATCGATGCTTCAACTTACTCTACACCCGATGGCCATTCCATGGGCATTGTGGTGGGTTTTCTCACACAGCACCCATGGAATTTGAAGCTGTCCCAGATCTGCAAAGTGATGTAAACTAGGGGAAGCACCAAGGGCCAGATGTATGACCATTCACGTTCCGTGTCGCAAATTGCGTCGAATTGCAACTCACAATTTGCAACTCGCAAAAGTAAATGTACAACAGTGTCTCAGATACTGTTTGCGATTCCCAATGGGGTCGCAAATTGCATGCCTTATTAATATTCATGAGGCAAGCGCAATTTGCGACCCCATTGGGAATGGCTAGCACTCCCAGGGATGGTGTCCTGCTAGGGGCCAGCAGACCACCATGTCTGTGACTGCTTTTTAAATAAAGCAGTTTTTTTTAACTGCAGCTCATTTTCCTTAAAGGAAAACAGGATGCAATTAAAAAAGAAAAATTTAACTTTTCAGTTTCTTGTTTTAAGGTCAGGCAGTAGTCACTAGGACCACTGCCTGTTATTAAGAAATATTTTCGCAAACACTCACAAAAGGGAAGGGAGCCCCTTGGAACCCCTTCACTTTTGTGAGAGGTTTACCGCCTACTTAAAGTAGGTGGTAAACTGCGAGTGTTTTGAGTTGGCAAATGAGGTCGCAAAACAATAGTACATTGCATTGAGACTCGCTATTAGAAAGGGACGCCCCTTCCTAATAGCGAGAG
The DNA here is from genome assembly GCF_964204655.1 of Triturus cristatus. Taxonomy (NCBI): domain Eukaryota; kingdom Metazoa; phylum Chordata; class Amphibia; order Caudata; family Salamandridae; genus Triturus; species Triturus cristatus. The sequence goes on along the minus strand of NC_140584.1, from coordinate 314,604,798 downwards.
CTGCAAAAGTCAGTAACTCGCAAAATAGCGTTTGTACATGCCAGGACCCTTTTTTGCGGTTGCAAACGGGCCGATCTCCTGTTTGTGACAGCAATAAATAGTCGTACATCTGGTCCCAAATATGTACGCCTTCCGCGGTGAGGCATAAGAAGGAGAAATATGTCTTTTTCTACTAATTTTTAGGTAGTAAGTGGGCTTTAAAAAGTCCAACCACATGCTTTTGCTTATGGCCTAGAGCTTGCGGTTACGCGCGCGGTTATGCACACAGCCGCCATCTGGCTTTCCTAGCTCTTCCTCATTAAGTGCATCGCTCAAGCGCATCGCTCGCGGGCACCCTTAAAGCGCGCGCACCAAATCAGCATTAGTTATTCACTCCTGCACGGCAGGATGCACAGGTTGCTCGGACTTCTTATAATGCTTGGCTGTCTAGCTCTCTATCTGACATAAAGAGCAAACAGCTGCTGCTTAGCATGCGTGCGCTCCCCCCACCACTCCCACTTGTTTACTTCTTCAAGCCTCAAGGCTCAAGCCCGCCCAGCTGCAAGAGTTGTCTCCTTTGTGTGCGCACGTGCACTCCCCCCATCTCTCCCACTTGTTTTGCAATTAACTTTATTCATGCCCGTAGAATCACTTTGACACTTTTACTCGGTTCATTTAAGATGTGGGAGTTCTCTGGTAACCGCTCCCACCTAACGCTTCTTTAACCCCTTCTGTGCCCATGACGAGCTGGACTCGTCATGGAGCACAGTCGCACTGTGCCCATGACGAGTCCAGTTCGTCATGGCACTCACCCACGGGGGAAGCGCTGGCGCTCCCCCGTGAGTGGTCGATTATTTTATTTTTTTACTGGGAAGGCAGTGGAAGACTGCCCCCCCCGCGTCAGCAATGATGTCAGCACACGAGCCGCGCTGACGTCATTGGAGGTTTCCCGTTTGCTCTCCGTGGCGCAGGAAGCCTTTTGCTTCCTGCGCGTCGGAGAGTAAAGGTGAGTTTTGGGGCTGGGGAGGGTTGATTTTTGCATCGGTGGGTTTGGGTTAGGGTGGGGGCACTATGGAAGGCCCAGGCATGCCAGAGGCTCGGCTTCGTTCGTGTGTGCCTGTTGTTGCTTCCCTGTGAAATGGATTCAAATTTGAAAAACGCTCGTCTTTCTAGTTGCTTCCCTGTGAAATGGATCCAAAAATGCCGAGAAATGCCCTTCTTTGTAATTTTTCAAATCCAAAGTGCAGCAGCATGATTTTTGCATTGGTGGGATTGGGTTACGGTGGGGGCACTTTGGTAGGTCCAGGCATACCACGAGGCTCGGCTTCGTTCGTGTGTGCCTGTTGTTGCTTTCCTGTGAAATGGATCCAAATTTGAAAAACGCTCGTCTTTCTAGTTGCTTCCCTGTGAAATGGATCAAAAAATGCTGAGAAATGCCCTTCTTTTTAATTTTTCAAATCCAAAGTGCAGCAGCATGTAGAGAAATAGATTTTCTTATATGAGAATAATAGCAAGACAGAGGGGTTGCAAAGTGGCCAGATTGTTTTTTTTTTACATCCAAATACACCAGCATCACTTTACAGAGTTTGCCAGTGAAGTGCTACTTTCATTTTCTCGTCTTTCTTTGAAGAGCATTGTTGTTTCCAGGTTGGGAGAGTGTACCATTCCTGGAGGTACTGCAATACCTGGTTGATGGGTGGATTGGAAAAAACAATGTGTACCATGGCTCTGTGTTTATGGATGTGGTCTTTTTATACCATACTGCTTACGTTTTGTAAGGATGTAAGCAATGGACAGTGAAACGGTTCCCTTCAGGGCCCTCTAGTCATGTCCATAACTTTTCAGGTGAAACCACTCGTTGATTTCTGAATAGATAGTGAGAGATCGTTTAGGTAACCATGTTGTTTCTGCTTAAATTTCACATGCTTTGCATTCCCTATGAGTGGTTGCTTTTTTTTAGGCAGCATATTACTCTTATCAAGTGCATAATTTGAATTGAGCCACATCCAAGTGTTTATAGCGGGCACAATTAGGTTACAGCTGAAGGCAGTGCGAGTTTCAGTGGGCAAGTATGGTGTTCAGTGGGGATGTGGCACTATGGCCAGAGCTGTGGAATTTGGAACTGGGGAACCGGGTTCCGCATTCATGACCAGTCCACCACACCACTGTACTGAGGGAGCACATTCCCATGCTAGATCGTAGAAGGCCCCACTAGACCTTAGAAGGCTTGATGTCTTAGCACAAGCAGGTGTACCCTAGTGGTGTCAATTGTGGGTTAACCTTGAAGGCCTGTCCACCATAATCCATACAGAAGTCCATCTCAAATTTCCCACCTCCCAGCGTGGGAAAAAATCACTTTTTTCACACATTTTTGTGTGGGAAAGTTGTGGCATCACCGGGCTCACTCAAATTTCCCACCTCCCAGCATTCCCCTGGGTCTCCCGGTAAAAAGACTGCCTCACTTGTGTTGGAGGCCCAAGTACCCGCGACAGGCAAGGGCCCAAAACGTAGTGATGCGTCATCAAAATTGCCTATCTCAAAACCACCTGGTTTTGCAAGGGGGGTCACCTGGGTTTTTGGCCCGGTGCTCGGCGGCCATCTAGGGAAACCTACCAAACCCATACATTTCTGAAAACTAGACACCAGGGGGCTTCCAGGGAGGTATGGCTTGCGTGGATACCCCAACGTTTTCTTACCCAGAATCCCCTGCAAACCTCAATTTTAGCTGAAAAAATCACTTTTTTCACACATTTTAGTGTGGGAAAGTTGCGGCATCACCGGGCTCACTCAAATTTCCCACCTCCCAGCATTCCCCTGGGTTTCTCGGTAAAAATGGTGCCTCACTTGTGTGGGAGGCCCAAGTACCCGCGACAGGCAAGGGCCCAAAACGTAGTGAGGTGACATCAAAATTGCCTATCTCAAAACCACCTGGTTTTGCAAGGGGGGTCACCTGGGTTTTTGGCCCGGTGCTCTGCGGCCATCTAGGGAAACCTACCAAACCCATACATTTCTGAAAACAAGACACCCGGGGGCTTCCAGTGAGGTATGGCTTGCGTGGATCCCCCAACGTTTCCTTACCCAGAATCCCCTGCAAACCTCAATTTTAGCTGAAAAAATCACTTTTCCCACACATTTTTGTGTGGGAAAGTTGTGGCATCACCGGGCTCACTCAAATTTCCCACCTCCCAGCGTTCCCCTGGCTCTCCCGGTAAAAATAGTGCCTCACTTGTGTGGGAGGCCCATGTACCCGCGACAGACAAGGGCCCAAAACGTAGTGATGCAACATCAAAATTGCTTATCTCAAAATCACCTGGTTTTGCAAGGGGGGTCATCTGGGTTTTTGGCCCAGTGCTCTGCGGCCATCTAGGGAAACCTACCAAACCCATACATTTCTGAAAACTAGACACCAGGGGGCTTCCAGGGAGGTATGGCTTGCGTGGATACCCCAACGTTTCCTTATCCAGAATCCCCTGCAAACCTCAATTTTAGCTGAAAAAATCACTTTTTTCACACATTTTTGTGTAGAAAAGTTGTGGCCTGTTAGACCTGGCACCATTGGCGTGGGTCACCCTTCCATTTTTTTGTCTGTGCCTCAATGTATTTTTCTGTGCTGGTGTTAGCTGCTCAGGGCACTGTGCCACTGCCATCCAGTGCCACAGTGCAAGTGCTCCCTATGGTAAAATGTATTATGTGAATTGACTTCCATGTTTGGCTTATTTGGTTTACTATCAGTCCCTAGTAGAGTGCACCAGGGGTGCCAAGGGCTTGTATATCCAAATGCTGCTAATGGGCTTGCAGCACTGGTTGTGCCACCCACAGAAGCAGCGGGGTAAAATGTGTCTAAGGTCTGCCATTGCAGAGCCTGCATGCAGTCTGGCACGGTCATGCTGACTGGGCAAGTGTCCCCACTTGCCAGTCCCTAAACCTTCCCTTACCTTCGTGTTAGTCACCCCTATGGTAGGCCCTAGGGCAGGGTGCATTGTAAGGATAAGGTAGGACATGCCCTGAAGTGTGTGGCATGTCCTAATAGTGAATTACAGCCATTTTCGTTTTTCACTATTGTAAGGCTACCTGCTCTCCATAGGTCAGAATGGGCTGCTAGATTATAACACTCTATAATCCTAGCAGGCTCAGGAAGCATGGTAGAAATTCATGTTTAGTATGCCTGAACTCGGAATAATAAAATACATCTTTTAGCAAAGGTTATTTTAATATCCTGGGTTTGCAAATGCTACTTTTAGAAAGTTAGCCTTTGCGTGCCTAAACATTTCAGTCCGCCTCTGCTGGGAGGGGCTATCTTCTTTGTGTTTAGCTTGAGTGACAGGGCTGGGAAGTTCCAGGAGACAGGTTGGGGCTACCAGGTGGTGAATAGAGAGATTACACCAGGATGGGTTGGAGGAGTGCACCTTGACTCTGAATAGGGCCGTGCTCTGCCACCACAATGCTGGCTCCTCCCCCTGGGGAGCGTCTGATGTCTCTGCCCTGCCTGCTGAAAGAAGAAGCCAGAGTCCCAACAACAAAGTGCTCCTCACTGAAAAGAACTGGACTGGGATTATGCAAAGCCCCCCAGGCCTGTAAAGACAAAAGAAACTAGGTATAAATGTAGGAGCCCTGCTCCTAAGAAATGTATGGGTTTGGTAGGATTCCCTAGATGGCCGCAGAGCACCGGGCCAAAAACCCACGTGACCCCCCTTGCAAAACCAGGTGGTTTTGAGATAGGCAATTTTGATGTCACCTCACTACGTTTTGGGCCCTTGCCTGTCGCGGGTACTTGGGCCTCCCACACAAGTGAGGCACGATTTTTACCAGGAGACCCAGGGGAACGCTGGGAGGTGGGAAATTTGAGTGAGCCCGGTGATGCCACAACTTTCCCACACAAAAATGTGTGGAAAAAGTGATTTTTTTCAGCTAAAATTGAGGTTTGCAGTGGATTCTGGGTAAGGAAACGTTGGGGGATCCACGCAAGCCATACTTCCCTTGAAGCCCCCGGGTGTCTATGTTCAGAAATGTATGGGTTTGGTAGGTTTCCCTAGATGGCCGCCGAGCACCGGGCCAAAAACCCAGGTGACCTCCCTTGCAAAACCAGGTGGTTTTGAGATAGGCAATTTTGATGTCGCATCACTACGTTTTGGGCCCTTGCCTGTCTCGGGTACTTGGGCCTCCCACACAAGTGAGGCACCATTTTTACCGGGAGACCCAGGGGAACGTTGGGAGGTGGAAAATTTGAGTGAGCCCGGTGATGCCACAACTTTCCCACACAAAAATGTGTGAAAAAAGTAATTTGTTCAGCTAAAATTGAGGTTTGCAGGTGATTCTGGGTAAGGAAACGTTGGGGGATACACGCAAGCCATACCTCCCTGGAAGCCCCCGGGTGTCTAGTTTTCAGAAATGTATGGGATTGGTAGGTTTCCCTAGATGGCCGCCGAGCACCGGGCCAAAAACCCAGGTGACCCCCCTTGCAAAACCAGGTGGTTTTGAGATAGGCAATTTTGATGTCGCATCACTATGTTTTGGGCCTTTGCCTGTCGCGGGTACTTGGGCCTCCTACACAAGTGAGGCACCATTTTTACTGGGAGACCCAGGGGAACGCTGGGAGGTGGGAAATTTGAGTGAGCCCGGTGATGCCACAACTTTCCCACACAAAAGTGTGTGAAAAAAGTGATTTTTTCAGCTAAAATTGAGGTTTGCAGGGGATTCTGGGTAAGGAAACGTTGGGGGATCCACGCAAGCCATACTTCCCTGGAAGCCCCCGGGTGTCTAGTTTTCAGAAATGTATGGGTTTGGTAGGTTTCCCTAGATGGTCGCCGAGCACCGGGCCAAAAACCCAGGTGACCTCCCTTGCAAAACCAGGTGGTTTTGAGATAGGCAATTTTGATGTCGCATCACTATGTTTTGGGCCCTTGCCTGTCGCGGGTACTTGGGCCTCCCACACAAGTGAGGCACCATTTTTACCGGGAGACGCAGGGGAACGCTGGGAGGTGGGAAATTTGAGTGAGCCCAGTGATGCCACAACTTTCCCACACAAAATGTGTGAAAAAAGTGATTTTTTCAGCTAAAATTGAGGTTTGCAGGGGATTCTGGGTAAGGAAAAGTTGGGGGATCCATGCAAGCCATACTTCCCTGGAAACCCCTGGGTGTCTAGTTTTCAGAAATGTATGGGTTTGGTAGGTTTCCCTAGATGGCCGCCGAGCACCGGGCCAAAAACCCAGGTGACCTCCCTTGCAAAACCAGGTGGTTTTGAGATAGGCAATTTTGATGTCGCATCACTACGTTTTGGGCCCTTGCCTGTCGCGGGTACTTGGGCCTCCCACACAAGTGAGGCACCATTTTTACCGGGAGACCCAGGGGAACGCTGGGAGGTGGGAAATTTGAGTGAGCCCGGTGATGCCATAACTTTCCCACACAAAAATGTGTGAAAAAAGTGATTTTTTCAGCTAAAATTGAGGTTTGCAGGGGATTCTGGGTAAGGAAACGTTGGGGGATCCATGCAAGCCATTCCTCCCTGGAAGCCCCCGGGTGTCTAGTTTTCAGAAATGTATGGGTTTGGAAGGGTTCCCTAGATGGCCGCTGAGCACCGGGCCAAAAACCCAGGTGACCCCCCTTGCAAAACCAGGTGGTTTTGAGATAAGCAATTTTGATGTCACCTCACTACGTCTTGGGCCCTTGCCTGTCGCGAGTACTTGGGCCTCCCACACAAGTGAGGCCCCATTTTTACCGGGAGACCCAGGGGAACGCTGGGAGGTGGGAATTTTGAGTGAGCCCGGTGATGCCACAACTTTCGCACACAAAAATGTGTGAAAAAAGTGATTTTTTCAGCTAAAATTGAGGTTTGCAGGGGATTCTGGGTAAGGAAACGTTGGGGAATCCACGCAAGCCATACCTCCCTGGAAGCCCCCGGGTGTCTAGTTTTCAGAAATGTATGGGTTTGGTAGGTTTCCCTAGATGGCCGCCGAGCACCGGGCCAAAACCCAAGTGACCCCCCTTGCAAAACCAGGTGGTTTTGAGATAGGCAATTTTGATGTTACCTCACTACGTTTTGCACCATTTCCTGTCGCGGGCACTAGACCAACCCACACAAGTGAGGTACTGTTTTTCTCGTAAGTCTTTGGGGAACGCGGGGTGGGTGGAACTTTCCACCACAGAAATGTGGCGAAAATGTGGTTTTTTTGACAATTTTTTAGGTTTGCAAGGGATTCTGGGTAACAGACCCTGGTGGCAGGCAGTCAAGTCACCCCATCCTGGATTCCCCTGGGTGTCTAGTTTTCAAAAATGTATAGGTTTGCTAGTTTTCCCAAGGTGCCCGCAGAGCTAGGGTTCAAAAACTACAGCTAGACATTTTGCCAAAAAAGGGTCATTTTTCACTGCGAAATTGAGATGTGACCACGTTGCGTTTTGCGCCGTTTCCTGTCGCGGGCACTAGGCCGACCCACACAAGTGAGGTACCGTTTTTCTCGTAAGACTTTGGGGAACGCGGGGTGCGTGGAAATTTGTGGATCCACGCATATTCCGGAACTTTCCACCACAGAAATGTGGGGAAAATGTGTTTTTTTTGACAATTTTTTAGGTTTGCAAGGGGTTCTGGGTAACAGACGCTGGTGGGAGGCAGTCAAGTCACCCCATCATGGATTCCCCTGGGTGTCTAGTTTTGAAAAATGTATAGGTTTGCTAGGTTTCCCAAGGTGCCCACAGAGCTCGGGTTCAAAAACTACAGCTAGACATTTTGCCAAAAAAGGGCCATTTTTCACTGCGTAAATTGAGGTGTGACCACGTTGTGTTTTGCGCCGTTTCCTGACGCGGGTACTAGGCCGACCCACACAAGTGAGGTACCGTTTTTCTCGTAAGACTTTGGGGAACGTGGGGTGGGTGGAAATTTGTGGATCCACGCAGATTCTGGAACTTTCCACCACAGAAATGTGGGGAAATGTGTTTTTTTTGACAATTTTTTAGGTTTGCAAGGGATTCTGGGTAACAGACCCTGGTGGGAGGCAGTCAAGTCACCCCATCCTGGATTCCCCTGGGTGTCTAGTTTTCAAAAATGTATAGGTTTGCTAGGTTTCCCAAGGTGCACGCAGAGCTAGGGTTACAAAACCAGAGCTAGGCACTTTGCCAAAAAAGGGTAAATTTTCACTGCGATATTGAGTTGTGACCACGTTTCATTTTGCGCCGTTTCCTGTCGCGGGCACTATGCCTACCCACACAAGTGAGGTACCATTTTTATCGGGAGACTTAGGGTAATTCAGGTTTGTAAAGGAACTGTTATTATCTATTGACTTTCGATGCATTTCTGCCTTCCAAATGAAAGACATTGTGTAAAAAATACGTCATTCTAAAAAATAACTGATAATTCTCATGCTAGTATGAGTATTCCCAATTTCAGAAATGTGCAAATATCTACTGTTTCTAAACTCTATATTTTGTTCCCATTTCAGAAATACATAGGTGTCTTTCATACCGATTTTTCCATGTACACATTTTTACAGAATATTTACTATATACCCGGTACATAATAAAAAACCATTGCAAGTTGCTGCTCAGTTTTTGGCTCTGGGCTCGTCGGGTTCTTGGTGAATCTACAAGTCCTATATATCCCCACACCAGCAATGTCCAGCGGATGCAACGGTATATTGCTTTCAAAGAGCTGTCATATTTAGAAGAAGTTACAGGTGAAAACGTTGACACAAAAGGCTGTTTTTTTCAACTAATTTTCAATTTATCCTATATTTAACTGTTTGTTTCTATAAAAAAACCTTGATGGATCTACACAAATGACCCCTTGCTGAATTCAGAATTTTGTCTTCCTCTCGAAAATGTATAGCTTTCCAGGATCCATTATTGCTTTTGTACCCATTACTGCCATTAACTGGAAGGAGGTCAAAAGCACAAAAAATAGCAAAAATTGGCTATGTCCCAAAAAAATGCCAAAACTGTGTAAAAAATGTTGGGTTTCTGACAAAAGTCTGGTATCCCCGAAGAGCTGGGAAAATGGTGATTTCAACCCCACAAACCCTTTTTTGATAACATTTGCAGGGAAAAACCATATGCTTTCATTTGCAGCCCGTTTTTCCAATTTTTCCGAAAAAAAACAAAATTTTGCTGTATTTTGGCTCATTTCTGTGACCCCTCCAGGGGAATCCACAAACCCTGAGTACCTTTAGAATCCCCATGATGTTGGAAGAAAAGGACGCAAATTTGGCGTGGATACCTAATGTGGTCAAAAAGTTACAGGGGCCTAAGCGCGCACTACCCCAAATAGCCAAAAAAAGGCTTGGCACAGGAGGGGGAAAAGGCCTGGCAGCGAAGGGGTTAAGTTTCGTCACAAACCGAGTTCACATCCAGTGAGGTAGCGAGGAAACGACACACGACTATCTTGTTAGGCACTGAAACACTTTTTATTTTCACTTGAGCCGCATGTATACTACGCTACAGCATGATTGCATGCCTCTGTTAAACTGCTTATAACACATTCAGTACATCCACGCTCAGGTGTTTTCATTCAGTGTTTTGCTTCTTTCGTAGTCTTCTCCTGTGGTTGGTTTGCGCCATGCAGTGCCTAATTCTTTATCCACGTGCTCAGTTTCGCTGCTTTGCGTCCAGTCGTTGCTCGTGGGCGCACTGCTCCTTTCTGTGCCTGTTATTTTCCTAGAATGTCCAACTCAAACGCCATTGCTGTTCTTGTAGCTGTGTGTTTGTCATACCCCTCTCCACGTGTTTTGGTTTGTTTGTCTTGCTGTCTGGGGTAAGTACCCCACCCCCCCGCATTACTTTCCTCGTTAACTTGTCTCGTCATTGTCCTGATCTCATCGCAGTACATTTCTTTACTTGTACTCCTGGTCTGCTCTTATCCCAATACGTTGCTTTATTTGTCTTTCTACCCCGTGTTTGTCCTGTCTTTATCTCAGAGACCTGTTGTTTTTGTAGTCCTATCCATTGTCTGTCCTGCTCACAATTCCCTGAATTGGTTTTCATGTATTTTTGAGACCTCTTGCTGTCCTGCCCTTATTCTCGATGTATTGCTTTATGTCGCCATTCCCAGTCGTTGTCATGTACGCCTGTTTGTCCTCTTCCTGCTTCAGTGCATTGCTTTTCTGTCATCTTGTCGTGCGCCTGCCATGTTCCCGTCCCAGTAAAGCGCCATGTTTCTCTCCCAGTGAAGCGCTGTGTTTCACTCCATGTGAATACCTCAAACTATATCCAAGTCAACTGTACATATAACTAGTGAAACGATCACCTGCACAGCCCGACACGCTGCCCGGGGTGGACCCACCCACCAAGGAACCTCATTTAAATGATGTTGTGTTTTGTTGTTTTATAAAAGAGGGCTGTATAGGGTTAAGTGGAATTCACTTGTTTAATGATAAACCAATTTCCAGCATTCGACCCCTGGCAAGCGCAGTTTCCTCTTCCCCTTCATTCTAGAATTCTGTGACGTAACCTAAAGGGCAAAGGGCACTAGAACACACCAGCTTGAGCAGTGAAGGCTGCTTTTAGCCTATGATCTGTGCACATGCAGGATTTGTGCCAGGGTACATCCTAAGTGTTGTAGATTTTGCCCAGACAGGTGGCACCGAGCTAACCAAGCTTTTTGTCCTCGGTCAACAAGTTAACTAAAGGCATCCTTCAGTCTCACGTGCACAAATTAATCTATCATTTTCATTATCCGCATAGCTTCCTTACAGGGCCTGTGATCAATGTTGTTGGGTGATCACTCAAATAAGGCACTGCAACAAAATGTTCAAAACATGCTGTGCACACTGCCTCTTAAAGAAACATCCCCAGCACCAGCTGTCCTACTTCAGCCTGTGGCAGCACAGCTATAACAACAAGCATTGCCATAGCCAATAGGTCTCGCTTTTGGGACTTTATAAGTATTTAGTTATGCAGCACAATATCCTTGATGCAACAACATCAACTGTTGCATGGCTAAACACTTATAAGGTCCCAAAGGCGAGACCTATTGGCTATGCCAATGCTTGTTTCTTCTTTCCGTGCGTTCTCCATTCTGCAGCACACAAAAAAAGAGGAACATGCCTCTTAGGATTGTTCTTGTGCAGGAGGGTGTCCATTCCTGCACAAAAACAATCCTGCATACAACGGAATGCACTCTTGCATCATGGTGCAAGGCTGCCTACGTTGGCGCTAGGCTGTCAAAACGGCGCTAGTGCAGGGAAAAAGGACAGAAATGCACCGCATTGCTTAAATATGATGCATTTGCGACAAAATCCTTACTTTACGACTTTCGGTATTCACAAAAGGCATTTAGCGAAAGTCGGAAAGTTAGGATTTTGTCTTAGTAGGAATCTTGGGCCCGATTCACAGAACTAACTTAAGACAAAATCCTAAACTTACTACCATTTTGGTATTCACAGAAGGCACTTACTCATTTCGGTATTCACAGAAGGCACTTACTCATTTCTGTATTCACAGAAGTTAGGAGTCCTAACTTTACTACTCCTAAATGGCTTTTGTGAATACCGAAAGTCGTAAAGTTAGGGTTTTGTCGCAGATTGCTTTTGTGAATCGGGCCCAGTGCTCTAGCGAATAACGAGGAAAGGGAAAGTTTAGATGGGAATGGAAAGGATGATCCAAACCCTTGAGAATAATTAACAAACCCATATGAGGCTGAGGCAAGTCTGAAGTTTACAATGCTGGGCCAAATTACTGTGCCAGTAAGAGACTAAATTGGAAGTAGCAGCACAGGCAGGTTGGAGGCACTATGTCCCGGTTTCCAAATTATGAGCAATGTTATCATCAGGTTTGGTGTGGGCCATGGCGAAATATTTTGGTCCCCACCCAGCAATTTTATCGACTTTGGAATGATGAACAGCTGAGTGCAAATGCCAGGATTGAAATGTGCAGGTTCTACACAGATAAACACAACTGGCATAATAATCCTGACCAATGTACGCGCACAGGAAGAAACATGTGGAACTATTTTCTTATTTTAACTTTGACATTGTGGCTCAGTGATAATTGTCATTAGCGTATTAGAAGTAAACAATGTGTGATACAGTGGCATTGCCTCAATAATCCCAAAACAAGATCAACCCCCCATCCAAAGTCCTGTCTGTGCCCTGTTTGTTCCTGTCACCCATCTAACCATTTGATTTTTTGTACATATATATTTAAATGCATGAGGAAAATATAGTGTGTTGTCACATTTAAGACAGGGTGCAAATAAAGTGTTGAACACTTTCGTAGAAAGAGGCATTCCTCCTTACAATGAGCCACTAATTCTCTATTTAATTGTTAGTTGAAGTGCTTTGCCCGGTCCAGGGCAAGAGGCCCCCAATGCAACGCCCATTTGACGGCCTGTGGCCGAGGTAAAAAAAAACATAGCTCCTCCTGGTTTGTGTACTTTGTGTAACTTCTCTCAAGTAATAATTTCAAATCACTGGTTATGTTCTTTTAATACAAATTGTGACTCTTCATTAACGTATTACTATAATTTGGGCTAAAAAACACAATTAATATATGTGTGGGTTCCCAGCAGTGCTCAATTTTTACAAACCAAAAAGGTTTGCTAATAAAACTGGGAGTGGTGGGAAATTTAAACCAGAGACATATTGTATAGATATGGCTGAGGCCCACGCTAGGGAACTCTGGGATTGGGCTGGGAGTGGCAATAAGGAATGCCCAAGGTTATGCAAAGGATTTCCAATGATTATGTAAGGTATGCAACCAACATGCTAAGGATGGTTGTGTGTTAAAATACCTCAATAGTTATATGAGCCATGCACTTCCACCCACTACGATCCTGTGCCCTAGGGCGTCTGAGGAAGAGGTTTGATGTCCTGCCGCAGCTGACTTGGAACCTCTAGCCCCAAATCAGCACAATGCCATCAAAAACAGGATGACGAGCAACCCTGTGCTATTGTGCTTGGTTTAACCAAGGCTAAAGAATGTTGCCACAAAGAAGAAGATAGCAAACAACACTCTCAGACACTTTAAACATGCTTATTTCCTAGTGGAATACACTGCTATAACAGTTTCCATTTAATTAAGGCTGAACATGAATGATTACAAGTAAAATTCAGTGCAGCAATAATGCCTCAAAATTTCTACTTTTATGCTGCAAAATTTCAATTTGTGTGCCAAAAAATGTGCAAATCTATGCTTCAATATCCTTGAGCGGTCTGACTAATGCTATTTCAAAGCATACTATATTGTGTTCCAGGACTCTGCATTACCAATAGTTCTTTAATAAACTTTGCCCAGGAAATAAATCAAACTTTATCATGTTTAGTTTGCAGTACACTTGTAATACTTTCAGTTCAATAATAGGTGGGGTGTAATTTGAGTTTTAGTGTCCAATATTTTATAGTATGAACCATCTTTTCTTCTTTCTTTCTATCTTCTTTCTTTCCATTCTTTCCTACCATCTTCTTTCTTTCTTCTTTCCCTCTTTTTCTCTATTGCCTTTTTTTCTTATTTTCCTTATTTTTGACTACTTGCTTTCCTTCTTTGTTTTGTTTTGTCCTTTTTCCTTCTTTCTATCTTTCATTCTTTCTTTTCTTTTTTGCCTTCTTTCATTTTTCTTTTCTTCTTTCCTTTTTAATTTCCTTCTTTCCATTTTCCCTTTTTGTCTTTTTGTCTTTTTCTTTCTTTCTTTTGTCTTTCTTTATTTAGTTTTTGCATTCTTTCCTTTTTGCTTTCCATCTTTTCTTATTTCTTTTCTTCTTTCCATTATTCTTTCCTTCTATGTTTTTGCCTCCTTACTTCTTTTTCTTTATTGCAGTTTTCATTCTTTCCTGTCTTCTTTCTGTTATTTCTTTCTTTTCGCCTTGTTTCCTTGATTTCTTTCTTTCTTGCCTTTTTCATGTGTTCTTGCCTTCTATATTTTTTTGTCTGATTTCCATCAGCTGAGACGCCCTCGCCCCTCCCCCTCCACTATCCATATATGACAGGAGTTCCCGCACGCAGCGTTTACGCGCAGCGACCGCGCCCCAGCCGCGCCGAAGGTGCGACAAAGGTAAGCCTGTCTACGCCCGTCCGCGCCTGGACCGCGCCCAGCGCCAGACCCCCTGGCCCCCGTCCCTCCCAGCCCCCCCGCATTACCTACGATGCCGCCACCCTCCTAGCCCTTAACCCCGGTCGAGCCCCCAACTGCGTCCAAGCCGCCCCTGGACAAACCCATGGACATTTCTCCTGCTTCTCCTGCAAATTCAGCGGCACCGACAACATCTCCGCTACGACCACACCACAGATTCCCGACCCCAACCACCTACAATGCATCCTTCTCAACACCCGATCGGTCAACAGGCACGCCATTGACCTATGGAATCTACTAGACACCATTTCTCCGGACATCGCCTTCCTTACGGAAACATGGATGAATGCTTCCTCCGCACCAGACATCACCATTGCCATCCCTGAAGACTATAAGATCACTCGCAAAGACCGTACCAGCCACACAGGAGGAGGAATCGCCATCGTCCATAAGAAATCTATCCGCATCTCAACCAGCTCTGACACCAACCTCGCTAACTCCGAACACCTTCACTTCCAGATCCACATCGACCCCAAAACCACACTCAGAGGCACCCTCCTCTACAGACCACCAGGACCCCGCGCAAAATTCAGTGAAGACATCACGGACTTCATCACCCCACACGCGCTCCCCTCCAAAGACTACATCCTTCTGGGAGACCTCAACTTTCACCTTGAAAAGATCAACGACCGCAACACCGCCACCCTCGTGGACAACCTCGCCAACCTCGGACTTAAACAACTAGTCACTTCCCCCACCCACATCGCAGGTCACACACTCGACCCCATCTTCACATCCAGCAATCATGTCTCCTTCAGCCACACCACGGATCTCCTCTGGACTGACCACAGCTGCGTTCACTTCACCTACAACAAACCAAAACCCAGCATCCACCTCCAACCTACCCTGCAAAGAAACTGGAACAAAATCACCACGGACCAAATCTCCGCATCGCTCCTTCGAAACACCCCAGCCCTCTCTTCTAACGCTAACGAAGCCGCCGCCAACCTCACCCTATGGTTATCCAACACCGCTGACACCTTAGCACCACTGAAAAAACGTCAAAACAAACCTGGCAGCAAGAAGGCCTCATGGTTTAACGATGATCTCAAGAAGTCCAAGAAACTCTGCCGCTCCCTTGAAAAGGCCTGGAAAAAAGACCCAACCACTAGCACCAAGGACGCCTTCAAAAACGCCACCCGCACTCACCACCAACTAATCCGAAAAGCCAAGAAAACAGCATTCAAGGATCGACTTGACAACAACGCCCACAACAGCAAGGAACTTTTCAACATCGTCAAGGAATTTTCCAATCCCTCGGCCAACTCCAACGAAATCACCCCCTCTCAAACCCTCTGCGACTCCCTAGCCTCATTTTTCCACAACAAGATTGCTGACATCCACAACAGCTTTGACAACCAACCCGGAAACCAACCCACCCTACCATTTGCTGATCATCTTCCCCCCGTGAACACCCTTAACGACTGGAACCCAATCTCCACTGAGGACACCATCCGCCTGATGAACTCCATCCACTCAGGATCCCCCACAGACCCATGTCCTCACCACATCTTCAACAAAGCAGACTCCGTCATAGCACCGCACCTCCGAGACGTCAGCAACTGCTCCTTCAACTCCGCCACCTTCCCGGAAGACTGGAAACACGCTGAACTCACCGCCCTTCTGAAAAAACCCACAGCGGACCCCACCGAACTCAAAAATTACCGCCCCATCTCGCTTCTTCCATTCCCGGCCAAAGTCATCGAGAAAGCTGTCAACAACCAGCTCGCCGCCTTCCTCGAAGCCAACAAATCCCTCGACCCCTCACAATCTGGCTTCCGAGCAAAACACAGCACTGAGACCGCCCTCATCGCAGCAACAGACGACATTCGAACTCTACTGGACAATGGGGACACAGTCGCCCTCATCCTCCTTGACCTCTCTGCAGCATTCGACACAGTCTGCCACAGCACCCTTTTACAACGCCTCAATAACATCGGAATCCAAGGAAAAGCACTTGAATGGATCACCTCGTTCCTCACCGGAAGAACCCAGAGAGTCCGCCTTCCACCATTCAAGTCCGAGGCCTCTGAAGTCATCTGCGGCGTACCACAAGGATCCTCACTCAGTCCCACCCTCTTCAACGTATACATGAGCCCCCTCGCGGCCATCGCACGCCAACACAACCTCAACATCATCTCTTACGCGGATGACACTCAACTGATCCTTTCTCTCACCAATGACCCCAGCACCGCCAAAACCAACCTACACGAAGGAATGAAAGAAGTTGCCGAATGGATGAAACAAAGCCGTCTGAAACTGAACTCAGACAAAACAGAAGTCCTCATCTTAGGTACATCCCCCTCTGCATGGGACGACTCCTGGTGGCCGGAAGCCCTCGGAAAAGCACCCATCCCGACAGACCACGCACGGAACCTAGGCGTCATCCTGGATTCTTCACTCTCAATGAACAGACAAGTCAGCGCCGTATCCTCTTCCTGCTTCAACATTCTTCGCATGCTCAGAAAAACATTTCGCTGGATCCCCTCCGAAACAAGGAAAACAGTCACCCATGCTCTGGTCACGAGCCGACTGGACTACGGAAACACCCTCTACGCAGGTGCTACCGCAAAACTCCAGAAGAAACTCCAACGAATCCAAAACGCCTCAGCCAGGCTCATATTAGACATCCCACGCAACGAACACATCTCTGGTCACCTTAAAGACCTCCACTGGCTACCCGTCAATAAGAGGATCACTTTCCGACTGCTTACCCACGCACACAAATCACTCTACGACATCGGACCAGAATGCCTCAACTCACGACTGTCCTTCTACACCCCCTCCCGCCAACTACGTTCCTCCAGCCAAGCCCTCGCCACTGTACCTCGCATCAACAAGACCACCATGGGAGGCAGATCCTTTTCTTACCTAGCTGCTAGAACATGGAACTCACTCCCCGCTTACCTTCGCCTTACCCAGAACCACCTAGCATTCAGAAAGCAACTTAAAACGTGGATATTTGACAAGTAATCCTCCTCCCCTTCCTAAGCGCCTTGAAACCCTCTGGGTATGTAGTGCGCTGTATAAATTCTTTGACTTGACTTGACTTGACATCTTTCTTTCTTTTTTGTCTTCTTTCTTTTTTATCTTTCTTTTTCTTTCCTTTTTTTCCATAATTCCATCTTTCTTTCCTATTTTTTTTTCGTTTTTAGGTTCTTTCTTTTTTAGGTTCTTTCTTTTTTGATTTCTTACTTTCTTTCCATTTTTCGTTCTTTCTCTCTTTCTTTCTTTTTTGCCTTCTGTTTTTCTTTCTTGCTTTCATTTCTTTTTTCCTTCTTTCCCTTATTTGTTTCTTGCCTTCTTTTTTCTTTCTTTTTTTCTTCCATTCTTTCTTCCTTCTTTCTTTTTCATCATTTCCTTTTCTTTCCTTCTTTTTGTGCCTTCTTTCCTTATTTTGTTCTATCTTTCGTTCCTTCTTCCTTCCTTTTTTGCCTAGAAAACTTCTTTCCTTATTCTTTCCTTCCCTATTCTTTCCTTCCCTAATTGCCTTCCTTCCTTCTTCACTTTCATTTCTTCATTTTCGATTCTCATCTTTCCCTTCTTTATGCCTGCCTTCTTTCCTTTATTGCCTGCCTTCCTTCCATTTTAAACCATCCATCCTTCTTTCCTTTCTTTCTTTCCTTCTTTCTTGCCTTTTTTCTTCCTTTCTTTTCCAAAGGCAAGGGACTTCCAAACCAATTGTCTTTTTTAGGTGTGTGTTATGAAAGACCTTTTTTTATAACTAAAAGTATGTATTACATAACTACTTACAGGAGTTTTCAGTCAGACTTCATCCATTAGTCTGTGATTGTGTCATTCAGATTTTCCACCCACTCCAGCATGCATCAAGTGGCAATATGTCAGCCCACTTCAGCCATTTATTGACTTCACTATAACTTATGGCTTGCTGCCCTTCCACAAGGATCATATCGACAAATAAAGTAGTTAGTTTCCCAAACAATAACATTTTGTAAAATGAAAAAAACAAGACAAAACAAAACATGAATTGCCAAGAGGCTCCTTAGAGTGTCTGTTTGCTCCTTAGAAGTGCTGGTACTCTTCCATTAAACGTATTGCAGCAGAGCTGAAAAGTGCAGGTACTCTACCTTCCAAATTAAACAAGAGTAGATGCTTGGTACCGGAGAGTACTTGCCATTTTGAGCCCTGCAAATAGCATCTCATTGCCAACTATCAGCACTTTTTGTTTTGTTTCGCAAATGCATTAAATTGAAAATGCATTTATGTAACGCTTTATACATCTTACAGGTGATTTCAGTGGACGGGTATCATGCTATTTTGTAGCTTTTGGAGCATAATTCATAGCTCTTTTAGCTAAATATGTGTGCTCAACAGTAGACACAAACAAAATTCAATGCCAGCACCAATCTCTCCTTCTAAACCTCCCTATCACCAGCTGCCTGCTACATATTTCACACACAGGCTCATGCACAAAACGCCACTTGAGAGAGTGCTAGGCCAGGAAATGGGTGGGAGGGGGATAATTTGAAGGTTCTAAGGACTCCCCATGGATTTGCTCAGGAGAGGGTCCCATCAGACACTGCACCATCTCATAGCAAGGTTGTGCCTGTGCCCCCCATCAAATTCAGGATGTTGGTACACCTGACACCAACTGAGACACTGACAATGCAGCAAGAGCTATTCTATCAGTGTCTGTGCAGGTGAACTCTGGACTTAGGCTCCTGAGGGCAGCCTAATGGTACACTCGATTGTATATCTGTTCATCTGTACAGCTGACCTTGACCAGGCTGTCCAGAACTTCACTGCCCGGATCACCAAATTTGCCAACAGAGTTGCCCCGCTGAAACCAGTAAAACCCAACAAAACCTCAAAATAAGCCAGCTCAGAGCTCAGAGACACCAAAAGGAACTGCTACAGACTCGAGAAGCGAAGGTCCGTCATGAAGAACCCCTTTGATGTAGCCACACACAAAGCAGCCCTCAACAACTACCACCTGCGCATCAAGGAAGCCAAGAGTAGCCATCACTGACAGCATCGACACCACAGCCAGCCACGTGAAAGAACTCTTCAAAATAGTCCAGGAATTCTCCAACCTAACAGCCACAGAGAACACCATCCACCCCTCACAAGAACTCTGCAACACCTTCTCGGACCACTTCCACAGCAAGATTGCCACCATCTACAACAACTTCAACCCCAACCCACCACTCTCAGCCTTGACAACCTCAACCCACCAGCAAACACCAGCCGAATGATCACTGCCAGGTCTCCGCTCACCACTCAGACGACCACATCCATCATGTTGTCCATCCACTCCAGGGCGCCCACTGACCCCTGCCCCCACCATCTCTTTAATCTCTGAACATCCCAATCAGCACAGAACTTACCAGCATCCTTAACACCTTCATCTCAGCAGAAACCTTCTTGGACAGATGGATACACGCAGAGGTCAGACCCCTCCTAAAGAAACCCTCTGCTGACCCCAGAGATCTCACATATTTTACTGACCAATCTCCCTGATCACCGAATACTTGGAACAAAACCACCTACTCAACACCTCACAATCAGGATTCCGTGTTAACAACAGCACACAGACTGCGCTGATTGCTGCCACTAACATCAGAACTCTCCTTGACCTCAGTGAAACTGTGGCCCTGATCCTTTTTGACCTCTGAGTTGCAGTTGACACCATCTCCCACCACACCCTCATCCACAAACTCTACTACTTTGGCATACAGCAAAACGCCCTCAAGTGGATCACCTCTTTTCTCACAGTATGCACACAGAGCATCCAACTGCCTCCCTTCACATCAGCACTCAAGGACATTATATGAGGTCAGCCCCACCCTGCTCAACATCTATATGACCCCCTCACAGATGTCATCAGATTCCACTGACTCAACACAATCTCCAACATAGATGACATTCAACTAATTCTCTCACTCACAGAGGACCCCTCCAATGCCAAAACTATCATCTGCAACACCTTGACCAACATAGCCAAATAGATGAGAGACAACTGCATCAAACTCAACTCAAAACAGATGTACTGATATTTGGGAAGAACACTTCCACATGGGACCACAGCTGGTGGCCAGCTGAATTCGGACAAATACCCACACCAGTCAACACCAGAAAGACCATCGCACAGGCTCTTGTCACCAGCTGCCTCAACAATGGCAATGCTCTCTATGCCGGAATTTCCAAACAGCTTCTTAGAAGACTCAAGACCATACATAACACTGTAGCCAGACTCATCCCGGACCTTCCCAACAGACCCACATCATCCCCCACCTCAGAAACTTCCAATTGCTCCCCATCCAGAAGAGATGAGTGTTCAAGATCCTCGTGAACGCCTACAAAGCTCTACACAATCAAGGACTGTGCTACAACAACCATCGGCTGAACTTCCATTTGCCCCCAAGACTCACCTTCGCACACACTCCGCATCTGCCACAGCCACAGTGGGGTCTGCTCCTTCTCCTGCGTCGCTGCACGACCTGGAATGACCTGACCCTCCACCTCCAAACAGCACCCCCCCAGGTGGACTTCAGAAAGAAACTCAACACCTGGCTCTTCGACAAGACATGGCACTCTCAGCGCCCATATACGCCTAGTGGTGACAGTGATGTGCTATGCACATGCTGATTGATTGATGGTGGCCACAAGTTTAGAGTCCCTTCCTTGTGGGAACCTTCAAAGCCCCTCTAAATGAATGTCAGAAGTGCCAAACCACAGTTTGCCACCAAGCACGAAAGTTTGATAACACTGCAACAAATCTCGCCCACATAAAATGTTTCTTCCAGCACTCCCCGACACTCAAAGTACCCCCTTAACAACACATATTCTTAGAAGACTCAAGACCATACATAACACTGTAGCCAGACTCATCCTGGACCTCCCCAACAGACCCACATCACCCCCCACCTCAGAAACTTCCAATTGCTCTCCATCCAGAAGAGATGAGTGTTCAAAATCCTCATGCACGCCTACAAAGCTCTACACAATCAAGGACTGTGCTACAAAAACCATCGGCTGAACTTCCATTTGCCCCCAAGACTCACCCTCGCACACACTCCGCATCTGCCGCAGCCACAGTGGGGTCTGCTCCTTCTCCTATGTCACCGCACGACCTGGAATGACCTGCCCCTCCACCTCCAAACAGCACCCTCCCAGGTGGACTTCAGAAAGAAACTCAACACCTGGGTCTTTGACAAGACATGGCACTCTCAGTGCCCATATACACCTAGGGGTGACAGTGATGTGCTATGCACATGCTGATTGATTGATGGTGGCCACAAGTTTAGAGTCCCTTCATTGTGGGAACCTTCAGTGCCCCTCTAAATGAATGTTAGAAGTGCCAAACCACAAATTGCCACCAAGCACGACAGTTTGATAACACTGCAACAAATCTCGCCCACATACAATGTTTCTTCCAGCACTCCCCAACACTCAAAGTACCCTCTTAACAACACATATTCACAGGCAAACTCACTGCCGTCCTTCTTCCTCAAAGATGAAATCTTACACTCATAGAGTGTTACTACCAGCAGCCCTCCTCCACCTCCATGGACATGCATACACACCTCACTCCTGGTTCAGCAAAACCTAACCTCTTGTCATTGACTGCATGCGTAAAAGCCTTTGAGCACAAAGGAAATATTGTGTTGGAGACGTCACCTTTATTAAAATGTAATGGTATTCACACAAGTATTTAGAAGTAATGGAAGATTTACTACAGGAGTACTATTTTATGGTACAGGAAGTTTTATTACAGGAGTACTCTTACATGCTTTTGTGAATCGACTCCAAAACGTACAGTCCTTGTTAAAAAAAGAGGAAAGAAGGCACAGTCCTGTCTTTTTGTTCTATTTGTACATAGATATTGCCTGAATAATGCTGTTTTATTCCCATTTTACAAAGTTTCGGGCTAATTCACAACGGCAGGTAAGAGTATGTCTCAGAGTAATATTGGGGTATTGCTTCACATACTCTAAAATTCCTTCGTGAATAGGCTCCTATATGTGAAAAATCACAGATGCTATGAACATAGATGAAGACCACGATATTCAGTTATGTTATAGGCTATATGACTAGTTTATGTACATTGAAAGAGTACATCATTAATTAATTGTCTATATGTATTTTGTCTTAATTGTACAATTTGTCATTGTATTTTTGTGAACTGTTGCCGCAATCTTCACTTTATTTCTTGTCAATGCCTGCCTTTTGCCCAGCTTAAATGGATATGTGGTGAATGCCTAGATGTGCAAGACTGTATTCTTCAGTGGAGAAGACTTTGTTGGTGGTTGTAGAACCTCGCTCCCTGAAGAGCTATGAAGATTAACCATTCCGTGTTTGTGTTGCAGGCCTGAACCCCATACCTAGCCGGTGAAAGAGATGAAGGCGCTCCTGGGCATAGTACTGCTGCTCGAATGCTTCAATGGAGCACACCTTCAGATGAGTGAGTAGCTGTCGGACCTCAGTTCATCCTCGAGGTGCCCTTGACTCTCAGAATACCCTTAGCATGCAAGCAGTGCATCTTCAATGCATCTTCAGCCCTCAGTGTGCCCTCAAATCTCACTGTGCGTGCAGTACGGCATGATGCCCTAAGAAATGCGCCTGCAGATATCAGTGCAGTGTCAGCACACTAGTGTTTCTCTCACTGTGCCCTCCCCACACAGGACGCCCTCAGTTCAGAGATGCCTTTGGCCCCCAGTGTAACCTGAGGACTCAAATTGCCTTTTGCAATCATTGGTGGATACTCTTGACAGGCACGTATTTCACCGCACTCACTCACTCACGGTGCTGGATGGGGAATTGTGGTTTTCTGCCCCAAGTTTCACAACAGGACTCTAGAGCGGAGGTTCCATCATAGCTTCTGCTCCTGATTGGACAGCCCAAGGTTGCTGCAGATTCCCTTGTTGAGAAATTCACCAGCACACATCCCATCGCACTGGTCACTGAGGCTGCACAAAATGAAAAACGGTTGTGAAGGAAAAGGGCAGTTTACGGGGTGACAGGAACATTTTTTAGTGGTCTGTAACTAAAATTACCAGGGGGTTTATCGTTATCCCATTCTGCAGCACATATACTAACTCAAAAACTATGTTGGTGTATGGACTGCTGACTGTAGAGCTGGAAAACCCGACTAGTTCAGCCAAACATTCAAACAGTACATTTGTCCACCACTCGCTCAAGGTGGACTTATGTGCCCATTACCGGACAGTAGAGCTGTACCCGGGGCAGGCTGAGAATGCAGTGCTTTCCCACCTAGGAACACAATTGTTTAGTGTCTCCATCATCATATCACTGCCATGATGCTATGGTCCTTTGTTTTAGACTTACTAAGCTGACCTTCTCGTCCTCATGGCTTCTGGAAACATGCGCTACTCGAGGGGGCCTGCCATGGTCAGTCTGCCTGGCCTTGGTGCTGCCTCCTCTCAAGCAAAAGAACTCATCTCTTCTCATGGCATTCTAACCCCTCGTCTCGGGAGCAGGCATTAATATTTGCGTTGACCTCCAGTCCTTGATTTAATCCCACCTTTACGACCAACAATGACAATGCAAGGCTGCCCGGGTGGCTGAGCAGCGGCCCCTCAATAGGGCGGCCGCCCTAGTGCCACAGGAAGGCACTGGATTCGTCCTTCTAGTTTCCCTGGGCCAGGATCCAGGGAAGACTTCCGGACGACCCCACTTCTGGGGGGGGGGGTGGGGAGGGACAGGGGTACTTAAGCTGTCCCCCACCCAACGTGCAGTCTCTTGGTCCCTGCCGTCTCGCCACCTGGGTTAAACGCAATCGGGCTACAAAGTATTAGTAGAACCCTTGGCATTCCCGGTATTTAAGGAGAGGTCTTTATACTTTGGTTCCCCTCGGGTTCACCCTGTCCTGTCTGCTCCCTGGTATACTAGCAGAAGTTTGGGGGGAGGGCAAGGCTTCTCATAGGGTGGTGACTGACGTAATGCGATGGACATACTCCGACTAGTGCTAGATTCAGATAACTGAGTGAAAGAGGAAATAAGGCGGGCTTGTCAACTCTTACCTCCACCCGCATGGGCATTTCCTGGCAGGAGTGGATTGTCATAGGCATGGCTCTACAGCCAGGCAATGTTAACATTGAACCAACACCTAATTATTGGTTTTAAGTCATATCAGTCAAAAATCCACGGGGAGTTTAGAAAGGATATGGGCATACCTGGCCTCCGGTCCTGTATGGTCTAAGACTTGTGTGGCTGGACCTGGAAGAGGCCCGCTATCAGCATGTTGGAAGTAAAGAGGCCTACCTTGGTGGGGGGCCCTGGTAGTGACGGTGGCCACTCCCAGAGCTGTGGAGAAGTTACAGGGCGATCCAGAGTATGCAGATACCAAGGGGTACTTCATGCAGCAGCACAGCTTGGTGCTAAGCCAGGATACCCAGGGATGTCTTAGCATTGTCCCCTGGAAGAACTACGGCGCCCCGTTAGTCCTACGGGCGGTTGTGTGTCTGAGCAACCGGGGGCTGCCAGGAACGCTCCGCCCACCTCTTTCGGGGGGGGCGTGAGTAAGCGAGTGGACTGGTGGTCCACGAATGGGAGGGGTGGCCCCTCCCAAGATTTGGTATGCACCAATTGGCGACGGCCACGGTGTAATTTGGCTTATCAGACGGGCAGGCGGCATATGGGTTGGCCTGCCCTGTGATCGCCCGTAAGATAACCCACCATGTTGGCATATTGGTTATGCTAATAAACCTGCAGCAAATTTATCCACTAAACAAGGTGTCGTGTGGTTTATTGATGTATTGTGTTGTTGATATGTGACTACAGTTGCCGATATTGGCACTAAGTCCTCTAGTCTGTCTCTCGTTCTCGCAGCTGATGCACAAAACTTCCTCTGAAGTCAAAAATTAGCAGCGATACGTCTCCTTGGTGGGGGGGTGGGGTGGAGTTAAGGTCGGTACTTGTCTCATCCCAAACGCGCTGCTGGAAGCCAGAGCCTAATTCAATGAAGTGCTGAGGCAAAAATCCAACTCCAAGCCTAAGAGAGCAGAAAGTCTTGTTCTAGGCATTTTACAGTGTCAACAGGGGAGGGAAACCCTCAAATTGGCTTGGAAGACTGACACTCAGACATCCTAACTGCAGTAAAGCCATTGCCAGGAAGAACAAAACTTTCTCTACGCACAGTGGGGATACAGGCATCTCCAGGGTTAAAGAAGGACAGAGAAACTGGAATGCACGTCTCCTTCCTTAACACTAATGCAAAGGGCCTCCATCTTGTCCTGCTTTCGCCGTTATCTCAGGAATGCACTGCTAGACGTCAGCCCGTGACACATGCAATACATGCACAAAGACCAACGTTACAATGATGTGGAGGGCCCAGATACAGGAGGCGGATTCGAACAGATTTTGTCAAGAGCTTCAATACTTTTCTCAGGGATTCAAGTTAAAAAGCCCCACATCAAATCAGCCCTCACCAGCTGCCAGTGCCCAACAGCCTTGTGAGGGGCACTAGATAAACTCGACGGTGGGTGGGGTGTGGGAGCAGCTTGGGTGCACCTCTGGCCCAGGTGAGCTCAGTACTCAGAAATACCCTGAGCGACGTCATTTGTCTTACAGGACCCCCGGGAAGAGTAGGGAGGCAAGGAAGAAAAGGGGCAATGGGCAGGGTGGCTCAGGTCCCTCTGCATTGGTGCTTACATTTGGTGACAGAAAGCTCTGTCCACTGCCTGTCAGGAGTAGTACGCCGGTCCTTTCTGACGTGAGTCCCAACATGCTTCTTTGTGGATTCTCATATTCGTATTGAGAGTAGGTGTACTGCCTATCTGTAATATATTTGCTCTCCCGGTCAGCAGTCTGAAGGTGCCACCTGTCAGGAATCTCCTAGGCAAACTGTCTATAATCTCCAAACACTGTCAGTAATTTATGGTGTCATGCGTCTGTGGGCTGCTCTTCCTCGCGAGACCCTTCTGCTGCCTGCCAAGGGTTTTCATGTCTTTCCTGTCAATAATCTCCAGGTGTTTCCTGTAGCTGTGTGATTGCAATAAGAAATTCCTTATGTTCCTGTCTGTAGCGTCCATTTGTTTCCTACCTGGTTTTCTCCATGTTCTTCCCACCAGGGGTCTCTATGTTTGCTTGTTGTCTCGCACCTCTACACACTTCCTGTCAGTAAGATTCATGAACCTGGGGCCTCAATGTTCTTCCAGTTGTGCTCTACATTTGCTCTTGTTTGTTTCTTACAAGTTAATTCTGTCGGGTATTTTCTTAAGGTTTCTTTCAGGTGTCTTACTGTGCTGCCTGTCAGAAGATTCCATGTTTTGGCAGATATTTCTATGTTCTTTCTGTCATAAGTCTTCATTCAAATGCTTCCTGACAGGGTCTTCAGTGTGCTCAGTGCCAGAGCGCTCTTTTCCCTTGCTGTCTGAAACCTCTGTGTGTTCTTCTCAGAGTTTTTTCTTACTGCTTCCGGTTTCCTGTCAAAACAGAAGGTGCAGATGAAATCCTTGTGGTGCAGATTAATTAAAGCTTTTCCGTTCATCACTGTTGGAAGTCCTCTCTTATCTCCCGGAGAGTCTGCCCTGTCTTGTTTCTTTAGGTGGTCTGGTATGAGGGGAGTAAAGAGGCAAATTTCCGTCACAAGTAACGTCTGTCCTCTCTCCTTTCTACAGTGGCCCAGAGTGTAGCGTTCTGCAACCTAGTCGATGGAGCTTTCATACCGAGGACTGGGTATGGAGTGTGTAGCTGCAAAACGGGCTCCGTAGGTGATGGTTTCACCTGCAACAAGATAGCGCTGTGTAAACTGGACACCTGCTGCATGCCCGGCTACAGATGGAATACTGCTGTCTCCCCCAAGGCCTGCACCACGGTCAACCAATGCCAGTCGACCGATCCAGTGGTGAACAAGTGCACACCACCCACCACCTGCAACGAAATCAACGGGCTGTACACCTGCATCAATAACAAGATGGCGGCCTGTGTCAATGGGGTCCCCTGCAGTGATCCTCAGAAGGATTGCCTCCGGGCGACCCCGACTGGGGACTTACAGTGCGCCGACCCGTGCGACCATTATGACACACTGGATGGCACAGCCAGGCTGAGCAGCTCTGACTCCAGGGGCAGATTCCCCACCGATCGCTACACGTATGGCTGGAACCGGTACGTCGGGAGCAAAGGGGTGATGATGAAGGAGGGTTGTCTAGGCACAGGCCTGAAATGTGGCTCTGGTGAGCCCTTCACCCTAAGAGAAGATCACCCCACTGTGGCGGAAGGGATCAAGTCAGTTCGCCTTCAAACGAACACGGCTACTGGTTGCTTGCTGAGCGGCTCCATCTGGATCAAGGCCTGTCCCAGCGGTTACTATGTGTACAAGTTCACTGGCTCCCCCACATTTGAGGTCTTCTGCACAGGTAGGAGCTATGAGCCCACAGATTGCTGCTGTTTAATGCTTTCCTCTTTTACACATGTGAGGTGGATTACCAGGGGCCGCTAAAAGAAGGGAGCTTTAGCATGGGGTAGATAGGCTGCAGCAAGGAAAAGACCCAAGCTCCCTAGGGGTGGCAGGTGAGGAGCTTGCAGGGGTGCTGGGTATGTTGAAAGAGTGGATGCCGAGAGGATGCTCTGGAAGGAGTGGGGATCTAGATTATCAGGTGGTGCCAGGGGAGGGGTGGAGGCTTAGACTACCACGGGCACAAAGGGGAAGGTGTAGTTCTGCGTTACCAGGGGTGATAGGGAGAGGGGGTGGAGGTTTAAGTTACAAGTGATGCCAAAAGATAGGTTGGAGTTTATGATTATAACAGGAGGATCAAGGGAGGGGTAGAATCTATGTTACCAAGGGGGGCAGGAGAGCACGAGGGAAGCTGTTATCAATGATATGACATGAATGTTAAAATAGGTTGCAGCTCACCAACTTATGTATGCAGTACACATCACGAATGCCCTGGTTAACAATTCCAGGGTTCTGACAGGGTGCAAACTCTGCACAGGGCAATTCCTGGTACCATGTGGTAACGCCCTGCCAGAACCATGCAATTATGAGTTAGACCTCTCAGTATTTGGGGTAACCGTTGTGGGCACAGGATTCTGGATGGTATTCCCAATTACGAGGTGTTTAACGCCCAGATTTACCACCTGCTTAGAGCAGGTGGTAAATGAGAGCAGGGGCTTTTCTGCAGAGCATGGGTGGAGGGAGAGGGGCTGGGAGGGAGAGGAGGGAATTAGAAAAAGTGTCATGGCAAGGGGTTGCATTGCATGCACCATCTGTGCAGATGGAAGAAGTCAGGCAGGCGAGAGTCAGGGAAAGTCCGGGTTGCTGTTGCACCCAAGAGCCTCAAGCACTTTTACTGACTGGATTTTCTGGCCTGTAAAATCGAGTTTTTTGTTTCTGCACCTGAGAAAACCGCTTGTGTGAACTCCGATACAGTCATGATCGAATGAGGTGGAGTTCCATACAGGAAGTATGCTCCGTCCAATCCATAATCAGGGCTAAAGTGTTTTTTCTGGATCGGGAGTCCCTCTATCCGTTTAAACATGGGTGCTTCCTGGCTGTCATTCATTATATAACAAAGAATGTGTGTTTCCCGTGTAAGCTCCCCTATATGCGAGAAAGAGTACCTTCTCTTTATGACACAAATTGTCTTCTCTCTGTCCTATGTGTTCTGTATGTGACACAGGATGCATGCTTCCCTACTCAAGAGCACTTCGTGTGATACAGGATATGGGCTTTCTGAATCAGTCCTGTGGATGTGAAGCAAATCTTCTCCCTGACCAATATCCTCTCTATGTGCTCAAAATGTGTTACAATATGTGTGCTTTCTGGCTAAGGTCCTCTATGTGTGATACCGAATGTATGCTTCCTGATTCAAGTGCTCTGTATGTGATTGGGGATGTGTGCTGTCTGTCTCATGTGTTCTTAATGTGAAACAGAATGTAATCTCACTGACCCATGTCCTCTGTGTTTGGCACAACATATGTGCTTGTCACTCAGGTGCCCAGTGAGTGTACACAGAATGTGGGCTACCTGTCTCAGGTGCACTGTGTATGATAAAGACAAGGTTGCTGTCCCAGGCGCTCTTTGCGTGACACTGAACACATGCTCCCTGTCTAAGTCAAGGATGTCCATTCACCAAGGTGACATCACACATTCTTTGACCGTAATGATATCACAGGAAGTAACATAATATGACCGTTGACCTTAAATGTGTCAAGAAATAGTGTCACATGACCTTAACCCTGAAGACATCCAAATAATTGACATTGCTAAAGTTCTATAATAGCTGCACGATTAGTATAGCACAACTTAGACAAATGACCATTTTAGAAACACCTATAATAGGGTACAGATACGATCTGTGAAAGTGGCAGAATATAATACCCAGAATAGTAGTGAGCCAGAACGCTTCTAGGTGGGATCAGGGAGGGGTTCTCCCACCAAAAATGGGGGAAAATAAGCACAATTTTCACTTATATTCTGAAAAGGCACCCATTCCCTTTCAAGTCCTTTCATGCTGTGCCATGCCAATGAAACCTGAAGCTCTCAAGGAGTTCACTCCATTGACTTCAGAGTATGCTATGGATACCCCATTATGTAAAAAACACCTCTATTGTGCTCGGGGCAGCATTTTGTCAGGGGTGCAGCCCGAAATGTGCCATGTGTGCCCCCTTATGGCAACAATTGCTTACAATATTCCAGTGTCAGAATTTTGCAATGAATGCCATGGTTGCCCCCTTCCCATATGTCATAGTTTCCCCCCCTTATACCAAGAAGTGTCTCCAATTCCAAGTATGCCCCCTATGCCTGTAGGTTCTCAGTATGTAATACACAATGAGATGGGTGTTTTCCGGTTAAGGTCCTTTGTACGCGATGGAGAACGGTTGCTGCTTGACTCACCTGCTTTGTAGGTCCAAACACTGAGGTATGAATTTATTTTGAAATATTGTTTCATTAAATCAATTGGATGTTCAAATTAGGCCTAACCGCTGGAAATAGCTCTTGGAGTAACATATTCAAAAGTAAGGGAACATTTGCTTGATGTCCGGCTGTTGAGTATATCCCTACTTTCCTTCTGTCGATAATTTACCGAATTACAAATAAATGTGCTCAAACATGCGATACGCTTCAAGGAACAGTGGCTAGGGAGGCTGACATGCATAGTGACAGAAATAGGAAGGATGGTAATAGTGGTAAAACACAACGAGAGGAGCAAAAATAAAACACATGGATGAGAGAGAACTGTGAGAAAGACAACGTACAGTGAAAAATGACAGGTAGATAGAAAAGAAAGGTAGGCAGGAAGGAAGGGTGCCCGTTAAGAAAGACAAAGGTTTAAAGGTATGGTTAAAGTTGCAAAAATGAATGGATGGAAGGGTGAAAGGATGGATAGGTTGAAGAGGGAAATGATGGAGAAAAGAGCAGTGGTGCAGCTAGACCTGGGGCGATCCCAGAGTTTGCTGCCTAGGGACGGCTGATTGAGGTAAGAGTGGAAGGGGGTCAGGGCCGGACTGGGAACAGAAACCGGCCCTGGCAAACTGCTCAGCCCCCCCCCCCCAGGTGAGGGGGAGTGCACCCGAGCAGTTTGCGAGTGCTGGTTTCGGCTGATTTTGATACCGGGGGCCGATATTGCCGACCCCCGGCAACAAAACGGCCCCACAGGGGGCCCAAAACCGACCCCCACCCTAACGGCCTACCGGGAAAACGCCCGGTGCCCGTTATGGCCAGTCCGGCCCTGAAGGGGGTTAGAGGCAGATGACAATGAGCGGGGATGTGGCAACAGGTGACGACGAGCGGGGGGTGCGACAGACAATGATGAGTGAGAGAAAACTAACCTTGCGCTCGCCACTGACCCCAAAAATGTGCTGACCAGAGAAGACCGCCCCACCCTGCTGCGCCACTGGAAAAGAGTGAAAGGATGAACAAGTGAAAGGGTACCTGGAGGAATACACAGATGTTTAAGAATGGAGGAATGCGTGAAAGGTGATCAATATATTATTTGTATTGATGGCTGAATGAGAGTCATTGCATACATATATACAATGATGAGTAAGTGAATGTAAAAAAGCGTTAGACGGGACGGGTGGGTGGATGTAAGAGTGAAAAAATAGCTGGATGAATTAATAGATGGAAATGTGAATGAATGGATGGATAGATGGATTAAATGAGGATGAAAGGGGGAAAGGGTGGAAGAAATTCCTCTTAAGAGATTTGTGTTTGCTCACTTTGCATGCTTCGAATGATTAGAGTTGCTCTCTCTTTGCTTTGCTATAACGTTGGAACTATATTTCATTGTGCTAATCTGCTGAATATTGAATGTATCCTAGGATGAAAACCTGGAGTGATGGAAATTAACAATGAAAGCAAATTAAGTCATTAGCACTGGCTAGCCTAGAGTTCGGGCAACAACGATCACTTCTCATCAGTGCATCACCCTACAGGCCACTGAGATAAAAATGAGGCACAACAGCTTAAAACGTTAAAGGTTAATAACATAGAGTGTGAGGCCCACTCCCTCCTCCTCAGAAAATTACCACACTGTCCCCAGGCACCCCCTTCTCTGAAAATGTGAATCAAATCCAAGTCCAGAATACAAATCACATTATTGTAGGGAGCTGATTAGGGCGATCACCTGGAATGGAGGCAAATTCTGGACAGAACTGTTAAAATTCAGGACAAATATTCACTGTGCTTTGTATGTGATTGCCGGTAGGTATGCTGCATTCAGGTAATGCATTATGTCCATGTTCAATAGTTAATTGATGCCCTTGAGCATGGTATCAAGGGCATCAGCCTTACTCAAATAAACCCAATTTGTCTTGGAGAGAAAGCAACAGCAACATTTTCATTGTGCTTCTAAACATTTTAAAACCCAAAGCAAACAGTTTGGGAAACAGTAAGAGTTAGACATGGCATCCTTTGGCATATTTCCCCTGACTTTTTGCTATCCGACCTCCTGGTTTTGACTCTGTTTTTGCTGGTTTAGTGTCTCTGCGCACTTCCTCACTGCTGTCCATGTTAAAGTGCAAGTGCTCCTATTGTAAATTAGATTATGGATTGGTATTTCCAGGACTGACATCTTTGATGTACTGGTAATTCTCAAGTAAAGTGCACTGGGAGTGCCAGAGTCTGTAAATCAAATGCAGCTAGTGGGCCTACAGCACTGATTGTGGCACCCACACGAGCAGCCTTTACGAGGGGGTTTACAGACCTGCCATTGCAGTGTCTGCACACAGTTTTTACTGCCATATCGACTTGGCAAATGCATCCACTTGCTAAGCCCTAACCTTATCTTTTAATCCATGCGAGTCACCCGGCCAAGGTACCCCTGTGGGCAGGATGCAGTGTATGTGAAAGGTAGGACATGTACTGGTGTGTGTGACATGTCCTGATAGTGAAATACAGTGTATTTTCATTTTCACTGTTGAAAGGGTCTGTCCAATAGGAAAGAATGAGGAATACTCTAACATTTTACAAGTATTTATTCCCATGGGGACATGATGGAGGATTGGAGTTTGGTATGCCTGAACTCTGAATGTAGAAATGGATCATTTATTAAAGATGATATTTATGTTCTGTGTTTAACAATACCACTTTAAAAAGTAGGTATTTTCCTGCTTAGCCATCCTGTGTGCCCCTGCTGGGTTGTGGATTGTCTGTCTGGCTTTGGAGTAACAGGAGGCTGGGGATGTGCATTCTCTTCATACAGCCACGTGGGGGTTTGAGGTGTGTCCTGCCTTTCCTGGATGAGTCAGGGCTGGGCTGAATAGACATGGGCTGCATTTAGAGTAGTGGGTTGAGGTTTTCTTGCACCTGAATGGGCCTGCTTTGCCTTGGACAATGCTGTCTCCACCTTCTGCCGGGAAACTGGGCCGGAGAGAACCAAACTGGTTTGGACTGAGCACAGACACTCTCTGCCCAAGAGAACAAAGAGAAATACTCTATAAATATTGGGGCCCAGACAATTAGAACTATTTTGGGACCAAGAAGACTGCCAAGAAGAAGAGCTGGAGAAGCTGTGAGGAGGAACTACCATGTTGCTGTTTTGGCCTGCAGTGGCTGCTTCTGTCTTGGGCAGTAAAAGGACTGGATTGAACTTTCTGCAACTTCTTTGTGTGAGATTCTCCAAGGGTGTGAGGTAGAGCCTGCCCCCAGAAGTCTCAGGACAGCAAAGACTTCAAGTTCATCTGTCACCAGTACTGGGAACTGTTTGTTTTGTGCTGCAACAGAAGAAAAAGCAACCCGACACCATCACCGATTCCGCTGCTGCCTTCGTGTCCTGAAGGCACCACAGAGGGCACCGCCACACCTCGCACTGCAACCCTGGTCTCACAGACGATGATGCCAAACACTGCCACGAGCCACTGCTTGCACCGTGACCTGTGGGCACTGTACTCCGCACCACCTTGCTTCACGCCGCCACCCTGGTATCACTGATGAGTGTGCTCCATGCCGACATTGATACTGCTGTTTGCATTGTGGTTCGAGGGCACAGCTTGTACGGTACACGATGCACGGCCCTCATCCTGCACTGCAGCCTTGGCCTACCAAAGCCAGCGCTATTGACTCCGGTTCATCAGCCAACAGCAGCGCTACAACAACAGCACCGCCGCTTGCACCATGACATGTCAGCATCACGACTAGCACCGCATCATTTTGCAAGCAGCCCTAATTTCACTGACACCGCTGGACAACCGTCACTGAGCCACTGCCTGCATGGTGACCTGAGGGCACCACATGCTGCACCGCTGCACCTCACACCGCAGCCCCGATGTCTGCCAGCGCTCCCGACTTCAACTGCGAGGAGTTCGATCTGTAACCCATGTGACTTCAAGGGCCTGACGACTCCTGCACCAACCTCCGAAACCGACGCCTGCGGACGCCGGCTCTTTGAAGCTCAACAAGAGGTCACCGATGCCCTGCATTTCTAAAGGTACTGTACTGTTTTGTAGGTCTTTCCGATGCTGTAGCTGGTCTGCGATGCCCCAGTCAGCCAGAACTGTTTGGATTTGTTGTACACGATGCCATGATAGAGCCTGGCAGAGCTATCGACTTCAAGGAACTGTATTTCAAGTCTACTTTGGATATTGATATTTACAAGAAATGTATGGTGCATTTTTATTGTTTTTGGTCTTGTTTGCACAGATAAAATATTGGTTATTTTCCTAAAACTGATGTGGTGTCCTTTTGTAGTGTTCTCACTGTATTACTGTTGGTTATGTGCAAATGCTTTACACACTGCCTCTGAGATAAGCCTGTGTGAGCAGGGGTTATTTCAGTTGTATATTCCCCTGATCCTGACTAGACGGAAGGGTCCCTGTTTGGATAAAGGTGCAAACCATTGCCAACTAGAGACCCCCATTTCTAACAGTAAGATACATTACTTTTTCACCTTCTGCTAGTTTAGGCAAGTTGATCAAAAATATCTGACTTAGCTCACCCTCTGATAGATGTCAACCTAAAAATAAAAAAATTATTAGGCAGAGCAGATGGTGTGGGCGACCACCTCACACCTAATGCCAGATTGTGAGGTACTCACAACATGTCTGTAGTCTCACAGGAACAAGAATGCCCAACTTCTGCAAAAGAGTGTATGTCAGGGACTAACATTACTCTCAGAACATGGACCCCAGACCACCAGACAAAGAGAATTAGAGAACAAGATGAAGTAAAGTACAGATGGGAGATCCACAACAACTGATTCAAAGAGTTGTTCCTGAGCAACTGAACAAAAAAGGAACAGAAGAATAAGGTGGGACAATTCCTAAAATCAGACCAGATGGGCCCTCCATGAGTATCGGAAAGTTTTGGGAACATGGAGATTCGTCTCAGCAGGGCGGCCAAAAACAGAAGACATGCTATCAAATGTTTGAACAAGCAGCCATCCACACTGGCAAACTCTGCTGGTGCAATCATTGGTTGTGCTTATGGAGGGTGGGGTTGGGCTCCTTGGAAGCCTGGGCCCTTGACAATTGCCCACTCTATCTTTGTCTTAAAATAGATCTGCAGTCGAGCCAAGGATGAACCAGTTGTCTGGCTCATCCCTAAGTGCCAAATAACATGCCAGATCTTCAAAATATTTGGGATGTAATTTACACAACAAACAAAATGCAAGGACAAAATAAGGAGCATAATGAAGATTTATATAATGTAGAAAGTGTCTCTTTAACATATGGAAGTGTTTTAATTTAGTTCACTAGATTACAATTTTGGATTGACATTTAATTGAAGTGAAAGTTTCCAAACATGAAGTTTAAAACATTTATTAATCTTCCCTGCTGACAAAACTATGAGTGAACAAAGTCAACCAATTGTCTGGTGTCCCTTACATCATGGCAAATATTATTGTTATGGATGGTGGAACATTACAGGATAATAGCACATATACAAGTGAGATTCTGAACAGGACCAACCTTGGACGGAAGTACTTGACTGTACTCTAAAAATGTCACTATCAAGTAAATTAGACATGTGAATTAAATTGATTTGACTTAGATCATACAATTTAGCAACTGGGCAACCGGATTTGATGCCAGGTTTCTAGTCACAAGTAGTGTAATTAAACCATTGAGTAGATTCATTTCTTTTTCTCAATCTCATTTAAAACCAGAGAACAATTTTTGCGTACAATTCTTGTCAGATTCATAGTACAATTTCTTAAATAGTAATCACAGGTTAATCTGAACTCAATATCTGAAAAAAGGTACAAATACATAGTGAAGGTATGAGAGGTCAGTACACCATATGCTAATATCACCAGTTTTCTCAGATTTGGCAAAGCTAACCAATGCAATGGACGAGGTAAATAAAAAAAAGAAGCATGGCTACTGAGATCTTGAGTGCAAGGAGGATGGGGTCAGTGAGAGTGGAGACGGAAACAAAGGTGTGGCTAAAAAGAACACAATATTCTGTAACTATTTATGGATCTGCGGTAACTGCATATAAAATAACACACACTTTAAATGAAAAATAAATGCAAGTTGAACTGATCAGTGGGAAATGCACCACTTTATGTTGCAAAACCTCTGTTGGTTAATGTGATCACTTCAGATGTCTGTGTGTGCAACCAGAGACCCATAGAACCGAATCCTGTGATTTTAGTTATATACTGATTGTGCCTAGTGTAAACCTTTTTTTATAACTGTTCATAAAAAGCAGACACTCCAGGAGC
Organism: Triturus cristatus; assembly: GCF_964204655.1. Lineage (NCBI taxonomy): Eukaryota > Metazoa > Chordata > Amphibia > Caudata > Salamandridae > Triturus > Triturus cristatus. Next base: position 314,568,681 of record NC_140584.1, on the reverse strand, counting down.
TTCCTTACAACACATCGGAAAAAGAATACATATTTGTCATCAGGAAGATTAAATTGAGTCCATCGATTAAGCCTATACCAGCTTTCAAGCAGCCTTAATATTTGAAGATTAACCAATTGAATACATTCTTTTGAGCAGCAGGCACCTGACAAGAAGGCTTGTTTCACTGTCTGTCCCTCCCGTGGGATGACAGCACAGGAGATCCCTTCATTCCCCTTCTGTTGGGCCATCTCAAGTGCTGGAATAAACGTTTGTCTTTTTGCAGACTGGCTAAAATGAAGGAAAATGTCAGTTGAAATATCAGTCACGGATGGACATTAGGTTTGATTCACAGATAGTCTGTGTAAATTTCGGATAGGTGGTCACCCTAGTTCAAGAGCCCTCCACACCGGAATGACATCATTCTAAATCAAAAGACTGCTAAGAAATAAAATGCAATTATTTTAAGTCTAAAAGAATGCCATAGTGTCTCACCGTGGTGGCTGGGGCTTTTTACCACTGGGTCCATCTTACTATAGTTCTACAGACTAGGCCAGGTGCATATCTAGTGACTCCCAACGTAGCATCTTCAAACATTCCAAAGCATCTCAAGTGGGAACACAGTTCAGAATGAGAGCAGCAGATGGCGTTTCAGTCCACAACTTTTTTTTAAGAAAAGAAAAGTATTTTAATCATACCAAATGTAATAAAGCACATGGAAAAACTGAGATGCCTGCTACTATGAGGATCACTACACAGAGAATTATTGAATTAAGTACACGTGCAGGCTAGCTTTGATGCACTGGAGCGACTTTCCTGTCTTCCATGACCCGTAGGCCAGTCTGTAATCTTTGACTCTGCAATTCTTGTATGTGGCTTGCTGTTATCTTTGAAACTCCAATTTAAATCTGTTCATCCAATTTAAAAGTCTTTCTCAGGCGCTGATGTTTACCTGAAGTGTGCATACTCAGGATTTCCTAGTGTGTGTCTGTGTGTAGCTTTTTTTGTTCAAGCCCACCAGTAGACTGCGGCATGGAGTAGCAAATTTTGCGGCACAAATTTGGAAATTTTGTGGCATTTTTGCAGCACTTTATTTTGCTATTCTTTAAAACATAATTGTTGGACTTGGCCCTTCTGGCAGGTTCACCCCTAAACTTTTTGCTTTTACTGGTGACCTGGTGGTAGTGATTTTTGGTTTCTGCGCACTTTCCCTGTGCCCCAGAGTAAAGTGCGTGCGCACTCTGAGTGCATGTGGTGAGATAGGCCTGCCCTCCCATAGGAATGCATGGGGAATGTATGTGTTCCTGGTAGTTCCTGATGCGTGGGGTGTGCAGGGTCGAGTCTGGTATGTGCGGACTCGTGTGATTGAATGCTGCGCAATGATGTATGCAGCGTGTATGTGTCTAGTGTGGAAGTGCCACTTCTAGACATGGCTGTGCGTGTGCTGTAAAGGTGCTGAAACGTGATTGGTTGGAGCTGGCTGGTGAGCCTGGCTCCAGGAGTCTGGATGGGTCTGCCCCGGTGGTGAGTGTTGAGATCAGCATGTGTGATGTGAGGGAGTGGTGCACCTGGGTCCTGTGAATAGGGCTGGGATTTCCCCACACAATGCTGACTCCGCCCCCTGTGGTGCGACTGATGACCCTAGCCCTGCCAGTGAATAGAGTGAGGGGCTGAGCACATCAAGGGTGCTCCCCAACCAGCTGCGACTGGTTTTCCCCCTCACCCTGAACCAAGAACAAAGGGAAAAGGTGTATAAAAATGGGGCTGTGTCCCACAGAGGTTCTCTGTTCCAGGATCCTGCCTGGGGGACTGCTGCTGTTGCTGGACCAGAGGACTGCCACTTGGGCTACCTCCCTGCCTGGAGGCCCAGTGAGCTGGCTCTGGGTCCAGCCTTGCCCCACCCTGCCTTGCTGCATACAGAGGAGAACTTTGCTGGACCTTTTATATTCTCCCCTAAGCGCTAGGAGCGCTTTATTTGGGACCCCAGCGTCGAGGAGCGCTTTACTTGGTGCTTTGCTGAAGCCTCCAACGCCTGGAAGTGCTGAACTTGCCTTTAGCGCTGAGAGCACTTCCACCTTTACCCTTAGCGCTAGGAGCGCTTTATTTCTGAAAGCCGGTGCCCACCCGGCATTTGGCCCATTCTTGGCCGATTCTGAAGTCCCCTGGCAGGTGCCCACCCTGCCAGGGACATTGCCGCCCAAATCAAGTGCCCACCTCAATTTATTGTATTTTAGAAGAGCCGGTGCCCACCCGGCATTTGCCCGCAAATCGCCCCTCCGGCGCCCGACCAGGAAGTCAGGCAGGCCGGGGGCGGGCCTCCGGGACAACCAGAACGGGAAGTAGGAGGGCGGGAGCCTACCCCGCCTCCCACCGAAGACTCGCGGTTGGTTTAAGCACCGGAGCAGGCAGGAGCCTACCCTGCGCCCCGGTGCACTCGCCCGGGGAGGCTCCAGGGCCCCCACTGTTGTTTTCAGAGCCTGCGAGGCTCAGGGGGCCATTTTCACGACCTTGAGTCCCCAGAGGAGGGGGGACTCCAACGACGAGTGCTGCCGGTGAGTAAGGGCTTCCCTTCTCCCTTACTAAGCGGTCCCGCATTGTGTATTTTGTAGAGTCCAGAGGGACTCCCAAGGGGGCATTGGTTTCTCAGAGCCCAGTGAGGCTCCAACGGGGCACATTGTTTTGTAGAGCCTAAAAGGCTCCCAACGTCTGGGGGCATTATTTCTCGAGTCCCTGAGAGGGACTCCAACAAAGGGGCAGCCTTTCACTTTGCTGACTCCAGAGGGACTCCAACGACGGGGGCAGTATTTAGCAGAGCCCAGAGAGGCTCCAACGTTGGCCCCATCATTTGTGTAGAGCCCACGAGGCTCCCCCATTATCGGGGGGCATCCCAGAGCCCAGAGAAGGCTCCTAGGGCACCGTGGTGCCCAAGCCCTTTCCCAGCTGCCCAGCACTTAGTGAGCAGCTGCAACGTTTAGGTGGGGCCCTGTGCTTACGCTTTGGCTTGCGCAGCCTGCGCAGTATAGCCCTGACTCTGCGGGACAAAGGGCGTTTGAGCCCCTGAAAGGCCAGGTTGGCCTGGGGACAGTTTTGCTGTGTTGTGCCCTCCCCTAGGGTACCTGGCGATTTTTACATATGTACTTTTCCTCCTGCGCAATTCCTTTATGCTATGTTTCTTTCTAGCTGTGCCTATGCGTAGGAGAGGGTTTTCCCTAGTATAGGTTAGGCTGATGTGTACATGGTTCCTTGCGTAATATTTTCCTAAGGTGGTTAGGGTTGCGTAGGTGGTACTTACCTGTTACCAGTGGTTACTGGTTGTGCGCTACATTGACTGATTGGTGCTACAGTGATTGTATGTGCTATGTTCTAAAGTATTATTCCTACAAAGGGCTAGTTCTAAAAGTGCTGATTCCTGACAGTGGTCCAGGTGGCCCTGTCTTGTACATATCCCCTGTAAATTCTGCCTGTGCCTGTCGGCACATTGTAAAGTGTGTATTTATTATCTAATGTGTTTGGAATAATACAAAGGCTATTTTTATATAATACCTCGTGTGGGGTTTCTTTTGTGGCGGGCCTTGGGTGTTGTTGCTGGGTGCGCGCGCAAACGCTTTACACATTGCCTCCGGGATAAGCCTGACTGCTCGTGCCAAGCTACTAAGGGGGTGAGCAGGGGTTATCTTTGGCGTGTAACTCCCCAGCCCTGACTAGAGTGGTGGTTTCTGCCTGGCTTTGGCGCAAGCCCTAGCCAACCAGAAATCCCATTTCTAACAATAAAGCTCCCCTTGGTCCGGCATGTGCTGTTTCCACTATGATCACCTTCAACCCCCCTGCCTCCCAGCCCACTCTGCTGCCATCATTGCAGTCCTCTGTCACACTACAGACCATCATTTGGGCCCCTGGGAAAAGGTTTTTTAGTACCTATGTAAGATGGGCTGGTGAGGTCAGTGTGGGGCTGGGATAAGGCAGGGTGGGATGAGAAGGGAATCGGGTGAGTGCGATGGGGCGTGAGAAGATGGGATGAGATAGGAAAAGGGTGGATGGGGAGTGAAGATGCAATGGGGACTAAGGTGTAGTGGATGAGATTTGAGTGGATGGAATGAGATGGGTGAATGTTGGGATGGAATGCAATGGGATAGGGGATGGGAAGGTAAGAGGAATTGGGTGGGATCGGATGGGCTTTGGGTTGGGGTGGGCTAGGTTTTGAGGTGATGAGATGAGATAAGGATAGGGTGGGTGGGTTTGGAGTTGATAGAGTAGCGTTCGGATGGGAGGGAATGAAAGGACGGTGGGATGGGATTTGATGCAAATAGGATGGGGTGGGATGAGTTGAAGGGAAGAGATGAAATGTGAGGGAAAGGGATGAGATGGGCATCGTTGGGTTTCGTTTCATGGGACAGGATAGGGTTGTGTAGTGTAGAGTGGGATGTGGCATATAGAGTGGGACGGAAAAGAGTTGACCAGGCTGGAATGAGATGTGATGAGAAGGCAGGGTACAGTGCTGTGAGACAGTTGTTACTTCAATGCTGCACTCCGGAGCACTGAATGTCGGCATTGGATGAGAACGGACAATTATAAAAGCACTTTTCAAAAACCTCAAACAAATACAAATTATTGGCACCTCAAGCATTACTAAAATAACAGTAGCCTGTTTTTTACAATTTAAATATTAGATGCTATAATTACTCGCAAAGTGCTCTGGTTATCGACCTCATAAGGGTGAAAGGCTAAGACTTCTCTGCTGTGATTCAAACTTCTGACCTGCAGGTTAAACTACATGCCTTAAATTTCTGAGGCATCTTGCCAGCTGCTGACGTATTACCACTCCTCCACCCCCTCCTTCCACGTAGTGGTGCCGAGTGAACACATTTTGAAGCATGACTTATAATCCAGAAAGAAGTGCAGAGGATCAATTCTATTTCACAGACCCGCAGGTTTTAGATCAGTAAAGAGAGAGAAAGCACGGGTTGGCCCCACCTCCAGAGGCTGGAGTCTACTTCTGCTGCTGCATTAGCTGTGGTATGGTGCCACCCAGTGGTAGTCAGAGATTCCAACACCAATCTGAAATGGTTTTGAATATTCGTACTGAACAGGAGGAGAGAAAGAGTTGCTCTGCTGCGGAAGAGGACCCGGGCTGGGGAAGGCAAATCCGGACACCATGGAGGCCCGGGTAGAACACCGGCCGGTTGCGGGACCTCCCGCCCCCCCCCCACAATTTAAACCCCGCTAGGCCGGGGAGGGCCTGGATAGGCCAGCAAACAAAGTGAGTTCCCCCCCCAATCAGGGGGTGAGCAAGGAAGGCAAGGAGGAGGTTAAAAGAGGGGCCATCGGCCCAGAGAATCACATTTCAAGTCTCCCCCTTGCGAAAGAAGAAGAAGAGAAGCCGACCAACCCACACCCATGGATACAGGCGTCGCAGCAGTACAGGGGAAAGGGTAGCGGAGCTGACACGAGGAACCTAGTAGAGAACGAAATTACTAGAAGATAGATGAAAGGCTCAAACAGTGTCTTGGGATGCCTCATGGCAGGGGCACTAGGGGAGAATCGGGCGGCTTGTCGCCAGAGAAAGAATAGAGATGACACTCTTGCAGGACCCCGGGGATGCCTTACGGCAGGGGTACAGACGGGGAAGATGACAAGGACCCAGCCGCAAGAAAATAGAGTAGATGCACAAGTAAGGTCCTTAGGATGCCGAACGGCAAGGACCCCTGGGAGAAGGGAGGGCCCCGAAAGGATACAGGATGAGCGGGACGGCACTTGCTGCCTGAGAATGTCCGGAAAGGGACACCCTCCAAATCGGTAGCAAGTTGAAGCCTAGACCCGTGAATCGAAACCCAGGGAATGGGGCCCCTCCCTCCTCTGCCAGGCAACAGAGGTGGCTGGGTCCAGAATGAAAATAGAGAAAAAACTATGAACAATAGATGAAAGTGAAACATGGTCATTGAAGGACTACAGTAAGACCATGAGTTTTGAAATTTGAAATATGAAGATTTCATGTAACTAAAATGTTTGTTGTGAAAATAAAAACAGCGACCTTTTCAGACACCAAGAAGTGGTCAAGTGATAATTAAGGGAAAAGCGTGCAGCAATGGCAACAAACATTGGGGAGCGGGGAGGGAGTGCTCGCCGCCTGGACGGGGTTACGCGGGGCCTGCTTCACCAAAACATTTTAGAAATACAGTGCTCTGACCTCACGGGCAGGCGAGTGGGGAGGGCAAACGTTTAAGCATTCTCCAAATTTCTTTGGCACTTTTGTAAAAAGTGCAGCCTGTTTACAAAAGTGCAGATTTCACAATCTTTTGCAATTCAGGAAATCATGGAGGGTCTGTTTGCTGACACGGGGCGAGCTGTCACACGTTGTCACTGGAGCTCACTGGGGGGGCTCAACTTCAATGCGTGATGTCTGCTGTGGCCTGGAACAGGCACAGTGGACAGGTCATTCTAGCATTCGTTTTGGGGAATCTGTTTCCCCAGTCCATGGCTCTAAAGCTAGGTCCTCAAGATGCAGCAAAGGCAGAGTCAGTACAAGTTCTTTGTCTTCCTTTGTGACGGTGGTTGAAGCTGCAGGCACTATCGTTGAGCACACAAACTTGGTCATTATCAGAAAGAGAGTAGTGTTACCATCGGGGGAAATTCAAAATAGATCCCTTTGGCTACAGCATATATGCATCCACAAACAATATGGAGTCCTACTACTAGGCACCATACACAACTCTGGGGCTTATTTATGAGAGGCTTATGCCACTGGAGTGCTCTTTTTTGATGGTCCAATGGTGCAAGCCTCTATATTATATCAAGGAGGCCACACAAAGCCAGTTTTTGTGGCTTTGCATGAAATTATAGATGTGGAGAAAGACAAAGCAGTGCAAGCTGCTGCATTGCCTTATTCTATGCCAAGAAGGTATTTAAGAAGACGTTCGTACTGTGAGGACTCTATGACAAAGAGTTCCCGTACCGTTATTCAAAGAAATACGTAGGACTGTCTCCATGTATTCTCATTCATCGATCTTTATGAGTATAAATGTATAAGTATTGTCCGATTGTTTTTTCATTTTGTGTCTAACTGTTAGTTTGTACAGATGTTAATATTGTATATTTGTCCTTGTATTGTACCGATTGTTACTGATGTATGTCAAATTGTTTGAATCATTTATTCTAACATCCAAGCAGGTGCTGCACAGGAACCAAAAGTCTTGAGGAAAGAGTTTAAATAGTATTGTTTTGTATTTAATTACGGTCCAGGGATAAATAAAAAATCCATCTGGCTAACATAAATATGTCATATCGATGGTGTCAGAGGTATTCGCATTTTTCACTTTAAGAAGGTATTTAATGGCATTGCGGTGTGTTATCCTAAGCAACACCCATGGATTTTGACGCTGCCCCAGATTTATTTAATCACTGGGGTAGCACCAAAACAATATGCCTCCCCACAGCAGGCATACCAGGGAAAAAATATTTTTATTCCTCGTCATTCTTTCCTCTTTTAATGTGTGCTGCATTTTGCACCACACATTGAAAGAGGAAAACGCCTGTGTGCTGCACTATGCAGCACACATGTAAAGAGAAAAACGCCTCTCTGGATTGTTTTGGGCAGGAAGATGCCCTTTCCTGCACAAAAACAATCCTGTATGCAATACAGATAGGCTTGCACTACGGTGCAAGGGTGCTTAAAGTTGGCGTTAGGCAGCAAAATGTGCATCAGCGCAGGGGGAAAGGACATGAATGCATCGTATTCCTGCTCTTTCACATTGGCGTAGGGCAGTATGGCAAGAAGTCTTAAGTCAATGCCCTATGCCAATTTTCTGTAAATGAGGCCATCAATATATACACAGGGATATCCTTGCAGGGTCTATTTATGGCACACAAGCAGAACATTACATAAGTGGTCTTGTAGGCACCACACTTTCTTGGAATTGTTCATAATAACTCTGCAAACAGTATAGATTTTTTTAAAAGTATGAGACACGGACAATACTCCTGGACACTTTTAATGCCCCCTCTTTGACCTCTGAGCCAAGCTCAGGGTCTCAGGATTCATTTGAGATCTAGACCACAGTGTGCACACCACAAGTTTTGTATTATGGGCCAAAGAATGTCAGGATACCAGATTCACTTGTACTTGGGTGTCTGAGAGCAGGGGTGCATTTACTAAACAGGGGTTGGTCCTTTTCTAAAAACATATTAAAGGCCTCAATAAGGGGATACTGAGAGGATATGACATTGTTTCCTAAATGGCAGGAAATGTAGGACCAGAAGTGCATACTTTTTTGGAATGTTTCAGGTTTACGAATGCAAAAACACTGAGCTGCGATGTACAGAGGGCTTAAGTTAAGTAAATTATACAACTTGCATAGCAAACCAAATATTTTAGGAAATCACAAATTGATGTTGCAAATGGTGATTTCCAAATTGCAAAACACAAATTTACTACTCATTCACAAATAGTGAACTGTTAGAAAATCACATATTGCACTTGTAAAATAGCATAAAGTTCAAGGAGGTGATAATGGAAATGCATTGGAATGGAATGAAATGGGCAAAGTTCACTAAACCAAAAAGGTGTCAAAGGGGATGCACCTGCAGGAGCCAAGGGACTACACTCACGGAATCGAAAAAAAACCGGTTTTGAGTTGTTTTCGGAATATTGGGAAAGCGTCCAGAGCCACAATATGGACGGGCAGAGTGTTCCATAATTTAGCTGCTGCTACGTAAAGAAGTAGCCACCCCATCTGGCTTTGTGTAATCTGGGGATGGTTACTTTCCTGAGAGACGATGACCTGAGCAGCCTTTTAGGGGTGTACCATTGGATCACTGTTCTGAAAGGAGCTGGCCTTAATGGTGAAGCGCCCAGTAGACCAGCTGAGAGCTTTAAATGTCACCCGCTTTCTGACTGGCAACCAGTGCCGGGAGTGGATGCCCTCCCTCACCGAAAGATGGTTAGGGATGTTCAGGATCAGGTGGGCTGCTGCATTCTGAAAGACCCGCAGTCTGTTCGGTGAGGATTTATTGATGTTGGGATATAATTAAATGCAAAACCTAAAAATGCACATAAAATGCATCCAAGCCTTCAGAGTACCATATCACTCTCACATGCTGTGGTTTATTAAGGACTCTGAGTGCACAAGATAGCCAAACAAGGAGAAAGAAGAGACATACTCCATTAACATATCATTTGTGACTACAGCAGAAGTTGCGTACGCTAAGCAGAAAGTGCAATAAATAAAGAATCAGAGGCAGGTAGCTGCAGTCATCACCCCTTGTCTTACACCTGCCTGCACATTACTATTGTATGTAAAACCATGACAAAAACCTTAAGGTGAATCATGAAGCAGGACGCCAATGCAAGCATATCATATTGGAGCAATTGAAAAAACAGAATGACCCAGCGAAGGATCTCCGCAGCGGTCACTATGCTAATATTTAGAATGTCGCTTGGGTATACAGGATACTTTCATTTTTCATTAATTTCATAAGGCTTTATTCGGAGCTTAACACAAAGTCCATAAAAGCACATACATACAAACATCAAAAACAAACTCATAATAACCAAATATCATATATACAGTACAAGATACAAGATTAAAAAACGGTTAAAATAACATGCTGTTCCTAGCTTGTAGGAGAAAAGTTGCAGTAAAAAAGCAGACATCAGGGTTGAGATTAAAAAACAGCTTCATAGAATCATGGACATTTCGTGTTCCATACTTCAAAAAAATAGGTTTTAAGAAGGCTGAACGAAGGTTACCATAAAATGTACAAAACAATAAGAAGTGCATAGTGCTTTGTGCAGATAAATGATCACATGGGCAAGGGCCAATCGGATATTTTTTAATAATGGGGAAAGCCACCAAATGGTGCACAATCCCCAGCCTTAATCTGGTTAGTACAAACTGGTGGGAAACTCTAGTAACATAACTCAAATATGGTTGGTAGTCAACAGTCTCACTATATCTTCCATAGAGCGTACATGTGGAAGAATGGCCACCCAGCGTCTCCCGCCTCTCAGATTTATGGCTCATAAAGATGAGCTTCAACTCACCCTTTGACAAACTAGAAGCAGCGTGCATATCTTTTCTAATATCAAATCCATAGATCTCTAAAAAACTATTGACAACAAATTTAATCCAGGGAATCTTCATGTGGTCATCTGTTAGAAAACAGTCTCTGATGATTGCTCTATTTAATGAGGTCTCTTCCGTGGACCAAATGGTGCGCCATAACGTTAATGGTCTTAAAGTAATTTGGTCTGAAAGGTGTTGTATCCCAAGCTCCTTATGCGCCAATTCATTAGAGGCAGATATGGGCAGACACAAAAGTCTCTTAAGAAAAAGATTTTCCTCCACTTGGAGACTCCGGGCCGAGTAATGGCCCCAAACTCCAGCACCATAGAGAGCAATCGAAAGACATCTCATTTGGTAAATTGTTAACATGTCTTTAATCCGTTTATCCCCAATTTTACTGGCAAACTTGAACACCCCGTGGGCACATTTGGCCATCTTGGCCCGGACATAAGTAATCTCACTAGACCTGCAGCCATTCTTAGTAAAATTAATGCCGAGATAGTTAAAGGAGTTCACCGTTTGCACCTTATGCTCATCAATGAAATAGGAGTTGGGTTTTTTAAAGCCCAAACCACATTCCATGATGTGGGTTTTGGATTTGTTAATCAGTAGTTTCCTATCCTTGATGAACATAGAAAACTTGTCCATCAGACGTTGTAGGCCAATAGGAGTCCTAGATAAAATCACGGCATCGTCCGCATAGAGTAATATCGGGACGTTAAAATCATTAATTTTTGGGGCATCTGCCGCCACAGTTTATAGGGCTGAATCAACTTCATTTATAAAAAGGGTAAAGAGAAGGGGTGCAAGAACACACCCTTGTCTTATACCGCGCCCTATCTTAAACTTGGGGGTACGCTCCTCCCCGGTCCATAGCGAACACTGGTACTAAGGTTGGAATATAGTCGTGCCAGGAAATAAATGATACCCTCAGGTGCCCCCAAATCAAGTAGTTTGGCCCATAGAATACTATGGTCCACCATATCGAAGGCGCTGCTCAAATCTGCAAAGCAGAGATAGAGAGAGCCTTTCTTAGCCCTCGTATATTTCCCAATTAGGAGGTCGAGGTTGAGCCATTGTTCGACAATCCCTCGACCCTTCCTAAAACCATATTGGCAGTTGGCCAGAATGTTATTAGAATCGGCCCACTCTTCCAACCTGACCAGAAGCACCCTGCTCATGATTTTCACAGAGGAATCGAGAAGGGAGATTGGGCGATAATTCTTCACATCACCCCTGTCTCCCTTCTTATAGATGGGAATGATAATAGATTCCTCCCAAGTGGGTGGGACTTCATTACATACTGCCGCATTAAAAACATATGTTAACAATGGGCCCCACAGCTCAGGGACTAATTTGTACAGATCTATAGGCACCCCGTCGGGACCCTGGGCCTTCCCACCATTACTTAAAGTAATACTTCCCTGTACTTCGGCTATAGAGATGTTCAGAGGTATGATAGGCCAATCATCATCATGCACACCCCTCTGTCTTTCTGAATCGAAGATCACAGAAAAGTGGGAAACCCAGTTTTCCTCACTTACATTAGCCGTCAATTCGGGCATCTTATCATCCTTTAGGAACGGGCAATTAACCGTATCCCAAAATAATGAGGAATCTGAAGTAGCTGCTGCCTGATCAAGTTTGTCCCAGGCCTCTTGCCTTAATTCGGACTTCCTGTGGTTGACTGCAGCCTGGTAGGTGGCTCTCAGATCTCTAACCATACTATTATCTCTTGGCTTAGCTCGCAAAGCGTCTTTAAGCCCCTTAAGTGCAATGGTACTACCATGGTCAAACCACTCCTTTTGTTTAGATAACTTGGCCTTTCCATGTTTGGTAAATTTGTTATCTATAATATGATTAATTTTGATAAAATTATGCACGACTTGGTCGGTAACCTCCTTAATTTCTAAAATGGTAGAAATTTCTACCAAACAGCTTGAGACAATGGAATTTGACACGAGCTCCGCTTTATCCCCTTTCCATCTAATTCTAGTTCCATTTGGTCGATGCGGTTCAATATTGACAATGGTACACATGTTAGAACCCTGCTTCACCTTCCAGAAAAAAGTCTCAAGGGTGATACAATTGTGATCGCAAAGCGCATTATCCACGACCACCGGAGTCAGACACCATGGACTAAGACTAGAGGATATGCAAATAAAATCTATTACAGTATTTGCATTCCTTCCCCTAAAAGTGGGGATTATATCTCCACAGGCATTTTACGCGTTAACCAAGATTTCCAGATCATAGGTGGTCAGGATTTTATTCAGAGCATCTCCATAGTTGTTATGTGGGAAATGGAGAACTTCAGCTCCTAAGCTATCATTATAACCACAGACCCTTTGAGTGGAAAGGGGACAAACAGCAATGTTAAAATCTCCCACCCAAATATAATCAAAATCAATATCAAACTCCATTATAATGTCAGCCAAGGCAGTCTCAAGTGCTAACACTACCTGGTGCCTAGTGTTATCAAATACATTATAATAAAAATGTATTAAAAGAACATTTCTCCCATGCTCCTGATAAAGCCATAAGATCTGGGAATGGACCCCTACCAATATATGTTTTTTTTACAATAATGGGAACATCCACTGAAATCAAGACCAGGAGCCCACCCTTTGCCCTACCCGAGGGGGATGCCACAGCTGGTAATTGATATGAAACGTACCCATTGTAATTGATTTGATCCATACACCAGGTCTCTTGAAAACAAATAATATTAAAAACATTGATAAACTCCAACCAACCCAAACAGGCATCCTTAGAGGAGAGACCTGCTACATTCCAACTGACAATTGAACATAGCCGGGGGTTAGAGTTTTTAGTGGGCATTGAACTCAAAGAAATAGGTCCACAGTGGCTGTGCGGAACACTAATTGGGGGAGAATGTCCACCCTGATCGTCAGGACCCAGCCTCACACCTTCACAGCGTCTGTTATCCTTAATGATATCGACAGTAGGACTACTGTTGGCTCCTAGTCCCGCGGGGTCAACAACCCCCAAAATTACATCACCTCCCATACCTTCAAGAGAAACAGCTTCATCCCTTGTGTTCACCTGATCAGTACCCAGTCAATCGTTAGAATCCAGTCCACTCAGCGACTGGAATCTATTGGATGTGGCAACACTAAAAGTAGTATGCAGGTTTAAATCTCTTACCCCCGCCCTCACATGGTCAGTATTAGACTGGTTATACAAATGCCTATGAAAATAACCAAGGGGACGGAGAGAAATCCCTTGACCACGGTAGGGGAGGGAAGTACCTTTTCTCAGAACAGTGGAGGCGAGATGAGGATTTCTAAAATTAACAACTATGCAATCGCCAACACAGTTCTTACGCGAGCTACCAATCCAATTAATTCTTCTGGTACTTATGATTTCGTCAGCTAGGGCTACTGGGAAACCACACTCCCAATGAAGCCAGTCCACAGTCTTATTTTTCAGGGAGGCATGGGATTCGCTATATGTATTATTTTGTCCACTCTCTCTATCCGGGGGAACATTAGTCAGAACTGCCACATAGGGTGCACAGTCCGGTGGTAAATCAGGCTGTGAATTAGCATTAATTTTAACTTTCCCAGTACTTTGTGTCACCTGATTCCCTAATGCTAAATTTGACGATGAATTACAACCTGTACTCAACGAGGGGTTAGACACAGTGGGTACCTTCTCACAAGTGCCACCAGAGGGAGGCATAGGGGTATTGGAAATAACCATAGGGGGAATCTCACTTACATTCTTGAGAATAGGACCGCCTACTACCTTATCCTTAACATGGTCACCAGTACTGGGGTTAATGAACGATTCTAACAAACCTCCTAGTCTTACTACTTCTGCATTAACCGTGTCAAGCTTAATCAGAAGGGGCTTGACGATCAAGTCAAACTTAGCTTCAAGGGTACTGATTAAGAGATCAAATAACTCTCCATCTAGAGTGGCCGATGTAGAGGCCGAAGCTACATTAGGATTGCCCTCAGCACTGGTTGAGGGTGAGATCACTCTCTTAGTTAAGCGGCTCGTCCCCCGCTTTGATTGAACATTCTTTGTGATATTCCTACACGCCCGTGGAACTCTCTGCGATCTCGTTACCGTAGGACAGGGTAACGGAGGATCTACATGACCAACCAAACTTAATTCTGTATCAATAGCAGCCCCCGATTTTAAACCATCAGGATGGACTTGGTCAGGGAGCACCGCCAAAATAGAATTGTCCGGATTGTTGGAATTATTGATAGCCATGGGAGAGTTGGTCGGGGAAATAGATACAATAGATGGAGGGGAAGTAATAATAAGGGGGTCCACATGCCCCAAAGACTTTCTGCGTTCTTGGTTGATTTTGTCCACCATTTTAACCAAATAGTTGTCCATGGTGGCCGACACAATGGCATTTTTCGCTTTAGACATTATAATCACAACCAAAAAGCTATTTTAAACCAACGAACTAGTGGCTACCCACTACAGGTTACAGATATTAATACAACAATGTGAGGCACAACAGTTTTACCGGGGCAACAGGAATGATTGGGTGCCTTATGGCTGCACCCACACTGCTGATTCCAGCCCAGCCTCCTCCAGCCCCCTCCTGTCCCGGACTGTCACAGACTGTCCGCCCTTTGTCCGGGCTTTGTCCTGGGCGTCCCGCGCGCATCCCGCGCTGCGGTGATTAAAGATATTTGAAGGGGCGGGATCCAATAGGCGGGGAGGCGGACCTCCGAGCAGCTGTGAGCACGGACAAACTCCTGGAAGCTGGAGTCCCGCGCGAAGATCTTCCACGTTCACAGCAGTAGCAGCGGCAACAAACTCAGCCCCTCCAGGGGTGGCAACAGCACAACACTCTCCTGCCCCCAAGGACGAAGCGGGACCCATGCCAGCGGGTTCCGCGAGGTGTTTTAAATGATTGTAGGCGGGGGGGGCGGACCTCCGAGCAACTGTGAGCATGCACGGACTCCTGGAAGCTGGAGTCCCGTGCGAAGATCTTCCACGTTCACAGCAGTAGCAGCGGCAACAAACTCAGCCCCTCCAGGGGTGGCAACAGCACAACACTCTCCTGCCCCCAAGGACGAAGCGGGACCTGCGCCAGCGGGTTCCGCGAGGTGTTTTAAATGATTGTAGGTGGGGGGGCGGACCTCCGAGCAGCTGTGAGCACGCACGGACTCCTGGAAGCTGGAGTCCCGTGCGAAGATTTTCCACGTTCACAGCAGTAGCAGCGGCAACAAACTCAGCCCCTCCAGGGGTGGCAACAGCACAACACTCTCCTGCCCCCAAGGACAAAGTGGGACCGCAGTCATCGCAGGCCTGTTGGTCAGTGTGGTGGGGCCAGCAAAGCCGACATCGAGGTGCGTTCTTCAGTCTGGGAGCCACCTCCAGCTCCTGCACTCACCTCGGATGACCTCTTGCCCCTGAATGCTGTGGTGTGTGGGTCTATAAATGCATCCACGTCTCCTTGTGTGATCAAGGGTCTGCCTGCTGTTGGAAAATTCCGAGACAGCACTCTCCCGCATCAGACCTATCTGAACCAGTCCTCTGTCCCAAATGTACACACTCCCTGTGTGGTGACATAAGACTGAAAGAACATGTAACCAAGACCAGGGTTTATTATGATGGAACAAACTTTATTCAACAAAGCTGCATCTTATGCTCCTGAAACATCAGTTTGTCTACATAATTGAGTCCCTGATACCATTCTTCTCTGAGAATAGGTCTCATTACAATGACAATTACCTATCACTTCTGCATGAAGCCTTCTACATCGTGCTTCACAAATTCAGACTTTATGATATGCCAATCTTGATTTAACAGCAAGCTACATCTTATGCTCCTGAAACATCAGTAAGCCTACATAATTGAGTCCAGGATACCATTCTACTCTGAGAATAGGCCTCATTATAATGTCAATTACTTGTCACTTCTGCATCAAGCCTCAAATATAAACATATAAATGACTAAACCTATATGAATGAATGTTGGCAGTATACATACCTAATATTTACTGAATCATAATTTGCGATTTTTCATTCTGATATTTCAAATGGTTCCGAATCCCAAATGAATACCCTCCTGCTTGCATACTTACAGTTTTGCCATTCCCAATTCACGATTTGGTAAAACTTTTCCTACATTGCATATGTGCTGTACAGTGCAGCAAACATCCAATGTTTGGAAAGACAGGAGAATTTAAAAGATTTCTCCAACTTAATTTAATCCCTGCGTCAAGGAGGCATTATTTTTAGGTGCAAGCCCTTTCCACTATTGGTAGTAGATCGGGCTTTGTGTCTAAAGCTATGGGTGGTAGTTTGAGACCACCTCTGTACCCCCCATGAAATGACCCTCAACAAAAAGTTGCACGGAGCGCAAAGTATTGCAATGTGCTATTTGCTTTACAGGCTACTTTTCTGTGCAAATAAAGTTTTGCACTGGAAAGTAAATAGTTTATCAACATTTTGAGCAGGTTTGCATCACTTTGGTGACTGCACCGGCACAAACTGTTAATAAATCTTCCCCTTGTTTTATGTACACTTGCCTGCCACTTTCAGTTGTAGTCATACCTATAACGACGCTAAGCCTGGTTTGAGATCCAATATGTTTATTGCTCATATACTGGAACATTTCTTTCTGCTCCGTTTCTCCATTCTGTTCCTAGTAACAACTGAACTCTTTTTTATAAACCTAACATTCTACATGTGGCCATGACTATATGCCACACTCTGACTCCTACATGATATCACTACAGTGCCTTTCAATAAGAGGACACTGCTACCAGAACGCAGAGAAAAAATAAAAATTAGATGAGCTCTTGCTCTTGACATGATTTATCTTGATATATCTGTAA
This sequence comes from Triturus cristatus, assembly GCF_964204655.1. Taxonomy (NCBI): domain Eukaryota; kingdom Metazoa; phylum Chordata; class Amphibia; order Caudata; family Salamandridae; genus Triturus; species Triturus cristatus. Next base: position 314,551,806 of record NC_140584.1, on the reverse strand, counting down.
CAACATTGCTTAGTGTGGGCAACAGTTAAGCATGATGGCGTATGGCACTTTGTGATACACCTAAAAATCTCCTTGGCTTATGTCAAATAGGACTGGGTTATGCCATCTTTTTATTTCTGTATATTCTGGCACCAGTTTCATAACAAATGCAGGAGTACAGCTATATCATTAAACAGAGAAGTTTTACCAAGCTTGGTTGCAGAGAGCAATGTCACATATTTGTTCACAAATTGAGTAGGTAGCTTTATAAATATGAAAAAGAAAAAGCTCCACTCAGTGGTTTAAATTAGCGTTTAGAACAAATTAAACAAACAGCATCAGTTGGTGCTTGCTTTTTGTTTTTAGGTCGAGCCTACAGAGTGCACATGCGCTGTCTGCTAGACCTGCTGTTTTAAAAAAAATGACTTTGGTCCCGCCTGCTGCTTGCTATACGTTCATGCCAGTGTTGGTCTTTTTTACTGCCTCATAACTCATTCGGCAGCCCATACATCACTTATGTTCAAAGACAAAGGAGCACCTGCAAAGTATGGTTTCATTACCCTTTCATTCTTGAATAGTTGGTTGACAAAACTCTTTTTTTTTTAAATTGTTGGTTTCCAGTCCACCCCTCGCTGCTTGTTATTAGTTGCGTTCAAACTATCCGCTGGTTCCGAATGTTCCCTTTCATCTTCTGTGCGTATATTGGATTGCAAATGCTTTAGCTTGTTCTCACTATTATGTTTCATTAGCATTTAAGCTTGTCCAGTCGCTGCGTTTTGTTTTAATTGTTAACATGGCTCCCGCTACATGATTGCTGCGTTTCCAGCTCTTCATGGCTATTCTTTCCTGAGGTGAAGTCAGTAGCAGAAAAGAGCTATATATATATATATATATATATTTGTAAGGTTTTTAAACCAATGCTAACCATTAGACGGTGCTCTCATAGTCTCAAAAAAAGGTCTGACTCTATCTACAGATAGTGCTGATTTATTTTAGTTTGTCAGGTCACTATAGCTACTAAGCAAGTGTAAAGAAGAGAAAACAAAGACTCCGGCAAACAAAAGTATCTTCCAACTCCCTGAATATCTAGACTACGCACTCCATTATGCTGTAAATGAAAAATAAAGTGAGCAGGCCTCTAATAACAATGGGAGTGAGCAAGTTTAGTGTTTTTGAACACAAACTTCCAGAGTGGGAGATACGCGCGCACTGCACTTCCTTGTCTTTATTGCAGCAGGTGAGAGCACAAGTGGTAAAGAGCAACCCAGAGCAAAGAGCAACTGAAGCGCACCACAGTTCACTGCCTGTCCAGCATAAATCACCTGACGCCCTCTAGGAATGGATGCAGCCTGAGAGGAGAGTAAAGTCCTACCCTGTCTCACCCAAACCACGTTCTATTGTGGCAGATATCTTCCTTGTGAAGTTACTATAGCTTCTCTGGTGAAACCCACTTGTTTAATTTTTAAGCGTCTGCTCGTCTCTTAAACGGAGACGTTCGAGAGATTTGGCTTAGTGGTTAGATGCTGCTCATCTCAAATTAGGTACAAATCTTGGCCTGGATAACATCCTGTGATTTTGCACAAATCATGTAATCTTCCTGTGCCAAAAAAACCCAAAACAAACAATGTGTATCATAGTCAGCTTCTAGTGTAAAGTGCTGGTAAAAAAAATTACAATAAGGAGCACTACTATTTGTAAGGCAGAAATATACGGCATCTGTATGCTGCAACTTCTCTTGCTGAGAGAGTATGTAGTTGATTTCTTTTACTCTGTGGCTCTCCACTTATACACCACATCCTAGATTTAAATGAACGTTGGCGCATGGCACTGTTCGTCTTTGTTCTGAGGAGTTCAACATCTATTAAGTAGCCTTTAGTATCTCACCCAGGCCACGTATATTCTAAGCATTCTTGAATATGTAGTCAGAATTTTAATAAAGGGATAAACAGGAATACAAATTTCATGATATATTGAAAACAAGCATTTGCAATGCAATAGGTCTCACATTTGCGAGAGTTTGAGCTATTGGTATTGTAAATAACAATGCCTTTTATGTATGTGTTTAAAAAACCTGCAAGTGGTGCATAAACATGGACTTTGTACTCATAGTTGTTGTTCATAAGAAGCAACGCTGGCAGTAAAAGGGGCAAAGTTGCTGAAAGCCTTGCTGCACGTCAGAAACGCCTATAACTACAAAGTGTGTGTTTACGCACCCCTTGCAGGTTTTCAAAACACATAAATAAAAGGAATTGTCATTTACAAAGCTTGCAGCTCAAACTCTTGCAAATTCGTGACCTATTACATTGGAATGCTGCTTGTTAGTGTGGCAGGCACCAACTGACCAGCCCATTGAGATAAATAAGTATTTGGATTAGATAGGCAGATTGTTACAATCATGTGTGAGTGAAATAAACATTAGCTAAGTGGCTAATACTACTGCTGCTCAGTCCTTCCTTCTCCCAAATGTAGGAGCTAAGTCAAAGTAAAAAAAAGCATTGGCAATGCCAAACGTTCTCAGCTGTAAGCCCTAGCATTGCTAATGCTTTTTGCTAGCCTATAGAGCTGCCCTGTATGTACGCACATCTGAGACAGTCATCTTGGAATGTACTTTTGTCAAATATCATAAAATACATGAAAAGTTGGCAGTCATGCGCATCCGGGGTGACCATATTTGAATGCTTTTTAATTTGACCAAATCCTGTTCAAAGATGGCCACCGTGAATCAGGTAAAACAAAACACATTTGGTGATGCCTGCCATGAATGCATTAGCAAGCACAAGTGTGGAAAACACCTTGTAAAATTCGGATAACCATTTCCGGTCAAGCAGTCTCCAATTACATGGCAGCAGCGAAAACATAAAAAATAAATAAAACAAGGAAGATGGGGAGGACAAGAACACACCGGTGGAGGGACAAAGGGGAAGAGAGCGGTATGGGAGAAGAGGGGAAGCTGGAAGAGTGAGGGAGAGAAAATAGTCCCTCTTATGCAGTACAAAGTGAGGTCTGAAATCATCAGTGGAAGAATATATCACCCAATTACAACACTGAGAAGGCAATGTTCCTGAGCAGAACACTATAATAATAGAAAGGAAAGCCATTCAATCAGGAACACTGAAATGGATAGACACCAAAGCCATCCAATCATGAGTAAGGACTGACGGAGCAGCCAAACTGAGTATATGTATTTTACTGGAACCAACACTTAAGCTGTCTGTTACTAAGAAATAAATAAGAATTAGCAAAGCAAATAGGTCTATTGTTGGCAACCATCCTCTTGGCTTTGTCAATGTCTGTTTTGTTTATATACGGTTTTGTTCAAATTTATTGTTTGGACAGCTGTCAAGCACTAGCAAATATATTTATTAAAAAATGGGTAAAGGCAAAAATATATTTTAGCCTCAAAAACACAGATTTAGTCCCTGGAATTGAAGGGAACTAGTCTGTGTGTGGATGTGCTCCATGTGCAAAGGCTGAGTGTTGTCACTCATAGTTAACCACTGGCTACAGTAGGCTGGCCCATTTGCCAATGCTGTATGCCATTGTGGGCAGAAGATAAATGTAAATGATGCAAAAATGGATTAAGGAATAAAGAGAGCTGTCTGAAAGTCTGTAAGAAAGTATATTATACTTACATTTTAATAAAATCAAAATCTCTTGACAAGCGTCATGCCTAAAAAGCAAAAATCTTCTCTTGCTTCTATGTTGACTATGCCTGACTAACAAGCTTTATAGATTGCTGGAAGTGTTTGAAGAAGAAATATCAAAGGACATTAAGAGATGGGCAATCACAGATATTTAAAGAGAGGCAAATGTATATAGACGAATTCTTTCTCATGGCTGTTGTAATGAGAGAGACTTTTGTTTACACCTTGAGATGCTCTCTTGGGCTCAAGTGCCACTATTGACCACTAGTCTGCCCATGCGTGGTGCTAAACATGACAGCAACAATCCTATGTCTATGTAGCAGCATGCTCAAAGACCTGTGCAGTGCCCCACCTTTATGATCCATAGCGTCAGCTTAAATGCCTGCTTCATCTAACACCTTGGCACAGAACATCTGCTGCCAGCATCAATTGAATGAAAGTTGATTATACCTACCCGCGAATCACATACCGCTGTAAGTAACCAGGGGGCATATTAGCAAGGACTTGAGATAATTATCGCAAAGCGCGCTTAGCGCTGTTTTTTTTTATCGCCGGCTATCGCTGGATTTTATCGCAGAGATAACGCGTTATCATCAACGTTTATCTCAAAGGCGATATTAAATCCAGCGATAGCGGCGAATCCCAACAATAACATGAGATATCCAGCAATAAAAATCCCATCGCTAATGGAAATCTTGCTAATAGGCAGGTGAGGACGTAACCGTAGAATCCACCTCCCATTAACTATAATGGGTAAGTCAGGTTTCTACCAGGTGCAAAATCTAAGCGATAAACGTGGGCCTTGGTAATAGGCGGAAGGTGTGTTTGCGACTGCTTTCAGTCGCTTTCAAGTTGGGAACGCCTCCTTTGCATGTCATTAGCGATAAATATCGCTGACATGCAAAGCGGTACAAAAACGGGTGCTATCGCCTGTAAGCTGTCGCTAATAGCTGTTAGCGACAGCTTGCGAGTAGGGCAATAAAAATATCGCCGCTTTAGCGGCAAAAAGTGCAGCTAAAGCGGGGATTCTGCCCTTGCTAATTTGCTCCCAGATTCCTTTTTCTTGGAACCAACAAGTCTCTATCACAAGAATGAATGCACACCAATCCAACACACTTTCTTCCCTCTCTAAAGCAACAACAATTTTGATTTAAAAAATGTATTTATGTAGCTTGACTCCCTCAGCCAGGCGGAATCTAGAGAACTAATCCTCCAGGGTTCAAATTAATGTTGTAATGAATGTTAGATCCATCTTTTCACACGCTTTAGGGTGTCAAAATATACCAAGAACACTAAACCTCAGTAGCAATTCAGTTTTGTTGGGTACATGTGAGAAGCGTGTGTGTATATGTGTATGGGTGTGTGTGTGTGTGAAAGACAGCACTTTTATTTGTAAGGATTCAGTAGATCCAAATGCAAGTGAGGAAAATGGCCACTCCACCCTGCTTTCATTTTAAAAGCCAGCCATAGTAGAGGTGCAGTAGGCTCCTTGCACCAGCTATAATAGCCATGCCCCTTAACCTAATACAGTCTGGCTGAAGTATTAGTTTGCTTCCATTAAATCAGCTGGACAGAGACAACAATAAGATTTATTCAGGATAGCAATTAAAACTCCTAGTACTGCCTTCTCTGTTCCTTCAGTCAGGGGCAGCGGCAGCGGCAGCCAGCACAGGTAAGCACAGTGGGCAGTGGGGCTCGATGGGGGGAAGTCGACAGGCGTAAAAATAGGTATTATTTATTTATTTAAATATACCTATTCCGTCATCTGTCGACTTCCCCCCTCCCACCCCGCCCCACCCCAATGTGCTTTCCTGTGCTGGCTGGCACTGGTCAGGGGTCAAGAAGCAAGAGACAGGAAAGGGAAGTAAACAGGGCTGTTAGAGCTTTGTTTATTTTCTGTGGTTTCCATTCCTCACCCTTCCGGTTTCCCTTCCATTGGTCTCCCAGAAGCATAGAAGATGCTGATGAGTAGTGGCAGGAACTGGACATTTCATCTCTTTCAACTGAAATGGATCCCTGCCTACAAGTGTCCTCACAGAGTTTAAATGGATGACTTGCCAAAACAGCATATCTCTAAGTGTGCTGCCCAGTTCCGCTTCAAAGGCATGCCCAGAGTCAAAAGTCCTACATTTTAAGGATCCACTGGTAAAGGTTTTGCCTGCAGTCCACCAGCAATAGCAATAGTTGTGTCCAGGAAAAGCACATTCTGCCTTTCCCTCATAACTCTTTTCCTTTAAGGCTGTTGTTGGCTTTAATTTATAAAAGAATCTTCTGTCTTGTGGTTCTACCCTTACTTCACCTCACTTCTTCTACCTCGACTCTTTCTCTTTATATTTTTTTCTTTACCTATCTGAACATCTCTGCATATCATGTCTCTATCTCAACTCTCTACAGCACGCATGTCTATCTCATCTATCTCCCAATACTCATCTGTTGGGATGGAAATGGTCTCTGCATGGTGTACAGTCATGTTCCCTTGCTCTGAGTGACATATTGCATCTATCTGGTGTCTTTCTTCTTTGATTTTTGGCCCTAGTCTTACACTAATCTAGTGTGTGCGCAGAGAAGTAGACCTGATATAAGTGAGAATCCAGACTTGTCCTGTGACGTGGAGGGAAGCACCAAACATGCCTCATTCTAATGCTTTATGCTCAATGCAGTAGCCTTTAGTAGGTTACAGGGACAAGCCAGTGAGCAGTGCTATAGGCCTAATTGATTCACAGGGAAAAGTGACATCAGATTTGTTTATTATGAAACGTTTCTCTACATTTCTCTCTTCCTTACTGTTCTCTTGCAATGGCCTTTCTATCAATACCTGGCCTCATGTTGCTCTTTTCTCTCCCGTAGGTGCCTTTCTCTACCTAACTGTTCTTTCTATATTTCTCTCATTACCTGACCTCTCTAGCAGTTAACCTCTACCTCTTGCTACCTCTTCCTAACATTCCTCTCTTATGCCTTGTCTTTCCCTCTCTTTGCCTCTCCCGTAGGTGTATTACATACTTGTCCCTCTATCTATATTTCTTTTTCTTCAGCTCTAGTTCTCTCTAAAACCCTAACTCTCTCTCTAACTCTCTTTACCTATCTCTTCCCCTTAAACTTATCTGTACCTTTCTTTCTGGCCACCTCACATCTCTCTCCTACCTCACGTCCCTCCCTGCCTCACCAATCACTCTACCTCATCTCAAACTCCCTTCTCTCTCTTGTTCAACCTTATTGTTATGCCGTCCATTTCCCCCTCTGTTTTTCTCCTGTCTCATGGCCCTCAATACTTCACTTACTCAACAGAGGTCACTGTCTAGTCAGAGAAGTGCACACATCGAAGAAGGAGAGAAGGAACAAGAGAGAGGAAAAGAAATGTGTATTTCCAACGTGTACCCTTCGACTTTTTTGTGTGCTCTTATTGAGACTGTGTTGACTTTTGAGCCCTGTCCATGAGGCCTTACCCTAATGGTCAGTGTTTCCCTTTTTTTTCTGTCTTGCCCATTTTCATATCCTTTTGAACTAGAGTTAAATTCTGGCCTTGTGGTATTTAAACCGTTTAGTGAATAGATGCCACCACTGGTGGTCATATTTCTTTCTATCTAGCATGTGTGCTATTCATTTTCTGAACCTGTGACAACGAGCTGATATACTAAACTCTTTTGCATTTGCAAACCCTGCGATTCACAAGATCATTGTATGTGCAATGTAGTAAACCAATGAAAAGCCTTTCAGACTCTCAGAATGGATTTTGTGATCAATTTCGAATTGAAGTTAGGAGGGAGTACACAGGGGCATCTTCTCCTAATTGCTAGCCACAATGCTTTGAAAATTTTGTGTGCTCACTCTTTGGGTGTTTTAGGACTCTATCATGTGCCCACTTCTCATCAGTGCGGCTTGTATTTGAAGGCGGAGGGGGGTCAGCTTGCGGGGAGTGGAGGAAATTTATCAAAAATGTTAAACTCACTTACCTGTCTGCCACAGCCGACCACCGTTGCTGCCGCCTTCTCTGGGTCCTCTTCTGCCCGCTTCCAGGAAAGGAAGCACCCAGCTCCCAGCCTCCCTATGCAGCATTGTGATTGGTCTGAGCGCTGTGGATTGGTGTTCAGCCAGAGAATGGGAGGCTGGGCATATTCTCCATACAGGCTGAAATGTAGCCTACATATAGAACATGTGAAGTGCACAAGACATTTTGACTGGCCCGAGACGGCCGATTAAAGCGCCCTGCACACTTGGAGTGCGAAAACCACTCCTGCCCTGCCCTGCTCTGTGAGCAGAGTAGCCCCACTCCTACCCAGCTAGACACGGGGAAAAATAAAAATGATAACAACAATAAGATATTATCATTTCATGTTTTCCTTTTCTGACCTGCTCAGTGGGGCAATGCTCCTTCGCCTTAGCAGAGGAGCAGCCACTGCTTCTCGTACCTCTTTGTGTCTCAGTTTCTGCTGCTGATTTCTGGCCTTGAATCATCTCTGTCATTTATTCATTTTTCACTCGATTACCACGTGCTTTGGTTTCTCTTCTCAGCTTCAGATGACTCTTGCCCTTATAAACATCTCATTGTGTCACAAGAAGTAGTTAAAAATTGTGCACTTTCCTTTTGCAACTTTCCTGTGTCCTCAAAGCAAAGCCATCCCTTGCACCTTGAGATTACACAAATTATGAAGGAATTGCCCGTAATGTAGTTGAATGCAACTGGTGGAACGAGAAATTCGGCCTTTTTTCCTCAGTGTTTACTTTTGGAACCTATCCATAACTTGGACTTTGGACTATGATTAAAAAGTTTGGGGAACTAAGGAGATCGTTACTGGTTTGGGATGTTTATTCCTGAAGCCTTTTCAAGTTTTATACCACCATTACCTGTCTCTACATACCTTTACTTCTTAACTTCCCCTCTCTTGGGGGCTGGATGACATAGGTCCTTATGTACAGTTGGGTGGATGAGTATGTATTCAGTCACCCCGGGGGAGTACCTGCCCACCAAATCTTGAGATGCCCACCTCATTAGTGGACATCCCTTACATTTACAGGAAGCACTGGCAAAGTGGTTCCGGTAAATGCACTGAAAGTTTGAACAGAAGACATTGTCAACATTGTGGAGCCAGTGGCGGACCAAGGGGGCAGAGGTGATTTGCCCAGGGCAGCATGAGTTTTGGGGGTGGTGGCCTCCCCCCGCCCCTGCTCTTACCTGCAGCCATTGCAGGAATCGCCAGCAGCCCCCTGTTCTTACTTGCGGGCGCCAGGAGGCAAGCGCAGGGTCCACTACAAGGCGCACAACGTCTAGCTACGCCACTGTGTGAAGCTGTCCAGCAAATCATTTCAATGTTTTTTTTTATTTTCAGAAAAATCCCAAAGTAGGATTTCATTTTTGCAACAAAAAAAAAACGAAACCCCCTCACCATGGTTTTTACCCCCATCGTGTAGTGGCCATTGAGCAGTTTTCAAAGTATAGGGTGGATGGACAAATGGCCAAACCTCTGATGGTCCTTACTCTTTCAGGCCATCGGAAGTGTATGGCAGAGACAGAGTATTCTCCTCTGTTGACATACTGAAGGTACTCTGGACTCTAAATGAGGTGGGCGGACCTTCAGTTTGGCGGGGAGGGTACTCCATCTCCATTGCGATGAAGAAACATCTGCATCAAACTATAAAGTGGGCCCACAGTTACATAGAGGTAGAAAGTCTCCTTTGTGAATTTGAAAAGCAGGCGTCCCTGCATACAAGGTAAACTGGCCGAACTCAGGAAATATGTGACAATTGAGAAAAAACCTAGGCATGTGAGAATAATGACATATATGTAGGCGAACTGAATTAACACCATACAATTATAGTGTATCGGAATATCATGCATAACAATTTTGCTGTTTTTTTATCACAGAAGATATTTTTTATTAAGTAAATTATCACAAATCTGACAATAAATTATTTGCAGTTTAAAACCAACAGTATAGCTTAATATAATGTACTATATTGCAGTGTATATATAAAATAGTACACTTTGAATTATGTACTTATTTACATTCTTTTCCTTTTGATGTTCCCTTGTGAAAATACACATTACAGTCATTCATTGAACTATACCATGATCAATAGAAGGTTCCACAAATTGAATGGCTGAGATGAGCGAGAAGGCTGGCGGTATGTTGACACACAAAGTCTCCTTTTTGTGCAGTTTGTTTACTCCAAGGCTACAAGCTCGTCCAAGTGTTTTAGTGAGGTCGGGTGTGAGAGAAAGTTGGGGTAACCCCTAAACTGAGGCGCCATCAACCCCTAACCTCCTTGATTCCAGTCAGATCTCCACACCAGGTGTAGGCTGCACCAAAGCAAACCACCCCATTGCACATCATACACATACGCAGGCTATGTGGCTTAGTGATAATTTATAGAGGGGCATAAGGCAAGCAAAGAAGTTGGTCCCTCCATCCTCTGGTTTGGTAGTTGAAAACAGTCACTAACTGGGGCAAAGTGGGCCCCCCAAACTCCTAGGCCCGGGTGCCACTTCACCTGCTGCACAATTGATAGCTATGCCCCTGTTTGCATTTTAGAGTTATGATCTGCTCTTGATTCTAAGTGGGCAATCTGTGTAGACTGAATAGGGCCTTTGGGGGGGCGAGGGGGGATAGTGTTACTCTTCTTATCTGAATGGTATGGACTATTGTGTCCATGGCAATGACCTGCAGTAGTCATCACACTGCTCACCTAAATTGCTGCAAATGGGCTGCACAGGTTACCACGGGTGACTACTGACCCAACCACTACTGTAGGTGCAGGATACAGTATGTCTCCAGACTTTGGTGCTTCTATGTCTACATGGCATCAGATGCTCCCTGAAAATGAAGATTCTCTATGTGAGGGCAATACGTTGGCTCCTGACCCTGGTGCACCTGCACGTGAAAAGGTGTCTGATGGGTTCTGACCTCAAGTCTCCAGAACTTCCTTATGTGTAGATAGACTCATATGTTTTTGACACATTTTCTTCTGTGTGTAGAGCGTATCATGTGTCCCTTGGCCTAATTCTCCTCTTTTTAAAGAATTTGGAACCCTCTAACCCGTGTTCTCCTATATGTGGAGAGTCTGGCTCACTCATTGGCAATACATTTTTCCTGTTTGTGAGCTCATGATTCCTCACCTACGCTCTGCAGCATGTGGAGATTTTCAGTTGCACTCTGAGTCAAACTCTGCAATATATAAGTAAAAGTTCACCTTTGTGGGATGTTCTCACATGCCAAGATACAGAGGCTTATGTATGCAGAAAGCTCAAGTGCCTCATAATGAGGTGCTTCTTTGAGGAGGGGAATAATTTCCCCTGAACCAGTTGCAGCCAAATGTTGGGAGGATGGTGTACGCCCTGTTGAAGAGCTCCCCAATTCATGGAAGAATGATCCCATAAAGTGGGTTCTTTATGTTGGTTGTCTATTGCAGTCTTGTCCAGGTTCTCCCTATGTAGAAGATTTCCAGTGCCCAGTGGCCCATGTATTGCTGCGTGCAGTGAAATTCCCTTTACCAAGTTGCTCCACTATTTCGATCTATTGTTCCAGGGCCCAGGGGTTCCTGTATGGAGAAACTCTTCAGTATGCTCTTGGACCTGGGGATACTACAAAACAAGGCCGCCTTGCTTCCCTGTTGCTTCAGGCCTGCCCTGCTTGCTAAGAAGAAAGATTGGACCTGGACTCTTCATCCCAGGCTTAAGTGACTCCAAGGGTCAGCTGACTAAACTTCCTGGTCTCAGTTACAGGGACATATCAAGCACCCGAGGACCTCCTGAATAGGCCCAATCGACCTACAACCCGAACACAGCTGGACCTCCCTGAGCCACGCTGACCTCTGCTGAAGTGAGTTCCTGATTCCCACGAGGCAACTCTCAGGTCCTGGACCCTTGGTATGGTACAAGTTGAACTTCTCCTCAAAGAAAAGGAGAATCCTTCTCAATCACGTACAGGCCTGTTCGCGCCAAGATCCTGTCGCTCATTCTGATCACCAATGCAAATCCCCAGTGAACCCGGCTCTTCATGCTACAATGACTGCCAGCCAAGATCGGCAATTTGAGGTCTGCACTTGGCACTACAGCATCGACACCTGCGGTGACCACCAAACGTGAATCAACTGCAATGATCATACACAACACCAACAGGATCTTTGCACTACAACAACAAATGTCAATGACGCCCTGGCTGCTGTTTGCGTCAAAGCAAAGATCCATCGGCGATGCCCATCTTGCCCCTCATGGTCTACTCCACTGTGAACTGGACTTTCTCGAAAGACTTTCAAAGGTAACTTTTCAGTGGGACTTATCTGGTCCCTTTATCCAACCCGCACTCCATTGGAGTCAGCCTGAACTTGTGACTTTCAGCTGGTCTGAACTACCAGATAGCCTTGGGTTGCGCTTTGTGCTTTTAGGCATTATACTTACCTGAAACCATTAAAATTGCATATCTCTTATTCTACTGATTTTATATTTGTAATTTTGGTGTCAAATAATTTATTGAACTCTACTCCAGTTTTTCTAAATTGATGTATGATTTTTCTTGTGTTTTGTTTTCACTTTCGTACCGTTTGAAGTGCTGCAGAAATACTTTGTGCATTGCCTCTAAGTTAAGACTGTCTGCTTTTGTAGCAAGCTGACAGAGGGTTAAGCACAGGTTAATTTGTAGTTGACAAGATTTGTGGTTGCTGCTTATATAGGGTTTAACCTTCCTCAACCAATAACCCAAATTTTCTCCTGGTACTTTACATTAAACTCAGGCACAAGAAGGCATGAAAGAGCACTACATCAGTTAAAAGTGGGGAGATGCAACAGCAGAGAATCTCAGTAGAAGCATTCGTGAAACAATTGTGTACTTTAATTTGGAGTACTACTGGTAAACAGGAGAATATAACAGCCATAAGTTAGTATTCTTTATCCATCCAAGGGATTGGAAGAAAAAACAGCAGGTTAATAAGTCAAGAATTCTTGGATAGAAGAGATTTCAGTTTTTTTTTGTGATTGTTAGAAGGTTAATAATCAGACAATAGCAGAAAGCAGGTTCAAAGATTATGTTTCAGCCTCCGAGAAGGACTCTTTCCTGTTGGTAGATTAGTTGAACTTGGGAACCTAAAGTTGTAATGAGTTTGTGCTGCTAAGACCTGGGGCCTCAGTAGGTGGCAGGAGATAGGCTAAGAAGTGAGGGCTGTTGACAAGTATCACCTTGTGTGTACGGATGAAGATATGGAACATGATCCTAGCTGGTAAAGGTCATTAAGAATTGTTGTGATTTGTCATATTTCCTGCTTTGTGAATGAGCTAAGCAGCAGACTGGGGGACAGATTTTAGAGGGACAAGAAGAAGAAAGAGAACCCCTACCAGGATGGCATTCCCAAATTGCAACTTAAGGTAATGAGCACATACACTGCTCTTTTAGGAAGGTCAGGTGTGTTCCAAGATTTATTCCTGATGTGGCTGTGGTAGTAATTTCACAGTTTTATTTATGTTTGAAATTATTGTAATGGCTAGATCAATCAATCAATGTTGCTGAAGGGAAGAAGCCTTCAGTGGACCCAAGAGCAATGAGTCTATCCTCTTTACTGATATAGACAACTGAACGAGCTCAGTTTTCCCAGGATTGAGCATTTGAATGTTGTGTTTCTCCCCACATTGGAGATGGTGAATGCAAAGATCATTATGTCTTGAAAGTTGGACATTTTTAGATACAATTATCACCTGTGTACTAATGTAGGCTTACATCAATATACTTGATTCCCAGATCAAATCTTTCCACGTGAATGTTGAATAGGAGCTGATATTGCTCCTCTAGAGATCCACACATCATTTTAGCAAGAGCAGAAGTGTGATCCCTGATTTTTACTGGCGGATATGGGTTAGCTAAGAAGGATAAAATAATTCCCTTGAAACCTACGCAGAGTTCCAAGGTAGATGTTTGTCATCTGTGGTTACACAATGAATGCAGCAAATAAGTCAATGGAAGTAATTAGGCAAGTGTCCCTTTCATTGAGAAGGTGGTTTACTTCATCCAGTACTGTTATGGTAACTGACTTTTGCAGCAACCAGCCCTAAAGCCCTGTGGATATGGGCTTTTCGATTGGTCAGCTCCTTTGATGGCTATCCGAAACCAAAGGTGATTAAAGAATGACCAGTAGTTTGCTTGGTTGGAGCAATAAAGATTGCATTTTTTTTTAACATAGGGAAAATCAGATCAGGTTTCAGAGATAAGAAAAATGTTCCTTGCTCGAGACAGGTATTGTTTATGTTAGACAAAGGCTTCTGAAAGAGTGAGAAGTTATCTTTTCTAATTCTGGCTGATATTGGATCTCTTCTATGCACAGTAAATTGAATTCCTGTCCACGGCTTTTTCTGGGATGAGCAGACCCTGGCCAAAATAATGCTATGTGATCTAGTACCCCTGGTGTCTAGTACAGGAATGTTCTTGGGTGGGCTCCAGCCTTTGATCTCTTTCTTTGGGGAGAGAACCAGATGGACCTGGGCTAAGATCTTGTGTTTTGTTGAAGAGAGTAGAAGAGCTCTGTCCCAGGTATTTCTTTATATGGAGGACATCAGTTTCTCACTATTCAGGTAGCCCTGCCCTAGCATGGGATCTTTTGTTTAGTTATGCCTGATTTGTTTTTTGGACATGTGGGGAAGATTGCATGCCCATTGACTAAGAATATTCTGTAAGTGGCAAGAGATAAAGTGCCACTGGCCTACATTTTCCTCATTGAGAGAGATTTGAGTGCAACCGTGCACTGGTACATCTCTATGTCTGATAGCCACTGACACAGATTATCTTCTAATATAAATTATGGTGGACTCCTTGTTTCTCTTATAGATTGAAAGGATCATGTTTCTTTTATGCAGAGAAGATTATGTGTCCTTTTATGTCTGTGTTCTCATTTGGTGATCATATTTAGTCCAAATGCCTTATGCATTTAGCATATTTTTTTTTTAACCATCATGTTTTCAAAACGTGAGGTTGTTGTTGACATCAGAATTCTCGGGATATTAGCTGTGGAAAGGCTGCAAACAACTCGATCATAATCCTGAAAGAATCTGGCATTCTTTTAAGCTATGTACCTGAAATATGGAACATTGTGCCTGCCATTAATCCAGAGAGAGAACAAGTGCCCTGATTTGAAGCTGTGCTCTACTGCAGAAAAGCACAGCTATTCCAGGTGTGGAGTTCTGCAAGGTGCCCCAGGAGTGTCTAGGACTAATGGACTTATTGACAAATTTTGTTGTGAGGCTGTTCGCTCAGAAGTGCGCTGTGGACTGAAGTGCATAGTGGCATGCTGAAAGCCAGGGTCAAATACAAGCATCAGCAACAGGTATCAGTGTGTCCAGTTCAGATGGCAAGTCTACCCAGGATCTCTGAATTGGGGGATGAACAGGCTGAAGGCTGGACATAAGGACTGAGGAGAGGTCAGCAGGAAATGGTGGTTGGTCTGTGTCCTAGAGACATACTGGCCTCTTTGCCCTGTTCTGAGAGGCTGAGGCAGATTTTGATTGATAGGAAGCTGGTTCAGGCATCTGAACCCATGGCTCCACAGCCATACATATTGGGAAAGGGGTGTGACATCAACATGGGGCAAATAAGGAATACCATAATGTGGGGAAGTTAGGGAAACAGCCTCCGCCTGCATTGATTCTATTGGCGGTAGCATCTATTGGCGGTAGGAGGAAAAGGTCATTTCCAAGAGTGTGCCACACCAGCCAGAATACCCAAAAGTCCCAATAATAACTCAGGTTGGGGTAAACAGCACTACTGGCATTATCAGAGTGGCTGGTCGCACATGACTTCAGTGACACCCAGACATCTAACATAGCAGGTCTGTGAATGCCCCTTTCATCTCAATGATTCTCGTGGGAAAGTACATTGCATGGCCTCTGTTCATTGCTCCCAGTGCTTAATTTGAGCCAGTGGTTGCAGGTGGAGCCAACAGACAATCATGTTTGCAACTTATTTTTGATCAGCAGACTTTGACCCATAGCAATACAGAAAAAGGAGGAACTGAAATTTGAGAGAAATGCAGGAAACAGTGCTAAAGGGAGAAAGCAGGTCTAAAAAAAACATCCTGCACGAGTGAGATAAAGAGGCAGGGAGTTTGTGGAGGTGGATGAAAGAGGCATGTGAATGAATCAAGACTAGACAGACTTGATATTGAGCAACTCTCACCTCCAGCAGCACTGGCAGCGTCCTTATGAGAATAACCTTGGGCCTCTCATTTATTCGTTTGCAAATTAAGCAATGGCCTGCTCCTGGCACATGCTTTCGATTTTAAAACCTTGCAGTGATCTTTTGCATACATTTTCTGAGTGTTAAGTGTACTCTAGTGCCTCACTGGAATAGAAATTCACGGATTTCACAACACAATCCAAGAGGTGAACTACTGCACCAGAACTTAATATTCTTAAAAGGGCCATCGAATTCTGATTGAAGGAGACAGTGTGGTAATCATGGGTAGCAAAGCCCTAAAAAGCAAAAAAGAAACCCTACCCAGATTAGTATATCTGTTTTACCATATGGTCATATATTAGGTGTGGGTTTCTGGGCACTGGACACATTCATAGTCAGATTTATATTGGAAAAGGGGATAGAAGGGGTGGCGTTTGCCATCCTGAAAGTTTCCTATGACAGTGGAGTGTTGGGGTCCCTAATTTTAAATGTTATTAATGTGCAGTGAATCTTCGGCTTTTAAAAAATACTTTTCAATCAAAAAACATTCGAATTGGTTGAAGATGGAAACACCTATTCATAAAAAATATAAACGTCTATCTGGATCGAAGTGTGTGGACTTCCCCAGGTAAAGGGCCAAATTGAATAGGGCCCGAGTATATAGGTCAGCAGTGGCAAAAAAATATATGGAGACACTAATGTGCTAACTAGCTAGTTACAGGTGAATCGAAAAATAAACTCAAAGGGGCAGATTTACTACTTCTGGCGCATCTCTGCTAATCAGCAGGCATGCGCTAGAAGAGTTGCGACGCATCTGCCCACCCGTGCGCCACCACTGATGCGCCACATTTAGAATGCGGCGCACCGTGGCGCACAGATGGGCAGATGCGTGTCACATCCCCCCACGGAAAGGCGGCGCATTGCTGGAGTTGCATCGCAAGCGCGACGCAGCTCCAGCAAGGCTCGGGTGCCCCTATTCCTAACATGTTGCGTCAATCCTTACACCTGCTTCAAGCAGGTGCAGGGTTTTGACGCAGCATGGCCATAAAAGTGACTGAGTGAAATCTTGTAGATTTCACTCAGCCACTTTTCGGAGGCGTTCCTGCGCCGGAACGCCACCCCCCATGCAGGAACGCCCACATGTGGCACAGGGCTTTACAACGTGACGCATCTCCCTAGATGCGTCACGTTGTAAATAGCCCGCAGCATGGCGCTGGCTTTGCGCTGCCGCTGCGTCACAAAAGTGATGCAACAGTGGCGCAAATCTGGCGTAAGGGGCCTGTAAATTTGCCCCAAAGTGTGATTTATGAACTAAACATAGGTTTATTACATTACCTTTATTATGATTACATTTTAAGCTTTTTTATATTATTTTATGTATGTTTTATTTAATTGTTTTTAATATTTAATTACTTTTATATTAGTTTTAATACATTTACATTTTTGGGGGAAAAAATCGATATTTTAGCTAACTATATTTTAACATTCTATATTTTGGAATCGATATTTTAGCACTTACCTGTTTGTAGATAGGGATTCTATATTCTGTACTTATATATTTTGGAGTCGATATTTTGGGCATTCTATATTATGTCCATCGATATTTAGTCACTGAACCCTTGCATACGCAAGACACAAGAAAATAAAATGTTCTATGGTCTCTAAGGCAGAATGAGAGGACGGGCAAAAGTGAGGTATAGTAACATTTGCCCAACTCTTTTTCCATGCATTTAGTGGAAGAGTCCCTATCCTAAACTGTATGTAAAGTGCTCGTGCCTGAGGGGGTTCGATATCATCCATATACATATGAAACTTAAAATATATATATATACACACACACAAAAACACTCACATAAACACATACATACATATCTATATAGATATACATATATATTCACAGAAAAACCATAGGTTAAAGTAACGTTATAGTTGGGCGAAAATGTAAATTAAAACATAACATTTTAAACTCTAAAAAACACTGAAATTCACTAGTCATAGTTAACTCAAGAACTGTAACTCACACCCCGTCATGCACAGTGAGATCATCAATGATGTAATTGTAGATGCCATTAATCAGTGATGTTATCAATGATGTCATAGAGATCATTGTGTCGTAATATATAAGGTCATAAGAAGTGCATGGCTGCCAGCTGCACAACCATCAACTTTATAGAAAAATAACAAATCTCAACACAACTATTCTAGTCAAAGAGGCATGAGCACAGCTCCATCTATTGCTGTGGCAATGCAGTAACCATATTCAAGGAGTGAAAACTGCAGTGAGGTCTAGCAGCCCTTTATTTAGAAAGGGAATGAGTGCATCTGGGAAAGGCTCATCATTCAGGTATTTTCCCGCTATGCATCATTCAAGATAAAAGCTGCAGAATTATATGGTGAAAAATGCTACTATTTGTTTTAGGCTTTACTTAGTCTTTCAAAGAGTAAGCAGGCATTGTGATGCTTGGCCTCTTTCAGTAGTGCACTGTAGAAGTCACTTTCACCGCATTTTGTGACAGACCAGACATTGCTTTTTCAAGATGGTGAGGATACTGGCAATCTTGTCCTTGTTTTGAATCAATGTGATGTAAATAGGTTAACAACCACACAAACATACATGCCAACATTTTTAAACAGGAAAGATTTTTGAAAAAAAAGGCCGTAGAATGTATTTTCCCCTTTGACTTTTATTGAGACAGAGGCAATTTCAGCCAGGAACATCAAAAGTCCAAAACTCACACAAACATGTAGGAGCATCGTTCTACGGACACACCATGCAAACAGGTACCCCATAAGAATAGACACCACATGCTCACAGGCACTCCTAGCTTCTAAAGGCCCCATATGTACAAGACGTACATCATCTCTCAAGCAACAGCATGTGTTTATAGGAAAGCAAAAGTGCAGTTTGTATGTAATAGCCCATTAAAACCATGAATATTGGCTTTGCTAATGCTCGATTTCTGTATAAGTAGCAGAAAAAAACAAATCAGTTTAACCTATTTTTCTTAAAAAGGGATATATATATATATATATATATATATATATATATATATATATATATATATATATATATATATATATTCACTGAAAAAACCATAGGTTTCACACACGTTATAGTTAGGAATTAGCATTTAAAAAACCTTGCAAATTCACTGAAAAAACCATAGGTTTCACACACGTTATAGTTAGGAAATAGCATTTAAAAAACCTTACAAATTCACTGAAAAAACCATAGGTTTCACACATGTTATAGTTAGCTGGACATTTTACTCATAAAAAACCAATTAAATTCCCCCGTTATAGTTAGTTCAGCTAACTATAACTCGCGCGCCCGCAATCCACTGCTGATGACGTCACATATTACATCACTCATGACATGGTCAGTGACATCACTCATGACATCACTGATGACATCTCAAATGACATCACTGATGACATCACTGATGACGTCATCCATTGAGTATGTGTTTCTGAACAATTTTAATATGTTTAATATATATAGGGAAAGGCCTGTTGAAGAATGAGTGGGTGTATAAGTGTGTGAATGGATGATTTTCTAGGTGTGTGACTGACTCTATAACTGAGTCATTAAATGTATCTTATTGCAGACTAGTGACTAAACTGTGTGAATGTCTGTATGTGTCTGTATGTTGGTGTATAAGTGGCGGTATGGTTTTGTGAATAACTATATAAGTGTGTATATGAGTTATTAATTGCTTGTCTCAATATCTGTATGGGTTCCTGAGTGTTTGTGTGGGTAGGGTGTGTGTGACTCTATGCATAAATGTGTGAGTGGGTGATTCTATGGGTGCATGGTTTTAAGAGTGCATCTGTGATGGACTGTATGGTTGAGTGAGTGTATGTATGGGTGTGTTAGGGATTGAATGTATATCTCAGTAGTACATTTGTAACTAACTACATGTGTGAAAGGCAGTATATGTGCGTGTAAGAGTATATAAGTGAGTAGATATGAGAGTGTGTGATTGTGAAAGTGACTGTATGGATGAGTGTGTGCTTGTATGAATGATTCTATAAGAGGGTAAGAATGTGGTACTTTTTTATGACTAAGTGAACTTGAGTGTGTATAACCGCATAGCTGAGTAAATGGGAGTGTGATTATTTGCGTGACTGACTAGGTGTGAGAGTACCTCTATGGATGATTGGTGGTGTGTGAGTGTCTTTATAGGTGTATAAATGCATAAGATAGTTTTGTATGGAGTGACTGTAAGTATGAGTGACTGTACAGCTGAATGATTGGAGGTGTATGTAGACCTAAGAGTTAATAAGTGGGTATGTAGTTATTGGTATTGCAGTATGTATAGTTTTGACATTTGAACTCTTAAATTTTGAGTTGGTGTATCAAAAGTTATATTAGGGTGTGAGAAGATGTGCTAATTTTTCACATGGATGACATCATCAGTGATGTCATCAGTGATGTCATTTGAGATGTCATCAGTGATGTCATGAGTGATGTCACTGACCATGTCATGAGTGATGTAATATGTGACGTCATCAGCAGTGGATTGCGGGCGCGCGAGTTATAGTTAGCTGAACTAACTATAACGGGGAATTTCATTGGTTTTTTACGAGTAAAATGTCCAGCTAACTATAACATGTGTGAAACCTATGGTTTTTTCAGTGAATTTGTAAGGTTTTTTAAATGCTATTCCCTAACTATAACGTGTGTGAAACCTATGGCTTTTTCAGTGAATTTGCAAGGTTTTTTAAATGCTAATTCCTAACTATAACGTGTGTGAAACCTATGGTTTTTTCAGTGAATTTCAAAGGTTTTTTAAATGCTAATTTTGGATTTTTCTAATATATTTTTTATATATTTCTTTTACAAAAATTTCCCTATGTATACATTTATAAATTATCTGTATCCTTTAATTTTGTGTCGATCATTTTTTTTTTACTTTGAATTTGGATAAAGTTGAACAGCATAGTTAATATCTTCTATTAACTTATGTCCACTTTATTATTTTTTTTTTTCTATAAATTTTTAGGGTGCGCGCACTCAGCGTACGTTATCTATGTACGCATACATACGTTTTAGTGCGCGCTCGCAGCGCGCACCTAGTACGCATGCGTACGTTTTTTGTGTACGCATGCGTACGTTATATGCGTACGCATACGTACGTTTTAGTATGCGCTCGCAGCGCGCACCCAGTACGCATGCGTGCGTACGCATGCGTGCGTCGTACGTGCTCCACGCGCTACACTTGCGTATACGCGTAGAGTACGCGCGCTGACGTTCGCGTATGCGTGCGTGTTGCGTATGCACTTTACGTACACGCATAATACTTATGCGCATGCGCGCGTATGTGTTTGCGCATGCGTAATTGCACCGTGCGCGTTCCGAGCTTGCTCCGTGCGCGCAGCTCGGGTTATGTGATTAATAAAACAACACTTTTAATTGGTTTTCATTACTTTCAGTTTCAGATTGTTTCAACACCACACCCAATCCCCTCATGGCAAGTCATGTGATCAAGAAACATCACTTTTCATTGGTTCAAAGTACTTTCAGTTCCAGATTCTTCCAAAACTACACCCACTCCCCTCATTATTAGTTCTGATTCCCTTGGAGAAGGAGCTACTCTGTTTTTGTGAGACAATGGCAGGGCACCAGCCACCTTCTCAGAGTGAGCAGGACACTCTTGAGAGACAGAGGCAGAGGAAGCAGAAAGACTCCTTTGAATGAATGAATGAATGAATGCGATGTTTATATAGCGCATAGTTACCCTAGGGCATCCCAGCGCTTGTCCAGGGCAAACAACCACAAAAACAGCTAAAGATGTCCACAACGTCAGGCAGGGAAAAGAAGAGTTTTCAGAAGTTTCTGAAACCGGTCCAAGCTCGTTTCAGAGCGCAAACCCATCGGAAGCGCATTCCATAAGTAGGCTATGTTAACCGAAAATCTGCGTCCACCAGCCCGCGCCCTTCTCACTCTAGGAACTTGGAGCAGATAATTCTGGTTAGAACGGAGATCTCTATTAGCCTTATAAGGCACAGCTAGGTTCCTCAAAATGGGGGATCCCTTACCCTGCAGAATTTTATGCGCTGTGCATAAAGCCTTGAATTTGACCCTTTCCCGCACCGGCAACCAGTGCAAGGCCTTCAGTGCGGGTTTGGCTGACTGCATCCTGGGAGTGTTCATAAGCAGCCTTGCAGCAGCATTTTGAACCTGCTGGAGTTTATTAAGGGTCGCTTTAGGGGCACCTAGAAAAATGATATTACTAAAGTCTAGTCTGGATACAATAAGCCCCTGAATGAGCAACTTCCTAGAAGCCCAGGGAAGCAAGGGGATAACTTTACGCGCAGAACGAAGGAGGCCAAAGCAAACTCACGCCGTTTTCTTTGCCTGAGTCCTGAAAGAGAGATCTTGCTCTAGCCAAATCCCCAAGCTCTTGATTTCCTTCCTGGGGCTCGGAAGAGCTCCCATACAGCTAGGCCAACAGGTCAAAGGGAGAGAAGGGGTTTTGTTCCCAAGCATTATTAGCTCTGTTTTTGAGCCATTCAGCTTTAAAGCCGAGTCACACATCCAAGTGTGAATTTTGGACATGCAGGAATGCAGAGAGTCTGGGTTGTCGTTAAGATGGGAGAGAGCAATCACCAGCTGCGTATCGTCAGCATAGCTGACGATTTTGAAACCACCACGTCCTCCAGGGGGCCATATATACATTAAACAATGTAGGGCTAAGCGAAGAGCCCTGTGGCACACCACACTGTTGGCAGTTTTTCACTTTTCCTGAGGGACAAAAGAAGGTGAATGCACCAAAGGTCACCTGCACACTGTGTCACCACACCTTGTCACTTGGGAATGCTAATAAGAAGTACTCTTTTAGTATTCACACTATGATGAGGCACGTTGATGCAATGCATCCTGTGACTTTTCGTCAAGCTTCTGGAGCAAACCCTCCACCTGCTCAGCCGATGACATCTGCAGCAGCTCAGCCGAGCACATCTTCGGCAGCTCAGCCGAGCACTTCTTCTGCAATGGTGCCTTCACCTTCTAACACACCTCTGGATATTCGTCCTTGTTTTGGGAGGATGAGTACACGGTGCATGGATTGTGCTACTCTTATTACTATGGGTGAGAGCAGTATTGATCTCATTCAGAGGAAATTTGAGGAGCACCCTTGCACTAGGCCATAGTTTTGTTATGGTTTTTTTTTCGTTTTTCTCTTCCTCTGTCCCTACATTAACTCAAGGGCTCTTTTTAGAGCCACCTAAAATCAAAACACAAAAACTTGTTTTTTGAATCTATTTGTCATTTTTTTTTTGGTGTGCGTGCACCCAGAGCGCACCCAATGACGTTTAAAAAAAAAAAAAAAAAATTCTCACCTTTAGTAAACCTTCAGGGACTCCCTGACAAAGAGAGGGGAGTGGCAAAGTAATTAAAAAAGAGATGGTGTACATTTCACAGATGAAGGGAAGAGAGTCTTCCTATTAAACTTTAAACTCTGCATCAGTACTTACCTATAGGTACCCTAAACCTATCAAAAAAGATAATAGCTCATTTTAGTGCTGCATTTGAATTGGCTGTATTTACAAGGAGAGGAAAAGACACACAGAGTGGCTTATCCTCTCCTTGTAAATATGGAAAAGCACCCTGCGCCACTAGTACATCAAGAAAAGTGACGTAGTGGTGGCACAGGTGGCTTGTAAATCTGCCCCAGGGATGTTAAGGAAATTAAGGGTAACACAGACAAACAGAGAGTGACAGATACAGAGACAGAGAGCAAACAACTGAGAAGGAGTAAGGCAGTTAAAAAGACTAAGACATATGGATACAGAGAAAGAAACATGGATGAAAAATTAGTGATGGAGGTAGTAAAGGTAGGGGAGTAGTAGAGAAGGAGTGAGGGAGTTACAAAAGAGTAGTAAAGCAGGAAGAGTGAGTGAGAAGAGAAATGAGAAAATCAGAGTATGGAGAGGTGAAGAAAAGGAAGCATGAAACGAAAGCAGTGACACATACAGATATTTTAAACTTACCTGACCATCAAAGTAACTTATTTAGAAATAAATGTTTTTATTTAATTGCAAGGAAACTGAATTACATTTTCTAAATTTTCTTTCTAGTTCTGAAAAAAAGAAAAAAAGTATTAATATTCAACAATACATTTTATTAAACAGTACATGTTTTTTCATATTTAGCAAAGCAATTGTTTGCCCTTTTTTTGCTGTTTTCAGAATGTTTTGATTTTCACTGAAAATAGTGAAATCAATTTTATTCATCATTTAACAGCGGGCAAAAAAAAAAACAATCTGAAAGATTGTTTAAAAAAGCCCCAAATGTATCCTCACTAAAACATACCTTAATCGAAATGTCAAAAATACCTTTTAAGAACAATAACAATTTACAAGAAATAACATCTGTAAACCTTGTTGCAAAAGAACATTTTCCAAAATAATATCTGTCAAAGAAGTCCACAATTGTTTGTTTTACCTTTCCTTGAGGCCAAATGGTAAGTTTAAAATCCTTTTTGAGTGAAATATCCAATTTTAATCCTTTAAAATTTAAATAATGCTTTCTTCAGATGCTGAATTTAGTATTTAAAATTTAAGATAAACTGTGTAATGACCAGAAGTTATAGAAGGACCGTCATGAAAAATTATTGTAACTGCTACAAAAGTTTTTCCAGATATAGATAATTGATTACCAACAAACTTCTTTAGTAAAGTTTCCAATTTTGTTCCATCAGCTCTACAACGTTGTACCATTAAAATTACATACTGTCCATATTTCCTTAAAAATAACGTTGACAACATTTCAGATTTACATTTAGAACATTCCATGTTGTGATTAGCATCTTTAACTAATTTACTAAAAGTCACTGTTTTACTTTCTGGTAATGGTAAATATATGAACCTTTAAGAATCAACATTACTACTGCTTGTGTTTATACAGTTATCACAACAATGTTCCCATTTATAAGAGACACCAAATACATTTTCTACTTCTACTCCTTCATCTTCCAGTACCATCAGGATATACATCAAAAATTCCTGTGCATCTTGCTGGACATTTTGTGTAAACTGTGTACATCCAGAACATACATCTAAAAGATTTCTAACATCAGAAGCACTTTCTATTTTATTTTTATCATTACTCAGGTTCTCATAAAGGAGACTCAGTAAAAAACAGAATCTTTTTTCATGATTTAGTATTATCTGCTCTTGCAAAGTTTCAAGATAAAATACAACATTCAGTACTACATTTGCGTAGCAGTTGACACCAGAGCTATTTTCAAAATGACAACCAACAACCTCTTCCACACTGTCCTTTTTCTTTTTGCTTGCAGTCACATCACTATCTTTTTGTTTTCTCTTCTGTACATCCTCATTACAGATATTCTCAAATCTCCTTTTCCGACAAACAACACGTTTTTCAAACACAGGATACTGACCTAAATGAGGAGCATAGCTTCTTCTTAATCTATTATACTCCTTTACACAGTTTGCATCAGCACTAACTTTTGAGTCATCAAAGTCTATCATGAATAAACCAGATAATTTTTTCACGCGTGACAAAGCAACATATGCCATACCTTCTTTGAACACAGTAGACCCAATGTTTACAAAAGCACTATCAACAGTTAATCCTTGAGACTTGTGAATAGTTACAGCATATGCTAGAGAAATCGGAAACTGCTTCCTACGTACATATAAGTCTTTCACTAGCAAAAAACAAACTGAACAACGACTAAGGACTTTAACCTCTTCAATCTGATCAAATTTTATTTTTAAGAATTCAATTCTATCTTTTTTCTGGTACTTTACAAACCCCACAACTTTACCCATAGCTCCATTCACTAAACCTTTTTCTACATCCAAATTACGTCTTAAAATTACTCTACAGTTCATACACACATATAGATTCTTTTCCAAACCAGCTGTTTTTTAAATGTTTATCTCCAGATAATCCAATTTAGTAGCCAATTTGCCTGTCAATATAATAGTTATTCGTTCATGTTGAATTTTATCCACAGCTTCCAGTTTTATGATCTCTTCATTTTCCAATTTCAAAAGTTCTTGATTGAATACAGAGCATTCATGTAGTGTTGGCATTAAGCAGATTACAGTATTTTTTTCAGCAATTTTCTTGTATATTTTCTCTGGAACTATTTCTTCTGTTGTTAACAAATTACTCAGCAATCGACTCTGTAATACTTTTCTGCCATGTTCTGTGAGTAGTCCAATTCTTATATCTTTCAGAATACTTGCATAGTCCTCATCATTGGCTTGCCTCATATTGGTAATGAGTTCCTTATACTCAAAATATGTCCAAATATTTACATTGCCTATACTTCCTAACGACTTTTTCGTGTCTTCATGTGTAAGTGTATGGAATACCGGTTGTCCTTTAACTGGAGTAAGTTGCAAAAGATCCCCAAAAACTATGACGTGTTTTCCTCCAAATAACACGTCATACTCTGTCTTCAGAATTTGCTGCATTCTTAAATGCACCAAGGCAAGCATTAAGTTTGATACCATGCTTACCTCATCAAAAATGAGTACTTTCAATTTCTTCAATACTCTTGAAACTTCCAAGCATGCTTCTCCTGCTAGTTTGTGGTACTGTATTTTGTGCTCTACTGGTAACATTAGCAAACAATGTAAGGTAACTCCTTTTATGTTATACGCTGCTAACCCAGTTGGAGCAGGAACAACACAAGACAAAATGGAATCCATTTTCTTCTGTAGGTAACTTCTAATTACATTATTTAAGAAACTTTTTCCAGTTCCTGCTTGTCCACTTACATACATTCTCATTGGTTCAAAAGATGTGCATGAGCACTCTTTCTTTTCATGTAGTAATCCGTGATCAATTTTTTTCCTGACTTCTTCATAAATTTGTTTTTGTTCTTCATTCAGTTGCTGCTCCAAATATGTTAAGTCTACTAAATCTTCCAGAGCTTGATTCATAGCTGTTTCCACTTCATTCATGGCTATTGCTGCTTCATTTTCTACGATTGGTTGTCCTAGAGGATCTTGACTGAATGTCCCAGATCTTTGACTGTCTTGAGAACTGTCTCTAGCTACTTCAGCTGCAATTGTTGCTTCTTGTTCAATTTCTTCATTTAACATTTGAACATAAGTTGTGAAAGTACTGCATTCTATGCTGTCTTTGCTAGCATTGAAGGAATCTTCATAACTCTGGAATCCTCCAAGTAGTTTGTCCTCTGAACGCCATGGTTTAAACAGCTGCAAAAGTGGCAAGTGGTGAAATTCCTTTTTGTCAGGAGTGTCGCAACTCAGCTTCCGGTGATTTATCAAACTTCCTTTTGTTTACTTCACCAAACATCCCTCCTCACCACTGACTTTTTATTTTCCATTGTTGATATCTTCTGTGGCATTCCGTTTAAAAATGAAGTTCTGCAGCACTTCATAAAGACACATGTCCTCAAGGTGATGACTTCTTTGTGGGTAATATGTGTCCAACATGTTTGTTCTTAAAATGTCTGTACTTTCTGGTTCGAACTCTGCTAAATATTCAATTTCTCGAATAGATTTCAGTACCCGATTTCGCATTCCTGCAAGGCCTAAACTTACCCAAATTATTCTTCTGGATTTGGAGTACAGACTTGCAGATGATAACCTATCTGAGCATTCGTAGGATCCAATTTCTCGATGCGATAACATCTTTAAACTGAAACTGTATAGCTTCTTACTGACAGTCTTCTCGTGAGAAATCTCTTCCCACATTTCCTTCAATTCCGTTTTCTCATATTTAGTGATGTAAGATGTGACCTACCGAGCAACAGCAATAGAATTGTCAGCCACATACTGTATATCCATGTTAGCATTCCACATGGATAAAATGACTGGATTGTAGTCATTTATATATTTTGACTCTTCTTTTCTTCTTAGGTTGTAGGTATTCTTAGGCGATTTTCTTGTAATAGTATGTCGCACAGCGGACATAAAACTGTTTACTCTTCCTTTTGAAAGAACAGGTCGTGGAAATCCACATCGACATTTTGTGTAGAATTTATCTTTACTCTTGTACTTTCGTCGACAGTATTTTCCACATCGATGACTATGGAAACATAAAACTTGCTCTTTTAAGTGTTTCTCTTCTGTGCTTTTAGGTATAGCACATGTTGCATATCCTTCGATGAAACTTAAAACTGCATCATCAGAATCTGTTCCAAATTTTGGGGCATCCTTGATCCACAACAGCATATGAATGTGAGGAGCACCTCTTGCTTGGTTCTCTTTTCTCCAAAAGAAATCCACAACTTCTCCAAGAGGTGGATTTTTTTTATTGCAGATGAAGGACATCATAGCCTCAAATCTATGATTAAAATATCTGCAAACATTAACCGGATCCAATGAGCACAATTCTCCTGCTGTCTTGTATTGTATGTTTTTAATGTTTGAATTTGCCTCTCGCAGAAAATCCAGTAAATCATCCCAAGCGTACTCAGCACAGCTCAGGGTAAGGAACCATGTAGGAGTTCCTAAATTCCGTAACATACACTTCAATTCTCCATGGCGTTGGTACCAATATTCATTAGTTCCACTCTGACAAGCCATCAAATTGATCAATTGAGATTCCAAATGATCATCTCGCTGTTGCACTTTGTTGAGAAAGTCCTTTGCTGACACATTATGTAGATGTACTCCAGTTTTCAAAATGTGATTTACTGCATAAGATAGTGCAGACAAGTCACTTTCAAATAAAAGATGGAACAAATAAGGAATACTTTGACGAAATCTGGGATCTTCTGCATATAATCTTGTAGTCCGATACTCCGAAGCAGGAATCTGTACTGGACGTTCATCATATCGTCCACCTTCTCCTGTAGGAAACAGTTGGGGAAAACAACGAGCTTCCAAGCTCTCCTCCCATACACTCACAGGAGTTCCTTTTGCTTTCTTCATCTGAAACAGATCAATAGCGTTTCCCATAACTTCTTTAGAATGAAGAGGATGTATGCTGAAATGTTCATAAATGTCTTCTTCTTTTGACTTATCCACTTTTTCAATTTGCCCAGTTGGTATTCCTGTGTCTTCTAGTATTTCTTCTTCATCGTCATCCATATAAATGGCTTCATACCATTTATTATTTTTTTTCAAATACAAATTTGCTCTTTGTACTTTTCGTACATCCACCAGCTCCTGCCAAATTTTCTTATTCTTTGTAGGTACACCATTAACCAGAATAACTAGTGGTTCAGTTTCCAAAGTATCTGCATCAATTGTTTCCATATTTTTTTTCAAATCCAATGGCAAATAGACAACTCTTCCTTTTAAACCTCTTTGTAAATCCGAAGGAGAAATTTACCTGTTTTTGGCTCCATACGCACTATGGTCTGAAACGGATGGACACATTGAATGAGTATAGACTCATACGTATTTAAATCAGAAAGTTCTGGAGGAATATCAACCAATTCTAATTTATTATGTACAGCTCTTGCTGGCATTCTATTTTCTTCTAACTTGTTATAACAGTATTTACAAATACGCTGATCTTCACCCAATTCAAAACAATTTTCCAGAAATATATATGTTGCAAAATCTTTCCACTTATAATTATCTTCATTTTCACTTTTTTTATACAGTTCAACATTCCTTGTTTGAATTTTATAATGGCTTCTCCGGCAACAAATACAAGTAATATTTGGTTTTACATTCTCTTCCACATTTTCATCAATAACTGTGTCATTTTCTGCACTTTCTTGTTCTGGACCAAAGTAACAAAACTGATTCTCATCAGTAACCTTCACTACATCTGATACACATCCACGGAACAGAGCATTATTCAACTCATTTAACTTTAGTGCTGGACTTTTAGCAAAATACAATGTTCTCACAAACTTTCTCATTTCAGTATGATGAACAGCCAGCATCCTAAAATGGTGAAAAACACTTTGACACACTTTCCTAGATAGACAAGCCAGAGAATGTCCTTGCAAACCAGTATTCTCTCTCACTCTGCATGGATCTAGTCTTTGAAGCACCTTAATTTTCTGTTTAACACTCTTTTTACTATATTCTCTTAGAAAGTCACGTAATTTATCAATAGATTCCTGACGCACAGTACAAATACTACTACAATTCCAAGTGTACACTGGGGCTTTAGGACGTCTCCCCATAACCTCATCAGCCATCACTTCTTCCTCATTTCTTGGAACCATTTTCTCTTTTTCTATTACACAACCATCCTTAACTTCATATGCTCTACCATTGGTGTCAACTGCATGCAACAAACTATTACTTTGAAGATAACTCTCTTCATTAAAAAATGGTTCAGTACTTGAACTATGCTTCCATTCTCCTAAGAACACTTTAAAAAGTAATTTTTTTGACTTCTCTTTTCCTTTTGCGACTTCATTGCATTGACTAATTTATCTAATCTACGCATCCTGTTCAAAATTAAAATGAATAGTTTTTTTTTATTTCTAATGCCTTGGTAACAATACTTTCAATTAATTTCTTTTTCTTATAAAATTTGGTTTTCTTCTTATATTTTTTCACATCCTTTAGCAAATTTAACATCACTCTTCTATGAAACATTTTTCGACGAATGTTTTTAAAATCTATTTTCCGTGTTAAGTCACTCTTTCTTACTTCTGAGTCTACATTAGCATTTTGTTTTTGCTGTCGACTCTGTTGTTGTTTTGTACTTGAAACACTGTTTGAATTTATCTTTCGATCATTTTTTTTTTTTTTGAAGATATTTTTTAAAAATTCTTTAGTTTGCTTACCAGAAGACTTTTTCTGTTTTCCAACACAAGCTTCTCCTCCTATTTTTTTTTTACCAGTTGTCTTCAAATATAGTTGTTTTTTTTTCCTTTCTCTTTCTTGTCTTTATAGGCATCTTTATATTTTTTCACTGTTGCTCAGCAATACCTGCAAAAAACTAAAAAAAATACCTTTATGTAATTTTAATTCATTGCAATTTTTTTTTTCAACTTTTCAAATCCTATCACATGAGCTGATCCTTTCCTACGAGTCCAAGTCTTACAAACAAGAGAAACATGAATTAAATCTCTGACAACAATTCCTGTCTGCACACAGACTCATGGTGTGATTCTAGGCAGAAAACGATATTTGATTGGCAATTTGAAAGCACATTTACTACTGTTGAGGAGCAAATGATAATTACTGTGACAGCCTGACACATTTTTCTTATATTTTAGAGAAGCAGAAAAGAGCACATGTCCTTACACCTATTTGAGACCATGACCATGTTTTACAGGGTGAGTGATTAGACTAGAGCAAAGGAAATGAGCCTTAGTGACATTGAATCTGTTTGCGTTACACACTGCTATCTGAAACACCACATACAGCTGAGTAGTACGCACGGAGTGTAGGAGAAGCTGCTGCGTGTGTGCAAAAAGTGTGTTTCTGGAGACTGTGTATTGTCAGTTGCAAGAGAGATCTGCATGAAAACTTGCACAACTGCATGAAGAGTGCAGACATGCGTATAAGAGTAGATGTGTGGTAAGGGTTAATTTGAGTTTTGAACATGTAGGAACTACCTCCGCCATTGCAAGATTTGATGGTAAATCTACCCTGTGGTTTTCAAATGTGTTAGCATTTGCCTCTCATTTGTGAGATAGTGATTTCTGCTGAGTGCTAACCATCACAGTTGAAGACAACAAGCTGCCCCTTTCCTACGAGTGCAAGTCTTACAGAACAAGAGCAACACAAATTAAATCTCTGACAACAATTCCTGTGTGCACACAGACTCATGGTGTGATTCTAGGCAGAAAACGATATTTCCTTTGGCAATTTGAAAGCACATTTAGTACTGTGGATGGAGCAAGTGACAATTACTGTGACAGCCTGACACATTTCTCTTATATTTTAGACAAGCCAAAAAGAGCACATGTCCTAACAGCTTCTTGAGATCATGACCATGTGTTACAGGGTGACCGATTAGACTACAGCAAAGGAAATGAGCCTTGGTGACGTTGAATGTGTTTGCATTATACACTGCTATCTGAAACACAACACAGAGCTGAGTATTATGCATGGGAGTGTAGGAGAAGCTGCTGCATGTGTGCAAAGAGTGTGTTTCTGGAGACTGTGTATTGTCAGTTGCAAGAGAGATCTGCATGGAGACGTTTTCAACTGCATGAAGACTACAGATATGTGTGTAAGAGTACATGTTTGGTAAAGGTTAATTAGAGTTTTGTACATGTAGGAACTACCTCACCCATTACAAGATTGAAAGGAAAATCTACCCTGTTGATTTGAAATGTGTTACCATTTGCCTCTCATTTTTTTGATAGTGATTTCTGCTGAGTACTAACCAACACATTTGAACAAAACAAGCTGGCCCTTTCCTGAAAGTGCAAATTTTACAGAACAACAGCAACACTAATTAAATCTCTGACAACAATTCCTCTGTCCACACAGACTCATGGTGTGATTCTAGGCAGAAAACGATATTTCCTTTGGCAATTTGAAAGCACATTTAGTACTGTGGATGGAGCAAGTGATAATTACTGAGACAGCCTCACACATTTCCCTTATATTTTAGAGAGGCAAAAAAGAGCACATGTCCTAACAGCTACTTGAGACCATCAGCATGTGTTACAGGGTGAGTGATTAGAGTAGAGCAAAGGAAATGAGCCTTGGTGACGTTGAATGTGTTTGCATTATACACTGCTATCTGAAACACAACACAGAGCTGAGTATTATGCATGGGAGTGTATAAGAAGCTGCTGCATGTGTGCAAAGAGTGTGTTTCTGGAGACTGTGTATTGTCAGTTGCAAGAGAGATCTGCATGGAGACTTTTTCAACTGCATGAAGACTGCAGATATGTGTGTAAGAGTACATGTTTGGTAAAGGTTAATTGGAGTTTTGAACATGTAGGAACTACCTCACCCATTGCAGGAGTAGAAGGAAAATCTACCCTGTGGTTTTCAAATGTGTTAGCATTTGCCTCTCATTTGTGAGATAGTGATTTCTGCTGAGTGCTAACCATCACAGTTGAAGAAAACAAGCTGCCCTTTTCCTGTGAGTGCAAGTTTTACAGAACAACAGCAACACAAATTAAATCTCTGACAACAAATCCTGTGTGCACACTGTCTCATGGTGTGATTCTAGGCACAAAACAGTATTCCTGGGTGATACCAGGCCCTTTCCTGAAAGTGCAAGTTTTACAGAACAACAGGAACACAAATTAAATCTCTGGCAACAATTCCTGTGTGCATGTTGTCTCATGGTGTGATTCTAGACAGAAAACAGTATTCCTGGGTCATACCAGTACACCTCAACTTATGGTGAAGACATACTCCATAATATCTTTCAAGTTCAAGGCACCTAAAGTGTCAGGCTGTCAGGCTTTTAATCGAGACATGAGAGCTGCAGACCGGCATGCGGTGATGTCCTTTACCCGCTTGAAACTGTTGGCTGCTGGATGAGTGCAACCTTACCTGTGGGCACCTTGGAGCTTTAATATATATATATATATTATCTACTGGCGGTCGCCAGTAGATAGTTATGGTTAGGACCGTGTTTCCATAGGAAATCTCAAAATTCTATTTTGAATAACTTTGACGCCGGTTGACGAATCTTCGCGAAATTTTCAAAACTAATGGGGCGCTCCGCTCAGCTCCTACCCTGAAAGTCTCGGGGTGATTCGTCAAGCGGGGGCCGAGAAAAAAGGGGGGTCCCAAAACGCGTTTTCCCCATGCATTTTTCCATAGGACCTTTAGTCGAAGGTACAGCCCGAACGGCTGAACAGAATTACTTGAAATTTGGCAGAGAGGTAGTCCTCAGGTCAGGGAAGTGCCTTTTGCAGGTCTGGTGTCAATCTGTTCAGTATTTCCTGAGAAAATAGCAGTTAAATGCATATAAATATCTGTACACAGTGCCGTGCGCGAGCGAAATTCTGATTGGTTGTTAGATCTCAGTCAACATTCGAATAGGTCGAAATCAGGAAGTGTCGGCCGCCATTTTGTCTCTCGCACTGAAAAGGAAAAGGGGAAAAAAGGTGGAAAACGTGAAAAGGGGGCAGGGAAGAGAGTTCCTGACCCCCTAGCCATTGTCAGGGGGTCACAGAAGGACCCCCATGGTTGAAATAAACATTTAATTTTTTTTATAAAAATTGCAGGGTGCGTGCACGGTGCGCGCACGGTGCACGGTAGCGTGCGCCCAACGCACGTGCGCCCAAAGCGCGCGCACGGTACGCCCACGGTGAAAAACCTTAAAAAAAAATATATTAATAAATACATAACTTAGCATTTAAAAAAACGTACAAATTCACTTAAAAAACTATAGGTTTCACACACGTTATAGTTAGGAATTAGCATTTAAAAAACCTTGCAAATTCACTTAAAAAACCATAGGTTTCACACAGGTTATAGTTAGGTGGACATTTCACTCGTAAAAAACCAATGAAATTCCCCCGTTATAGTTAGTTCAGATAACTATAACTCGCACGACCGCCACTCTATCACAAGGATGATGTCATCAGTGATGTCATGAGTGATGCCACTGACCATGTCATGAGTGATGTAATATGTGACCTCATGAGCAGTGGATTGCGGGCGCGAGAGTTATAGTTATCTGAACTAACTATAACGGGGGAATTTCATTGGTTTTTTACGAGTGAAATGTCCACCTAACTATAACCTGTGTGAAACCTATGGTTTTTTAAGTGAATATATATACATTTATGTATATATGTGTATATATATATCCCGCAAGACTGCTGTTCTGTGCTGATCTGGGCTAACGGAGACCAGGCTAGGGGAAAGGACTCACATTCCTATGCTCCCCGGTCTTATTAACAGCGTTACGGTCCCTCGGAGCAAGACCACTGACTCATTGTCAGTGAAATTGCTCTCCCTCCCTCGCAGCTCCACCATTAAGTGAGGCCTTCCCCCAAGCCCCTGCACTCTCGAGTGTTGGTGTTCGAGGACCTCCTCCACCCGCAGGTTTTACCTGCGCCTCATCCCTGGTGGTCCAGTGGACCTCTGTCTCCATTCTCTTGCCCCATTTTTTCTCTCCTTTTCACTCACTTTTTCCGTCACTTTTATCTCCCCCCTTCACTCTCCTTCTGGGTCTTCCCTCCATTTCCTGTTGTTTTCCCCTCATTTCAAGCTCCCCCCTTCACTCTCCTTCTGTATCTTTCCTCCGTTTTTCACTCGCTTTTTGCCCTCATCTCAATCTCCCCCTTTCACTCTCCTGTGTCCTCTGTGTCTTTCCTCCACTCTTTCTTGCCGTTTTGCTGCCTTATTTGTACTTCTCTCTCTCTTTTTGCCTTTTTCAGCCCTTTTTTCCCCCGCCGCTGCTGCCCCTGCGGCCCTTCCCCCCAGCATGACCAGTGCGACTGGCCTAATCCAGCTCCCCTCCCCGCCTCCCAGCTGTCCAGCCCTCCCCGACCCCTACTTAATGACGGCTGCGCCGCCGGGGCACCAAAGGCAAGCTCATCTGCGCCCGTCTGCGACCCGACTGCGACCAGCGCCAGGAACCCTGGCTCTCTGCACCGCCAATGCTACGACCCAGGGGCACTCCACGCTCTCAACCCAGGCCGCAACAACAACTGCAAGCTAGCATCACCAGCCAACACCCACAGACCCTTCAGCTGTCACAGCTACCGGCACACCTGCAGCATCGCCAAGAGCACTGACCCAGCGTAATATGCCCGTAAGAACACAACCGAACTGAAGACCCAGCAATGCATCCTCCGCAACATCCTATCCCTTCACAAACACACCACTGAAATCTGGGCCCTCCTCGACAGCACTACCCCGGATGTAGCATTCTTTACCGAAACCTGGACCAACAACACCTCGGGACTGGACATCGCCATTGCCATTCCCCAAGGATACAAGATCTCCAGGAAGGACCGCCCCATCCACCCGGGAGGAGGAATCGCCATCGTCCACAAATCCTCCCTCTGCCTGAGCATACTCCCCGACCAGCCCAGAGAGCTGATGGAACACCTTCACTTCAAGATACTGGCCAGCCCTACCTCCACCCTCCGAGGAACCCTCATCTACCGACCCCCTGGTTCCCGCGGACTTTTTGCCAACTCCATCACGGACATCATCTCGCCACATGCCATCCCGCCCACCAACTACACCCTACTGGGAGACCTCAACTTCCACCTCGACAACCAACTGGACCCCAGCACGACATCCCTCCTGGAAAACCTCCACAACATTGGACTCCGCCAGATCGTGACCGAACCCACGCACTCAGCAGGATACACCCTCGACCCCCTCTTCACAACAGGAAACTCCATCACGTTCAGCCACACCACCGAACTCCCATGGACTGACCATTGATGCGTCCACTTCACCTTCAGAACACCCACCATCCACAGACACCAGCACCTGCTCCCACAAAGAAACTGGACCAGAATCACCGTCAACCAGCAAACCTCATTACTCAGCAACTCCACCCCGACCATCGCGGAAAACGACAACGCCGCAGCCCAAACCATGCACAGATGGATCTTCAACGGTGCCAACAACATAGCCCCCCTCAAGAAAAACAACAACACCCACACCACGAAAGCTAGATGGTTCACCACCGAACTGCGAGAGTCCAGATGCATTTGCCGCCACCTCGAAAAGGCCTGGAGGAACACCAAATCCACAGAAGCCCACAACAACTTCAGAGCCACCACCAATGCCCACCACCAACTCATCAGAAAAACTAGGAAAAAAGCGATTGAAGACAGAATCTCCACTTATGCACACAACAGAAAAGAACTCTTCAACATCATCAAGGAGTTCGCCCAATCCACCAGTGAGTCCACCAACATCCCTCCCTCACAAGACCTCTGCAACAAACTCTGCACCTTTTTCCACCACAAAATCAGGAGCATCTATGACAACTCCGATGAAGACAACCAACACACTGAACCCTTACCAACCACCCCCCACACCCTGAAACCAGAGATCGACAACTGGACAGCTCTCACCACCAAAAACACACTGAAGACGATGAAGTCAATCCACTCCGGGGCCCCCACCACATTTTCAACAGAGCCGCCGACACCATCGCACCCATTCTCTGCCACACCATCAACCGCTCCCTTGCAAACGCCTTGTTCCCTGATGACTGGAAACACGCTGAGATAAACCCCCCCTGAAGAAACCCTCGGCGGACCCCACCGACCTCAAAAACTACAGACCCATCTCCCTGCTCCCGTTCCCAGCGAAAGTCATCGAGAAAGCCATCAACAGCCAACTCGCCACATTCATCAAAGAGCACAACATCCTCGACTCCTCCCAATCCGGCTCCAGAACAAACCACAGTATGGAAACTGCCCTCCTCGCCGCAACAGAGGACATCCGTACCTTAGTAGACAAAGGAGAAACAGCAGCCCTCATCCTCCTCTACCTCTCAGCGGCGTTCAACACAGTCTCTCACCGAACCCTAATATGCAGACTCCACGACGCAGGGATCCAAGACAAGGCCCTCGACTGGATCCGCTCCTTCCTCTCCGGCAGAACACAGCAGGTCAGACTCCCCCCTTTCCTCTCGGACCCTAAACCTACCACCTGCGAAGTCCCCCAGGGGTCCTTCATCAGCCCTACGCTCTTCAACATCTACATGGCTCCACTTACGCCCATCGTCAGAACCTACGGACTCAATATTGTGTCATATGCAGACGACACCCAACTCATCCTCTCCCTATCCAACGAAACCAACACCGCCAGACACAACTTTCCAGAAGGCATGGAAGCCGTCGCCAAATGGATGAAAAACAGCTGCCTACAACTAAACACCAACAAAACGGAAGTACTCATCATGGGCCCAAACCCAGACGCCTGGAACGACACCTGGTAGCCCCCCACCCTCGGAAGCCCGCCCACCCCCATGGACCACGCACGCAACCTAGGAATCGTCCTGGACTCAGAGATCAAAATGGACCGCCAGATCAACTCCGTCTCGTCCTCCTGCTTCCACACCATCCGCCTCCTACGTAACACCTTCAAATGGATCCCCCTCGAATACAGAAAGACCGTCACTCACACCCTGGTCACCAGCAGGCTCGACTACGGTAAGCAGCACCCGTCGCAATGTAAAAAATGCATGCAGTGCCCCCTATTTACACCCCACCCCCCAACACCCTGGGGGCCCGCTACAGGCCCCCAACAGTGAAGACCGCAAGCCTTTCCATGACGGCAACGCCGCCATGAAAATGCCAATCTCCGCCTGCATGTTAATATGGCGGTGCTGCAGACATCGCCACCATATTTAGCCCTTTTTCTGCCCGTCGACTCGTGGTGTACGGTATTCCCATCCGCCACGGACCCCCCAGCCATCCTAATATGGCTGGGGATCATTCAGGCGTGGATGGCGGGTGGATCGCCCTCGCCGAGCTGGCAGTGGCTAAATCCGGGCCAGCGGGGGCGATCCGCCCACCATCCTAATAGGCCCCTTAATTATTAAATAGATCTTGTACTTGTGATCCTGACAAAACTGGTCACAAGGAAACTCACAAGTCCCTGGTAATAGATTAAGTAAGTGCAAATTGCAAACCCCCTTCCTCCAATATATCCAGTAATGTCTCACGTCAGGTGAATTCCATGAATTGCAAAAGAACACAATTCGGAAAAATGGTTGTTCCAGAAAAGATTCTGAATAGTTTCCAATTTGCAATGGACAAACAGCTCTGAGCTACTTAAATCACAAATTCACTTGGATCTTTTTTAATAACAAATCGACACCCTTTACTCATTCAAGGAGTGAGAGAAACCATTATAGCGACGGGTATGCAGCTATAACTGTCAACTCTGGTCAGTTTAATCCCACATTGCCAAGGAGATACTGTGATAAAGACCACACTGTGTTGCCGCAGGAGCCCGTATTTAATTCCACTTATAAATCAATTTACATGACCCAGTTCCTGAAGCTGAAGTTAGATTATTATGAGGATTCTGAAGCCTTGATCAATAAAGTAACACACTGGCAGAGGGCTGAGCAGGAATGTCTCTCCGTTGCCAGATCTGACATTTTGCATGGCAAGATATTCATCTAATGGAAATCTTATTAACTTTGAATTGCTTACTTGCCATCTAAATGGGATCAAACTGCTGGGAATAAGAATGAAGGCATCACCACCACACAATGAGACTGCAAGAGACATTGCTGGAGGTCAAATTAACTTGAAAGAAATTGACTGACTATTGTGTATTCCCAAAATAAACAATCATATACTTACAAAATGTATAGTCGGTGAAATATCTGTAACCCCTAAAGTGTTGGTAACTGCTCATGTACAAGGGTGTATTGATGGGTCTGCTTCGATAGTTACCATCTCAAGCAGATTCCTTGTTTATTGTGCTGTGGGTGATGTCACAGAGCTCTGAGGCAGTGTTAGGGAAGGTATAGCAGACATACTTAACCCAATAAGGAGTTGTGACTCCACTGGCGCAGTGTCGGCATTACCATTTTTGACCAAATCAGATAACAATCAGGTAACCAACAGATGTGAGTATGTTCCCCTTATTGGAATAAACTCTCTTGTGAATACAGGCCAAGACGAGATTCTAGGTGCTCCATCGGGAAGTGGGTGTAGTGGGCAAACCTACTCCTACCTAGAATTAGACCTCTATCATGGAATATATAGCCGGGCTGGGGCCTAAGTTGGTTGACACAGACTGGTTGACATATGTAGCAGAACATGACATCTGTTAATTGCAAGAAACTTGGGCGACAAAGAAAGTATTTATAGATGGATTTACTTCCTTTAGCGTGGACGCAAACCAGCAGAACAATTTGGGAGGTTGGTAGGTGGCCTTATGATTTTAATTAAGAATGAATGCACTAGCAGACCCACGCCGATGGTTATTGATAGTCTGGATTTAATGGGGATTACTGAGACATTCGCGTCAAGATTTAGCTTGGCAATTTTTAATATTTATGTCAGGAACATGAGGGGATCTGATAAATCACTCACATTATCCCTTTTAGAAGAAGCTATGGATTCTATACAACCAAAGGCAAAGATTGTAGTAGCAGGGGACTTTAACACCTCATTTGAACCCTCTGCCGACTTTAATGAGATTACAAGAGAGGAGGATGAAATATGCGGCATTCCTAATCTATTGGGACAACCCAATTTTTTTTTTTTTTACTAACATTGCATTAAAATTAACATCCTTAACAATTAGCAGGGGCCTAGGAGCAAGTAATTGGCGTACCCCTTCTGATCCTAATAGAGCAGCAACATTCAAAAGAGGAGACTGTACTAGCGTTATTGATTATGCCCTTGAAGATGTGGGACTTTGGCTACTTTTGGATGACATGAAAGTGGCAGCGCGATATGACAGTGATCACAATTCACTAGAAGTGTCACTGATAGGTGATTCTCTGAGGCAAGAAAATAATCTTTATAAAACTATAGCACCAGCCCCTCTTGTAACAAACAATCGCTGTTATGTCTCATGGCCGAATGTAATGTCTAATAAAAAATTATACATGCAGATTTATAGACTTTTTGTAATGCACTTGGATAAATATGTGGGACTTAGTGAGGTTGAAATTCCCATTTTAAATATACCCATTGTTTTGTTTGAAGCACTATGGAAAGTTATTTACAAAGATATTCCTATTGAGAATTGTAACCCTGTCGAGGTTGAAAAATTGTTTGACCAAGCATGCAAAGTAACAAAGCAATGTCTAAGGAAGGGTATAATTGAGGGTGACTGTTAGACCTGGCATCCTTGGCGTGGTTTCCCCAGACTTTTTTCCTCTGCCTCCTATATTTTTGACACTGTGCTGGAATTTGTTTTTGCCGGTTTAGATGCTTTGAGCACTTTGCCACTGTTGATCAGTGCCAAAGTGCAGGTGCTCCCTGGTTAAATTATTATTGTGATTGGCTATCCATGATTGGCATATCTGTTTTACCAGTAGGTCCCTAGTAAAGTGCACTGAGTGTGCCAGGGCTGGTGATTCAAATGCTACTAGTGGGCCTGCAGAACTCATTGTGCCACCCACATGAGTAGCCCTCAAATGGTGTCTCAGGCCTGCCACTGCAGTGCCTGTGCGCAGTTTGTTAACTGCCATGTTGTCCTGGCCAGTGTACACACTTGCCAGGCCTGACCTTTCCCTTTTCTTACTAATTGGACACCCCTATGGTAGGCCCAAGGTATCCCCTTGGGCAGGGTGCAGTGTATGTGAAAGGTATGACATGTACTAATGTGGGGAACATGTACTGATAGTGAAATACTGCCAATTTCGTTTTTCACTATTGAAAGGCTATCTTGCCCATAGGGTAGAATGAGGAATGCTGTGTTACAGGTTTTACCTGCATATCTTCCCATAGCAGCAAGATAGAAAGTTTGAATCTGGTATCCCAGAACTCAGGATTTAATAACACATCTTTTAGGGAGGATGGTTTTTAAATTCTAAGTTTGGAAATGGCACTTTTAAAAAGTGGCTATTTTCTTGTTCAACCTTTCTTTTGCCTCTGCCTTATTGTGGATTGACTGTTTGTGAGTGACAGGGGCTGGGGTGGCTCCAGGAGGCTGGGTGAGTCTGCACTAGGCTGAATAGACCTATCTGCATGTAGAGTGGTGGGAGGAGTAACACCTGGGTCAGAATAGGGCTGTGCCTGCCTTCCACAATGCTGGCACCACCTCCTGTGGTGCATCTGACGGCCCTGGCCCACACTCACAAAGGAAGAAGATGTGCACTGGCAGAGTGCACCCAGAACTGGTTTGGACTGGGTCCAGGACCCCTCACACATGAAGAACAAAGACTTTTGGGGTATAACTATCTGAGCTGAAACCCCTAAACGTTAGACTAGGAAAATGTTGTGATCAAGAAGAAGGAATCCCTGCCAAAGAAGAACAGCCAGGAAGACTGAGGAAAAGTGCTGCCATTGCTGTGTGTCTGGGAGCCGACGTGTAGTTGCTGTTATGGCTAAGGAAGAGGACTAAGGGACTTTCTGCTGTGTGCTGTGTCCCCCTACTTGAAGAGGAACAGTGCTGTGTGCTTTGTCCCTGTGAGGTGAACCTGTCTCCAAGGGCCTGAGAAGAGCTGGGCTCCTGTTGAAAAGTCATGGATACAAAAGTGTTGCCAAAACTCCAGTAATTCGCCCTGGACCGTGCTCCGCTGTTTCTGCTGTCTCTGGGGATAATTGTGTACCCCCAGGACGCCGCTGGTGCCGCCATGAAGACTACCTTGCTCACACGCCTTCCCGCTCTCAAGACGCACTGAGAGCGCAGCGTGCATCATTGCCGCTGGCCCGGGACCGGAGTGAAGTACTGAGGGCCGGTATTTTATCACCACCGGCCACCGATCCCCAGGATTGCTGCGTGTTCTTTTCAAATCACTGCCACTACTCGAGCTGCCTGCCCGAGGCCGGGTCCGCTGAGGAGAGAAGCTGCGTTGTGCCCGGAGCGAAGCCAGAAGGTTGCCTAGCAACCATGACTCCTGCGACCGCGTCATCTAGACGCAGAGCGGAAGAAGGAAGGCCTATCTCCGGCGAAGCCGTGCCGCAGGAAGAGAAGGGCTCCCGTCGGAGGTTCGCAAGGAGGGAGGCGTCAACGCAAGAGCAGCTCCAGTTAAAGCTCCCAGCCGCGCTGTGCCTGTGCGAGGCCGGGAGTGGGTTGAGAGCCGGAGGGGGCTGCGAGTGACTGTGC
This sequence comes from Triturus cristatus, assembly GCF_964204655.1. Classification (NCBI taxonomy): domain Eukaryota; kingdom Metazoa; phylum Chordata; class Amphibia; order Caudata; family Salamandridae; genus Triturus; species Triturus cristatus. The sequence continues at coordinate 314,509,457 of NC_140584.1, read as the reverse complement.
GGGCGCGCTGTGGTTTTAAACAAATCTTGAAAGCAGCATTCTCTGTGTTACAAAGTACAGCGGGGGCAACATTGAAGGACAGCGTCCTTTTTGTTTTTACCAAGAACAATAGGGGCAACATTGAGAGACAGCGTCCTCTTGTTCTATAAAGTGCAGTAGGGCAACATTGAAGGACAGCTTCCTTTTGTGTGTACCAAGGGCAGCATTCTTACTACGATCTGTGGTACCGGAGCCCTCATTCCATAGAGGGGGAAAGTCCGTGGCTCACAAACTGGACAGTGCAGGCACTCGTAAAGGGATCAACTCTACTGTCTTGAGATAATCAAGAGGGATAATCTCTGAATACGTTTTCCTTTAAGAATTGAACTGTTGAGCCCATGTTCTTGGGGCTAAAATAATTACCAAAGAACCTTCCTAAAGTGAACCTTCACCAAAGAAACATTGCTAGAGAGAGACTATTATTTTTGTATGTTGGCTTTATGTCGTTTTGAGTCTGCCTATTCAGATAAATAGATTTCTATTTTTATAAATAACTTGTGTGGCGTCCCTTTGTGGTGTTTCACTGTGTTACTGTGAGTGTTGGTACAAATACTTTACACATTGCCATGGGGATAAGCCTGCCTGCTCGTGCCAAGCTACCAAGGGGGTGAGCAGGGGTTATCAACAGTGTGTTTCCCCCTTACCCTGACTAGAAGCAAGGGTCCCTATTTGATCAAAGGTACCTACCTCTGCCAACTAGAGACCCCCAGATCTAACAGTGACCTTGCTAGGATTCAAGGAGCAAGAATTGCCTATAAGACAACTCTAAATAAGGCAAAAAAGAGTTAAGACAACAAACTATGCCAAGATATTTTGGACGCTAGCAAAATTAATGGTACTAGACTATTTTGGCATCTTGTGGCCAAACGAAGTCGCATAAGTCTAAGTCACATCCTTATAACATTCCACTGGATAAATGGGTGGCGCATTTTCTACTCTCTATGCCCCAAGTGATCCACATGATTTTAGAAGCAACGACAATTCTAATGTTCACATAGGTCTGGACTCTACCGCCCCTCTTGTTTTCAGTCTAGAAGACACAACCAGATTGATTGACTCATTGAAATCTACCAAAGACCCTGGCCCGATAAAATTCCAGGAGAGTTGTATGAATCTGAGCCCTTGATCTGGTCCATATACTTAAATATATTGTCAAAGGCCATAGCAGCCGGAGGAATGGTGCCAGACTCTTGGCTTGGGGCCGAAATTATAAAAATACATAAAAAAGGCGACACTTGTGAACCATCAAACTTTAGACAAATTAGCCTTATTGATAATGCAAAAATAAAATTGGCAATCAAATTTTAGAGAGAATCCTTGAATAGGTAAATACTAATGAAATGTTGTCTCCCCTTCAGGCTAGTTTTAGGGCAAAGATTTGTACTACAGATCATATTTGTAGGTTTGCTATCATATACTGGAAATATGTTTTACTACAGAAATAAAAACTTTAGGTTGTTTTCTTTGACCTTAGAGCAGCGTTCGATCTTATTCCATGCCCAAACCTATGGGAAGCCCTGATGAATCTGGGGGTCCCAGGCAATTTAGTTTATTTATTAAACAAACTGCATGTATACAACTATGCCCAAGTTTGCTGTGGCCCCAATAGAGAATTAATGGATCGTATTGCCTATGAGAGAGGAGTTCACCAAGGCTGTATCCTGGCACCTACTTTGCTCTTTCTGTACATTAACAATGTTTTAGAAGCCCTAGAGCATTGTAGAAATGATTCCCTGGCTTTGAATAGTAGGAAGATTCCAATTCTCCTTTTTGCAGATGACTCTCCCCTTATTTCCAAAACACCTATGGGTCTTCAAATTTTAATCAATACATTTTTAAGTTTTTCTAAGTCTACGAGTCTGGAATTAAATTTAAGTAAAACCAAGTACGTGGTGTTTGAGAAGACTAAACAGAAAAGTCGCACTGTCTGTGTAGGTAGAGAGGCTCTCAATAGAGTACATAGCTTTGACTACATGGGTGTTAGACTTATGGACAATCTAAGGTGGACAAGCCAAATTAATAAAAGTACTTCAATATATGAATACAGATCTAATACCATCTTAAGGTTCTATAATCAAACATTGTCGTGCATAATTTCACCTGCCCTAGAAACCTATTGTGCTACAGCTCAGGGAGCAGCGCTTTATGGGGCGGAAATCTGGGTTTATGCCAACTCTCATTTGTTGACAACTGCTGAAAACAATTTCATTAGGAAACGGCTTGGCTTACCATCCAGATCCCCACTGACCCCTATGTATTTTGATGCTGGTATTAAAATAGTCAATAATTTAGCTGTCTTTAAAATCCTAGTCCACTGTGCCCGACTCTGGACCACACCGTAACATGGAGTCTTCAAAGATGCACTGATAGATCTACTAAAATCCCCAGGAGCTAGGAACATCCCATGGGTAAATCTGTTTCAGGCTGGCTTGGTAAACTTGGGATGCAGAGTCGTTGGGATGACCCAACAACCATTTGTAAAAACAATCTTAAAATGATAAAAGGCCGATACTGGGCCTATATAAATGAGAGATACGTATCTAACAGCTCAAGTGGGTCCCTAACTACCATGTTTTTAGATTTTAAGCATTTCCCTATGTTTGGGGAGTTTTTAGATTCAATATCCCTGCCTTTAACTAGGAGTCTGTATATACATTTGTGTTACAGATCCTTCCTTTATAATCTTTTACAAGCAAATGGTATTTAAACCAAGATCTCATAACTTGTCCTGCATGTGGTCTGAATGACATAGATGAGAAACATATAACGTTCTTCTGTTCTGAGTATCGTACCTTACGTCGTAAATGGCTAGCCCCCATCTGTTGTGATATGGGTACTTACAGTCACTTTTAGGAATTTAAAAAGTGACACATCTTTAAAAATAGTATATGCAGTCAGCAAATTCCTACAAGCTGTTTGGTTTAAGAGAATTTTTTTTAAAGCTAAGTGTTTAATGATTTATGATATTGCTAACCAACTATGTTTTTGTTACTGAATTGCTCTTTGCACATTAGTATATATGCACTATTCACAGTCACCTTATGGTTTTTAATGTACTGCCTTTAACGAACATAAGAAGTTATTGCTCTTCCAAACTACATATGGTAGCCTGTAGATGATAAATTCCTCAACGCTGCTCAGGTCAAGATAACAATAAGTTTAAAGCCAATTGTTTTTATCTTGTTGTTATAACATTTGTATTTTAGACTAAGTAGCTTTTTGCGCACTAGCACTTGTCGCACCTCCAATGGCCACCTTAAGAACTTATTACATTATTTTATACAGCCAGGTGGAATGATGTGCAAGAAGTGATAATGAATCGGAACTAATAGTTGGAAACTATGATGATTTCTGCTACTTCTTTTAAACAGACTTTCCCTAAATGAGTTTGATTTGTGTTTTATGTATCATGTGCTTATGTGTTCGTATTATTGAATTTGAATGTGTACACTTTGATGGTTATCCATGACTGAATAAAGTATTTCTCTACTCTACTATATCTATCCATCCATCCATCCATCCATCCATCCATCCATCCATCCATCCATCCATCCATCCATCCATCCATCTATCTATCTATCTATCTATCTATCTATCTATCTATCTATCTATCTATCTATCTATCTATCTATCTATCTATCTATCTATCTATCTATCTATCTATCTATCTATCTATCTATCTATCTATCTATCTATCTATCTATCTATCTATCTATCTATCTATCTATACATACATACAAAATATATATATATATATATTCATTGAAAAAACTAAAGGTTGCAGGGATGTTATGTTATAGATGAGCTGTAGAAATATATATTTTTATAAAACCTTAGAAATCCACTGAAAAAAAAAGGTTACTGGGATGTTATAGTTAGGCGCAGAATTAACACGCACAAAACCATAGTTACACCACTGTGCAACGTGCCTCCCGGCACACTGCTGGTGAGATGGGTATGCAGAGTGGTGGAGAAAGGGGGTGGGCCTTCAACAACATCTTAGCATTCCAGCTGTGGTGCCTGTGCAGCTGCGTAGGGTGAGAGGCAAGATGGCGGTCGTCTGAGACCATAGCAGAGTGCAGCCCCACAGAGAGATTGATTCGCCGATGCGGAAATAGAGATGGGACGCAGCGATGACCCCTAAAAAGTCATTATGAGGAGGCATTAATCACCCCCAAGAGCTGCGGACACTACCTGCGCCTAATAGGGACACTAGTTGGTCTGGCGGTGCTGAGGCGCTTTTCTACGGAGATTGCCAAAGTATATGTCAGTGACCTTACCGGGAATCCATGCTCGCAGAGACTGAGATCGAGGCGGAGGCGATGGGACCAAAAACAACAGGAGCTGCCGCCAAGACAAGGGCGGCACGACTAGGATTGCGGGGCCAGTCGGAGACTTTAGACACCAGTGAGGAAATGCCAGCACTGACTTCGCCGGCGCGGACCCCCGGGCGGGGGTGCTGCGTAAAGTCAGCAGATTCATCCCCAGGGAGAAGAGGAAATGGTGGGGCAGCAGTGAAGAGTCGACCGGCCGGCCCCTCAGTGGTTGATCTAATGAGAGGCCCCGCAGGGAAAGCAGCTCCGGGTCACAGCGAGGTGTGCCAGAACAATGCGATCGGGCAGATCGGGCAGAGCCAGGAGTGCATCAATATTGTTTGTTCTCACAAATTCCGATAAACTCGCCCTTTTCGCCCTATCATTCAGCCCTGCCACATTCAAATAGCATATATTTAACCTACCCATCTAAGTTCAGTTTTCAAAGCTCCATATAATCCCCTCCCTCTCTTTCTTTCCTCTACCATCTTAAATAAAATGACCTGCATGTTCTCTCCTATTTTTAATAGTGTACAGTTTATCTCATCAATCCTGGATATGTTTTTCTACCCAAGTCCCCCCAACCCCCTATCACCCCCCCACTCTCCACCACCCCTTCGCTCTTCACCCCCACCCATCCCCTCACCCCGCACCCACCATGAGAGGTGTTCAGACCTAGGTCTGTGCATAATGGATGCATCGTGCAACCCCGAGAGCCCTTAGCCCTAAATCATTTAAACAAGTGCGATTTTCCTATCCAAACACCAAGACCCCAAACCCTCCCTCCAAGTCACCCCCTTCGTCAACACCCCAATTATATTCCTTAAGCAATTCCAATGTTTACCCACAGTTAATGGGCCCGATTCACAGAACTAACTTAAGACAAAATCCTAAACTTACTACCATTTTGGTATTCACAGAAGGCACTTACTCATTTTGGTATTCACAGAAGGCACTTACTCATTTCGGTATTCACAGAAGTTAGTAGTCCTAACTTTAGGACTCCTAAATGCCTTCTGTGAATACCGAAAGTCTTAAAATTAGGATTTTTCTCAGTTTAGTAGTAGTAAAGATAGGACTCCTAACTTTAGGACTCTTAAATGCCTTCTGTGAATACCTTAAGTCGTAAAATTAGGATTTCTCTCAATTTAGTAGTAGTACAGTTAGGACTCCTAACTTTAGGACTCCTAAATGCCTTCTGTGAATACCGAAAGTCTTAAAATTTGTATTTTTCTCAGTTTATGAGTAGTAAAGTTAGGACTCCTAACTTTAGGACTCCTAAACTGAAAAAAATTCTTATTTTAAGACTTTACGGTATTCACAGAAGGCATTTAGGAGTCCTAACTTTAGGACTCCTAACTTCTGTGAATACCGAAATGAGTAAGTGCCTTCTGTGAATACCAAAATGAGTAAGTGCCTTCTGTGACTATCAAAATGGTAGTAAGTTTAGGATTTTGTCTTAAGTTAGTTCTGTGAATCGGGCCCAATATTCCTTCAACTAATCCAATTTTACCATAAATCTGTATCCTAACCCTTCAAACTATCCAGGTATTCTTTTGCTTTAATCTCTGAAAAAAAGAATTGTGTTACCCCCCCAGATTACTTTGAGTCTTGCTGGATTGTTCAAATAGGCTTGTGCATTTCTATCTTGAAATGGTTTTATCAATTGCCGCAACCTCCACCGCCTTTCGACGGTGGTGTGGCAAAGATCTGGTCGGACAAAATGGGACACCTCATTCCAGGTTCTTTTTGCTTCTGGCCGAGCCTTTTCAAAGATTTGTTTGGCGTAAAAAAAATTGCAAAAGTAAACCAAAATGGTTTGTGGAAATACTCTTGCTTTCACAGGCTGCTTCTGCACAAAGGGAATGCAGTGAGCACGTTGCACCTCTCTATCCCAACTCCAGTCCGTAAGTTCTGGGAGTGTATCTCTAAATAGTTTCACAACAAATGAGCGGACATCCGCCCCTTCAACCTCCTTGGGAACCCCAAGCACCCTCAAGTTGTTCCTCCTCTGGCGGTTCTCCTGCTCTTCCAGCTTCCATTGCACATCTACTAATTGAGCCCCGTGAGATTTTATAAGTGTCTGGTTCGCAGTAAGATCCGCTTCAGTTGCCACAACCCTTGTTTCGAAGTCTGTCAATCTCCCCCCAAATACACTACAGGTTTTAGTCACTTTACGAATCACTTCCTGCACTTTTCGCATTGCGGCATGAGCCTTGCATCCATCCTGTCTTGTCTCATCACGATGCAACAATAGGGCTTGGAATATTGCTTCAAGCTTCAGGGGTGTGGGTCCCCCCTGGTCCGAAACGTGTTGTCTACTAGGCAGTTGGCCCGCAAGTTGATTTATAGGGGTGTAGTCCCACGTGAGGTCCTTAGTTCCCGACTTTCTTTTTTTCTTTTTCATACAAGTTTTTACTTTGCCACTAGCAGCCTCATCCAAATCACTGTTGGTCAGGTCTTTGGAGATATCTGAAAGATCCTCCGACTATTCACCCCCATCTGCCAGTGAAAGAAAATAATCGCTAGGCTCTTTGTCTGGCTCTTTTCCATCCCCAAACTAGGGGGACTAGGCAAGGTTGTCCATGTTCCCCCATTTTATTTGCTTTGTATACTAACCCTCTTTTGGTGAAATTTTTACACTCCGAGAAGATTAAGCCCGTAGTAACCAGGGGATATGCGACAAAATTCCTGGCTTATGCCGATGACGTTTCTATATTAACTACGGATCCAGCAGAGGCAATTGAGGAAATTATCCAGATAGCAGAGGGTTTTGGGACTCTTTCAGGTTATGCTCTGAATGAAGGGAAGATCATTGTTGTCTGCACGGAAAACATGGATTTTAAAGATTCTAGATGAGCAGATTCAGCAGTCTACTTGGGGTCCGAGACAGCACTAAAGTGGATGATATTATTAAACTTAACTTTGATCCTCTGAATAAATCCATAGCTACGGAAACTAAAGAGAGTTAATGGGTTACATCTTTCTATTATAGGAGGAGGGAACTATTTGAAAATGACAATGTTGCCTAAAATACTCTATTTGTTTCGCTCAATACCCCTGGTGGTGGATAATCATGTATTGAAAACCTTGGACTCTAATTTTTCTAATTTTATATGGCAGTATGGGAAAGTGAGGAGAGCATCAAAATATTTAACCCTGCCGCAAAATAGAGGAGGGTTTACAATTTCTTCTCCAGATGATCTCCTTGTTCATATCAAATGGAGTTAGACATAATGAAATGGAGGAGGATCCGAGAGTGCCTACAGTATATGAACTTGCTCTGGGGGAGGAGGCACGGGGCCTGTTATTGAGACAATCGGAGCCGAGCTATTACAAAAAGGTTTGTTTTAAAGTAATACATAGTGCATGCAGAATTTGGATGCAAGTTTCAAAATGTATGATGATTCCTAAAATCTGCAGATATACCCCCCTTTGGCGTTCCTCGCTATTTCCTCATCAGGTGTATGATGATATGGGGAAAAGATGGGAAGAGCTGGGGGTAGGCACAATTGGGGATCTTTATGGGGGGGGCACAAGGTTTGCAATTTTCACAGCTTCAGCGTGATTTTGGAATCCCAGCAAATCATTACTTTAAATTTGTACAGATTAGGAGTATTTTAACTATATGTAGATCTACGATGAATTTAGAAAGCATACCTCTGCTAGAAGCTATCACTAGGAGATCAAACAATATCAGTGATACCAACAGCTTACTACTTGAAGAACTGCCAGACAATTTGGAAAAACATGAGACATCCTGGGTATTTAAACTGGACAACCCCGAGGTGGATATATACATTAGTTTATCCCTATCAGCCAAAGCGTTTTATATCCACAAATTTAAAGGCACATCTTTATAAAACTATTTTTAACTTATATTTTACACCCTCTAAGTTATTTTTGTGAGGAAAAAGGCAGGATGATAAATTACCTAGATGCAAGGTAGATCCAGCAACCTTGATACATATGTTCTGTGACTGTGCCAAATTAGGTGTACTAAAAAAGGGGTTGCTAGATTTCTGGGAGAAACTGTTTGGTTTCAGATTTGAATTGACTCCTTCACTGTTGATGTTAGGGTGTGATAGCTCTCTGGCCCTCAACACTGCACAGGGGTAGTGTTTATTTCTAGGGACAGCAGTATTCAGAATTATGCTAGATGCCAGGTGGAAAGAACCTCCAACATTTCAGATGTGGCTTGCCAGACTGCTCAGAATTTATAATCAAGAGAAGGCTCCGTATGCCTGTAGGGGCAGACAGGCTAGAATACGGGGGAGGAAAACCTGGGCTCTCATCTCTGAATGGAATAAAGAAATGAGGGAGGCGCAGCAAGAAGATGTGTCCCCAAGTGGTGTAATTACGTGAGGCTGATAGAGTAAGGATGAATAATACTGTACATGATTTTACACCCTGGTCTTGAGTGTTAGAATTGTATGTAATATGTTTGGGTAACTTCTATCCGATATGTATTATATGTCAGGCACTTTATGAACTGTTTACAACTTGGTTTCAATCATTAGATTGTATAGTTTGATTAATACAGATAAGGCATTAAAGGGTGATCCTTTTTGGGCCTTTTTTGTTTACCTGCTGTGTACAACTTTTCTGAACTGTTTAAATGAATTTTATCCCTGGTTAATGTATACATCTAGTAAATGACCTGTGTAATATGTATCATGATTAAGCAATAGCTAATTTTTGTGTAATATGATGGTTCTGGATATGAAATAATAAAAAAATATTTTCTTTTTAAAAGCATTCCAGCTGTGTGGGACTTACTGGAGATGACAGGAGGGATAGCTATCCCCAATGACCCTCAGGAGTAAAAATGACTTTATCCCCCAACCAGTAGTGCTCCAACAGGAGCATTTGCAGAGTGGTCAGAAGGGAGGAGGGGCTGCCTCCAAAACATTCTCAGCAATCCCACTCTGTTGGACTTACTGGAGGTACCAGTAGGGGTAATTGGCCCCCAAGGACCGCCTGGAGCCAAGAGGACTTCATCCCCCAAACAGCAGTGCACCAGGAGGCACATTTGCAGAGTGGTGGACAAAGGGGGCATGGCCTCCAAACACCTCTCTGTAATCCTGCTGTGTGGGCCTTACTGGAGGTAACAGGAGGACTTGTTGTCCCCCAAGGACCCTCTGGATCCAAGAGGACTTTACCCCACAAACATCAGTGTGCCAGGAGTTGTGTTTTCAGAGTGGTGGAGAAAGTGATCCTGGCCTCCGAAGACCTCTAAGCAATTGTGCTATGTCGGACTTCTTGGAGGTAACAGGAGGAGTTGTTGACCCACAAGGACGTCGTTGTGGGCCAACTATCCCTCCTGTTACCTTCAGAAAAGCCCCACAATATGGGATTCCTTAGAAGTCTTCATAGCCCACCCCCTTTCGCTACCACTATACCCCTGGTGCACTACTAATTGTGGGATGATGTCCCCTTGCCTGCTGAGGGTCCTTGGTGGCGAACAGCCCCTCTTATTACTTCCAGCAAGTTCCACACAGTGGGATTGCTAAGAGGTCTTTGGAGGTTACGCCTCATTTCTCCAAGACACTGCAAAGGCCATTACTACTTAAAAAAACATAGAAATTCACTGAAAAAAACCAAAGGTTACATGGATGCCATAGCTAGGAAGTAGAAGTAAAAGAACCTTAGAAATTCACTGAAAAAAACCCAAAGGTTACAGGGATGTTATAGTTAGGCTTAGATTTCACTTGTACAAAACCAATGAAATTCAGTAGCTATAACTTGCACCCCTGTAATGCACTGCCTATGACCTCACATATTGCATCCCTAATGACATTGTAAGTGAAATCACTGATGACATAATCAACAAAATCACTAACACACCCACTCACACCACATAGAAACTTTCATACACCCACCCCCACACAACCATTCACAAACCCATTTGCAGACCCATGTTATTACTTATACACCCACTGACTGATTTATAGCTCTACACATACATCCACTCACACACCCATATTGCCACTCACACACTGAGTCAGTCAACTATAGAGTAACTCACACACCTGCCCACTCACCCATACAGTCAATCACACAGCCACTTACTCACCCATACAGTTACACACACACGCACACCCATTTACTCACTCATACAAATACTAACATGTTCTCACTCACCTATACAGTCACTGACACAAGCACATACTCACCCATGCAGCCACTCTCACATTCACTCACTCACCCATACAGTCACTTATATACCCCATCACTCACCTATACTGCCTTTCACATACCCAGGTACTCACCCCACTAATATTTCACTGACACATCCACTCACCCATACAGCTATACACATACTCGCTCACTCATACAGCCCCTTGCACACACACTCACTTACCCATTCATCATCATCATGTCAACTTTATTTCGGTCACTAGGACCATAAAAGAATAAAACAAATAGCATACAAAAAAGTGCATACGCTCTGGGTGAGAATAAAATGAATCAAATAAAATTAACAATAGTTATCAGAGAGAATGTTCAGATACAGTGTTCAATTTTATACAACGGTTGCGACTGAACCACATTGCTGTTAAAAATTTTGCAACTCCGAACACTGTAGAAACTGATAAATCTGTTTTTAAAATTCTGTAAGCTGGAAGGTGCTGCCTAAAACCCAGGTTTTTTAATGGTGGGACCAGCCAGTATTTCCTTTGTCTCTGGTAGGCTCGGCAAAAAAATATGATGTGTAGGTCAGACTCAGATGGATGACCACATGCTGGGCATTGTGCTGTAAACTGCGATTCTGACCAGCTAGCCATGTGTGCCCTGAGTGGAAGGGTGCCATAACGCCATTGGAAGTAAAGTTTCCTTGTTAATGGGGGTCCTATATCATCGAAGACAGGCTCCCGGTGATATGTGTCTTTACACCTCAGAAAGTGGTCGGTAAGAGACCCATCTCGGACATTCATGAGTGAGACACGTAACTTATACTCATAATAGGCCAGTGAAATAGTTTTGCGTGAAGTTGTGCGGCATACATTGGCCGGATCTGACCACAAATCAGGTCTTCCTAGTAAGTCACAGGTTTGTTTCACATACTTTAGCCATGGAACTTGGACGGCTTTTACAAGGCGCAAGATCTCTTGAAGCTCCGTTCTATAATTCTGGAGCTCTGGTGTGCACCAAATTTTGCCCCAAAAAATTATGGGTTTGAGTCCAAGCTCCTCAGTGAAAGGTCTTAAACCCAGGTCCAATCTTAATGGAAGTAATGGTGTACTAGGCGGTAAGGCTGTCATATGTCTTAGGAGGTTATTTTCGATAACCTGTAGTTTCTGGTTAGCCGTGTGGCCCCATATTTCACCCCCATAGAGCCCTGCCGCCCTCGCCTGGGTTTTGTAGATGTGAAGACGTGGGCCTAGTGGCTTGTAAGTCAGTCCTTGCATCATCCTACAAATGGCTCCCGTCATCTGGGTCAACTTCAGTTTTACCTTAGTGTGGTGTGCATCCCACTTCATGAACTGATTGAATGTAACCCCCAGGTATTCAAACGTGTATACCCTCTCAAGTCTAGATGCCCCTATCTGAGGGCTCAGTCGTGTTGAGGAAGGGGGGTTGAAGATCATATATTTAGTTTTTGAGGTGTTGATCTCCAAACCATGTATCTTACAAAAGTCCACGAATCCATCTAGGACTTTTTGTATGCCCATGGGAGATTTGGAGAGCAGCAGGGTATCGTCTGCAAACATAATTGCTGGCACCCTGCTGCCGACCAACTTGGGGGCATCAATATTGCTTAGGTCATTTAGGTGGCTAAAAACCCCGTTGACAAAGAGGCAGAAGAGGGTCGGTGCAAGCACACAGCCCTGTCTAACCCCCCTGTCAACGGGAAAACCATCTGAGAGATGTCCTCCTCTACCACATCTTACCCTTGCGAAGTTGCCCTGGTGTAATTTCCTCAAAATTATCAAAAGATCAGCGGGGACCCCTAGATCCGTCAAAACGGCCCATAGTTTGTCCCTGGGGACTAAATCAAAGGCCGCTCGCTGATCAACGAACACCGTGTATAGACTACCCCCCTCAATTAGTACAGACTTCCAATAGAGGAGGTTCAAGCGGAAAATTTGATCCACCGTTGACACACCTCTCCTAAACCCTGCTTGAAAAGGGCTCAGAATTTGGGAATCATGAATCCAGACCTGAAGGCGATTCAATATCAGTCTACCGAAGATTTTTTGTGTGACATCGATGAGACTGATAGGTCTGTAGTTGGCTGGGAGCAGAGGCGAACCCTTTTTATGGATGGGGACGATCTCTGCGCCCAGCCAAGTGTCCGGAACCTCCATTCCCTCCAGGATAGAATTAAATAGTAGAGCTAAATAGGGTGCCCATACATCCGGTTCCTGTTTAAAAAGATCGCCCAGGAGGCCATGCAGGCCAGGAGCCTTGCCTGATGCCAACCCGACGATGGCTCCTCTAACCTCCTTTAGTGTAAGATGCACCACTTCCACAGTGTTATCAACCATCGATAGGGGAGAAACCACCATTTCCGCATCGGGTAGGTGATATAACAGTTGGAAGTGGTCTGTCCAAACCCTAGCTGAAATATTTGGCTCCACTGCTGGGGCCAAATTCGCAGAGCCCGTATGTATGGTACGCCAGAATCTGCGTGAATCCCCCCTAGCAAGAGAAGTGGAGAGAGTTTCCCATTTAGACAGTTCCCATTCGCTTTTTGCGTTGCTAGTTAGGATTTTATAGGCAGATCTCTTAGCCCTAATTTCCTCACTTCCCATCCCCGCCTTGATGGAGGTCAATAAGTTAGTTTTTGCGTTTCGGCAAGCCTTGTTATACCAAACTGGACCTTTGACACTTCCGTTGGCCCTTTTTGTTAAGCAGGTTAGGATTACAGATACTGATTTAGAGAGATCTTTGTGATACTGCCCTAATTGTTTATGGGCACTCTGAGTTGTACCATGGGCCATGAGTGCCTGTATCCTTTCAAATATGGGAATAACCCTCGCGTAAAGCATGGGTAACTTCTCTGGGCTGGAAACTAATCTCTCCCATTTTACTCTGCGTCTATTGTGTGTAAGGCCAAGACCCACCTCAGATGTCACCCTCTGTCTCACCCTGGGGTCAAGGCCGGGATGGTCATATTCCAGTTCCAACGCATTGTGGTCACTGTCTGCCCTAGATGTCACCCGAAAATCAATAATACGTGACCACAAAGCTAGTGGAATGAGAATATAGTCCAGTCTTGACTCCCTACCCACTCTATTGTAGGTATGTCTAGCTGGTGTATCTGAGTTGGTCCTGCCATTACAGGCCCGAAGACCATGTTTCAGAACTAAGGAGGTAATTTGTGTGGCTAGAAGTGTCCAGGCTCTTGGTACCGATGCTTGCACGGGAGGTATAGACCACTCCAGGTCCTCTTCCTGAGCCAAGTCCACCAATAGGCCCGGAAGGGGCTCAAAATGGCAGTTAAAATCTCCTCCGATTACGGTTGGAGTACCCTGGGGAATTTCATCTAGAGCGAGTGCCAACTCCTCTATCGTGCGTGAAACCTGTGAGAAATTAGTTGGCCTAGAGTATACATTCACCAACAGGAGACTATTTGCGTTTGGCCACTCGAGCCGAACAGCAAGAATATCCTCCGATTTTTGTCGGTGAACGACAGCCCTACAACCCAGGTCATTAGCCACCCATATGGCCAAACCTCCCGAGGGGCGTCCTATACCTCCCCATTTTGCTTGCACATCAAATGTTGCAAAGCCTAGATGGGGGAGGTGTTCTCTTGCCCAAGTTTCTTGAAACAGGCAAATGTCTTGTGCCTGGATGTAGGCACACCAGTCGGGGCAATTTACTTTATTTCCCAAGCCTGCCACGTTCCAAGATAGAATCTTAAGGGGGGGGCAGTTACTTTTCTCCATTGCTAAATTTAAGGGTGCATCCTCACCCGGGACATGCCCTGTAGATGAATATTATCTGAACTAGCCACTTGAGGTGGAATTTCCTCTTGTAAGCTAGGCAAGGGTAGAAAGGTCCCCACAACTTTCTCCGTGTCTAGACGATCTCAATTGACTTTAGCCTTCACTGCTGAAACTACTTTCCGAGCTTGAATTTCCTTGATCTTATTGGGCACTATAACCTCCTCAGCCACTATCATGTTATGTCAATCCACCATGTCAAGGCTACTAAATCTATTGTAGGTGGGTACACAATCAAGTCTTACTTGTCTGAGGTGAGGGTTAATACTTGAGACCATTGGAGCCCGGGTGCCTCCCCTCCTGGCTACTAATTCCCATTGCTCTTCTTCCTGTACTCGATTAACAAGTGGATAAAAGAAGGATAGGGGGAGTGGGTATATTGATGTCCGTCGAGCCTGATGTGTCCAGCTACATATATGAGAGACAGTGAGGGGGTCCCTAAAGTTAATCAGGACGCAGTCGCCTTGGATTGACTTTCTGGTCTTTCCTATCCATGGGACTCGTCTCACCATCAGCACCTCACTATGTATTCCTGCCGGGAGAGGCCTATGGGCGGAGAGCCAAGGAATTACCTTATTCTTCAGGGCCCCCTGAGATTCACGAGTAGAGGGGTTTAATTCAGGGATACCAGTTAAGATGACTGTGTAAGGTGTGGCCTCCGGTGGCAAATCGATGGATCTATAATTTACATTTTTATCATAGGTGCCCATTTAATGTTCAGCTGTCTTCACTTGCTGGCCTGTGCCTTGTGCATGCTTTGGCAGGTTAGAATTTGAAGACTCTAGGATAACAGGCAGTGGCTGTTGCGAATGTGTGGCCTTTAATGTCCTGCACCCTTTCTCAGTTGGGGGCACAAATGGGGGGATCCCGGCAGTATCCGGCGGGCTACCACCTTGGGGCTGAATAATTGTGTTTGGTCCCTCTACTAATTGGGTGATGCCCTTCTGGAGGTGCGCTAAGCATGCTTCTATCTTTATTAAGCATTTTTCAAGGGGATTAAATATATCCCTCAGAAGAGCACCAATGTTCAGCAGGGTAAGGCCCTCCTCCCTCAATGCAACATTTGGGCTGGGATTTTTCTGGGTCGGGACACTAGAAGATAATAACCCTTGTTCTTGGGATTTACTCTGGCCCGTTTTGGTCGTACCCTCTCGGTTATTCTCGCAGGTGGGGTTATGTTTAGGATGCTTGGCCTTTCGCCCTCCTATTATTTGAGCTCTTCTTTTACTTTTTGGAATGGCTCCTTCCCGCACATGTTGAGGTGTTTGGTCGGAGTGGGAAACCCTAGATGTGGATTGCTCTGTATTTGGTGTGCTAGGTTTAACGTTAGTGGCAGGTGTAGGTAAAGTGAGTAGCGGGTGGGGTAGTGTGCTAAACTCTGTAGAAGCAGAGATGTCACAATCAGTTAATGAGACATCAGAATTGCTAAGTACAGAAAGATCCGTAGTTACGTTGGGTATTACATTTGGTCCCTCCCCTGCTACCAATGTGCGATTAGGCAAAGAGTCTGGAGTGGTGGCATGTCGAAGTGGGCCCAGGGATGACCTTCTGAACCATTCTATTTCTTGCGATATGCGCCTTTCAAGTGTAGAGATTTCATCTATGAGAAGAGACCCCGCCTTGGCAAAGTATGTATCCAAAGTACCTTTGGGGGCCCCCGAGGCCGATGATGTTTTACTCCTCGTTTCTCTGGTAGACATCTTCACCAGCGCGATTTCTCAATTCGTGGCGCAATCCAGAGCCAGGAATAATGGCCCTGGCCCTTCCTCGACCGTTCTCGAACGGCCTCAAACGGCCTGCTCTTTGCCCGGTCTTCGCCCCGAGCTGCGACCCGCGCGCGATCCGCTAGCGCGTATGGGCAGGGCCTTGCTAATATTGGAAAGTAAAAGGGGAGGCGGGGTCGGGAAGAGGAGCCAGGTGCAGCAGGTGAGTTGTGCACCGAGCACCCTGGACCTCGCAGTCCCGATTGTAGAAATGTCTGGTTAAAGGCGTCGTCCCCCGTAGATCAGCGTGGCGTCCCCAGCAGCCTGGTTCGTGACCTGGATAAGACCTGAATGAGAGCCCAGCCGTTTGTGAAGAGAGTCAAGCCTATGAGCGGCACCCGCGAAGCGGGGGCCGCGAGGCGTAATGTAGTCTGTGGAGGCGGGGTCGGGAAGAGGAGCCAGGTGCAGCAGGTGAGTTGTGCGCAGAGCACCCTGGACCTCGCAGTCCCGATTTTAGAAATGTCCGGTTAAAGGCGTCGTCCCCCGTAGATCAGCGTGGCGTCCCCAGCAGCCTGGTTTGTGACCTGGATAAGACCCGAATGAGAGCCCAGCCATTTGTGAAGAGAGTCAAGCCTACGAGCTGAGGGTCCTTGGTGGCGAACAGCCCCTCTTATTACTTCCAGCAAGTTCCACACAGTGGGATTGCTAAGAGGTCTTTGGAGGTTACGCCTCATTTCTCCAAGACACTGCAAAGGCCATTACTACTTAAAAAAACATAGAAATTCACTGAAAAAACCAAAGGTTACATGGATGTCATAGCTAGGAAGTAGAAGTAAAAGAACCTTAGAAATTCACTGAAAAAAAACCAAAGGTTACAGGGATGTTCTAGTTAGGCTTAGATTTCACTTGCACAAAACCAATGAAATTCAGTAGCTATAACTTGCACCCCTGTAATGCACTGCCTATGACCTCACATATTGCATCCCTAATGACATTGTAAGTGAAATCACTGATGACATAATCAACAAAATCACTAACACACCCACTCACACCAGATAGAAACTTTCATACACCCACCACCACACAACCATTCACAAACCCATTTGCAGACCCATGTTATAACTTATACACCCACTGACTGATTTATAGCTCTATACATACATCCACACCCATATTGCCACTCACACACTGAGTCAGTCAACTATAGAGTAACTCACACACCTGCCCACTCACCCATACAGTCAATCACACAGCCACTTACTCACCCATACAGTTACACACACACGCACACCCATTTACTCACTCATACAAATACTAACATGTTCTCACTCACCTATACAGTCACTGACACAAGCACATACTCACCCATGCAGCCACTCTCACATTCACTCACTCACCCATACAGTCACTTATATACCCCATCACTCACCTATACTGCCTTTCACATACCCAGGTACTCACCCCACTAATATACCACTGACACATCCACTCACCCATACAGCTATACACATACTCGCTCACTCATACAGCCCCTTGCACACACACTCACTTACCCATTCAGCCACTGACTCACCCACTCATTCATCCATACAGGCAGTCACACACACCTTCACACACCCACACCAACACTCAGACACCTCTACAGGTACACAGAAAACATGTCAGTCACCCATTCAGCCACTCACGTACCCACTCACAAACCCATATAGCTACTTAGAGACCAATTGAGAGACTGGTACAAACATTCACACAACCAGTCGCTCACACATAGATTCACTGAGACACCTAATCACTCACTTATACAGTCAGTCGCGCACCCACTGAATCGTCCATACAGGTACTCATACACCCACTGATTCACCAATACACTTTGGTATATATATTTAACACTCATAAACTTTTTGAAAACACTTAAAGTCACTGGATGATGTCATCAGTGATGTCACTTGAGATGCCATCAGTGATGTCATCAGGGATTTAACTGACCATGTCATGAGTAATATGTGAGATTATAAGCAGTGCTTTGCAGAGGCCCGAGTTATAGTTAGCTCAGCTAACTAAAACTACTGAGTTTCACTGGTTTTGCATGACCGAAACCTGAGCCTAACTATAACACTCCTGCAACCTTTGTTTTTTTCAGTATATATATATATAAATATATATATCTCACCAAAAAGTTATACACCTCACTCCAGAAGATTATTTTGCACTGATATTTATTTAGCCCGAAATCACCAACATGTTTCGACTAAACAAATCTTGATCACAGAGTGCTCTTGGAGTGCGGCGTATACTGTTTTGGTGAGAAGCATTTGTGGAGTTTGGTTTCTCCCTGAATGCCGGCACCAACTGAGAAGCATGCTCCAACTTGGTCGTCTTGGTGGAAAATATTTATATATATTTATGTATACACACATTCTCCAGGGTGTGGATGCTGGAGTACTTCCGGACCGTCAGGGGAGACGCTGACCCAGCTCATGCGCAATCTCATTAAACAGATCCAAGTATACAGTTCCCGATACGAACATAGCACGCCAGGCTGCTTTAAAGTTGCAACATTTATTGTAAGGCAAGAGGACAAATCAATGCGTTTTGGTTTCCATCCTAAACCTTGCTCTTGATAATGCGCCATTTTGATTTTATGACAGAAATATCATTCAGTACCCTGCATGGAGAATAAATAAGACATGTATCTTCATTGTTACATGAGATCATCTTGTAAGTTAGAAACAAGTATATTCACACATACATGCAATGTAATTTATTGGTCAATTCTTTAAACTTATAACTTGATTCCAAGTTCTTATCATAATTATAACGAGGGGTGGTCAGAGAACTCTGCGCCTGCATAGAAGTTTGTGGAGTTTTGCCACTAAACGCTACACTTGGAGCTCGGAGTTCGACAAAAATTCTTTGAAAGCTGGTGGAGTGGAGTTTAGCTGCATGCTCACTTAAATTACTGGGCTCTTGGCAGCTATGATGATATTGAAGCACGGACCTACTTCGTTGGGCAAAGTTTCAACTAAACTCATGCCAGTAAACGGCTGGCAAGCAAATGAGATCTACAAATTGCATCCGTTCTATCACCACACAGGTGGAATGAGTGCTCAAGGGTTACTGCACTGTTTCTTCAACACACATCACCATTATGCTTGGCTACAATTTGGTGAGGGAATTATCACTATTACAGCCGTCCAATGGGCTATTCTACATCAAGGCGAGGAAGGTGCACTCCGTCAATGGCAAGCGCACAACATTTTGTGGGAAAACGTGACAGAGGCCTTCAGCCAGACCCCCTTCTAGCCACTGGCAGCCTGGGATGTCTGGTTCAACATAAATGGCACTAACCCCAAGTATGTTAACTTCGGTGGCATTCCTTGGCTGGAGCACTTGGTTGCTGAGTGTAAAAGTTGCAAACAAAGGCTACCAATTTGGCACCTGCACGCTGTGTGTGACACAATGGTGTGGCGGGCAGCACAAAACTGCTACGCGAAGCCTACAGCCTTGAAAATTTGGAATATGATCCCACAAACTCTTCTTCCTAGGCCAGCACAATGAATCTGACGGCTGTAGGAATTGTGGGATGATGATGAACCCGTAAAGTGAGCGACTCCCGGAGTCTTACCTGAAGATCCTTTCTGGGTTATTGCTGCACAGCACCTTCAAAGTAAGTGAAATATATTTATTGCCAGATACCAAAGGGAATTCAATAAGGTGTTGGTGAGGGCAACATGCATTGTACAGAATTAGTTGCAAGGCTGAAAACAGTGCTATCATTAGGGCAGTATATGAAGTGGTAATCGGGCCCAGAGGTTTGAGGGGCCACTACACCCCAATAAACGGTTTTGTTTTAGACAGACACTAAGGGCCTATTATCCTTCTTTGCCTGTGTCCCCCTTTACATTCTTATTGCATTTGCACTGCTGTGTATTTTGCAAGTGCAAAGTGTCCAGATGACCGTCCCTCAGAGTTCTCACTCAGTGAAAAAGCAGAGTGCCGTAGAGAAGATTTCTAAGAGCTTTGCAGAACTCGACATACAAACTCTGTGCATATGACCCAATCAGGCCCTGAACTTCTTCAAGGGTTAAATGATTAAACCTGAACACCACATGCTCTCTGATCGCTGTCTCCTTTGTGGACCCTCTGAGAAGATACTGCAGCGCATGACACACACGCACATTTTTTCAGATGATTTTTTTTCTTTGGTGGGATTACCCTGGGAGGCACAGCTCTGCCAAACCCACTAACTAGGACAATAAATTACTGTGTATGAAGAAAAAGATGATTTTCTGGGTTTGGAACCTTATTTTTTGAAGACAATTACATTCCAGATGGAAATCTCTACCAAGTGCAAAAAGCTTTGCTCATTTAGACAGAGACCTACGGGCAGCACATGTGATATGGCCAGGCTCCCTCCTCAGCCTTCAGGGACACTTAAAACTCCATGTCTCTTCAAAGAGCTAGGCTTGTTTTGAAGCAATAAAGTTATTTTGTAACTGCGGAATTCCATGGAGTGAAACTTCGCACATTCTGCCTTGACAGCAATATTTACATCACTTTGGAGTGTATATAGAAAACAAGAAAGCTAACGCCATTTGGGTGATAGAATTCATATCCCGAACCCAACTGCAACTTATGCTGTTATTACATGCGCCACCATTCCAATTCATTAGCAGACACTTCATCAACATTTATATGTGGTGCTCTGTGGTCAGGTAGCACGCCACAAGAATAGCACTGAAGGGCCGATGTCAACGGCTAATATGTTTTTGTCGTTCATGGTAATTTGCAAAAGTGTGCTCTGAATTTACAAGATATGAGTAGACCACTATGCATAAGGGTCACATATTAAATTGGCCTTCCCAATGCTGCACGAAACCTAAACCTCTAACTAATTTCAGTTAAGTGAATTCTGCCCAAGTGGGCTAAGAGGCCAGGCAAATGGCCCAAGAAGCAAAGGATAAAATAGCAACAAAAATGGGGGGTAAAAAAAATATTTTCTCACTAGATATGGCAAAAAGGAATTTGACATAACATTCTAAAATCCTGATGCAAGTATATCAAAATATGTTTTACAGTAACCAAATCAAGATGAACGCTGTGCAAATTATGCAAGTAACTAATCAAAACCCACCCTCATAGTACTAATATAAATCGAATTAAACTATTTAGAAAAATCTTTCTGAAATAGAATGCAGAGTGAGGGAATTTCCAGACAGCTTATCCCAAACATGTATAATTCCTTGTCTACTTTAAGCCCATAGGGCTCCTTACTGTCCATGTCTAATATGAAAAGAGTTTCCAATTGCCTGAGCTTGGTTTCCTGACCTCCACCTCTCTGGCTGTTGGGATCTGGGCAATGCAGCTATATTTCAATAAAGACACATCACTGTTATGTTTTTTCTTTAAGTGTCTTGCAAATGGATAGGACATCTCCTTATTAGTGATGGCCCTCAGGTGTTGTAGTATGTAGTTTGCGAGCAGGTAATATGGTACTGCTTATATAGACTTTGAGGCAAGGGTACCTCAAAAGAATATACCACAAATTTACTTTCATAGTTGAATCTTCCAATTATGTTTACTTTATAGAGGTATAGAAAGATTTTTTTATCTGTGTTATATTTTCACAATATCGACATGCTTTACAGTGTGCACATCTAGTGAAGCCCTCCTTAGTGGCATGCCATGTTCCTCTAGCTGTTTTTAGGCCCAGTTCACTTTTGACCAGCTGATGTCTTACGGGCTTGGCACAACTAAAACACATCTGAGAACAGTTTGACAGGTTCTGGCCAATCACCGGGTCATGTTTGACCTGGTGCAAGTGTCTCTGGAGTGCTAGGCTTATTTAGTATGATCCACAATGTATGTTGTTATAAACCTCTGTTCCCCACTCTTTCTCTTGCATTTTTGAGATGTTGAGTACAGGGCTTTCTCTCTTTTGCAGGATCTCCCTCTTTCAGCAGCTGTTTCCCGGATGCTATATGAGTATCCTCTTGATTTGAAGCATGTTGTTATGTCTGTCTCAGTTCTGTCATACTCCTCCTCTGTACCTCGGAGCTTATGCGCTCTGTTGAATTCCACAAACAGGATGCTCTTAACCCGGTGTACCAGATGACAAATGTGAGCATGCAAGATTGTGTTACCTACTATAGGTTTCCTATACACTTTGGCACTCAACGTGACTCCCTCAACTCCTACCAACACTTCCAAAAATTCGATCTCTGTTTTTTTAATCTTACTAGTGAATTTGAGATTAAGATCATTCTGATTTATACTTTTCACAAAGCTCTTTGCTTGGAACTCCATCCCTCTCCAAAGCAAAAATAAATCATCAGATTAGCATAGCTGCGGGTGAAGCAGGCCCCTAGAGCCCTTCCTCTCAATTGGTGGTACAACTGATTATTCAAAAGTAAATATATTCTTGCAGAGGCACAACTCCATCATTATAAGCAACATTTTGTTGCATTCCACAAATTTCATGAGCCTTATTCTTAAAAAGATTTAGTGACCCTTAGGCCATCACAGTGTCTTATGCTAGTTTAAAGTGCTGTTATGTCCAGAGTCAAGGGTACATATCCTTCTTCCATATAACATAAATAATTCTGCAAAATAAATCTGCACTATCTTGAATAAATGATGGTAGGTCCTTTACTAGGGGATTTTAAGGAAGAAGTCTAAGTACTTGGATTCATTTTTTCTGTGAATTTATAAATATATATGTGTGTGTGTGGGTTTGGAAAGCTATTTACGGATTCATAGAATTGTAGAAAATGTATTAGGACAACAGAAATGTCTTTTCAAACAAAAATGGCTCAACCATATTAACCATATTAACCATATTTACATAGTATATATATATATACAACATTGTAAAATGGCTACATCAGCAGACGCGCTGCGGGCCAGAGAAGCTACAGCAGACACTTTATTCTCAAATCTTCCAGCAACCAATACAACCCACAATGGCAACAAAGACGCTTCAGGTGATGATCATGACGTGAAAACAATGTTGAAAAGTTTGGAGAAACTATTAAAAACGGAACTCACTAAATGGTGGGAGAAAAAAAGCCTGGAAAAATACAAAGAATTGGGTCGCGTCCCACGTGGTCTCAGAATACTTACTGCACTATCTTTTGAAAACCCCAATCCCTCAATGCTAAAAGAATGGGCAAGCAACAATCTGGAAGCATCCATGAATATGGTAACAATTTTGATAAAATATGCAGAGATCGACAGAAATGAGATCATCAAAAAAATTGAATCATTAAACAGTATATTGGATGCACAGGAACAAAAAGAACTCATTAAAAAAAGTCATGAAGAAATTAAGTCAAGACTAACCAAACATGAAGAAACAATCAAAGCAAGAAAAATCTGGAAATTTACAAGGGACAAGACAGATTATGAAACAGGAAGGGTGTTTACATTTGCAAGAAAATTCGCCAACACGAAAAGACAAGCTCTGACCACCAAAATTACCAGCGGCAACAGTATAACCAAAGTGAGAAATGATACACCAATTACTGATACAAGCTCTATAAGCAGTAACTATGAATCTGATGACAGTGTATCAAATAACCATCTAACAAGACTCCCAACAGACTACCCCCTCGGAGGAATTGGGGTTTCTTATAGAAGATCGCCGCCATACTCTGCGCTCACACGATCCCGAGAAGACAAATGCCAGGAAAACAACACTAGGAGAAAACAAAGGAGAAAAGTCCAGAGGCAGAGGAAGAGGCAGAGGGAGCAGGGGGAAAAAATGGTAATGACAGAAACCAATCAAATAGCCCCAGACAACACTGTGATCAATCTATCCAACATCGAGTTAACAGTAGCGGAATTACAATTACTATCACTTGGTTTATCGTTTTGTCCAGGCAACCATTTCAAATATCCACAAACTAGAGTTGACGTCTTCAAATTCATCAGGAAACTAAATCTGAGAAAACATTTCAAACTGAACAAAATGACTGAAAAATCCAATACCACGGAACCTGCCAATAATATTGATGAGCTGTTTCAAGTTTGTGACATTCCACTACTCCGCTCTATGCATGCCCTAGCACAAGAGGAACCTAATATAATCCAACCAACACAAGAAGACATGTTAGAAATGGGCATGAAGGGCAATGTGATTAGTCCAACACCATTTCGACCACAGTCATCATTTATCCCGATGATGCCTAGAGATGCTATTGATATATTCAGTGACTGTGTTACAGAAGACCTGAAAAAACTCAATCAAAAAACATTACGCACACAAAAACATAGAAAATATAAAGAACTACAATATTCTAAATTAATGCGTAAGCTACAATCACGTGGAGATCTGATTATCAATAACTCCGACAAAGGGGGCAACATTGTCCTATGGCCCCGGCATATGTACATGGAGGAAGCACATAAACACTTGGGAGACAGTGAATGCTACGGAAAGGCAATATTCAATGATTTGAAAAAAAATAAAGAACTAGTATTTAAAGAACTATCAAAATGGAAAAGAATGGGACTGTTGACTAAAAATGAATTGGAATTTCTAAGGAACGATCACCCTATCACACCAGTACTTTATTTTATCCCTAAAGTAAACAAAAAGACAAATCCAGTCCCAGGAAGACCCATAATATCAGCACAAAAGGGACTCCTGGAGAACATGTCCAAATATGTAGATTTCTTTCTCCATGAACATGTGGAATCATTGGACTCATATATTTGTGACACTAGCCATTTTTTATCCAAACTTCAAATGGAAACAAGAATATGTCTTTCTTGTCATGGACATAAGTTCTCTATACACCAGTATTCGACATTCTGATGGTATATTGGCTAGTGAATACTTCCTGTCTAAACACTCCAGTATCTTTTATCAACACAATATAATGCTATTAGACATGATCAACATATGTTTAACCAACAATTTCTTTATCTTTAACAAGGAGGTGTTTCAACAGCTACGCAGAGTGGCGATGGGGGCATGTTTTTCCCCCAGCTATGCGTGTCTTTACGTAGGCTGGTGGGAGGAGCATGTCCTCAGAACCACTCACAAGGAGATGTTTGATACACATGTCATACGATGGTGGCGTTTTATAGATGATGTTTTTGTTATCTGGAGGGGCACTAAGGAAACAGCTCATGAATGTGTTAAAAACATAAACGTCAACAATCTAAACTTGAATTTTACGGCAGACATAAATGAGAAGTTAACACAGTTTTAGATGTGGAGATTTACATCAGTAACAATTTCATTCACACTAAACTACACAGAAAAAGCACAGCAGGCAATGCCATACTGCATGCTACCAGCTCTCATCCCTATCATTTGATTAAAAGTATCCCATATGGGGAATTCTTGAGGATCAAACGTATATGTAACACAGATGAGGACCTCAAGATATGTCAACATGGGGCATTTGAGAGATTTATCCATCGAGGGTATAAAGAAAAGGAACTCTTGAAAGCCATGGATAAAGCCAATACTTGTAGCAATAGTGTAGAAATGAGTGAAGTGGTATGTCTCACAACCAACAAAACTGAATCAGAAGGCAACATAAGACTAATTACAGCATATAGTCAACAAGACAAACAAATCAAAAAGATTATTTACAAGAATATTGGCCCATTGTGAAAACAGACCTTACTATGTCCCAATTGGGGCCTGAATTACCTAATATTACTTTACGGGCACCATCTATGAGAGACGCATTAGTAAGATCAAGTCCAGAAGTTATGAAAACAACTAACTGGTTGACCAACAAAAAAGGTTTTTTCAAATGCAGCTCATGTAGAGCTTGTAAATTTGGGGTCAATACTAATGAAGTAACAGGAATGGCAGAATCTAATCCCATAAGAATCTCCAAAATGCTAACATGCCGCACTGAATTTGCAGTTTATGTCTTAGAATGTACTTGCAAACTCAGATATGTGGGAAGCACAAAACTCCAAGTATTTAATCGGATCCTACAACATCTGAGAGCAATTGTTAACTCAGACCCCAGTTACCCAGTAGCTCGACATTTCAAACATGTTCATAACAACAACTTAAACGATTTTAGCTACTTTGTCATTGACATGATACCCAAATCTATCAGAGGGGGCAACAGGGAGAAAAAATTAAGGCAGTTAGAATCATATTACATCCTGGCTCTAGATTCCAAAATGCCAAAAGGTTTGAACAATGGAGAAGAAATGCACCATTTTTTGTAATTTATCTAAATGAGACATACACCACATATAACTACCTTCTCATATCTGCCATATACGCCTTTTTTTGAAACCATTACAAACTTGTTATTTATCAGGC
Organism: Triturus cristatus; assembly: GCF_964204655.1. Lineage (NCBI taxonomy): Eukaryota > Metazoa > Chordata > Amphibia > Caudata > Salamandridae > Triturus > Triturus cristatus. Next base: position 314,483,146 of record NC_140584.1, on the reverse strand, counting down.
TTTTTATTGAATTTTTAGATAATTTTTTATCGAGAGTTTTAACTGGTTCTCCGGTTTTTACTTAAGATTTTAACGATCTATTAACGAATGAATCGCCGATGATAACATTGGGTACTGGTTTTACAAGAAAAATAAGTCGTCTAAATTTGTGCATGATTTTTGTTTGTGATTTCATCAAGACTTTGGCAACTACAGAAGTAACCCTTCGATATAGGGAATCTTCTTTAACTTACCTGTGATACATTAGCACAAGCTAATGATACGAGGTTAATTAATCATTGTTAAGTATACACCACAATCTCACATGGGGTTTACAAATTTTGTTCAGTATTTGTCTCTTTGTATACTTCACATACATCGTTGCCAACAGTATAGTCATTCAACATCAAACATATGCACAAACAATTAGCTTAGCTTCTCTTCATTGATTAAAATTCATTTGATTTTAATATGGATATTTTATCAACTTTTAAACTCTTTTTTATAACTATCGGTGATTGAATTTATTCAGGAAATTTTTAAGCACTTGCACTTTCACTCTGTATAGATATTTATATATTTATTGTAAACTGACGTTTCTGCTTCTGCAAGCCTTGATCAGGGGAGGAGTCTCTGACTTTTGAATGACCCACTTGGTTTCTTAAATCACTGCAGGCCGTATTCTTTTGCAGAGCACGCAGGGGGAAATTATTTTCGTGCTTTTCCATGAATAAACGAAATGCAGCTTTCAGCCAGAGTCGGTGTGTCTCTTTGTTTAAGGAGCATTTTGTGGTATTTATTACTGGAAGCCTCGTACCAGCTACACTGGCCGCCCTTCAAGGTCTGAGTTCAGTTGCGAGGCAAGCTATTGTGGGACATTTATTGTTAGAACCGGACCTGCTTGCCCTGCGTGGAAATGTTCTTCAGTTTGTGGCGAGTTGGGAGCTTAAGGAATAATTGCCTGAGGCTGCGAGCTGATGCTGTGTTTCTAGTCAATGGAAACTGAAAAACGAACTGTGCATTTTGGCTGACTGTATTTAGCGCTGGGGGATTGACAAGTAAAGAAGAACATGCTTAACAAAGCGCTTCGTTTAAAATTGAAAATAATTTCCCCCTGCGTGCTCTGCAAAAGAATACGGCCTGCAGTGATTTAAGAAACCACGTGGGTCATTCAAAAGTCAGAGACTCCTCCCGTGATCAAGGCTTGCAGAAGCAGAAACGTTGGGAAAAGAATGCCTATTGCCTTCGTGCTTTTCCATGAATAAACGAAATGCAGCTTTCAGCCAGAGTCGGTGTGTCTCTTTGTTTAAGGAGCATTTTGTGGTATATATATATATATATATATATATATATATATATATATATATATATATTATCTACTGGCAGTCGCCAGTAGATAGTTATAGTTACAACCTAGTTTCCATAGGAAATCTCAAAATTCTATTTTGAATAACTTTGGCGCCGGTTGACGAATCCTCGCGAAATTTTCAAAACTAATGGGGCGCTCCGTTCAGCTCCTACACTGAAAGTCTCGGGGTGATTCGTCAAGCGGGAGCCGAGAAAAAGGGGGGGTCCCAAAACGCGTTTTCCCCATGAATTTTTCCATAGGACCTTTAGTCGCAGCTACAGCCCGAACGGCTGAACAGAATTACGTGAAATTTGGCAGAGAGGTAGCCATAAGGTCAAGGAAGTGCCTTTTGTAGGTCTGGTGTAAATCTGTTCAGTATTTCCTGAGAAAATAGCATTTAAAAGCATATCAATATCTATACGCGTGCACCGTGCGCGCACAGTGCGAGCACCCTGCCGTGCGCGAGCGCAATTCTGATTGGTTGTTAGATGTCGGTAAACATTCGAATCGGTCGAAACCAGGAAGTGTCGGCCGCCATTTTGTCTCTCGCAGTCTGAGGGGGTGAAAAAAAAAGGTGGAGAACGTGAAAAGGGGGCCGAGTGGACAGTTCCTGACCCCCTAGCCTTGGTCAGGGGGTCACAGAAGGACCCCCAAGGGCGAAAAAAACATTTTTTTTTTTTTTTTTAAATCGCGAGGTGCGCGCACGGTGCGATATCAGATATTACATCACTGATGACATATGTGTCTTTATGAAAAATAAATATTTGTAATATATGTATAGCTAAAGATTAATGGAATGTGTATATAAGTGTCTAAATACAGTGATGTAATATCTGACGTCATCAGCAGAGAATTGCGGTCACGTGAGTTATAGTTGCCTGCACTAACTATAACGGGGGAATTTCATTGGTTTTTTACGAGTGAAATGCCCAGCCAACTATAACATGTGTGAAACCTATGGTTTTTCAAGTGAATTTGCAAGGTTTTTTAAATGCTAATTCGTAACTATAACGTGTGTGAAACCTATGGTTTTTTCAGTGAATATATATATATTACCTACTGGCGGTCGCCAGTAGGTAGTTATAGTTATAGTTAGGACCCTGTTTCCATAAGAAAACCGCAACATTCTATTTGGAATAACTTTGGTGCCGGTCGACGAATCCTCGCGAAATTTTCAAAATAGGTGGGGCGCTACGCTCCGCTCCTACCCTGAAAGTCTCGGGGGGATTCGTCAAGCGGGGGCTGAGAAAAAAGGGGGGTCCCAAAACGCGTTTTTCCCATGCATTTTTCCATAGGACCTTTAGACCCAGCTACAGCCCGAACGGCTGAACAGAGTAACTTGAAATTTGGCAGGGAGGTAGTCCTCAGGTCAAGGAAGTGCCTTTTGTGCCTGTTGAGTGAGTGTTTCATTAAATGAGCGTGCATGTGAGTGGCTGTATGGGAGAGTGTGTGTCTGTGTGTGAGTGGCTGTATGGGTGAGAGAGTAAGCATGTGAGTCTTTGAATGGCTTTGTGAATGGTTATGTAAGTGTTGTCTTGGTATGTGAGTGGCTCTGTTAAGAGGCTGTATGGGGGAGTGAGTGGGTATGTGAGTGCTGTATGGGTGAAAAAGTAGGTATGGGAGTAGTTGAATGAGTATGAGCTAGTGTGTGCCTGTGCGAGTTTCTGTATGGCTGAGTGACCGGTTGTGAGTAGCTGCATTGGTGAGTAAGTGGTTGTTTGGGTGGCTCTATGGGTGTGTGAGTGGGTATATGAGAGATTGTGTTGGTCTGTGAGTTGGTGTGTGTGTTATCGCTAGATGATGTCATCAGTGTTATTATTTGAGATGTCAACAGTGATGTCATCAGTGATGTCACTGACCATGTCATCAGTGATGTTGTTTGTGAGGTCATAAGCAGTGCATTCCAGGAGCATAGGATATAGTTAGCCCAGATAACTATACCTGGTGAATTTCAATGGTTTTTCACAAGTGAAATGTGAGCCTAACAATAACTTCCCTGTAACCTTTTTTTTCAGTGAAGTTTTTTTAAGATTGTATTTGCTAACTGTAACTTGTAACCTTTGAGAGTAAGTGTGCGAAAGAGCGCATGCGTGCCTCAGTGGGTGTGTCAGCGATTGAGTGTCTCTCTGGGTCTGTGAGTGGGTGCATGAGTGTCTGAGTGAATGCATGAGTGTCTTTATGAGTGCCCAAGTGGGTCTGTGAGTAGGTGTGAGAGTGTCTAAGTGGGGTTTTAAGTGCCTCACTGAGTGTGTTAGTCTGTGAATGAGTAACTAAGTCAGTCTGTGAGTGGGTGTGCGAGTCTGAGTGGGTCTGTGAGTAGGTGTTTGTGTCTCTGAGTGGGTCTGAGTCGGTTCGTGAGTCCCTGAGTTGGTCTGTGAGTGTATAAGAGGGAGTATGAGTGATTCTGTAAGTGGGTGTATGAGTGTCTGACTGGGTCTGTGAGTGGCTGTAAGAATATTGGAGTTGTTCTGTGACTGGTGCATGAGTGCCTGAGTGGGTTCTGCTCATTTTCTGCCAGATTTCTAACTTTATTCTCCTCACTCTTCATTTTGCCTCTTTCTGCTCATCTCTAACTTTTTACTTTGCCTCTTTCTGCTTGTTTATGACATTTATTCTGCCTCTTGCTGCTCTTTTCTGTTCTCTATTTTGCCTCTTTCTGCTAATTTCTGGCCGTTATTCTGCCTCTTTCTGTGCATTTCTCACCTCTATTTTGCCTCTTTGCTTAACCCATTCGCTGCGTGGCAAATTCCGCTGCAGTGCGATGGGGGGTGGGGCTGGGCATGGTGCTCAGGTACCCAGGACGGCTCCCAGCCGTCATAAATCACGGTGGGCGTGTGCTCATGATGGCCGGGAGCCGTCTGAACTCCGCCCACCAATTATTTCGCCCGCACAGGCGGGGAATTAACCGCGCATGGGCGGAGCGGCAACAGTCAGACGCCTCCCGGGCCATCATGAGTAATAATAATAATAATATTAATAATAATAATAAAGAAGTTTATATAGCGCTCGGTTATACTATCTAGTATGTCCCCGTGCTGCGGTGCAAATGGACAGATCGTATAGGGCAGTTAGTCATTCTAAACCTGGGAGAGAGAGAGACCATCTACTCTATCCTGAACAGCCAGGTCTTCAAGTTCTTCCGAAATATGCTTTCGGACTGCTCCAGACGCAGTTCCGCAGGGAGTTCGTTCCACTGTTTGGCCGCAAGGTAACGGAAGGAGCGACCCCCCATTCTTGCTTCTCGGGGCGCAGGGTTCCATGCAGCCCTTGCAAATTTTTTGAATTGCCCCGGGGAGGTGGTGGTGGTCCCTGGGGTTTCTAGACACCCAAGAGGGGGGTCCACGTACCCCTCTCTTTTATTATAACAAAGCCCCTGGGAGGTGGGCCCCAGGGCTTCTAGAAGTCCAGGAGGGGAGTCCACGTGGCCCCCTCCATTTTTTAAAGAAAGTCCCGGGGAAGTGGTTGTCCTCAGAGCTCATAGAGCCGCATCAAGGGAGGAATGTGCCCCCCTCCATTATTAAATGCCCAGGAACCTGGCCTACCTGGGGGCCCTTTTGAATTCAAGCTCGGGACCCGCACTTATTTTTTGGGTTTGTTTTTGCCACAAATGTTTGATTTTCGTGAATTCACTGCAAATGCTTTTGTGACCTGCCCTGGACCTCTGGGACCCCAAGATCGACCAAGTCTTGGGGGCCAGGTAATTCCTACCCTGCCCCTTTTCTTTTTTTCATGTTTTTTAGGGGACTCGGCTGAAGCTGAGTCCCAAGATGTTACCATTCGCGAATTAGCCTCAATCGCAGACATCCTTCTTTCGGTGTCCTTAAATTTCTCAACAACTACTGAACATATTTAAACCAAATGAGTGAAAGTGTGATCTACGTAACCAAATCAACCTTTCTGCCAAACTCAGTGTACTGCCGTCCAACTGTTCCGGCTGTTGTAATTTTTGAAGCTTCAATGGGAATTAACATGGGAAATACACTTTTTTTGCTCACCACGAAACTTTCCATGTGCAACAGGAATCAGAGGCACACTTTTTGGGGGGAAAATTTCATGAAAGTTATTCAAAACAGCACCAAAGATATAGGGCAAGTGAAAAAGGATATTTCTATAGAAACATGGCTATACTATAACTACCTACTGGCCATCACCAGTTTATAGATATATATATATATATGTATATATATATATATATATATATATATATATATATATATATATATATATATATATATATATATATATATATTACCTACTGGCGGTCGCCAGTAGGTAGTTATAGTTAGGACCACGTTTCCATAGGAAATCCGCAACATTCTATTTTGAATAACTTTGGCGCCGGTCGACGAATCCTCGCAAATTTTTCAAAATAGGTGAGGCGCTACGCTCCGCTCCTACCCTGAAAGTCTCGGGGGGATTCGTCAAGCGGGGGCTGAGATAAAAGGGGGGTCCCAAAACGCGTTTTTCCCATGCATTTTTCCATAGGACCTTTAGACAGGGCTACAGCCCGAACGGCTGAACAGAATTACTAGAAATTTGGCAGAGAGGTAGTCCTCAGGTCAAGGAAGTGCCTTTTGTAGGTTTGGTGTAAATCTGTTCAGTAGATTCTGAGAAAATAGCCTTTAAATCAATATATATATCTGAGCCAGCTTACGGTGCGCTTACGGTATGCTTACCGTACGCGTACGGTGGCGTGCGCGAGCGCGATTCTGATTGGCTCTTAGATCTTAGTAAACATTCGAATCGGCCGAAACCAGGAAGCGGCGGCCGCCATTTTCTCTCTCGCACTGAGAGTGATTTTTAAAATATAAAGCCCAAAAACATGTAAAGGGGCTGTTTAGACAGCTCCCATACACATAGCCATGTTGAGGGAGTCCCCAAAGATCCCCCAAGGCCAAAAACGGAATTTTTATTTTTTCGGTAATTTCGCCGATTACGCTTACTGTACGCGTACGGTAAAAATTTTTTTAAAAAAATAAATTATCCACACGTTCTCCTCCCCGTGTGCAATTGGTGCCCGATGGTCACCAATTGTGCATGGCTTATTACAAATGAGATAAACTAAAATATTAAAAAAAAAAAAATTATCCACACTCTCTCCACCCCGTGTGCAAATGGTGCCCGAAGTGCACCATTTGTGCATGGCTTATAAAATTATACGAAAAATTAAAATATTACCTTTCAAAACGAAGTGCATCATATGTCCTCCATGTGCGCACGGTGCGCGAAGCGCATCGTACGTACATGGCCCATCTAGCGTAACGTGGGCACGTGGTGCGCTACACCGTGCGTGCACAGCACTAACTGCGTAATGTGGGCGAGCGGTGCGCGAAGCGCACCGCGTGCTCAAGGTGCGCGCACGGTGCGCGAAGCGCACCGTGCGCGCACGGAACGAACTGCGTTAAGTGGGCGCGCACGCCACGAATGGCGTAAAGTAACTTAGCATTTTAAAAAACGTACAAATTCACTGAAAAAACCATAGGTTTCACACACGTTATAGTTAGGAATTAGCATTTAAAAAACCTTGCAAATTCACTGAAAAAACCATAGGTTTCACACATGTTATAGTTAGCGGAAATTTTACTGATAAAAAACCAATGAAATTCCCCCGTTATAGTTAGTGCAGGCAACTATAACCGCGACCGCAATCTTCTGCTGATGACATATGTGTCTTTATGAAAAAAAAATATTTGTAATATATGTATAGCTAAAAATGTATGGAAGAAGATATGGGCAAATAAGTGTCTAAATACAGTATTAGCATCAGCAGAGGATTGCGGTCGCGTGAGTTATAGTTGCCTGCACTAACTATAACGGGGGAATTTCATTGGTTTTTTATCAGTAAAATTTCCGCTAACTATAACATGTGTGAAACCTATGGTTTTTTCAGTGAATTTGCAAGGTTTTTTAAATGCTAATTCCTAACTATAACGTGTGTGAAACCTATGGTTTTTTCAGTGAATATATATATATATATATATATATATATATATATACAGATATGTGCGGATAATGGCCAGCCTTCCTTGGAGTCCTTTCCTACTAAAGGTGTTTTAATTAAAGCTTCAAGATCATGCAGGGGAGCAGAGCCTACTATAGGAAATGCAAATTACTTACTTGTGGGACTATGAGATCCAGCATGCCATGAGTCATGATGGTATGCCACGCCCACTAAAGGCGGTTTAATTAAAATTATTAAAAGGAGCACACAGGTAAAGCCTTTCAGTTCCTCTGTATGTTGGCTCATGACTAAGAGGTGGAGTGCCTCGAAACGCATCGAGCGTGCAACAATGGTGGATGAAAAGGTGGCGAGCTGCAGTGAGTTGACAAATATCTGATGAGAAGTACAGCGTCGAGTGCATTCTCGAGCGCGAGGGCGTTTTGAACTAATATATATATATATATATATATATAGATATATGTGTGTTCCGCCAATGTATGCAATGTATGTGAAGTGCACCGCATAGTTATTATTCACAAACATTAGTCCAATTCCATATTGTATTGTTCAGAGTGTTCCTTATTTTTTTGGAGAAAGAGCAGGACAGCCCACGAGTTTCGTTCAGTACATGTGAACTTCATCAGGGCTTCAGTATTATCCGTCAAGGTGTATATATTAAAATCATGGAATTCCTGTATGCATGATTAGCTCCTATTCAATAAGACCCCAAATTTTCAGGGCGAATGTTTTGTCTTATCATTGTTGTAATAGATGTGTAGGCCACATTGATAAGTGCAGTTCGATATCCCACAGATCGATTTCATAGCGTAATTTCGTGCTACTAAACCGATCTGTCCCTGCCAGCTGCTGCTACTCCTAAAAACATTGCACCACATAACTTGCAATGGAAGAACTTTTGTGTGAGCACAATAATGCAACCAATAGCCAATATAATGAAGGTGAGATTCAAATTCTTTCTGGGCTGATTCAAAATCTTTTGGCTATGTCAGCCCAATGGAACAAATTGATTTGCACTGTCTTCCCCACATGTGCAAAAAAACGAAACAAACGGTTTGTCTCTGCACAAAATGTATTTACTTCACTTCTGTATATACAGTATACATTGCATGAAATCAATTTGACAATTTTTTTACAAATACTATTTGCTGCATTCTCTATTACACAAACAGCACATTTGTTGCAAATGGATGTTCCTGCCTTTGTATATTACCATAAAGACTGTGTTCTATATTACTTATAATATACATTTTAGAAAGCTGATAAAGGGTAGGATTGCTTTCCAGGGAATGTATGATGTTACAACGCATACATTTACAACGCATGCCTTTACAACGCAGTTTGTACATCGCAAAATCCTTTACAACGCATTCTTTTACATCGCATGCCATTACATCGCATTTTCAGAAACTACCTTTACAACACATTCCATTATATCGCATTATACTTTTACAATGCATACCATTACATCGCATTTAAGGTAAGTGTTGGATAGTATGGGGTAATAATTACTATTCTAACTCAAGTGAGTGCAACAGTAGGGTAAGTGTTGGATAGTGTAGGGGTAAAAATTACTATTCTAACTCCAGTGAGTGCAACAGTAGGGTAAGTGTTGGATAGTGTAGTGGTAAAAATTACTATTCTAACTTCAGTGAGTGCAACAGTAGGGTAAGTGTTGGATAGTGTATGGGTACCATGCGTTGTAATGGTATGCATTGTAATGACTTGCGATGTAATGCCTGCATTGTAGTGACATGCAATGTAATGGCTGCGTTGTAATGACATGTGATGTAAAGGATGTTGCGATGTAATGACTGCTATGTAAAGGTAGTGGGATGTAAGGACTGCATTGTAAAGGTTGTTTCCCCTTTCCAGGTTGTTAATGCACCTGTCAGATCACTCCTTAGCTTAACAAAGCTTTTAGAAATAAGCTATTGTGCAGGAGTGAGAAAAACAGTCAGGAGGATTCGTCTGCCACCACAAGTTCAGCCAGCACTAATAACCCTGGTGATAAGAATTATGCTTTTTTGTGCAAAGGTTCTTTTCTACAGTCTTGTATACCAATGACATGTTAGAGTTTCAAGCAAACAGAATAACATCTCCTTTTTATGTATTTCAGATCCAGAAGCTACACCTGCATCTACTGCTGCTCTTATTGCAGCAGGTGACACCACAACAGCAACAACCACTACTACTACCACCACTCCTACAACAACCACCACCACACCCACAACTACCATCACAACAACCACAACAACTACTACCACCACACCAACCACCCCTACAACCACAACAGCTACCACCACCCCAACAACTGTCACCACCACACCTACCACCCCTACCACCACAACTGCTACCACCACCCCTACAACTGTCACCACCACACCTACAACTATGACTACAACTACCACCACCACACCAACAACCCCTACCACTACAACTGCTACCACCGCCCCTACAACTGTCACCACCACACCTACCACCCCTACCACCACAACTGCTACCACCACCCCTACAACTGTCACTACAACACCTACAACTATGACTACAACTACAACCACCACACCAACCACCCCTACCACCACAACAGCTACCACCAACCCTACAACTGTCACCACCACACCTACCACCCCTAATACCACACCAGCTACAACCACCCCTACAACTGTCACCACAACACCTACAACTATGACTATAACTACCAATACCACACCAACTACCCCTACCACCACAACAGCTACCACCAGCCCTACAACTGTCACCACCACACCACCAACTATAGCCACAGAAACCACCATCACCACCACACCTACAACTATGAGTACAGAAACCACCATCACCACCACACCTACAACTATCACTACGTCTAGCGCCACACCTACAACTATTACAACCACCATTGCAAATCTTACTACAACTCCCCCAACCCCTTCCACAAATCTCACAAGCACACCCCTTACCTCCACAACTGTGTCTACAATACCAGCGACATGTGCATCAGATGAATTCTCTTCAGGATCATCCACCTGCCTGTGCAGTGACAGTTACTATGCTGACTCCGGTAAAGTCCAACATGTTTCTTTGGGGCCAATTACAAGAAAAACAAATATATTTGTTTGATCTCTGGGCCTGCAGTGCTTTGTGAGGGATTGTCTCAGAATGTGCAATGTCTAGAGCCATGATAAGGAAACTACAAAAAGTATCATTTAGGGTTTTGATAGGAAAATAACACCAGCTATAAGTACTATATATCAGGAGCCTTTAAATGTCATCTATAGAACTTACTTTGGGTCCATTGTTATGGGTATCAGGGTAGGCTGTTATCTATGATGAGTGGTGTATTTGCAATTAATTCAACAAGAGCTATCAGAAATGTGTACCTGACAAACTTATGATAAGCACAGGGAAAAGGCTGGTATCTATGTGACATCGGGTATCAGTAGTGCAGTCATGTCTACTCCTGAATGGTGGGAAAGTGCCAGTTTCCTACATGGGGCAAAGAGCATTGTGAAAGATAAAAGCACCAGTGAAGAAATCATAGATACTTTTTGAAGGTTTGGCACGCAAAGATTGACATTAGCTGGAAACTCTCTATTTTTATCTAGTGTACGCCAATGTGATGATAGGTGCATTACCGCAGAAACTATGAACATATGACACATTTGAGGTTGAAGCAGGGAACACTTTGGGTGTCAGCCTTGAAGATTCCTTGGCATCTAGTGGCTTCTTAAGGCAAAATGTTTTCTGTACACGAGGGAGAGAGATCTGTCATTGAAGAAGAAAGAGTAGCTGTTGATATCTCCTTGAGCAATGGTAGAGATGTATGCCATGATAATGTATTCTAACAGTTATTAGTGCCTATACCCAGTAATGTCACAAACTCCTGAAAGGGTTCTCAACATTTCCATAAACATGGCCAGCTGTTTTCCAACGAGCCAACATTTACAGGCACAAAACAAGAGTTGATGTTGGCTGTTGCTGTAATGAACTACAATGATTTCTGTCAGGTAACATAATTATTCAATGAGAATTTTGAAAGATTTTGAATATTGAACATCCTTGACAATGGGTTGAGAAACAATCCCTTTGTTTAGTTCCGGAAAAAAAGTGCAGGTGTCTTTTACAAAATTTCTTAATTATCCCCTATTAAAAAATGAAAAACATGCGCACTAACTTCTTGTTATGAGCAAACAAATTGGAAAAAAACATAGATATTGATAACACTACAGACAAGACACAAAGGACTTTTTCTAGTTTGGTTATATTTGCGTCATATATCAAATGCTATATCTAGCAAAACAATTTTTCTACTTTCTGTTTTTTACAATAAGCTGACCATAATGTATTCAAAACATATAATAAATAAAAAAACATGATTCAGTGAAAACATGATACACAGTGCAAATGAAATAAGCACAGTATAAATACATACAAAACATACAAAATACGAAAACATAACATGTCTGATGCCCAAGAATCAAGGTTCAAACTATTCTTTAACTGCGTTTTCTGGCTTAGAATAGCTGCCGTAGGACATTAAGAAATGGTGTTGATGCTTTGGCCCTATGGTTATGTGTCATACCTACGCATCACTGTGGGTCTTTCAGAGAACTAAAAAAATGGGGGTCAGTCTTCAAAAGATTAAATCTAAGATTGTGTCCTACCAAAGGATCAACAAGTATCCAACAACAATGTATTCACCATATCACCATGAACCTAAGACGGGGTTCACTTTGGACTGATGGGGAATATCATCCATCCACCAATCCTTTTTTAGCCTACTTTAGAAAGGTTTCATTCTGGTAGATTCTGAGTGCAGCTCAGAGCTTGCCAATGCTACTCCATCACGTTTATATGACGCTGAAAATACCAAATTAAAAAAAGTCCTTTGAGTTGTGTCTGTCGTGTTTTCAGTTAATGTGTTTTTTCAATTTGTTTTTACAACGAGTTGCTATGCATGTTTTCTCATTTATTGATAAGGTATGATTAAGAAATTTAGGGCCTGATCTATTATGTCGGGCGAAAAGCCATCCAACAGCTAGTCGGAGGCTTTCCACCCGACATTTAGGGCTTACGTCTGATCGCCGTATTATAATACTGGCTGTCAGAGCGAAACCCATGCGGAGATTCCGCTCCACTTCCAATGGGATCACAGAGCCCTTCGGGGCAGCGGGCGGAATAATAATCCCATAATGACAGTAGAGCCAGCCTTGGCTCTGCCATTGGGATTATGATATTGCTTTCAACCTGCCCTTTCATGGCAGTCCACCTGCCATGAAAAGACAGGCAGAAAGTGACTTTGGGGGCCCTTAGCAGGGCCCCCTTTCCACCTGGCCCTCCAATATGGGCCCTGGGTGCCACCTAGTGCCCCCCTATACAACCCTGCACGCGGTGCCTGCCACACGGTGCAGGGATTTTTAAAAACATCCATTTTACTATTGTAGCTTGTGCTGCAGGCCTTTTCCGCCAGCCGCACAAGCTGCAATTGCAAACTGGATGTTTCCGACCGCCCATACGGTGGTCACATCCAAATACAGTGAAACCGCAAACCTATGGCGGGCGGTTCAATTCTGCTATGATGCCGGTCAGACGCTCGTAAAACCAACATTATAATTAGGCCCATAGTAAAAACCACCCTGCTTTTCACGGATGTTGAATGTTCAACATCTTTAACAATTATCGTTGGAGAATTGTGTAACCCGACAGAACTCTTTGTAGCTTAGAAGTGTATACCCATGTTCTGAAGGACATAGTGCAACCCCATTTTATTTAATGGTTGCTGTTGCTGGACATGAAGTATGCTAACTCTGAAATCGAACAAGAGAACTTAACAGACTGCAAAAATAGACGGTAGCAGGAATTTAAAATCCAATTCAAAGAAGAGTAAATAACGGAGAGTTATAGTTGAAGCAGGTATTGGAAGCTCAATTATACAGGTGTGCGAAATTAACATAATTTTCTTTTGCAAAATTATATAAATTGCAAGAAAATGATTCGAAATTATACATAATTCCAAAAATGCAAATCTGTCACTTAGCGCTATCTTTTAGCCCAAAATGTGTCTTTGCATCAGTTTTTGACACAGGAATACATTTTTCACCAAAAATAGCACAAAACACAACTGCTGTAAACAAGAGCCACTTGCTTTTTAGTTGGCAGCATTGTTTGTGCACTTCTGCCCTATCATTTTGCCAAGAACAGAGGTGTAATTTCTGGAATTTTGCAAAACAAGTGCAATAGAAAATACTGAATTTATTGTAAATTACACTGGTGTGATCTAAATTTCACCCAGACCAACTCATTTATCCAACAAGGAATGGACAGCTTGAGATCAGACAATTAGTGGTAATCAGAGTGTCATAAACAGAAACCAGACAGAGACCGCAACGTGTTCCAGAGAACCTAGACTACGAGGCAAGCTCCCTCATTTGGTACTCTCCAGCATCTTGAGTAACACGATGCCCAGGGAGGACTTTAGGCTTGTAAGATCTGTAAGAAACTGTTTGATTGCTTACATTTCGAAGCACTTGGTTGTCCATGACTATGAGGATGTCTTTAAGAAAAGCTGTGTAGTCAATGATGTTTGTCCAAAGCACTTGACAGAAATATATTTTTATCCTGAAAATATCCCAAACATATATGCACATTCGTCCATAATTCTGCTCTTATAAGCCACTGTGCGACCCATTGTAATTTGGGTACATGACAACAGAATGTTTGATCAACAATGGAAATGTAAAGTTAAACAAAAACTTATTGTTCAAGGAATATAATAGCCTGCAGGACGTGTAGACAGTTCCTCATAGTCTAGTGGTGCAAGGAAATAATGCCCATCAGAATACTCTGCCAAGAAACAATGACCTTAAGGATGCCAGGCTCAGGTGGCTTTCATGATGCTGTGCTACACATTACTACGTGAACCATATTTTGCAGTAGAACACATGTATTTGTATTGTTATTTGAATACTTGCTTCATAAATCACACCAAGTCGCCCTGTGTACCTGTAAACCTGTAAAGAAATATTAAAGCCGGGCAGCTGATGTTTGCTAGAGAGTATTTACATGTACTGTTAATAAAAAAAAAAGATTCTATAAGGTTCTAAACCATCGGCAGGTGGTGAAACAGAGTTCTTTTTTATATTTACAAGGTAGCTGCAGCTATTGCAATAAGAATAATGAGAAGAGTAATTCAGAGCTTGTTTTTGATAATATACCTACTAATTTTGCAATATTGCCTAAGAAGGTCAAGGTTCTGGCGATGCCATGTTCCTGGTTTAGCCTACCGGGAGATATGTAGACCAAGGTGCTAACTATGTCCCCCCGGATACAGGCTGTAGTATATAGTTACCGGCTAAATGACCTGAATGTGGATTTGGGTGGTAGAGTGCTAAAATATGGATACCAGTTTGTTGGGTATGACCTCCTGAGTGGTGGCTATAAGATGTAGGGATCAGGCCTTTGGACTCTGGGATAGTGGCTGTGGTGTTTATGTTTCTAGCTATAAAGTTAAAGGGTGTTTGTTTTGAAGGCCAGAAGGCTGATTATGGGATTCAACTGAAATGTTTATGATAACAAAGTCTCTCCAGCAGAGAGATGGTGTACTGGCTGTCGAGAGCAAGATGCTGGCAATGTGAACAGAGTGCTTGTTATAGGGATTTGAATGATTTCTGCATGACACTCAGAGCTGGATATAGGAGTCAGAGGTCTGGATATAGCAACAGGGTGTTTTATTTCTTTGTTTTAATGTCTGTAGCACTGGCTGTGAGCATGCCATGCTCTATATGGGCTCCATGATTATGTTTATAACATTCAGAGTGGTGGCTATGACATCTAATGTGCTGACAATGGGGAGGTCCTGAAAATTGAGCCATTTAGCTCTAGTTGTGTTTATAGAACTATTGATGATGGTGTTTGCGCATGCCTATGTTGGCTTGTGTTTTCAAAGAAGCCTAAGCTGCTTCCTACGATCCACTCTGCTGGTGATTAGTCTAGCGAAGAGGCCTAAGGTTCCAACTTTTAGGTTTGGGGTTTTGCTTTGGGGTAAATTGCTGTGGCTACTGAATCTAAAGTTGTTGGCTTTGAGGCCAGAAATATTTATATATAGTGTCAAGGAGTTTATCTATGCAGTGAGGGATTCTGAGTAAGAGTTTGGGTATTCGGTATATAAAGCCACATGTTCTTCAAATATATTTATTCTATGATCTCCTCCAACTCTTTCAGGTCTCTCTAGCATCGGCCAGACCACTTCCCTACAGTGCCTTGAGAGCAGCATCAAGGTGTCAGTGAGAAAATGTCTCTTGGAATCACTGAACATCAACACAAGTGCCTTACACCTAGATGCTTGTGGATCAGAGACCGCCATCATCAACGGCAAGCGTCAAATCACCTTTACTGTACCAAAAGCGAGCAGGACATGCGGACTTGTACTTTCAGTAAGTAACTGCACAAACCCAACTTTCTGCCTGAAAAACTTCAGGAGCTGTCTTGCATCTTCCTTCTCCTTTATCTCATGCCCCTTAGGATTAGTGTCTCTGGATTTTAAAAAGAAATGCCAAGTGATTTATGGGCTAAGTCACATTACAGCAATGTGTACGCACAACTTCTGTGATGCATCCTTCTCTGTTTTTTGTACAGTGCGAGATGTGGCAATTTGGCACAATGCAGTGAGGCTAGCTACAAAACTTTGCTGAAATTATGCTTCATCAACATTTATTTATCTCTGTATGCACAAGGGTGTGGTTTTGCAATCCCTATCGGATATGATGCAAAAATGAGATTAAATAATGGATCGTATTGTGGAAGCAAATACTTAATGCTCCTCATCCCTTTGCCCCATTGTCAGTGTTATTACTGTGTCTCAAACAAACAGCTTGCACTAGGCGAATGGTGACCAACTGTCAAGGTAAATGGGGAACCTTGAGATGCTTTGTGGTCAGCTTTTTATTTTCTTTTTTTTCTCTTCTCTTTCTCTCAGACTTTGAGGAAGGTTTTAGAATAGCCAGTCAGAAGTCCTCACCCTTCCCAAATCACTCAAGGGACACTAGAATATATGTAGGACCACACAAAGCATGAAGGAAAAATAGGGTAGTGGAGAAAACAGAAGCATCTCGTCAGGGCATCAGCACTGCTCGTCACAAAAGCGGCTTGCTGAGGGGTGAGGTTGTAAACCCTCAGGGCATTCATTGGGGATAGCACATAATTGTTAAACATTGACAAAGAGTAGTATTATAAATAACAGGTACATTAGAGTGATTAAACTGGGTGTATGGCTTACTGTTGAAGAAGGTGGAAGTAGCATTGACAAGACCAATCATCAATTTGTAAACTGATGATAAACCTCAGGACGATAAGGTGACACAATCTCTGAGCACACAAATGACCCTGTAAGTAGGACAAGGAAGCACATCACACACTAAACAAAAGCCAGGACTGATAACTTTGTAGCAAAAAACAAAACTGAGTTGGAACTAAAAAGGGAAAAGATAAGTGAGGGGGCAGATCTGAGTGAAGTATAGATGAGATGGAGCCACTGAAATTGAGAAGCATTTCCAGACACTGATGAATAGGTTACAGGATTCTCTGTACCTGCACTGCCTCTTATTACCTGGATATAACCATTACTGCCCTAGAAGTACTCTACTAGGTCAAATTCAGTCTAGTCTAGCTTCTAACCTCCACTTCCTAGTTATCCATAGTCTCCATGATCTTTTCGGCCTAATCAAAATTGTGAACTGAATTCTAGTGGGACTAACATGTGAGTTCTTGTCCCAACATGAGAATAGGTTGATGTGCATGGTTTCCTAAAAGTCTGTCTTTTTAAAATCCTAACACTCTATCTCCTAACTTGTGAAGTCCCTTACAAATCCCGGGCTATATAAATCATCTAATCTTCTTGATCAGCTCCTTTGATTTCTCTCTAGTGGCTTGCACAGTTGAAAATGAAAAACAAATTGTGTTGTTACTTGGGGACATCAATCTAACACAATCCAAGTGCTACATGTGAATGTCAGTAATGGCAGCCTGGATGCACAGCAACTCTCTCAAATTTAACAAAGATCGGAGTTAAGGCCAGATTTTGGGAGATTCTTGGTTTATGTTGATCTCAGCCTGTTGGTCTCAAGAACTAGTAAATCTGTCTCACCCAACTCCATCTGCTTTAAATGTATGCCTGATGTTTAATGCTGCCTTGACTTTTAAGGAACAGATACCTGTTTTTCATCATGCAAGTACTGCAGAAAGTAGGTATTTTTTTACACATAACTTCAAGTCCAGGTGCTTATCCCTCACTTACTGCAACTCCCTTTACTCACATCTTCAAGCATAGATCCTCCAATGCTAGCAGCTCATTCAGAACTTGAGAGACAGTATTGTATTGTGCCTGACCTTTTCTCCCACCCTTCCTTTTCACATCATCTGATCAGCATTCATTGCCTTCCAGTGGTCAACTGGGTGTCTTCCAAAGTCCTAAGTATCTGCCATTGCCCCTTTAACAAATCAGGTGTGGCAAATTTACAATGGAGGACTGTATTTAACCTTTGGAAGGAAGCATGCCAGCCTCCCTTTGTCGCTGAGTTCATAACCTCCACCACCCTGGTGAAGGACCATCCACATCTCACTGCTGTGAAGGGAGCGGCCACAGAGCAGCTCCTATCCCAGCAGTGAAGTTTACTTAGAAGGTGCTGTGTTTAAAGCCCCCGCTTGACAAACTTTTTTCTTTCAAGATCAGAAGTAAATTTCTTGAAAACTAAGGTGCAGAGGGAGCTTTTTCCCTGTGTGTGAGGGTTATTAATGATTTTTCCCAGGACCAGGTAATAGAGTATAAGTCAGCCCGCACCAAATATGGCAAGACAACCTTCACTGTGACCCACAGGTGCTGTGGTTCATAGACTGCTGAATCAAAGGTTACTGCAGGCAGAGCCAGCTGATACTCAGACAGCGATTACCCAGTGGTTTCCCTTATTTTCAATAGAGAACGTATTCCCTATAGCACCTATACTACCCTCTCTGGGGCCTGTCACAAAATCCTTCTATCGCTCTTCAACCACTCTGTCCTTTTGGTTGGTGCCAAATTAGGCAAACTTGAATCTTTTGTACAGTAATCAACTAAGGTGCTCCTGAGCGGATGTGATTTACAAAGCCCTGCAAACGGGACCCCTCCCCGCTAGCAATTTATTACTAGTCTATTAGTACTACATACTATTATTATTATTACTGATAATACTATCGCTACTACTACAACTACTACTACTACTACTAATAATAATAATAATAATAATAATAATAATGATAATTAGAATGATGGTGCCAGGTTGTTGGTGAGGTGTGGGTTTGTTGATACGCGGAGGCAGAGTTTAGAGACTGATGGGAGGGGAAGGAAGAAGGCTGATTGGGCGCTTGAAAAAGCGAATGAGGTCTCTAGCAGAGTATCACTCTTATTCTGTTGAAAAGCTGCTTACGTCTCTAAAGAACTGTCCATTTTTATTTTATGATGATTCCATTTTTGTGTTAGAGGATAAATTATGAGCACCTTGCCTGTTTCACTCAACACAAAGCTTCATTTTTATTAAGACCAATGATTTATTTTGATGATTATATGAAAGTTCTCAATGCTCCCCGTGAGAATACTTGCAAGAGCAGTAATAATAATAATAGGGACAAGTGAAAGGGACCCGTGTGTAAGCTTCTGAGTTACTAGATGAAGGGGGTTTCTGGTTACGAGCACTCTACATAACATGTGTATTTGTAAAGCACACATTTACCCAAGGGTATCTTGGAGCTTATTCACAGGAGTTTATTATTACCCAACTCAATAGTACTCATCTTATCAACCTCGGAAGGAAGAAAGGCAGAGTACATCTGCTGGGATTTGAACCTATCACCATGAGGTTGAACACAGGCCTCTACTGTGGACGCATTAGTCCACTAAGCCACCAGACCTGGCATGTCATCAGACCACTGAAAGAACCATGTTGCTCGTGGGTTACAGGTATGAGAGTATAAGAGAAAAAAGCACCCCGAGTGCTTCAAAGGAGGCACCTCTCTGAAGACCGGGAACCCCTTCCCCTACTTTTCAATCAAGTGAAGCGTGGTCAGACAACATTCTATCATTACTTGCCTCTCTAAAAAGGTCTACGTCTTAAAATAATCACCACCCAATACCTCTTTTGTTAAGGGCATCACAACTAACATTACCACACTCAGTGATCCTAATGTAACAATCTTTCTTAGGCTATTACTAAAAACCCCCATGAGTGCACTGACTGTGCCAGCAAGCTGCAGGTACTCGAGCCATCAATTTTCAGATCATTCTACAGGTCAGCAAATAACAAAATAAGGAAAAGATAAATTTTTGAAAAATTTGGAGCATTTCATAATTTCAGTGGTGGCTCACAGAGGTAACCCTGTGGGGCGGTGAGGTGGAGGGAGGGTGGGGCGGGATGGGGGTAGTGGAGTTCGACATACGACGGCAAAGGTGAATGTAAATAAATAAATAAATATTTGCCGTCGTGTGTCAGACTCCACTACCCCTCCACCAAGCCACACCCTCACCGCCCCACAGCGTTACCTCTGCGAGCCGCCACTGCATATTTTTTTTATAAAGCTCGGTTAAAATATTTTTATGTGCCAGTATTAAGGTAACTTTCTTTTTTCAATATCGTTTCCAAATGTGTCTGATTTTACTAAGCCTACCATGTACTTTTCTCCAGTTAGATCTTTTTTACAACTCAGTTAAAGTTTGTGCTTTTTCTAAATCCCTAAATAGAAGCCTTAGTTCATTCTAATCCCTGTACATCTCACTTGCTTTTTTCTTTCTTTTATGGATCTATACAACCAAATGTTTTGTCAGACAGAGTTACTTTTCATCTGTTTTTCATCACAGGACACCTCTAACCTACTATTCAAGTATGTACAACTTTGCACCTCTTTCTATATAGCTCTCCATAACAGATGGATATGTTTCTCTTCGCAAAATGCGTTGTATATTTCCCTTTCCCACTGTAACATGGGGATAGTGTAATTCCCCTGTGTCTTGCCCTAATAGTTCCACTCACATCCGTTTCCCTTCCTGAACTTCTATTGATTTTCTTCTTTGATCCCAGAAAAGTATATTTACTTCATCTTTGTGCTAAAATGGTTCTCTTTTTCCTCCATTTTTAGATAGATTTAATTGGAAATTATGTATTACCTCTTTAGTATCTCTTTCACCTATGTCTATATTTCCCCTCTTCGGCTTCCATGATGCAACAGTTTTTTTCCAGCAAATTTTCTCTCTCCCCAACCCACATACAGACTAGAGTAACCCTTGAACATAAATCCAATTGTAGCTTTCGCTTCTCACAATCCAAACATTCTTATAGATGGTCTTGTCAAAATAGGCTGTGGCTTTGTGTGTGCCCAACTCTATATTTCCCCTGTATGGATGTGCGTCAAAGCTTTGATGAGAGTTGATATGAGGGAGAGGTGTGCGGCAGCAGTCAGAACCACTGAATCCAGAGCACCTAGCTTAAGGTTCAATCTCTGGCTCTGGGGACAACTAAGCTCAGCACCATGTGACTCTGGGCAATAGATCACTTAATCTCCCCAACGGCCCCCAGCGCCTTGAAACCTTAAGTGCTGATGGTTCGCGGTTTACAAATGTTGAGTATATAATTTGGTATCCTGGGGTTGGACAAAGTTAGAGACAGGGTGTTTGTAAATGTGTGAATAAATTAACTTTAATGCTTTAATGATTTTTATAAAACGCTGAAGTTTGACACTCACAATGTTTTTTTGTTGTTTTTGTTTACTTGAGGAGCCTTTGCTAAATGGTTTCATGAATAATAGCTAATTCTTCCATTTCTCTTTTTTGGGGAAAATTGAATGCTCCTTTATTTATGTATTTGTAGAATGTTGATGATTCTTCTGTTGATCATTTTGATAAAGCTTGAAAGCTTTTCCAAAGATGTTTCCCTGACATTTTTCTCAACTGTAAAATAAATGTCCTTGAGTGATCTTCAGTAAGTAGCTTGTCAACTCTTGCAGCACAATTTTTATGGAATGTTAAAGTGTTTTCCATTGATTTTTTAGAACATGTAAGTCTCTTGATTTAATATTTTGAAATACTTTTTTGATAGCAGTTTGTAAAATAATCTTGTATAGATTTTTCAAACACAATTTAAAAGAATTTTTCATTGATCTTTTAGTTAAATGGTGAACTCTTACCAACTTATACTTTTAAGTCAGTCCTTTGGTGATGTTCTAAGAAAGTTAAATATTCTCCCTTTTAAGACTTTGAACAAGGTTGACAACTCTACAAATATTGCTTTTTTCTAAGGTTGAAAACTCTACTGTTGCTGGATTTTGCTAGACCTTTGTGTTTTCCTCCTGTGGTTATTGTGTTGAAAGTTAAAGACATTTCCATTGATTTTTTTTTGTAGAGCAATGCAACCCATGTTCTCTACTCCGGCACACTCGTACTGGTTCCTAATGTCTACGCCAACATCCTTCTGCAGGACAGCACAGGTCTCCATTTCAAATGCGCCTATCCTTTGAATGTGGATGTCACTTCTCTGGATGCCATGACGGTGACATCTCTACCGTGAGTACTTCAGTTGTCTAGCTGCATTAACAAGTGACCAAGAGATAGGCTAAGAAAGAATAAGAGAATGTCCAACTGAGAGACTAAGAGGTCTATTAGGATGGCGGTCGGAAAATCTCCCCGACTGCCATGGTAGGCGGAAAAGACCGCCGGTCCAATTAGGATGCTCCACAGTCGAAATCTGACCGCGGCGGTCGGATTCTGGAGATTAACATTGCGGCAGGTGCTGCTGCCAGCAGCACCGCCGCGGTGTGAAAAGGAGCATGTCATGCATGTCACTGCACTGTGTGGCAGGCACTGCACAGTGCCTGCCACCTGGTACAGAGACACGGGTACCCCCAGAGCACCCACACACCCTCCCAACACATTGGGGACCCACAATGGGCCCCCGGAGACATTCTCTGCATGCCTTTCCATGGCAGTTCCATTGCAGCGGAAAGGCTGGCTACCACCGGCATCATAATCGTGCCGGCGGTGATTGGCCCTGATCCGCAACAATTGCAGTGGTCCAGTTCCGCCCACCAGGCAAGCAGGCGGACTGCAACTGGCGGCAAAGTGGCAGGCGGAAAATCACACCGCGGCGGTCACGACCGCAATGCTAATCGGACCGGAGGTTTTCCGGGTTTCGATGGCAGGCAGATGGCTGCCATCCTAATAGACCCCTAAGTGTGAGTGCCTGGCAATGTGTAATCAAAGGCAAACTTAACTGTTATCAGAAACTGCCTACCTGATTTTACAGATGCCAAAAAAGTAACTCTTTATGCACCAGTTTGGATTGGCAGAAACCCCACTACCGGTTGTGGACCTTCAACTAATCAATAGTCAGAGATCAGTGACAGTAAATGGTTCATCGCTACTAATGCGATTGCTAATTGGTTCTAGTTTGTGCCCGGTCTCCATCTGACACTACATCATCAGTCGAGTTCTAAGACATAACATTGACAACACAAATATAGTGATACATATTGTGAAACAATATTGAGAACCAAAACATCATGTTTACATACATTGTTTGAAAACTACAAAAAGATATTGAGACAAAAATATCAGGGACCAGAATGTCATGCACAGCTTAGTCTATTGATTTGACTATATATAGATATATAGCATTATATGTAGTTAAATTTAGATATTAAAGTTGGACTTTGGACAGGTCAGATTTCCTATTCCAATCCAACTCTAGCAAAAGTAAGGAAAGTCTTCCTCATTGGAAAGGTCAGATTTACTGTTCGCACTCCAATCTCAGAGGATGTATGAAAAGTGCTGGACTTTGGAGCATGATAATTTACTACTCCCACTCCAATATGAGAAAAGCAGGGAAAGTTTTGGACTTTGGTGGCATCAGTTACTAGCTCCTCCCCCAAATAACCAAATCAGAGAATATACCGGACTTTGGAGGTGTAAGATTTATTATTCACATTCTAACCTCAGCAACAGTAGGCCACATACTGGACTTTGAAGGGGTCAGAATTACCATTCCCACTTCAATCTTTGGAAGGGTCACATTTACTATTCCCACTCCCAATGTAAGCAGTAGTAGGGAATCTGCTGGACTTTGGAGGGGTCATATTTAATATTCCAACCCCAGTCTGAACAACAGTAAGGAACATTTTGAATATTGGAGGGATCAGCATTCATGTTCCCACTCTAGGGTAAACAAAAGTAGGGAAAGTGTTACACTTTAAAGAGACAAGATTTACAGTTTCCACTCTTAATAAATGTAATGATTAAAAATAAACAAATAAAACTCAATTAATACAATACTAATTTTATATAACAAAAAACTACAAAAACAGTTTCAATGTTTCAAATAAAATGCTTCTCACCTTAAAATATGAACACTCAACATCAAATAATAACAATTGATCAAAACTAAAATTTTAAAATATGAAAAATGATTGCTACATTAATTATTAAATAACAATTGCCATTATAGCAAATGATAAATGCAAAACTAACGAACACCAATTAATAAATAGTACACTAATCAACCAATTAACATTAATATTCAATTCATAAAGTTGCTCATAATTAATTTACATAATTAATTATCCCATAAGTAATTAAGTAACAAAAAATAATTATAAATGAAAAATAATAGTTTACATATAAAATCACTTCCCAATCTAATCTACTACAAATCCAAGAGAGCACTACTAACTTAACCTCTAATTACATTTAAACTTTTATCTTTTATATAAATAGATTAACATAAATATATTATATACAACTATTTGAAAAAACAATGTTAAATACCTAAAAAAAACTGCATTCTTACCTTTGATATTTAAGCCCACGATATTTAACATCAAACTATCCAGACTGTGGGTGGGTTTGGTGTACAATTCAATGTGCTGGAATTCCCCAATTAGTAAGCATACAATAATTTTCTGTTGGGTTGGTCCAGCTCAGAGGGTACTGCAGACTCCACTGCTTACATGCATTTATTAATTGACCTTTCACTCTTTCTTCTCCTAACAGTGAAGTTATTATTGAAGTTGACAGTGTTGGACGGACTACAGTGGATATTGCCGTGTACAAGTATTCAGATTTCACAAGCCCACTAATGGGTTCGGACAGCGTCTTCACCAGCACACCCCTCTATGTACTGATTGAGGCAAAAGATTTAGACCCCGACCGGTTTACTCTAATGATCAACTCTTTCTGGGCCAGCCCATCCTCGTCCACAGACCCTACCGACCCTGTATACACCAACTACTTCATGAAGGAGGGGTAAGTGATTGCAAACAGTAACAAATGCAATATCGCCATCATAACTCCATGCCCACTCTGGCCTGGTGTTGCTACGACTCCCTAACACACATGGGCACCAGGAATGACTGCTAAGCTTTGACAAAAACCAATAAAAGAAAACTGCCACCTTTACTTTAGTCATTGGTTCACAGACAACATTGTTGCATCTTGTTTTCAAACTTTCCACTTAACACTGTGTACATGCCAAGACTCAGCAAGATTCATAGAATAGCACTGTGAATATGTGTAAAGATCACCTTATAAATTGAGGTCTACAAGGAATGTTTGTTAGATGATAATATGTCTTGATATTGCCAATGTTCAGTTTTGGGCTCCCATTTATTATGTTCATTCATTTTGTGAGCTGTAGGCATTTTTCACTATTGAAATAATTGGCCAACAATTTATCAAAATACAATGGTTTAATCATCATTTCCTTGCTATTGGATAAAACCCTGGCACTAATGATTTCCCACTGGAGCTCTTCAAGAAATATAACACTCCTCCGTACTCATCCCTCATTTAAAATGTCTGTACGAGGTCACCCACAAGCAAGGAGCATTACCCCATGATCTAAGAGGATGAACATTAACGGCTATCTTCTAACCAGGTAACCACCTTGGGAATGTGCTTCTCATGCCTTAACTTAATTGAATAATATTCAATCAAAATCCCTTTCTAAAATAATGGCTACTCACCTAGTTAAAACTTTGCATTTTCTTGTCCATGAAGACCAAAACGGTCTTATGCTTAATAGAATCTCCAAGCATTGTCCACGATACCTGTATGTGACACTATTCCTTGCAGAAGAGAGGACAATGTCCTCCTTTTGGTGTTCAGAGAATGGGCTTTTGATACAGTGCACTGCCTATTTATGATTTAGTTCTGCGCAAGATGCAATTCCCCATTTTCCACAACTGATTGAAACATTGTATGTGACTTGTGGACTCAGGTAGAGTCACTAGTGTATTGTCCATGTCTTTTCCCATAAAGTAGGACACATTTCAAGGCTGCCGATCTCACCATTGCTATTTGGCTTAGTAGTGGAGCCACTTGCAGAATTAAGGGTAGATGGGTGTGAAAGTTTTTGCCACACCATTCTAGCTGACGGACATTTAGCCACCTGCACAGCAGAGCCCAAGCAAAAAGAGCTGCAGTTGAAGGTGGTAAAATGCCTTTAGGCAAGCTGGGAAGGTGAAGTAAGTTATGGGGGGCACCCCTCATCAAAAAAGAAAACAGGAATCAACTCAGGGCAGACACGGGTATCATAAGAGAGTTGGTGTTTTCTATGTGGTGAAATGTCTGAATATCAGGCGGATGCCCGATGGGAGGGAGGACATGAAGATAGAATCGTCCTATGTGCCTGAAAATGTGATTTTGTACTTACAACAGACCTGCTTAACAATTCCTTGTCTTATTGAAATTCTATAAATCTATAAAGAAGCATCTAGGCTTAGGATAAACTAGGGGACATCCTCAATGGCGCCAACAAGAGGATACTTGCCAATGAGATCCTTAGGAATTAGACTTTGAGTGGGCAGCAGTTATTTCCGTTATCTGGATATGACAATAACACAATCCCAAAAAAGGTATTGGAACTTAAACATAACATCGCTCCTTACCAAAGTCAAAAAATACCTTAAAGCATGGGCATCTTACCATGGCCGGTCATGGTACATTCCCAAAATGATCTCCCTTCCTCCTTTCCTATATGTCTTGCAACATTACTTCTTCATATTACCACCTTCATTTTCAGAAATTCAGGCTAATAATAACAACCTACATCTGGGTGAGTAAAACTATATGTGTATCATTTGAAAAATATCACCAATCAATGTACAATACTGGGTACGTTTGGAACAACTTCAAAATGTACTATTGGGCCACCCGGATGGTTCCACCTAATGTTTGGCATAACAGAGAAAAGGAGACCCTACCAGTCAGCTGGAATTGGATTTGATTAAAGCTTATGGGGATACTAAAATCCTTATGACCCATCTCTAGGCTTCCCATCATTTGCTGGCAGGCAGAGTTCAAACACATTAAAAGGTACAACACAATACATGCAATTATTCCACTGTGGCAGAGCACATGGCTACCACAGATGGTGGGAATCCAATGGTCTTCTCTGTGAAAATCCACACCTGGTACTTTTTTTCATACTGTTTGATGATGTGCTGTTGTTCGTAGATATTAGCTTACTATAAATGTAGGACTGGGAAAAGGTGTAATCAGACACTTGGACTCCAAAATTGTCCTCCTGAGGATTATAGACAATTTGGATGTCCGCACCCTGGTTGTCACACACTACTTTGTAGTGAATAGGGTTGGACTGGCATATAGGGCAATCAGAATAAACTGCTGACAAGGGGCTCATTTAATGTCAGGTACATAATATGAAATTATATTTAGGAGGCCTAATTAGTAGCATCTAGAATCAAAATAAGTCATTCAAATGCAAAATTTTGAAAAAAGGGGGAATAAAGCCAGTGAGACAATTCAAATAAGAGACAAGCACATCAATAGATTCAATCATAAAGAGAACTGTATTTATAAATCAAACAGCAGGGGGTTGAGATACAATACTATCTGAGTATACACTGAAAATGCACTTTACAAGTTGTATTCTACATTCCATGATTTAGTTTGTCTATGTATAAGAACCCATTCCCCAAATGATCAATATCAAATGTTCATCTGTCATGAAGAATACAATCAATGTTGATGATGAGATCAAAAGATCTCATCATTAAAATATCTTAAGTGAGATGGGCTTAGCGTTGAGGTTTGCTTCTTGAGTGGTATAATTCTTTGGGACCATCCTCAGGATCAGTATGATTTAAGCAGAGATACAATAATGAACCCCAGCAAAGCTAATCAAAATTTAAAGAATAAGAATGTTACTAGAAATAAAAGATTGCCGGTCTAAACCATACAAGTCAATAATGAAATATAGGAAACACCACTAAACACCACTGTTTAAAAAGTGTGTTTTTCAGATGAGAAACAAATACTTATTCACCAAAAATGCCACTGAAAACAGACTCAGAATTCCAGTGTGAAGAATAAAAGCAACAATCATTGTCATAAACCAATGCAACCCTAGGGCAAATGAAAAACTCACAATTGATTCTAGATGCTACTAACTGGGCATCGTATAGATAATTTCATATGGTGTACTTGGGCTCAAATGTTCCTTTTGTCTGCAGTTTACCCTTCTAGTGTTAAATGCTCAGGCTCACAATGAGTTATTGGTTTGCCCTTTTTACTTGACTATAGTGCAATCAGGCATTGTCGATGGGCTGGTCTGAGAAGTCAGTGTGTGGGCTGTTGTTCTCCAGTTTCTGGGCGGGTTTCATTGCCTAGTGGGCCAGTTTTTTCTGTTGGTTTCCCTGATACTACCACAAACATTGCCTGCAGCCAACAGAAATGCATGTAGTCCTCCATTCCCTGCAAAACACCCATACAACGTGTCTTTACAAGTTCAAACTGTCTTGATTTGCAAATGTGAGACACTTGTTTAGCTCTTTTGGTCGTAAATGAGGGCCACTTATATCTTGGTGCCCAAGCCTTTTTTTGTCCAAGTCCGACCCTGGTTGCGAAGAGAGACATATTACTCCAGTGGTGGGATGTACAAGTTCCTTCCATCCCAGAATGGACCACAGGTATTAGATCAATGTGGCAAACTTGAAGATTAGCGGGGTGCACAAACAATATGTCAAAATATAGGGTCACTGACTCAATTCCAATGCAGTTCTGTTATGACACCAAGGAATATGTAACATGTTTGTTAACTTGTGACCCACCATTAAGTTATAACGGTGTACGATATATACTGTGGATACAATGTTGTGTGTAAGGTCTGATCCCCACTTGCATATTTTATTCGTGTTCTTTGGCTGATAACATACAATCAATAAAATAGTTATAAACATTATTTGACAAGAACATATGTTTACTCATGTATTATAAATTTAAATATTTCCCCTATACTTTAATATTGGGAGATCTTTATCCCGTATGTTAAGTCTCATTATGGTAGAGTATATGCATGAGTAAAAAAAAGGTTTAATTAACTCGAAAAAATGTTTTAGGTTACCTATTAATATGCATTAATTTTATATATCTATTTTACATGTAGAACCCAAAAAATGCTACAACATTATGAACCTAATTTTGAATTAAATCTGTAATTAATTTAAAAATATTTAATTAAAAAATATTGTTTTGAAGTTTAAATTACAAACAAATTCCCCTAAAGTAAGAATTGTTTTTTTTATTAAAAAGTGATATAAAAATTAATTACACGTATTTTACTTATATTTGAATAATTATGAGTGTCACATTACTTTATAAATTCCAAACAATTGGCCAAGTGCTATACCAGTCGTTATTTGCCCAATTCACAGCCTATAGACGTGAGCTACAAGTCCTGCTCTTGAGGACATTATGTTCGAAGGAAGAGGCCGTGGAGGAACATTGCAACATTGAGACAGAGGGCTTATGACAGCATTTTTAGTCTACTAATTATTGCCTGAAGCAGCAGACAGTAATGGCTTTTAATTACTTGTTCTGACACTTATGGGCCACAGCTGAAGGTTTAAGCCCAACAGGAGGTTGTTTGTTATCAACATCAGTGTTAAGAGCTAAACATCCTAAGACTACTTGGCAAAGTCTCCACCATTACCTCACCCTCTGCCCCCACCAAAAGATAACAGACAAACTTGAGCAGTGTCTTTCTGCACAGTCATTTTGTACAGTACCATTCAGGCACAGGTATACTTTGTCCATCTCTTTTTTGTACACTGGATTCAAACAATGCTATACCCTCAACATATAAACACCCACCAGATTCTTTGAAAATCTACTGCTTTGATTGTAGAAGTGTTGCTGACAGCTACTCTGAGGTCCATGACTTAGTTGGAGTGACAGTGTTAAGAGCTGCAGGCCCAAAATAATCCCTGCCAATTTATAAAATGGAAAAAACAAATCTATAAAGCAAGAAGTAGGGCATGTTCATTGTCATAGCATAAAATAAAAAGGTACACCAGCTCTACTCATGAACAGATATAGCTCTAAAACATTAGCTGAGCATGTAAATTCTGATAGGCCAGCCAGTACTCCAATATTATATAGCAAGTGTTTATGTTATAAGTACATCAGTGCAATACATCATTTAAAAAACTTGGAAAATCCATTGTAAGGTATTTTCTTAATGCTATTCATATAATTACACTGGCCATAAATAGTAGCAGGAAAAGCATCTATTCTCCCAGTAGGGTTGAGTGACATCCATTATTTTTGCACTTCCACAATTTCTTGTTCAAATACGGCAATGGGAAATTTTCCAGGTAATTGCATTTTTGGGGACATTTCTCCTACTGTTAGTTGACTCACATTCCACTTTCAGCAGCACTGGTTCAATGAACATAGCTAAGTCATCATGCAAGGTAGGCTGCATGAAATTATCCCAAGGAGATATGGGTATATGAACCCAAATGTATAGCACTCTCCATGAAAGTAGTCCATGAATTCATACCATGTGGTGCAATTGTAGAGGAGGGCCAAATACTTGATTTGTTTGTTAATGAAGATTGATCTGTGTAAATTGGTAACATTAATGCATAGTTGTGACATGGGAAGGCTATACGATCACTCATTTTGTGTCAGATTCAGAACAAACTTACAATAAATTAGTGATGAGCTGGTTCTTGCATTTCTTTCTTACGTTCCACCATTCTTAAAATTGCTCTATGCCTGATCTAGAGTTAGGTGGGTGGGTTACTCCTGCAAAATTTGATGGATACCTAAGGCCTAATTACATTATGTCCTATGCCACTGTTACAAGGCAGTCAGGACATCCATCATGTTTGTGATGGAGTAAACCTCCACCAAACTCTAAACCAAACTCTAAACCAAGGCCTCTGTCCCTTAAGAAACTCACAATGCGGGCCACAACAGGATTGTGTGCACTGTTAAAAATCCATACTGAGTCGGGGATGTCCTCTCCTTATTAGTAATGATTTACATATCAAGAGCCTTCCATTTTCTTTGAAGGATAGCTGGAGATGGCACATTTACAATACAAATGGCTTGCTCAATAATTTGCTGTCTTTTCAACTCTTTTTAATGTAATATTTCTGGCCAATTATTGATAAGTAGCTGTGGGAAAAAAAGTGATCAATGGTGGCGGCGCCCTGCCATGAAAAGGTTAGCAGAAAGGCAGGAAAGGGCCCACATACCGGTCCCCAGGGTGGATTTTCCCATGAAGGATTGTGCATGAGGGCACATGTTGAGCACCCCTCTGCTTGCACTGTCGAGCTTGCACTGTGTGCCATGCACAACATGGTGCATGGTACACAGTGCACTGACACACAAGAGGTTGTGCGACGGCAGTGGCATGTGCTGTAAGCTCTCTATGAGGCACAGCATGCTGCCGCCGTAGCACGGCTGTTGTAAAACTGCCAGATCAGCAGTTGACTTTGCAGCGTACTCCTGACCGCAACAATGGCGGTCCGGCAGTCAGACTGCCAAACTTGTAATCAGGCCATTAATCTTTTGTAATTTTGCTAAATTTAAAAAGTTTACAAAGGTTGAGAAATGTTCTAATCTTTATAAAGCCTTTCTTACAGAAGGATGTTCTTGTAAAAAACTGAGACTTCTTCAAATAAACAACAGCTTTTTGTTATCACTTTCACTATAAAAGCTCTTAAAGATTTTTTTACTCACAATTTTAACTTTGCAGCCTTTACAATGGTTACTAATCTTCTAACATCTTGAAGATTTTTTAACATTAATGTCAATTCCAAACTAAACGATGTATTTTGAACATGATTGAGCAATAGTAGCGAGTCCCCCTTTTTAGACTGTGTATTGCGAATTTCCTATGTTGATCATCAAATTTCAATTCATATCACCTTAAAATAGAAAATGAGTGAATTAATGTCTTCACTGTATGTTCCTGTACCTAAGGTTGCAGGCTTCAGTTTCAGCACATCCGCAAAGCAGTTCAACCTATTTGAGGTTGATAAAAAGATAATTTAAAAATGTGAGTAGAAATAGGCATTTGTCTTTCTTCAATTGCTTTGAGATTTCCTAATGAATGAGCATGCTCACTCCAAATATGCCTCTTATATTTGCTATGGTTTATGGAAAGTGATTTATACTTCTCTGTGACATAACAGTTACACTCATTCATTAAATCTGTCACCATTCATTGGCAACAACAATATTTTATTATTTTAACAATCATTATTTTCTCTGCCACAGTGATCATTTTATAACAAATTATTCTGCAACAAAAGTATTTTACACTTCGTCATGCAAAATCACCCAAACTCAGACTCTGATCTTCGTCATAACCTTAATCCCAATTCTATTCATAACAGTACCTCTGTCACTCTTTATATTTACCTTACTATCATTGTGCCCCCGAAACAACTGTAACTCTTATTATAACTCTAAACCTTTCCATAACCCAGAACCACAAACATAACCATAAGTCATTACCATGACTCTTTAAATAACCTCATTTGGAATCCCAAACCTCACTCTAACACTTGCCCTAGTGTGATTCAAGAACAAACACTTTCCAATGCCCTTAGTGGGACAATATTAATTCATTGATGCGAATGGCAATATAATATTTGTTGCAATGACTTACCTAATCTTTTCTGTAAAACGACTTTGCTTTGTAGGGTGTTCTCTGTTCTGTTTTAATATAATCTCAGTTTTTCCTACACTGCTGTTTGCTATCAAGAAATCTGGCGTGTCTCTCCCAACTCATGCTAAAAATCTAGGTCAGATTTTCATATAAGTGATGCACATGCCTCTGAAAGAGGTTTTAAGCATGTATGGGCTGAACAATGTCACATTTCATTATGAAGTGCTTTTAAATCAGCACTCAGGTAACAGATATTGGAATTTGTAACAAAAAACTGTAGTTTTTTTAACTGAAAAAAATTATTCCCCTTGATTTATTGGTCAAAAGTAAATGGTTCAGTTTCACAACGGCCAGGACCAAGAAGAAACAATCAACATCTGCTTGTTACTTGGTTTTGGACAACTACTTATAATGATTGTGTAAGATTTCTAAATGGTATATGATGATTAATCCCCTCTATTGGGAATCCATGATTTGAATGTGAAAGCCCATATGGGCAATATACTTTGCCTAAGGCAAGGCAATTGGTTCACGTGAGCCATATCCATGTTTTCAGGAACTCTACATAGGCTAAATGTGTATAGAATTTGTCTTATTGGAAATAATTAACCTTGTTCTTGTCATTGGAAGAAAATCTGGCATGAATACAGCCCTTATCAGCCATTATTCAAACCCTGCAGTCAGTACATACAATTTTTGGGGAGATTAAATGATACCTTCTGCACATAATCCAAAGGGAATGAACGGAGGGGAGTCACTATAAATAGTTGAAATATTTAACTACAAAAATATCGCATCCACATTGTCAGCTACCGGGTTATGATTAATGTGAGTAGGTGTGGTGGTAAGAATACTAAACCTGTATGCTACTCTATTTACTTACCATGACTTCACAGTGGTGGTCAAAGGGATGGATCAATGTCAGATTCTCATGCTATAACAACCAAGGAGAGCAATAGTGCAGTGTGGTGTCCTGCAGCTACAATACTTTCCCTGTAGAAATCAGATCTTCATGGAAAGATATGTGTAGAAAGTATTCCTAGATATTTTATGACATCTACTTGGGGCAGCACTCAAGCATTGGAAGCTAAATGGCTTGGGCCAAGCTATTACAGAAGCATCAACTAATAGAACTTCTGATTTGGCTTTGTAGGTGATAATAATACAATTTAAATAAAGGTTTTATAATCAGCTTGTTTAGGGTGATGTTTTTAGCCAAGGCGATTGAGGATTTCCTTTTTATATTGGGAGATGTTATATAAGTAGGTTATGTGAGGCTGTTAATACATGAGGACTATTAAAGTGGATTGAGAGAGGTTTATTAATGTGAGTTGGGTGAAGATGATAGATGTAGGTTGAGGGCAATTGAAGTTGGTTAAAGTTTGTTATTGAGGGTTGGGTGAAGAATATTGATGTTGGTTGTATAAGGGTTATTAAAGAAGACTGGGTGTAAATTATGAACTGGATGGCAATGGTTGGGTTGTATGCATATCAACTATAGAGATATTGTGTTACAAGAATATTGTAGCACAACTATTGACTACTGTGGTAAGTATATACGGTTAAGTATACATGTACTATCCTTAACTCCACATTTACATACCTTGACAACATATGAGTAGTTAAGTGGACTAACTTTACATAAATACAAGACCAATATCTTGGATACCATCATTTATGTTAGGATTTGTTTGTAGCAGAAACTTTAATCCTTGACATTCATGAAAAAATAATTGATGTGGAGTTGGAAAAGAATAGTTATGTGGGCTGAATTTCTTCATTCATGTGCTTTGAGTGTGGTTATTGATGTTGGTTGGGTGAGGGGTGTGATGGGACATAGATGAGATATCAGCAAAGGACTAACATGATAGCCAGGTGATGGTTATTGATGTGGGGTGAGTGAAGGATACAAGAGGATGTTCAGTGAAGTTCACATATTGATGTTTTTTAAAAAATATTGGCAAGTGCTATTCCTATGTTCCAGCAATGTGCAAGTATATGTTACTCTGGAAAATACCTTAATGCATGTTGGGAGGCAAATGTCCTCTGAGTGGTAAAGGCTGTGTCCCTCTGCCATGAGTGCCCAACTGTGTGTCTCTGGTATCCTGACTTTTTGATTTTGGTCCTGGCATATGCCTCCTCCTGACCACATTTTTCCTTTGACCTATAGGGGTACTCCAAGCATGCCCTCAGTACTGTCCATATTGTGGGTTTAGTTTGTAGAGTGCTTGTGGGAGCATACTGTGTTTAGATAATAATGTTACCACTCATTTGTATCTGAGTTACTTGAGTGGAGCCTTGGCCCACTCATGTCAAGTTATGCTTCTACACACTTACCCATTCCTTAGCGTTAACATGCATGATAAGCATAGTGCTGTATAGCACATCATTGGTGTGTGTGAGTGAGCCAGAATAATAATTGCACAAGGTGGAGATAAGGACTGTGCTCCGAGGCAGTTGAGAGTATTGTCACTTTGCTGAAGCAGGGAGGGAGAAGCACTTCCTACCATGGTCAGAGGGTAGGAGACAGGATTCCATTAGTAATTTTAAAAACTGTTTAGGTTATAAGGTGCTGTTGAACACTTTCATTTGGTAGATAGTAATGATGAGAGATAGGACTGCAGACTCTGCTCTGAAAGCTGAAGACACCTTCGAATGATGCATGCACATTTATCTGTCTCTGATGACAGGCAGGTGCAGAAACCTTGCATCTCTTATTGCCTTATTTCTGGGTGCTTCAGGTTGGATACTATCCTGCTTTGACAGCTGTCACTCCATACAAATGCTGTATCTGGCAATCAGCCAGTTAATGTCACTTGAAAAGAGAACTACCCTAAAACAGTTCCACAGTTTAATACAGTGGATTCACATATTATGTGTGCCAGCTGTGTTGTTCTGGTTCCAAGTCCTCCATGGCCAAGCAAGGTAGTGGTCTGCAAAGTATTCAGCAGACAGCTAAGTAACCATAGATGGTGTCCCACTGACAGCCAGTTTCCCATAGTTGACTGGATAGCACCTGATCTCTGGGACTATTGTTGGAAGAGCTGTAAAACTGTACTGAAGTGCATAGAACCTTGGCCTGCTTTTTGGAAGAGGAAAGATGTCTGTCTTCCCTGCAGGAGGAGAGACTGTTCAGGAAGAAGCAATGTATAGCACCTCTTCGGTGGCTGTGGGACTCTGAGGAGCAGCTTGTTGAAGATTGATCCAGTAGTGGGATATCTACAATCTCTCCCCCCACTTTTCGAGCATTGCAATCACACAATCAGAGATTGCATCTGTCTTTGATATAGCTGTTAAGATAACAATCAAAAAATAAAAGAGGTGCATTCTAACAAGATTCTCCCCTCTACTCTACCGCTCTAAACCAATCAGCCTAAGTACTTAATTGAGAGTTTTAGCAGGGGTGTATTGATGGTGAAGATGAAAGAAGTGGATTCAAAAAGGGTGATTGGGAGGGTTACTGATATGAACTTGATGAGGTGTTTTTGGTCAAAGGCCTGGTTTGGGTACTTACTATTGTCTAAGCTTGGGTTATGACTGTTGGGAGAGTATTATTGTAACACCTCTATTTAGTGGCTTCATTAAAGCCATTCTGTCAGTTTGTTATCTATATGGAAGCACTGCATGTGTAATTTGTTTTAGATCAAATTTGCAAATATGCATTAATTTATGCATGGGAAACATTATCTAATATGGATAAACGCTCAAGAGGCAACATTAACTTACCCATGCAGGTGATCCTAACATAATACTTTACAATTCCACTTGATAATTGACCAGTTGAAAGCCTTGCTTGCAAAAGACTCTGCAGTTGTCACACCTAGAGGGGCAAATAAACTTTCATCCCAGTAACCTAGTTTTTTGTCTCCAAAATATAGAACATGGCATGTTTTTAGCTACAGTAATACGGCTTCCCTTTTGATACTCGTGTCTTTGTTGTCCATTTTGTCACCCTATTTGCATTATCTAATCTGGCCAGAGAGTAACACAATGTGTATTTGACCCAACATTTCAGTAAAAAGCTGCAAAGTGTAGTCTGTTTCTCTGATTAACTGTAACAGAGTATTCATTTTGTCTCAACAGCTGTCTATACAATGATACAGTTCCAGTTACACTTCTTGGAAGTTCAAGATCCCTTCAAAAAAAGTTTGAATTCAATGCATTTAGATTCTCTGGCAGTAACACCATATACTTGCACAGTTCCGTGAGTCTCTGCGACATGACCACCTCTACTTGTCTCCATGTAAGTAAAGTCCATGGGTTACTGTTCTAGCATGCCTTTGTGTTAAAACCATAAAATTAGCATGGAAATAGTAGACATATCGTTATAGTTCAGCGCCGGGACGCCTCGTTGCTGGGGCAGCTGTTCGCGCTCAATAAAACGTTATAACATAACATAACATAACATATAGAAAGAATGAAGATTTCCTTGTGAACACCTTGGCAAGGAGAGTTTAGATCATTGTGTAATCACTTTTTTCCTCAGAAATCTGACAATGATGCTGTCAAGTTCATTCCTGCTATATTATGAGTTCTCATTATTGTCTCATGTGACCCCATTGGATGGAAGATCTCCAACTCTGTACTAAATACCTTGATTATGCGTTCACATGATAAAGAGTTGGAAGGCTACTCCAGGATCATGTTCAACCTATGAAATGCCTCTATGTTTCTTCACTGAGTGGTGTGTAGAGGATTTCTTAGCTTTCCAAAAATTAAGTTGTACACATATTAAGTCCTTATTAGGCCTGGATGGAGTTTCTGGAGTTCTGCTACACAGAGCTCCGCAAAGTGACCAAAAAACTGCCATGCTACGCCGAGTTCCGCAAGCAGCAGAGTGTGTTTGGTTGTGCCATTCACATTGTTTTTCAGCACCGGGTGGTTGTCCCACACTGTAAAATCAGAGCACATGGCACCATGAGCAGTGCAAAAGGGCGCTGCTTCTTTTCTTGCCTCTCAAGTAGATTTTTTTTCAACGCTACCGAAAGGTTTCTCAACGCAAGCAGTTGCAAACATCCACAATTGCCCGCGTTGAAAAATCTGACCAGTCACGTTGAGAAATCTCTCTGGGAGGTGGATTTTCCCAGCTCGTGCTTACCAACTTGACAATGGGGAGGGCGAGCGAGGGAAAAACTGTGTTCTGTAATGCGGAGTGAACTTTTTAAGACCTTCACATGCTCCATTGAGTGCAGAAAATTCAGCAAACTTTACAAACGGAACTAATCTTTATCTAAGTAAATGCCCAGTGAATCAGCGAATGCTTCCCTGACACTAATGCTCTGATAATATTTCTCTGCAATCTGCCCCTAATGAGACAAGCTTAGCTACATACTAATATCTTCCCTTCAAAACATAGCTTGATTGCGAGGACTCAATCACTGTCAAAATATGATTTCTTCCGCCATAACTAACATAATAATATTGGACATGGATGCCTTGCTGTTAAAAAGTACACTTCAGTGGGTTGAATGAGGATCCAGACTTCAGTTGAAGTTTATAGTAGAAGTTTAATTCAGGATACAGGTAATACAGCTCAGCCATCCAACTGCCAGCAGGTTCATCCAGAGATCTGTTAACATTCTTTTCCCAACATTCCTCTCATCAGCCCATGAAGAGTCCACTCTAGAACCCCATTGCCATAACAATATGTCATGAATGACATCACTAATTTGTAGCATATTACAACACATCTCCCTCCTTTACATTTTACATCAATAAACAGTGAACAACCAACTATCACACAACATAATCCTTCAGATAAGCAGGACTGCGTGAAACTCTGCTAGGTCTAGATGTGGCATGAGGAACAGTTGTCTTCTTCAACAAATCTTGAGAAATATGTACATCATCATCTTTATTGCAAACAGTAACACGATTCAAATTCCAAACCCTATGATCAGCAGTTCTTATTGCATTATCAAAAACTTTTATCACCTTGATTGGTTTTGAAAATTTAGGACTAGCCACACAAAACCCAGGTTTTCTAATTCTCACCATGTCACCAACTGAGACTTTAGTTGTTTTGACAGCATGCCGTAAATCATAGTTTTCCTTACTCCTAAGACACTTCAAATCTTCTTTGTTCTTCCAAGAAGTGTCATCATTACTTACCACATAAGATGAAAGAAATTTGTTTACCCAAGGGGGTTCTAAGAATGTATCAGGATTCCTTCCCCTAAACAGAACAAAAGGAGATTTCCCTGTTGTAGTATGGGGAGAAAAACGATATACACAAACCCTTTTTGAAATTTCTTCTTTCCAATTTAGCCCATTCTGCTTTGCTAAAGAGATAGTATCCTTAAGAACCCTGTTAAATCTTTCCACAGTGCCATTAGACTCTGGATGATACAACGCACATTTTTTATGCACAATTCCACACCCACTGAGGAAATTTTCCATGTCACCTGAAACCAGTTGAACCCCATTGTCTGTCAGAATGGTTTCAGGAATACCCTCCTTTGCAATGAGCTTCTTTAAACAATCAATGACAGTGGTTGTGTTTATGTTCTTAACACAAAAAATCTCAGGCCATCTAGAAAACAAATCCATGACCACAACAACATAGGTATCTGAACCATCACCATGTACAGGTCCTAAAATATCCAAAGCTATGTCTTTCCATGGACCACTAGGACGAGATCTTTTCACCATAGGTTGAGTTCTGGTCTTTAGTCCTTTCTCACTGAGAGTACATTGAACACACTCTCTAACTAAATGTTCAACTTGATTATCCATTCCTGGCCACCAATAACTAGAACGAACCCTTTCTTTCGTTTTGGATATACCCAAATGAGCCTCATGGGCTATATTTAAAAGTTCCTTTCTTAGAGATACAGGTGGTACCAATCTATGACCCCTCAACAATAAACCATCACAACAGGAAAGTTGATCCTTCACTAACCAAAAATCTTTAACTAAAGAACCACCCTGTTCCTTATGATGCCATCCATTACAAATGAGACTCAAAACCTCTTGAATAGATGCATAAGCTTTGCACGCATCCAACCACTTTTTGTGAGAAATTACTTCATAATCTACCACACACACAAAATCATGAGAACTACTAAAATCAACATCCTTCTGAGAGTCCAATAAATCTGATTCAACCATCGGTACCAATCTAGAAAGCGTGTCCGCCACAAAATTTTCACTACCAGGAACATACTTGACAACAAAGTCAAAACCTTGCAAACCAACAATCCATTTCGATATTCGCGGCGAAATTGAGTCAATGCCTTTGTTAGATAACACTTCACACAGAGGTTTATGGTCAGTTTTTACCACAAAAGATGTGCCCCACAAAAACTTTTTGAACTTTTTGACAGCCCAATAAACTGCCAACGCCTCACGCTCAATAACTGAATACCTGGTCTCAGCCCCCTTCAGACTTCTTGAAATAAACATGATGGTGTTCTCTGGAGCCACACCCCCTTGATACAAAACCGCACCAAGGCCTTTTAAACTTGCATCTGTTGAAATAATAGATGTTTTGGTTGGATCAAAATTTCGAAGATTAGGAGCATCTTGTAACCTTCGTTTTAGTTCACAAAATTCAGTCTCACAAGCTTCATTCCAATAGAAACTTACACCCTTTTTGAGAAGATTCCTCATGTTATAAGTGACATCAGCAAAATTCTTTATGAATTTGTTATAATATTCGGCCATGCCGAGAAATCGCATTAATTCCTCCTTAGAAGTTGGGGCCATAAGATTTTTAATAGTGTTTACTAGATCAGCTTTTGGGACTACACCATCAGCACTTATGGTATGTCCCAAATAATCAATCTTCTCACAACCAAATTTGCATTTTTCTCGCTTAATGGTCAAGTTGTGGGCAGTAAGTCTACTTAATACTTGTCTCACTCTCTTCCCATGCTCATTCACGTCAGCCCCATACACCAAAATATCATCCTGATATACACAAATACCATGTATGTTGGCCAAAACTTTCTCCATGACACGTTGGAAAACCGAAGCGGCAGAAACCAGCCCAAATGGAAGCCTTATGAACCTGAACGTCCCAAAAGGTGTAATAAACGCCGTCAAATCCTTAGAAGATTCATCAAGAAGTATTTGATGATATGCTGACGTCAGGTCAATCGTACTAAAAATTCTAGCCCCTGCCACCATGCTCAACAGCTCTGATATGTTTGGGAGAGGATATTTATCGACCAGCACACACTTATTCAGCTGTCTCAGGTCCACACACAATCTCAGAGACCCATCAGGTTTTCTAGCAGCCACTACCGGAGCCAACCAAGAAGTTCCCTCCACCTCTTCAATAATACCCTGAGACTTAAGTTTGTCAATCTCTTTTAACATATCATCTTTGACTGTAAATGGAACATTTCTCACCTTGCTAGACACAGGAATGGATCCTGGAATCAATTTTATCTTATGGCAGTAACCTTTAAGACACCCCAACTTTTCACCCAACACTTGGGGAAATTCAACCATAAGTTGAGAATCTAAAGAAGTATCGTTGACAATGGTCTCAATGGTATCCCTCTCTTTAACAATAATCGGTGGAGTGCTATTGGGATCCAACATGACACCTAGATCTTTTTGGTGCCACCAGCTAATAATACTGTCCCCTTTTTTTGAAACATAAATCTTCCCAGAGGTGAAACGATCCTTATATTCAATTAGTCCCACAAAGTACCCTCTCAGCTCAATGGGATCACCACCATAGACGGTTGGACGAATGTCAGGTTTCAATAGCTTTATCTTAGTGCTCAAATTATCGCTAAAGAATTTACCAGAGACAATAGTAATCTTCGCTCCTGAGTCAAACAATACTTTGGTACCATGACCTTCCACAGAAATAACATCTAGAGGACCATCATTTCCGACTTGTACTATAATTTGTCCGCATTCAAAATCATGTAATTCTTTATCATTACTTTGAGATACCTCATTTATAACTCCTTTTGATGCTTTAATCCTACAAGAATTTACACTATGACCTTTCTTTTTACAATAGGAGCACACAATATTCAGAGCAGGACAAGATTTATCATTTGCCCAATGAGTGGTGCTGTTGCATCTGTAACACTTACCACTCTTTTTAAATTGGGCTTGAGACTTGACATGAGGCTTAACATTTAAATTGTCTTTAGTTTGAGATTTCTTTACAGAATCAAACGTTTTCCTAGATACATCATTGTCAATTACTGTGACATCAGAACTACCTTTGTCAATATCTTTCTTTATCACTTTCACACACTCTAATGAGTGTTCTATTCTTTTGGCTATAATTAATACCTCATCAAGAGAGGGTTCATCCTTAAGCCAAAGCTCATCTCTCACTTTTTCAGAAATACACCCAAGCATGAATTGATCCCTTATCCTTTCCTCAATTAAAATATCAAACTTACAAGTGGAGGCTAGACGTCTGAGATCAGTCACATAATTTTCAATGCTTTCACCCTCTTTTTGCATGCGTTTACCAAAATGATAGCGTTCCAAAATTGTACTAACTTTAGGCAAATAATGTGCATCAAGTTTATATATGCACTGTTCAAATTCATTTAGACCTGAAGCAGCACTACTTGGAACATCGGGAAGATGATCAAAGACATCTTGACCCTCAGATCCAAGACAGTGCATTAGTAGAGCTGTTTTTCTCTCCACACTAAGAGAGGTGCCGCATACACGAGCATAACGCTCAAAAACTTTCTTCCATTTTGACCATTTAATGGGCGGATCCCCTGAAGACTGCAAAAAAAACGGTGCAGCCGTGACATTTTGCATGACTCAAAGGATAAGAACAATAAGTATACTAGGTTGTAAAAAAATGACTATGCTTAATGAGAATCTGAATATAAATGAAACACACAGAGCCTAAAACTCTTAACAATGCATAACAATACTGCAGTCTTGATAATTGTTAATAAAGGCTGAGGAATCAACACAGTTGTCAGTAAAAACACATCTTCTTTACTATTGAAAAGCTGTGTGTGTCAGCGCTGCTTAGAGAAAACAAACACAGTCTTGACACACTGAAAGATTACTTGGTTGTCAAAAAAACTGTGTGCATCAGCGTTGTTCAACATTCCTAAAAAAAAATCGCTTTAGTTATTATCTGACAGCGCTGTTCAGTCTTACAATACAACTGGCATTAAGAAAATATCCAAGCTGTGTGTGTCAGCGCCGCCTGAACCAAAAAGAAGTATATTTGACACACAAAGTAATCACAATGTCGAAGAAGAGCTGTGTGTGTCAGCGCTGTATGTTCGAAGTACAAATGGACTCAACACACAAACTGATCACTTTACCGATGGACAGCTGTGTGTCCGTAGAAGACTCTTCTCACTCTTCACTTTTCGTGTGAGCGGCGCTTTATACGGGTTACCAGGCCACAGAGGACGCCGCGTTCTAGATAGGGAGGTTAACCACAGACATCATCACGGCTTCACGGTCGGCAAGAAGAGACACCGCGTTACTTCAGCCACTAACAATGGGAATATCCGGGAGGAAGAGTGACGAATGCGTGGTGCTCTTAAGGGTTGCCAGGCAACAGGGGACGCCGCGTTCCAGATAGGGAGGTTAAGCAACAGACGTCATCACGGCTTCACGGTTGGCAGAGCAACAAGAGACACTGCGTTGCGTCAGCCGCTTACAATGGGAACATCCAGGAGGAAGAATGACGAACCCAGAACACACGCGCCCGTCACTCGATGAAAACAGTTCGAGCAAATGACCGGTGGATCCAATTCAAATCATCACATGGTAGATGGAAGTTTTATCATTATTATTTCCAATTAGATCGCATTCCCCCAAAGTTAACGAAAGCGCAAAGAGCTAGCCAGCTGTCCCACACAACCAGCGCGTCTCAGAAAGAATTTTCGTTGCTTTGTTAAACAACAAAATATTTATATATCGTAACGCTGTAACGCTGTGAGGATGATAAGTATCAGCCAAAACAGAGCAGGTTGAAGAATGAGTAAAGATGAAGTAGTCCCTGATGAATAAGCGCCTTGCAAAAAATAACAGTCTTACTTGAAAGATGAATTTTGATCCATATCATGAGGGTGAATCTCCTTTTCCAATCGTTATAAGTCACTGCTGTTGTCTGGTGTTGAGCTGCTTTCCCAGTCGTCGCCAGTGTTAAAAAGTACACTTCAGTGGGTTGAATGAGGATCCAGACTTCAGTTGAAGTTTATAGTAGAAGTTTAATTCAGGATACAGGTAATACAGCTCAGCCATCCAACTGCCAGCAGGTTCATCCAGAGATCTGTTAACATTCTTTTCCCAACATTCCTCTCATCAGCCCATGAAGAGTCCACTCTAGAACCCCATTGCCATAACAATATGTCATGAATGACATCACTAATTTGTAGCATATTACAACACTTGCCATTCCTAAACACCGCGAACATCAACCATATTAAAAATGTCAATCGTAACATCCGCATCGACATCGGGTCTTCTCTATTGCCCTTAAATAAATGTGGAACAATATCAAGATATACCAAAAGCCATCATCCAAATATACATGACCTCGGTAAATTGCACAAATTAAATCTCTTCAATGTCATTGAATCCTGGTTTGCTTCTCAGTTCCAGTCGATTCTTGATTCCCTAGTACTCCAGGCAGAAATGAGGGAAAACAGGTAGGCTATCCACTCAAAGTTAAGGATTGTTTTTCTTTTTAGAGACAAAAATGATCACACGTTGCTGTCATCTTCTTTTTCATCATTCAAATGTTTTGAGATTGTCAAAATCCTCTCTATTACCTCTGTCTGAATGACAGGTTATATTAGAAAAATATTTTCTACTTTGACTTTAACATTGACTGGGGTCATGTAAACTCTAAAACATTCACATCCTTTGAGTCTTTCTTACAGATTCAAATATTTCTTCAAAGCAGTTTGCTATTGATGCATAATTAGAAGTGAATACTGGAACTCACTGTTGCAAACCATGCCTCACATTTATCACATACCTACCACATTGAGATTAAAACGTCAGACCATTTGCCTATATCCTTCCAATTTATCATCTCATAATCTTAATGCACTTACAAAACTCCACCTTCGTAACTGTGAAAAAAGTTTTGAATAATCTGACTACCCTTGCATGGCAGAGTACATTGCTGAAAAACAGTGTCTCTGCTTATTCATGGACACTGCTAAATCTATTATCTCTACATACAACACAAATGTAACCTTTTATGTTGACAATCTTGCTACACTCAAGTTGCTACAACAGAGCCTAAAATCTAAAAAGATGTGATTTTCAGATGTCCAGAATGTAAAATGAAGAGAAGTTCTCAAACAAGCATTATACCAGGTCTCCACTTCTCCTTATTAAGACAATAGTGCTATAAGTGCAGGGAAGGCCGTTCTTCTTCAAGACTAAATGTGACTGTTCTACAACCCAGCAAGAACTTTTTCCAGTTCATCCACTTCAATATCTCTCCAGTATCACAACTTCTAAACGTCCTACACCTAACAGATGCAACAAATTCCAGACTTACTTTAGTGGCAAGAGCCACACTATCAGAAATTACCCTCTCACAGACCAAGCACACGTTTTCCCTTCTCTTAAAACCACTAGCCCTTGGAGTCAA
Source organism: Triturus cristatus (assembly GCF_964204655.1). Lineage (NCBI taxonomy): Eukaryota > Metazoa > Chordata > Amphibia > Caudata > Salamandridae > Triturus > Triturus cristatus. The sequence continues at coordinate 314,438,291 of NC_140584.1, read as the reverse complement.
TTTGTGTTCATGAGTTCATAGAAGCGTGCTTGAATCATTAGGACTCTCACATCAACTTGCTTTCTCTTGGATCCATTGGATCTAAGATAAGCACTCGCCTTTTACCACTCCTTGGCATAGGTTTATTAATGTGCACCTTCCTGATTTTCTGAAATGTGGTCAAAACCCCTCCATTTTCAAGACGCCAAGTTTTGTCTCTGACCAGCTGACCAAACATTACATTCAAGAAGAGCTAACCATGAGACAACAAAACCTGTGAGAGTAGTCAGGGACAGATAGGAGTAAAGTGACATTGTCATAATCGTCTTCAAGCCGACACATGTGCAATACCCCTTTCCAAACTTTTCATGAAAAGCATTTGATCTGTAAATTACACAATTTACATTCATTGTGTGAAATTCATCATATTTTCTTATCCTGAAAATCAGCCTTTTGTGACCAACTTTACATAACCGTGCTCTTGAAGGTCACCCGACTTAGGGAACATGGTTCCATGCTGTGGTCACTGTGAAGTCATTCCAGACCTACGGGTTTTCTGGCACTATTTTATGATAATCTAGGAGATGATACCTGCTCACAATTGACCGATAAGACAGTAACAATGGAGAAGTTCAACATAAGATGATAAGTGAAATCTAGAAACTGCTTGCTGCTGTGAGGGGACTATGTGTCCCAGAACTCCATTGACACAAGGAGGAGCCAGGGGGATATCCGCGCCTCGTGCTCCTAAGCGCTTTTTGCCACACAGGGGACGCCCATGGGCAAAGTCTGGACCAAGGGCAGGCCCATCCGCGCCCGCCAGAGCCCAGAGAAGGATGCTCCCACCCTTGGTTCTATGCCATAACCAAGCAGGGGGTTGAGACCCATTTGCACCCAAGGATTTGTCCAGAATTTGTTTTGACCAGACCCCCATCAACTGGAACAAGTTAAGCCCATAGGGCGTTATCACTGTGGACCTTGCATTTCGCAGGGAAAAGGGGGTTAAAGAGGTCTGCAGCTCCCCCTTTCCCCACATCTGGAACTTAAGTATGTTCTGACTCTTTCCTCTTTGCTTGCTGCACCAACCCTTAACTCTAGAGGGGAGGACCCAAATAAATTGCGACATATCTTATCTCATAAGCCCCTACTGTGTTGCTACGTTGCTACGCTGCTCTGCCAGTCTGAAGATACATCCTCACCTAGTCAGGCCTTACTGGGAAATGCAAGACTGCTGCAACAATTCACGCAGGCCCAGTAACATCAACTATGGACTGCTTCCTGCAGAGAGCAGTGGGGGTCCTTGACAAGGAAATTGAGCCGACGGCTCGGTGGCTCTCTCGCTCTCCAGTAAATCATCTGTGCCCTCGCTCTCTTACCCGGGCAAGTGGCCAGGCCCCTTTGTAAGTACCCTGGAAATCTAAGAATTGGCAGAACCTCCTCCACCTCCCTCTGGTCAATACACAGGCCAATGCAGGAATATCAAAACTCAAGATGCAGGAGTGGGTATGACAAGGCACATCTAGCTCCTGTATTTATGCCTGGTCATGGGTCGCTGGCTACTAACCCAGCAGTGGCAGTGACTCGATCGGATGCCCAGGAGGGGAGCTCAGCAGGGGGTCTGGAGCCGGGGCTAAAGATAACTGCACCACAATGGGGGCCAAGGCAAAATGACTTAAGGCAGATTCTTTAACCTCAACTTATCCAAGAGTAGTATCCCTCTCGAAAGACGAGCTGGCAGCTATGCTGGAAGCTTGTGTGGGTTCCCTCCTGGATGGACTGGACTCTAAATTGGAACCTATTAAGCAACGTCTTGCCACAATCAAGAGGGAACTCTCTTATTGGTTCCAACATAACAAAATAACTAGTACTATAACCAGTACTGACCAAATGGTCCCACGTGGTCCAGGGCCAATCCGCTCTGCAAACTGCATCGGGGTAGGTCTGTACAGTTCGTACTTCTCCACACAGGACCATCAATCCCCCTATTGTCTCCAACTCCTGGCCCAATTCGCTTCCACCTCTAAAGGAAGGTTCACAGGTGGAGTCTACAAGGATAAAGGAAATCTGAGGCAGTAATATGATCATAAGGAAAAAGCCAGGTGGATGAGAGGCTTCCACCTTGGAATTTGGGGAGCTTGGTACTCAGTGTGTGGGCTTAAACACAACCAATTTCCCTCCAGAAGCAACACCATACATTGTAGTCTTGGGTAATGTACCAGTGTTGAAGCCAGGCTCCACCAAAGACTTTTGCCAGTTAAAATATAAAGTTTTGTATTGGCTACATAAACAACACAATCCTGGGATACAGAGTGGAGAGGCATATCATCATGGTCCGGAGGGTGGCCTGGATTGGAGGTTCTAAAAAGAGCAGCGATGGGGACTGTGTGATTATCAACTTTAACCAGCCTCATTTGGTAGAGAGAATCCTTCACGCGGCCATCTCTCGCACTATCATTGGCCCCGTCACTTCCATCACGGCCCTTCCCTTGTGCTATTTGTATAGACCCCTGTCCCTGGCACCAACACAAAATTCATGGTACACGAGGAGACCCTCCTGCACGGCATTTTACGAGTGGCATCAGACCCCGTCACCAGTCCTAGTTTCCAATGCATTTGCTCCCCTGGGGCTCCTTGTTAACTGTGATTGACTGGGAGGGCCTTCGACTACGATCCCTATGGTTCTTTTGTTACAATCGGACTTCATGCAGCAGGCGGACCAAGGCAACCCTGGGCTTTACTCTAGGGACATAAATCATCTCTCTCTCACCTCTTGAAATATAGCCAGCCTGGCAAGCAAGTTTCCAGTTTCAGAGTGGCGTAGTTTCGTTCAGACGTTTGACATTATTTGTTTGCAGCAGAACTGGGCTACTGACAACTCTTTTTTGTTGGAAGGGTATAAATCATTCTTTGTGCCTGCAAGCCCGTCGAGAACTGGCCGAGCCAAGGGAGGACTGGTGGTCTATGTTTCGCTTAGGTTAGAAGGCAGCATTGTTGAGTTGAATACAGATAATCACTGCCTGCAGGCCTTGCTTTTTTCTGAGGGTCCAGTAGATTGTTGCTTTTGAATTTCTGTAATGCTTTCTCAGGTATGCAACATAGCACGTCCGTGTATATCACTGAATAGTTTTAATGCCTCTACATGTCATACCCTTAATATTTTTCTGGTAGATGACTTCAATGTTCATCTCTGTGGGCACCCAAGGACGCAGGCCATAGGGGGTTCTTCTTGTCATCGCATTTTGAATATCATCGGCAGGATGACAACTTAAATACCCTAGTATGTGACTTTGACCTCCAATCAGCGATGGGCAAACTGGACCCTGCCCAGAGTGACATCACTCACACTTTTAAAGGGCATGGCAGCAACTCTTTTATTGATTTTATTCTTATCTCCACCCCTCTTTTTTATTTAATAGCAGACTTTTCTATTAAAGCAAATCTTCATAGTGACCACAACCCCCTATGTCTTAAAGCCACATGGCTTACACTGGGTCTGAAGAAGGTGAGTGGGGGAGGTGGTGCCCTACAGCCCACAGACGGGGATAGAAGGCTTAAATGAGTACAGATTATCCCTGGTCTTTTTCATAAGACCTTTTTAGCCAGATGCCAGGAAGAGATTGAGGTTTTTCTGGCTGTACAACGGCAGCTGGACGTGACAGTTGTTAAAGCTTTCTAATCCATTTCTCCTTCTATTTCTGACCTAATGACAATCCCATCCTCCAAAAGCCATTGATATAGGGCTCCAAGATAGTTTGACACAGCATGGCCACGTGCGGCCAGGCGGCTAAAGGAAGCACTGCATGCCGACCCCAGAGATAGAGGTCTAGTTAGAACTCGTAGAATAAAGTATAAAGTAGCCCTTAAAAGACATAGAGAAGCTTTGAAGGAGGAGGCCTGGGGGAAGCTGATGGAACCCAGCACAATCAGGAGCAGCACTAAGTTCTGGGGTATCTTCAATAGCTCAATCTTGGTAGCAGAGACAGCAAATGCTCTTGATGCGCACATTACGGAGGATGACTGGGTCAGCCTCTTTGAGGGTATGTTCGGGGGCAGTTCGAACCAGAGCTTACACGGCAGGGATGATACTGAATAGCCTGCACTGAAAGTTTTGGAGGGAGAAGTAAGGTGGGGAATAGCTGGCAGGACATATAACAAGGCCACTGGACCGGATGGAATTCCGCCCTACCTCTATATGTGCAGTATGGAGTTCTGGGCACCGGTGCTTAGCTCTGTCATCAACGCGGCTGTTAGGTCTGGCTCCCTGGTCTCATCTGCCATCTCCACCATTGTCCCCGTTTTTAAAAAGGGGAATGGAGAGAGCACACATTGCTACAGGCCCATTTGCCTGTTGGACTCTGTGGTCAAAGTGGTCGGATGAATCTTGCTAGATAGGTTATCCAACTGGACTATAGAGAACAACATCTTGTCAGATGCCCAATATTGGTTCTTCTCCAGCCGCTTAACAAGAGCAATGCATGGACCGTTTCCTGATAATGAACAAGTATATAGTTGCTCGCCCCTGTACCATCTTTCTGGCCTTCATGGATCTCTCTTCTGCATTTGATTGCGTGAATAGCTGCAGCTTGTGGCAGACCCTGCTTTCCATGGGGGTGGACAAGGATATAGTCCTCTTCCTACAAGACCTCCATCCAGAAACAAGGGCAGCCATGCGATACTCAGGTGACTTGAAGGTCTCACGCTTGTTCCCTATCAGGAGAGGGGTCCGGCATCTTGGCTCCCTTTATATTAGATGTATATGTTAATGACCTGGAGAGGACTTTCCTGGAGTCCAATACAAAAATGGGGTAACCCAATCGCGGTCGTGGACCTGGGTTCAATGTGGTACAAAAAACAATGGTCCTAGACCTATTCTTTTAAAGGATATGAATCAAACTTACAATAGTTATTTGGAAACAGCTTCTTGAGCGTGCACAATGTTAGCTCACAGTAGTCAATACATCTAATAAGCTTAAAGTGCAACAACCAAATTTTGTCCAAGATAACAAGGATTTATTCCTTCATAATTAAAGCAACAGTATATTATTTACTGCAAGGGACAGGAAGAGGTAGTGTGGGAAGGAGGTTGCTCCAATGGAACGTGCAGAAAACGAGAGTGCTCTAGTGTTTATGGGGTGAAAAAGGATTTCAGACGTTGTGAAATAGAAACATTTTTACAATTGCTATTGTGTTGGACTGATACACAAATCTCAGGGGTTACAAACGCTCCTAAACTCTTCTGTCCAGCTCATGGGGGAGCAGGACTTCAAGGTCAATAATTGTAAGTCCTTTATCATGGAAATAGTAGGCCATATACCTTTAAAGTAGGGTCCACCCAAATCCCAGGGTTGAATGTCTTCCCAGACCTGGGGTTTTGATAGATGATAAAATGAAATGGGGGCCTCAACTCACCCGTAAGAAAAATTATCTCACCAGAGAGTCTGTAGCCATATTCAACTTTGCTTCTAGATCAGGAAAAAGGCCAGTGGGAGCCATACTAAAGCATTACTGCGCTAAGTGTCTTTCCAAGGCACTATATGGCAGTGAAATTTGGGGGTACACTAACTAACACTGATGACCTTCAAAGCGCGGAAAATTAGTTCTTGAGACGGCTTTTATCCATTCCTCAGGGTATCCCCTCTTTCACTGTACATGGGGAGCTTGGTATGACATATATACCTGACCTGTAAGCATATCACCCTGTGTCTCTTTGGCTACAAATCTGGGCCGGTAAGGGGACTATGTTAATGTTAAATAAAATCATTTTAAACGACTGCTTGACTCTTGATCATGTCTCACATGTGCGTGGCTCAAGTACATCGAAGAGAGCTTAGTGAGCGTGGGAAGAGGAGATCTCTTTACCAACACGGACCGGACAATCAAGAGAGATTTGAACCTTATAAAGGTAGACTTTTATGCGCAGCAGTCCATGGCAAGGATAGAAAAGGAGCTCATTAAGCCCAGTGCACATCGCTTTGTCATGATAAAAAACACCCAGATGGCAGAGCTGTACATACTGGCGTTTATAAACTCATACAATAGATACAATAGATTTCTATTGACAAGGTTTCAGTTTGACCTTTTTCACCTACTCCTTTCCCATCCCAGGGGTCAGAGTAAGGGCCAAGGTTTGCCATCCTGTGGCTGCAATGGTCAATCTCCACAGGACATGATTAATTTCATGATGGTTTGCAGTTTTTATGACACTCCTAGAAAAGTCTTTCTTAATTTCGATTCTGAAAAAGGCTAATTTCAGGCAAGTGCGCCCAGCTTTTAGTTTTTACAAATGCTGACAGGTAACAGTGTCTTTTACGTACTCAACTTTTTAAAATCTGCGATCAGGCTCAGGTCTAGTTGTGATTAACCAGCCTGCTTCATCATTTTTACAGTTGGGGGCCGTGCCCCCCTGTTAATTCCTGCACCATGTGACAGGCACCATAAGGTGCCTGTCACACGGTGGAAGGACTTACACAAATTCCCTTTTCTGTATGGAAGCTTGTGCTGCGGGCAGTTTCCGCCAACCGCACAAGGTTGCATAGAGAAATGGGAGTTTGCAACCGCATCATGGGGCCTATTATGATGTTGTGCCGAAAACCTCTGACCGATAGTTGAATTCTCCTAGAACGTGTTGGAACCCATCCGCCTGACTCAGTCGGATGGCAAACCTCTGTATCAGTTACGATGCTTGCGGTCTGAGGGGGAACTGTTGGGTCATTCCGAAATGGTTCCGACTGGCTCTTGGAGAATCTGTGCTGGTCGGAGCTGAATCGCACAGCTCTATGTACAGCGTTTCTGACCGACCGATTGCGATATCGTATTCTGAGACTGTCTTGTCGGTTGGAACACGGACTCCCATAGAAGTCAATGGGAGTCCGACCGAACGGTGTTCAGAAGCATGGTAATTTGTCATGCGAAACTGCCGATCGCGAGTCAGTCGGAAACAAATTTGACAAGGAGTCGGGCGGAAGGTTTCCGCACAACATTGTAATCGGCCCCTAAGTGCGGTCGCATCGAAATACTGTGTTCATAACTGCCAACCTACGGTCGGTCGATTCCCGCACCAAAAAGGTGTGGGTTGGAGGCAACTCTGACCGACATCGTAATATTTTATTTTATTTTAAGAGTTTTCTATAGCGCTAGCCAGACCCGAGGTATCGGAGCGCTTTACAACAGTCGGCCTGCGAGAGATATACAATCTAGACATAAGTAAACATATTAGCTCAAGGCGCTTTGAAAGTCTCAGTGCATTGTACCACATTGATGCAAGGAGGTCAGGTAGTATTCAAGTAGTGTGTCTGTTGACTTGCACCGAGCCTCCTTTTGGGAGGGGCGATAAGGGCACATCCTCTCGTGGAGGGGAGGAGGAGAAAGACTTAATCTCCGAATAGCAGAGAGCAGCAGTGTTCTGGCTTGCGAGCTTCGACGGCAGCTACCAGTTCGGGAGGGAACGATTGAGGAAGAGGTCTTTGAGCTGTCTCGTGAATTTTACATAGGAGGTGGTAGTCCTGACATGGACTGGAATGGAGTTACAGATTTTTGGTGCATTTCCAGCAAAGGATCGGGCTGCGGTATTTTGTCTGCGTGTTTTCATAGGGATGAGGAGTAGAGTGTTGGTGCTCCTGAGGTTCGTTGCCTGGCTGGCTTTGTGGAGTTTGGAGGCCAGGTATTCTGGCTTTCCTGTGTGCAGGGCTTTGTGTGTAAGGCAGGCAGTTCTGAAGCTTGCTCGCATTTCGACTGTGAGCCATTTTAGTTCTCTGAGTGCGGGTGAGATGTGATCATATTTCTTAACTCCGGTGACCATTCTAGCTGCTGCGTTGAGGGTTGTTCTAAGGGGAGCTAGGTGTGATTTTGCTGTACCTGTGAGGATTGCATTCCCGTAATCAAGTCTGGACAGCCCCAGCGATTGAGTTGCTTGTTTGAGGTCCTTGGGCGGGATGAAGGGTTTTATTTTGTTGAGTAGTTTCATGTTGAGGAAGGCGCTTTTTGCGGAGTTCTTGATGGGCTTTGTCATGTTGAGTTTTGGGTCTAGGGTGATTCCTAGCCATTTAACAGAGTCAGCCAGGATGAGATTGCCGTTGAGAGCATCAATAGCTTTTAGCCAGTCTATGATTTGGGGGTTCTCTGTTAAAAATGAGTAGGATTTATGTTTTGTTTTGGTTGAGTTTTAGATGATTTATTGTTAGCCAGTGTTGGACTTCTATCAGAGTGTTGTTGAGTCTCTGAATGTCATCAATGGAGGAGGTTTCGAGGTAGATCTGGGTGTCGTCTTCATAGAGGTGGAAGGGGATGTTGGCTTTTTTGAGTATGTTGGAGAGTTGCAGGGAAAGTACTGATCCTTGGGGGACACCCCTGCTGATGGGGTGTAAGTCAGACGTGCAGTTTTTGATTTTTAAATAGGAGCCCAAGTGCTATATCAGATAAAAGAGATTTATATGGGTAATTCAGAACATCAGTGTTTTCATTGTAAGGAGAAATCAAACACAACTAGGAAAGCCTTTCTTGAGTGCTGTGTAGGCTAGAGAAATGGAAATGGCAAAATAGCAAAAATTCATATATGCACTGGTTTTACATACTTTACTGGCTAGATGTGAATTTAAGCGTAGTGACAGCCATTGTGTAATATTTTAAATTGTGCTTGTTTTGTCAAAGATTTTAATCTCTGTGTTTAGATTATTGGGACAGTTCAGCCACCATTTACCACCTCCCGTGGCAAGTGGCAAATTAGAATGAGGGACCGGGAGTGCCAGGAGACAGGCTGGGCTATCGGCTGACAACAAGGAGCAATTCATGCCCCCCATGCTGCAGGAGGGAAGCACATGAGAGACGGTCTTTGCTTACACCCACAGCCCTTACTTGATACACATGTTATTTTATTTGCTGGCTTTATTGGCCAGTTATAACGGGCCATTTACAGAACAAAACAGGTCAATTGTGATCAGGAGAAACAGTATCCCAGCCGGAGATAATTTCAACAGTATACCAGCTGAAGATAATTCCAATGTCCCTTTAGGACAGTGCAACTAGTGCCGCCGCACTTGTTGCTGAGCTCGGGAGGAGGGGTAGTCAGGGCGAGTTGAGAAATAACCTGGGTTTAAAAATCATCTGCTGCAGTTTTTTTTGTGTGCCCAGCAGTTTTAAGGTTTCAATAAAAATGTCAAGATAACTTTGGTGATTAATGTTTCTGCTCGAGACAGATCAACATTTTCTGTAATGGCAGTTCCACTCGTGGCAAGCATTGACAAAGCCAATAGGTCTTGTCTATGCAAGGTAGCCATGTTGCAAATGGCTGAAAGTAAAGAAAAGAAGCTTTATGACAAAGCCAGCATTGATTGCTTTAGAAAGTTTTTTAATTTCTTTTTTTACTTGCAGCGATGCTGTACTGAAGCCAGTGCTCCTGAATAATCTATACTATGTGACCCTGTAGATCTACGGTCTGGGGGCCGCAAGCACACTCCTGACATTTGCATGCATCCCTCAGTTCAAAACTGGCAAACATTTATTTGCAATTAATCAATGTAAAAGAAAGCCTGTAACTAGGGTGTCCGTCACAGTTAACTTTTGGGCGACCTTCATTTTTGAATACATTCTGCAACAAAGGTGTTAAATATGAAAAAGTCTCTTCAACATTTTCAAAAATGTATTTTATTCACATGCAGAACTGTTTCATCTTAGTAGTACTATTAGTACATCAGAATAAATCAGTGAAAGTATTGTTCCTTTTAAAGGATAGTTTTCAAACATGAATTTTGAAACGTTCATTCTTCCAGTCACCCGGAAAATGCAAATAGTGATCTTAGAGGCAAGTCAGTTATGTGCACCCTTTGGATGACCTGGGTTGTTATTCTACATGGACAACATTTGAGTAAAATCAAGTGTTGAAGAAGTTTTTGTACAGATCACAGCCTGAAGGTATGTATTTCAAGATCGTATTATATTTAATAATAAAGAACAAGCATTAACAAGGTCAGTAGGTTTCGTCTATGAGAAATCTATTGTCTTTGTCAATGTTTTTGTACACATTGCAGATGACTATAATATTGATGGGAAATCACGGAAAGAATTGCCGACCTGGTGAACTGGGTTCGGATCTTGGAATCGACTCAACACCCTGTGATCCTGGCCAAATGATGTAAACTTCCCAGTGCTGTGAAAAAAGCATTGTTGTGCAATATAGCTGGTGCTCGTTTAAAGCGCTGAACTACTTTATAGAACTTTTAAATGCTTTTTATAAAAGCTGCCCTTACTGTGAAAAAATCCATAAACTTTTAAGGTATGCCAGTGTCCTGGGTGAGGACAAGAGGAAGTCTGCAAATGAGGAAGCCTGTGAGGGGATAGAGGAAGAGTCAGGAAACACTGCAGCTTCAGTGGAGGAGGCAGTGCTCGCTGCCCCACAGGTAGCACTGGAATGGCAGATGGTCCGTAGGAAGTGCGGAGATATCAGCCAGATATCTCCTGCTTCCGAGTTGGGGATAGTAGTAAAAATATATTAATAATTGGTATTCAGTGGGTTTCCTAGACTTTCTGGCCCCTGTTCAAGTAATGACCTCAGTGTCTGCAAGGTAATTGCACTTATGACTTCTTGTTGAGTTGCAAATTATAGCAATAATCGGTGTTCAGTGGATTTCCTAGAGCTGTTGGCCCCTGTGCCACTGCACCTGCTGAACCATTCAACTCATGACCCTAGTGTCTGCAAGGTAACTGCACTTATGACTGCGTGTTTATTAGTAATATAGAAATAACTATTGTTCAGGGGGTTTCCTAGACCTTTTTGCCCCTGTGCCACTGCACCTGCTGTCCATTCAAATCATGACCCTAGTGCCTGCAAGAATAGTGGACTTGTGACTGCTTATCTAGCAGTTAAGTATAGCAATAGTCAGTGCTCAGTGGATTTCCTAGACCTTTTTGCCCTGTGCCACTGCACTTGCTGCACCATTCAAGTCATGACCCTAATGCACGCATGGACGAATCAATACATTGTTTATATGCAGTAACATATGTATTCTGAAAAAGGCACATTTGCAGATGAAATATTTAACCATTGTGTAGCTAAACATAAACACAAAATCTTTCATAAAATTGCATTTAAACCTCACCAACTCTACAAAACTAGTTGACACAGATGTCATAAATAAAGCATATGCTTCACAGATCAAAGTGAAAACAAAGCATTGTTAAATTGTGTTATAATGTGGCTGACTCCTTCCTGTGAAAATATCTTAGCGAAAAAACAAAACAAGCATTTGCAATGCAATAGGTCTCGCATTTGTGAGAGGTAGAGCTATTGACGTTGCAAATGACAATGTCTTTTATCCATGTTTTTTTTTGTTTGGTGTTTGCTTGAAACGACACAGACGGGAGATGACAAAGGAGGTGTGAAGGGAAGAAGGAAAACGGACAGGGGGTGGGAATGGAAGAAGCCACAGGGACCTGATGCAGCTAAAAGTTAAAATGTGTACATATCAAATTAACATTAGCCACAAGAGCCACAAAGAACATTAAATACTATCCTCACTCCTGTTTTCCAGTGCACACGAGAATGAGAGGCAGCAAAACAGTAACAAGAGAAATATGCTGCCTGACAAAAAAATTAGCACACATTGTATGCTTTACAAATAAACACTCCTGTAGGGGAACTGCTTTCAGCCATGCATACAGAGACCTTGCAGGGGTGCGCAAAAATACTTAATGCAATTCCCTAAAACACTCCCACTGGAGGAGCCTGAAAGGTACATTAATACTTAACACTTGGTAGACAAACACCTTGATTTGCTTTTGCTGTGAAATACACAAACTTAGATGCAAGCACACCAGCTACATTTCTTGAAAACACACACATAAAAGCACATCAATCAACGTGTGTTTCTGATTTCCATGTAGACGGTCAGAAACTCGAGTTGCTACTTCTATGGAGCCCTAGGTGGGAGAAACGGTGACATAAAGCAAAAAAAAAGACCAGCACTTTGAAGAGACAATGTGGCATAACAACTAGAGTTGCTGACTTTGTCCTTAGGGAACCGAGTTCGAGTCTCTGCATCGCCGCTTCTCGGGCCTAGAAATCGCAAGATTTTTGTTGTGCACGTCTTATTTTACCCCAAATTAACAGAATAATAACATAAGGATGAAGTGGCCACTGCAGTAATAATGAGAAACGTGCATGAAGACCTTTGAATTGCTGTTCAAAATAGCAAGCAAACTTGAACGGCGTGAATGATTATATTACTACTCCTGTTGTGTGACCAAGGGAGGAAGTAGGGATGAAAAAGAACCTGAAACTGCGAATCCGAGGGGCAGTGAGTGCCTGTTGGTGAAAGAAAGAGGCACCATGTGAAACTATAACTACGCATTCTTGGAAATTCGGACCCCCTCCCCTCCCATGTTCATAGCACCGGCCGCAGACTTTTTAGTTAACCTTTGGGTCCCGGCACTTAGTGCTATACAAATTAAGCATTACTTGTATCCATAAGGAAGCAGTCAAGAAGTTAAAAATGAAAGGTTTATTATAGTAAATATAAAAAAAATCATTCACTCGACGTTGCTGTTTAGAAAGTGAGGGAGGAGTCTAACCGCCATAATTAAAGTGTAGTGGGGATCGTGCACTCTGACTATGTTTCACCTTTGTTAAATTTCATACGCTTTCTTTTGTCCGGATTGTATCTTTAAATAGTCCTCTTTCTTACACGTTCGATGCTTTCTCTGCAGAGTCCGCAGAGAAAAAAAAGAAAAAAAAGCCCAATGTATTGGAGAGAGAATGTGACATAATAAATAGAGCTGCGGACGTTGTCCCTAGAGAACGGAATTCGAATCTTTGCATCGCCTTTCCTCGTGACTACAAAAGTCAAGATTTTATTTTTTGCACTGTATATTATAAATGACCTCTTATACACTGCACAAAATCCTAAATAAATACATCAAGATATCCTGATTGTGTAGCACGAGATTTAGATTCTGTGCGTTTAATAGGACGCCATTAAAAAGGTTAATTTAAAAACTGGAACCGCGTGGGACCATTTAGAATCTTCTCAAAGAGCATGTATCCATTAAAGACTGGTAAATCAGACTGACTCTGCTCCAGCCCTACTGGGTACAACATTGCTTATGCCACAGGGAAAAAACCCGATGCAGAGGACACATTATCCACCCAAATCACTAGAGACATCGATCCGTCAACGAAAGGCAACTTTAAGCCTGAAAGTGGTGTTCTGACTAAAAACAGGGGGGGGGCTGGCTTTATGATTAGGTCGCTAGATTTCTCTAATGATATACACGTGTTGCAGGTGGGTGCATATGACAAACTCAGTGCCAACCCTACTGGACTCTGCAGGAGGCTTCCTGAAAGACGATGGCTTGTAGTCTACAACTAACTGCTAAGAAAGGAAGCTGAAAGCGTCACTCTGGGCACATCTCTCAACTGTACTTGCTACACCCAGCGATGGACTCAATTAATTTACAAACGAATGGAGTTAGGAAACAGGCATCTCCAAGTCAGACACTGGAGTTCCAGGGAGCAGATCCAGCCAGTTGGGTGGAAGGCATGGGTGGGGGCTGCTCGTGACTTATCATCCAGGCATTCGACCTGCTGGCTCTCTGGTTATCTTGCACTCTGGGGGAAAAAACGCAACTGTACTAGTGCAAGCGTTAACCTCATGAAATTCCGGTGCATTCTCCTCCCGCAGGCCAAGATAGTGTCTCTTTAAAATGTCAGCGCCATAGCGAAAACAACATACGGAAAAAAGTAACCTTCAGAAAAAAAAAACCCATACATTTAAAAAATGCCGCAGATATAAGAAAGCCTTGCTAAACAAAGATAGCATATTATAGAAAGAAAACCTAACAATGCATCGCTCACAGGCTTAACAAAAATACGCATCGCGCACAAGCTTAACGAAAATGCATGGTGCACAAGTTTGAATAAAACAGCATGCAATAAAAGAGTGCGCAAACAAGCTGCGAAAGTGAAGGCATTTGTAACCTGACCCAAAACAGATGGAAGGCTGCGCCATGCTGCTGAAGCTGCTGACTTTAGAGCTGGAGAACAGGGTTCGAGCCTGGGCTGCATTATTTAACTATTAAAAAATAAACAGTGATCTCGGCGGGGGGGTGGGGAGAGACAAATTTAAAAAATAATACACGTGGAGGGAGAGAGATACAGTTTAAAAAAAACACGGTTGAGACGGGCAAATGTAGCATCTGAAACCAAGTGAAACCAACGGTGCGAGGAGGTGGCTCAACATATAACGCTGCCGACCTTGGAGCAGGAAAACAGGGTTCGAGCCTCAGCATGGGCTGCATCATTTAAGCGTGATTTAATTGTGAATACATTAAACATAAATAAATAAACAGCATCTGGTAAGGGCAGGATGCTGCCAGATGTGGAAATGCACAGCAGCAAAGAAAAAAAGTAGTCCCTAAACAGAAAGATAACAACCAGCATTTAAGTTAACTGTAGTTGGTCCATGCTGCTTCCTCCAGAAAGGGAAGAAAAAGGAAGTGATGCATCTGACCACCAGCCCAACAGCCAACAATGAGCAACATAAGAACAGCAATGCCAGATTCCACCAATGGCAAGGGACAAAATAAAAAGAAATGCAATGGGTGGAGTTTCAGTAGTAATACTGATTACTTGATGCCTCGTAGTGGCAGCACATGCGCTGCCTATGCGAGACCTACAAAAAGGACACAAACAGGTTCCATGGAAACATGTGCTGCATTCCTATTTCCTGTAAATACTATCACTTTGAAGTATGCTGAAAGCAAAAATAAACACCAGACTCCCTCAATGACACAGCTTGACATATGACCTCAGTCTTTTAATGCACTGCGAATGTGAGGAGACAAGAATAACATTTGCAGGCCTGTTTATTACAGAAAATGAGTTTGTGGAAGACTACTGTAAACACGCATTGACGAGCAAAGGTACAAACTTGAGCTGTACAGCCTAAAGCAAATAAAGCCAGAAAATGGAAAGCTAGAAAATATGGGTTACAAACCACAAAGCCAATGGCAAGCAAGGGGCAGAATGCATTCCCAGGTCAAATTTCCGAAATTCACCAAGGTGTTATTGAATACCACACAGCTGTGCTGTCTGGCAGGCTGCTACCTAATAAAGGAGTGCAGAGGGTCAGTGTGCCTGCTGCAAAGAATTTGTACCACACAAGTCACCAAACTGTATTTAATGTCAATCAATCAGTTCATAAGTTACAACCCTATTATAGCACAGTGAGCTATGAACTACTGTCAAAGAGCTGTATGCAAACTGCATGGTATAGGTTAGATAGTTATGTTTTCCCCACAGTTTTTTATTCAGCTAATGTTAAAAAAAGGTAAAAATAGTTCATTTGGGTAGAAATACATTCTTATTAGTAAAGTCAACCACTGTGGTCACTTTACGTCCTGCATTTATGCTTCACCAGTCCAAACACTCTTAAAATATACTGCCCACTTGTAATGATGTAATCCTCATTTTCACATTTCCTATCGACTGCTTTACACACATATGATTCATTGGCTCTGTATTATGTGGTTGATGAAAAGTGCTTTGACACTCTACACTGGTACAAGTAGCGCTATAAGGCAAATAAAAGGCATGTGAGAGAGGAGCTGTAGAGAGATGAGGGGCACTGGTAGTGCATGGTAGCGACAGAATTCGCGGATAAGGGGGATGCCGACGAAGATTGTCATACTGGTTGCCACTAGTGCTAAAGCTGGCCCTACTTTGATTGACCTACTTCTGGCCCCTAAATTTGAAAGAAATATCTATACTGTGAAATTAGTGAAGACACAATATAATAAAGGCTATGGACCACAAAGGGAAGTCTAGGTGAAGTGGCTGGGTAACCACTTGAATGCCTCAAATTAAAATGAGAACCTAATTCTTACCATGCATACTGTGGGAAATGGCCAGAATTGGTTGATATGCCAATGTGTTTATGTTGGAAAGGGCAGAGGAAAAATAGGTTACGTCTAGCAGGAAATATAATGAAATACTTTAAAAAGCTGTTACGGTACATGCTTGCAGCAGAGGATGTACCCTCAGGCAGGCCTGGGCTTTTGGGGGGCAGAGAAGCAGTGATGGCTGAAAGTTCCAGGTGTAAAACACTCGCCCATGTGGGCGTAACTAAGGAAAGAGTTGTGTAGGGATCCAAACAAAATCCTTCGTTGCATGCACTTGCAGTAAATTTAGGGAGGTCTGTAGATTTTCATGATCAGGCCTCTTGCAAGGGAACTAGGTACAGCCAAATACTTTCATCCATGCAGATTATTTCATTTCAGGATGATTCTTTTTTGCTAAGAATTTAACTTGGAGTAGGTTTTAAGATCAATTATTTCTGTAAACATTCATTCTGTTTTCTGATGACTGCGGGTACAAATGCTGTTTGTGCCTGAAGCAGCTTTGTAGCATGGGTGCAAATTGTGCACCTTGTAGGTGTTTGGTCGTAAGAATTTCACCAGGTAAAATATGATACAAATCATTTGGACAACTAATGTGTGGTTCCAGAGTCTAGGGCCCAGATTCGGAAAGGTGTCAGGCAAGGCAAGGCTGTCCAAATCTTTCCAATATTAGGGCAAAGAATAGATTGAGAGACCAATGTGAAAAAGATACTTGTAATTTGCAATAAGTTAAAACTACATTAGAACTGTCAAGGTGTGGTGTGTGCGTCCTTGAATGTGCGCATGTATACCAGAAAGGAGGATGTCTGAATTGTGTACTTGGGCCTTGTCACTGAGAGCAGCTAAACCTCTAGTGCTACCTCCAAACTACTGTTACTCTACTGCTAGGTGCTACCCTATATGAAGCAACTTTGTATTTGGTACCACTTTATAGCATGCTACTTCCATCTAATTCTATACATATCTATTTCACATTAAGGTGCTACTTTTCTGAATTGTCTCTTGTTCTCAGTCCAAAATGTATACAAATGTACTAATCCCAATGATGTATCTTGCAATGACTGTGACTTGAGGTGCCAAACCTAAACGGCTGCATTGCAGATTGTGTCTGTGCTGCACTAGCGATTTTGTGTTGCTTCTAATCTCATTGCATATATGATTTGTTCTAGAATTGTGGTGCGTCACGCAGAAGACGAGAGGCCAGCCAGGAATCGCAAGCTGTGATATCCACATACTTCCATATCGCAGGTACAAAGTAGGGCAGTGCCATCCAATCACTTTCCTGGTGGAAAGAAACCTTAACTGCTTCTCTCGCCTACTCTCCTTATCGGTCACTTTCTCTCTGTCACTTTGAGTTCTCTTTTTTCCCTTGTTCTGTCCTGCTTTCATTCCGTTCCACTATCACAAACCAAACCCTCTCCCCTCTCTCAGTCTACCTCTGTTCTACGCTGCTTCTTATCCTCCACTGCTATTTGCCTCACCTGCTTTCTGTCACTTACCTTCCCCCTCGTATCTTTCAGTCACATGCTGTCTTCCAATTGTCGCCTCCCCTGTTGTCCATGTCCCTTTCTTTTGTATTTTCTTTCTGACCTTTTCTCGTGCCAGGAATTTTCACTGTCTCTATCCTTTCTCCATCGTTCTCATTCTGAGCCTCCGTTCTTATTTTTATCCAATCCTATGCCATGCTATCACTTTATAGTCCTGCTAACTCTAGTCTTTCCTTGACTCACCCTCTTAATTAGGGTTCTCTTTCTTTCATCTTCCTGTTCCCTAATAGCCCCCTTCTACTCTTTACTTCCTTCTCCAGATAGTCTCATCTTTCATGCAGTTTCTCATTTTGTCTCTCTTGCTGTCATTTCTTTCCTGCTGGATGTCAATGTTCTAATCATTCTGTATTTTCCTCTTGTGCAATTACCTTTTCTCTATCCTTGGATTGCTCTATGCATCTCTTGCTGCACCTGTCTTGTAGTTTACTCCTTTCTTTGACTTATTTTGCTTTCTGATGTTCTCACGTCTCTCTCATGCATTCTTTCATCTACATCATGTTGTTTCTTTTTCATAGTTTATATATCACAACCTAAGTGAGGATGTTCCTATTATTCGGTTTAATGATACTCACTGTATTAACCTCACAAAAGGAAAGGATTAGTGGTCCTGCCAAGATTCAATCTCCTTAAATAGACACAGACCGGGGGCGTGGCTTGGACAGAGGAGTGGATGGCTTGTTTAGCCATGAGCTCCTCCATCCGAGCTATGCAGCGCGGATTTTAGCGCCACAAGTTTGGGCATTCCAAGTTTCACTTTTTTGGAATGCAGGTTCCTGATGCTGGAAGGCATGAAGGCATAGCCTCTGGAGTTTAACAGATGACAAACCTTCCTACTGGGAGATTTTCTCGAAAAACTTCCCTTTCCGCTAACAGACACGAGCCCATAAAATGGCGGCTGGCGGGCAGCAGAACGGCGCTGAACTTGGAGCAAAGTTCTTCACAAAAAATTGGATATCAATGTGAGTGCCTGCAACCTACAAGACCCGCTGCAGGTAACATTTTGACTATTACAGCACCTCATCAATCTCAGCATTGTTTAGTTTACCAATCACTTGAGAAAAGAGCTTTGCCTGACCCTAACAGGACGCCTAAACAGACATTGCTCTTACTTCTATGAAAATGACCTTTCCTGGGATATCTAAGCTTCAAAAGTCTCACATCTCCTTAAGTATTTCAAATTAATGTTACCTGGGTGACATGATTCATGTTAATGTCGGAAGCGGCTACCTATTTAGCCTTTTGTCCACCTAGATCAGCAATAGGAATACTGGTATGGAGTAATCTACCATGTGGACAGCAGTGATTTTAGGGTGTACATATAGATGACACAGCCAAATAATAGAAGGACGTTCCGCAGCTATAACAATAGCCTGTGCACAATAAGACATTACAAGGAGTTTATGCCCAGAAAAGTTTCATCTAACCACCTTACTTCACCCAGAGCTGGCTGGCTGGCTCCTCCTGGAGAGGTTGGAGAGAGAGACATAAGTTGTTAGCACATCCTTTCATAAATGACACTCCACCATCGTAACCTTGTGGGCAGGCACTTTAAGATCTCTTACACAGCCTAATACTTCAACAGATAAGAACCGCATACAGCTTTTGCGCTTTATTCAATGCACCACTACCTATCTCTCCAGACAACCCCCCTGCATTTAAGTAAAAAAAGCAGCTACATCACCCTCCAGTCAAGAAAAAAGAAAGCACCTAAGACAAGATCTTATAGCTCAGCAAAATACACAGCCAATATCAACATTAGACACAAGGTTGGACATAACCTCCACTTGAGTCGTCCAAGGTGGCAGATAAAGAATCTGAATACCACTTTAAGCCCTCAAAAGTAGAACCACCATTATCAGACTCACCTATCAAAAATAAAAGTGACATCAACAGCATAATTGATACGTATATTGAAAAAACTCGCAGATGTCCATGACCTGGCAAAGTCTACAATGCAAAACACAGATTCAATGCAACTGAAGATGACAACAGCAAGGGCTGAGATCAATGATATTAATAACAAAATAGTCGAGGCAGATCATAAAATGAGCACTGTGGAAGAACTTACCCCCAGAGCAAGTAAGTATCTACAAGCATACAATTATGGTCGAAATCCATGAAAAAGGACATAGCTGAACTGGAAGACCAAAACAGATGAGCTAACCTAATAATCTTTGGAATTCTTGAAGGGACAGAGGAATTGTTAGGCTCCTGCATATCATTCCTTCTTCAAGTTACTGGACTGAATTTCACCAAGAAACTAGAACTGGAAAGAGTCCACAGGGTTCCACATTCAAACTACTTTACAGAAATTTGACCAGACCAATAGTATTGAAACCACTCTGATTTTAACACTCTGAGACAATATTGGCCTATATGCGCCACAACAACTACATCAACTGGAATGGTCACAAAATCCATAAATCACAAGACTACTCAAAAACCACTATCAACAACAGACAGGGATTATTAGCTCTCCAAGACCATCAAGGAGCCTTAAGTCTGCAATTTTCCTTTGCAGGTCTGGCGAGATTCAAAGTAATTGTGAAGGGCATGTTCCACACTTTTGAGGACCCCAAAGACTTTTCCAATTTCCTAGATGAAATCACAGACCGCGAGATAGAATTCTCCTGCTCCACCTCCAACACATGAAAAACATGACATACTCAAATGGACATGTAAAGAAATCCCCTTAACCCTGAACCCACATAGTGAACCCTACCATTGCAAGTCTTAGATGAGTACATTAATTGTGGGCTGCTTCTAACCTTCGACTAGCTTTTATATTCAAGAGAGCATCCTGGTGAAGCTTTGTTTTCTTTATGTCAATTATACACCAGCCAGATTATTTGGTTAAATTTGAACATCTTGATTGAGCTCCCATCCTTAGTTGTGGGCATTATGTAGATTTGGTAATTAAATTGCTGTGCCTCTTTTTGTTTCCTCTTATGACAGTGGACTGAAGTCTCTTATGATTGCCATTAATTGTTCTTTGTTCACACACTTATCACAAATACAAACTAAACATGTCTCCTGTATCTGCAATTCTTCTTTTGTTGTCACAACTACATTAATATAGTGTTGTTCTTATTATTGTATACTATATCCCATAGAGACAAAACTTGAAACCTGTTGCATCTTAGTTCTGACTATAAAACCTTCTCCATTGCTGAGGGACAGACGCTCTTCTCTGTTGTACCCTCTATGTCGATGTTTATTAGGGTGGGTGGAGCAGGAGGTAAAAGGTTTTTTTTTCTTTCCTTTTGTATTTTCCCTATCCTTTTGAGTCTTTTGCCCAGATGTTCAGTACCTTTTTGTCTCCAACCACTGTGCCATGCTTGGAAGGCTGTCCTGAATTTGAGAATGTACATTTTACTCTGGCTCCACACAAGTTGATGGCTAGCTTCTTCCTTCACTATAAGAGACATCATACTCCACTTTCATTCACAAGCTGTCTTCACAAACAGACGTTTACTAGATACCTCCATCAGGTGAAGAGATGTATATCTGGCCAAAAACCTTGTGTCCGCATTCCTAGTTCTTTTACCCTACATCATAACTCCCACTGGCATGACTAGCCCCACACTTTTCAGACAGCCTCAATATTGTCTCCATGAATGTAAAAGGACTACACTATCCAGTAAAGAGATGAAAAATAACAGACTACCTCTTTAAAAGCAAAGATGATATAATTCTCCTCCAGGAAATCAGAATTTGAGAATTACACACAAGGAAGCCAATACCAATAAAACAAATCTTCTGCCCTGCAGTACACAAAAATATAAGGTCATCCAATATCAAACTTGAAACATGCACCACTGACACGAAGGGCAGATAGATAATCACCGCTCTAAGCAGAGGCGACTAATTTTTCCATTTAGTCAAGATGTACACTCCAATGACCTCATCATTGTAGGAGACGATTTTAACTGTCCACTCAAAACAATCCTTGATCATCAGTCCAAGTGTAAATACCATCCTCCTAAAGTCCACAAAATACCACAGAAAATTTCTACCAAATATAGGGGCATATTAGCAAGACCGGCGATAAAATTATCGCCGTTTTAGCGGCAGGAAACTGCAGCTAAAATGGCGATAATGGGCTTGCTAATATGCGTTATAGAATTCCAATAGAAGGCCAGGTTAGATGTCCTGCACATCTAACCTGGGCTTCTATTGGAATTCTATAACGCATATTAGCAAGCCCATTATCGCCGTTTTAGCGGCAGTTTCCCGGCGCTAAAACAGCGATAATTTTATCGGCGGTCTTGTTAATATGCCCCACAATAGATCAGTTGAACATCTACCCGCGACTCCTATCAGACCATTCCTATATTCATGCGCTTCTTGCTGGCCCAAAACCCAAACTAAGATATGGTGCTTTAATAGAGACATTCTTTCTTACTCAGACAATACAAAGAAAAGTAAAGAAACAATGTCACACTATATCCTAGACAACATCACCCTGGATATTCATATACAAACATTCTGGGAGCTCTCAAAGCAACACTAAGAGGCACACTAATTGAAAGCACACATTAATAAAACAAATTATTCCTTTTCATTAAAACTTGAAGAAATAAAACAACAGGAGTCACTACACATCAAAAAACTAGATATGAATACCCTCTATCCCCTCCCAAACAAGAAATATGAAAAGCTAGTGTCTGGATCAACACATTTAAAGGCCTTAAACTCTGTGAGTCCAATAGAGCTGGTAAAATACTTACTCATATCTCAAGCACAAGCAAAACCAAAAATGATATTGGCTATCAAGGATAATAATAATACAGTCCAAACTGCTTCCTAGAAAATCCTAGAAACCTTTTGACAACTCTACCAGGACCTATACTCGGATGATAAGCAGATAACCCATGAACAGTGTTCCAACTACCTGAATAAAGTGCAACTATCTCACTTATCAGAGGAAACCAAGGGGACCCTGTCCAAACCAATCTCCATAGAAGAGATTACCTAAGCCATTGGCACTTTTAAAGAAAATACAGCACTCTGGCCCAACTGATTTAGGACCACATTTTATAAATCCTGTGCATAGATCTATTTAACTTTTTACAACATCTGGTACTATTAGGGGCATTTCAGCAGACACAAACATTGTTGTGATCTCTAAAGAAGGGAAGGACTTTCTGAAAAACTATAGACATATATCGCTGATAATCTGGACTGCAAACTGAATGAGAAAATACTTGCCAAGCACCTTAACCTCTTTTTACCTCAATAAATATGCAATTCACAAGTTGATTTTTTTAAATGTATGTCCAATGACAATATCCACTTCCTTTGTCATGTCCTAGACAAGGCAAAATTGTCCACATTGTTCTCAGTCTTAATAAAACTTAATGGTGAGAAAGCTTTAATAGTGTATCCTGGACCTTTCTTGGGTAATCCCGCAAAGCCTTTAACTTGGGAGACATTTCATAAAAAATTATCATACCCCTATATAGTAATCTGAGCACCTCTATATGCACCAGTGGCTTCCTATTCCAACCACTTAAACTTGAAAATGGTACAAGAAAAGAGTATCCACTTTTGCCCTCCCTCACTTTTCCTAATGGCGCTGGAACCACTCCTCCTGAACAGAAATAACAATGATAAAATAACAGAAATTAACTTTGATGGTAAGGTGGTGAAACTTTCTGCTTATGCTGATGATATCTTAACTTTTATGGAAAATCCCAGTACATCCACAAATGCCCAAATGGAAACAACTGAATTGTATTCAGCAGTTTCTGGCTACCAGTTGAACAGAGACATATCAGCGATCAAGTCACTGAATCCCCTAGGCACAAAAGATCTTCTAGGAGACACAGGTTTGACCTGGTAACCCCACTACCTCAAATACCTAGGCACTGAGTTTGGCTTGCACTCAACAGATGCTGTCAATCACAACAAAAGGCTTACCCTTCAAAAAACGACTGAACACCCAAATTTATTACCTGGTGGGGCCACATTTAAACTATAAAAATGATTACACCAATGATTAATTACCAAATCAGTACACTACCGCTACTCCTCTCTCACAACTTCCACCATAGGCTAGAAAAACTAATCACAAACTTTATATAGCCGGGTAAGAAAGCTAGAATAGCTATGAAAATTATCTGTCTTCCCACTGCTCTAGGAGAGGCAAAATATGCCAACTTTAGACATTACCAGACAGCCTTCCTGACCAAACAAGGCACACACTGGTTCTCCACATCAGACAATTACAATCTCACTTGGCTAGAAGTAGAAAGACGTAATCACTAATGGCGAGCAAGAGAAAGTGTAATCCGTTGTACTCTCCCAATTCTGAACATTACTATCACACAGGCAACTGATTTAACAAGGGGTTAATCTTACCCGGGAGTGGATAGGTGCCAATGATGAAGCATGTCACGATAAGTGAGAGGAATCTACTCCAATATCTTTAGATACACCATTAGAATTAAGAAAGCAAATAGAGAGTACACCTGATATCCTGTTATGAAGAGGGAGTCAGATATATTTCCAGAAACCCTTGTTAAATCAGTTGCCTCTGTGATAGTAATTAAAGAAGAAAGAGCCATCTTGTACAACCTAGATCCTATATCACTTCTCACTACCAATGACAAGCACCTCACCAATTCCAAATACTTGCTCAGAATAACTAAGAATGCCCTACTAACCACTGACAAGAAACTACTCTCACCAATTAAATTTTCCAGTCTAGCCTCTCTCTGGCACAGCTCCAAAATCACATGTGAAGGTCTAACATTACTCTGTGACCCCTGGGTAGCAAATGCACCTACTTTGATAAATAATAAGGCTCTACCACCTAATCATAATATAATTTAGAGAACTGGGAATTTTATAATTTTCTCAAGCTTAAGACATCCATCACCAAATCAAAATCTCACAACAAGAAGCCATCCCACCCATTACTCTTCAGTAATCTCAACAAAATAGGACATCAGGTCTCCAAATTCTACGAATTGTTACAACCTGAAAAATCAGGCACAAACAGGAAAAGATTGGTAAACTGGTACAATCTTTGCTCTCACTCTATAAGTGAAACCAAGTGGAACACCAAATGAAAGTCAGTCACTTCACATATTATCACACCAGTATTATCTCAGACTGAATTATGGCTCATCCACAGAGCCTATTGGACTCCATCCCACCTCTACAATATGAACATCTTAGACAGGCCCACATGCTGGCACTGAACGGAAGAACCCAGTGACATTGCTCACCTACTCTTTCACTGCAAATCAGTAGGACCGTTGTGGGATAATATCTTTTCCTTCATTGCCAACATTTTTACATACAACCAAAGAGGGAATTTGCTTATCTGATAAAGGGCGTCCTTAACCCTGACATTCAAAATCTCACTGATCATACTCAATCTCTTGGTAACAACCACAGCTAAAACAATCACCTCAAACTGGAAAGACACACACAAAGCATCTTTTACGGCCTGGCTAAACTGGGTGCAGACAACATTGCTCGCTAACATTCCCCATGGAGTCCCCAACACAGACCTATCTGGAAGTCTCTGGATGCTTACTTTAATACCAGTAAACCTCAGTGAACATTGTGCAAACCTGACCTATTATCTCGCGCCTCGTATGTGTAGTTCTATATTCTCACCACTGTGCTAAAGATATGAAAGTAAGAGCACGACATACGACCTTCCACTTTAATTTCCCATCTATCTATCTCCCCTCTTCTCACTCCATTTCCCAAGTACCTTTTCAATATATTTCATTTATATGGACAGTATGTATGAACTGAACTATGTACATGTCAGCTATAATGAATTCCACCCAGACAGCGAACCCCTGAATGACTAAATTGGACACTCTACTTTACCTGTAACCTCTTTTCTTTTTTGATTTGTTGTTTCCACATGCTATGGCTTTTTTTCCCTTGTCTCAATATTTATTGCTTTACAGTTTTTGTATCGAAAACCAATAAAGAATATTTGAAATAAAAAAAAGAAACATACCCAGACTGCACCATCAAATGCTTAACTTACTGAGCCACTTCCATGGTTAAATGACATCTTTTCATTTACCCCCCTCTACCTCCTTCTTGTGTTGCCTCTTTCTCTCGCTTTCTCTGCCTCTCTCTCTCTCCCTCACTCACTCTCTCTCATGATCTCTCTCCTCTCCTGTTTCACTTGCATGCTCTCTAGGTTCAACCCTCTGTTTCTAAGGACTTTAACCCTATTTCATCTTTATTTTGCAGATGACTGGGCTGTATTTTCTTCAGGGGGGCGCTGATTCAGTGAGTAATGTGAGGGTTCGTATTACAATATCTCTGGTATGTTTGCAGCGTGCCTAGAGGTGATCAGATCTCTAGCTTTAGCTGTGTTGTGATTCCACACATGTGAACACTGACAGCAATCAAATTGAGCAATTGTTATGAGATTATAAGTATTTGCAAAAATAAATATTTACAAGGGGCAAAACTGATATCCAATGGCCAGAATGTGCATCTACCTGCTCAAATTAAGCACTAGATGTAAAGGAGTAGAAGTAAATTAATGCAGTGAATTTGGACCACCCCTTGTCTACCGTGGATAAATGGGATGCAAACGATACTGGAAAGTAGCCAGGTGCACAATTTCAGCTCTAAATATTGTTGGCAATATGGGTAATTCTTCTGCTAGTGTATCAAAGTTTCAAGATGGCTTTTACCAGGTTCTTTGGGTATTAATTGGTATCCCTTTGAACTTCAATGTAACCTACGGATGGTAGATGAATGGGAGAAAAACAGTAATTTCCAGTAAGTTGACACATGCTTGGGAAGCTGTGTGTTGTGTTTGAGGTGATTTGGTGATAACTCCATCATTGGTGCTTAACCACATTGAACTTGAATGTTAACGCCATATTTGTTAACCTGCTAAACATGAGCCTACCACTACTTTTGCCATCCTGCTCATGCCTCATGAACATTAGAATTGGGCAAGCCAATAAATCACCTGGAAGAGGTGAGCAGGAGCCAAGCCAAGGGTCTGGCTTGGTTCTTAGAGCCCGTGCAAGAGCAGAGCGCTGAAAATGTTTACTGTGTAAGTCGTGCTTCAAACATCAAGTTAAGTCAGATAGTCCCATCAAAAAAACGTTTATTCCTTTAACATGCAAAAGTTTTGACAGAAATAGTCATATTATAGCACTGCACAGAGAAGTGCTTTATTAAAAGTGATAGTTTTTAAACAAGAACCATTAGTGAACTAAGACTAGGCAATTGTCGTGTAAACCCTGTACATGACCCAAGTTATTATAGAGGAACAACATAGTCTTTTAATCCAACACAATAGGTTTTTGTAAAACTTGAATTCTGGACTCACATATTTAAACATGTTTTCATATGTGATGATGAAAAAAATCTATTTTGATTAAATAAAACATTTGCCTATTATCTTACAATTTAAATTGGGAAGCAGCTATTTATCTAAGTTTTCTCGTTTCACTTTGTACAAAGCAGACAGTAAATAGGTATTTATTTATGATTCCTTATGTTAAGTCTTTGTCGTTACATATTTGTGCATTTTTTTCTGTAGTTTTTATATAGTGGGAACTCGCGCGAGGGTATTGGAGTGCTTTACATGAGCTCCAGTTGCATTACACATGGTCACCATTCATTGTTTATAGGGTTGGAAATATTAAGTTAAAGGATGTGAAGCTGACACTGAGTCTCAAACCTGTTTCCCCATTTCCAGAGTCCACAGCTCACTCAAGCCGTAACCCCACATCCAGGTTACAGAAGCGGCAGAAGCTACATTAAAAGCATGGCTCGTTTTAGACTCGAGGTTCCAACGGGACTTCGAGCCTAGCCAGAGCCAGGCGTCATGATTGAGCCCGGCTCAAACTTTCTGCGGCTTCCCCACCTTAAATGAACATCCTCGCTGCTCCTGAACCCTTGGACCAAAGGCCACCTTGATTACACCCCCTGCCACCTCCGCCACATTCAACCCTGCTTACCAGTGACAAAAAGTGATGACTTCAAAATCTATCACCCGTCACCTCTAAACAATGTCACACTGGCTCACCCTTCTTGGAAAAATACTGTGCCCCCCCAGACTTATCAACTAAAGCAGAGGTATCCATTGCTGTTCCCAGGTGTGTCATATCCGTGCCAGAGGTTTGAGATAACCACTATGTGACTAATTTCCATTTTAATTCTGTGCATGAAATTGATCTTTTGTTGTTACCTTGAAATTCTGGGATGGATTCGGCCCTCACGGATTTATAGCTGAAACCCCCAAACAAAACAGAACCTTAACCACCAATCCCTTCACCACTACCATCATGTCATCATCTAGATTTCTCAAAAAGAAATGCTTACCTCAACCTGCTGCCCAAATTCCATCACAAACACTCAATTGACCCCTCCTTCCGATGCTATCTGTCCACCTCTTGAACGAGAACTTTTGACCTCTCACTACATTTAAAACTCCTGATACTTCACACCAAAAATCTAACAACATTTCAACTGCCAATTCTTCCCTTAGATTCCAGGCTATGGTGCTCACGTTTCATGAAGAGCTCAGAGCATCTCAAGCCAATCAGCGCAATATCTTCCCAACAACCAACATGCAGCTCCTCCTTCAAGGGCTATTGTCTTCACCCCCCACAGAATGTCGCAGCCCAAAACACCAAAGAGTACTTCATACAAGGTTTCTGCCCCTGCTTTCCAGGCCATCCACTGGCCACTCATACAGAAATACTAGTGTTATCATTCAAATAGCACGTCACCAATAATTTTGCCCGTGATATCCAGGCTATCCACTCACCATTACAGAAAACAACTGTTGAACTTGCAGGTTAACCAATCAAAAGGGACTTCAACACTAATCATGCCCATCCTTCACAAACTGTCTCCCCCCCTCCCTTAGGCTGTCTGTTCCCCTCTCATGAATTGCTACTGACCTCTTAGGCTCACTGAAAAATCAGCAGTTCAACCACCAATCGCACCCCTCCTTCTAAGGACATGATTTCCATAGGGGTAGAGTATGTACCATACTCCCTAATTACAATTACTACACGTGAGGTATTTACCCAGTATGGTAAAAACCTTCTATTCCTAATTTTCCACTTAGAAACATGAAAAACATGCAAAATCAGAATTTACCACACCAAATTATTCATAATTTGTACTTTTTTCCAGGCCTTTTCCCATGACAATTTTTACCAGTATGACCTGCTGATATCTATCAGCACCAAAATTATCAGACAACTCGTAATTACAATCCTGAAGCAAACTTCTGTTTCAACAGGGTAGTATTTCAGCCGTAAACTTTCAGTCAGGGCCCTTAAGCAACCCTGATTACCTTGCATGAAAAACTGCTGTGCTCCCACGCCCACCAAGCAAACGGTGCATCAAAGAGAGACCCCTGATTAGCCTTTGATGATAAATTAATTTGAATTATTGCACCAGGGTTTGAGTAGATATGCATAGGTATATTGCTTTAAAGAACTGAGGTTATGCCGCCTCAGGAAATCATATTGAGAAGTGGATCCATATAACATAAAAATAGACAGATATGAGACATACTCAAAAATAATTAAATGACACAAATAATAAATCAAAGTTAGAGTGTTCTACAAACGACATATATATTTAAAGCTTTTTGGTATCCTGAGCTATCTGCAGATTATAAAGTCCCAAAGAGGGGTGTTCTCATTCTGAGTTCCCCAGTCCATTTGGGTCTCATAGTTTTGCTTTAAGGACAGGGAATTCCCTTTTTGGTGTTACACTCCTCAATTGACCGCAGGCGCTGACGCGTTTCAATCTCCTACATGAGACACAATAATAAAGGGAGTTTTTTCTCAGGACGGACTCATGATTTCCCTGTGTGACACTAAACATAAGTCAAACAGTAATCAGTATCTCAATATATATGTATATTTTTCATGTATTATTTATCATTTCATGCAGTACACACCTCAGAGACTATTCTGTAAAGTTGGTTATGCTCTGAAAGCAAAAATGACACAACAGGTATGGGTTGAAAATAAATTGTCATCCATTGTGAATCTACACACCTGGTGTGAAAATATCTCAGTTTATCTCACCTAATTTTGTTGTATTGCTTCATATATTGCATTTGAATCCTTATTGTTTCATTATTGTTAATTCAGCTCCGTGTGGCGTGCAATATTTTGTCAGAGATTGAAAGATACCCTTTTGTAGTGAAGCAAACTTCAATGAGAAAATCCTGTACTCCTGTGTTGGACACCTTGCTCCTTCATGGGGTACACACACAGATGGAGTAAAATCTTGCACCCACTCATCTGGGGGGTGGACTGCTTCTCCCACAATTATTTTGTGCAGCCAATTTCCATTCCCCGTTGTCA
Organism: Triturus cristatus; assembly: GCF_964204655.1. NCBI lineage: Eukaryota > Metazoa > Chordata > Amphibia > Caudata > Salamandridae > Triturus > Triturus cristatus. The sequence goes on along the minus strand of NC_140584.1, from coordinate 314,408,536 downwards.
CAAGTTTTTCTTTTTGTGAGGGCACATCGCACAATTTGTAATTATTCGAGAAAGGTGCACTCTTGCCTAGTCTTTCACTGGCAACTGGTGCGATTGTTCCCCGCCCCTTATGTGTTCCTTGGGGAGCATAGACATGATGTCACACCGGGCCTCCTGTGTAGGAATTCTGGTATATGAAGTGCACTTAAACAATATTTAGAGGTACCAACGCGGTGCTACCCCTTGTATTATAGCATGTTTTAAATTTGTCGAGGTTGGGTCGCATTTGCTGTTATCTCGATAGCTCCCCCATGAGTTTTAACAGGCTCAAACCCCATCTTTCTATAGACACCAATCAAACAGCAGCTCTACCAATGTATCAGGCATCCCTTTCCAGGCTATCTGATACACACCTCACAGTAAACACAGTCATACCCCAGCCAGGCACAATTTAAGGATCTCATTTACGGTTGTTGTAAACAAATGTGATGTGTTGGTACTCCATTTACCACACATAATGCAATTATGAGTTGTGCAAGGAGCACAATACCTCACACATTTTTTCCTAGGTGTTCTGGACTTGATAATACTGGCACGTGTGAATTTTTGCGTGATAAGCCCCCAAAGCCTTCTGTTATGCCCCATTTTTTGAGCAGCAACCTTAATTGGGTGCTATTTATCGCATCAGACAAACTCAGATTTCTGAGGTGTCAGAAGATATCAGGTGGGATGAATATCACAGTCTTTTCCAGGGACAACCTTAATGGGAGCCCAAAAGTCCAGTACTGCTTCTTCCTACTAGCCTCCCATCTTCGAAAGTTAAGCATTTGATCCCCCACGCCAAGCTCTAGCCTACAGTTGGATGATGAAAGAACAGCTACAATGCCAGTAACAGAAATCCCACAAGAAACACACCACATGAAATAAACACATTGCAAAGGACAACATACCTTTAATCCACTATCATTTCAAATCATAACAGGTAATTAATAAGCAAGTTTCATGAAGCTGTTGGTTCAGGCTCTGTCACTAGTGTTCCAGGATCCATTCATTTTCACACTTGCATTGGGTTTCATGCAACACTTGGCTGAAATCAACTTGATACAGTTTGCACATGCACTTGTCTAAAGCTTAACATTAAAACTGGATCAGGTGACGACACGCCATGTGTGACTTGGTTTCTGCTCAGAAGGTGAAGAGGGTTAACATCACATCACATAGGGTTCTATCAATATTCGGCTCAGGACGTGTGACATTCATGACTTTCAGATCAGATAAAACACACTGCTCAGTTTCTGTATCCTGTGTTCAGTTTCATGCAGTTTTTGCTATACATGTATCTAATGTTCTGTTCGAGGTTTATTTAAAACATGGAAATGAAGACCCGAAGATAGGTAGGCAAGGGACAAAAAGCATTAAAGCAAAATCTGTAAAGTAATAAAAAGATAATCACTGTGTGGAAAGAGAGTGATATATTAAGAATAACATTATAAATTTAGCTGAAATATATTGAAATAACATTTACTCTGGTCAAAGGGTGATAAGTAGGTGTCTCCAGATTACAATGCAGAAAACACAATCTTAAATTAATAGGTTTATAAAACCCAACAAAAGAAAGAATTTTGGGAATGAGCTTTATAAAAAGAGAGACAGGTCGGTGGCACTAGTGGAAACAGCAACGCCGACTGTAACATATGACTGGCAAAATCATCTAGGAGATATCTTTCCTTTGGTGGCCCTTGGACCTAAGGTGATTGTGAACATTGTCATAATGACCTGCAAGCTGTTTCAGGATAAGTGCCACGATGGTCGTGAAGGGAAAGCCAATGGTGGGCAACAAAGATGGTGGTGATGTCACTGAACTTATGGTTCTACTCACCAGAAAGGCAGAAGCAGGCAATTCTTTTTTCAAGAGGGATGTGGAAGGTAAGTATAAATTGTCACTACACCATTATAATGTGCTAAGTCTGGTAGGCATGCATAATTAGACAGTGAAATTAACCTTTGTGAGTCAGTGCAAATTCTAGACCTTCCTCATAATGAAGAATTGAAACTAGCAGGATTCTACTAACTTGGCATACACGTCTGGTGTATTGAAAGTTCATACAGTGAGGAAAGACGGTGACATACAAGGTGTGGGGGCTTAAGAAGAGAGAAGGATCCTGTAGAGTCTTGAGATTAATCAGGCTAGTATCCTTCCAGTTCTCGATGGACTCTAAACAGGAATTACATAATCTGCTGAGAGGTGTTAAGATGTGGTTATAAAAGTGATGACACAATACGTGCAGTATGTGTTGCATGCTGAAGAATAAGGGCATATGCTGCCGAGCTCCATGTGTGGCATATTTCATTTCCATGCTCCTGGGCTGAGGAGGATGCTACAAATGCTGATGAGTATGGGATATGCGCCCTGAAGAAACAAGGCTGCTCTCCCTGAGAGTTTGGAATGGTATATCAAAACTGCTTGTGCGTTCCACATGCGTTCCGAATCGATGCAAAGCAGTCTGTGGTTGACGTATATGGAATAAAATCCCTGCTCCAGCACATACATCTCCGTAGAAGTAGTTGTAGGCCTTGCAGAGGAGCACATTTAAAAAGCCCACAAGCTTCCGCTGGTAAGGCTGAAAGAAGAGAGACTGAGCCATGCCATAGCATAGAGCCATCATGCATACGATGTAAACACTAATGGCAGTGGCGACCAGGTAAGAAAACAAAATCTTACTTTCCAGCACAGGAGAGTAAAGCATCACACAACCTCAACTAGAACATGACGACCCAGGCTCAGGCACAATACTAATGTGTGCAGCAGTTGCAGGTGGTTTCCCGTGCAAAAAATACCACATGAACAGCATATGCTCCCAATGGCAGCAGAAGTGAGCATGAAATAAATCGCAGCCTCATTCCTGAAGTCACCACCTCCATTTGGCAGAGTGAAGAAACAGAACATCGCTGTCAGGTGGGCTGCATGGAACAAAGTATTTGATGATTTCATAGATGCACTGGAAGAGGAAAATGATAACAAGATCATTAAATACCTGAAAAACCTTGCAGGTGATGGAGTGAAAGAAGTGTTGAAGAAAGTCTCACAAATAAATGCAACATTATACCAAAAGATAAAAGAAGCATTGGAGGCCAAGTTCAATCTGATGTCGAATATTCATTATGAAAGGTATATTTTCAATCAAGCACGGCAACAAGCTGGTGAAACAATGGAAGAATTTGTACTTGATGCACGTATCAAACGCTGTAAGTTCTGTGAATTTAATGATGAAGAATCCAGGCGCCTCAGAGTTATCGGTGGTTGTCTTTTAGTCTCAGAAGCAGCATGTTGAGAGAGCCACTCAGTTTAGACAAGATGTTAGTACCTGCAAGAGCAGAAGTACTAGCAGATCAACAAGCTGCTGATATGGAAGCAGGAAGAGTGCACAATCAGTCAGCGTTGACCATGAAAGTAAGCAGAAGCACAAAATACATGCGCTCAAGTCGATGTCTCTGAAGAAAAAAAAGATATGCTTCCGATGTGGGTTTTCATTTTCCCATGAATGTAAATGTACAGCCATAGAACAGTCATGAAAAGGCTGCGGGAAAGAAAACCACTATGTAACAGTCTGCAAATCAAAAGAGAAACCAAAGGAGTCACAGCAAGAAGAGAAAATGGGCACCAAAAAGTTCCAGAAGCGTTATCGCCACACCGACAAGGCCGAAAGACAACATCAATTACAACAAGCAGAAACAAAACAAAGTTGATCATCATCAAATTCTTCATACGAAGGCTTCACAAACGTCACAATCAAGTCCTGGTGAACAAAACGGATGTGCATTGATGATATCTACCAAGGAATGACATTCAAATGTAGGATTAACTACTTGCAAAGAAGATCAATAGTCAAAAGAGAAGCTCCAAATGGAGCAAAATATTTCATTTAGACACTGTGCTAAAATTACATTAAAGGTGGACGGTTGCCCCACAAACTTTGTTATAGACAGTGGCGTGTCAATTAATATCATGCCTGTAGTGAAGTTTGACATCCTGTCTCCTCTGCCATGCCTTACCCCGTCAGACACGAAGGTATACACGTGGGCTGCGTCTAAACCGTTACAGAGTCTATGAAACATGAGTCATAAAACAATGTCAGTGCAAGTGCCAATTTATGTTCTTCAAGGAACTTCATTGAGGGCATGCCTACTTAGCTGTGTCATTGCTGCTGACATGGGACTGATATCGCTCAACCACAACATCAGTGCTCAGTCTGAAATTGTGAGCCCATTCTTTTGGTTGTTTCATGACCTAAGAAGACTCAAGACAATGAAAGTGCAACTTCATAATAATGATGACATTTACCCTGTTGCCCAACTATACTGTAAAGTTGATTTCCACTTACAAGATGAGGTTGAGAAAGAACTAGAAACACTGTTGAAGCATGACATTATTGAACTCTCTACTGGTTCCATACTGTGGGTTTCGCCCATACTTCTGGTGCCAAAACGGACAGTGGAAGTGCAGTGCACGTTTGTGTTGATATGCGCCAGGCCAACAAAGCAACCAAGAGACAAAGACATCCTTGTCCCCACATCATGGACATGATCATGCAGTTGAAGGGAGCCAAAGACTTCTCCAAGTCTTGACTTAACAAAGGATACCATCAACTCAAGCTGGAAGAAAACTGTAGGTACTTTACTACTTTTTTGACTCATGCTGGTTTGTTCAGAAACAAAAGACTGAGGTTTGGGGTATGGTTGGCTGCGGAGATATTTCAGGATGTTACACGCCGAGTAATTCAACCCATCACCTGATTTTAATTACAGTGATGACATACTGGTATTTAGGACAGCACAAAACGAGAAGGCCAATTACTTGCTGATGCAGGTCTCACTCTGAATGCCACAAATTGTAAGTTTCACAAAACCAAACTCAAATTCTTTGGGCACATATTCTTTTATGAGACATTGACTCCTGACCCAGATAAAGTGCAAGCACTTGACCCCACAGGATGTGACCATGCTGTGATACTTCCTAGGCATGGCCAGTTATTGATTAAAATACATTTGTGACTTTGTAACAAATAATGCCCCATTGCGAGACTTAACAAAGCAAAATGTCTCCTCCCATTGGTCTACTGAATGCGACCAAAGTTTCAAAGACACAAAGCATGCGATTGAGAATGCAATCAAAATGACCTATTTCGACCACAAGTTACATACTGAGATCACAGTAGATGCGAGCTTGCTGGGGCCATTTCTTGCTCAAGAAAATTGTCATCCAAATGCCCAGAGACACATTGTAGCCTACACTAGTAGAAGCCTATCTGAAACAGAATGTGCCTGCTCTAAGCCAGAGAAGGAGAGTCTGGCTGTAATATGGGCCTGCAAAAACTTTCAAGTGTTTTTATATGGGAAACGTTTCACCAACATCACAGACCACCAGGCATTGCTCACTATTTTCAGAAACCCAAAACCTAAGATTCCCCCTCTATCAAGAGGTGGGGATTGCGACTGCAGGAGAACGACTATGTGATTGTACGCAAGCAGACTACTTTTTACGTGTGCCACTACATCGTCACAGTTCATCATCCAAAGTGGCTGAAGAGTATCTCAACTTCATTGGGAGGTCCAGCATGCAAGTAGCTCTAGCCGTTGAACAAATTATTGCAGCTTCGAATGCAGATAAGGACATGCTCATTCCCAAAGACATCATTACAACACAATCTTGGATGAAGTATGTTCGACCCTTTGCTGATGATGTTGAATTTCAACAATTCAAAAATGTACAAGATAAGCTATCCGTCACCTAAGAAGGTATCACAATGAGAGGTTCGGGAATCGTCATGCCTGTGAATATAAAACAGCAAATCATTGAACTGGCCCATGAAGAACATCGTGTCATTGTAGTCACTAAAAGAGCCCTAAGAGATGGAGTGTGCTTCCCACGTCTAGATGAATGAGTAAAGAAAGAGCTGAAAGCGTGTCACCTTTGTAACTGTTTATCCCCCAAGGTGACGTAGCTTCCATTAACAATGTCTTACTCTCCTGAACATGCTTCGTAGAGAGCTGCAGTTGACTTCTTTGGGCCACTAGGCAATGGACATCATCTCATGGTAGTCATTGATGAATATTCACATTCTTCTTTAGTGAAAGACGTGTCGTCAACAATCCATGACAAAGTCATCATGCAGCTTAATGACATCTTTGCAGCGATGGGCATCCCCGCTATTCTCACATCTGTCAATGGCCTGCCTTTCAATTGCAAAACATTCAAGAAGTTTCTTGTTCAACTCAATGCCAATCATTAAAAGAGTATACAGCTCTCTGGCCCCATGCCAATGGTGTTGTTGAATGATTCATGAGAACCATCAAGTCGGTAATTCACCAAGTGAAATTGATCTCAACTCCTCACTCCACAACTGGTGAGAGCCCTGCCACCTTGCTATTTGGGAGACCCACGAGAACCAAACTATCTCAATGGACATTGAACCGATTGATGAATGCTGATAAGGTTTATATCACACACATTTCTCGACAGTGCAATATGAAAACATATGCCGATCAGCGCCAATGTGCCCAGGAAACAGTCTTCAAGAAAGGAGACTGGATACTGCTCAGGTAGAAAAGGAAGTGGAAAACAGACATTCTGTTTGATGTCGGCCCTATGAGGGTTGTGATGTGCAAAGGACACATGGTGATAGCGCACCGCCCCGGAAAGTCCATTACGCGGGACGTGTCGCACTGTAAACACCTACCTCAATGTTCATCAGCTCCAGATCTCATGAATGAGGCAACCACACCTACCTTTCCAAATCAAACATCTGAGCCAATGTCATCAGCGTATGGTCAAGGTGCCCTTCAACTACCTCATACCACCAGATCTGGCCGGCCATTGGAAGCTCCTTGACAAATCATTTAGGAACTATGATGCTAATGCTGTCTGTACTTTTTATTTTCTTCACACAGGAAGAGTGAGAGGGTGCTGGCCTAGATGCATTCTCCCAAACTAATATCCATGCACAAAAGGACAACCAGGTGAAAAAAAGAAGAAAAGAGAGAAATCGCAAAGAGATCGTACTGAGAAATCTAGGGATCCAAGGACGCCTCTCCCACTAAATAGTGGCATGCTTCTTTATTGGCGCCTATTCACTCCCTGGTAGGGTAGTGCCACCAGAGCAGGCTCAACCACGAATGGGAGTTCTTTTTATAAAGTATCTTTATGGCTAAAACAGGGATCAAGTTGAAAAAAAGAGTATTACAAATGCCTTACGGTACCCAAAGAATTACTATTTATTAAAAAGGTACCTATGCATAAATAAGGGGTGATGAGAAACTAATGCTCAATTAAAACCCTGTACTTGTTTTTAAATATGCCTGTGGTACCCTATTGATAAACAATAATTCTTAGCCAATGGTGAAGCATTCTACTATCTAGTGGGTGAGGCATCAACTCCAAAATCGTTGGGTTTCCCTGTAGGACCTCTAAACAGCTTCTATCTTTTCTTCTTCTTTTTTCATCTGATTGCCCTTTTGTGTATGGATGTGCTTTTTATTTAACAAAGGGGGAGATGTAGTGTCTTGAGATTATGCTCGCTAGGACCCTTGCGGTTCTGAGCAGACTCTAAACAGGAATTACGTAATCTGCTTGAAGGTGTTACCAAGAGAATCATCCCAGGGAATTGCTTAGTGCTAAACCGGAGTTAGTTACTGGATCGATGATTGAGAGAGTGGGTATGTGCTTCTGAAGCTGACTTGCTGCACACTTTTTAAGGAACTTTTCCAAAAATGCTGCATTTTTCAAAATGCAAAAATTGCCAAGCACAATAATGTTCAAAGAGAGCATTTTCTATAAACTTTGACTTCCCTAAAGGGAACCTGAAAAGATGCTCAGAGAAAGCAAGGCACTGACTTAGAGGAACAAATTAATGGAGTTGGCTTCTGAATGTCATTTGGTCAGGATGCATCTTAAGAGCCTTGGTTACCATTGTTCACTTGGCTCAGGTCTCACCTCATGAACCCAGAGTTACATGTTACAAGACACTTGGGCTCTCACCCATATACATTAGATTACATATCGCAAGAAATTGAGGGTATGCATAAGATGGACCACAGATGCATTCTCACAAATTTCTAAACCTACATCAAGTAGGTTGCTGAATATTCAGATCAGTTAAGATTTAAGATTCACACCCCAAGTTGCTCAGTTTGTTCAGCACACATTCTCTCGCTCTATTTATTCTGCTTGCCTTATCCTTTCACCTCTTTCCTTTCACCTTCGTTTTTCACCCTGTTACTCTCTTTCTATCACTTTCCATCCTCCTTTTTCTGCTATTAAACTGTTTTCACTCCTTTTTCTGTGCACCTCTCTCCCGGTTTCCCTGCCACTGCTACCCCCGCGGCCCCTCCGCCCTAGCGCGACCAGCCCAAGCCGGTGTACCCTCCCCGCTCCCGCCCCCCAGCTGTCCAGCCCTCCCCGACCCATACTTAATAGCGGCCACTCTGTGGCCGAGCGCAGCGGGCGCGCCGCTGACATGCCGAAGGCACGCCAAAAAAAAGCCCGCCTGCACCTGACCACGTCCTGAACGCAACCAGCACCAGAAACCCTGGACCTCCGAACCACCAACGCTACAACCCAGCGGCACTCTACACACTCAACCCAGGTCACAACAACAACTGCAAGCTAGCATTACCAGCCGACACCCACGGACCCTTCAATTGTCACCACTGCCGCCACTCCTGCAGCACCGCCAAGACCACTGATCCAGCACAACCCGCCCGCAACAAGCAACCACACCAAAGACCCTGGAATGCATCCTCCTCAACGTCCGATCCCGCCACAAACATGCCACCAAAATCTGGGACCTCCTCGACAGTATCGCCCTGGACGTCGCATTCTTTGCTGAAACATGGACCAACACCACCTCGGAACCTGTCATCGCCAATCCCCAAGGATATAACATCTCCCGGAAGGACCGCCCCACCCGCCCTGGGGGGGGAATCGCCATCCTCCACAATTCCACCCTCCGACTGAGTACACTTCCCGACAAGCCCACAGACCTGATGGATCACCTACACTGGCCAGTCCTACCACCACCCTCCAGGGAACCCTCATCTACCGCCCCCGACACTGCGGACCATTCACCAACTCCATCATGGACAGCATCACCCCGCAGGCCATCGCGTCCACCAACTACACCTTGCTGGGAGACCTCAACTTCCACCTCGACAACCATCAAGACCCCAACAGCATATCCCTCCTGGATAATCTCCACAACATACGACTCCGCCAGATCGTGACTGTACCCATGCACTCAGCAGGACATACCCTCGACCCCATCTTCACAACAGGAAATGCCATCACTTTCAGCCATACCACGAACTCCTGTTGACAGACCATCGCTGCATCCATTTTACCTTCAGAACACCCACCATCCACAGAACCCGGCACCTGCTCCCACGTAGAAATTGGACTAAAGTCACAGACAACCAGCTCACCACCTCACTCTGTAACTTTACCCCAACCATCACGGACAACGATGACCCCAACACCGCAGCCCGAACCCTGCATAGATGGATTTCCAATTGCGCCAACAACATAGCCCCCCTCAACAACACACGCCAGGAAAGACAGCTGGTTCACCACCAAACTCCGAGAGTCCAGACGCACATGTCACCACCACTAAAAGGCCTGGAGAAACTCCAAATTGACAGAAGCTCACAACAACTTCAGAGCCGCCACCAATGCCACCACCAACTCATCAGAAATACAAGAAAGAAAGACAGAATCTCCACACACGCGCACAACAGCAAGAACTCTTCAGCCTCATCAAGGAGTTCGCCCAACCCATCAGCGAGTCGACAGACATCCCTCCCTCACAAGACCTCTGCGACAAACTCAGCACCTTCTTCCACCACAAACTCAAGAACATTTACGACAATTTCGATGAAGATGGCGAACACACAGAACCCTCACCAACCGCCCGACACCTTGAAGCCAATGATTGACAGCTGGACAGCCCTTACCACCGAAGATGCACAGAAGACGATGAAGTCAACCCACTCCGGGGTCTCCACGGACCCCTGCCCACCACATCTTCAACAGAGCCGCCGAGACCATCGCCCCCATGCTCTGCCACACCATCAACCGCTCGCGAGCGCCTCCTTCCCCTATGACTGGAAGCACACCAAGATCATCCCCCTCCTGAAGAAACCCTAGGCAGACCCCACCGACTTCAAGAACTACAGTCCCATCTCCCTGCTCCCGTTCCCAGCGAAAGTCATCAAGAAAGCCATCAACAGCCAACTCGCCACCTTCATCGAAGAGCACAACATCCTTGACTCCCCCCAATCTGGCTTCAGAAAGAACCACAGCACAGAAACCACCCTCCTCGCTGCAACAGACAACATCAGCTCCTGCCTGGATAGCGGAGAGACAATAGCCCTCATTCTCCTTGACCTCTCAGCGGCCTTCCACACATTCTCTCACCGCACCCTAACATGCAGACTTCACAACGCAGGGATCCGGAACAAGGCCCTCAACTGGATCCGCTCATTCCTCTCCAGCAGAACGCAGTGGGTCAGACTCCCTCTATTCCTCTTGGACCCTACACTGACCACCTGCGGAGTCTCCCAAGGATCCGCCCTCTACCTCACCCGCAAGCTTCAAAACATCCAGAATGCCACCGCCAGACTAATCCTCAACCTGCCACGACACTGCCACATCTCCCAGCACCTACGCACTCTCCACTGGCTCCCCATCGAGGCAAAAATCACCTTCAAGATTCTCACCCACACAAAGCTCTCCAATACACCGGACCAGCATACCTGAACAGCTGACTCAAATTACACGCACCCCAAAGGACCCTACAGTCAACCCAGCTCTCCCACGCCGTGGTCCCCCGCACCAGGAAGTCTAGATCAGGAGGCCGCTCCTTCTCCTTCCTCGTGGCCAGAGCCTGGAACGCCCTCCCGCTCCACGTCAGACAGACGACATCACTCCCCATCTTCACGAGGGACCTCAAAACATGGCTCTTCGATAGACCTCCTCCTTGATGTACAGGACCCTGCACCTCCCCCCCACCCCCCAGTGCCTTGAGACCCTTATGGGTGAGTAGTCGCACTTAACAAACCCATGATTGACTGATTGATTGACAGGCTGTAAATAACAAAACATTCAAAGATACAGAGTTTGGTGGCTCCCCATCAAACCTACTTCAATCATACTCTGGAATAATTCTTGCCCTGAGTGGCCCCTTTTCTCTTTCTGGGCTTAGACTGCATTATGAGCCTTGTAGTTAAGTACTTTTCATTTCATCTGCTATATCACCTTTGCATTGGCCCTTGTGTTAGTTGCCTTGACTGAGTACACATTAATTACACAATGCATTATGGTCATTGTAGTTGTTCAAATTTAAACACATTTTAATAGATGTTTGTGATGCGACAAATTAACAGAACAAGCAGAGCCAAGACAAGGATTAGCTCTTCCATTAAGATGCCATGCACCTGCCGATCCTTGAAAGTACTTGGCATGTAAATCATGCAATAAACATTATTTTAGAATATGACAATGTGTCATTAAAATTCAAAAAGTTTATTTCCTTTGCAAATATAAGTGTTTCACCTTAGTGAATCAGATTATATTGCTGCAGATGAATCTGCTGTATATCATTCAGGGAGCTTGATTGAATTCCATGTGCATTTCCCAGGTAGGATACCATTCCTCCAGTTAAAATTTTCCCAGTTTTCCTGCACTATGATGTTTAAAGGACTTTATTGAATTCATTATATACTGCATGATAACAAAACAACAAGATCAACAATAATAATCAGACGTACATTTGCAGTATTAGACACTATCGCGGAAACCATAAAAGTCTTCATCATTTTATAGATGGGGGGAGAAAGGGAAGGAAGGGAGGGTAAAATAGAGATCTTATAACAAATCATAAAAGTTTGGCAGAAATTACAACAGTTTGCCTCTAAGTTAACCATATATAATAAACATTATATCTATAAATATATCATAAAATGAACTCTAATATGTTATGTTATGTTATGTTATGAGACATTTATAGCGTGCACGGATACTCAGGAGTGTCCCGGCGCAGAAGCCAATTTGAAAGAGACAGAGGGGCATGTAACGAGCCTGGATCTTAATTAAAAAGCAAGGTTTTTAACTGCTTTTTAAAAAGCCTAAGGTCTTGAGTGTTTCGCAGATTGTAGAAGGGCATTCCAGGCTTTGGCCGCCCTAAATGAAAGGGAGCTGCCCCCTGTTCTAGCAAGGCGGTAGCGTGGGATAACGGCGAGGCATTGCGCTGTAGAGTGTAGATTTCTATGAGACACATAAAACGTCTCCTGAGATAGGAGGGCCCAGATTTGTATAAGGCATCATGGGCAAGGGTGAGGGCCTTAAACAGAACACGCTGTCCCACGGGGAGCCAATGCAAATCCTGGAGATGTTGCTTTGTACTAGACCTACTAGAAATACACAACAGCGCTCTCGCTGCCGAGTTCTGAATGGTCTGTAGCTTTTTCAGCTGATAACTGGGAAGGCCAATATATAAAGCACTGGAGTAATCAATACGCGACAGGATAAGGGCACGAGTCACCATTTCCTTCGCTGATCTGGGCAGCAGTGGCAGGAATTTCCTGAGTAATTTAAGTGTGCCGAAGCACACACCGGCCAGTTTTTATATCTGTGGTGAGAATCTGAGGTTCTCACTGAACCAGACCCCCAGATTCTTCACTGGACTCCCCATTGAGGTAGGCCTGGGGTAACCCGCTGGCCAAAGGTCAACCCTAAAGTGCGGAGGGAAGGACCCATAAAGGAGAACCTCAGACTTGTCCTCATTGCATTTGAGCTGAGCCCCCGCGAGCCATTTAAAGACTGCTGCAAGACAGTTTTTAGCTAAATCAGGGGACAGATCATTTTCCTTCCATGTAAAGAGGAGCTGGGTATCATCAGCATATGCTATGATCTTTGCACCCAGCTCCTCCGCCAGATAGATTAAGGGCGTGATGTAAACCTTGAAGAGAAGGGGGCTCAAAGTTGAACCTTGGGGGACTCCCGTAGTCACCTTTCTTGGTGCTGAAGAAAATGGAGGCATCCATACCTTCTGTGTTCTGTTCTCTAGAAAGGATTCAATCCAGTCCCACGCCAAGCCAGTGATTCCAATATTAGAGAGACGGGCCAAAAGTTGAAGATAAGGCACCGTGTCGAAGGCAGCAGAGAGGTCCAATAAAATCAGGGCCGCTCTGCCTCCTGAATCTAGGTATTCTCTAATAGCCTCCGACATCTCAACCAGGGCAGTCTCAGTGCTGTATGAGGCCCTAAATCGCGACTGGGCTGGGTGGAGGGCACCAGAAGCCTCAACAAACTTGGAGAGTTGTTTGTGTACTGCCCTCTCACACACCTTCTCCACAGCCGGGAGAAGTGAGATGGGTCGGTAACTGACTGGTGTAGCAGGGTTTAAGGAGGGCTTTATCAGCAGGAGGATAGAGAGAGAAAATTCAAGGGGGATGAACATTTTCTACAGCAACAGTGCTTGATACATCACTATCAACATGGTTTAGATATGAACTAAGAGGTAACCATAGTAATTGTGCATTATGAGAAGATGTACATTGTTTAGCATACAAAGGGCCATATGTAGGTAAAACGTATTTTGCGATTCTCTAATTGCAATTTTTAGGGAATCGCAATTAGAGAATTGCAAAACGCAATGTAGGTAGGATTAGCAAAATATTTTGCGATTCCCACCTATTCCTTATTTGCGATTCTCTAATTGAGATTCGCAAATAAGGAATACCTTGGCATTCATTCCTATGGGCTAGAAGGCCCATAGGAATGAATAGGAAGACATTCTCAATTTGCGATTCTCAATTAGAGAATCGCAAATTGAGAATGCAATTTCAAGGTTGCAAGGTTGTCAATAGGACACCCTTTTGCACTCCTGAAATAAACATGTGTGCACATGTGGAGCACATACATGCGCTAAGGGCATGTATGTGCGCCACATGGCACTTTGAAAAATGCAAAAAAGTGCATTTTTCAAAGAAATCGCAAATTACCACCAACCTGAAGTTGGTGGTAATTTGCGATTCCTTAAGTCAAAATCCCACAACTTGGGTGCTTCCTACATTGCATTTAAGGAATCGCAATTTGGGATTCCTTAAATGCATTAGCAAAATAAGGAATCGCAAATTTTGCGATTCCTTATTTTGCGTGTGGGTGTTTGTGTGCTACATAGCACACTGCCCAAATTGCGATCGCAAACGTTGAAATTCGGCGAATTTCAGCATTTGCGATCGCAATTTGGCTTCCTACATATGGCCCATAGTGTCTAACTTATGGTGAGAACTTACCGAATCCCACCACACTTTATAGGATAATTTATCTGATGTTTTCCAATTTAGACCAATCTGGTGAAAGCTATTGCTAACAGAGTATCTAATAATTTATTGTTAGGGAGAGATAGAGTGAGCGAATTGGACAGCGTTCCCAATAAAAGATAAATAATATTGAAAGGGCTATCAAAATTAAAAATACTCTCAATCTGAGCCCAAATTTTGTGCCAGAAATTACGGGTATTGGGGCACTTGAATAAGATATGCATTAAATCTGCATCAGGATAATCACAAGATCAACATTTAGCAGCTGTATCGGAGGAAAATTTGAGGCACTGCAAGGGAGTAAAATATGTGTGATGATAAACAAAAAAAAGAGATTGTGTAATATCAGCAGACCATGAGAATTTACATGTGCGTGCCCAATAGCTTAGTCCAAAAAGGGATTGTCCAAGAAATTCCCAGGTCTCTCTCCCACATAAGTTCGGATTTGGATTTGATTCTGGAGGGGTCAGGAAGGGGGAAATACTTATAGCCAATGCCATAGGACTGGTATTTAGAAATTCCGTAATGCCAGAAGAGAAGAGAACCTTCTTATAAGGATAAATAGACATTAAGAACCACATTCATCAATGATAAAAAGTGTGTATAAAAGGATTTAAGACAGTGATAAATAAGGCAAAATTGAGGAAAAGTTGAGATGTCCACATTAAACCTTTATCATTCCAGGTACGCCAAAAAAAGGTCTATTATTTATCTTGAGTATGGAATTAAAAAAATATTGATTTTAAAAAATAAAAACAAGGGCATATCTAGAGTAAAAGTAAGAAAAGTAAATTTGAGCAGCGATGCATTGTTATGTAATATAGGGGAATGAAGACGCAGCGTCATAGCAGTAAGAGATGGGACTTCTTAAGAGCTAAAGGGAAGAAGAGAAATACGCTCAATATCTATAAAAAAAAAGTTGAGGATAAATCATGGGTCGAAAGAGCTGCTTGGCGCAAAGCAAAAACTCTGTGATAACCATAACAATTTGGAAAATTAGCCCCTCCCGCTAATTTGGGTGTTTGTAAAGTGACTAATGCTACTCTCAGCGTTTTATGTTTCCAAAGGAACTTAAGGAGTAAAGTGTTGATTTTCTTAAAAAAATGTTTTGGAATGTGAGCTCACAACATAGAAAGAAGATATAACAGTAAGGGGGAAATCATAATTTTTATAGAGTCTAAATGGTCCCACCATGATAAAAATAAACGATTTCAAGAGGAGAGAATCTTATCAATTTTAATACTAAGTTCTGTCTAATTAATTTTAACTGTATTAGGGATGGAATTTGTAAACCATGCTCCTAAATATTTTATTTTTGCTGAAGTAGGCCACTGATAACCAGTAAGAGAACAAGAATTATTGAATGTTTATTTAGTAAGCGGGAGAATTTCCATTTTAGCATTATTTTATATCCAGAGACAATAGAAAATAGCGAACATTAATAGAGAAGGTAGCGAATCGTCAGGAGAAGAAATAAAGAGAAGACTTGTCTGCATAAGCAGAAAATTTTAAATGCGACCTCCATAAAGAAAGCCAGAGATAGAAGAATTCAGACGAGGAAGAAAGGGCTCATGAGCTAAAAAGAATAATAAAGGAGAGAGTGGGCAACCCTGTCTAACACCCCTATTAAGAGGAAAATATGAGGAAATCATGCCATTAACTATTACTGACACCCGGGGTGCATGATATAGGGGGGAGATAAGAGCTATAATTTTAGACCCAAACCCATGCACTGATTGGTATGTCTGCAAGAGAAGATTTAAAAGAAGGAGCTTTACTGAGAACATTCAAACATAATCTAGAATTATCAGATATAAGCCTTCCCTTGATAAACCCTGATTGTTCTTTTCCTATAAGAGCTCAGCAAAGATTTTATTGTCAATGTTCAATAAAGAGATAGGCCTATAATTTTTACATTCCTGAGGGTCTTTACCATCTTTATGAATAAGGCAAATTATAGCTTCTTGGAAGGTGCCAGAAGTAGAAGAAGATGCAGATAGGGAAGAAGGGTGTTGGAGAAGTGAAGATAGAACCCTACTGTGAAACCATCTGGACCAAACGTTTTCCCTAATTTAAGCGCTTATAAGGCTGCAGCAATTTCTTCAGTAGAAAGGTCATTCTCTAAAGAATCAAAGTCCAAATCAGGAGTGACAGAATGAGGGGTCTGATGTAAATAGTCCAAAATTGCAGAGGAAGGAGGAGTTGATTCAGGAGTATAAAGAGATTTATAAAACATTACAAATTCTTCTAAAATAGCCTGATGCTTAGAAATGGACTTACCCGTTGATGTGGAAATTGAATCAATAATGTGCCACTCTTTTTTTCTGTTAAGAATATTCACTTATAACTTGCCAGCTTTATTTCTTCCACCATAATTACATGTGCATTTCTGAAAAAGTACAGAGGAGGCTTCTTCAGTGGAAGTAGAGTTACATTGCAATTTGGCTTTAAGCAAGGCATTAAGGTTTAAGGTCAGAGGGCAGTTTGGAGGAGAAATACTTATTTTCTAAAGATTTAATCAATGAGAGAAGTCTAGAATATTCTTTTAACCATGTCTTCCTTTGCCTAGAGACATAATTTAAAATGAAATCTCGTGCTGAGGCTTTGAATGTATCCCAAAGCAAGGAAGGGGAAACTTCCACATTATCATTAAAGAAAAAGAAATTAGAAGCAAAAGCAATAAACGAACTAGAGAATTGAGCATCTTGTAATAAAAGGTTGTTACATTTCCATCGATGCAGAGGAAGACGGGGGGAATCAAATCCAAGTCAGTAATCACCATAGCATGGTCGGAGAGGACAATTGGAGAAATATATGACTGTATAATAAACTGAGCAAGAGGCTTAGAAATAAATATATAATCCAATCATGAAAGTGAACCATGAGAAGCAGAGTAAATAGTATACTCCAGAGCAGTTGGGTTACACGATCTCCAAGAGTCCACCAAGGCTCCATTATGGATAAGAGAGTGAATTTGCTTATGCATTTTATGGGACGAAAAATGAACTGAGGACTATCTGTCCAAAAATGGGTCCATTATTTGATTACAATCTCCTCCTAGAACAAAGTAAGAATCCTGATATTGTGTACATTTTTGTGCAATAGAGGGCCAATAAGCAGTATCAGGTTGTGTCATGGCATACACATTCATAATAGTAAGGGGGACATTAACTATAGTAGGGTTTACTATAACCCATCTACCCATATCGTCTATTTGTTGAGAAACCATATTAACAATAAAGGATTTTTTACCCAATATCACAACCCCATTCTTCTTATTTACTGAATGGGAAACAAACACATAACCAACCCAGGCTTGCTTAAATTTCAAAGCTTCAGATTGTGTAAGGTGAGTTCCCTGGAGTAGAACCAGATCAGGGTTAGATTTACCTAGATGGGATAACACTCTCTGTTTGAAAAAGCGAACCTTTAAAATTCCATGTGGTTACTCTGAATTACACACAATGAAGAAAATAGTTATTGGAGAACAATGAGGCATATATGAAAATTCCAACTTATAATATAAAAAAGAGGAAGAGCAATGTAGAAATGAGACAAGAAGGAGAGGAAGAAGAGAAGAATGAAAGAAAGACAAGAGCAGGAAAAGGAAAGGTAGAAAGGAAGAGAATCAAATAAGCCAAAAGAGGAGACAGTACATATCCATAAAGGACGACTGAAAAAACATACCTATAAAAGAACAAAAGCGAAAAGGAAAAGGGGTGGTGATGACACATAAAACAATGACACGCCCATGGTAAAGGGAGGCCAAGCCACGTTAGGACCAAAAACACTTAGGAAAATGGACCAAACAAACTGAATTACATCAGACGAATCTGTAATGAACTAAAAAGAAAAACATGAGACATATCATAGACATAAAAACATTAGAAGAAACATAATCTGAGATAGAGTAAGGAGTCACAAAAGATTTCAATTCAATTTCTTTGAAGAAATCAACAATTAAAGTAATAACAAGCAAAAACAAATCGCTCAACCATTAGATGGACCCGCAGTGTCCATACGACTCAAAATATGGGATTGAATAAACTTCTTAAATTCCGCTGGATCTTCAAACATCATGGTATTATTTTGGAAAGTTGCTTTAAAAATGCAGGGGTGAAAAAGACCATATCTTGCCCCAAGTGAATGAAGGACAGCTTGAAGATTGAGAAACTCTTTTCTTCTGGCTGCAGTGGCGTTAGAAACATCTTGAGAGAGGAACACCCTTTGACCTAGCCAAGAGACTTGAAGTTTAGCCTTGGCTGCAGAAAGAACTGACAACAAGTCAGTAAACTTCAGAAAGAGAATGATAACACCTCTGGGTTTAACAGAAGATGCAGAAAGCGAAGCAGGAGGCCCAAGCCTATGATCTCTCTGGCTATTGAGTGAGATTGAAGAGGTCATGTCCAGCAATATTGGCAGGAAAGAGGTAAAAAAAAGCGATAGGATTATCTCCTTTCAAAGCTTCAGGCAGGCCATAAATGCGGAGATTGTTCCTCCTATTCCTGTTTTCCAAATCTTCTGTATGTTGCCGGAGCTTGTGCATCTCCTTTTCCAAAGAGTGAATTCTATGGGTTTCATCTCGCACATCCAGGAATTGTTGTTCCATCATAGATACACAATTTTCCATCAATGACCATTTGTCATTCAAATGTTGCATTCTTTTGTTAGTTTTCTCTACAAAAGGACACAGTGCACACATTTTGTCCAACAACAACCAACTCTAAGGAAATAGGAGTTACTGACTTGTCAAGTGAAGGAGGGTCCTGCTTCAACCTCTTGAATGTGGACGAGGGCAATGAAGCCTTGCTGGTCACAGATTGTAGGGAGATATTACGAGGAGGCGCAGAATTAGCCATTTCTCCAGCAGCAAGTGATTGGACTCCTGTTAATAATAAATGCTAAACAGGGTCAGTAGACAAACCAGCCGAAGAATGACCTTTAGGGGTGAAAACAAATATGCCTTCCGTAATTTACCCATAAAAAGGCACCATATAACAAGTTATAGGTTACAAGAACAAAATGGAATGATTACACCAGTGTTCCTCTGACTAAGTATGCACAAAGGTGAGAAATACCTCAGAATGCCACGAAGCTTCAGAGTCTGATAAGAAGTGAAGAAATAAAACTCTGCATTAAAACAGCCACTAAGACCTAGTAAAGCACACTGCTGAAGTCTTCACTAGTCAGCCAAACTAAGGAGAATATCTCTGCGTATTTCAGAAATGGAGAGGGCTGCAATTAAAGACTCCTTACTGAATTGAGCACTGCATACATAATGGTGGCCCCTTCTGAGGAAGCAGCAGCGATGTCAGAGAAATGCAGGGACCTGCACTGCACTTCAGCAAAACAAGCCACGACTCCGCATGCTGAAATCTTCCTCTTCTTTATCGCATTACTTGGTACGTCTCTGCATTTTCCAAAATTAATAGGGGCTGCATTCAAAAACTCCTTTGTGAGTTGAGCACTGCAGACAAAATGGCAGCTGCTTCAGAGTAAGCAGCCACGATGTTAGAGAAATGCGGAGAGCTGCACCGCACTTCAGCAAAACAAGCAGTGCCTCTGCATGCTGAAGTCCTCCTCTTCTTTATCACATTGCTTTGGTCCATCTAGACGGTGCCAGTAAGCACCAAAAGACTGCAACTTGCCTGGTGCATGGCGGACCTCCTCCGCTAAGCGACCATCTTGAGTGGTGCC
Source organism: Triturus cristatus (assembly GCF_964204655.1). Classification (NCBI taxonomy): domain Eukaryota; kingdom Metazoa; phylum Chordata; class Amphibia; order Caudata; family Salamandridae; genus Triturus; species Triturus cristatus. The sequence continues at coordinate 314,388,484 of NC_140584.1, read as the reverse complement.
GAAGCCATGCCTAATGTTCCTGCACTTTGAAATACCAGGTATGAGAATACTGGAATCCAGCTGGTAAAATCGCTTTGGGATTGGGCTGAAATTGCAGACTGCCCTGGACTCCAGCCTGACCTCTTCTAAGGCGTCAGGACAGTATGTAACGCTCACACTGCAAGCCACATCATCCCCTCCATCTGACTCACATCCCACCTTCCACCCTCACCACCCACCCCACACCAATGTACCAGCTCTCATTTACCACCTGATAGAACAGGCAGTAAATGGAAGCATTCATCCCCTCTAGAAAGGGAATACCGTGTGGAATTTCATAGAGAAAACCAGGTCTGCGTAGGTATTCCACACTTCGTTGAGATGAACTGGTTAAAGGTGGGTTTAGGTGTGGCGATACTTATTGGGATTTTAAGTTCCGGCTAACCAATATCTTCGCAGCTACATCCACCTTGCCTGAAATTGTGGCCATGGAGAGGATACTCAGCTTATGCCTTCTGTCCACATTCTACAAAAAGTCGCCCTTAAAGGATCCTTGTGCTCGTATCTTTGATGACGAATCTAGCCCCATTTCACCAGCAGAGTCATGCTTCTTGAGTGTTCTGTTGATTAACTACAAAGCTTTTACTCCAGCTCAAAAATGAGTCTATTATAATACTGTATGTAATGATTCAGTGTTGTTTTGATGACATTTGACATTTTTCTAGGAATATATATTTTTAATTGTGAATGAAGGTTAATTAGGTTACTACAAATCTTTACTAAACAATTGCACCATTGACACACTCACCACTGATAGAGATATGAGCCCATCCGGAACACGCTATACATCTATGGGAGCCAACTTGAAAGCACTATAGAGACTCAGGTCAGACTCAATGGGTGATACAAACAGTAAATGCCAGCCAAGTCTGTAAGAAGAGTCTGTTAGTGTGCAAGGTCCCATAGCAGACCGGGGATACTGATGTGGAATTTATGTCAAAATGCCTAATTAGGTTCACCAAGGTGGAATATCGAAGTTAGTGAGGGACCTGGCACTGGTATGGTTTAATGTCAACAGTTCTATTAATGATTCGAGCAAACAGGGAGACAGAAGGGGCAAGTGTTTTAAAACTGTCCAGACAAGGTTGATTTTTTAAGTGCCCCTGGGGTACTGGGTCTTGACAGACCAGTAACTCATTAAGGCTAGATCACAGTAAAACAAAACTTGGCCCCCTAAAAGTGAGGGTCCCCCAGTCAAACAGTTTTTATTGGTTTGGTCTACAGGCAATTCTTTAAAGATTTTCATGTATACAACAACTCAAAACATCTGGGGAGTAGATTTAGATTTTGGCAATTGCAGGGCATCCACCAGAAAGCATACGGTGTCCAATCTAGTGTTTATTTTTTTTTAAATCCGCTCTAAGTAGGGTAAATGGAATGGACGGGACATCTTCCAAACTGTAAATCAAACTTTTACTTGGTTGGTGTCTCCTGGCCAGGGCATGTTTTTGGAAGCGTCTTACGGTTCCAGTGACAAACTGGGCTACAAAATCTGAAGCTTGGGGACCTAGTCAATCATTAGTATCTGATTTTCAACAACTCACAAGACAGGGTTCATAGGAACCACGTGTGCCACTGGACATCCTCGCAGCTTACCAGAGGCCTCTGAAATCCTAGGATAAAATCCATCAGTGACAGCGTCAGGAACAGGGCTGGAGCAAGACAAGCACTGATGACTCACCTGTGTGGGAGGACACATAAATATTACATTTGTGCTGATGGTAAGCTCACTAGCAAAGTCAAGGCTTCAAAGCTACTCAACTGTAATTTGCATAGTTTAGTTCAAAATCTATTTGGATGGTGGAATTGGTCCTATATCATTAAATGCCCCTCGCTCAAGCAGTGTCCTTAAGCTCTAGAGAGAATTGGGAAGATGGCAAAGCACTTTTAATTGACTCTTACTGAAAGAACCAGGATCTCCTTGTAACTCAGAGCTCCTCAACAGACAAGCTGGCGGGCCTCTCATTCAAGGCTTAGTTCCACCTGCAGGAGAATTGAACTTATGACATGTCAACGTTTCAACTTTACAAGTCCCACTAACCAAGTTCAGGGTCAGACCGTTCAGCAAAAATATAGGGGCTCATTTATGAGCCCCTGCGTCACTTTTGCCCCACCGGTGCGTCACTTTTTGTGACGCACCAGTGGCGTAAAACATGCGCCATGATGCGCCATATTTACAAAGTGACGCGTCTACCTAGATGCGTCACTTTGTAAACCCCTGCGCTACATTATACCTGCCTCAGGTATAATGTATGCAGGGTGGGCGTTCCCACATAAGTAAGCATCGTAGAAGTGACGCAGTGAAATCTACGAGATTTCACTGCGCCACTTCTAGGGTGCAAATGCGTCAATATCTTACGCCTGCCTCACAGCAGGCGTAAGACTGACGCAGGCCCTTTCACTTTTGTGACACACTCCAGCAATGCGTCACTTTTGCACCTACAGATACGTCAGAAATACTGACGTATCTGTGACTCCTTGCGACATGATGCGTCATACTGTAAATATGACGCATCATTGGAGTCGCAGTGAGGGCGCAGTGAAAAGTGACGCATCACTGTTTTCACGCAGTGATGCGTCACTTTTCATAAATGAGGCCCATAGTATTTATTCAGGTTCTTGTGAAGTTCAAGGCAAGGGTCCAGCTCAAACCATCTTCAGGCTGGTTTCAGGATTGGCACGTCGAGCCTATCAGGGACAAATTCTTCAAATGCTTTTTTCTAATGATGGCCCAATAAAGCTGCAACTTAATGCTGATTCTGGTTGCGTGACAGATTGTTCAAACTAACTAGTTTACTTTAGCGAACGTCCTTCCCAAATATGTGAGGTGGGCCACATACACCAGTGTTGAAGTAACCATGGCAAGCTAGATACAATACATTTAGATACTTAATGGGAGAGGTGTGCCTGAGATGGAAGAGCATGGCTACAGGCATGCATCTCTACTACCTGGGACCTCAGGCATGCATGTACCAAAGCATCACCAAACAAATACACATATGCATGCATGGACTCACACACATGCCTGTATACACACATACACACACACACACACACACACACACACACACACACAAACACATGCAGTAAGGTAGGACTCAGTACAAAAACACCAAAGAGAGAGCTAAATATTATGATTACTCATTATAAGTACTAGTAAAGTCTATTCCCCATATATCACTTCACTTTACACTAACAAGCAGCCACTCATTATAAGTATTGATAAAGTCTATTCCCCATATATCACTTCACTTTACACTAACAAACATCCACCCATTATCAAGGAAGTTGCACTATGAGGCTGAAAGGTGGAGCATTTTGATTACTTTTCAACAAGGCATTTCAGAGCTGGACCATGAGCAGTTTCTGTTTCAGTTTCCACAGATAAAAAAATCATTAGTCTGACAGCAATTTACAGAGAAAAAAGCAGATGCCTGTGTAGCTATTTTCGGGAACCTTTGAAGTTTGTCCAGTTACAAATAGATTAAGACTAGAGGGTCACATGAAGTTACGTAAAGGTCTGATGTCTTCCTTTTTCTTCACAGCCTTCCCTGCCCAGAACTGCTATAATCACCTTGGTTCTATGGAGAAGACGGTGCTGCAGAAGGTCCCTATCCCTCTTTGTTCCCTGAGAAGCAAGTCCTTTCAGTTTTTCTACCATAATCTAATATAGAGCAATATAACAGGTAGTCAGCATCAAGCCTTAACTAAATACAACTGACCTTCATGGCTTGCACACTATTGACCACAGGGGTTCCAAGTTAACCACCCTGGAAGTTATCTACCATCATGAAGACACATCAAGACATGCCACACTGGAGTTTGGGAACTGCAGCCCTGGATGTCTGATTGTTCTGCTAACCAGCTATGGAAGCCATTGCATGCTGACATCATGTCTTTTTTATTGATAAATAATGAAAAATTCATAATATATACGTATATAAAATAAACAGTAGAGTTTACAGCATGAGACAAGTTTCATTTGTTGCCTACATTTTCCTTGAGAGCAGTATTGTTAAAGACCTCAAATACAGCCTGTCTCCTTGTAAGAGGCGCTGCTGGGGTGGATGGTTGGGTAAATGATTGACGGAATCCTTGGATGTCTTCTCTCATATCACTAGAGACATCTGCCATAAAGAGACGCTGAACACTGGCACTGGAAACCAGACTTCGATTACTGACTAGGTGCACCAAGAGGTCACGGAGAGAATTTGATCACTGATAAGGGTCACTGAGAGGCCATGATCACTGATAGGAATGATCATGGGATTTTGATCACTGATAGGGTCCCCTGAGAGGCATTCATCACTGATAGGCATTGATAACTGATAAGGATCATTGAGTGCCATGGATCATTGATAAGATACACCTTTAATGATCACAAAGGCACCCATAACTGGTACAATGCATCGAAAGGCACAAATCACTTATAAAGGTCACTGAGAACCTTTGATGCCTGGTAAAGATCACTGAGAGACTGTGATCATTGAAAAGGTTTATTGAGAGACATTGATCACCAATAGGGTCAACTGAGACTAGCCAATGTCAGTCCGACTGAGGGCACTGTGATACACCAGTCGATGATGAGGATTACTGAAGGTCATTAGCCACTGATCGAGAGCACAAAAATATATCAATCATCTGTAATGATCACAGAGACATTCATGACTAATAGAGTGCACTAAGAGTTGTTGAGCAATGAAAGCGTACGTCGACGGTACATCAATCACTGATAGGCTTCCCAAATAAGGCACATTGTTCACTTATATCACTGACTAGCTTAGGTTGCTGAAAAGGTGCACTGAGATACCATGATCACTGATAGGTTGCAATGAGAGACAGTGCTTGCTGACAGAAGAGGCAATAACTGACAGGGTGCAAGCCTTTGATCACAAATAGGCCACACGGAATAACATTGAATGCATATAGAAGATACTGAGAGACATTAATTTCTAAAAGGGAATTTGAGAAACACTGATGATTGACAAAGGTCAGCAAGAGGTGTGCTGGCAAGGCATACCGGGAGACAGCTATAACTAATACAATTCACAAGAAATGCAGATATAACAAAAAGTTGGAGGCCTATTAGGAATTTGGCATTGCTGGAATGATTCCTCAGTCATTTTACTTTTTATAAGGTCCATAGAAAAAGAACGAGAGCCAGGGCATGTTTATATCATGATATTTTTCCTGATAAATAATGAAAATTGCTTAATAAAGGGCTTTATAAAATAAAATATGTACCTTATAAGTATGAGCCAAGTTTCATTTAATTACTGACAGAGGACAATAAGAGACATGAATCACTGATAGGTGCTCAGAAACTCCCCAAAATAATGAAAAGTGCTGGGTCGTGTTAATTAGGGATCACTGGAATACACTTATATCAACCTCATCATAGAGCAATGACTCTGCAGTGTTCTTTCCTGTTCACATAGCCTATGGAAAGAAGGCAAACCTCACTGTAATGTAATCAATATTTTCAGAGCTGTCCTGTGTCCATTGATCCTGGTATTAGACAGGTAGGTTTGTGTCTACAAAAAGTTTCTTGCCTGTCCTGAAGAAAGTATTGGATCACCCCAATGCAAGAAGTGCTGAAACATGTTGATTCCCCATTTTGGGTGAGTAGCCATGCCGATTATAACTTGTTAGCTAATTTGAACATCTCTTTATGTCCCGCACCCTCCTCCTCTTCATACTTTTATAAATACTCTGGCCTATGCTGACAGATATTACAGTTCTCAACATACCTTTTTCGAAAATACTTTTCTTTCATAACATATGTGAAAAATACAGTTTACACTAATAGTACAAAGGCCGAACATCTAACCACATAGTAAAAACGTAAATTAATAATCTGAGTAGATTTATATATTTAAGCGATTATAATATTCGATTAAGGCTCCATAGAGCAGCACTGGGGACATGTGGAAGATGTGGTTTATACAAAAGCCCTCCCAAGAAGGTTTGAAGATTTAATGTTTCTTAATATTGTGTATGCTTTCTTTGGGGTGGTAAAAGACGGTCATCTAGGACTTGCACATAGCTTTCTATGCACTATATAAACAAATGCTGAATGGAAATGAGTCAGGTCAGAAAAATATTGAAAAGTGACTTTCTGTGGACAGAGGGACATTTTTTGCAGGTGGAGTCATTGCTTGCTGAGAATGCATTTGACAAAATACCGAGTGTCGCGTTCTCCCCACCCAGGGAGCATGGAAAATGAACATGCCACATACGAAGCTTGTAACCAACGTCTTTATTCATCAATGTACAACATTCAACTGAACTTCTCATTATCCCCTAACCATTAATACCCACACCTTTACAACTCCCCAAATGGTTACATAATCCTTACATTGAGTCCCCCCCAGAATCACGGGGTCCTGGTGCTCATTGTCTCGAGACACTACATCTCCCCCCTTGTTAAATAAAAAGGTGTAAACAACAGCAGCATTACATTATTTTAATAAGTCGTCTAGGTGCTTGCACTGTTCGGCCAGATCGCATGGTATGAGGTAGTTGAGATGCACCCTGAGTAGACACCGAGGGTACAGGAGTTGAAATTTGATCTAGGCCATCAAGTGGAGCAGCCCCATCTGGGATTACAAGGACTGATGAATGTCGAAATTGACGCCTGAATTGTGACAAATCTTGTGTGATGGATTTTCTGGGATATTGCGCCATTACCATGAGTCCCTTGAGGCTCAGCAGAAAATGGAAGATTGGTCTTTCACTTGCATTTTTGTTTGACAAAAACTCAATAACCTTCGCCGAAGATGATCTCTTGAGTTCTCCAACATTGATCAGCGTACATTTTCATTTGACGTTTTCGAGCAGTCAGTGGCATGAACTTTGTCAGTATTCCGCGTTTGATTAGTGGTCCACTGTGGTAGTTTGCTTCTTAGAGCTCTCCCAAACAGCAAGGTGGCAGGACTCTTGTCAGGGTGGAGTGAGGAGTCGACCAATACAGAGGGCTTGACATAAGGCTTGATTCAGCTCGATTCCCTCCATCAAGGCACGTTGGATAACCTTCTTTAGGTGCCCATGAATCATTTCATGACACCGTTGGCTTGAGGCTACAAGGGTGTATGTTTTTGATGCTTGACATCTAGTTAGAAACTCATTAAAATCCTTGCTCTTGAATGGTGGACCATTGTCAGATTTAAGGATGTCTGGGATGCCTCATGTTGCAAAGATGACGTTAAGTCGCTCAATGAACTTGTCATGTCTTGTTGATGACATTCCCTCCACCAGAGGAAAATGAGAATACTCATAAATTAATATCATGAGATGATTTCCATTTGCTTGGGGCCCAAAAAAATCAACAGCCACACTTTTCTACGCACGTGCAGGAAAGTCAGGTATGGTTCATGGATACTGTGTCACTTTAGAGGAAAGGAAGTTACATAAATGGTACTCCTTTAGTTCCCTCTCAACTCTTTTGGCCAAGCACTAGAACCACACTTGATCCCTCAGGGCTCTTTTGGTGGCGACAATGCCACAATGTCCTTTGTGAGAGAGTTAAGTAAATTGCTGTCTGATACTCTTAGGTGCAGTGATCCTGGAACCTCTTAGTACAATGCCTTCATTAGTGAAAGACAGTTTATCCAGCACATTTTTGATCTTTTGAATTTCAACATTGTCACTCAGAGGTCAAACACTTCGTCTCCATGACTGTGCTAAAATGTCTTTCAGGGCAAGCATGTCTTTAACAGCATTTGTAGGGGGAATGATCTGTTCAATGGATAAGGCTACTGACGTGCTGGGCCTTACAATGATGCAGGGTTTTGGTTCTTCCGTGGCGCATGCACAATTATATAGTCATACATATGTAAACGCAACCCTCACCTCTCACTGCGAGGGGGTATCTTAGTTTTTGTATTTCTGAATATGGGGAGCAGTGCTTTGTGGTCTGTAAAAATCATGAAATGTTTTCCGTAAAGAAACACATGAAAGTGTTTGCAGGTCCACATCACAGCGAGATTCTCCTTCTCTGGCTGAGAATAGGCCAGACAGACTTAGGCTGGAATTCACCGCAATGTGTCTCTGAGAACGTGGATGTCCATTATACTGAGCAAGGATTGCTCCCAGCCCCACCGGGCTCACATCAACAGTATTCTCCGTATGTAAATCAGGATCAAAGTAAGTATCTCAGTGGCATTTTTCAATGGCATGCTTTATCCTTTTGAAGCTTTGGTCGCTTTCAAAGGGCCATTGGAACTGGGTATTTCATTTAGTAAGGTCTTTCAATTGGGGCACTTACTGTGGCAAAGTCACAAATATACCTTGACAATAGTTGGCATCTCCTAGATGGATCTTAGCATGGTGACATCTTTTGGTGGTTTGATTGCTGGTAGTGCTTGTACTTTATCTGGGTCAGCAGTCATTCCACTTTTAAATTATATGTGCCCAAAGAACTTGAGTTTGGTTTTGTGAAATTCACTCATTTCAGCATTTAGAGTGAGACCTGCATTTGTAAGTAACTGGCACACTTTTTTGAGAGCCTTGTCATGCTCCTGGCACACTTTATTGAGAGCCTCGTCATGCTCCTTCTGTGTTGTCCCAAATACTATTAAGAAAGCATGCATAACAGGTAGCAATATTCTATGTATGACATCTTGAAATATTTCTGCAGCATATGTCACTCCAAAACTCAACCTTTTGTATCTGAACAAACCAACATGAGTCAAAAAAGTGGTAATGTACCAACAGTTTTCATTCATGTTGATGGTATCCCTTGTTTAGGTCTAGACGGGAGAAGACTTTGGTTCCATTCCGCTGTATGGTCATGTCTTCAATGTGCAAACCTGGATGTCTTTCTCTCTCGTTTGCTTTGTTAGCCTGGCATATATCAGCACAAAACTGCACTGCACCTCCACTGACCATTTTTGGCATAACCACAATGGACCAGTAGAGGGCTGAATGATGTCTTGCTTCAACAGCATTTCTAGTTCTTTTTTTACCACTTCTTGCATGTGAAATGCTATTCTACGTTGTCGCTATGCAACAGGCCGGATGCCTTCGTCGATGTGAATTGCACCTTCAATGTTTTGAGCTTTCCCGTGCCTTGATATAACGATGAGAACTGACGTACAATTTCAGATTGTGTATGTAGGTTTTAATTGAAAGATATTACTCCCAGGTCAGCAGCAGTTGCAAAACTAAGTAGACATGCACTGGATGAAGTACCTTGAAGAACATTAATTGAGCCTTTCATAAACATGTTTATGCCTAAGATAGCCGTGAATGATCCTTGGCTCTGCAACAGTTTCGAAGCAGCACATGTGTACACTTTCCTGTTAAGCTCGTTGGTAACAAATTATTAAAATGTTTGACTGGCATGATGTTGATCGATGCACTGCTGTCAATTACAAAGGTTAAGGGGTCCTAGGTAGCCCTATGGGCAGGGTGCTGTTTAAGTAAAAGGTAGGACATGTAATTTTATGTTTGACATATCTAGGTAGTGACAAACAGCCCATTTTGTTTTTCACTGTTGTGAGGCTACTCCTCTCATAGGTTAGAATTGGTAATGTCTTTATATACTTTTAAGTGGTAATTCCAGATCAGAATGGAGTGGCACTGCAATTATTGGTATGTTTAGAATGGTAGTGATAAATGCAACTTACTGGTGAGGGTAGATTTCACATTACTGTTTTAGAAATACCACTTTTAGAAAGTGCAAAAAGACCAATTGATGGACATAATGCAGCACGATGTCAAATATTCACCCTATTACATTTATCTGGGTCTAAATCCATCGTTTTTTTGCTCCCCATGTGTTTCCATTTCAGTCCCAGCCATAGGCAAATCAGTCTTGACCCTGTTCTCCATGGGAACTGTCCAGCCCGAACTGCATCCTGGCAGTGGTTTCGGGGCATCACTTCTCATCAGCCGGGCTAGCTTGACTCCAATGGCATGGAGAGCATGGGACCCATGTCTGGGCATGCCCGTCGCACTCGGGGTGACAAATGTAAAAAGAACAATTGATGGACATAATGCTCCACAATGTCAAACATTCAGCCGAGTACAGAGATCTGGGCCTAAATCCATTGTTTTTTGCTCCCCATGTCTTTCTAGTTCAGACCCAGCCACATGCAAATTAGTCTGGACCGTGTTCTCCATGGGAACAGTCCAGGCTGAACTGCCAGGCCAGGTCCTGCCTGGACTGGAAACAAACATCCTGGGACCGGTTTCGGGGCATCACCCCTCATCAGCCAGGCTAGCTTGTGCATGTGACCCACATCTGGGCATATCCATCCACTCAGGGTGACAAATGCAAAAAAAACTATTGATGAACAGAATGCTGCACAAAGTCAAACATTCACCCCAGTACAGATATCTGGGCCTAAATCCATTGGTTTTTGCTCCCCATGCCTTTCTAGTTCAGACCCAGCCATATGCAAATCAGTCTTGACCGTGTTCCCCATGGGAACAGTCCAGGCTGAACTGCCAGTCCAGTTCCTCCCTGGACCGGAAACAAACATCCTGGGACCGGTTTCGGTGCATCACGCCCCATCAACCAGGCTACCTTGACTCCAGTGGCATGGAGAGCATAGGACCGATGTCTGGGCAAAGCCATCCACTCGGGGTGACAAATGCAAAAAGAACAATTGATGAACAGAATGCTGCACAATGTCAAACATTCACGACATTGCAGAGATCTGGGCCGAAAATCCATTGTTTCTTTGCTCTTCATGCCTTTCCAGTTCATACACAGCCATATGAAAATCAGTCTTGACCTTGTTTCCAATGGGAACAGTCCAGTCCGAACTGCCTGTCCATGTCCTGCCTGGACTGGAAACAAGCATACTGGGACCGGTTTTGGGGCATCACCCCTCATCAGCCAGACTAGCTTGACTCCAGTGGCATGGAGAGCACGGGACCCACGTCTGGGCATACCCGTCCCAATCGGGGTGACAAATGCAAAAAGAACAATTGATGTACAGAATGCTGCACAATGTCAAATATTCACCCCAGTGCAGAGATCTGGGCCTAAATCCATAGTTTTTTTGCTCCCCAATGCCTTTTCAGTGCACACCCAGCCCAATGCAAATCAGTCTTGACCCTGGTCTCCATGAGAACAGCCCAGCCCAAACTGCCAGGCCAGGTTGTCCCTGGACTGGAAACAAGCATCCTGGCAGTGGTTTTGGGGTATCACTTCTCATCAGCCAGGCTAGCTTGACTCCAATGGCATTGAGATCATGGACCAACGTCTGGACATACCCGTCCCACTCTAGGTGACATATACAAAAAGAACAATTGATGGTGGACTTGGCTTGTGACTGGGGGTGAATGTTTGCATTGCTCAGCATTCCATCCATCATTTGTTTATTTTGCTTGTGTCACCCTAAGTGGGAAGAGTATGCCCAGACGTGGGTCCCGTGCTCACTGCACCACTGGATACAAGCTGACCTGGCTGATGAGGGTGATGACCCGAAAACTGCCCCAGGATGCTTGTTTCTGGTGCAGGGAGGACCCAGCTTGGCAGTTCGGGCTGGACCGTTTCAATGAGGGACAGGGTCAACACTGATTTGCATACAGCTGGGTCCAAAATGGGATGGCAAGGTGAGCAAAAGAATGATGAATGAAACCCAGATCCTTGTGACTGGGGGTGAACGTTTGTATTTTTCAGCATTCCGTCCATCACTTGTTCCTTTAGCATTTGTCATCCTAAGTGGGAAGGGTATGCCCAGACGTGAGACCCGTGTTCACTGCACCACTGGATTCAAGCTAGCCTGGCTGATGAGGGGTGATGCCCCAAAAGCGTTCCCAGGATGCTTGTTTCTGGTCCAGGGAGGACCTGGCTTGGCGATTCGGGGTGGACTGTTCAGATGAGGGTTATGGTGAATACTAATTTGCATAGGGCTGGGTCCAAACTGGGGTGGCGTGGTGAGCAAAAGAACGATGGATTAAACCCAGATCCTTGTGACTTTTGAGAAATGGGCATTTCTCTGTGCCTATAACTGTTTGTGCTTTGCCGTCTGTCTCCAATACACGTCTGGGCTGGGTGACAGCTACACTTTGTACATTCTCTCCAGAAAGCCACAAAACAGGAAGTGCTGGGTGTAACGGGGTATACATCTGCATTTATTTGCATGCATCTAGCTTTCCTGGGCAGGGAGAGGGAGAGGCGGTTCACACTTACATTTGAATAAGCTGTGTCCTTCCCTCACACAAAAAGCTGATTCACCCCCTACTGATAGTCGGAAGGCAGGGCTGGATTGAATGGGATCCTTGTGCACTTCAGATAATTCAGGTAACACCCCTCTTCAGCTAGTCCAGCTTGAATCCAGTGGCAAAGTGAGCAAGGGACCCACATCCGTGCATACTCTGCCAAATTATGGCATACAAAGCAAACACAAGGAGATGATGGACGGAGCACTGAAACATTTCAGACACTCGCCCCCTGTCACAGATCTGGGTTTAATCCATCATCGTTCTTTAGCTCACTTTGCCATTCCCTTTCAGACCCAGCCATGTGCAAATCAGCCTTGACCCTGTTCCTTACGGTAATCGTCCAGCCTGAACGGCCATGCCAGTTCTACCATGGACCGGAAACAATCATCCTGGGACCAGTTTTAGGGTAACACACCTCATCAGCTAGTCTAGCTTGATCCAGTGGCAAGTGAGCAAGGTACCCACATCTGAGCATACCCCACCAAATTAGGGTGAACAAAGCAAACACAAGGAGATGATGGATGGAGCACTGAAACTTTTCAGACATTCACCCCCAGTCACAGATCTTGGTTTAGTCCATCATCGTTCTTTAGCTCACTTCACCCTCTCAGTTCAGAGCTAGCCATATGCAAATCAGTCTTGACCCTGTTCTGTATGGGAACAGTCCAGCCCAAACTGCCAATCCAGGTCTCCCCTGGACTGGAAAAAAGCATCCTGGGACCAGTTTCGGGTAACACCCTTTATCAGCCAGCCTAGCTTGAATCCAGTGGCAAAGTGAGCATAGAGACCCATGTCTGGGCATACCCTGCCAACTGAGGTCGAACAAAGCAAACACAAGGAGATGATGGACGGAGCACTGAAACTTTTCAGACACTCACCCCCAGTCACAGATCTGGGTTTAATCCATCATTATTCTTTAGCTCACTCCGCCACCCCAGTTCAGACCCAGCCATATGCAAATCAGTCTTGACCCTGTTCATTTCGGGTACAGTCCAGCCCAAATTGCCAAGACAGGTCTTCCCCGGACCAGAAATAAGCATCCTGGGACAGGTTTTGGGATAACACCCCTTATCAGCTGGCTACCTTGAATCCAGTGGCCCAGACAGTTACCAGTGTAGTGGGGTGGGTTAAGGGTCCCATGTTCCTTCTCAGAGTAGGAGGTTACATGGGAGTGGGCAAAGTCCTAGGGTGCCCTATGCCTAGTCCCAGGTACTAAAAAGTTCCCTGAAGGGGCACCAGGAGGGCAATGTAGTCTGTACTGGGAGACCATCCACTGAGGTGGACCCCATAGTGTCAAGTGGACTTGGGGAGTGGCAGACATGAGCGTCCAACGAGTTCTGGTGTCTGGCAGCACCACCCCATAAAAGACGGTGCAGAGGACCAGATGGGGGGGTAGGGAGAGAGAAGACTCCCCCAATCCTTGTTCAGCCTAAGGATACAGACCCTGGGTTGGAAGTACAGTTGTGAGATAGAGGATAGAACCCCTGAACTGGTGGGAGAACTGAGCAGGGCCGCCCTGACACTTCTGGATTCTGGGGGGACCACTCTGTAAAATAGGGTATGGAACCCCAAAAGGAGGGGCGGGGTGAGGAAGAACTCACTCCTGTCCCACCCTAGGGTCAAGACTCTGGGCTTGAGGACCATTTTCTGGATACCACCACTGAACTGGTTGAAGGTGTAGCAGAGAAAGGATGCAATGTGCCTAGGTCTACAGCCCCCCACTCTGGCAAACCACAGAGGACAGAGACCACTGGATAGCCTGGGGCCTGGCTCTTGACACTGACAATTGTCAGTGGTATTTGTTGGTTGCTGTCCTTGTGGACAAAGTTTTCCGTGGGTTGGGGACAGATGTCAAACCCAAGGGTTGGAATGGACCACATCAATTTGTTGGCCAAGATGGTACTGTCTGCCTACTGAGATGCATGTGAGAAAGTTCAAGTTAGGTGCTTCACAGATTTTTCATGGGTTAGCTCAATGGCCCCTGCAAGCTTAGACAGAGGGATCAAACTGGGTTCAGACGGGCATAGAACTGTCAAGTAACCCTGTGGCAGTGGACCATTGTCCAGGGTCTATCATTCTAAGCAGGTAAGTCCCTCGAGGCAAAGATGAGGCTGCTCTATCTTTAGACTAGGGGTGGTGTGTTGGAATGGGCACCTCCTTTTTGTTGGCTTTGGGACTCTGGGAACTTTACCACTTCTAACCAGCGATAAAGTGCATGTGCTCTCTACCTAAAACATGGTATTATTGGTTTACACTAGGAGTGGGTGGAGAACTCTGATCAGCCTGAAGAGTTTGCAGAGTTTCGCTGCTCCACGCTTCGCTTTGGAGCGAGGAGTTTAGCAAAAACGTAACTCTGTCGGCGGAGCGGAGTTAGTTTACCAGTGTCCACTATAAAACCTCATATTGCTGGTGCTGGTTTACATTACACACAGATGAAAGCAAACACCCATCCGGACAAGCAAACTCCCCCATTGTAAAACTCTACAGACTTGTTAGTCGAATCTGGCACTGACTCAGCATACATAAAACACCCAGAAAGGTCCCCTCTTGCCAGCAATAAGCATATCTGTTGACTGTAAGAGCGAGCAAGGACAGAACGAGCAAAATAACTTGCTGACTCATTCTGTAAGGTGCAGTGGCATTGTCTGGGGTGCCCTAACTCTCGAATTCTACATCGCCTTACACATTATGAGCACTGGCTTGCCCCATTGTGCCAGAGTATATTAAACACACAGTGGGATTGGTTATTTGCCACCTGGAAGCCTTTAAAAATGATGGCTAAATGAGAATAATAAAACATTTAGCGACGGCAGACGGAGTCGTACGTGATGCTGAGTTCACGGTGGTCATGGTACTGAGAGGTAAAAAAATGACCAATATAGACCGTCCCTGAAACAGTTTATTTCTTCGTTTTATTGCTGTAAACAGCTGTAATTGAATAGGTTTTCTTCAGTCAATTGAACTTAACTTCATCACGTGAAGACTGTGATGGGAACGGCTGATGAAGAAGTAATGAAGAAAATATGCAGGGGCAGGTTTCCTGGGTAAAGGGCTGTCTTCTTCCTGATGAAGAGAAACCTCTGCAGTTCAGAAAATCTAAAGGGAACTGGTTGTCCATTAAGCTATTGTTGAGGCGTGGCGAGAAAGGTTTTCAGGCTGGTAGTCACGACGTGAAATCCGTAGGCATACAGTTTATGGTACACAGCTGTGGACCAGAGTTTACGTTGCTGAAGGCACCCAATTTAATAACAGAGCATGTCACTCAGTGTTACTGCATTCCTATGACAATGCATACCTGAGCAGGTAGTAACTATTAATAATAGATTTACCACTGCACTTATGGAAAGAGTCTCATTCCTGTTTAGTGAAGTCAACTTAGTTTTGGTAACACAGTTTTGAAATTCGACACAGATGCCCATGAATTCCAAAGGGCCAGCACCTGTAGCGCGCTCAGTGCATTGTTAAAGTAATCTGACCAATGGGAGAGGAGTTGGCCTAATGGCTAGGGCGGTCAACCTCGAATCTGGGGAACCGGGTTCGAGTCAACGACGCTGAACATCCTGTGATTCTGGGCAAATCACTTAATCTCCCTGTGCCTAACTAAAATGAATGTGTTCTCATGTAACGCAACTGGTGCTATGTAAGGCACTCTGCTACCCTATTCAGGGTCAAGTTCGCGGTATATGAAACTTTGTAAAACAAAATGCTTATATGTTCTCAATGAAAGGGCAGACCGAATAAAAAGTCTCCCACTTCAACGTGGACACCAAGTTTAAATATTGGACCCTCAGACCCAGCACTTCAGTACACTCCTAGACCTCTGGATAATACAGAAGAAGGACTCTGTGTTGCTTGGGGCCTGCCTGTTTGATGAGAAGGAAGACTCAATCTGCACTTTTCATCCCAAGGTGAAATGACCGCAAGAGTCAACTTACTGACATCCTACTCTTAGCTATAGCGACATACCAAGCTCCAGAGGACTCATTGCAGCTCCATGCAGATCCCCAGCTGACCTGCTAGAACTAGATCTATCTGGACCTGCAGCTGGACCTGCCTGAGCCCTGCTGGCTGACTGAGTTTCTTATCCCCAAGTGGTGCTCCCCAGATCCTGGACCCTTGGTGCGGCATCAGTTGAACTCCTCCTTGAAGAAAAAGAGAAATCCTAATGTTTTGAGCTCTTCAGCACCACAAACAGGCCCATTTGTGCCAAGATCTTACCATCCCACGCAGTCCGTCAACATGAAGCTTCATTTTACATAACTCTGTTCAACAGCGACCGACAGTGACATCCGGCAACGCGAGAGTCGTCAACCTGCAGTGACCACCAAAGTGAATCTACAGCAATGACCATCTGCAATGCCCAATAGGTTCTTCTCATCATAGCAACCACCATCCGCGATGCCTGGCCTGCTCTTTGCGTTACCGTGACATCCATTCACGACTCTCTCCCTGCCCATCATGGCCTTCTACACCATGAATTGGAACTCTTTGCGCTGAACTTTAGAAGGTAACTTTTTCAGCAGGACTAACCTGTTCCCCGTATCTGGCCCAGGCATCATTCCAGTTGACCTCAACTTGTGACTTTCACCCGGCCCCGCACAACCAGATAGCCATGAGTGGCACTTTGTGCTTTCAGGTGCAATACTTACATGAAATATTTGAAATGCGTATCTCAGGTTCTACTGATTAGATTTTTTTTTGTTTTGGTGTGAATTTATTACATTTTACCCTATTTTCCAAATTGGGCTGGGATTTTTTTGTGTTGTTTTTTCACTTTATTACTGTTTGTGTGCTCTATAAATACTTTACACATTTCCTCTAAGATAAGCCTGGCTGCCTTTGTGCCTAGCTGCCTATGTGCTAAGACACTTTTCCTCATTATGTCGTCCCTGTGAAGGTGTATCTTTTTAGTGCATTCACAGGTTCCTAAGTTCTTGTAAATATCGGAATGCGTCAAAATCCATGGAAATTGCGGTGGAACACCCATGCAATGCCCATGGAATTCCTACCCAGGGCAGAGTAACGCAATGCAGCAATTTTCACTTTGTTCAGTTACCCAATATTTTTGGAGCCACTCATAGCCACGTAAAGGGGCTTTAAAAATTAGGGGTGGGCGGAGCTCAAGGAGTTTCACTCTGTAGAATTCTGTAGAGTTACCTAAAAACCCCATGGAATTCTGCTGAATTTTGCTAGTGGGCAGAGTTCACAGCTCACATCTATTTTTATGTATTTTTTATGCTGTTGGGGAGCAGAGTGGCTTTCTCTCCCATGCCTGGCCATTTGCAGTACAAAGCTTGGTAGTATAGGATCGGCGTGCATGACTGGAAAGTGGAACATTGTTCATCTACTGCTGCACAAAGAGGGTGCTCCTCTTGAACGTTATGTGCACCCACTGGCAGAGCAGTGTAGCACGCTGGGACTGCTGATTGATATGGGGTGGTGCAGGGTCATCAGAGTTCATTCTGCCCTAGGGCTACTTCACCGAGTGCTGCAGCTTGAGGCCAAGTTTTCTGCCTAAACATGCCTCTTGTTCTTTCCTCTGCCCCAATAAAATGGAATCAGAGACAAGCACAGTGGCCCTTTGGACACTGAATAGTAGAAGAACGACACTGAATCAGTTTGTTTCATTTAGTATTCAATATTGCTACAGGATTTTGTTGAAAGCACAGCCTGAAGATGTAAGCAGAACATAGCTGGTGCACGACATTAGGGCAGATTGGTTTTCCATAGCCTGTAGAGATTAATTAAATTGGTTCGGTGGCCAGTCCTGGCATCCACCCCCATCTGGCAGGTTAACGCAAACATCTCGGAGTATGTGTGTGGGGGCGTTTGCTACATGACTCACTACCAGTAGTTTTTGCTTCTGACCGTTTGATAAAGGACAGTCACACACATTGAAATGATATCATGAACAGGTTAGAAACTTTACAGCGCCACTGCGGCCTATAGTTTGTACTGAAGACTCCACCTATTGATGGAGCCGATTCTAGAGGCCTTTTACTTATTCTGGATACAGTAAATCCTGATGGCAGGCTGCCTATCATCTCGACCACTCTGAGCAGTACAATGGAGACAGCAAATACTTCCTTTGGGTCACCCCGCTGCAAAAACCTGCAGAACCACAGTAATAATAGCACTAAAATTCATTGTCCAGCCTGGGTTAGAACTCCGTAGCGTACACATGTTGCAAGACTCACAAAGGCACTCAAATAGCGATGACCAGCCACAAAACAGTGCATCTGGCAAAAGCTCATTATACCCACCTGCTTCTGGGAGGGAAGTCAGCTACTAATTCTGGCACTAAAGGATCAGATCATGAATCAGGGATGTTACAGTCTCTACAACCAGAACTTTACAGCATTAAAATGTAATACGCTGTAGTGATCAAGTCCACTCAGTTGAGATGATTTTAGGAGGTTTATTAGAGGATGGTACAAGATCACAAGGAGCCCATAAGTTGACCAGATAAAGACCCCACCAGGAGCAGCCAGCAGGCAGCTCAGCCCAGTCAACTGGCATTACTCACTGCAGATTCCCAACATTCTGACAGCATCATCACATTAACATTCCACTGGTGGTAGACTGGCAATGCATTAGCATTAGCAGGATATAACATATCCCCCTTTCTTATACGGGAAAACATAAAGCTAGAAACATAAGAGGAAAACTTGAGAAAGTGAAAGCAAAATATCCATCAAAAGAAGAGCAGTGTGAGAACAACCATTAAAAGAAGAGCAACCAAGAGGGAAATCAAAGAACAGAGAAGAAAAGAAATCAAACATAGAAACCATCCTCCCTTCTTACACAACAGCGAAGAAGAATCAACTTAAGCGAAAAGGACAACAAAAAGCACAAAAGACTTCCTCAAAACGCACCCACTGGCCAGAACAGGAACGAAATGGGGCTGAAAATGGAAAACAAACAGAACACCGGACTACAGGCAGTGACGAACGCAGAGGAAGAAAACACGACAGAAAAACAAAGGAAAGACCAGAAACCACAAGAGACACGAGAAGAAGACCTCAGAAGGAAAACTGAAAAGAAGAAAGAAACAAGGAAAATGAGGAAAAATAAGGGTGATTCCCCATCAAAACACCATTATAATAACACAAAAACAAAATTATAATGCAAAGATAACAGTGCAAAAATAGCATTAAACATAAAATATCAACAGAACATACTTAGCAATGAAAGCATGAAAAGCACCCAAATATGGTAAAAACGTAAGCTAAATATGTAACTCGAATACATGGGTGAGAACCCACGACTAATCTCTAGGGATAGAGATGAGTAGTGCACAAAACTGGAAATGCTCACCATACATATAAGTGTAAGGACAAACTTTGGGGCAGATTTATGAGCCCCTTGCGCCCCTTTTGCGTCACTTTTAACATGGGAAAAGTGACGCAAAAGTGGCGCAAGGGGCTCATAAATCTGCCCCTTGGTGTGGAAAAACTACACCGTGCACTGTACTAATGTAACTGTGATAAAACAGCACATATGAGTAGGTACTCATGACAAATTCCCAACAACTATAGGAATATTTGGGTAAGAACCCATAGTAATGCAAAAAGGACTGTAACCTTTGCATGAATTCCCTGTAAAAGGGTAGAACTGACAGTGTTTGGATCGGAACCCGCACTATACCCTTTGCATGGGTCCTCTTTGAGAGGGAAACAGAATAGTGCACACTTGAAAATTGTATAAACGTACAACAATCTTCTCCTTCTAAAACTTCAACATACGCTAAAAACACAGGTTCCCATAAATATCACCTAACAAAAGTAAAAATTAACAAGTTGCTTTTGAGGATTAAAATGGAAAGCTTAAACACACCCTTGTTTTTTTTCTTATTTTGAATATATATATATATATGTACTAATAGAGCTACAAAAGACTGATAACTTAGCATACGTCTCTGAACCGGTTCAACATATCACCATCAAACTAGATCTATAATTGGAAAGTTATTCAAGACGTATCCAACACAATGTATAAAACAGGCTTAACCAGGGTGGTGAGCGATCCCTCACCCGAGTAGTGTGAACGGAGCACACCGCAAACTGCGCACCCAGATATCAAACCTGTAAAGAAAACAGTCAAGAATAGTAACATGTAGACCCTGTACAGCCCCCTAAAAATGGCAAAAGCACACCAGGTGGAGAAATGTCATTAAAGATGTGTCCCAAAACCTTCAAATTTGAAAGCGGCAGTTGACACTGTAAACATCAGGTCAAAAGGAACAAAAAAATTGACCAAAAATCAAAGTTAAAAACAATGATAAATCTCACCTGACGTTGCCCATCGTAGTACTGCAGTAGAAATGCCCTAAACAAGCGCTGCCACCCAACCACAGACACCCAACCAAAATGATGGGAAACTCTTACAACAGTAGCTTGTCCTGAGACTCTGTGCTAAATCCAGAACTCTCCGTCATCCACAGCAGACAAAATGACTTTTGTGCAAGACGAGTGTGGGGTCTCTATACCTGTAGTATGAAAGGACAAAATGGACCAAATAAATGAACGTTGGTAAGAGGGTATCCCCAAACCTAGTGTTGACCAGAGGCTCTGTAGACATTTGTTGTATAGGAGGAACATCTGTACTACGTAGGCAGCGTTGAGACAGGCTGTTGGAACAGCATGAACAGACTATTTGGGACGCTGTAGGAAAAGCAAGAACAATCCTTTTGAGAGTCTGTGGACCAGCAATAACAGACCTTTTGAGATTCTGTAGAGACTACATCACAAGAACCATAGGTTAACATAAAATATCCATTAGAACGACGTAGATGGGTGACCCAACCACTACAAACACGTGGGACTTGTACCCATAAAAATAGGTGGGACTGACACCCACTATAAACACATGAGACTTGTACTCATAAGAACGAAGTAGGTGGGACTAAGACCCACTACAAACACATGGGACTTGTACCCATAAGAACCATGTAGATAGGACTTGCACCCACTGCAAACCATGGAACTCATTTCCATAAGAACGAGGTAGGTGGGACTAACACCCTCTACAAACACATGGGACTTGACCGATAGGAGATAACATAGGACTTGTACTCATTAGAAACACATATGCAGAGGTTGAAAAAGTGAAGACACAAACCACTAAAAATGGGACTAATACCCATTTGAACATAAGTGAGAGCACTGCACAATAAGGCATTCATGTCTTGCAAAGACAATACCATTAACAATAATGCGGCAACCCAAAAAAAAAGTGAGTACCTCACCATATAAAACTGAGAAAAGAGAACATAAACGTTAGGGTAGAAATCCAAACACATTGGTAGGAACCCAACGATACAGTGTGCATTGAAAAGAAGAAAATAAAATAATACCCTGGAGGTAATTTCATGTGCACTGAACAGATGGGAAAGTGACCCATGTGACACCCCATGTGGAGGTAAAAATGTTGTGCACCGTAAAGATGGGACTGAAACCCATGAACCCAAATATAAATGCAAAAGGGACTGACACCCTTGCATATGTCCCCGAAGGAAAGCAGACTAGAATTGTACGTATTGGGGAATACTCCATAGATACCCTATGTAGGGTAACAAAAAAAAACATACCCTTAGGACAGTCACCCCAAAGGTCAATTAATATAGAATGCTCGAAAAAGCTAACAACCATCAAAAATATTGCATGCACAAGATAATGTACAATAGGCTACACACTGTTAAGAATAAAAGCAATAAATTAAAATAAATAAAGTAGATAATGGGAACTTGGCGAACCGTTGCTACTCGCGTTGCCAACTGGCAAAAATCTTTTATTCTTTAGAAAGTAGCAACAAAAAATAAGACTTCTAGATCACGGGAGCGACTTACATAAAAGAAACACATAAAGCGCATGGCGACATACATAAATATAACGTGAGGCGCAGGGCGACTTACACAGAGAAACACGTGAGGTGCAGGGCGACTTATACACCAAAGAACAAAAGAAGCGCAGGGCGACTTATACATAAATATAACGTGAAGCGCAGGGCGGCTTACACACAGAAGAACAAATGAAGCGCAGGGCGACTTATACATAACAAAAGACATGAGACGCTGGGTGGATTACACACAACTGAAACGTGAGGCGCGGGGCGGCTTACACACAGTCCAACGTGAGACGCAGGGCGACTTACACACAGGACTAACGTGAGACGCAAAGCAACTGTTACCATTTCGGGTAAAAATCTGTATACATGGATAGGAACCCAAAACTTAAATGTGGGCAAGAACCCGAACCAAAGGGTAGGAACCCATGATGACATGCAAACCTGTGAGAAAAATATACATGAAACACACAAAGCAGTAAAAAATAAAACTTCGAGACATTTGCCATGGAGCTTTAAGTTTGAGATGTGAGTAATAGCCACTTAAACTGGTAAAGTGAGCCTTAGTCACTAGATGGCAGCATCAGTCAAAGAAGTGAATGAAGAAAAATATCTCTACGTGAACACAAGATAATAACAGACAATATTATACATTCCTAAACTTCACTCGATGAAGCAACAAAGCAACAACAAAGATGTTTTGAGTCACCAGGAAGAGCATAAACACTGAAATGATGTTTACACATCGTCCATCCGAAAATCCTCACAATGGTGTGCAGTACGTTTCAAGAATGTTCACCTCAAAGACACCATAAATAATTAATTGGCAAAGCGTGTGTATTCCATGCGACAATGAAGAAACGAAGGTGGAAATACCTCGTAGACGATTCACCACCTGGCAGTATCTATATGTAAACCGGTGACATGCGGGAGACAAGAAATCATTTTGCTCAAAATTCCCGTTGCTTCAAGTTGAAAACAAATTCTCGTTGCTTCCTGTTAAAGACGAAAGAACATTATTGCTCCTAGAAGAACGTGGTTGTCAGAGCAACTAATCAAACCAAAAAAAAAATCGCAGTCTGGAGCTTGAGACGAAGTGAAACTAAGATGGCGGCACGCAGAGTCACGGAGTACCGGGTGGCTCTCGGCAGGTACGTGCATGACTGGCGCTGCCCTAGGAGACTTCGAGGAGGAACGTCACAACAGGGTCCGGATCCATCTTGAGCAACATGACACTGATGCTGTTAAGACGGTGCTTGCAATGGTCTCGCGGCGAGTATTTGAATGACGCGGCTGGTGGCACACGTTCAAATGCCGCTGAGAGTAACGGTAAATTAAAATAAAGGTAAATGACTCACGAAAATATCGCAAGTTGCTGTCAGGAGGAACGCTTCAAAGCTGGAGCACAATTAAAGTTGTACATTGCGCCCTAGTCGTCGAGAGTCTCGATTAAATTGATGAAAATAAAACGAGATGTGCAGCACATGTCTTAGTACTAATGATTACTATATCGATACCAAAACAGTCTCAGAAAGTTGTAAATGAAGTTATAAATAACTATTAATATAGTCTTTCAACTCTGTTGGGTTGCAACTCATAACAAACCGAAGGCAGTCCACATACCATGGTTGCAGAGTAGTCGTTGTGGGAACAACATGTTTTCTTTGAGCAACTTTGAAGTCCAGTTAGAGTAGATACAGGTAAAATCTTGAATGGCCTTGAGTTGTAGTTTGACCAGACGCTGTAGGAACAGCTAGAAAAGACCTATAGTGATGCTGAAGCACAAGATTAAAATGCATAGAAACTGGAAGTGGAGCTTGAGATGCTGTGGGAACAGCAAAAAGATGCAGGGGCTGTACTTGAAGAGCGTCAGGCTTACCCTGACCGAAGGCACAGCATTTCCCCAGACGTTAGGCTTACCCTCACATGAAGGCGCAGCATAAAGCGAATACGTTGAAGATGTTGTCAGGCTTACTCTCACTGAGGGCATAGCACATAGGAACAACTGGCAGACTGCTGTGGGCGACCGATGGGAGGTCACTGGTGGGGTCAGGATGCCAGAAGAGATAACTTGACTTGAGTTGCAGGAGGTTCTGGATTTTAAGTTGCTTGAAATCCGTAAAGGTGACAGAAATAGGTTCTTTAAGTTCAAATCGTCGCCAAAATTCTGTAGTGATCAAGTCCACTCAGTTGAGATGATTTTAGGAGGTTTATTAGAGGATGGTACAAGATCACAAGGAGACCATAAGTAGACCAGATAAAGACCCCACCAGGAGGAGCCAGCAGGCAGCTCAGCCCAGTCAACTGGCATTACTCACTGCAGATTCCCAACATTCTGACAGCATCATCACATTAACATTCCACTAGTGGTAGACTGGCAATGCATTAGCATTAGCAGGATATAACACAGTGCATCTGGCAAAAGCTCATTTTACCCACCTGCTTCTGGGAGGGAAGTCAGCTACTAATTCTGGCACTAAAGGATCAGATCATGAATCAGGGATGTTACAGTCTCTACAACCAGAACTTTACAGCATTAAAATGTAATACGCTGCAGAGGGTAAAAAAAAATGTACACTCAAAAACGCGTGTAAAATAGTAACTCCTGTCCGCTACTTACAGGGACCATCCACGAATTCCGCTTGAAGTCCATCATCAGTACTTTGTCATTTAATGGATTTGGCTTGTACATTGTTTTAGCAGTTCTGGGTCACATAACAACCAATCCCCAGGTGAACATAATCTAGGAGGTATCTGGGAATGGGCAGTATTGCTAATGTGTAAAGTGAACTACGATTGGAAAATTTGGGGGCACCCTCGCCAATCCTAGTGCACCACACAGAATTCCAAAGTGCTGTTTGGCCGTGGATTCTTTTTCCAAGGAGTTCTCTTACGTAGTAGGATGCTCATCTTGGAAAGTTAGGGTGGCTGCGCCGTTAAACTCCACCCCGCCTGCGGTAGGCGGAGTTTTGACAAACTCTGGAGCTCCAAGCTGGAGAATGGAGAAGCAAAACTCTGCCAACCCCACCAGTAGAGCGGAGTTTGCCACCCATTCCTATTAAGCATATGAGTTAAGGTTTGCGTCGCTCTTGCAGCACATTGTGTGGTGCAAGAGCAATGTAAACGGGGTCATAAATGTGGCCCTCAATATTTAATACTAGAACTGCATACTAAGCGCACAATATTGGAAAGATGTATATTAGTGTTCCTCCCCCCCCGTCGTGTGTGTCAGCCCGGGCTGAGACAGTTTCCCGGGCTGGCGACCGTCTTATTGCAGCCGCACCCGAGTACTTCACTGGTCTTGTTAAAGAGGCTTTGTTGTGTTTTCACCCCTTCTTAAAGCCCCTACAAAATTTTTATTAGTCCCCCCTCCCCCCCCGAAATTTGGCTCTAGTTGCACCTCACCTCAAGGCGATTTCTTCCCCAGTATAAAGTGTGATTAGGCTCAGGTAAAGATTACCCTTTTATTGTAAAAAATGCTCAGTCTCTCAAAGTTCAAGGTTATTATCACAAGTGAAGCTTGGCTGCTAGGTCTATGGTGCCCCCAGCATGGTTAGGTAGCTCTCTGAATTCATCTCCATGTGACCCTTCTTCTGCTTCTGTGAGGGTGTGCGAATGATGACTCTGGCGAGGCTCCTCCCATGCTCCAGGCACCTGTGCTGCAGCCATGTCTTTGAAGAGGTTGCTGCTGTAGTCGGCAGCTTCACAAGCAGGAATGGTGGTCCCTGGAAGACGTTGAATCATGCTTGTATCAGGTGGACAAGTGTTCTGTGTCCTTAGAAGCCCCGCACTGGCCCATCTCGACGTAGTAACACACAGGCCAACTTTAGGGCAGCAAGGCCACCACAAGCCCCACTTCTCCTCACAGTGCAGATTGATTATGCTTTTCACTGTTTACAGTGATGCAGGTCAAGCCATGCTTCTACAGTTCTCATCTGGAACCACGAATTGGAGAGTCCAATACCTTCTGACAACCAGGGTACACAGATTGCTCTCCTCCGTCCTCATCCCCCTCTGGCCGGTCCCCCGAGCACTGGGGCGACGCTGCACCTTGCTCCTCCAGGACAGTCACTACTCCTGCAAGGTGGGCATGCTTCCTCTTTCTCTCAACTGGCAGGCTGGCTTCTAGTTCTTTAGGTCATGTGAATAGCAGCAAAAAATAGACCCCGGCAATGTCCCTAAACCTCTGGGACGCTGGCAGTCAGGTAGACACCAGCTCTAGTTATGCAGCAGTCCTCTGAATGCTCTGCAGAGCAGTCCCTTCCTTAGGAACGGAAAACTTGGTACTGAACCAACAAATAGGTGAGTGGGTCCCACTTTTTTACAGTCAGATCGTACAGGAGACATGAATTCAGTGTCTGCACTAATAGAACTGGTTTGTCTTAGTTCTCCTTTCAAGTGTCCTTTCCGCACTGCTTTCCAGACACAGCTTTTTGGTAGAGTGTTGCTTCTCAAAGCAAGGTAGTTTCCACTATGGAACACCCAAAACAGTGGCAAAAAGAGGTGTGAGCTTTCCGCACCTGGCTGTCATCTGCCACATTGAAGAGAGAATAGGGGAAGGACGAATGGCTGTCATAACTAAAGGGTCCCTTTCGCCTTGAACAACAGAGATGACAGTTGTACTCCTGACTCTCACTATCTACCAAATGGCAGAGCTACAGGAAAGCTAATCATGAGCCCTTCTCAGGAAAATGCCTAATTAAATTTCAATAGGAGTCTTGTCTCTTCTGTCCCCACCAGTGTCTAGGTCTCCTCCCTTCCATTTCATTTATGTCAGCAAAGTCTTTCAACGTTTGGGAAAACAACCTCACCTTCCTCTTGTGTACAACGCAGCACCCCAAAATGAATGCCACAGGACTCCATTAATCTGATTCGCTCATACATGAAATGCAATGTACCATGCATGCGCTATACACAAACACGAACAACATGCAGCTGAGGTGTTTGCACTAATATTTAGGTTAGTGCATTGAAGTAGAACTTTACACAAGTGTACCAGTAGGCCTCTAGTCTGGTGACACAGATAAAAAAGCCAGAATACTGGTGTAGGAGAGTAGGATCTGCTTCACATGTTTTCCCCCACTTTTTGCTGGTGTTTCACTGTTTTTCGACTTTAGTCTGGCTGGGACCCTGATATTCAGGGCCCCAGCCTAGCTGCTTCCTCTCTAAAATGATTCCATGTACTTTAGGTACATTACAGATTGGATCGGAGGTGCCCTTATAAGTCCCTAGTATATGGTATACTATGTACCCAGGGCATAGGTACCCCAGAGGCCTACCAGGGGCTGGAGCATGTATTATGCCACCCCTGGAAAGCCACCCAAAATGACACCACAGGTCTGCTACTGCAGCCTGGGTAAGGTGGTGCATGCACCCCTTACCGAGATATAGGTTCACTATATCTCACCGTATACTGCAAATACAAACCTATTAGTCACCCCTATGGCAGGCCTTATCAATCCTGAAGGCAGGGTGCTTGGTTATATGTGAAAGGGTGCCCAGGCATTAGCTGAGCCCCTCTGCAGCCTTCAGAATCTCTTCTCCAGGGTTGTCAGTAGTGCAGCCTGATCATATACTCTTAAGTGCATTATATCTTAAACGGTTAATGCTAACTTTGGACTGGTTGCATGGAAACATGTCGTGTTTGGTGTCAAACACCTTGGTATCATACCTCCACACTAGGGAGTATGAACCCACCCTTCTAGAGGGAGAGACATGACAGCACTGGTACACCAGGTAGAAACTTAACAGAGCCCTGGCATCACAAAATGGATGCTGCAGCCACAGACACAAGTATGACCTCCTACTGCTGACTGAAACTCCGTCAGGGGAGGCCTGGACAACAGGTTTCCTGTCACAGGGAGGTGTAACCACCTCCCAGACAGGATTATGTGTATTGGGGCTGGGTGGGAGCACTCTCTGAGTGTTTTGAAGCACATTTGGTGTCCCTGTGCATAGTCCAGCTCAAACCGGTTCAGGGGCTTCCAGCCCCTGCTCTGGCGCGAAACTGGACAAAGGAAATGGGTGTAGCCACCCCTCTTTCCAAACCCTCCCATAGGTGGGTCCCCAGAGTATGTCCAACCCCCTACCTTAGTATAAGTATGGGACCCCTGTCCTTAGGACTTTAGATTACCATGGACGAAACTCTGCAACATATATCCTGGACCTTCGACTTTCTATTTCGACTAGAAGACAGAAAAAATCTCCCTTGGGGTCAAGGAGTGACTCCCCTGCTTGGCAGGCACCAACGAAGCATTTTGCCGGTCTGCATCCTCGAAGCTCCCGCCGGACTCTGAAGTGTTTGCAGCCCAGGAAGAGGATTTCCAGACATCTCAGAGGTTAACCCGAGTCCCCAGCAAAGCCGAGACCCACAGCCCTTGTGAGTAGCGTAGAACCGGAACTCCTGGTCACAGTGCATTTCTGCAAGTGCATTGACTTCTCAACGTCTCTTGAAGTTGTGCTTAAGCTGACTTGTAGCCCCCACCTCGAGCACTGAATCCACTGAAGATTGTTGGCCTGGTCATTCCGAGTGACCTGTGGGCCGCCATTTTGTGCTATGTCTTGAGGTCCCTTTGTGATCCCTGGTCCATTGACTGGTGGGTCTCTGAGAGGGTGACTTTACATTTCCTTGGGCTTCTCTGGTTGCTCCGGATATGCCCTGACTTCCAACCATGTAGTGAGTCTCTCAGACCTTGCTGGTCTGCACCAAAGTATTTCTTCACTTTCTGCGTGGGTTGCTGTTGCCAAGGCTTGTTGTGTCCAATCCAGGCACCGACGCTGCAGCACTCGACATCCTTTGTGGCACAGCTCGAATCCAGCTTCTGGTTGTCCTTGACGCCTCCTGGTCCTCGTGGCTGAAGAATCAAGCTTCACCTCTTTTACCTGAAATCACCCGACATCGGTGGGCATCTGTTTATTGCCTTCCTGGTCACTGGCTACTGACCCAGACTCTGTCCCCTCTGCTTTCAGGTCCTTCTCATCTTCGTTCCAGGCTTGGATCTCTTCGGACACTTTGCATCTTCACGGCAGCAGCACTTCTTCGCCAGCTCCAATTGAAATCGACGACACGACCCGGCACCAAAAGACACCTATGCACCCGGCTTCCATGGGTGAGGTAACACAAGTACTCCGGTGCTCCCGTGGGTGCTAGCCCTAGAACTTCCTAAGTCTAAAAGGGTTTGGTCCTGACTCATTTCTAAGTGTCTCTAATCTTTAAAAACTAACCGCGACTTTCCCCATAGAAGCTAACGGGAGCCCGCGGCTGTGTTCACCAGGGCCGGACTGACTACCGGGCGTTTTAGAATTCTGCCGAGCAGGGGGCTGATTTCACTGCGGTGGGGGCTGATTTCGTTCATGGAGACCTGCGTGTACTTCGAAATAACTAAAGCAAAACGAATTTTGTTCAGTACACGCAGGTCCCCATCAACGAAATCAGCCCCCTGCTCAGCAGCATTCCAAAACGCCCGGTAGTCAGTCCGACCCTGGTGTTCACACACTGCACACAGCCCCCGTGGGTCCCCTCAGTCACTACCTTGGGTGGTTCCCTGGGGTCCCAGCGATTCTACAGGCTCTAGGCCTTATGTCTAGATAAGTTGTGGTTCTTATACCACTATTTTAGTATATGGTTTGGCTCGCCCCTAGGGCCTAACGTGTATTTGTGCTATTTTACTGTGATTATTGAAGTGTAACTTATGTGTTTTGACCTCTTGTCTCATAAAGAGACTAGGAGGGTGTGTTTAGTAATAAATACATTTATTTTATATATATATACCTGGTGGGGACATCTTTCATTTAGTGACTCAAGAGATTATAGACTGCTCAAACAAGCTGCTTTACATTCCTTCAAAACTCAGCCTGAAGGCTGCTCTCCATAGCTACCACTAGGATAGCTTTCAATAAAGGTTGTCTTTAACGTATACCAATAAGGGGTTGTTTGGACTGATACAAGGTGCCCACTAGAACTAGTGGACAGCATATATCAGGCCAACTTCTCACGAATGGCTGTCATAACTAAAGGGTCCCTTTCGCCTTGAACAACAGAGATCTGCCACGGCCCATATAGGGTGTGCTACCGGGCGGTGATGTGGGGCAGGGTGGGGGGTTGTAAAATGCGGCATACGGATGGTTTCATGAAAGTATCCAAAAAAACAAAAACGAATTTCGTTGCGCGCTGCATCGCCAAATGCGATGCAGCGCGCGCAACAAAATTTGTTTTATTTTTTTCGTTACCTGAAATCGTCCGTATGCCGCATTTTACAACCCCCCACTTTGCCCCTCCCCTGCCCCACGTCACCGCCCGGTGGCACGCCCTATACGGGCCATGGCTGACAGAGGTGACAGTTATACTCTTCACTCTCACTATCTACCAAATGGCAGAGCTACAGGAAAACTAATTAGGAGCCCTTCTCCGGAAAATGCCTAATTGAATTTCAATAGGAGTCTTGTCTCTTCTGTCCCCACCAGTGTCTAGGTCTCCTCCCTTCCATTTCATGTATGTCAGCAAAGTCTTTCAACGTTTGGGAAAACAACCTCACCTTCCTCTTGTGTACAAAGCTGCACCCCAAAATGAATGCCACAGGCCTCCATTAATCTGAATCGCTCATACATGCAATGCAATGTACTATGGATGCGCTATACACAAACACGAACAACATGCAGCTGAGGTGTTTGCACTAATATTTAGGTTAGTGCCTTGAAGTAGAACTTTACACAAGTGTACCAGAAGGTCTCTAGTCTGGTGACACAGATAAAAAAGCCAGAATACTGGATTCATGCAGATGGGCACTCAGGGCAGAGCAACATGACTATACATCATGCCAGGACATTCCCACCCCAACAATAAAGCTGTAGGATATTTTGAGATTTACATCACAAAACGGTATGCGGATCTTTATCAGTAAAATTATATTCTTCTCTTGTGGTAGATTAAGACTATACTTCTGAGACAACAATCACTTTCTATGTTTATTGTAGGAGTGTTCCTACTTGCTTTTTTAATTTAGCACGTTGAAGGAGTGCCTTTATATAGAATTATATAAATTTGGCTAAACTACTAGTTGGTAACATAAAAGGAAGTTTAGCAATGCCTAACTTTAAACTTTTGTTATATCTAAGTTATATTTGGCAAGTAAGGTAAGATACTATTATAATACAATAAATGAAAGAATGTCTGATGATTGTGAGATCCAGCTACCTCATATTTAAGATACCACAGTGTCCAAAAGAGTGTGTTTTAATACTAATAATGTTTTACTGAGGGTGAAGGAGCATAGCCTTGTCAATATGGAGAGTTAGCTGTTTTGCTACTAATTTTTGATTTTTTTTACCAAGGTGTGGGAGGTTTTTGATAGCTAGGGTTGTCTTAAACTTATGTCATTTTCTTTTGCATTGTGCAAGATTTCAGCAAATTTGCGCAAAATTGCACATAATTATTCAAAATGTAAAGCCATCATTTAGAGCGAAATATGTCCTTGTGGCAATTTTTTGAGGCTAGAATGGATTTTTGACCACAAAACAAAATTCCTGTGAACAACAGCTGCTCACATGTTGTTGTTTTTGTACCTTAATTAGTGAATTCTTACAATGAAATTTTTACCGAGGATGACGTAGAATTATGTTTAGTGGTGTAATGGAGTAGTTTTTAAAGTTTGCACCAGAAACATGACACAACATTCTTTAAATTATGGGAATTATGCCCTGCTAATTTTACTTTTGTCAGGCATAGTGATAGATTAGTAGTAAGAGATCAGTGGGGCCATCATCTGTTTTTCAGTAGCTAGGGGGTTTGGCCAGAGATTAGGTCAGGAAATGTCACATAGGGGCAGATTTACAAGCCCCTTGCGCCACTTTTGCGTCACTTTTAACATGGGAAAAGTGATGCAAAAGTGGCGCAAGGGGCTTGTAAATCTGCTCCATTATACCTGCGCCAGGTATAATGTATGCAGGGTGGGCGTTCTGACGCAAGTAAGCCTATTAAAAGTGACACAATGAAATCTATAAGATTTCACTGCGGCACTTCTAAGACGCAAATGCATCAATATCTTACGCCTGCCTCACAGCAGGCGTAAGACTGACGCAGGCACATTTGAAATAGGACTTGCCCATGTGAAATGACCCATTGCTGAAGTTGCGGCACTTTTGTGACACACTCCAGCAATGCATCATTTTTGCGCCTACAGTTACGTCAGAAATACTGGCGTATCTGTAACTCCTTGCGACATGATGCGTCATACTGTAAATATGACGCATCATTGGTTTGCAAGGAGGTTGCAACGAAAAGTGAGCATCCCTGTTTTCTCGCAGCGACGCGTCACTTTTTATAAATGAGGCCCTGCTTTTTTAGGTTTTTGATGATCTTGAAATAGAAAAAAATTCAGTTCGTTTGCTATGATCTAGTGGATGAAAGACTGTTTTACGTTTCTGTATTTGTTGTTGGGATGACGGACTTTCTCAAGATTTTGATTTTGCTGAGGAACGATTTCTAGCTTTTCTTGCATTTGTTTTTGGGTAGGGTAATGAGGTATGTTTGTGTTATTTTCGCCTACTTCAAATAGTTCTCTTGATAAACTGAGTGGCTTGTGCACTTTGACGGCTAAGAAGGAAGACTGAGTTTCATAAAATGTTAATTTACTTTATTGTGATTGTAGTTCCTTCCGCTTAGTGAAAATTTCATCTGACAGTCACTGGTTACCAAGATTGCCTTAGGTTTTTCCTCGATTTTTAAAGTGCTATTTTGTTAATTTCGTGTATCAATGTACTCTTGAACCGGAAGAACGAGAAGCTGTCATCACCATATGGAGGGAGGTTAGCTCGTGGATATGTGATGTGACTTCCGCTACCCCTGGCATTTTGGCCAGGGATAAACGTCAAATGCCAGGGGTAGCGAAAATCACATCACATACCCTTTGACCTTAGTGACATTCCAAGAACTGTTGCCATATGACCCTTGACCCTGATTTTTTCGATGAAGTCATGTGCTATTGCTAAAGTTCTACATAACTTCATGATTATTATGATAAAACAACACAGACAAACATCTATTTTAGATACAACATATATTTAAGTGCTAAAACTGCTGATATCTTTAAATGTTCTGGGACATAATACTTGCCCAGTATTGTGGTGAGCGAGCGAAGCTAAAAAAGCCAGCTCTCTAATATGGCCATTCTCTTCTAAGAAATGTTGTAAAGAATTTGATCAAATGGTGCGTTTTAAAGAAAACCCTTCACATAAATATTCTAAAAAGTCCTTTAACGGTAAGACGAGCCAATAACATCTGATGCACCATAGCAATTGACCCCATTTTTCCAGCATGTGCTCTGGGTGCCACTGTATGTCAACAATTACCTCCACTGTGCAAGGGCATCCCAATCCATCCTTTTTTGCGCACTATGCCTCTTCGGTTTTGACCGAGCCATAAGCAAATCAGTCTTGACCCTGCTCCTCATGGGAACAGTTCAGCCAGAACTGCCATGTTATGTCCTCCCTGAACAGGAACACTAGCAAACTAGGACTGGTATCACCCTGGTTAGGGCTCTTCAGTCAGATATATGTAGGTTTCAGTGGCATAGTGAACCTAGGACCTTCGTATGGGCATACCCGGCGCACTTAGGGTGGCAAATGCAAAAACACAAAGGTGATGATTGGACTGCTTGAATTAATCTCAGCCATTGACAATTGGCTTTGCCAGCATCCCAATTCATTGTTTTTGTCCACCATGTCACCTCAGTTAGGACCCATCCATATGCAAATCAGTCTTAACCCTGCTTCTCAGGGTAACAGTTCAGCCTGAACTGCTAGGCTAGGACCTCCCTGAACCAAAACACAAGCAACCTAGAATTGGTTTTACCCTAGTTATGGCTCTTCAACTAAGTATAGCTTGGTTCCAGTCGCACAGTGAGCCCAGGACTCAAGTCTGAGCATACCCTGCGCAATTAGGGCGGCAATTGCAAAAACACCAAGGTGATAAATGGAATGCTTAAATGAATCCCTGCCACTGGCAGTCACTCAGGCAGCATCCTAACCCACAGTATTGTGCCCACAATGCCACCTCAATTTGGAGCCAACCATATGCAAATCAGTCTTGATCCTGATCCTCATGGAAACAGTACAGCCCGAACTGCCGGATCAGATCCTCCATGAACCAGAACACAAGCAATCTAGGACTGGTTTTGCCCTAGTTCAGGCTCTTTGCCCAGGTATAGCTTGGTTTCACTGATAAAGTGAGCCCAGGACCCATATCTTGTCATATCTAGCCCACTTAGTGAGGCAAATTCAAAAACACCAAGGTGATGGGTGGAATGCCTGAATTAATCTTAGCCACTGGAAATCACTTGGGCAGCATCCCAATCCACAGTTTTTTGCCCACAATACCACCTCAGTTTGGACCGAGCCATATGCAAATCAGTCTTAACCCTGCTCCTAATGGAAACACTCTAGCCTGAACTTCCAGACCAGGTCCTCCCTGAACTGAAACACAAGCAATTTAGAATACCAGTTTCACCCTAGTTAGAACTCTTCAGCCAGGTATAGCTTGGATCCAATGACACAGTGAGCCCAGTAGCCACGTCTAGGCATACCTGGCGCACTTAGTGCAGCAAATGCAAAAACAACAAGATGATGGATGGAATGCTTGAATTATTCTTAACCACAGGCAATCGATTGGGCCTCATCCCAATTGATTATTTTTGCCCACCATGCTACCTCAGTTTGGACCCAACCAGCCAGCCCAAACTGCCAGCCCAGGTTCTCCCTGAACCGGGACATAATCAACCTATGACCGTTTTTGCGCTAGTTAGGCCTCTTCAGCTAGGTCTAGTTCGTTCCAGTGGCACAATGAGTCTGGGTCCCAAGTACGGGCATACTCGGCGCACTCAGGGTGTCAAATGCAAAAACAGCAAGGTGATAGATGGAATGCTTGAAATAATCCCAGCCACTGGCAATCACTTGGGCCACATCC
The DNA here is from genome assembly GCF_964204655.1 of Triturus cristatus. Classification (NCBI taxonomy): domain Eukaryota; kingdom Metazoa; phylum Chordata; class Amphibia; order Caudata; family Salamandridae; genus Triturus; species Triturus cristatus. The sequence continues at coordinate 314,353,464 of NC_140584.1, read as the reverse complement.
CAATCCATTGTTTTTTGCCCACCCTTTAACCTCAGCTTCGACCCAGCCATATGCAAATCAAACTTAACCCTGCTCCTCAATGGAACAGTCCAGCTTGAAACAGCAAGCCAGGTCCTCCCTGAACCAGAACACAAGCAACCTAAGACCGGTTTCACTTTACTTAAGGCTCTTCAGCCAGGTATATCTTGATTGCAGTGGCATAGTGAAGTATGGGACTGACGTCTGTGCTTACCCGGCACACTTAGGGTCACAAATGAAATCTTTTGGAATGCTTGTATTAATCTCAGCCACTGTCAAAGACTCAGGGCCACACGCCAATCCATCTTTTTTTTGTCCACTATACCACCTCAGTTTGGAACCAGCCATAGGTAAATCAGTCTTGACCCTGCTCCTCAAGGTTGCTCAGCTTAAAATGGTCTAAACATAGTATGGTTTTAACCATGAGTGCAGGCACCACAAATAAAAGACTGATACAATGTGCCTCTACATAACTCTTTTTTAATCTTTCTGTGCTTGTGAGGAAGAGGTTCTCCTCTATTTACTGGGATCCATCGGGAGTATTTTCAGAAGTGTGCCATACACAAATAGTATGTTGGGTGTTGATTCAGTTCCCTTTTATAGGGAAATGCTGATGAGGAGAGAGTGAGCAAGTGTGCAAGAACCTGCCAACCGCTCCTTGGTGGCAACTTATGCAAGGTGTTTCCTCAGGATTGGCCCATGAAAGTGGGAGCGGTGCGGCGGGGGGGGGGGTGGGGGTTGTGCTTGAACTCAACAGACAAGGGGAAATTAAATAAATATAATTGTTGACAGGTTTTGCTCTCACAAAAGTTGCCGATTGGCCATGTGAAACCAATTGCACTTAATTAGGTGATCTTAACTTTATGATCTGGTATGCCAGGCTATGGTTTATTTCTATATTTGACCTGACATAGAAGGGTGATTCTGGAAACTAGCGTTCTGGTCCCCCTCTCCACAGTGATGTTGCAACTTCAAAAACAAGTCAGTCACAACCAGCTTAACATCTCATTTTAGAAAATCCTAAAATAGATGACCAATTGAACCACTGCAAAGTTTCAACAACAAGGAGAGGCAATGTGTACTTAGGGAATGCAACTGTCAACAGCCACACCTGTCTTCAAAAATTCGCCAATGATGGTACAGAGATAGCTGCAAGGCATAGCATGACAAGAAATGTCACTAAACTGCTAGTCACAATCCTCCTTTGTCCCCCGTGCATGTCCAGTCAAATGAATGACATTTTGTTCTAAAGATGTCACCTTAAGTTAAATTCAAAATGTCGCCACATCCCAGGTTGCAAGGACCACAGTTATTCCAATCCATTACAACAACTAGCTTTGTATTTCATTGCAGCATTTATCTAGCATGTAGCAACACCAAAGGTCTGTGAATGGAGTCCTCTGTGAGAGATTTCCACCCCAGGGCCAGCCAGAACTCTGATCTGGGGCCTGGTCAGAGAGTTTTAACCCCAGCTGAGCAGAGGAGACCTCCAGATGCCTGCAGGGCCTCTTCCCAGCCACGTACCAGAGATTTGAGGTCAGAGACAGGACATCTTGTTCAAAGCCAATTGGTGCTCTCACCCATGTCTCATTCCGAATTTCTTCATCAATCCATGCAGGGCAGACCTGCCCAAGCCTCTCAGGACCCCGTCCTGTGTCACTTTGAGACATGGCAGGCTGGTGCACGAGCTTAGGGTCCCAGGGGTCCTCACCTGGAGCCCGCCAGAGCTCTGACCCTGAGCCTGGTCAGGTCTTTTCATACATTTGAAGCAGAGGAGCACTCAACTGGAAGTTGCACAATTACCCAATTTCTCCATTGGTACAAATGGTGTTGATGAATCTGTAACACCTGAATTGGAAACTGGGGGGCATATTTACAAGGGAATTTCGCCACCAGAAGGTCACTTTTAGTGACCTTCTGGTGGCGATATCCCCTTCTCCTTATTTACAAGGTGGCGTTAAGCTAATTAACATGGCTGAATGCTGCCTTGGACATAAGGCCCCTTTTCAAGCTTCACATACCCTTAAAGGGGCATGCAATGGTTGTTGCAGTGGGTGTTCCGGCTCAACACCCATTGCTTTTTGACACTGCCCCACATTTACAAGGATGGGGCAGCTCCAAAAATTAAGACCAGGTAAAACCCGGTTTTAGGATGGTGATACATGGAGAAATGATTAATTTCTCCTTGTATTTTGCTCTTTCTATGTGTGCTCCCTTCTGCAGCACACACAGAAACACAAAATTGCTTCAAGATTGCTTATGTGCAGGAACGTATTTTAGTGCCAACGCTAGGGGAAATGCAGGGGTGCACTGTATTTTGGTGAATACAGCGCATGCCTGCATTTAAAAAATGTCAGAGCCAGGCGTTACCAATTTTGGAGGGACACCGCGCTCTGACATTTTATTGTAAATACCCCGTTGTATCTTTTGCTTGGCTTTCCACCAAGGAGTTATAATGACAAACTTGGTGTTTAGGGGTGGGCGGAATTTGCGAAATCCACTTTCGCAAATTATCGCGAAAATGTTAAAAATTATCGCAAACACGCGGAAATATCGCGAAGATGCGGAAGTTTTTTTCCCGCATGTTCGCGAGATTTTCTGCATGGTTGCGGCTCGCCAACTTACCCATGTGGTTGCTCGCGGGCGCGGCCATCTTGTTTTCAGTTGTCTCGCGGTGCATGATCGCGAGAAGAAAGACGTGATCGCGCGACGCATGACGTCACTGCGGGCGCGAACTGTCGCGAGACAGCACAAATGGCTAAAAACAATACAACATCTCATGGATAACGCGACCGGATCAAGAAAACTTGTCGGCGAACGCAGGGATTCAGGTACGGCGATCACGCGCGCGCGAGAATGTATTATTTTACAACACGAGCAAGAAACAAATTATCGCCAAGCTGCGGAATGCGGAAAGTTTGACATTTTCGCGCTTTCCGCGGAATGCGAAAATGTCAAATTGTCGCAATTTCCGCGAACGGAACGAAATTTTAGCCCAGGCCTAGTTTTTACGGAGAAAGTACTTTTCAAAGGGATGGATATTTCCTTCCTAAACCAAAGACATTTTTTATACTTTTTTTAGAATTTTTCTTTGCTCACGTTGATGCATGCACAGAAGCAGAATTTATGGATTGATAGTCCTGGTAATGTTTAGGAAGTTAAAAGAAACAAAAAAAACTTCGATGTCTTTGATTGATGGAGCCACCAAGCAATTTCTGTGTGTTTTGGCTTTTATATTTGAGGTCTTGCTTGAATGCTGGTGGGTGGAAGTTTCAATGTGTGCTTTTTAATCAAACTTTCAAAACGCTTTAAAAACTAATTAGAACTCAGACATCACCTAAACAGTAGGACACAATTGTATTCTATTGTATTGCAGCATTTATCTAGCGCATACTAGCACTATGTGGACCACTGAAGCACGTGTCTACATGGGCAGCAGGCTACGCCAGGTAGGATGTGTGTTCGAAAGTTTGTTATCTTTGATGTTTTTGATCCCATTTGCAATACTTATGTTGAGCTGGCGGTTGCTGGTGGAGCCCCCCAGCATTCACCTCTATGAAATGGCACTTATGTTTTCACTTGAGGTATAGCCAGCGCAACGGAGAGAGAAAAACTCACAAATGGGAAAGAAGGAGTAAAAGAAAGATGAAATCCCTTCTAAGTTTATCTTTTCTGGGTTTCATTATAGGGTTGTGGGATGATGTACTTATCTTGAAAACAGCCTTGCTTTAATCTGTTTTTTGAATGCTCATGAATGCTTTAAATCTTGGTTGGTAGTGAGTTCCAGAACCTGGCGACTTGCACTGAGAAAGCAGTTCCCCCTATGGATTTCTTATGGTAAGGTGAAATGATGAGCTGTGATGCAAGCCTGGAACACAGTATCCTCTTTGGTTTATACTGCTTGATTTTAACTTGTAGCTGCAGTGGTCCTTTTCCCTAGGAGTCGGAAAGGACAATAGAGGTAGTAAGTGGAGTGACTGCAGGACTGCAGTCATGCATTCTCTTGAGTGAAGGTGGAGAAGGAGTCTTGTTAAAGCACTTTAAATGAGTTGTTATTTGCATGTGATGAATCTGTCTGTGCCATGTTATAGGCTGTGGGGATAGTCAAGTTTCACATCAGAGATACGAAGATGTAAACCCCCATCTGTGTTTGTTCCTGTGGACCCGGCTACTGTAAAGTCATGTTAAAGTCAAGTTAGGTGACCAGCTGTGTGCTCCTCGTTCTCTGAACATCTCAGCATCCTTCACACCCAATGAGACCCTCACAGTCCTCAGGTCACTTTAATTTCTACTGTACATACCACCTATCTCAGTTGAACCATGGTCTGAGCATCACCAAAGCGATTCTTGACTGCTTCCTAATGTGCTATCAACTAGTGGGTACCATATTGCTACTAGAAGCTTACAGCATTTCAAAATGTTCAACGTGCGGAGGTGTCAAAAGCTCCAGCATGCCAAATATCCAAACTTTCAGATCTCAGTCTGGTCAAAACCAGCAAAGTTTATCTAATAAAATCCTGCTCAGATTGTGTTTTTTCATGCTTGTACCCACTACAGCCACAGTTGTTTCTCATAAACAGTGCTGTTACCTTCATCAATCTTGTGAAGTACATGTCGCTCTCTGCAAAGTATAGGTGAGCACCATGCTTTCCAAGCAACAATACAAAGGGCCATATTATTAGGAACGGGTGTAACATTATCACCACTTTAGCGCCAGGAAACTGCGTTAAGGGGCTTGATACAATGCCCTAGAGAATTCCAATTCTATTGGAATTCTCTAGGGTATATTATCAAGCCCCTTATTGCCGCTTTAGCGGCAGTTTTCTGCCGCTAAAGCGGCGATAATGTTATCGCCCGTTCTTGATAATATGGCCCTATGTTTTATACTTAAAGCAACCAATCTCCTCTTGGTCACAAAACCCTGTTGCCTACGAGTTCATTTCTTTATAAGCCTCGTTAACAGCCACATACTTCTTAGCCCATATCCGAACTTGCTGTGGTACAGGTTTCATTCACACCATCCAGAAATGCACAAAGATTTTCAGTGCTCTGAGCAAATGTTGTAATGTGGTTCAACCACTAGATGTCTCTATAAATCTATGTTACAGCTCACTTTGGGGAGGGCCATTCCAGAGACCATCTCAACTTCATTGCCTTTTAATCTCCTTGCTGAGTTTAATCCCTTAATGGGCACTAGTCATTCCACCTAGCACATGCAATTCTAAAATGACGAGATTTTGGCCCTTAATATTTCCAACAAGATTTGCAAAAGTTGGTCACATGTTTCCTGTAATTGATCATAGTAACTCAAATTTCTCATGTGAAGAACTCATCTGCTTCTCATGCGTTTTTCTTTTACTATGCATGAACCTCTGACAATTATGGACTTAATGGCTATAAACCTACATTGTCACTGTACACTCTAATGATAAACGCGCAAAGTTCTAAAGTTTATTCTTTCACATTTTAATTAAAAAGCCAAGTTTTGTGCATGTGTTCTCTCCCACATCAAAGTCAGAAATGTAAAAACCAGAAAGCGTCAAAATATTGTGAAATGGAAATTTTCCAACTTTGCCTAGTTTGTATTCACCCCTAAAACATTCGTCAGAATTTTTGGCTCATCATAGTTAACTGATCGAAGATGTTTAGGTTTGCAAGGGATTCTGGGTAACAGAACCTGGTGAGAGCCAGTCAAGTCACCCCATCCTGGACTCCCCTGGGTGTCTAGTTTTCAAAAATGTATAGGTTTTCTATGTTTCCCAAGGTGCCGGCAGAGCTAGGGTTCAAAATCTACAGCTAAGCACTTTAAAAAAAGGGTCAGTTTTCACTGTAAAAATAAAGTGTGTCCACGATGCGTTTTGAGCCGTTTCCTGTCGCGGGCACTAGGCCTACCCACACAAGTGAGGTACCATTTTTATCGGGAGACTTAGAGTAACACAAAATTGTAGAGCAACTGTTATTACCTATTGACTTTCAATGTATTTCTGCCTTCCAAATGAAAGACAATGGGTAAAAAAGAAGTAATTTTGAAAAATGACCTATAATTCTCATGCTAGTATGGGTACTCACAATTTCGGAAATGTGCAAATATCTTCTGTTTGTAAACTCTATATTTTGTTCCAATTTCAGAAATACATAGGTGTCTCTCATACCGATTTTTCCATGTATATATTTTCCCAAATTAATTGCTATATACCCGGTACATAATAAAAAAACATTGCAAGATGCTGCTCAGTTATTGGCTCTGGGTTCGTCGGGTTCTTAGTGAACCTACAAGTCCTATATATCAGCACAACCAGAAAGGTCCAGCAGACGCAACAATATATTGTTTTCAAACCGTTGTCATAATTAGAAGAAGTTACAGGTGAAAACGTTGACACAAATGGCTGTTTTTTCAACAAATGTTCAATTGTTCCTATATTCAACGGTTAGTTTCTATAAAGAAACCTTGAAGGATCTACACAAATGACCCCTTGCTGAATTCAGAATGTTGTCTACTTTTCCAAAATGTATAGCTTTCTAGGATACAGTATTGTTTTCATACCCATTTCTACCATTAACTGTAAGGAGGTTGAAAGCTCAAAAAATAGCAAAAATAGGCTATGTCCCAGAAAAATGCCAAAACCTGTGTAAATATTTTTGGTTTTCTGACAAAAGTCTGCTTGTCCCTGAAAGCTGGGAAGATGGTGATTTCAGCACAACAACCCCTTTTTTGATACCATTTTAGGGGAAAAAACAGACGCTTGCATCTGTAGCCCTTTTTTCCAAAACATTTATCTGTATTTTGGCTAATTTCTGGGTCCCCTCCGGGGAATCAACAAACCCTGGGTACCTTTAGAATCCTCATGATGTTGGAAGAAAAGGACACAAATTTGGCGTGGATACCTTATGTGGTCAAAAAGTTACAGGGGCCCAAGCGCAAACCACCCCAAATAGCCAAAAAGGCTTAGCACAGGGGGGGAAAAGGCCTAGCAGCGAAGGGGTTAATAGTCAGAATATTGGTCAAGGCCACATAACAGTCTATGAGATATATCCGCTCAATTTCCAGTAAAAGAAAGGTGCAGCCATCTGCATGTTTACTTGGAAACATGTGGGTTGAGAAGGCAAAAATCTATCAATATACTACAACAACTCTGTACATGGAGTAAATCTATTTAATTTAGAATAAATGTCTCTTGTGTAACAGTAATGCTCTGTGGCCATACAGGTCCCATAAGTCTGTCATTGTGTCATTGGTAGAAATAGTGGCAAATAGGCACACATGTCAGTGTCAAGCAAATTTACATACAATAGCTATGTGTGGCCAGTAAAACGCAAAAGGGGGCTTGTAACCTTTTTAATTTATTTATTTATGCATTTTTAGATAGCACAATCTTTACCTGAAGGTGTCCGAGCGCTTTACAATAGAACCAGTTACATTACATAAGGACTTCTGCATGCATGCATTAGCCAAGATACGAAACAGTTAAACTCTGAACTAAAAAAAAAATGGTAGTAAGTATATATGACTACTACAGATACTTGTGGTTGGAGTTACACATCTACATGTTGCAAATTCATTTAAGATTACATTTTAAGAAGAGTTGAAGTGATTAGTGTGGCAAGACACCATGTTTACAATCCAAGGTTTTCCTTTTAGGTATCTTTGGGGTGCCGCTCGAGGACCGTTTCCCTGTTGCAGGATACTGGGGCTTGTCAGCACAACGGACGCCGCATCCTGGAGCAATAACGCTGCCTGAACTCACCTGCTGAAGGGGAGAGCCTGCTAATAGAGATCCACGCATTCGGGACTGCGAGGACCAGGGAGCCGTGCGCGCTCCACACCGGCTGCACCTGGCCCTCTTCCCGACTCCTCCCCCGCAAGGTACATTACGACTCGCAGCCCCCGCTTCGCGGGTGCCGCTCGAGGACCGTTTCCCTGTTGCAGGATACTGGGGCTTGTCAGCACAACGGACGCCGCATCCTGGAGCAATAACGCTGCCTGAACTCACCTGCTGAAGGGGAGAGCCTGCTAATAGAGATCCACGCATTCGGGACTGCGAGGACCAGGGAGCCGTGCGCGCTCCACACCGGCTGCACCTGACCCTCTTCCCGACTCCTCCCCCGCAAGGTACATTACGACTCGCGGCCCCCGCTTCGCGGGTGCCGCTCGAGGACCGTTTCCCTGTTGCAGGATACTGGGGCTTGTCAGCACAACGGACGCCGCATCCTGGAGCAATAACGCTGCCTGAACTCACCTGCTGAAGGGGAGAGCCTGCTAATAGAGATCCACGCATTCGGGACTGCGAGGACCAGGGAGCCGTGCGCGCTCCACACCGGCTGCACCTGGCCCTCTTCCCGACTCCTCCCCCACAAGGTACATTACGACTCGCGGCCCCCGCTTCGCGGGAGCCGCTCGAGGACCGTTTCCCTGTTGCAGGATACTGGGGCTTGTCAGCACAACGGACGCCGCATCCTGGAGCAATAACGCTGCCTGAACTCACCTGCTGAAGGGGAGAGCCTGCTAATAGAGATCCACGCATTCGGGACTGTGAGGACCAGGGAGCCGTGCGCGCTCCACACCGGCTGCACCTGGCCCTCTTCCCGACTCCTCCCCCGCAAGGTACATTACGACTCGCGGCCCCCGCTTCGCGGGTGCCGCTCGAGGACCGTTTCCCTGTTGCAGGATACTGGGGCTTGTCAGCACAACGGACGCCGCATCCTGGAGCAATAACGCTGCCTGAACTCACCTGCTGAAGGGGAGAGCCTGCTAATAGAGATCCACGCATTCGGGACTGCGAGGACCAGGGAGCCGTGCGCGCTCCACACCGGCTGCACCTGGCCCTCTTCCCGACTCCTCCCCCGCAAGGTACATTACGACTCGCGGCCCCTGCTTCGCGGGTGCCGCTCGAGGACCGTTTCCCTGTTGCAGGATACTGGGGCTTGTCAGCACAACGGACGCCGCATCCTGGAGCAATAACGCTGCCTGAACTCACCTGCTGAAGGGGAGAGCCTGCTAATAGAGATCCACGCATTCGGGACTGCGAGGACCAGGGAGCCGTGCGCGCTCCACACCGGCTGCACCTGGCCCTCTTCCCGACTCCTCCCCTATCTCCGCCCCCCTCCTCTATATTATCACAATACAGTTCTCGCGCGCTAGCGGGACGCGTGCGGGACGGGAGCCGGGGCGAAGACCGGGCAAAGAGCGGGCCCTCTGAGGCCCTCAGAGTCACGAGGAGACCGGACTGGGGTAAATCCCTATTCGCAACATCTACGAACCGTGAGTCTACAGTTTGATACTGTTAATATTAACATGGCTGACATTGTAGCTATTAACTCTCCTGCTAAACATGGTGTTCCAACCAAAGGTACATTGGTAGACTATTTTAAAAAGATGGCAGTACCCACGGACAAGGAGACTACACTCGATGAACGAAGGGCCGAGCGACGCCGTTCCATAGAGTGCATGAAAAATAGGACATTACTGGACAGTACATCTCCTCTGACTTCGTCCCTTATTGTGCTAAGCCCTTCTACCTTGACGCAGGAGGCGCTAGCCATGGATAACGTCCCAGAGCTGTTAAGAACAATTGATCCTACACCCAGTAATTTTAACTCCTTACCAGTTATAACTAATGTGTCTTCCGCTTATACTTCTACTATTTCTGGAAAGGAAATCGATATTGTTATTACTCCAACTGAACCGAGGGCTAAGACCACTATTAAAAAGGCAGGGAGGGTACAGGTGTCCAAAGTTATAAGGCCCCCCCCGCTCAAGAGAAGAAAGAGGTTAGGTAACTTGCCAATTCGCAATATTAATCACACTGATTTTGGCAAGGGCCCCACACAAACTGAGAGCATTGCATCACTGACAAAGGCTCCATTACCACTCTTAATTACACGCGACTTGGCTGTAACACCCTCCACCTCCCTGGTTCTTCCCCCTCCTGACTTGTCTCGCTCTCCATTGCTCCTACCTGAACTATGTACAGTGACATCACACCTTGAGAGCATCGAGAAGCTGATTAGATCGTTCACTCTACCCATCATAGAAAGATTAAAAAATATAGAGTCACGATTGGGGAATTTAGAATCTTTATTCACAAAAAATCCAGGGACACCGAAAGATTCCACACATTACCCGTCTCCCCCTACGGATTCAGATCCACCTCTCACGCACACTAGGATTAACGAGATAGGCAGCTCCAATTCTCAGTGTAGGGATAAGCCCACCCTTACCGCAATTAATCCAAGTCATGGCCAACATGTAGATGGTGAACTAAGGAAGGAAATAATAAACCCTAACAGAGTAACATCCCCAAACGAGAAGGGGGAGAATCACTTCTCAGTTATAGTAAGCGATTCACGTAGCCATCAAGTTAATTTGCCCCCAGAGGCGGTACCATATGTGGTGGTGTTAACTGAAGTTCCACCTCTGGATAAGGGCAGAAATGAGGGTTATTATAACCTAAAAAATAAAATCGTGCACTGGCTTAGGACAAATAGACCCCTTCCCCCTAACATCAATGGAGAGATACTGCATGTGCGGAGACTTCCTTGGTTGGGCCGTAGAATCAAAGATCTAGAAGGGGATGTAATCATTATTAATTTTAGAGACCCCAATGCAGTCAAATACATCTTAGACTACCCTCTGGGCTCTACACGGGGATCTATAAACCCCCGTGTATTATCTTATTTCTACCCAAGATCAACAGTCTCTTATAATGTACATCCCAGGGCTCCAAGAAAAACTGTGGCCCTTTTTCATCCATTCGTAGCACCATCTGCTTCCCTTGTTCCACATTGTAACATGCATGTACCTAGTCACGTGGCATATGAAAAAGTAGCAGAATGGACTACGGTTCCACCTAGAAATCACAGAATGGGACCTCGGAGGGTGAATTACACGCTACCATTTACTCCCCTCGAAGTTGATAATAGATTTGGGGCTTTATCAGGAGTTGATGACTGTGATTGACTCAGTATTTCCTTTGGCTATGGGCATAGCATACATGGGGGCCAGGACGAGGGCATGGATTTGATTTTCAAACGGTCGACTTGCTGTCCACACCATTCTATCTCTGACAGGCAACTTATGTCCTCACTGGTGGGTCGCTCAGGGCCCCTGGAATATGCTCTGGCGGCCACAGATGAAATAGCTAGCGAATCTTACTGTTCCGCAAACATGGAGAACGGGGTGGAGGCGGTGGGTGGCTGCTTCCCACGAAAGGCCAAAGTTCCACAGGGGCCCTCATGCAACGCACAAAGTGCGCGGGAGGTCTGTGCTCTATGGAGGATAGAAGAAATTACCCCGCACGAGGCTTTTATGCCTGTAACTAGAACTTTGAGGGCTTTAGAGATTCTGTCATGGAACGTGGCTGGGCTCCCCAATAAGTTAGGCAATACTGATTGGGAAACCTTAATAAAAAAACAGGACATATGTATGTTCCAAGAGACGTGGTCCAGAGAAAATCTTAGCCACCCTGGTTTTGCTATTTTTGATATTCCAGCTAGATGGGGCGGGAAGGGACGCCCGTCTGGTGGCCTATCAACATGGATTGCATGTCATTTAGGTTGCACTGCCGAGGTGGTAGAAACTAACTCTCTGGATATCCTATGTGTCGTCCTGCGTTGGCCCAATGGGGCGGGTCTGAGACTGGTAAATATATACTCTAGACCGGTTGGAGTTGCAGCCACCTCAAGGACACTGGAGGATTTAGGGCTTTTTCTTGACTCCCTCACTGGCCCAGATATACTCTTGGTCGGAGGGGATTTCAATATTCAGTTCGAACCACTCCCGGCGTATCTAGATGGGATCAGCAGTGAGGAGGATGATTTCTGGGGAATCCAGAGAATTACAGGTCCGCCAGCCAGGGTAGCATCACCTCTCCTATTGCAAGTTCTAACATTAATATTGGCAAATTCACTTAGAGCATGCAATGGTAGGTTTAAGGGGGATAATCCGCCCAAGCCAACTTTTAATAGACCAAGGCAGGAGTCCCGGATCGATTACATACTGATCAGACTCCAAGACTGGAAATTGGCATTAGACTTTAAAATTGCCCAAAGGGCTGATAGTGATCATAACCCCTTAATCCTCTCATTAGCTGCGGATGGTTTTCTCAGGCCAGAAACTCGGGGAAATGGTTTACCTGCCCCTAGCCTCACTCTGTCTAGCAACAGACGAAGACTAAGGTGGGATAGACTATTAGAGAAACCGAATCGTATAAGGGCTATATATGAGCAAGTGGCTGTAACTTTGGAAAGAATGGAGAGCCTTCTCCCTCAATTGCCCTCGTCGGAGGGCTGTTCTTCCCTTGAGGATATCCATCAGACTTTTTGTGCCAACCTAGCTGAGGTATTGAATCCTGTGGTTCGGGGCAGGAAAACGAGGAGTGAAAGAGCCTCTTGGTTCAACGCCAGCTGTAGGGTGGCAAAGAAAGATCTCCTTCAAGCACTTAAGAATAAGGAAACATCCTCTGTGATCAGGGAAAAGAGGGTGGCCTATAAGTCCAGTCTTGAAGCTGCGAAAATAGACTGGGATTGGGAGAACTGGTCAGAAATAACATCTGCTCTCAAAGTCAGAGATTCCAAAAAATTCTGGCACATAGTCAGACATGGTTCTGCTGAACCTGTTAAGGCAATAGATGGTAATGTTACAGCTGAAGTCTGGGAAAAACACTTCTCGTCCCTTTATAGCAGTGTTGGGATAGACCAAATGGGAACTCCGCCTGAGAGCTTAGTGAACCCCACTGATAGTTGCATGGTGCTGGAAGACTTTAAGCTGGAGGAAGTGGAAAGGGCAATCACCTGCCTTTCTTTAGGAAAAGCGCAAGGCTTAGATAAGATTCCAGGTGACCTCCTAAGGCACGAAGTCAGAATTTGGGCATTCTACTTCCTGATACTGTTCAACGCAATTATTCATGGGATGGCACTTCCCCCAACTTGGCTGGGGGCGGAGATTGTGCCCATTTTTAAAAGGGGCTCACCTTTGCTCCCCGCCAATTATAGACCGATCAGTCTGATAGACGTTCCACAGAAACTCTTTGCGAGGCTTCTGCTGGATCGACTTTTGGACTGGATTGAGGAGAGGGATGTCCTGAGCCCTCTCCAGGCTGGGTTTCGCCAGAAGATCTCTACCGTGGACCAGGTCTTTAGGCTGTCCCTTATTTATTGGAAAACAATACAGCTGGAGGGTGGCAGCCTCTATACTGTATTTGTAGATCTAAGGGCTGCGTTCGACCTTGTTCCGCGTGGTAAGCTTTGGGAAGTCTTGGCGAAAGTTGGGGTGCCAGCTGATCTCCTGAATATGATCATCCGCCTCCATACAAACACCTATGCCCGTGTGAGGTGCGGTGCGCAGGGCGTACTCTCAAACAAGTTTCCCGTTGAGAGAGGGGTCAGGCAGGGGTGCGTACTTGCACCGACCCTGTTCTGCCTCTTTGTCAACGGGGTCATTGACCACCTTAATGGGGTCCCCAATTCGGATGTCCCGAAGTTGGCGGGAAGGAGGGTCCCAGCGATTATGTTCGCTGATGATACCCTCCTTCTCTCCAAGTCACCTATGGGAATCCAGCGTGTTCTGGATGGTTTTGGGGACTTCTGTAGAGAGCATGGATTGGAAATTAACACCACAAAGACCAAATTTATGGCCTTCAATCCGCCACCCAGGTTTCACCGCATTCCTCGCATTGGGGAAAATGTATTAGACCGAGTGAGCACATTTGAATACCTTGGTGTCACACTCAACGAGGAACTGGGGTGGGGTCAACACCAGGAGAAAACAAGGCTGAAGCTGGCGCAACATATTGGTGGAATACTAGCAATGGTGGGGAAGAATAGGTCAACCCTTAAACCCATAGGCCCTCCTCTTCATATTTATAGAGTCCAAGCAAGAGGAGCAGTTACCTATGGGAGTGAATTATGGGGTCATAAAATCCTGGACAGCCTGACAAAGGAGGAGAACAGATTCCTTAGGTGTCTAGCAGCTCTTCCACCGAGCACACCGCTAGTGCCTTTACGACTTGACCTAGGCATTAGACCACTGGAGGAAGAGTTGGCACTTCGTCCTGTGATCTACTGGCGCAGATTATGGACAGTGCCTGAATTGATTCACTATAGACAGGGTCTCCAGGAAGTTCTCAGCTTCCCAAATTCGGGGAACATTCCTTGGCTTAAATTCATAAGGAATAGTTTGATGAGCCTAGGACTAGATGCACTATGGAACGATCCTGGTAATGTTTGTCCCAAACTTTCTAAAAAGGCTCTAACCAAGGTGTATCATGATTCTAAGGCTCCTTCACTCCGACCCTCCAAATCCCTAGGGTCCCTAACAAACCAATTCCTTTTTATGAAGAGTACATACATCTTCGAATCGGCCTTAGATAATGTTTACCCCGTAATAATTAGGAAGCTCTACCTCCAATGGAGGCACGGGTCCTTGCCAATTCGTGCTTTCACTAGCTCCTGGTCCCAGTCGACACCCAGTATTTGCCCGGCATGCAGCGCAAGTGAGGAAACTGAGCTGCATTTTATATTTTTTTGCACAGGCTATACTGAGTTCCGAAGAAAGTGGATCATTCCCATCTGTAGGAACCTGGGCTTCGTAAGGTGCCATCAAGCCTTTAGAATTCTTAAGAGCGAAACAGCCGCGCACATTGTCTTCGCAGTGGCAAAATTCTTGGGGGCTTTCTGGCACAAACGGAAAAAATACCTAAAAATGTCGATTTGATTTATGCATGTAATTAGTATGTATTAGCTGTTTGGATGCATTATTTTTAAAGATTTTATTTATTGTTGCCAAATGTTTTATACTGATTTTATGTGCTTTTATGGATTTATTCCGAAATAAAGTTTTCTTGAACTTGATTAGTGTTGGACAACTATATATCACATGTTTACAGAGCAGGGTCTTCCCGCCAATGCTGGGGTTCTTGCGGTGCTCGTTCAGCTAGGCCTTCAGAGTTCTGTTGCACTCACGGATGGTGACCTTGGGCCTGGAGGGATCCCCGGCCTGGTGATGGCCGTAGGGGTAGAAGGCCAGTGGTGGTGGGCGAAGGTGGCGTGCTAGATCCTGGGGCTGTTCTTGAGCTTGTGTTGGGCTCCAGCTTTGGGAAGGGGGGTAGCTCGGAGAGAAGGGCATGAAGGCTCCATAGCCGGAGTAGGAGAGTCTGTGAATGGAGGAAAGGTAGTTATTGGTTGGGTACTGTGGGAGAGAGACTGGTATAGTGTGGCCTGCCAGACTTCCAGACTGCAGTGTGCCGCTTGACTGGGTTGATGGGTCAGATGTCCTCCATGCCTCTTGTCCACTCTATGCTCCCATTGCCTGCCAGATCGCCCTCCGCTGCTGGTCTTCATCCTTGTTGGGGTCGCTCCCCCATCTGTCCAATCGAGAAGAGAGGTCATCCGCACTCCCTGCCACCGGGGCGCACCTACTAGTGGGCTGTCAACCCCATGATTTTTCGGCCATTGCCATGTGGGCAGGCAGGAGTGCCACACAGGCCGGTGGGTTCTCCACCCTGAGTGCACTAACCTCTGCATCAAGAGTCTGATCCTCCAACCAGGCTCAAGTACCCACAGTCCCATTGGGTTCCGACCTCCACACTGTACGGCTCTCGCTACTTCATTGAGCCTCTCTCGGCAGCAGGCCTTCAGTGTCAATGGTTCTAGTTCGGCTGTTAGTCACAAGCCCTACTGCACCATCTTGAGGGCCACACGTGTCTCTGTGACCATCTTCGGATGGCTGCTAAAACAAGCGCTGTTCGTTGCTCTGGATACAGTACTCAGTACTGGGGAGGTCAGAGGGGTTTTGTCAAAGTTCACCAGTGCTCCCCAGGCCATTATAGTTTGCAAAATGGTATTGGATGGGGGACTCTGGTGGGAGCTCACCCTGTGAACCTCCCACCAGAGCACCAGAAGTGTAGACTATGTAAGTGAAGTGATGTAGTGCCAGAGGCACTCCCAGTTATTGGGACCAAGTGATGACCTTTGACTACCATTGTTTTCATTGATTTTATGTGTTTTGATTTATTCTAGCTTGAATGTAAGACATCATTTTTTCTGCATGTGCATATTTCCTTGAAGATTTCTTTTGGGTCTCCTTGTAGCTTCAGATGAGGAGTGTTTGCTTTTACAGCCTTGCCAGGGACAGAACGTGTGGGATGTGCATTTGAAAGCATGAGAGACAGAAAGATGTGGAATGCACTTCTCTGTCTCGGAGTGTTATATGCGGTGGTGCTAAATTTGCATTGCGTTGTACATTCGGAAGTATTATGAAGTTCTTACTATTGGCTTTGACATGCGCTCATGCTATCTTGAATTCTGCCTCTGTCTAGCTTGAGCTTTGCACGCACAAGCAGGCCCCCAGATCACTCATGTTGTTTAGGCTATTCACGTTCAAGGTTGTTTTCTGTACTGTTGGAGACTTTCGTAAGCTTTACAGAGATAATGTGTGGGATGCGTGCTTGGTACCTTTCAGGGCAGAGATTATTTTTGCCAGAGAAATGTGCTTAATGTACAGCTCTGTTCCGAAGACAAAATACAGTGGCCTGGCCAGCTTCTGTCTTCACCCTTACACAGACCAGTACGGTAAGCTCGGTTTTCGTAGCAGTAGAAAGGGGGTGAGGTTTCCAGAAACTTTTCCTCAGGTTCAGTAAAAGGTATTAAAGGCGGGAAATATTGTTGCTCAAACAGGAGCTCGCTGTGGAACAAAACTGTTGCCACAGGGAACTTTTGAGAGTCCTGATCGAGGCTTCTGCCTGGCTGTCAAGGGTACCTCCAGCCGAGTTGGCAAGAATGTGGAGAGAGAGAGATTGGTGATGTATTTCTTTTGATTTTTGGCATTGTGATGTGTGAGTGTGCATGTGTGTGCATTCAATTCTCCAGCAGTTATAATAATCTGATGTATTTAGTGTATATATCTTTCTAAATTTTTGCATTTGACAGTGTTTATTTCTTGCAGTGGATGTCTAGTATTGTTATCTGCTTGTATTTTATTCCATCCATTTAACACTTGCGTTTGTTTACTTATAAGTGTGTTATTATTGTTTGCATATATATATTTCTGTTAGAGTGTGCTGCACAAATAAAACCCCATGCTTTATTTTGAAAACTGTCTTTTGATGTGCATCATTTTTAGAGAGTGAAATCCCTTTCCAGGTGTTTTATTACTTTGCTGTGTGTGGACTCAGGCTCGCCTGGCTGATGAAGGGTGATGCCATGTTTCTTTTGCATATGTCACTCTAAGTGAGAACGGTATGCCCAGACGTGTGTCCCGTGCTCACTACGCAACTGGACTTAAGGTAGCCTGGCTGATGAAGGGTGATGTCCTGAAACCGGTGCTTGTTTCTGGTCCAGGGAGGACCTGCCTTGGCAGTTCGGGGTGGACTGTTCCCACAAGGAACAGGGTCAAGACTGATTTGCATATGGCTGGGTCCTTACTGGAGTGGTGTGGTGAACAAAAGAATCATGGATTTCACACAGATCCTTGTGACTGGGGGTGAATGTTTGCATTGTCCAGAATTCTGTCCATCAATTGTTTCTTTTGCATATGTCACCCTAAGTGGGAAGGGTATGCCCAGAAATGCGTCCTGTTCTCACTACACCACTGGACTCAAGCTTGCCTGGCTAAAGAAGGGTGATGCCCTGAAACCGGTCCCAGGATGCTTGTTTCCGATCCAGGGAGGACCTGGCTTGACAGTTCAGGCTGGACTGTTCCCACAAGGAACAGGGTCAAGACTGATTTGCATATGGCTGGGTCCAAACTGGGGTGGTGTAGTGAGCAAAAGAATGGTGGATTTAACCCAGATCTTTGTGACTGGGGGTGAATGTTTGCATTGTCCAGCATTCTGTCCAACAATAGTTTCTTTTGCATATGTCGCCCTAAGTGGGAAGGGTATGCCAGACGTGGGTCCCCTGCTCACGACACCACTGGACTCAAGCTAGCCTGGCTGATGAAGGGTGATGTACTAAAACCGGTCCCAGGATGATTGTTTCCGGTCCAGGAGGGACCTGCCTTGGCAGTTTGTGCTGGACTGTTCCCACAAGGAACAGGGTCGAGACTGATTTGCATATGGCTGGGTCCAAACTGGGGTGGTGTGGTGAGCAAAAGAATGAAGGATTTAATCCAGATCCTTGTGACTGGGTGTGAATATTTGCATTGTCCAGCATTCTGTCCATCAATTGTTTCTTTTTTCCATGTGGGAGTGCAGCATTTTCTGTTATTTGGGAGGGCGAAGCAATCCAAGTGACTACTGGAGTAAGACTAAGCCACCATAAAGAAACATGCACATACTGACTGTATCCCTCATCCATAAAGAGCATGACAGTAAGGTATTGAACATTGTAGAGGCTTGTACTATAGAGGTTTAATGTAAGCAATAGTGTAGGCATGCAGAATGTACCTTCTCTGGCACAGTCTATGGGGACACCAAACTATAGTACCCTAAGGGACAGCACCCGATAGGGTCTGCTCTGCTGTGCTATTTGTCTTGTCCTCATGGCATTCCAGGTAAGCACCATTTCTAGCATGATTAAATATAACTAGTGGATGAGGATAGATGACTTGGTAAGGGACCTGAAATGTGGGACTGGGGTTTCAGACAGGATTGCGCTTTGTGCTGATAAAATTATGATATTTCTAGATGATCCGCAAGAGTCCGGACCCTGACTCCTCTAGATCCTCATTATCTTTGGTAGTCTCTCCGCACTCACCATTAACAGGGCTAAATCGTCTTTCTACCTCCTGGCCATCCCCCACTCTACTGGGCAATGTTTCCAATACCTAGGGATGTACATAACAGCAGACCCAAGAAGACATGCTTGGGAGTGCAATATCAAGCCTTAACTAGATCACCTGAATCGCAACCTCGGGGTTGGAGTACATTACCTTTATACATTATGGAGTGCTCATCCATTTTAAAAAAAATGGTCAGCCTGCACCGATTGCTCTACCAACCACAGAACCCTTCTCTCTGCCACAGGCATCTTTCCAGAAGCTAGACTTTCTTCTGTTAGACTTTCTGTGGAGTCACTGTAGGCCAAGAATATCCCTTTCTAAATGTTATAAGTCTACATCTGATGGGGAAATTGCGATCTCGGACATGCTCTCCTACTACAGGGCGTCCCCTCTCACAATTGTGAACGAGTGGTGGTTCAAAACCATGGCATATCGTGCCTATGAAACAGAGAGGTAGGCAATGCGAGACACCTCCTTATTGCACCTGCTGTATGGTGGGGCGTACCCTGGAACTCTTCCACCAGTCATGATAGGACACTTTAAATTTGGATAGACATTCCCTTAGAGCTCTTGAATAAGTTGGACGCCTGATTAAAGAGACCCTGCTATGGTGTAGGACCCTACTGCAGCAGGCCTCTGCCTTAGAGGGTTTAAACCATGAGACAACATAGGCATCTCCAAATTGGGTGATGTCCTGTTGGGACAAATGATGAAATTCTTCATGGAACTGCAGACAAAATACAACCTACACGCAGGCAATGGCATTAAATGTAGCCATTATAATGTACTCACAAGTCGTGAAAGGAAGTACCAATGGTAGAAATGTTGAGCAAACAAGCTCCCAATCTAAATGCTTAAGTGTGAACCAGGAAATAGCCCTGTAGACTTGGGCAAAAGCAGGTTAGAGACTTATCATTCTGTGTGACTGTGAAATTAAACTATTAGGGCATCGGAGACACACCAGGGTTTCAACATTGCATCATTGGCATTGCAAGCAGGGAACTGGTTTAATCACAACACGAATGGCCAACAAACTGTCACAGATATGGCTCCACTAGCTCAAATTGACACACATTGGGCCAGCTCAATGAACCCGGCTGATATCGAGTAGATACCCACAGCAACATAGGATCAAACTGCCACCCTTCAAATTTAAATGGATATGGAAGAAACAAGCATCCCCTGCCAGCATCTTCACTTACAGCTCTGAATTTCACTCCAGAATTCAGGACGAGAAGACCCTGGGACATTTTAAACAGGTCATATATCCTACACCTGCTACACAAAATACACTCTTTTATCTTACATTGGAACATTTGACGCCAGTGAAATAAAAAAAATTACACCTAGATTAGTCAAAAAGAATCCACATTAACGCAGTGATCCAACAGAACTGATGTGCAAAACGTCATTGCAGAAAGCAAACTATTCAAAGAATGGGGCATACTTATTCATATGTTAGAGAGAGAAAAACACCCCAACGTACTATCCCAGAGGCAACATCCTCCAGTGCAACATAAAGTAGCAAGCAGTATTCTGAGAGGAATAAAACAAACAAATCCCTTGTCTTGGGAAAAAAGATCACAATACATTCTCTAGGGGCACAGGTGACAGCCACAACTCTATGGCACACACGAGCAGTAACGTCCAATTGGGCATGGCTTCCAGCAGCCCTCTCAGCACATGGGCAGTTGAATTCCTAGCAAGGATTGGAGAAACACAATGCCTTCAAGAACATGTATTTCCCTAATGGCAAATACAAGCATTCTGGAGTTCTTACATACTGGAGACATATTATGCCTCCAAGAGTGTGGTTGGCCACGCCCATTTCCATTACAGGGTTGCAAACCATTCACACCGCCGCCCACAAAATACATCTATTTGGCAGACACATGGGCAGACTTTCAATACATGTGAAACTAGACTTGCAGTGGAAAGGAAAAGTACTGAACTACTTCTCCTGGGACACGCAGGCGGTCAGTATAAACGGCCTAGTACTAGATGGAAGCTGTTTTTCAATTATGGTAATAAACCTGTATGGCAATCCACACAGAGAAGAAAAAATGGCCAATGTCAAGAACATCATAGACATGATCAAAGGAACCCTCTATAACCATCCGAAGCACAAGTGCATAGTAGCCGGAGGCTTCAATATACGTGACCTGTACCAACTAGAGATCAATCGTGAGGATCGCCCCTGGAACAACATTGAAGCCTGTCTCAGCAAATTCGAGCTGGATTCTTTCAATCAAAAATGCACAAAGGGAGGCAAATCTATGCCCATCCTTAAAAACACTTCCTCTCTGGACTACATTTTCTTAAGCAAGAATTTGCTAAACAGATGAATCAACTTTCAGGTTCAAATGAGAAAAGAAAGTGACCACCACCTAGTAACAATAGAGGTTAACGTGAGTGCGATGTCACACAGGATCCACAAGCCGGCTGGCCAGCCACTCCCCAACAATGTCGGCCCATAATGAAGAGTCAAACGGGGTCCAGCCTGCCTGGTAAAGTACTCATGTTGGAAATTAGCCTACCTCCTCCCGACTATGAGGGACAAGCACACCAAGCCAAGAATCATGGGGAGCACATGATAAATAATCTCCATGAAGGGCTAACAGCACAAAAGCTAACCATCCGTCAAACTATGCCTGCAAGCAGGTGGATGTTCCACCTTCCACAAGAGAACAGAGAGTTAACGGAGAGTACACAGATGTGGAGTTGCGCTGAACGGCTGCACAGAAGAGTGAAAATACACACACGGAGAGCAAGATCAAAGAGGCCAGAAGACTTCACAACATTATCAGTTGGGGCATTAAACAAAAACAAATAGGCGAGGCATGGAAACAGATATATACTGTGTGCCACCAAATAAGTCCAGAGAATTTTGGGGGTACATTAACGGTCTTGCTAATAGGACTGCCAGGAAGAAGGATGCCATTTCAGCGGAGAAATGGGAGACCCACGAACAAAACGGGACCCTGACAAAACAAGGAAAGCTCGGGATCTAGAAGACCTCCCAGAAGATAACACCATGCTAGTTCCTGGAAAGGAGATGTTACTCACCCTGAAGAGCATTTTTAAAGACGGAGCTCCTGGCCCAAATGGCCTCCCAGGTAGTGTCTCCAGGGAAGATTGTTTTTTTGGGGCAACCCACACATTTAGCCTGTTCAATTCATGCATTCTAATGGCATCCATTCTGGGCTCATGGACATGGAAAGGCAGCAATGTATTTAATAAAATAAAGTATAAAAATTTATCACTTAAAGAGAACCTTAAAAGAGCAAGACAAATGAGTTTCAAGAGACAGTGATATTAAACAAATCCAAAACATTTCAGGAGCAGCAGGTCTTGCAACATCTCATGAAGCCAACTCCTGCCAACCATATTTGGAGGCTACCTTGGGCAAACTAGCAATAAAACATGCTGCTGACCGGGCTCTTAACAACACCTACATGGAAATATAGATCCTATTGGAAGAACCCTGCTCCATGACATCGGCTGTGCAGGTTGTGCCACTATCATTCAGAATCTGCAGCACACATTGCATGCTGTTGCTTGGGTGTGCTACCTCAGAGGCGAATGTATCTAAAGCCAATCATTTCGAAAAATGAGATAAGAACATGCAAAGACGTGTTGACATACATCTACATTACACCAATATCAAAGGACCTAGGCCGAATTGGCAAATTCATCTTGGAAGCTAGAAAGCCACTACGACCAAACATGACAATCCCATAAGAATATGGGGCCTAAACTGGGGACAGCATTAACCAGAATATTTGGACTAAGATTTAGACAATAGGTCACCTCTCTAGCTGGTTGCTCAGCATGTTTTCTCTTTATTGCATTTGCACGTGGCATTTTATTGCACTGTTCTGACGCGGTGGGCCTGGATTCAGTTAAGAGGGCACTTTGCACACCAATCGGCACTAGCATTGTGGCACCTTATAGAACAGCCTTTGAATATGATCTTTTGTGCCTAGAACATGTCAGAAATGCCTATTGGGTTTACTACCTGCTTAAAATGTGAACTCCTTTATATTTAGGTCTAGCAAAGCAGTAAGTGCTTGCCACAATGCCTAGAGCCTGTTCGGCCTTTTTAGTACTTGTTTGATTGTTAGGTCTACCAAAGTTGTAAGGGCTTGACACAATGCCCAGAGCCTACTGCTTACTTAAGATGTGAATTTCTTTACTTCTAGGAACAGCAAAGCTGTAAGTGCTTGTCATAATGCCTAGTGTCCATTGGCCGAGATCAGAGAACAGGGTAGCTAGCTGACTGCCAAGCAGGCTTACTCATAAATGCACTAGTACGGAGCACTTTAATCACACTAGCACTGGGCACTTTATATCACTGTTAATATACTTCTAGATAGGTTCTTGTCAATAGGGAACCACCTTGCCACGTGGCAATTTATAGAATACCTTTAGGGCCCGATTCACAGAACTAACTTAAGACAAAATCCTAAATTTACTACCATTTTGGTATTCACAGAAGGCACCTACTCATTTTAGTATTCACAGAAGGCACTTACTCATTTCGGTATTCACAGAAGTTAGTAGTCCTAACTTTAGGACTCCTAAATGCCTTCTGTGACTACCGAAAGTCTTAAAGGTGGGATTTTTCTCAGTTTAGGAGTAGTAAAGTTAGGAGTCCTAACTTTACTATTCCTAAACTGAGAAAAATCCTAACTTTAAGACTTTCAGTATTCACTGAAGGCATTTAGGAGTCCTAAAGTTAGGAGTCCTAACTTTACTACTCCTAAACTGTGAAAAACCCTAACTTTAAGACTTTCAGTATTCACAGAAGGCATTTAGAAGTCCTAAAGTTAGGAGTCCTAACTTTACTACTCCTAAACTGAGAAAAATCCTAACTTTGAGACTTTCGGTATTCACAGAAGGCATTTAGGAGTCCTAAAGTTAGGACTACTAACTTCTGTGAATACCGAAATAAGTAAGTGCCTTCTGTGAATACCAAAATGAGTATGTGCCTTCTGTGGATACCAAAATGGTAGTAAGTTTAGGATTTTGTTTTAAGTTAGTTCTGTGAATCAGGCCCTTAGAGCCTGCCATCCTGCACCGAGAACACGTTAGAAATGTCCTTTGGCTGATTGCGATTAGTCTGAAATTATACATCTTTTAATTGTAAGCTTATTAACGACGCACGTGCTTGTCTTTTAAAATCGCTCAAGGGAACGTTAGTGGTTATATAATTTTAACTTGTGATGTTTTTTTTTTATAACTGCTTGCAAAGATTTTAAGTAATCCTACAATAAAGCATTAATATTCGAAAATGGAGCAGCATCTCAATCAGAGATGCAGTATTGTGGTAAATAGGTCTCGCTTATGTGTTTTATAGCTGTTGTGTGACCGATCAAGTTTTATGACCACATATTGAGCAGCAACTCAATAGGAGATAAGTAGATGTTTGCTTATGCCTCATCTTTATTTACAAGTATGTTGTGTCAGAATAATTGTGTTATCAAGGTGTCGAAAAGATGTTGTAAGAGTTGCTACCATATCCATTGGAGGAAGAGAGCCATATGCGAGGTACACATGGAGCCCTGTTAGTAGTTTGACCTCCAGATCAGTCAACTATCATACTACCCCCACTGAAATATTCCAATTGAACTGAGGTCTTCACATAAGCACATAGGAGTAATAGCAGGCTTACTCTTTATACCCACACTGATGTATGGCTCTTTTGCTAAAATGGATACGGCACTAGGCTAGTTGGAGAGGTGTTTGAATGGATGAGAGAACATGTAGTTAATCTCTTGTTATGTACAGGTCCATCCACAGATCCGGCTAGGCAATAAGGACACATTTCTTGCAATGCACCCAGAAAGGACTTTGGGTCGACACCACTGAAGGCACAGTTAAACAGTGTATGTGATATATCGAGTCTACCCAGGAGTGACAGAGGCCCAATCCCCAGAGGTGCTGCTAACATATGCTAGATAAATCTGTCCAGATATGACAGAGTGGTAATCCATAAGAAGATTGTTAGACCCAGGATCCCTGGTTGGCTGAGGTCGGTACCTTAGGCCAAGTAGCGTCCTGCGTTCCAACGTCAGGGAAAGGAAGGTCACCTTTTTACATAGCCCTGCTCACCCCCTCAGTAGCGTGGCACGAGAAGCCAGGCTTATCTTCAAGTCAAATGTGTAAAGTATTCGCAACCACGCTCACAATAATCCAATGATGACACCACAAATAGACTCCACACGAGTTTTATAAAACGAGTATAAACTTTATGTAAAAAGATATACGATAAAACCACACAATATAAAACCAACATATGAGGTTGTATAATATTTCTCCTGGCCTGTTAGGCCAGCCAGCCCTTGTTAGTTCTGGCAATGTCAATGAGCACTTCTAAACATTCTCCTGTACTCAGTCCTAAAATCATATCATACAGTTGTAATGCTAGAATCAGATACTTTTTCAATGTAACAATACTGTAATGCATAACGTAGCAAGTAGACACTCTGCAATGAATAGAATGCAATGCGTAACGCAACAATCAGGCACTTTGCAAGATCAAATAATGCAATCTGTAATACAACAACCAGACATGTCATTCTGCAAAAATAAGGCAATTCGTATACACTAATCAGGTAATTCGTTATTCAGGAGAAATGCAATGCGCAATACGCTAATCAGGAAGATCGTTATTCAGAAACAATGCAATGCGTCATATGACAATCACGTAGTTCGTTATGCAGATAGGAATGCCATGCTTCATACACTAATCAGATAGTTCAGTATGAAGGAATAATGCAACGCGTAATACTCTAATCAGGTACTCCGTTATACAGAAATTATGCACTGTGTAATACGACAGTCAGGCACTCCGTTCTTCAGATGAAATCCAAATTCAAAAAGAAAGATGGAAGGTGCACTCGTTCTGAAGTCAAAATAAGGTGGCGTGAATCATTGTTCCACAATCAAGTCCTTTTTATTCAATAAATCTTTTAAAACTGGCACACAGCCAACGCGTTTCGTTCCCGATTCTTTGCCAGAGGGAACTTTGTCAGGGCTGTAACATTATAGACAAGACACAACATCAATGTGACATAACACAACGTTGACAAATAGACATATTCATATATGAAAACATGTAAATGATGTTTAGATGACCCAAACCAAAAATATCAAAAAAGATTTCAATGACACAAAGTTTTTTTAGACCATAAATAATGTTAGACCAAATATGAAAGAAAAAACAAAACAATTCACATTACAAACTTTCAGATAAATATTGGATGTTGCCCAAACCAGGTGACCATCCTACATATTTCACATGGACAAACATTTAAAAAACATATAAAAACACGTAAAAACATTAAGAAGTATACCTGAACATATATGCGATACACCATTGAGAATTTACAACCCAATTAAAGTGTCTAATTAGTTTCATGATCTTAAGTACACATCAATATCCCAAATCCATACTGTCAGGGACAAATCCAAATTCATACGATTATGTTTTAACCAAGGGGGGAAATATTACTAACATCTCATGTATTTCAAAGAATGTATGTAGAACTCTCACCTCCTATGTTGCAAAATTCCAAGCACATAGGGCATGGATTGGAGATCAATATGTAGCGTGAACAGTAAACTATCTAAAAGCAATCTGAAAAAAATGGGAAAGGGAAAACGGGAAAGAAAGAGCAAATTCACCAAGAAGAACTCAATTTATAAACCCCCATAGGGGTTGAGTTCACCAAAAGAAACTTAATCATAAAGAGAAACTCCTATAAGGGTCATATATGGCGCAGGACTCACCTCATATGTTCTATATAGCAGTAAATTACACCTCCCTCCCTGGTTGAGGCACAAGATTTCTAAGAAGAAAGATGAAAAACTAAATAAGACTGGGAAATAGACCTCACGATAGAGAGCCCTAAAATGGGGACTGAAGGTGAAAACGGGTCACAACAGTCATAGTATTTTATAGACTCACCTCACAATTCCAGAAGTTAGCGGCCGTGAGGGCTTCCTATCTATTGAATGGCATCAACATTGAATCTTTATTCACCTCTTAACAGTATAGTGGCGAATTTCTGTGTGAGCTGTATTAAGAATGGGTCAGTGTCAATGCAGGAAAAAGATAGTGTATTATTTACATATGCAATAGAAAACTGGCACCGATGTTGATCCTACAGTCCAAAAGTCGCTAGAAATAACTCTATGCGAACTAATATAGAGTCCATTGTTCACCATTATGTTAATAAACTATAAAATAAATAGATCGTATAGAGGCAGTGATAAATATAGACATGAAGGAATACGGTGTAATCACATAGTGTAAACAGGTGAGTCACAGATATATAACAACTGTTATACATCAATCTTCAAAATAGAATCTAATTATGTTTCCATGGGGATCAAAAATATATATACAATGACCAATTAGTATCACTTTATAAAGGTCACCAACGACATATGGACAAGGCACGCACTTCGTAAAGTTAAAGTATAACGAGTAAGAGCAATTAAGAAATTGGACCGTTATATGATATCGCAATGCGTACAACAGTAAGCAAAGGTGAAAACAAAATAAATTCTAGAATCATATGATATAGCAGTCCTTTCGAAAAAGAACTAGACCAAAGCAAAGCGCGCAATATCTAACAAGTTGATCAAAATATCGTTATGTATCGATTATCGTAAAACCCAAGCGTTCAACATAACGCCAAAACAATCATATGGCTGAAGCATAGCTGCGAATAAATTATCTTAGTAAAATGTCAAGTAATAGCCGTAATGGAGATAATAAACCCATCCGATATAAGAAACAGATTATTTAATAACCGGAAGCAAAACCAGGGACTGTCATAAATCGCAAACCTGATCTTAGCCGCGAATGTCGAAAAAAACCCAGAATAATTGGATATATCTCTTACCTAGCAGACGGAAGGGTCTCCTTTGCGTGGCGTGATAACCAGCAGCACACAGTCAAAATAGCCCGCGACATTATTTAAAGGCCAAGGGCAACCATATTGAAGGCAGAGCACTCCGGTCATGTGACCCATAACCCGGTGGGTTAATTGGGGTGCCGCAATAAAGATAGAAACCTGCGGCCATCTTATAGTGGTAAAAAAAAAGAATTCTAACAAATATTTATTTGGGAAAACCCCAGAGGGACTCAGTTATACCAGTATCCTCTGAAAAACAAATTCTTTAATAACTCACGATACTTAGCTAATAGTAATCTTTACATATAAGGAGTGACCATTATTAGAAATAATCGTTTACAAACAACAGTCATTTCGATACCGGGACAAAATCTCTAATTTGGCCAGAGATATAACGATAATCAATATGAAAAAACGGTCAGTTCCAAAATCAGCTCTAATCGGCATAATATATATGATAAAGCCAGATAAATCTGGTTATATAGTAAGTACTTCGCTCAGGGGGTTTTATTAATAACAATAGTTTGAGAAATAGCGGCCATCTTGAAGTAGTAAAGAAGTAAATACAAAAGCTCAAACTTGGCCTCAGATATGGAAATCAGAATTTTTGATGAAAAGAATAGTAAGGCGCTCTGCTCAGGTCTTCATATTTTACAATAATGTAAATAATCTAAGCACATGTAATGATACAACACAAAGAAGATATATGTCTAATAATAAGAGAAAAAATAAAAAATTAATTAGAAGTTCCCAACCCAGTCAAATCAAAACGTAATAGAAACTTAATAACAATTCACCAATTAAAAACTTAGCTGATAACTAGTCATGATTGATACAAATTCCCAGTTGAAGACTTTGACTGTTTGCTGCTGGTTATCATGCCACGCAAAGGAGACCCTTCCGTCTGCTAGGTAAGAGATATATCCAAATATTCAGGGTTTTTTTGACATTGGCGGCTAAGATCAGGTTCGCGATTTATGACAGTCCCTGGTTTTGCTTCCGGTTATTAAATAATCTGTTTGTTATATCGGATGGGTTTATTATCTCCATTACGGCTATTACTTGACATGTTACTAAGATAATTTATTCGCAGCTATGCTTCAGCCACATGATTGTTTTGGCGTTATGTTGAATGCTTGGGTTTTACAATAATCGATACATAACGATATTTTGATCAACTTGTTAGATATTGCGCACTTTGCTTTGGTCTAGTTCTTTTTCGAAAGGACTGCTATATCATATGATTCTAGAATTTATTGTGTTTTCACCTTTGCTCACTGTTGTACGAATTGCAATATCACATAACGGTCCAATTTCTTAATTGCTTACTCGTTATTCTTTAACTTTACGAAGTGTGTGCGTTGTTCATACGTCATTGGTCACCTTTATAAAGTGATACTAATTGGTCATTTTATATATATTTGATCCCCATGGAAACATAATTAGATTCTATTTTGAAGATTGATGTCTAACAGTTGTTATATATCTGTGACTCACCTGTTTACACTATGTGATTACACCGTATTCCTTCATGTCTATATTTATCACTGCCTCTATACGATCTATTTACTTTACAGTTTATTAACATAATGGTGAACAATGGACTCTATATTAGTTCGCATAGAGTTATTTCTAGCGACTTTTGGACTGTAGGATCAACATCGGTGCCAGTTTCTATTGCATATGTGCATAATACACTATCTTTTTCCTGCATTGACACTGACCCTTTCTTTATACAGCTCACACAGAAATTCGCCACTATATTGTTAAGAGGTGAATAAAGATTCAATGTTGATGCCATTCAATAGATAGGAAGCCCTCACGTCCGCTAACTTCTGGAATTGTGAGGTGAGTCTATACAGTACTATGACTGGTGTGACCCGTTTTCACCATTTTAGGGCTCTCGATCGTGAGGTCTATTTCCCATTCTTATTTAGTTTTTCATCTTTCTTCTTAAAAATCTTGTGCATCAACCAGGGAGGGAGGTGTAATTTACTGCTATATAGAACATACGAGGTGAGTTCTGTGCCATATATGACCCTTCTATGAGTTTCTCTTTATGATTAAGTTTCTTTTGGGGAACGCAACCCCTATGGGGGTTTATAAATTGAGTTCTTCTTGGTGAATTTGCTCTTTCTTTCCCGTTTTCCATTTCCCATTTTTTTCAGATTGCTTTCAGATAGTTTACTGTTTACGCTACATATTGATGTCCAATCCATGCCCTATGTGCTTGGAATTTTGCAACATAGGAGGTGAGAGTTCTACATACATTCTTTGATATACATGAGATGTTAGTAGTATTTCCCCCCTTGGTTAAAACATAATCGTATGAATTTGGATTTGTCCCTGACAGTATGGGTTTGGGATACTGATGTGTACTTAAGATCATGAAACTAATTAGACACTTTAATTTGGTTGTAAATACATACTTCTCAATGGTGTATCGCATATATGTTCAGGTATACTTCTAAAATGTTTTTAAGTGTTTTTATATGTTTTTAAATGTTTGTCCATGTGAAATATGTAGGATGGTCATATGGTTTGGGCAACATCCAATATTTATCTGAAAGTTTGTCATGTGAATTGTTTTGTTTTTTCTTTCATATTTGGTCTAATATTAATTTGTGTCATTGAAATCTTTTTTGATAATTTTGTTTTGGGTCATCTAAACATAATTTACATGTTTTTATATATGAATATGTCTATTTGTCAACGTTGTGTTATGTCATATTGATGTTGTGTCTTGTCTATAATGTTACAGCCCTGACAAAGTTCCCTCTGGCAAAGAATCGGGAACGAAATGCGTTGGCTGTGTGCCAGTTTTAAAAGATTTCTTGAATAAAAGGACTTGATTGTGGAACAACGATTTACGCCGCCTTATTTTGACTTCAGAACGAGTGCACCTTCCATCTTTCTTTTTGAATTTGGCTTTCATTTGACACCCCTGGACGGCGGGTGTGGGAAGAGACTGCAATACCTCATGAATTGATAGTACATATGGACTGGGTGTGCTTGGCCTTGGTCTGCCGTTTGTTCTTTCATTAACACTCCGTTCTTCAGAAATGGAATAATGCATAATACACTCAGACCCGATCACCAGGCCTTAGGTGGTCTCTCTGCCATTCACAGTTGCCCCCACACAGTATGATGTGATCCCAAAGTTCAGCTTCGCACTCCGGCCCTTGTACCACCACTCCTTTGGCTATATGGGCCGCGACACGAGCCGAAGCGGAGGCTCACGCTGTCAACACGAGAGAGAGGACAGAAGCCTCTCCCTCCGAGCTCATGCCCCGTACCAGGAGTCGACACACGTTACCTGGGGGGCGCAAACTCACTCTCCACTTCTTGCCCAGCGGCTGGGCCACCAATGCAGCTTTGTGAAATGGCAACTGCGGCTTGGGCCGGCAACTCAGGTCCTCTGGGGCTGCCGGTCCTGGACACTTCAACTACGAAGATCCCAGACTTCCACAAAGCACACCCACACAGCGTTGTTGAATCTTCCTTCACTCCGGGTGCACGATCACTGGGCACTCCACACACAAATCTCTGGCTGCACGAAGATCACGTGCACAGCGTCACTGAGACTCACCTTACTCCGGTGCACACAATAACAAGGCAAATCCTCACAAAGGTCTCCCAGTGCAAAACGGATATGCACACAGCACCAATGAGAATCACTTTACTCCGGTGCACACGATAACAAGGCAAATCCTCACGAAGATCTCCCGGTGCACAACGCACCCGCACACAGCGGAGATGAGACTCACTTGGATTCCGGTACACATGACCACAAGGCGACTCCTTAGAGGGTCTCAGGCTAAACAGAGCACACGCACACAGCATCTCTGAGACACACTAGGACTCCAGGTGCCACGATCACAGGGCACGCCTTACGAAGATCTCAGGCTAGACAGAGCGTACGCACACAGCGTCACTGAGCATCTTCCTTGGAAACCTTTGTGTTCCTGTGTTTCCGAACAGGGAGCCAGCTCACTTCAGGCCCTTGAGGATAGTTACTTCAGGACACAGCACACAGCAAGGTCCGGTTGAAACAGCAAACTGCAGGCAAGCCCCAGATCACACAGCAAGAGCAGTCTTATCCTTCAGTCTCTCCAGTTGTTTCTTCCTTGGCAAAGGTCCTCTTGACCACGAAGTAGCTCCAGTCTTGTTCACATTTGAGCAAGCCATTCTCCAAAGTTCAGGGGCTTCAGCTCTCATAGTTATACCCCTCAATTGCTTTGAAGTCTTTGTGCTTCAGGGGGCACTGACCCCTGTTCAAACCAGTTCCGGGTGCCTCTCTGCCAGTCACACATTTTTTCCTTTGATTAGTGGGGGTCTGGATTCTCAATCACTCAGCAGGAGATGTCCCAATTGTTTTAAAGCAGCAACCCATGCCTCTTCACCTCTAGGGGCTTCTCCTCCCCCTACACTCCAGATACAGGTCAGCCTGGTGCTGTCTCACCTCCTCCCCTGGGTCAAGACATTCCCCAGATCCTATCGCTTTCAAATCCAGACAGTCAATCCACAGCCAGGCAGAGACACACAGAAATGTCAGAGCACAAAAACGTAGCTACTTCTAAAAGAGTGGCTTCTGAACACACAATGTAAAATCCACATATATTAAAAGATGTGTACTTACATTGTGAGTTCAGGCATACTAAACTTCACCTTTCCATCTTAAACCTTTGGGAAGATAGGCTGAAAAACATTTTACGCAGCCTTCCCATTCTGTCCTATGGGCAGGATGGCCTTTCAACAGTGAAAAACAAAACTGGAGATTATTTCACTGTCAGGACATGACACACACCTTAGTACATGTTCTACCTTTCACATGCACTACACCCTGTCCAGGGGTTACCCCAGACCTACCATAGGGGTGTCCGAGGTGCACAGAAAGGGAAGGGTAAGGTCTGGGAAGTGAGTGCACTTGACAGAACAACATGGCAGTTTCACAAACTGCGCACAGGCCCTGCAATGGCAGGCCTGAGTTCCCTTTTTAAGGCTACTTGTGTGGGTGGCACAAATAGTGCTGCAGGCCCACTAGTAGCATTTGTATTACCAACCCTGGCACACATAGTGCACTTTACTAGGGACTTTACTAGTAAGGCAAACATACCCGTCATGGACAACCAATTACCATTACTTTATACAGGGAACACTTACACTTTGACACTGGTTACCAGTGTCAGAAAAAAGGTCTAGGGCGAAAGCAAAAAGTTTAGGGACTTTAGCTTAAAAGGGCCAAGTCCTACAAAGATACACTCTCATTTTCACTGCAGTTCAAGACATTTGGGCTCTTCCCTGAGGAGATAGGAGTACAACTCAAACAGCAAAAGTCAGCAGCAGTGGCATAGGTGTTGATTTGAGGTAAAGTTATGGACGGAATATAGTTTGTGTTTAGTTAGAAGAATGATTGGGCAGATAGGTAGGCAGGGGTGTAGCCCCAAGGCACTTCCACCACTGAACAGGGCAATACAGAGAAAACATCACACAATATAGCAGCTGTGCACCCTAAGAGGAGAGGTCAACTAAGTATATGTGAGGGGTGAGACCAAACAGAAAAGTAGAATGCCCAGTCTTGTCATGGCACCCTCAATAGTGGCGTAGGCCCAGATCTGGCAAGACTGATGAAGGAGTACCATCCAACAGATCCACAAACATGGCAAAAATATCAATAGTTTACCACATGCAGACAGTTATAAGTAAACACACCCCAGAACATAAAAAATGTATACACATGTATGCATGGTGCAGAACCAAAATCTGCAGAACTCACAGTTTTAGTTGCATTGTCAAAAACAATTTATCCTCTAACAGTGATTTCAGCATTCTTGGCAGGAGGAATAACAAGAGGGTCTATCTGGTTCTGCCCACCAGAGAGCCTCTTTTGTGACCATAGTGTTTCCACAGACACTACTTCATCTATGAAAGCATACATAGCTTCATGAAACTTAAGCAAGAACATTTTTTTATTGCACCTTATTTCATGACCATATATGGCATTTCATATTACAATATACAAAAAGTAAAACACGTCTGTTCTCTTTACAGCTTTAAAATGTATGTAAAAATATTCTTATGATGCAAGCAAATGGTTTCTGGTGGATTATTTAACATAAATATGAGAGTTTTCTCATTTATTTCAATTTCATATTTTACAACTATTGGGCTAATAAATTTCCTTTTGTAAACTCAATAAGCCTTGACAGAAGAAATATACATAGTTCACATCTTCCTCTGTAGAGTTACCGAACTGACAGATTGGGTGGACATAGAAGACTCTCTTTTTTAGCCCAATATTCATTCCTAATGGAAGAGATCTGAATTTAACACCCATGGATTTTGACACTGCCCCAGAATTAGAAAACTATGTAAACATGGGGAAGCCCCAAATCCGTATGTCTCCCGAGGTGAGATATAACGAGGAGAAATAGGTTTGTTACTCCTCGTTTTTTTCTTTTTCTATGTGTGCTGCCATATCTGGCAGCACACACAGAAAGAGAAAAAAGCCTCATAGGATTGTTTTTGTGCAGGAAGGAGTTTTCTTATTTTTCCAACACCCGAACAAGTTCAGAAGAATGTTGTGTG
Organism: Triturus cristatus; assembly: GCF_964204655.1. Taxonomy (NCBI): domain Eukaryota; kingdom Metazoa; phylum Chordata; class Amphibia; order Caudata; family Salamandridae; genus Triturus; species Triturus cristatus. Next base: position 314,319,216 of record NC_140584.1, on the reverse strand, counting down.
TGTATTTGACGATCTACTTGTGTTTATGTGTAGCACACATCTTGACAAACCCCTTGGGTCCCCTTAGAGGGAGGAGAAAATTATTCCTTACAAGAAGAAAAAGTTAAAAATGAGTTGATAGAAGTCCATAAGCAACTTTTTTTTAACTATTAATGCCCACACTCATGATTTAAAACAACATTCCATGTTTAGATTATTTTAATCAGAATGGCCGACATGTTTCATTGCCATTTTCTACTTACTGGAAATTTCTTTAGGGCAAGAGGACCACATTTCACCCATAACTGCACCAGACCTGTGTGTTTAAAAGAAGTAAAAAGGAGAACAGATAGCATTAAAGGCAAGTTAAATTCTTACTGTGGTATACATTTGCCCAGACCGCGCGACCAAAGGTAGATAGTTCCCATATGGCTACCAGGTGAATGCCTACCAGTAGGCCACAGGAATGGAACAGGATATGATTCACAGAAAGTGGCTGCTCACTTGGAACTCAAATTGTAGATATCTGTTCACACCCATTTTAGGTTTAGCCTATTTGAAGAGTTGAGTCATAAAACAATGTCTATACTTGTGAATACGGATCTATTCTCACATCCACCCTCCTTGTGAGAGCCATTCATTTGTTGGAAACAGGGTCTCGATGTCACCTGCGTGTCTTGAATCATACACAAGCCTTGTTTGCCACTCCCCCGGCTTTTACTATCAAGTGGCACATATCTCTGCATCTTGTGCAATGCGGGTGGTTCAAGTAAAATGCCCCCAAGTATCTATGGCCATCCTGTTGCATTACTAAAAATGCAACCATACTTAAGGAATGTATAAATACATCATCCAATCAAGTGCTTGTAATCCTCTCTTTGTCATGGGGCATTTTAAAAAATATATGAGGTGAGGGTCCCTACTCGAACCACACAGATTCACTATGGAACACACACACAGATTTCCTTTGTTGCCAGGATCAGAAATTCTATGGGCCAGACCTCTGCCCAACCATGTAACTAACCACCATGGACATTGCTCCTGACCCTGGATTCCCTATTCAATAAATCTGTCAGCCCCTCAGCCTCATCAGACCTACCGCCGGTGTGGTCTGCCCAAACATGGAGACGCTGACATCGGCACTTTTTTGTGAATCTTATCCTGTTGCATTCCTGTGGCTTACTGGTAGACATTCACCTGGTATCCATATGGTCCAGTACACTTAAGGGTAAAATGTGGTCCTCTTACCCTGAAGAAATTTCCAGTAAGTAGAAAATGGCAATGAAACATGGGACTTTTTCCCACTGCGCACTCTGCTTGGGGCATGGAGCTTTGGAAAAAAGCCAACTGCCCCGTGGCAGAGTTTTTTCTTGTACGTGGCTTGCCAAAGTTAAGTTGGCGAGTGCAAGGTGGGGCATGGCTATGCCGCTGCCCGCGTCTCACGCAGTGGGACATCAGCAGGGCAGCTTTCTAGTGGCCGCCCGTCGCAGCCTTCCCCCTCCCCCTTCTTCTGCCTCGCGCGCGAGGCCGTGAACAGGGAGGAGATCTCCCAATGAGTGTGCAGGTGGAGGCGGGCCGTTAGGGGGGCGAGGCTAGCCCCCCCCCTACATAGGCGTCCCTCTCGCCCAGTTCCTCCTCTGCTTCCTGCACGCCGCTCCTGCCCGGACACGCGTATTGGGCGGAGGGGGCGCAAGATTAGGGCGAGGGTGGCGACTTTAAAGGGCAGTGACGCGGTCCGCCGGCCGACATTTGACAAATGATAGGTTGTTAGGATTCGCAGATTTCTGACTTTCTTTTCATAATATAAATGAATCAACATTTAACAAACATTTCTGTGATAAGTTAAGACATTTGCAAAAGCAAAAATCTGTAACGTTGGCACATTAGAAGTATTCAAAAAGGGTCCAGGACTCCAATATTTTGTCCCCATACAATAAACCTGCAGGAGGCAAAAAGTCAATCTGTGCATAAATGATTATGATTGAGCTCCTGATGGGGTGCTAAAAGTAGCGGGATCGATGCCCGCACCCCACGTTTTGCGGGCAGGTAAACCCTTGGGTGAGGTTGGCTTCGAAGCCGCCCACCCACCCTGCGGCTAGTCATTTAGTATCCCCGCACCGCGTGATCCTGGCAAATTAATCGCCCCCACCCCCTCCGCCTCGTGTTGGGTCAAAGTGGGGGTTGCTGGTGCGGGGCCCGGTGGCACGGATTGTCACGGGCGGAGGGGGGGCAAGGTCAATAGCTGGCGGCGAATAGAGAGGGCTGCCATTCTCTGTGTACTGCGGTCCAATACTGTCGGGAGAGTCGCGCCGTGACCCGGGTCTAATCTATTAAATCCCGAGTTCGCTATGTACTGTAATGTCATCTTGTGTTGTCAGTTAAAATAAATTTCGAGGGCCAGCCGTACCTGCGCTACAAGGTCACAAAAGTCGTGAGGCCGCTTCACTCAGCCATGACCCTGGAACCTTTCAACGCCGTGCCTCTTTTTGTATATCCTTGGGCCGGCCACATATTCCTTCATCTCCAGCATACTTGGCTGATTAATTGATTAAATGAATAAAGTCGCATGTTCTAGCTTGAACAGAGCAACAGTTACTAATCGCAATGACATGGGTTCACACGCACTGGAGAGCCCCCTTTGCATTTATTCCCTGGTTTCTTTGTCCCTAAATGCAGCATTTATTAAGGTTATCCGGTACTAGGGGGGAATCGCTTTGGCATTAGTTCCATGCCGGTAGGTACGAAGGGACGAAGTTGTGTCCCAAGTGGTGCAACAAATATGTCAAGCTTCAGCCTAAAACCCAGTCTCAACCATGATGCAATGGTCAGCTTGTGGAAATGTGTAACACAGAAATTGAGCTACCAATGTTATTATTGTAAGTTCAACGCTTGAGTCAAGAGATGCTGCTGTCTTTCTTCTTTGCCTTGCTATTAGAAAACAGCTGGGGTAAGGTTTCTCTCAAATCAAGCCATAGTGGTGGCTTAGTGTATATAGAAAAGTCAGCAGCCTGAGCTGTGTTGAGGCAAGTTGTAGGCCTGGGTTTGTGTGTCATACATAACATCTTGAAGGTATTTTGTGAGTTCCACGCTTAAGTTAAGAGATGCGGCTGCCTTTCATCTTTAGCCTTGCTATTCGGAAACAGCTGGTGTGATATTTTCTGCAACTCAGTCATAGTGGCAGCTCAGTCTGTACAGGAAAGGCAGCAGCCTGAGCTGGTTTGAGACATGCAGAAGGCCTGGGTTTGTCTATCATACTTAACATCTTTGAGGTTATTCTCCCTGTTCCACAGGGAGGCCGGTGAAAGCACAGAGTGACATGGTTTACCGAGACTTAGCCTGGCTTGCCGCTCCTGCGACCTTGTGAGGTTTGTTTATGTATTGTATGAAGGTGACAGAGGCTGTCACTGTTGTTTGATAGGCACCAGGACCAGATGGCATTTAAGTGCATTGTGTGCTGGAAGCTACGGAGCGGGTCCATTTAGTAAGCACAAGGAGCACGGGGGGCGTTTCTAGCTCTAAAAGGAACGTGGAGACAACCCGGTTAAGTTTCAGTGCAAGGCCACATTTGGTGGGGCAATTCCAGGCGTAAAGCAGTAAGCCAGACAGCCCTGGGAATTAGGCAGGCGTACGATTAGCTAAGATTTTGTTCAAACTGAGGGAGAGCATATCGACCACAATTAATTGTGGAACCAGAAAAAGCTTTACAAGCAATGCTGTAGATTTCCGGTAGAATGCTGTATGGATAGGCTTCAGGGATAAGGCCATGACCTTTCTGGAAGGGGCATTCTTCTTTGACCTGTGTCGAACTGGGGAAGGAAGTAAGGCGGGCTGGATAACTACCTCTTGCCAGGAGTGATTGTCAAAGTTTTTTCCTTCAGCCAGCCTAGGTTAACACCCATCCACTCCAAGCTAATTGTTCATGGTGATATCGGGCCGCATTTACACAGCCCAGTATTTGGCCCCTGGGGTTGTCAGTGTCGTGAATTACTAAATTTCACTGAACTGGAGGTGTGGCCGGGTTTTACACTAGCAGAAGTTTGGGAGTGCAAGCCTCCACCTAGGGGGTGGCTGGCTGAATTTGATGAACTACTTCAAACGTTTCACAGCACTGCACGTGGGAATTAGTGTTGATTACCTGCGCATACTTCAACCAGACACCCGTGAATGGCATGCCCTCATCTTCATGGTAATAATTGAGAGAGCAGAGAGCGACCATACCTCTTGAATTTTGCACTTAAACTTTCTAGTAATGGAAAGGGCTTAACACCTTCTGAAATAAGCATGACCAGAGAGGTGCTGCTCTCCACTGACATTTGACAGGTTAGTGGGCAAGGCTAGCGGAAAAGCCAGATGTATTGTCATCATTTAAGGCGGACGTGACCCAGGTATTGGCAAGATAGAGACACTGCCAACTATGAGGATATGAACGAAATCATAACTGGGGCTCACAACAAATTATTTGATAAAATAAGAAGTTTCCTTTCAAGCCACGATGTCGGTGCCACGAATTACCTATAGCACAGCAACACCGGTATAGCAAGGACTGTAGGCAAACCTATTAACTCCTTTCAGCAGCAATAAAGTCCAAAAGCTAGCTTCTATTCAACAAGCAAGGAAATTGGGTACGCTGTCCCAGTGGAGAGTAAGAAAAGATTGGGACAAACAGCGGGACTAGTATAAGACTCTATCGTCCAATTTAATGTAACTTAATTTGCAAGTAGAAAGGCTAAAACGAGGAGATGTTGCTAAGATATGGGTCAGTTTGTAGTAAACAATAGGATAATACGATGTGAAAGGAAGCACATTTAGATACCCGTGATGTCAGCTTGTGTTTATATACGTAGGTAAGGTGGTTACCTTCACCCTGCTTATTGTGCTGTAGCTGCTGGGAACACTATTCCGAGCTAGGTAGGCACCTAATTTGGCCAATTGAAAAATCTTAATAGGATTGCAGGTCCACAAGCGCCTATTTCACCAATGCCTTGTTACCCATGCCATATTTTCCAGCCTGAGAATCAGATTTAGGTGTTGCTCTTCTTGCCCAGCCTTTCCTTGGAGCCAGGGAGGTGGGAAACGTTCACAGATTTGGGTCCTCGAGCTGAGCGATGTATTCTTCGGCAGCTCAGTCAGTCATATTGGCTTTATCCGGAGTCATGATAAAAGAATACGTCCATTTAGCAGTTACGTTAAAATGTTTTGTCCTGCTAAGAAATCATGCAATCCCCGCAGCAGCAGCAGCAATTCAGGAACCATGACGTTATCTATACATCACCTTGTAGACAAAGTGGAAATTAAAACCTTCGTGCTAGGATATGAAGGGAATCGATGGATTGACGAATTCAGCTATGGTTCAGTTCTGGCTCCATATGTAGGTGCTAGATCTTCTCATAATTACGTTAGGAAGATCTGCAGTGGCATCGCTAAGAAAGCTAGGAACACCAGTCACGTCTAAGCTGAACGGCAGTGGGGCCAAAAGACATTCTTTGTTAGTCTGCCCTGGGCTTCTGAGTAATGTTGCAAATTAATGCCGTATATTTACGGGTTACAGAACAGGACCCATAATTTAGCCCACTAAAAGCTGGCTCGCAGGGGCAGGGCACCTATAACAGCGAAGGGAGGAAGGGGGGCTCTGGCAGCGACGGTAGCCTCCCCAGAGCTGTGGCGGAGTTACAGGGCGATCTGGAGGCAGACGGGTACAGTAAGGGTACCTCTGCGACAGGCGGTACAGTAAGGGTACCCCTGTCCGGCACAGTAAGGGTGCCCGAGCCAAGGTCCAGGAGCCGAAGGGGGTTCTGGGAAGACCGCGACGGCGCCCCGTTAGTCCTTCGGGCGGTTGGGGGGCCTGACCAACCGGGGGTGTGCCACAACACGCTCCGCCCCTGTCAGAAGGGGCGGGAGTAGGAGACAGATCACGTGACCCAGTGGATGATCTGAAAATAAATATGTGCCGCACTGCCGGGCATCGACCCACCGTGCGTGCTGGCTCACCAGGCGGGCGGAGCAGCGAGGGGCTGCTTGCCCTGGATCGCCCGTAAGATAACCCATTTATCGTCATACTTATGTTGTATGAAATAAACCTGCAGCAGTTCTTCACCCACAATGAAAGTGTCAGTGTAATCCTTGGGTGACGTCTGTGCATGCGTGTTGAATGAAGCGGATGACGGTGTGGTCACTATGCCGCTGCCCGCGTCCCACGCAGTGGGACATCAGCAGGGCAGCTTTCTAGTGGCCGCCCGTCGCAGCCTTCCCCCTCCCCCTTCTTCTGCCTCGCGCGCGAGGCCGCGCCCAGGGAGGAGATCTCCCAATGAGTTTGCAGGTGGAGGCGGGCCGTTAGGGGGGCGAGGCTAGCCCCCCCCTACATAGGCGTCCCTCTCGCCCAGTTCCTCCTCTGCTTCCTGCGCGCCGCTCCTGCCCGGACACGCGTATTCCCACCCATTCCGCTTACCATGCGTGGCAGAGACAGCGCGTTATTGGAATGTTTTAATGTTATTCTTTTGCGTTGCAGGCGGAGTTACAGGGCGATCTGGAGGCAGACGGGTACAGTAAGGGTACCTCTGCAACAGGCGGTACAGTAAGGGTACCCCTGTCCGGCACAGTAAGGGTGCCCGAGCAAAGGTCCAGGAGCCAAAGGGGGTTCTGGGAAGACCGTGACGGCGCCCCGTTAGTCCTTCGGGCGGTTGGGGGGCCTGACCAACCGGGGGTGTGCCACAACACGCTCCGCCCCTGTCAGAAGGGGCGGGAGTAGGAGACAGATCACGTGACCCAGTGGATGATCTGAAAATAAATATGTGCCGCACTGCCGGGCATCGACCCACTGTGCGTGCTGGCTCACCAGGCGGGCGGAGCAGCGAGGGGCTGCTTGCCCTGGATCGCCCGTAAGATAACCCATTTATCGTCATACTTATGTTGTATGAAATAAACCTGCAGCAGTTCTTCACCCACAATGAAAGTGTCAGTGTAATCCTTGGGTGACGTCTGTGCATGCGTGTTGAATGAAGCGGATGACGGTGTGGTCACTATGACAGCCACGATGGCAGACGTGTCTGCTTAGAGCTCCAGCAGACGGCTCACAAAACAAGGATTATAGGTGTTGGTGGGGCCCTGCTGGGGGGACGAGAGGAGTCTCGAGACAACGGTGACCCCAAGGCCAGATAAATAACAAGGTCCGCGGGCTCAAACAGCCGCACTGAACCAGGAGATCGGTGGACGAGCCGGAGAGTGGAGGCAAAATGGTAGCGCCCGGAGCCTAGCCGCCAATCACAGGAGCAGCAGTGATCACAGTGCTGTATTGGGGCTCCGCATGCGGCAGGAGCAGACCCGCCATAGAGTGCCGGTGTCAGATACTAAGTGTGTAGCCCACGGTGAAAGTGAAGACACCAGAGGATCCCCCTCCCTAAGATGGCAGTACCCAGAGGCGAAATGGGGGCTCTGCGACCTTCAATGCCAGTGGTGTGATGACGGGGCCCATCCTCTATACTGGACAGCAAGTCAGATACGGGAGGTGGACGCACAGACTATCTGCCCGAGGTGAGCGCAGGGAACATAATCAGGCGCGGTGAGGCCCGTACAGCGTTCCAATAATGGCGCTCAAACTCTGAACTGGGGACGCTGAGTAGACAATAGCCCATGCAGTGTCAGCAAAAGATCCACTCACGCACCCCATACACCAATCGCCGGGGACGGGAGAACAACCAAAGAGTACTTACAGCAGCGGTTTGACAAACCCGGACGGTCCACACCTACTGCCTGTGCCTGGGAGCCATCCGGTAGTCCAGAATGAACGATAGGCCATAGTGCAGCAGCAGAACCTTGCCCCAGCGCCCCACATCACAATTGCAGATGATAGTTAGCACGTGCCGGAGGTGAGCCTTGCGGTGTCAGGGTCTGCCATAAGAGACCGCATTAAAATGGTGGCGTCTGGAGGACAATAAATAGCACCAGGAGGGGGACGGACTGTACCATGTCAGCAGGAGCCCTATAACACTGCAACCAGTCACAGGGGCCTGAAACCAAAACAAGACCACTCAAAGGTGAAGAAGTAAAGGTGACCTGTAACGAGAGGAGACTACTAAAAACGGATGCGCTCACAGGCAATGACAGAGTGAGCAAACGTCATCACTGCATGGAGCAGATACCTCGCAGAAGAGCGTCCACTTAAACCCCTCCCCACATGCAAGGAACTATTTACAATGACGGGGCAATCACGGGCCCCAGCGCCGGGGCACATTGGTCCTTCCTCCTTCTTCTCCCATTACACAGTTAACCACGTAGGTGAATCTGGAGATCGGCACCAGGACTAGGCCTGGGCGAAGCACTACGCTACGCTCGCGTAGTTTGCGAAGTTCGCGCTACTTCGCACTACGCGAACTGCACGTAGCACAGTGCGAACACGCGTAGCGTAGTGTTGCGTAGTGCTGCGGTCATTTTTTGCTTGCTCGCGGTCCTCAACAACAAGTTGGCGACCGCGAGCAAGCAAAATGACATCCCGGCGAGACTTTTTCCTTGTTTGCGATCGCGAGCATGGAAAATAAACCTCCCGGCGAGATTCCCAACGCGAGGAGGTCAGGTTTCTCATTGCGAGTGGTCGCGTATGCTCGCGACCGCTCGCGATGAGAAACTACCAGTTCGCGTTGAGAAAGCTGCCGCTCGAGTACAAATCTACTCGAGCAGCAGAAAACTACAGCTCGCACTGTGCGAGATGCCATTTTCAATGATTGCACAGTGCCGGTTGCTTGTCCGCACTGTGCAATCATTGAAAACAACATCTTGCACAGTGCGAACATGTTACTACGCAGTTCGCGAAGTGCTACGCGTAGCTCGCGTAGTGCGAACTTCACTTTGCGTAGCTTCACGAAGTGCTACTTCGCGAACTACGCCCACCCTTAACCAGGACTCGAGGCGCAGGAATGCGGGGAAGAGAAGGCGAACATAAATAAAGATAACGAAGGTGAAGCGACGGACTAGTGACAAAGAACAGCGACCTCGAACGACCACAGGGGCCCAGACAGGGGAAAATGCCCTCAAGATTAATACCTTTTTGTTTTTTTTGATTCCTTAAAATTTGTATTGCAGACTTAGGGCTATGACGCGTTTTGGCAGGATCCCCTGCCTCGAACACATGTAGAGCCAAACTCCCAACATAGATTTAAATGTTTTGTTACCATCACGTGGTACCAAAGACATTGACAAAACACTTCACACAAACCTTAAAGCTCATTACTAAAAATTCAGTTTTTTAGATAAAACAAGCGAGAGTGTATTAATACATTACATTAGTAGTATTGCATTTCAACATAAAGTGTTTCATTTTATTTACTTTTGCATATACAATCGCTCTGCTTGCTTTTTTTCTGGTATTTTATTCTTTTCAATGAACTTTATTGCCCCAGATAACCAAGTCATTGCTGAGTGTTTTACTGACAAGTGTCTAAGCAATACACATATAACCGTATATACGTTCTCCAGTGAGGTCCGTAAGCTCTTTCCTAATTTAGCGCGTCATGCATTGCAGTGCTCAAGTAAAGCTCGTCACTTTCGTTGTGACCGTGGGTGTGAGCAAACCATTACTTTAGCCACATATTTCAAGATAATGCTGCGGTACGATCCCTTTCTGGCTTTTAACTATATATACAGGACAGTTTCGTGATTCATTATACTACCTGCCCTTCCTGTTCAAGTTTCCCAAAGGGGTTGCATTAAAACGGACTACACTATGTATATACTCCTAACAAGCCCAGCTCTTTTTTTTAATTAAAGTTTTATTGAAATTAAAACAAAATTACATACCGTAACCAACAAAACAAGCCAGTTCGTGTTACAGCCGCTTTACAATTGTGGTGCGTGCCAAATCATACGTGTGCATACATCCTTATCTGTGGGGTTTCCTGTCACCATGATAGACACACACATAATATACCCTTCTGTTTATGTTCGGGCCAATTCGACTGCTGTGCCTACTTTTCAACGTGTGTACTCATGACTGGGTCCTTCAGCTACACCTGGAGTGGCAACACAGAAAGTATCCGCCTATACTCTCCCCGGCTAATATTAATCAAACATACTAACTGCTCCTTCCCCCATGTCGCCAAAGCACCTATCTTTACCTTCCCAGCCTCACTCATCCAATATATCCCCCTCACCTTCCATCCCTCTTCTCTCTTGAGCCCATTGCACAAATGGTTCCCAAATGTCCCGCGGGCGTGAGGCCAGCGGCATCAATTCCCAAAATGTGCTCAGCTGCGCATGGCCATAAGTCACGTCCGCCAACCATCCCTTCACCGAGGGCACCCGGGTCCTACCCCAATATAGTGCCACCTGCCTTTTAGCAAAGAGAAGGAGTAACGCATGTAGTTTTCGTGATTTAGGTGGGGTGTTCTTCACATAGCCCAGTATCCCCAACTCAGGGGATGGGGTATCAGTTCGCCCTACTATCTGATTAACCAGAATAAACACCTGGGACCAAAATTCAGCAAGGCTGGGGCAAGCCCACGCCATGTGCAAGAATGAGGCAGGTTCACCCCCGCACCTCCAACACCTGGCATCCTCCCTGATTCCCATCCTGTGTAGAGCAGTCGGTGTCCTATACAGTCTATGCAAATACTTGAAATGTATGAGCCGCAGTTTATAATTTGGAGAGAGCTCCGCTAGCTGTCCACAACAAAAGGTACACTGTTCTTCTGATAGTGGAGAGCTGAGCTCCTCATTCCAGAGCTGAAGGGATTGAGGTTCGACCACCGGCGCCGCGTTTTGCATCGATTTGTAAAGTCTAGTGACCAATTTCCGGGGAGATGGGGAACTCACCAAGCCCTCCAGTGCCGGGTGGATCGGGGGAGCCGCCGGGAAGTTCACACTCAGCGCACGACAGGCTTCCCGCAGCTTGTGGTATAAAAATAATTCATAAAAATGCACCGCCTGCCCCTCCGCCGCCACCGGCGGCTGCACGAACGTATTGTCCGGAAATAGGTCAGCGAATGTATCGAGGTGCATCTTCTGCATCAAGGGCGGGCTAATTCCGTCCCCGATGCAGGGCAACAGCGGGTTACGCGTCAGGGAAAGAGACGGGGCATATAAAAGCGGCACCCCTGCCCTACGTCGCAGTTCCTCCCAAACCCAGCGTAGCATCTCAGCAGAGTCTACATCTCCACGAGTGCGGCGCGCCTTCACACAAATGGCCACTCTTAGCGGAACTGGCGCCACAATGTCCCGCTCAACCGCCACATGCGGTTGGAAGGGCGTCGGATGCACCCAGAAGTGCAGAAATTGGGCTTGTGCACAGAGGGCATATACGCGCATGTCTGGTGCTCCCACCCCCCCTTGCTTCAAAGGCAAGGTCAGCATATCCCAGGATGCTCGCGCCTGACCGCCGGCCCATACCAGCGTGAGCAGGTGCGACCGTAGCATTGCAAAAAATTGTGATGTCAAAGGAACTGGGATATTCGCAAATAAATATAAAAATTTGGGCAGAATAACCATTTTAACTAGTGCAATCCTGCCCTCCAGAGACATGGGCAATCTCATCCATATCTTTACCTTCTCCTTCAGCCACATAACAGCCCTCCTGTAGTTCAGATTCCAAATTTCCTGGGGGACACGACGCAGCCAGATTCCTAGATAATTAACAGCTTCCGTTTCCCACCTTAAGGGGTATTCTGACAGTATCCTTGGGGTACTCTCCATCAACGGAAAGACCACCGATTTGGACCAATTCACCGATATCCCCGCCAGACCTTCAAATCTGATGAATTCGCGTAGGACTATGTCTTCTGGCTTTGTGAGATAAAGTGTCACGTCATCTGCGTATAGTGATATCAGCAGACTTCAGGAGCTGAACCCTATTCCTCGCGCCGTGTGGTGCTGCCTAATGCGAGCCGCTAGCGGCTCCATCGCAATGGCGAACAATAGCGGGGATAGCGGGCATCCCTGACGCGTGCCTCGCGAGATCGGGAACGGGTCCGAAACCATACCATTTACCCTAATCCTGGCACTTGGCATCGTATATAACAGGCGGATCTTTTTAATTAATAGCTGGCTAAAGCCTATTCGACTCAGTATTGCAAATAGATATGGCCATTCAAGAGTGTTGAATGATTTGGTAGCATATAAGAATACCACTGCAGCATGCACGTCTGGATGTAGGTAGTGCAGGACAGAAAAAATCGTACGGAGATTGTGGGAAGTGGAACGTCCCGGAATAAACCCTGACTGGTCCGGTAGGGCTATCAGGGGTAGCATTGGTTGTATTCTATTGGCGAGCAGTTTGGCAAATATTTTCACATCAACATTTATTAAAGAAAGAGGCCGATATGAGTCCATCTCCTCCATTGGTTTATCTGGTTTAAGCAGTGTAATAATCAAGGCTTCGCGCATCGTTGCAGGAAGGATCCCCACCTCCAAAGCCTCCTCATACATTGCCAATAGACGGGGAGCTAGTTCCTCAGCGTACGCCTTATAGAAGGCAGTAGTCAGGCCATCCGGGCCCGGGGCTTTATCTAGGGGCAAACTCTTGATTACTTGGGCCACATCTTCCGCCGTTATCGGGAGATCCATATATTCCCTATGGGTGTTGTTAAACCAGACCAGCGCTATAGATTCCAAGAATGAGTCCATCCCTTCCGGACACACCCCCTGAGTGGCAGTGTAGAGACCAGAGTAGAAGCCCGAGAAGGCATTCAGGATGCCATCTTGCCCCCTAGTTGTGACCCCCGATTTCAAGCGTAGTTCATGGATGTATGTAGCGGATCTGGACGGTCGTATCATATTCGCCAATGTACGACCCGGTCTATCCCCCTCTCCATACCTCCTGGCCTCGGCATATTTGCCTAGGAACTTAACTTCGCGTTGCGCCTCTGCAGCATAATCTAAAAGCTTAGTTTTTAGTAGACCCATGGTGTCAGGAGTGCTGGTTTCATAAAAGCTTCTTTCCAGATCTTTTATGTCCGCTTCTAAGGATGCAAGTGTGCCCCGTATCGCTTTCAGCACCCCAGCCTGGCGAGTAATGCATTGGCCACGTACAACCACTTTGAATGCCTCCCACAGGGAGGACTCAGTATCCACTGACCCTGTGTTCAGCGCAAAGTATTCGGTAATGTCCCCCCTTATCTCTTCCTTAAACGCTTCGTCAAGCAAAGCATGCGGTGGGAGGCGCCAAGCGAAACCGTGCGGGGGCAGACCGGGCAGCGACAGTCTCAGCAGGCATGGCGCATGGTCGGATAGCGAGCGCGGCATATGCTCAACCTCCGCCGCCCACAGAGCCGCATCTCGAGAGAGTAGCCAATAATCCAGGCGGGACCAAGCGCAGCGGTGATCAGAGATACAAGTACCCTCCCGCAGCCCACCATGCCCGACCCTCCACACATCAACCAGCCCCTCCTCTGCAACAATCGCCCCCAGGGCGGCGCCAGCCAGCAGGTACAGGTATCGGGCAGCACCTTGTCTGTCAAGAGTATCATCTAAAACGGCATTAAAGTCACCACCCCATAGAATGGTACAACACCCAGCTGCCCGCACCCCCGACCAGATGCCATGAAAGAACTCAGGGGAGTCCACATTCGGGCAGTAAACAGCCACGATGGTCACTAATGTGCCGCATAAACGCCCCCGAACCAATACATATCGTCCCTCAGGATCACTTTGTGCCAGCTCTTCCTTCCAATCCAGCCCTCGCTTAATCAAAACAGCCACTCCCCAAGCGTAGGTCGAATACGTGGCAGAGTATATATGCCCCCACCTGGCATGACGAAGCCGGGGAGACGGGGAGACGCCCAGATGTGTTTCCTGAAGGAGACATATATCTATATTGTGGCGGATTAAGTAAGCGTGTACCAATCTAGCCTTTCTGCAGTAATTCAGACCCCGTACATTCCATGTTAAACAGTTTAAAACTCAAAATTAATACTTGGATGCAGGTAGAGTGTGTCCAAAGGAGGAACGGTGCCTCAGGATCTGACTGCATTAATCGACAATAGAAATTACCAAAGAAAGCAGGGATATTAATACATCATACAGCTATATGACTCATCGCCAGAGACACGCCTACACCTACTCTGAGGATGGGCAGACAACACGCAACAGAGAATACGCAAATACCAACCCACACAAGACAATCTTCCCCCTGCAAATAAAAACACCAGCATGGACGAAGAAGCAATGACTGCAGCATCAATGTCAGAAAAACTGGATAAAGTATTGGCAGCAATCGAACATTCAAGAGTCACTATGTAGGACAGATTCGGAGCGCTGGCCACTGACTTTAATCTGCTTACAGACGATCATCGGAAACTAGCAGACAAGGTAGCACAAGGAGACAAAACCATCCAGATCATAGAACACCAAGTCAAAAAAACCCAGTGAGAAACGTTGAAAGAACACCACTGCAGAGTCAAGGCTCTAGAGGAGAAGACAGACGATTTAGAAGGCCGCTCACGATGGTGCAACTTTCGGGTGATAAACCTTCCAGAAGGAGTGGAGGGCCCTAACCCCATTGAATATGTAGAATCATGGCTCAAATTGTTCACCCCAGATTCGGAGAGAATCCCCTATTTTTTGGTGGAAAGTGTGCACTGAGTTCCAGCACGGAAACCGACTCCAGGACTCCCGCCCAGACCTCTACTACTAAAACTCTTACATTATAGAGATAGAGATGCAGTACTTAGAGCCGCCAGACAACATGGACCCATACAAACAGAGGACAAATCAGTTATGCTGTTTCCAGATTGTACAAAGACAACGCGCATCATTCTTGGAAATTAAACGCATGCTACGTCAAAAAGCAGTCCAATACTCTTTGCTCTTCCCAGCACGGCTTAAAGTAATATAGGACAGCCGCACTAACTTTTTTACAACCCCAAAGGATGCACGCGACTGGGCAGAGCAGCATTTACAAAATGTAAGACCTTGAGACACTATGCACGAGAAGTGAGAACCCAGAGGCAAACAGTGGCAGCTGAAAAAGCTTACCTAAATGCAGCTCGAGCCCCGTAGAGAGACACCGACAAGAGGCCTGCCAAACCTCGAACAAATCATTGCGTAGCGTTGGAAAGCCTTGCAGGTGGCATCAGAGCTGGGTCCAACCATGGAAAGTTCAGATGGAGAAAGAGGCCCTCATATCTTTGCTTCAGAAGACGAAGAAGAGGACACTAATACTTCCAAAGAAGGATCGTTTACCCCGCCGGAGGTGACCCCACAAACTGCAGACACTTTCATCTAAATGAACTGAGTTGTTGTGATAAGGTCTGTAATGCACAACTTAAATTCGCCCTCACCTAGTGAAGAGACAAAGCAACACAACTTCACTCACCCATATCCAAGCATAAAATATAGTTAAACGGGGCGTACAGTAATGGGTCCAATAAGAAATAGACGGAGGGTCCCACCGGCACCACAATTTTTTCACTGGCCAACACGAGCTACATAGAACATATACCACAAGAACTAAGAATCACGACCCCTGCCCACCGGTTATAAAAAACTAACATAGTTACAGTATGTCTGGTTTGGACGTACCGCCAAGCACAATAGGTACTCTAAGTTGGGACTGTGTCCCCCTGTTAGGTTTTATCCCTTTCCCCAAAGAACCGAACAACATATACTGAGAATATTACACAGGCGGGTGACATTGAGAACTAATCTTGGCCACCAACACGGTGAGGGCATACTGAGCACCCTTACTCATTCGGGGGGCATAACACGTCCGATCTCACAGAAACTGCAACATGGCTAACAGGACTTTGACCACGGACATCAGCATCTTAACACTAAATGTTAGAGACTTACACAGCGATACCAAGCATGGACCACACACTGGGCTCCCATAGACGCATGGAGAGCTCAACATCCACAAAACAGACTATACTCGTTCCACTCCATCCTACACAACCTCTGGGTAAGATTAGACAGATTTCTCTGCTCAATAATGACAGTTCACAAAATCCAGCATTCTGATTATTTAGGACGGGTCTTCTCAGACAACGATGTCCATATTCTAACTCCCAAGTGGAGGCCTCCCAACCCTCCAGTACCCACCTGGAGTCTTCCACAAGAATGTCTGACTGACCAGGTATTTAAGCACGAACAGGGGCAAAGCATACAAGAATATTTCTCTAAAAACACGGGCACAGTGACGTCCAAATTAGTGGAATGGAATGGGACGTGTTCAAAGTGGTGGCCCAGGGTGTATGCATAAAACAAATAGTGGGGGTAAAGAGGACACTGGAACACACACTAACACAAGCCGAAAGCAAACTAGCGACCCTAACAAAAGAAGCTGATGCGAACAGTGCAACCATAACTCAGGTAGCAGAAGTGAAAACAGTATACGCATCTGCTGTACTAGAATTGCGCAGATATAATTTCAAAGCACACACAGCTCGAACACATAGGGAAGGGGACAAGACAGGGACACTGCTAGCCTGGCTAGCTCGGCAGGACACATATGTCAAACCAATTACTGAAATACTAGACCCAGGCGGTCACCTAGTACGATTGCAAACTGAAATACTGCAATTGTTTGTAAATTATTATACCGCAGTCTATAGGTACCCAACAATAAACACTCAAAGTGCAATGGAACATTTCCTAAATCCACTGCTCATTCCGCAAATCCCTGCAGCATATAAAACCTCACTAGACGCAGAGAAACAGTCAGCAGATATCACCCAAGCAATCCATGCCCTAGCACGCAATAAAGCTCCCAGGATGGACAGTTTACCCCTAGAATACTACTCCTCCTTCTCCTCACTATTGGTTCCCGCCTCGTAGAAATGTTTGCAGAGGCTTAAGAGAAGGTAGAACTCCCAGGTTCCCTTAGAGAATCAGTTTTGGTAACGTTCCCTAAACCACAACGAGACCCGAAGCAACTGGCCTCCTATAGACCCATCACATTGCTAGTGGCCGATTGCAAGATATTGGGGAAGATATTAGCAGACCAATATACACACATCCTACCGCCATTGATCCGCCCGGACCAATGTGGGTTTGTCCGAGGGAGGAACACATCCCAGAATGTATGCTGGCTGTTCCACGTACAAGACCAAGCGAGCGCTACATTCCCAAAAGCTGCCTGTCTCATCTTAGAACTAGAAAAGGCATTTGATACTCTCACATGGCCATATCTCTTCACAGTCCTACAATGAGTAGGGGTAGGTCACACTCTACTAGCATATACCCGACTCTTGTACACTAACCTCACTTCTTGAATACATGTAGGAAGATACGTATCGTCCTCATTCAAAGTGGAAAGGGGCACAACACAAGGGTGTCCACTTTCACCCATACTATTTGCCCTAGAGGTGGAACCTCTGGCAATACGTCTACACCAGGGGGGTTAACTGGGGTATCCCTATAGCGGGCAACATACATAACGTATCGATGTACACAGATGGCTTGTTATTATATGTGCGAGACATCACAGCAGACCTAACATCCATATGGGCAACTCTGTGAGAGTTCGCAGAGGCATCGGGACTGAGTGAATTGGGACAAATCGACGATATATCCACTGAGCCCGGACCTCACCCCGCAAAGTGTTAGTATAGGGCAGAGGTCTTCAAACTTTTGGGTGCTGAGACCCCCCTGTCAACATTTTCAGTCGTTAGGACCCCATCCTGACAAACATTTCTAAACCTATAGGCAGGGCTTCTGGAATTACGAGGCAGGTGAGGACCAAATTACATGACTTGACTAAATTGAGTGGGAAGAAAATTTAAATAATGTTATGTGATGCCGCATTATTTTGGGATAGAATTGCTTCATTATTTTGACATTTATTGCACACAGTAACACTGAGGAAAGATTTCACCTCATCAGTACCAGTTTGTAACCAAATACAGCAATTAACATCAGAAAGATGTCTAGTCAACCTTTGTGATGGGCCTTCCACTCCGCAGGAATACTTACTGCCACATTAGAAGCTCACCTGGCCCTGGCCGGGAGCAGCAGGGGTTCCTTAAAACCCTGGCGGTCTTGTGCAGAGTTAAGCAATTTACCCATGCCGCTTTCCTCTCACCCCTCCCTTCCATCTCTCTCTCCTCTCCTCTCCCAATCCCGGATCCCTCTCTCACTTTGCAGGCCATTTTCTTTCACCCCTTTTTACAACTTCTGAACTCTCCCCATTCAACTTCTCACTTCACCCTTAATCACCTCTTGCCATTCTGTCTTTTCACTGCCCTCATCTCTAACAGTTTCTCGCATTTATCTCATGGCCTCTCTGGCCCCGTCACCTCCCGTGCCCATCTGCACTTCTCATTCACCTCAAGTCTCTCCATTCAAATTGTTGTCTATTTGTATCTTACACCTCTCCAGTCCCCCATTCATCTTTCACATCTCTCCTTTGTTTTTTCACACCTTCTTGAACCAATGTCCCTCTCCCCTGTTACCTCAGCACCAGTGCTTAATTTGAGCAGGTGGTTTCCGGTGCTCCGCACTGGCACCTAATTGTGCACACTGGCACTATGACCATCTGCCACATGGTGACTCTGTCTGTGTAATTTAGAAATGAGCAGAACAGCTGTTTATTAATTCAATATACATTGAAAACGATAAACTCCTGACATCCATGCCATTCTTATAGCTTTGGGGGCTTGAAATAGTCACACTTGTACAGTTTTATGGTTGGTAGTTGCATAGGTCATTGGCCGCACAGGCAAGGCAATGGGTGAGTGGTTAAAGTTGCAGTGGCCTACTGGTGAGGTCCCTGGCACATGTTTTATTACAAATTAATCACTGCTCAGCACCCACCCCAGTACTCCCTCTCTTCCCCTATCGCTGCTGTCCCTCACTCCTGTCGCATCAAATTACTTTTTAGGTCACAGATCATCTCTCAGCTATCTTCTCTCACAGTTTGACAGTAGCCCTCCTCTGTGCCCTCAACTTTCCCTCACGCTCACTTCTTGCGTGTCCGCACTTCCCTTCGGCACTTCACATTTCTCTTCATCCCTGACCTCTTCAATCAAATTCCCTCACTCCCTTGCTGTCATTTCTCATTGTCTCATCTCTCCACACCGAGCACTCGGGATGGACCCGTATGCTCCACTATTGGCCTGTGGCACTCTTCTTATTGTTCCCTAATTCAGGAAGGCATGAATTGTGTGTCTTGCTGTTTTGGTGCAGGCCACACAGTTATGGAACGTGCACCCTCCTTTGCTTCGCTCCACCAAGAATCTATTATCCTTTAGGAAGATATAAAAACCTGGCTCTATGCTCTGTAGGTCACCCCATTTGGCTGGTTCTCCTTCCCCTTCTGTATGTTTCTCATTTGCCTTCAGGCAGCAGATGGCTATTAGCCCCAGCACACCTTTTGGTAACAGTAGCGCACTACAAATGTAAATAATAATAGTAATAGGCAGAAGCATGGGAGCCACTAGACCCAACCTTCGCGGGGGGCCTACACTCCCAGGCAGGGCTGGCCATAGCACTGGTCACACATGGCGCAACAGTCTTTTTTGGTGCCCCCTCCCCCGTTTCCTCCTTCTCCATGAATTCCCTCACTACAAACAAAGCACCTCATCTCTCTGTAGCACCCTTCTGACAAACATATCATTTTATTATAGCGCTACTCATAGTTTACTCACACTCATTTCTGTGATCTGCATGGTACATATTCTTTGTAGCAGGCACATTAACCCTCTGCACTCTGTGGATGAGAAGAATGCCTATGTGAGTGCACGGTGAACGATGCAACAGTGTGAGAGTAGGGAAAGAGGAGTGACTGCAGGGTGAGTGAGGTGACCATATGAATTTGGGTGCGGATGTAAGTGCAGAGTGGGACGAATTAATGCATAGTTAGTGATGGGCTTGTTTGAGCGA
The DNA here is from genome assembly GCF_964204655.1 of Triturus cristatus. NCBI lineage: Eukaryota > Metazoa > Chordata > Amphibia > Caudata > Salamandridae > Triturus > Triturus cristatus. Next base: position 314,299,437 of record NC_140584.1, on the reverse strand, counting down.
GTTGCAGAGTGAGCAGTGAGGGGGCAGGTGAATGAGGTGTCAGATGCAGATGAGTAGTGTGACTGCAGGCTGAGGTACAGGGTGAACAACGCAAGTGCATTGTGATTGCAGAGTGATCGCTGTGAGTGCAGGGTGAGAGGGTGAATGGTGTGAGTGCATGGGTGAGCATGAAAGTGAAGTGCGAGAATGAGAAGTGAGTTCTCCGAATGCAGGGTGCATTCCCAGATACTTGAAGTAACTCAGCATATTATTGACGGCAGCGTAGGGTTTAAAGTTATAAGTTAATCTATTGCTATTATGACATTAATCAGAGATCGAGGGTGGAGGAAATAAATAATATGCTGATCCTGCAACACACTTCCAGTCCTATGGTTAGGGTTGCCTGCTCATTATTTTGATGTCCCAGAGGGTACAAAAATAAGCAGTCACCTAAAGCTGTATATTTCAGCACTCATCTGTGCGTACTTGGAACAGCAAATATAAATAGAAAACACTTTTAATTGTGTTCTAGGGCTGCCTCAATGATCCATGACTGATAATTAAAGTGAACAAAGACAGAAAAGTCACATTACGAATGAATGCATATGATTTTATTTACAATCCCATTTAGTGTCAAAAGGAGGCCTTTGCAGACCCTTTAAACATCAAATGGCTGGTATTTTCCTTCTTGCAACCCTACTTTATATTTCTTTTCATGAAATGCATTCTAACACACTACTGCAGTAAATGTAAAATACAAATGTAAGGAAAAGGCAGAGTTGGGGCCCAGGGGGTACTGGAACTAGAAAAAAACACTAAGCCTCAGTAACCAGTTTACAAAAGTTATGTAAACATGCAAATGGTCTTTAACGGCCTGTGAAAAACTCAGGCGTGCTGGGCTGTGCTGGAGATAAGACTGCAGACACAGCCCAGTGGAGCCCACAGCAGCTGGAGCTGAGACACACTACGGGGGAGGAGGGGTGCTGAATCCCTTGTTGTCCGATGGGCCTGGGCAGAAGTGTGACCGGGAATGCGCGACCCCCTTTCCATCACTTCACGCCCCCCTGGGGGTCGCGCCCCACACTTTGAAGACCCCTGGTATAGGGGAACAGGGCATAGCCTGGAGCGAGCGTGCCCCCGATACCTAGGGGTCCGACTATATCACTCTCCATCCAACATGTTTGATGGTAATCACCGAAAAGCACTGGCAGTGATAAGAGTGATGGTGGGCTTCTGGAATAGCCTTCCCCTAGCCCCGATAGGGTGAGTGGCAATAGCCAAAATGATAATAGTACCACGACTATTATATCACTTCACCAAACTTCCTGTCATCCCACCTGAGCTTTTTTCCCGGATTTGGACTCCTTGTTGAGCTCATTGATTTGGGGTATAGGCAGACATAGGGTGACATTAGCGAAGTTGCAGTTACCCACCGACCAAGGAGGGTTAGCAGCACCAGCTTTTGAATCGTACTTTTTAGCAGCTCAACTCCAATGGCTCTCCTACTGGACAGCAGATCGACATATAGGGGAGACCCATACAGAGACAGACCCGATACCAATACTGGAGATTTGTCGGTTGCACCTACCCGACCTAAACCGAAGCAAACATACCCCTTACAGGTGTCAATAGCCCGCACATGTATGCAAAAGATACATTGCATGTCTGCTGGGACACCCTTCTACTCTCCCTTGCACACACTGATAGGACTGCCCAGATGAGAGACATGTTATACCACCCGCATGTTACAAGCATGGACAGAACATTCACTGACGGAGATGGAATCTCTGTTCGAAGACGGACAATTGCGATCATTCGATCAGATAGTGGAAGAGTTCGACCTTCCCCCCCAGACAATTTTTACTTCATAGGCAGATCATAGCAAGCTACAACCTATATCATAACCTAACAGAAGGAAAACCCAAAACCCATCCAGTCATACATACCATCCTGCATATGGGAGCAGGCTGACACTTAGTTACCTGGCTGTACAAAGCCATACGAGAACTTATAAACCGACCACTCAGTACACTGCGTGAAACATGGGAGGAAGAAATTGGGTGCCCGTTACATGACAAAGAGTGGGAGAAAGAACTCGAATATCCAAAGAAGGTGTCCTACAATGCACGTTTCAAAAACATGCAATTTTACATATTGCACCGGGTATATCAAACGCTGGTGTGTCTTCAACGCTACTTCCCCGCCACACAGTTCCTATGTCTCAGATGCCAATCGTCAGACGCAGACTTGAACATATGTTCTGGACATGCCCTACAATACAACCATACTGGACTACTATACACGAAACAATGGGGGAACTCACGGGCCTATCAGAAATGAACACCTGGGAAGCCTGTGCACTTGGAGCATTCCGACGATGGCAACAACACAAAGTGCAGATGCGCTTTATGCCACTAGCAACATTAATAGCTAAAAGAGGGATAGCTATGCACTGGTGAGCCCCAACAGAACCCCTGTTGGCAGCATGGGTGGGAGCAGTGAACAAATGGGGGGCAGCAGAAGAGGAAGCCATCAGGAATGAGGAATTGAAAGGACTACGCAAACCCCACATATCCATGGAATGGACTTTACTCTTACACCACTTCAAACAGCATACAAAGCAAGACGACTCGAGCGCTTCATCTCAAACCTCCCCAATCCCACAGACTCAGACCTCGAACAGAGACACAAACACTAATCCCCAGGGTGCCACGAACACGTAATATCTTGTGACAATTCAGCGATTAAATAAGCAGAGAGTCAGAAATGCAAAGATGGACATAACCGCCCTGAACACAAGAAAGTCAAATACGCCTATCGGTATGATACCATATATTTACAGTACCCCTCCTGAACAAAATCCTTAGATCTCACGAAAACTATCCCAGTTAAACCCCCCCCAGTTAACAGTTGAGACTGACAACGGTAGTTACCAAGCCGGTAATTAATGGGAAGGAGACACAGTATCATATGTAACTGAGCACATAACGCAACTATACACACATGTACAGTTATATCATGTGCAACGTAGGTGCCATTCTAGGCGTGCAAGTGTAATTATAAACAATGTATAAGAAGTATGCAAGAGAGTATGTAACAAACTCAAGCTGTGTGTACCAATGTTTGACATGTTAAAATATGAAAAATGCTAATAAAAATCTTTGACAAAAAAGAAAAAAAGTTGGCGAGTGCAAGCAAGAAAATCGAGGGCTAGACAACCTCCCAGTGAGATTACTCAATGCGAGCTGCCACTTGAGTAGAAAGTCAACTTGAGTGGCAGAAAGAACCAGTGCTCTCTAGCTCCCTGCGTGGTACATGTCACGCTGATTTAAATTGCAGGACTATCTCCTGGTGCTACAAATCAGAGTGAGCAGGGCAATATACCGAACTCTGCTGCTGGCGGTACTCTGCAGAATTTCACTGAGTCTTTAGGTAACTGCACGGAACTCTGCAGGGGTGAAACACTGCGAGTTCCTCCCACCATTAAATAATGTGCACATCTCAGGTGTACAAAGCTAGAATCTCATTATATTTCAACAGATGTTTTTGCGATTGAAAAAGCCCCTTTTGAGGCTGCAATATAAAGGTTACATTGCACATACTTTATTTTATTACCACTTGTTATAGAGCAGAGACTCTCATCTGGTGGTATATCCTGGTGCTTCATTAATCAGAGGTCCCCTGCATTCTTAAAACAACAACGTCTTTAAAATTTCTTAACTTGTCCACCTCTGTGTGCAAACAGATTTGCAGTCAAAGTTTACTTCAATGAAACGGAGCAAAATACGAAAAAGGATCTCCAACCGAATCTCGAAATGCGGAAATGAGGGATCCATGGTAGAGCTTTGTGGATCTAAGCAGTATGCAGGGGCGGTGAAAACAGTGCCTGTTGTGCAAGTAGATTGGTACCGAGTTGGTTAGCACCTTATGAGTAAGGCAGCAAAGCTTGAAAATGGTATGCTTCCTAACTGACAGCCAGTGCAAAGCGTTCAGGATGGGTGCAGAAGAGAAGCAGGGCAGCGGTGTTCTGCACAACCTGCAGCTTTGACATCAGTGTGTCAGTTGCTGCTACTAGCAGCACATTTGCATTATCCATGCAGCTTGTGATCAAGACCTGGACTAGGCTTTTCCTTGAAGTGGACGGGAGCCAAGGAAAGACTATTCTTAATATGAGCAAAGTGTCAAAACAAGAGCCATAGGTAGCTCTAACCTGGTCTCCAATCAATAGTACTACATCCAGTTTTATGCCAAGGTTGTTCACTGCCTGTCTTGGCCATGGGGCCAAATCTAATTCTGTGGGCCACTAATCCACAGACCAGAGCTCCTGAACCTTTCCAAACTGCAGCATCTAAGTCTTTTCACCATTTAATTGAGGAGAATTGCTTGTAATGCAATTAACAATTTTCCTCATACAGTTTGCAGAACCATGATTTGACCTTGTCCAGATTCTGGCTAAAAGAGATGACAAGTTGGGTATAGTCAGCATATGATATAATCTTGAAACCACATGATTTAACAATTTGTGCAAGGGGGGCCATATACATATTAAATAATTTAGGGCTCAGGGTCGAACCCTGTGGGACTCCTTTGTTGACCAACATTGTTCTTGACTAAAAGGAGTCTAACGAGACTGTCTGCTTTCGGTGTCTTTACTTCTTGCCCAAATTGAAGAAGGGAAGGGGCAGTCCTCGTATGACATTGCATAGGTAAGGTAAGGTAATACGTTTATTGTACATGATTAATAAAAGCATTTACAATGATAAAACAATATTAAAATTGATTTAAGCAACTTCTTAAAAATTACGCAGTTCAAATTGTAATCATCAGTAGATACTAAAGTGCAAATGCATTAAGGTCAGACAAACGATTAGAAGTTGTTCTTAATCGAGTTGACTGCTAAGTGCTTGTACTTCTGGAACATTGAAGAGTTTATAATTGACCTAGTCTGGGCAGCAGCTTTGCAGAATCGGGGTGAAATTTAGAGGCCTTCCTTAAACATTGTATAAGATTACACTGTTCGGTGCCGAGTTTGTCGACAGTTCATAAAGTGCTGGTGAGTCATGACCCAAGAAGTTAGACAGAGTTCCGTAGGTGGGCTAGTTTTTAAAGTGCTTATGCTTCTCTATCTAAATCCTAGTCGTGGATGTCCTAAGCCTCGCTCTTTGAACTTGTTTTCAGTTGTTCTAGTCAAGTAAAGAATGTTAACGTTTTTTGGGAGTCTTCCCAAGGTGAAGTTAGTGCTGACGTTGTTGATCTAAAGGCAGGCTGTTCTTTTCCACGTTATGCCGATATTACTTAGACACCGGAAGTCCATAAATGTGACTATGGGTGTTTCAAGCTGCCGTCAGGCAATGCCTTACTCAGGCTATGTTTTTTTTGGTCCACGCACAGCATGCTCTTGTGCCTTTTTGTTACTAAGTCAAAGAACTTTGTGAGCTGGCAGTTTAATTTTGTTTCAACTGAATTAAAGCACAGTTCAACTGCCTGCCTGCAGGTTCGAATACTGTGCTGCTTAAAAGATGGGCATAACAGGCTATACCTGATATCCTTTAGGTTAGGGCAAATGCAGACATGATGAATAATGTCTTCCTTGCCGACTCCACATAAGCGGCAGAACTATGGGCTGTCTTTCCTTTCCCAAGGTGGCAGATGAGGGGTGATCGGGATTACTCCGAAGCGTAGCTTTAAAAACGTTTCTTTCGTCTTTATTTTTACTCCGGTTTTAAGGTAAGAATGTGGTTGCAATATTCCGTAGTCACTAAGCGTTATCCAGCCATGTGCTCTTTTGGTGAGTGCCCCCTTGTCATCAATGGCGGATATATTTTGTATTGTTTTTTTCATGATTTTTTTAAAAGATGAAAGGTCGGTAGGGGTACCCCAAAGATCTGACAGTCCAAATACTTCAAGTGAGTCGAACAAGTAGTTGCTGGCTGAGGATTTTTTGTGGCGGAGTAGCTCTTCCCAGAGATTGGAGCTTAAGGATCCACTCTCTGTGCTGCAATTCTTGTGCCAGCAGGTTACACATGTGCCCCTTCTTTCCAGCATTTGTTTTAGAAGGCCAAATTCCAGCCGTATTGGTGCTGGGGAAACATATTTTGGCAAGTTGAAAATTGCTCTATACGAGTTGGCTATCACTGTGTCCAGTATTACGGCATCCTTTCCTTGAAGGGATTCACTCCCGTACGTAAGAGTCGGCTGCAGCTTTGCAAGTAGTACCTGCAGCAAGGGATGTAGCGTTCAGCCGGGCAGTTTGTCCTTTATTGATTTTATTGCCAGATATATTGTGGTTCACTTGCCCCGCCAGGACTTCAGTTGGGGTTTGAACGTATTTTTGTGGTCCATAAGTATTCCCAAGTATTTATAGTTGGTTACCAAGTCCAACCCATGTCCGTTTAGATGCCAGAAATTTACTGCCATGATCTTAGTTTTTTTAAAATTTATTTGCAGGGAATTCCTTTCTGAGAAGGTATAGGTTACGTTCAAAAGATGTTGTAGGCCGACAGGGGTCCGGCTTATCAATACCAAATCGTCTGCGTACAGCAAATTTGACAGCGGTATTTTCCCCAGTTTTGGTGCATGGGAGGGACATTTATCGAATTCTACTAGCAGGTCTACAAGGAAAAGATTGCAGGGGCTAGAACGCAGCCTTGCTTTAGCCCTTTGGTAGTTGGAATTTGTTTTGAAAGGTGCATTCCAGCTCCTAGTTTGACCTTAATCCAGGTGTTTGTGTGCAGTAGTTTTAGCTGGTCCAGAAGCAATTTCAGTATTCCCCAATTTTCCTATTTCCGCTAGAGCTTGAGGCGGTCAACATGATTGAAGGCGGCAGTGTAGTCGATGAAACAGAGAAATAGGGGGGATTTGGCCTCTTTTGCTGCATCCATTATTAAGATTAGTGCCATGATTTTTTTTGTGGTCCCTTGGCCCCGGCAGAAACCTGTTTGCTTGATTGGGATGATGGAGTTTTCGGATGACCATGATGTTAACTTCTCCAGTATGGTTCCAGCAAAATACTTTGCCTCCACATAAATGAGGGCTATAAGCCGGTAGTTGTTTGAGAGTTTCCTGTAGCCCGGTTTGAAAATTGGGCTTATTATTGATCCTAACCAGGACTCTGGTAATAATGTAGTAAACTTTAATGTCTTTAAAGACCCGTGTTAGTGCTGAACTCCAAAATTCTGCATAGGCTTTATACAGCATTGGTGGGATGCCGTTTGGACCGGGGGCGCCTGTTGGTCTGCCCCTTGCTATTTACCTCTTAATGTCAGTTGGTGTAGGGTCATGATGTTCAGATTTGACAGGGGCAGGAGAATTTAAGCCTGCCACCAATTCGCCCTCCCAGGAGGGTATCGCAGTTCCGTCTGGGTCTGGGTCTTGCGGCGTGGCTGTTGTGTAGCTGTTGCCTGTTTTTTCCCTGCTGGTGTCGCCACTGCGCTCGGTCGTGTTCCCCATTTCCTTGATGATCTATCTTTATCGGCAGCTATATTATTAAAATGTATGAAAAGGTATCCTGCTCATGCTTCCTCCGTTATAATGGAGTTTATAACAGGATGATTTGTATTCTTTGCCAGAACCTGGCAGTGTTTTTTTGTTTGACGTCGTGGTGCAGCTTGGCCCATAATTCATCATTTTTTGATTTTTTCTTTTCCCATTTATTCCTCTTTAACAGTGCCTTCACTTTCTGGAGGACGATTTGCAGGTCCTGATTTATTGGATTTTTGCATATCTGTCTCAATGTTCGATTTATGGTTTGTTTTAGTTTTTTCGATTCTGGACTAGCTGGTAATCTTTCTGATGCTCTCTCTAGTTGGCTCAGCCATGTCACTGCCCCTTTCAATAATTTATCACCGATAGTCACTGTGAAGCTTTGCCATGCATCAACTGGTTTTGTTGTAAACCTGCCCCTTTCGTATATAGTGTTTTAGCCGCGAGGGATACTGCATCGATATTGCTGGGGTTGCACCGCAACTGCTTAAGGTTTGAGGTCCCTTCGATGTTAACTCCTGCGTATGGCTCGATCTTGAGGACTGAATTGGCTTTTATTGTCACTTCTTGAGGCAAGTGGTCACTGTGTTCCTTAGTGCCTATCCTAAAGATTACTATTTTGCCAAGCATATTTAGCGATGTAAATGTAAAGTCAAGGTGGGAAGATTGCTTTGTTGAATGAAACGTTGCAGCAGGTGGATTGTCCTCCTGAAAGCGCTTATTCAAAGCTCTTAGGTTAAGATGTTTGAGTTGCCGTAGCAGGTATTTTGGGGAGCCCTGATTTGGTACTTCCCATGCAGTTCTAAGATCTTGGTCAAGGACTTTGTCTATTCCGGAGCCGATAAGATGCATGTTAAAGTCACCTGCCAGGATAATACAATCAGTATCCTCCTCATCCATTTTGTTGCTTCTATCAGTTCCCTGGCAGCTTTCAATTTTCATTTGGGGTGGATGTAGGTGTTAATTAATATAGCTTCTTGGCGTAAGTTCTTAAGCTCAAGTGATGTCTATACCACCTGTATGACGCTCGGAAATGCTATTTGAGCCTCTATTGGTATGATCTCTCCTATTGTTGTTATAGATGCCAAGACCATTAAGCCCCCCGATCGACGGCCAAAGTCAGAGCCCTTTGTTGCTGGGATACAGCAGGAAGTGTAAACTTGAATCTCAAAGGCCTTATCCTCTCAGGTCTCTTGGAGCAATATCAAGTTGAATGATTTTAAATATTGCAGAAACTCCGGGTCCTCACTTTTGCTGGCTAGACCATTGATGCTCCAGATGCATGTGCCGATGTCCCCGGTCACAACCAGTGCCGATTGTGAGCTTCTCCCCCTTTGTCAGTTTGTTTGGTCCATGATGATTGTACGCTGAAGTTGCCTCCAGTTTTGCGATGTAACGGACGAGGCATGACTTGATAACCTTAGATCTAAGTTCGAGGGAGATATCTTTGTGTCTGAGGCATGTGCTCTGGGGGTGTAGCTCCTGCCTCCCTTTAATACTGAGATGGTGTTTTTTCGTGGAGCAGTTTTGCTGGAGAGTAGAAAAGGTGTCGGATAGGGAGGTTTTTGTTCGACATCCAGTTTTATCCCCCATTGTTTAAACGTGGTGTCTTCTATCATGATTTTCTTAACTACCTCGCTAGAGTTCTAGGTTGCTTTAGTTGCTTCTGGGCATTGCGGGTTGTTAGTTGGCTGAAACTCTCTTTGGATGAGATCAGTGGAGTTAATACTGTCAAGGCTTGTGATGGAATGTAGAAGTCCCAGTATGTTTCCTCTATTCAGTATGTCATCTCTACCCCGAGATGCATATTCGGGGGTAAAAATGATGGTGGTCGTGCTTTCCCCATAATGCACCTCCTTATGCTTTATGAGGGGTGCCTCATTTTCAAAGGGTCTGGGTTAAATGCGACGACTTGTGGTGACCCCTAGGTTGTTGCTTGTGGGGTGATTTTTTTGTTGGTCACTTTGCTGCCTTGCATTCCCTGAGCCCCATGTTGTATTTATGATCCCTCCTACTGACTGCTGCGATAACTCCATGTTGTTAATCTAGGTGTCATCGCGGGGTCTTAGGCTTGGAGGTTGTTCATTTTTAATGATCTTTGTTGAACCTGGTTTTGATGTGATTTGTCCTGTTCTTACTTGAGATAACCCCTGCTTATTATCACCAGTTGGATGGTTCTGCAATGAATCTCTTAGAGGTAGGTCGAAGACCGTTGGCCAAGCGGCATTGGATCCCGAAAAGGAGCACTGGGGGTCATCGACCGGGGAAGAAATGGGAGCCTGATTTGCATTCGTAGAAACTGGTCCATGGGCGGTTACGGTAAAGTGGGGCTGAAATTTTATGCATAGACCTTCGCCAATTAAGCTCTTGTTTCTTCCCTTCCTTTTTTTCTTCCTGCAAGTTTTCCGTGGTGTCAGCACATTGATTACAACGCAATCAGCAGTTGTTACTGTTGCTTCACAGGCTGCTGGAAATTGATGTTGGTTTTGATTACTGCACTCTCTGTTGGTATTGTTAATGCTTCCCTGCCCACAGGCAGGGGGATACTAGTTAGTGCCCGCTCTGCTTTTGGGTGCTCTAATGCTGCTGTTGGTGTTCCAGGCAATTCACTACACTGGAGGGGGTTCAATAAGACAGTTGTTTTTAAATCTGATATTACGTCCCCTATCATAGATGGTAGCGTTTGTAGCTTGTCTACAATCGGTGCACAGGAGCATGCTAGTGGCAGTGTTTGAAACACATGAGCCGCTTCCTGTCCTCTCTTTATGAGGCCGTTGAGGTCTGATATCTTCCAATCAATCCCTGAGATGGAATCGGCCATTGTTTGAAGAACCGTAACCTGCAAATCCATTTTGTGGGATTGGAATTGGAATAATGTGGCTGAGTTTTGCAGGGTGCTTAAAATTGTTATCCAGATGGATTCCGGGATTAAGCTTCCAATGTTGTTACTTTTCTCCAGCCGTGGGTGGCTGTTTGCTTCTTTAGGTGAATGAGGGTGAACAGGTTTTAGATTGTAGGAGGTCACTAATTACTCCCATTCCTGTGCAGCTATGAAAGTCATGTCAGTGTACGTCGAGTGGGAGTCGTCATAAGGTTGCAGTGAACAACGCACTGGAGGTGTATTTACTATTCAGTTGTGCGCTGCTAGGTACTCCCATTAGTCTTTTTGACTTGTTTGAATTTGAATGGGAGAGCTATTTTTTGGTTGAGGAGGTAAGTCTTGTGGTATTTGGTCCTGCTGATTCTGTCCCATGGTTGCAGCTGGTGGAGCTGTACGGACCCCAAGGTCCGCCAAGTCGCCCGTGTCTGTTTTACTTGAATTTTTTACTGCCCGACTGACTGGGTAGCAGTGTGTGGCCAGTTCAGGGGATCTGCCCGCCTTCAGACTACCCGGCGAGCTGTTTTCTGCAGTACAGGGCGAGCCAGGTGATAATTTGTCACACAATCTACCAATTCTAGACCCACTTAGGCTGTCAGCCCCACCGCTTGCCCGGTTGGCTAAGGCCCCCGTTCCAGTTGATGTTATTTTCCCGAGAAGATGTTGAGGGCTGCATAAGAATGAGGATCCTCTATGTTCTGTGCTGCCTAGCCTTCATCTCTAGGGGAGAGGAATTGATAGAAACATGTCCAGAGATGCTTCAGACTAGTCTCTCAAAAGGCATTTTACTTTGCAGCCTGGTCCTGGGAATATGCATATAAAGTCCTAGCATTTTGCATATGCTTCGGATGCAGAATGTCAAGAACTGATGTTCCTTATTTGGAGAAAATGTCTTTGAGCACTGAACAGTCCTACACCCACTCATTTTATATCAAGATATACCTGCCAACCTGGTGTATGATAACAGCATCCCAGAAGGCCTATGTAAATTTTGTCTGAAGGCCGTCCCTGCTGGTTGCCATACTGTTTTCCCTAGAGAATCCATGACTATACTCTTTGTCTCGAAGAATCATAGATGTCAAAGACGCGAAATGAAAACTCTTGTAAACTGTTGACACAAACAGAGGATATAAAGGTGTTGTTTTTATAAATAATGGTTTCTACTTTGGGTAGTTAAATGTCATGTTCCATATCTGCTTAGCAGTGGCTAAGGTCAGCTTGGAATGTACCAACGTTGTAAGCTATAAAGGGGAATTGAGACTGTGATGTTTTCTTGACCTGGAGTGCTATCTGCATAAGTTAGCAGCATTTCTCAAGTGTGAAGCCTACCCTCCATTGTCTTTCTTCCTGTGTCTGAATGTGTCAGTACTCAAACGCCCTTACACCAGACAGTGGTGGTGGTACTGGTAAAGGAATCACTATTGGCTATAGTGATAAATATTGAAAGGTCATAGACAGTCATTCATTAGAGGCAGCAGACTTTCGAAAGTTGCACCTTTGCAGGTGATGCGTAAAGACCGTCTTCCTTCTCTACTCCTCTTCTGAGTTTGTCATTTTGAGTGCGTTCCAGGAACACCTTTATATGAAGGCCGTAAACCACAAAGCCAGAGGCGGCTCTGCTGCCCTCGATGGCATGTGGGCCTCTGCAAAGAAATGGTAATCGGCAAAGCAGCCAAAGCAGAACACGAAACCAGCTGGAACCAGCTCCCCTTTGGGGGCTGTTCTGGCTAAGGATGAGATTCTGTCTTTTCCATAACAAGTGGTGTTCTTTCAAGATTTCAACAAGTTTGCAAGCAAAGCTCCCCAGAGGGCGATAGCATTAACCACTGGAGCAGGTAGTAAGATTAGCTGAATTGTTAACATTTCTACCCACACGCATTCCAGTTCCTGTCACCAATTGAGCTGCTCCAGGGCAGTGGTTGCCTCCATACGACCCAATGCTTCCAATACAAGCAAAAAGGTTTATGTCCCAATCGAAAAAACCCTATGGCTGGTGGTCAGATCGGCCTATTATGGAAAATGAGAGTGAATGTTGGAAAAGGGAAGAGGTCACTGCTGTGAAGTCAAGAATCTTCCCCCTACTCCCCTCAAAATGAGTAGCTCACGCTGGCATGCCTGGGTGTAATCTCGCCTTTAGGCACGTCCAGGAGAAAGCTTATAATTGACACGAGGAGGAGTTATTGTCTACACTTCTTCTTTCAAACCTAAAATTCATCTCTGGGATGTTCCCAACTTCATTGCCACGTCAACACCCTCTGTTAAATCTAGCACACTATCTGAGTCTCAGATACATTATTGAAACCATCAGTAATAATCAATTTTTACTTTCAGATTATGGGTCACTATATTGTTAATGGCATATTTAGGGTTTTCTATGCCCTCGCCTTTCGAATTTTATCCGCGGGATTAGGCAATAAAAGTAATATTGTCGAACAGCAGGAGATGGAGGGCTTATTGAAGTCCAATTCGAATACTTGTATATTACTGGAAGCAGTCTTGATGGAGGTGGCACTAAGGTCCAGCGAGATGAACTGAAAGTGACGAACCTCCTGATAAACAAACCTTTCATGAAAAGCTCATGGCCCCATTCACACAGGTAAACTTAAAAGTTTGGTCTAAACTCAGAACAAACGTCTAAGTTTATGACTTTGGGAATTTAGAAAGGCATTTACCAGTACTATCTTTATGTCTGCACACCGCCCGAGTGCGGGCTTAAAGATAGTACTCCTAAATGTCTTTGTAAATTCCAAAAGTCATAAACTAAGACGTTCATTCTGAGTTTAGATCAAGCGTCTAAGTTTACCTTTGTGATCGGGCCCTTATTTTCAGAACCAACATAAAATGTGCTAAAATAACTCAAATTCGATAGGTGAGCCTTTCGTGAGTTTGAACTCCCCAATCCCACCAGCCCCTGCAGAAATGCCTGCTTTCATTATGGGTTGTTTCTGACAAATGCAGAACTTTTATAAAGAAATCGTTCCCAACTTCATTAAATTGGAATCAATTTGTTAAAATAATTAGGTTTAAAGTTGTCACGAATGCAGAGTTTGTGGGAGAAAAATAACTAGAAACATGTTGTGAAAGTTGACAAACACGTACATCTCCAGCCACTTTCACATACCCCTAGCTGCACAGTCCTTTAAGTTAAGAAGTTCTTAATTATACTTGTTTATTTTTTAGGAGGAGGCTAAGACTATCTTTGTTGTTCTTCTAGTGCTATTCCTTAGGGTCAAGAATATCACAGTCGGCAAATGTTGCCCTATGAGAGATGCTATGAGTGTGTGATGCATACAGGGCCGGCTTTAGGGCATGTGACAAGTGCGGCCGCACTGTGCGCTGACCTGGGGGGAGGCATTGATCTCTGGGGGGGCGCTGTGTTTAGCAATAACTGAGGGCCTCATTTATGAGAAGTGTTGCAGCGATACAACACTTCTCAGTGGGTTCTTCTTGCGACATGCTGGATGCGTCAGATTTACTATGACGCATCATGTCGCAAGGAATAACAGATACAACAGTATTACTGCTGTATCTGTCGGCGCAAAAGTGGCGCATTGCGGGGTTGTGTCTGAAAACAGATGCAACCACAGCAATGTGTCCATGTGCAAGCCCCATGTGAAAGGGCCTGCGTCCACCTTACACCTGCCATGAGGCAGGCATAAGGTTTCGACGCATTGGCGTCCTAGAAGTGGCGCAGTGAAATAGATTTAACTGCGCCACTCCTACGACCCTTTCTTGCGGGGGAATGACCACCCTGCATACATTATACCTGACGCAAGTATGATTTAGCACAGGGGTTTACGAAGGGACGCATCTGCCTAGACACATCACTTCGTAAATAAGACACAACATGGCGCATATTTTACGCCACTGCTGCGTCACATAAAGTGATGCAACGGCAACGCAAAAGTGATGCAGGGGCTCAAAAGATTTAAAAGCACCTGCTGCAGGGTTCCTTGTGCCTACAGCTTTCAGGCAGCAATACAAATGTCAAGTTAGCTCTTGTGATAAATGTTCCTGCTAGGGAGGGTGATCGGAGTTTTGTCTAGAGGCCGTTTTGACTGGCCATAAAGTAGCACAGAGGGTTAATATGCGTGCTGCTAAAAACAGATCTATATTTTATGTGGATTGCTGAGTGGATCAGTAAATCCAGCCTTTGAAAGTGCTTTAAAACAAAGGAAATGTATGTGAGAGAGGGTCTATGGGGGACATGAGGGACACTTTTGCCAGGTGGTAGTGAGGGAATCCAAGGAGGAGGTAATGGGAGAAAATAGCCAAAATAGACTGTTGCACCAGGCACCACTAGAACTAAAGCCGGCCCTGGATGAATAAAGGTGCTTCAGGTGGTGGTTCAGAGACCTTAGTTTTTTCTTGTGATGCACAGCCTAAAGGGCAATACTACTTTGATGCAGAAACCTGCAATTTCTGAAGATTTCACAAATATGTTAAAAAGACAAAAGTATAGCTTGCAAGGTTTAAAAGTGTTTATCTGGGAACGAAACGTCAGAAGGGACATTCCAGACTCTGCTTCTGCCTGGAGCACCCAACGCAAGGTGCAGCAACTTCGTTTTACACCCTGTGCAATTATGTACTCTATTGGAGCATTTGTGTAGCACTTACTGCCCCCATGTGGGGCACTGACCTGCTTACCTAGATGGATAGAAGACTACATAATGCAGACCAGGGGCGCAACTAATCCTGAATGTTGGGGGGGGGGTAAGACTCACAGCCAGGGCTAGCTGGTGGCGGCTGCTACAACAGTCGTTTTTGGCGTTCTCCCCCCATATCCTCCTTCTCCATGAATTTCCTCACTATCACTCTAACAGCGCATCTCTTCTCACCATAGACTCTCTCTGGCGTGCATTTTATTTTTTATAGTACTACTTATAGTTCACTCACAATCAATTCTGTGAACTGATGGTACACGTTCTGTGCAGCAGGCACAATAGCCCTCCGTGCTACGATGAGCCAAAAACTGCAACTGGATACAATTCTGAACTCTCACTAGTAGGAAAAATAATCACCAGAGGTATCTTGATATTTTTATTGTTGCCTGACAACTACCTGCTGCACAAGGAAGTTCAGGTGCTTTTAAACTCTAAATTATTTTTTAAAACAGTGTCCCCCACCAAAGTCAATGGCAGCTGCAGCTGCACCAGTCGCACCACCCTAAAGTCAGTCCTGCTCCAGCAATGTGGCAGGACAAGCATTTCCAAAAATCTAGAGCTAACTTGAGTCCCATTATAAGAGGACAAAGATCAATGTAAGTCATGGGGTGTGATACTTCCCACAAATACCAACAAGCAAAACAAATAAAGTTTTCTTGTAGATGATTTATGCTGACCGCCGCAGACCCTTATGGGCATTCATGAAATATTCCATTATGCTCAAGGTACACCAGGGAAGCTTTGCTTTTCTCATGTGTAGATCTCATTATTTTCAAATGTATTACGTCAGAAATTAATTCAACCATACCAAGGTATTCATTTTTTGATGGATGAGCCCCTTATGCCAAGGAGTACATCCAATATGACAGTGCCAGAAATTTACCACATATACTTCAGCCACAGCCATGGGTCCCTCTAAAAATTCCCTCCATATACATGGGTCAGCATTTTACCATTGACACCCCCTATAATTGAGTACAGGAAATCTTATGACAAGAGTTACCTCAACTATTCAATCCATTATTTTGCTATGGATCCACCATATATGCTGAGATTTACGAGCATCAAGTCAGGGCCTTCAACCAGGTGTGGTGGTGTGTGTTATGTGCTGCTGGGTATGAGTGGGCTAGCAGCTTTCTCAGTTAGACAGTTCGAGTCCCCATAGCCAATGATGGTGTACTATTAGAAACATATCAGGGCCTGCAGTTTTACATAGGTAACACGTTCCATTCATGTTCTATTAGAGCCCTTGTCCGTAAAGCAAAAATAACCTCCAGTATGCCAGACCAGCAGCACACTTGCATGAATAACACACATATACTGACATAAACACACTCACATTCTCTCACACACACATTCTCACTAAATCTCTTGCACTCGTTCATAATTTGCACTCTGTCATACTCACACACAGACACACAGCGACTCACACTTCCATTAGTCAATCTGCTTTTATTATGTTAGAAAAGCTTGCCTGGTTCTTCTGCTATACCTGCCTTGCCTTTCAGTGAAGCTTAATAAAATAGTATTCTCTAGATGCTTTTGAAAAATAATATTATATTGCTTTGTCAATGTTTGTTACAAGTATTATGTGAATGAAAAGTACACTTCCCTAAAATAGCTGCACAGGACTTATATTTGGTTTCACTTGTATATCAAGCAGTCACAGTATTGGATATTAACTAATCCACGTTCTAGCATGTAGTATCACAGCATTCAACTGATCTCCATGGATTTTATCCAGTAACACTTTGCATTTTGGGGTTTTTAAGACCCAACTTCAATGTAAAAAACAAACAAACTACAAGGCCTGGAATACAGCATTGTGGTGCATGGAAAGCCAAGAATGGCTGAAGGTGTCTCGCGATCCTCAATCCATCACCATACCTCAAAGCGTCAGCCCTAGTCTCCCTACTTGCGCCATCCCACATGCTAAGTCCACTCTCCCCTCTTGCACCAGCCCTATTGCTGCAGATGGAATTAAGTAGGCATGCAGTACTATGGAAAGAGCAGGTATTTTGTGTGTGCCTTTGTAAAAATATCTGTATATTCATGAGAGTTGTGTAATTTTTATATGTGCAAAGTAAGAGGTGTGCTCATATAAGTGCTGGGTGATAGTGAATAGTGTGAGTGAGTGCAGTGTGAGTGGTGTGAGTGCAGCGTGAAAAGCTGCCTGAGGGCCCATGTGAGTGTTGGGTGAGAGAAGTGTGTGTAGTGTGGTGTGAGTGGTGTACATTCAGGGTGAGTGGTGTGCCTGTGTGTGATGCAAGGTGAGCGACAAGAGTGAAGGGTGCTCTGGAAGAGTGACTGGTGAGTGTATAGTGAGAGGAGTTAGTGTAGAGTGAGTGGTGTGTCCCTATGAGTTCCGGCCGACTATTGTCCCTTGTGCAGGCAGGATGAACAAAGTGCCTGTATGAATGCAGGTTGAGTGCTTTGTCCGTGTGAGTGCAGGGTGAGAGGAGGAAGAAAAGGGTGAGTGCAGTGACTCCAGTGGGAGTGTTGTGCTTGTTTGTGAGTGCAGGGTGGGTTCTGTGTGTTTGCAAGTGAAGGGTGAGCTGTGTAAGTGACAGAAGTACCTATGTGAGTACACAGTGAGCAATGTGACAGTGTGAAAGTAGGGTCAGAGGAGTGTCTGCAGGGTGAGTTATGTGACATATGAGTTTGGGTGTAGGTGAAAGTGCAGAGTAGGAGTAATTAATGCATGGTGAGTGATGTGCTTGTTTGAGAGTGAGCAGTGAGACTGACAGGTGAGTTAAGTCACATGAGTGCAAGGTGAGTAGTGTGCTTGTGTAAGTGCAGGATGAAAAGTGTCAGTGCATGGTGAATGGTATGAGTGCAGTGTGATCACTGTGAGCGCATGTTGAGTGGGGTGCTCTTGTGACCTCAGGGTAAGTGGAGGGAGAACTCTGTGAGTTCATGGCAAGGGGCATATGTGCAGTGTGGTCGCTGTGAGTGCAGGCTGAGTGGTGTGCTTATGTGAGCACAAGGTAAGAGGAGGCTGAACGGTGTGTGTGCAGGGTAACAGTGTGAGTGCAGAGTGATTGTTGTGAGCATAGGGTGAGCGGTGAAAGTAACTAGTGAGTGGAGTGTCGTGCGTGCAGGGTGAGCAGTGTGCTCATGTGAGTGCAGGAAAGGAGAAGGCTGAATGGCGTGAGTGCTTGGTGAGCAGTGTGAGGCCAGTGTGATCGATGTGAGTTCAGGGTGAACATGAAAGTGAAGGGCGAGTAGTGCGAATGAGGAGGGAGTTGTCTGAATGCAGGCTCAGGATGTATTCCCAGACCCCTGGAGTAACTCAGCATTGTATTGGCGGCTGGCATAGGGTTTCAGATATAAGTTAAACTATTGCTTTTATGGCAGCAGTCAAGGATGGAGAGTGGAAGAAATACATAATGTGCTGATCCTGTAAAGAACTTTCAGTCTCCTGATTGGGGTTGCCAGCTGATCAGACTTATACCGGCAGCACTGGTATTTTGATGTCCCAACCAGTACAGAAATAAGCAAAATCACCTAAAGACAGTACTTTTAGCACTTATTTGTGCATACCTCAAACAGCAAATATAAATAGCACTCTTAAATGTGTTCTAGGGATGCATTAATGTTCCACGACTAACAGCTAAGGGAAACTAAGACAGAAAAGTCATGTTACAAATAAATGCATACCTTTTTATTAACAGCCCTATTTAGTGTCAAGGTGAAGCCTCTTCAGACTCTTTAAACAACAACAAATGGCCGGTATTTTTCGCCTGGGAAAGTGGCATCCCTATTAACGAGATGCCTTTTCATGAAATGCATTCTCCGACTGTGGCAGTAAAAATTAAATAAAATATAAGGAATAGGCAGAGGGTGGACTCAGGGGGTACTGGGCTCAGTAAAAAAACACAAAGCCTGTTAACCAGTTCACAAAGGCATGTAAATGGTCTTTTAAAGACCTTTGAAAAACGTGGGTGTGGCAGAGATAAGACTCCAGACAAAGCCCAGCCCACAGCAACTCAAGCTGCAGCAGCCTCAATTGAGGGGAGGCTAAAGCCCTTTTAGTCCTATGAGCATTGTGCACCTGATGTTGAGTGAGAAGTTGGAAGGGTATTGTTTTTATTTGTAGCCTATGTGAGAAGTGTGTTCATGTTGTGCCTGATGACCGCTGAAGTGTGTTAACGTGTTATGGGATGTAGTGCTTGGTGATTTGATAGATGACGGTATGTCTGAGATAGAAGTGTAAATTATAACTGTTGTGAGAACTAAAACATATAGGCAGCTAAACTACACAAGGCTACTCATAGGGGCAGCGGGACACTTTGGACCCGATTCAAAAAGGTAAACTTAAACGTTTGGTCTAAAATGTTATCAAGCGTCTATGTTACAACTTTGAGAATTCACAAAAGGGCATTTCTGGGTACTGTCTTTATGTCTGCACTTGGGGTAGTGATCCACCGTGAGTGAGACCATAAAGATAGTGGGCCCGATTCAAGAAAGTACACTTAGGCATTTGGTCTAAACTTAAACCAAACGTCTAAGTTTACGACTTTGAGGATTCACAAAGGACATTTACAAGTACTATCTTTGTATCCGCACTTGGGGGCAGATTTCTGCCCAAGTGTGGACACCAAGAAAGTACTCGTAAATGCTCTTTGTGAATTCCTAAAGTTGTAAACTTAAAGGTTTGGTCTATGTTTAGACCAAACATCTAAGTTTACCTTGGTGAATTGGTCTCAGTACTCGTAAATGTCCTTCGTGAATTCCAAAAGTCACAAACTTAGACATTTGGTCTGCGTTTAGACCAAACTTCTAAGTTTGTATGTGCATGTACACAAAAGAAAGGGGTAATCAGAGAAGGCTCAGCAATCCGCAATGGCAACATGCACTGGACAGAGATGGGGTTGAATGAGTAAAAAGAATGCCAAAATGGAATGAATGGGAGTTGGTGACAAGAGCAATAGCCATGTACCTTTTTTGAAGGCAGGGATAATGTGTACTGCTGAAAAAATACAACCCATGAACAAGGAAGGGAGTGGAAGAACAGTCAAGGTTGGCCACCTGAGCAGAAACTAAACAGGTTTTTCCTGTGATAAGATTCCACTTCCTCCTGCTAGGCGGAAGGAAGTCAACATTTTGAGCAGGATATTATCTCATGTTTCTCTTTTTATTCTATCTTACTCTTTCCTTTGTTTTCCTCGCCTTTCCCCTATTCAATGGAGCTGTGTGAGAAGCTTTCCGAGTTTCTCTATTTGAACTGTTAAGGTGGGAATATTCTGGGGGGCATATTTACAATAAACTAATGCATCACGGTGCAGCATGTCATTTTGCCTTGCCGTGCTACGTTAGTTTGGGAAAGCACAGCGATGCAACATATTTACAACAATATGTCGCATCCCTGTGCTTCCCCCTGTGCTGGTGCACAAACTGATGCCACTGGCAGTGCACGGGGGTAAATCTGCCCCTAGGTGTGTTGGCTTGCACCGATGTGGGAGCAATTTCAATCTTTGAGGTTGTTTATTTAATTGACAAAATAAATTACCCTACTTGAAATTACTGAGTAATATTGTTATTAAAGTCTAAAGGCGGGCAAGTGCCCCAAGCTCCTCTCAAGCTCCTGAAATCTCCCAAAGGCATGTGAGAATCAGTTGGCCAAGACCTAGTCAGGTTGTTGTTCAGCCTCTTTCCAGACTGGCACCCTACATATGCAAAGGTGTCAGAGGAGGTGCTTGGTCAGTTGCTGTCATGAGAGCACAGGAGTTAATCAGCCTCCCTTGTGTTTCCAATCTGTCCTCACCACCCCTTGCAAACCATATACTGTTCCTAGATCCACAAACCCATGCTCTTTCTAGTTCGCATCGAGGGGCATCATCCTGACCTTCTCGAATGTCCTATCGGAAAACATCAACTTTATTGGTAGAAAATGGCATTTCGGTGTTAAAAAGAGAGAACACGGGAAAGGATACTTACAATGCTTTCATTGTTGTAGCTTGGTCAGCAGAACTGCACACAATTGGTAGTTTTTATTTTGCTCAATCTTCTCTGTTCTTTGGTCCTTGCGAAAAACATATTTTGTATATGGTTCAGCAAGTTACTTTTCATTCCAATTTCCCCTCTACACAAAGAGTGGTTATTGCTGTTCTCTCCCTGGCATGGGCAGTCTTTTTAGTCTCACACTACATGAACTATGTATAAGGCAAATAACCAATTAATGAAAATAAATATCAATGCCATGTAAAGTTCTGTTACCTCACATGCACCCTTAGTTATATTTAAAACACCAGGAAGGGACACAATGCATCATAGAAATGTCTTTTATCTCCAGATGTTCTGGCATTTGCCTAATCTCCCAAGTCCCAAAACACACACAACAGTCCAATAAAGCAGGGGAAGGGTGGGTGATACTGAGAATCAGTAATAATTTTATGTATCAGAGCGTGAATAGCGAGGCCCATGTGGAGGCAGATGCATTACTGGTACGTGTCTGCCCATCAACTCCCTATTCCATTCTGAGTGGCTACAGCCAGCAGACGCAGTGATATTGAGTTTGATGTGCTACTTCTTATGTAACATTATGCCCATGCAAAAAATGGTGCAGCAGAGCTGATAGTGTTGCTTCATTGCCGCACTCTGTTCTGTGGCCTGAATTCCCTAAACTCAGATCACACTCTAATCTGGGCACATGACGAGACAAGGGATGTTTGTAGATACAAAAGCAATTGGTTGGGGGTTCAGGGACTGGAGATTGAAGGCCTACAGTGGTAATTGAAGTGTGGTAAAAGGATGACCCATTCTGGTGAGCCCAACTTTACACAGTCCTTCGATTCTCACTAAACCCTCTTCCAGTTGTATGTGATTCTCTCTTATCATCTAATACCCTGCCATATTCTTTCCATAAACATGTCAAAACATAGGCCAAATCATTACATTATATCTCTTAGAGTAAGTCAAGTAAAGTGAATGTTCAGTTGTTTGCTATTTTCAACCTTCAGCCTCAGATTTATAATGTGAACCAGGTGCATTGAGACTGTGTCCATATTTCTTTTCTGCCTATTAGCCATTTTATTACTGCTTTTTCACTACTTACATCTCTTTTACTTCTCTCTCTTCTTTGGAAGCTGTTTATGACATGTTCACCTCTGAAGTTTTGAGATGAACTCCTGATATGATATCTTCACCCCCTCCCCAAAAAATACCTGTGTGTTAAGATCAGGTCTAGGTGGAAGCCAAAGCAGATTTATTTTTGCTCTCCTAAAGGCCCATCGTCTATACTCCACTTTTGCTAACTATGTTTAAATGCCATTAGGAACCTCTTTTTATATCGTTTTGTCTTAAAATTCCCATCTTTCCGCCTCACAACCTCAAATCCCTAATCCAACGAATATGACTATCCTTTGCTCAGCCTGTTGGCAAAGTTGTCTGGACTCTACACTTACTTTCCCATCCACCAATCTCTGTAACACTGACAATGCTTCCTTAGACCCACAATATTAGGAGAATTTGAGAAAAAGAATTAATGTTATAAGAGACCACTGAGGTACTCTACAATCACATGGGAAATTCACAATCATATTTTTCACTCCTTGTTTGCAAACCTTTATACTAAATCAGAACTTCCATGCAATAAATTCTTGAACACAAAACATATCCCAACCAGGCACCACAATCTGCTAGATGCTAACACAAATTGAAATGGAACACATTTGAATCAGATCAATACAGACTTTAAGATTGGTAAATCCCTCCGGAAAAGGCTGTCTGTGCATATGTTTTTAAAATGTGCTTGGGAAATTGTTATGTCAATCCTCAACCAATGTCTTTCACTACATTATAACTGACAACATTTTTCTGAATTGCAAAAGCATATTTCAGGTATCTTTACAAATTAAATCAGGTAACTACCCCACACAGTATGGTGGATACAGGCCATGGGCCATATTATCAAGAACGGTGATGACATTATCGCCACTTTAGCGGCAGGAAACTGCCGCTAAAGCGGCGATAAGGGGCTTGATAATATGCCCTTGAGAATTCCAATAGAAGTCCAGGTTCTAGTGTGAAGGACATCAAACCTGGGCTTCTATTGGAATTGTCAAGGGCATATTATCAAGCCACTTATCGCCGCTTTAGTGGCAGTTTCCTGCCGCTAAAGCAGCGATAATGTTATCGCCGTTTTTGATAATATGGCCCCATGTTCTTTAACAACTCTACAATCTAAATGAGTAAAAAAATATGAGGCACCTAAGCATTGATCAGTGATTAACTTTAGGAATGCATTTTGTGAAAAGTCTATAGCTTTATACAAAGGTTCCAAAGCTTGAATTTACAGTAATAACTTTGTTTTGTGGAGAAGTGATTCTATAAACTAACAAAGGTGATTATACTTTTACCTTGCATTTAAACCTATGGAAATTTCCATTTGAAATGATCTAGCAATAACATGAGTTTCTGCAGGCCCCTGTGAATTTAAAATATTATTTTTTTGCTGGCAATATGCTACTAACAATTTCTGAACATGATATTTCAATTATAACTCTATTGTTTTTAGTTGAATAAATAAAGTTTATGCCAGTTTAAAAAATAGTTAGTAAATCTGACTTCGAACATCTCCAGTTTCATTGGGAGTGAAATGACACATATTTAGGAATAATAATTTAAACAATATCAAAATGGAACTATCCTAAATGTAAAAATGTTAAGACACCAATTTGAACTTGGCATTTCAAGGACAGGACAACTGTGTCTTAGCTAATGACCTCGACTTAATATAATAATGATGACATTTCCCCAGGATTCATTAGGTCTTGAGTAATTTTTTGTTCCTACCCTGGAGCATCCTGTTTTAAATATCATAGAAAAAAAGTTTTGAACCTTTGTTTGGGGTTCAAATTGTTCGGATTCATAAGAATATCCACCCCATACATACATATATTCATTAATATAGGTAGTCCTATGACCAGTGTGGCAGCCAAATCGGATTGCCTCAGTCAGGAGACTGCAATGGGTGCTCTTATCGAAGATAGATTGATGTAGAAGTTAATTATTTTTTGTTTCTTTAGCTATACATACAAAAATGCTGTGTATAAGGGAATAACATTAACGAAATTCACAATTAAAAAATAGAGAAAGGGAGATCAAAGGAACACTGATGGAAGAAGAGAAAAAGAAAAAAAGCCTCATATATCTGTAATGCAAAACAGTAAAAGAGAAACAAAAAATTAATTATAAACTCATATATGTCTTGCTGGATATAAACTCAAACAAAGTATGTATATCACACAGTTCTAATCCCACTGAGTGCCAGACCAAATCCGTTTGAATTTTCGCCAAGGGGGTGGGCCTCTAGCTTTGGCAAGAGCCATCTCCATTTTGTATATTCCACGAAGCAGAATCCAAAATTCATTGTTACTGGGTCCTGTTTTTTGGATCCAAACACAAGCAATGCACAAACAGGCACATGCAATCAGAATAGATACAAATGAACCTGAAAGACAGCCTCGATCCTGCATTACCCCCAACACCATTTCCTTTTAAATTGAAAAAGCGTGATTAACTTTAAGCCAAAATACACTCAGCCCTGGACATGTAATGAACATATGTCGTAAATCAACAGCGTATACTTGGCATTTCAGACAATATGCTTTAGGTGAGGAGAATTGATTCCCAACCCATTTAGAAATTAGCTCGGGAGTGTAGTACAACATAAAAATTACCCTATTTTGCTGTAACTTCAGGTTAACTAATGCTACTGCTGTGCCTATGGTCACCATGGATTCCTGTATTTGATTACTAGATATATTGGTTTGAAAAACCCAACTTAACTTTGCTGCAGTCTGTATACCATCATCACTGGCAGTAGCTAAAAGTTTCTTGTAGGCTTTGCTGATTAACCCCCGACCAGAAGTCTGAAAAAGTACAAAAAGTGTCTCAGAGGGACTTGCTATCTGTAATAAGCCCAGGCGGCATAACAAGCAGTCCCTTATTTGTAGATATTTAAAAAATGTGGTCTGTGGTAGCCCGTCCTCTTCCTGCAAAGCAGCAAATGACCGGAACCCATGTTCATCATAAAATTGGCCGAGTTGTACTATACCCCTACTTAGCCACCTACTTCCAACAGGATTGTGAAATACCTCGGGTAGTGCCGGATTTCCCCATAACCTAGTGTATGCATGCAGATGAGAAAAAGAATATGCCTTGGAGATATATTGCCATATCTTAACGATATCTCTCACAATCCTAAATCGCACCCTCTTGTAGTAGTTAGGGTCAATGGTTTTGTATAGCAAAAACCCTTCATCAAGACCGTTCGCCATTTGATAAGAAAGCCAGATACTGCCACTATCAGGTCCCTTAAGCAAACTTTTTATTCGACCAAAAAACGCGGCCTCAAAATTATAGTTTAAAATCTGGGAGCATAAACCCGCCTTGAATATAAGATAGTTTAATAAAACATAAGGCTCTACTAGCACATCGATAGCTCCAGATAAAGCTTCCTATAGCGCCCTCTAAGCGTTTAAAGAATGCCAGAGGAACCCTATATGGGATAGAACAAAATAAATGCAGAAACTTCGGCAAAATATTCATTTTAACAATATGACATCTCACCACAATGCTGATGGGATGCCAGTGCCAACTACGCATATTTAAAACAACCCGCTTTAGCAGTGGTTGATAGTTAAGCGCGATCACCTCGTCTACTTGGCTACAGATGCATACCCCTAAGTATGTTGCTGTGCGTGTAATCCCCAAAGCAGCTGGAGCCGCATTTGACTGGTTGTTCAGTATTGTCTGTCTTTCATTGAAATTTAATTTATAGCCTGAAAATGACCCGAAGCGCTGGGCTTCTAGAGTAATCTCAACTATAGAGTCCTCAGGTCTACATGAAAACACTGCTATATCGTCTGCATATGCAGTTAGTTTGAGCTCTAGACCATTGAGAGATACTGGTGGGATCCTTGCATTATGCAACAAATGCTGAACGAAAGGCTCAATATAAAGAGCAAATAAGAACGGAGATAAGGGACACCCCTGTTGCGTGCCCCTTTGAGCTGAAAAAGAAGATGAAGAAAGACCATTAACCTTAACCGAAGCTGTCGGATTGCTATACAGTTTCTTGGTTGCCGAGATAAACCTCTGATCAAGGCCAAGCGTTGTCATTGTTAGCCATAGTGATCTCCAGACCACCCGGTCGAAGGCCTTCTCAGCATCTAACATCAACATCCCAACACGCTGATCTAGCTGACCGGAAACATCAAAACAGCTAAAGCTGTGTTAATGTGAGCTGCCGTGTCTCTGCCTGGAACAAAGCCATGCTGGTGCTCTGACACTAAGATGTGGATAACCGGGGCAAGACGAGCCGCAAGTATTTTTGATTTTTTTGGGGCATCAGCGTTTATCAATGATATTGGCCGATATGAACTCAGCTCCTCTGCAGGTTTCTCCTTTTTTAAAGACACCATGATATTAGTAATGTTCCAGAAGGGCGGAACATCCCCACCGCATGATCTCATTGCATAGTGCCAGAAAAACAGTGCCAGAAAAACAGCCTATTTTCTAAAACTTTATAGAATTCCAATGGAATTGTATCGCCTCCTACCCCTTTACCGGTAGGCAGAGCATTAATTGCTCCCTCAATTTCTCTCCTCAATACAGCCTGTAGCAGTCTGTTGGTTAAAACAAGTTGAATTGTCGTACAAATCAGCATAGTATAATTTGAATTGTTCAATTATATCCTCTAGACTAGCCCATCCACCCCTTTAATACATTTAATTCTAGATCTAACCCTCATATTGGCAATTTGATTAGCCAGCAAGCGCCCGACCCTTTCCCCATACTCATATTGTTTGGTTTTGAACTTATGATAGTTATTCACTACTTTATCCCTTAAACGTCTTGTAAGTTTGGCTCTGGCGTCTATAACCTGTAGATAAATCAACTGTTCTCCAGGGTCTTTTAAAACAATAGCCCAAGGATGCTTTTGCTCTAAATCTAAATACAGTTTGTGTCTTTGTTCCAGCAAGGATAATCCATGTCTATTCTTTTTTATAATATACTGGAGTGTAGCCCCTCTAACATACGCATTCATGCAATCCCAAACCATTGGCGTTGACGTTGTTCTCACATTATTTTTGATAAATTCCCCTAGTGTTCCTTGCATAAATTCCACATATTCTGGATTATTAAGAAGATATCTAGGAAAGGAAAATTCCCTCCTTAGCCCTTTAGCCCCCGGTTGGAACCGCAAGGTCAACATCACCGGATTGTGATCCGAGGTGATCTTAGGACATACCTCAATTTGTGCCCTCTCTGTAGTCCTATTATTAGCAAAAATCATGTCTATTCTAGAGTATGTTTTATGGTGATGCGAATAAAACCTATAGCCTGGCACTGTAGGATTTAATTTTCACCAGACGTTCTCTAGTTGATGTATGTGGAGTATTTTGAGTATAGCAGCCCTTGTCTTACCCATTCTGGACCAAGTTAAAGTATTGGTAGTATCTATTTTCCTATCCATATTACAATTAAAATCTCCCATCAGGATCAGATTGCCATCCCATTCCAATAGCTCGGAACACAGTTAGGAGAACATATCAGGGCAGTCAATATTACTGCCATACACTGAGCAAACTGTGACTTTATGCCCATTGATCAAGACTTGAGCTATTGCCCATCTCCCTTTAGAATCAGCCAATGTGCGGAGCACATAGCCTGGCAGTTTCTTAGATTTCAAAATAGCCACCCCCCGAATGGAAATTGATTGCGACGTGCTAACAAGCACATCATATCCAAGCTGTTTTAAGTGTGCTCTATCTTTAAAAGCCAGATGGGTTTCAGAGAGTCCTAATATATGGGGTTTAAATACCCAAAGTTCCTCCATTACAAGATGGCGCTTCCCAGCATTATTGAGACCAGATACGTTCCAGCACATATACTTTAAATACGACATTTAGCCATTTTAAAAAAAACACTCCACTTGTTCCCCCTAATTACATTTCTCTTTCCCTTGTGATCGACCAGTGCTACGTTATCAGAATTGTGGCTAATTAAACCCCTTCCCTCCCCCCTCCCCTCCTGTCATTCTGTAAGATAAGTTCAAGACAACCAACAACAAATCCCACCCCCACCCAACCAACCCACCCCCGGTATCTATGGAAAGAAATTGCCCTCTTTTCTGTTGTCCGACCCTGGCAGCATTTTAGGAGGGCGCTCCCCCTGTATAACCCCGTGAGCCTCGAGCAACCACCTAACCCCACCGCTGCTACCCTAGTAAGTGTAATATAACCAACTTTGACAAAAAACCTGTGCAAGTATTATAAAGCATATTGTACAGTCATTCACAAATTGTTCCTCCCTATTAGCCGGGGATATAGAAAAGAAAGAACCTATCCCCCAGACATTCAAAAGAAAGGAAAGGAGTATATCCCATCAAGTATTTGGTCCCTTCTTGGCAGCAGACTGCCACTCTGAAAGAGCTTGTTGAGCGCCATATTCATTAAAGAAAAAATGTGTTTGGCCATCCTTCCTAACTTTTAAAAGGGCCGGTTCTTGCAGAAATACTTGTGGGCACAGGTTCTTAAAAGGATCCATCAGTTGGCGTAACTTCCAACGCTTGTCCATTGTTTGTTTGCACAAATCAGAGCGTACAAATATAGACATTGAGTCGACTTTAACAGGTGCTGCTGGACGAGCCTTCAAATAAATCGCCTGTCGAAACAGAAAATTGCCAAGAAACACCAAAATTGTCCATGCAAAATTAGACCGGCCTTGATTGGCCTGTGTTAAAACCGAAGGCAACCTATGCACACGTTGAACCTGTGAATCCATATCCCAGCCTCCTAGGTCCACAAAGGCTTTCTGAAAAAGATTGACAATAAATGCCCAAGGATCATTGCCTTTCTTCCCTTCCGGTATACCAAAGACCCTTAGATTCTGGCGGTGTTGCCTATTCTCGAGGTCTTCCAGCTTTGCTTGCATAAACCTGATTTGAGAGTTTTGCGTTTTCACAAGATTCGCTGAGTATGTGTTAGCCTCCGCAACTGCTGAAACCCGCTCCTGCAAGTCTGTGACCTCCGTGGAGAGCTGAGTAACCTTGGATGTAACATCCAGCAGAGCTTGCTTAATCTCTTTACTGTCCACTTTGGCCTGTTGATAGTACTCTTGTGCCTCTGTTCTCTGAATCAATAATGCCTCCATTATTCTAGACACTGTTGGCTCCTCGCAGTCTGCTGATTGATGATCTTCAGAAGGAACTTCCGATGATGTAGAACAAAGGAATAGCGGTGAGGGCAGCTGAGAACTTTTGGGCACGATTTCTGCCATTTGCCCTGCTATTGCTATGGATGTTTCGGTTGCCATTCGTGTGTGGCCTGTGAGTCCATTATTCGAGGGACCAGATACTGCCCCTTGGTTGTTAACGCCATCACCAGTGGTTGCTACAGCCTCTGAAAGCTCTACTTGGTTGTTACTAGATTGGGTTCCTGCGCCAGCTCCTGCTGCTGGTACCACTGCCGTCAGACTGCCCGAATTAGACAGCCTTGAGACGATAGCCTTAACCTTGCCCTTTGTGGAAACCCATTTGCGTAGGGGACTTACTACCGAGCCAGCCTTCGCGGTATGCGCAGCTACCTCCTAAAGCCGCCCTACAGTGTTAGCAACTAGAAGCTTGGCTCCGCTGCCCTGTCCCTTGGCTCCCTTGCCAACCTTCACGGCTTTGGGACCTTTAGCTTTACCTTCTTTCGCCCCTTCGGAAATGGTAGCCTGGAATCCCATAGAGCCTTTGCATCATTAGTATGACTTTTCAGTGTATAGATCAACACATCTTGCTGCTTCACAGATCTCGCCGAGGGGCTAGACTGGCCATTTTCAATGTCTTGAGTAGGGCTCGAAAACACCGCGTCTATAGCAGAATCAACTGTAGCCAATTCATCATTTTCCATTTCTACAAGCCCAACACCAATAGAGCTGCGTGATGAACATTCAAGCTGATCTACTATACCATTGCTGGCGCTATTCCAATTTTCTTTCCCTTCTGTTTCATTAGAATGTTTGTCGAGGGTCATATTTGTCTGATTACTTGTCGCTAAAGAATCAGAGTTCAGTATCCGACTACTCAAATCCACAGTAGCGACTAATGTTACTGCTGAAGTAGAAGTAGGGGGCCAAACAAACTCTGGGGACGCTGTGCTCCTCCTGATTCAGCGAAAAGGCAGCTTTCGCTCTTCCTTTTTCCACAGAATCATCGCCCAATGTTCCTGTGGCTGATCCACCTTTCCCATCTATTCCATGACAGATTATGGACAAAGTGGGTCTCTTTGCCAAAGCGCCTCCATCCCCAAAACCCTCCTGAACAGCTGTGTTTAGCAACTCGGCCACAGCAAAACCTGAACTGGATATTTCTGTACTGCAGGACTGGAGTAGTTCAGTGCCTTTTACAGAATGCAGCAGTTCCAATATGAGCTTTCCCAGCCGTGAACCAGTGTTTTTATCTGAGCTTGGGGTAACATCACTTCCCAATTGCTCACCTGTGTTAGCGTCCACAGTGTTGTCCACAGTGTTACCACTGCTGCTCCTTCTATCATCCTATCCCCCCACAGCTGCTCCAGTCTCCGCTACTGTCTCGTCCCCTCGTAGTGCGTGGTGGGGCCATTATCACATTTCGCAGTTCTTCTGATTTTGATTTTGAAGCCGGCCTCCACCAAACTCCTCTGAGCTTTCTGAAGCTTGCCGGTTCAGACGGCACCTGCCTTACTTGCTGAGTCAGCCAGCGAGCCACTCAAGCAGTGCTTACCGCTGTGTAAAGCTCCGTAATCCGACACATGAACTGAGCTGAACTGAGGGATTATGTCCAGGTATTTTCCCACTAGTTGTACGAAAATTTAATTTGTAGTTTTGTAGTTGCACCCGGGTGTTGTGTCATCATTTTAATTAGGCCAGCAGATTGGTAGACGGGCGGGTGAGTGGCAGCTCATCTGGAGCTCACAGAGCGAGTGCAGAGATGAGCGTCCTCGGCAGAGTCAGTCCACCATCTTCTTCCCCCCATGTAGAAGTTAATTCTATAGGGCAGGGCCACCGGAACACAGACTGATGCACTGCAGCTTATAAAGATACTGCTGGCAAGGCAAGACTTCAACTTGGCGTTGGGCAGGGTGAGACGTACAGGTACCCTAGCGGTGACTGTACTTTGACGAATGTGTGACTAAAAGACAGCACCAACCGCCAGACCCGTATGGTGCTAACTTGCATACCCCAGTAGAAATACTACTGGATAACAGGAAAAACACAGGTGAGCGCATTAGGTCTCATTTTTATGCATGGAATGCGTGCTGACTCTATAGCAGGGGCACTTTAGAGTAGATAATTTAGCCCTGAAGAAGGCCCCAGATCCATGCAGGCTCACGTTGTGGGCCGAAACATGTTGACACTCTGAAGAGGGTATAACTGAATCAATAAATTCAGACGTAACCCCGTCTAGTTCACGCTTTTATCCTCTACCTCAGGTACCCACTGAGTAAACGTATTGTTTGGGT
Source organism: Triturus cristatus (assembly GCF_964204655.1). Taxonomy (NCBI): domain Eukaryota; kingdom Metazoa; phylum Chordata; class Amphibia; order Caudata; family Salamandridae; genus Triturus; species Triturus cristatus. The sequence goes on along the minus strand of NC_140584.1, from coordinate 314,267,938 downwards.
ATAACTGGAGGTATTTTTAACATCACTCATCTAGTTCCCTGTATGGTGAGTTTTTAATTTATATAAGAACTCCCATAACAACTTTGGTTGAGACCGCCCAGGTAGTACCAAGTACCATCTTAACTGAGTGTGGAAAGACTTCCATGATGAAGCATGTCATGATAAGTGAGTGAGGCGTCTTTTTCAATATCTTTGGATACCCCAGCACTCGAAGATTGTGTGGAGGGAAAGCAAACTATATGGGACCACTTTCATTCACCTTTCTTCCCTCTTTTCTGACAGTCTAGACATCACTAGGGATATACAGACAACAGCAGTTGCTTTTTTGTGATGCGATTTCTGAAAACTAGACACCCGGGGAGTCTAGGGAGGTGTGGTTTGTATGGATCCTCCAACATTTTCTTATCCACAATCCTCTGCAATTCTCATATTTAGCAAAAAAATATCTAACTTTCCACACGTTTCTTGTTGGAAAGCTGTGGGATCAGTGGGCCTGCACAAGTTTCCTACCACTCAGTATTCCCCCAGGACTCCTGATAAAAATACTTCCTCACTTGCATGGGTGGGCCAAGAACCCGCAACAGGAAAGGGACCAAAATGTATTGTGGCGGCATTAAAATTGTCGACCACAAAACCACCTGGTTTTCAAGGGGGTCACCTGTGTTTTTGGTCCCAGGCTCAGCAGCCACCTAGGCAAACCTGCCAAACTCAGATAGTTATGAAAACTAGACACCCGGTGATGTCCAGAGAGGTGTGACTTGCATTGATCCCCGAATACCTTCCTACCAAGAATCCTTTGCAAACCTCAAATTCTGCTAAAAAAATCTAATTTTCCTCACATTTCAGTGGGTGAAAGCTGTAGGATCACAGGACCCCTGCAAATGCCTTATCACCCAGTGTTTCCCCAGGTCTCCCAATAAAAATGCTACCCCACTTGCGTGGGTGGGCCAAATGCCCATGACAGGGAAGGGCCCAAAATGTAAAACTACCTGGTTTTGCAAGAGGGTCACCGGTGTTTTTGGTACGGGTTAGGTGGCATCTAGCAAATTTAGCTAATAAAAAAACACATTTTCCTCACATTTTTGTGTGGGAAAGTTGGGGAATCACCAGAGCAACACACATTTTCTACCACCCAGCATTCACCCAGGTCTTCCGATAAAAATGCTACCTCACTTGTGTGGGTGGGCCAGGTATCCATGGTGTAGAGGCAACCTACAAATCCCAACACTGGGACCAGACAAATATACAGCCCGAGAGCCACAAACCCCCACAGGGTCTGGACCAATCGGACCTAGACCAGGGAAAACAGAGAACCAAGGCATACCAAGGCCAGAGCGGAGCCAATCTAGAAACACATGTGAATAGGGGAACAACTGACAACCAGTATCCCCTCGGACACATTGCCTGCAAACATAATAAAAAAACACCCTTGCCGGAAACCCCATGGCCGGACATCGAATATCCGTATGAGATGACCCTGTCCCACAGACAACCACCAACAGAGACCATCCACAGCACACCCCAGACCAACCAACCGTTCAGCCGGATCGAGGGGCAGGGGAATGAGCCTATCCTGGCCAAACCACAGGGGACACAAGAACCCACCAGTATATGAGCTGACGTCGCCACCAGGAGGGCAGGTGAAAATCCCTGAAGCAGCAAAAGGTGGGACTAAGCCCAAAGGACACCAACCTCAGTAACAGTGCAACCAGCTCACGATAATGATAATAGGAGCTTCAGAAAGGATCCCAGCAAACTGAGGCATATATATAGAAGAAGAAGAAGGCAACACGGAACACCCCGAGAAGGTGACCTGCTGCCAAACTCTGACTTTGTACTCTAGGCCCAAAGTCGAAGGAATCCGGTGATAACAGGAACAAAAGTGTAAGATAAATCCAGGAAGGCCTATGCACCCAATGTGGTTCTGTCTTAATTGGTGGTGTTGTCTGTTGACTTCTATCAGGTAACCATTGAGATTTCAAGGGATTGTGGGTCAGTTTTAGGGTAAGGAAAATAAAACAGTTTGGAGTCTGGAGTATGATAGATAAGAGACCAGAAAGACTAGCCTGATAGATTGAATGAAGTCCACCTGTTGTTATTGAAGAATGTTCTGTACCAAAGTCTTTCAGACAAGGATACAAGGCAGACTACTCAGGAAGCCAAAAGAAAGTCAGCTTGCACACTGAGGATTAAAATAGTGAGAAGCAAAGCACAAGGAGCTAAATAGAAGAAGGACTGAAGGATCAGAAAGGGAACGAAAGGGAAATATTAAATGTAGAGAACCAGAAAGGAAGAAAACACCAAAAGTGCAATGATAAGAACAAAGTTGCAAACTCAAGAGATCTAGTGGGTGCATGTATCTAGTTTCCACTGCTCTGTCTCCCAAACTTTCCAGGCTTTCCCAAACCAGCGAGTGTCTTTGTGACTGGGAACTTTCTTAATCCTGACAGCAGTTGTTCATGAAACTGCCCTTGATAGACACTTATTTGTGTGTGTATTTTATTATAATCCTAACAATGTATGAACTTCCATCTATAGCTCACAGGATAGCTGGTGCTACCAATAACTAATTCAACTGAAATGAAATTATCAATGTTATTTAGCTATTTTACCGCTTTACTGAGACTTTTTACAGATTATTCTTACAAAGGCTTCTCCTATTTTCACTTTGTTTAAACTATTTCATACAATTCTTTTTTTCATCCCAATTAAACTCTTTAATGTTATAGATGTATTGCTATTTCTAACAAAGTAGGTAAGTGTATCTTTTCTGTGGGGGTGGTCCAGTCCTGTGTAGTACATGAGAGAATGAATGCATGGCGAGAGTATCATACCACCAATACCTAATGATATGGAAGCCAACTATTATAAATTCAATGACTGGTCTCCCATAAGCTGATTGAGCAAACAGGAGTTCACTACTATAGGTCATGGGCTACCGTCATGCATTTATGGGACCCAATGAAGTATTTTTTAAGATTAGTAATTTTAATTGAAGAAATGAGAGATATACAGAGAATCCAGCAAACTTAGCTTATAGAACCATGTAGTAGAATATAAAACTGAGTATAACATTCATATCTACATCAGTAAGACAAATGACAGCATTCTGTAAACATCCGGATAATATATAATATTATGAAGAAAAATAGAAAAGAAGGAGCAAGAAAGATAAAGAGAATCGAGAAAAAGAAAAAGAAGGGAAAAGAGAGAGGGGAGGAAGAATATAGGTGAAAATACTGTATTCTTGTAAAGAAAACCTTCATAAAAAATCGTAAAGGTAGTACATTATATAATGAACAAAAACAATGTTAATGAGAGAAAAATGCATTATCAACAACCTACAATACAAAGGCAGAAATACAAGAGGTAATTAGGTTATATTTCGAATATGTCTGGACAAATACCTAGACAATGGTTCCCAAAGATTGTCCCTCTTTCCTGATAAAGATGAAAAAGGCAAATTATAACGATCTAAACGGTGATTTTGACAAACCAAATGCCACCACTGTTGCAGTGTGATATTATCTACATATTTCAAAGTGGTAATTTTTTCTGAGGCCAAATACTATTTCAGCCACCTAGAAATAAAAAGTCAACGGAAAATGTGGAGTGAACTTCAGTGATATGTCCTATTCTTATCAATAACTGCTCTCAAAACAATGGCAGCTTAGGACATAGAAACAATATGTGAAGTTAAATATCAGGATCCAAATTGCTCCACCAGCATATATCACTCCCAAGAAGTTCAAGTTTAAATAAGCTTTTTGGTGTATGATACAACCTGTTGTAGAAATTATTAACTGTTTGGGTCAGACTTGCAGGATGTGCTGTGGAGTGATTTGTGTCCCGAATCTTCTGTCAGAGTGAAATGGGCGAACTAAAGTGAAAATCTGATTCCCAGAGAAGCTCTAGATTTAGGCCTATCAAGAGGAGGAGTTATCAATGATCTATTTATTAATGAAGACTTGTAGGTGAGAAGTAATTGTCTATGTGGAGAGAGAGAAGGATTGCCCTGATTGAAAGGGGAAAGGGGGGACTTCAATTAGGGTTTAAACAGAGATTCTAAGGTCTGATACAGTTTGAGAAATTTCAGAGAAAGAATAAAGAATGGGGAGAGAGATGTGAACGGAATGATGGAATTATTTAATTGAATCAATTGAGAAACTTTGAATATACCCTTATTTAACCAAGACCGCCAAAACAACGGTATGCTATTTACAAATATCCTTTTAATATTCCAAATAGGAGTCTAAAGGTATTGTTCAGGCAAGTGGGGATGATTTAAAAAGTACAGCTTGAAAAGAGTGCAAGAGTGTTATTTATTTGCAGGTAACCAGTATGTAGGGAAATGTGACATGTAAAATATGGTTGTGAGAGAATGGGGAGATAAAGGCTGGTTCCAGTTGAGCCCATAGCTTGGATGAAGGGTCCAAGGAGTCAAGGAAATAACTTTAACATTGGTTAATACCTAACCATTTGTGATAAGTAGAGAAGTTAGGGAACTTAACCCCTTTAGATGACTTTGGTAATTTCGAGCGATGTAAACAAATACATGAAGGTTTTCCACGCCATAAGAATTTAGAATAGAGTCTGTCAATGGCAGTAAACTATTTCAGCGGGATTTTAAAAGTCAGCGTCATAAGGTGAAAATTAATAATTGGGAGCATCATCATTTTACTAGTGTCTAAATTACCCCACCAAGACAAGAATAAAGGAGACCATCCTTGTGTTATTTTCAAACATTTTGCTAAACCTGCTTCCATATTCTATTACAAAATATCTCTGAGGTTTTTAAGGTAAGAGATACCAAGACATTTAATCTTATCAGGATTCCATGCAAGTCCTGTACCAGCAGAAGGCACTTTGAAGCAGAACTTGTTAATAGGCATTACTTCCGATTTTTCAATGTTTAGTTTATAACTCTATATATTCAAATACGTATGCAGCACTTAAAAATAGTGAGGAAGTGATGAGTCTGGTTTGCAAATATAGCGAAGGATATCGTCCATGTATGCTGTAAATTTAATGTGCAACTTATTTTTCTGAAAGCCAGTAAAGGTATCAGAATGTTTGAACATAAATAAAAAATGTTCAAGTGCAAGAATGAAAAGCATGGGAGAAAGAGGGCAACCCTGATGATTGCCTCAATAGAGGAGGAAGTAGGAGGATTGTATATTGTTGACTGAAACCAAAGAGCAGGGGGAGTAATAGAGCAAGGTAATTAACTGAAGAAAATGAGAGCCAAATGCATGCCAATGGAGAGCATGCAATAGATATTCTCAATCTGCTTAATCAAACACCTTTTCAAAATCCAGGGTCAGCTCTGCTAGTGAATGGGCTGCTTTTTAAGAATATTAGAAAGACTTGCAAATTATCCATTATATTTCTATTTTTGACACAGCCACACTGCTTCACATTGAAAAGTTGGGGCATGAAGTCATTAAATTGAAGAGCCTGTGCCTTAGCAAAAATTCTACAATCTGTATTTATCAGCGATATGGGGTGGTAATTCAACACAGAAAGGGATCCCTGTCTTTTTTTGTGAATAAGACAAATCATAGCTTCCGTAAAAGAACCAGAGGATTTATTCAGTGGGAGGAAATGAGTAATTGATTAGAAAAGTTTAGGAGAAATTAATTTTGAAAATTGAAGATAGAACTCCACCATGAATGCTTCTGGTCAAGGAGCTTTACCAATTGGAAGATGTTTGATGGCAGGAAACAGTTTGTCCACTCGAAGAAGATCCTCAAGTCAAGTCAGATCAATTTTAGAAGGTTTGCGCCTGCAAGAATGATAGAATATTGAGGAAAGGGTGTTGTCAGAAGGCGTGGCTTTGGAGTGTGGATAGTGTTTGATAATAGTTAACAAAACCGCTAGCAAAAGCCTAATCCCAAAATAGTTTAGTACCAGATTGAGTAGTAATAGAATAGAGGATTTTTCTTTCCTGCACTTAAGATAGTTAGCTAGTAGAGTGCCATTTCTTTTACATCCTACATATTAGCATTAATCTTGAGACGAGTGCCACATGCCATTCCCATGGTAGTTTTATTAAATTGGATTTTAGCTGTAACCAACTCATCCAGATAAGTTTTATTGTTTTTAGAGGTAAAATATTTATGTATTAATCTCTTAATTTCACTAAGAAGGACAGCTGATTTTGCCTCCATAACTTTCTGTCTACTTGATACCGATCTGATTTTAAATTCCCTGGAGGTGGCTTTAAACGAATCCCAAACAAAGTGGAAAGTTGACTCCACTGTATTATTAATCTTGAAATTCATCAACAAAAGTCTCATAAGAGAAAATTAAATCCTTATCAGAAAGTAGGGGCCCAATTACGACTTTGGCGGTGCGGTGCCAGGTCCACTCAGCAGCACTGTAAAATCCATGCCGTGCATAAACTGGAGTGCATGTACACATGGGGGCACATGTTTTGCCCCCCTGTGTTCATCCACAGTGCATGAGACACCAGGGAACCCTGAAGGGCACCCTTTGTTTCCTCTCTGCCATGGCTTTTATGGCGGTGAAACTGCCAGGAAAACCATGGCAGAGAGGAAGCTTGTAATATGCTTGGCAGGACTGCGGCAGTCTCACCAAGCATATTACTGCCTACAGACCACCTCAACACCGTCAGTGAAGAGTTGTTCCCTGGCAGCTTTGGCGGGCTGTAGTGGTCCCATCATCCAACTCATAATAGGCCGGTTGGGAGACCGCCACCGCTGCGCCCCTGCAAGTCTGGCGGACTGTGGACAGCCAAACTCATCATAGGGGCCTAAGTGATTATTAAACCTTAAAGGGTTGTGAAGAACCTCTAAAACATTAGACAGGGATATGGTCTGAAACTAAAATGTTGTCTATCTCAGACTTTACTAGATGTTGGAAGAGGTTTTTGCTAAGGAAGATGTAATCTATCCTAGTTTGCATTTTATGAGGGGCAGAGTGGAAAGATTGATAGTGTGCTTAAATGATTGGTGAATTTAGTGAGGGAGGATTCTCGTATATGAGTAGCAATCTAGAAAAGTATCCATCATTTGGTGACAATCTCCCACTAAGATTACATTTTTAGTAACATTTGGACTGACTAGTTGTGAAATGAACTTCCAAATCAGAGGGTCAGGTTTGGTAGGTCCATAGTCATTGAGATTCATGAAAAGAATTCCATCAATATGAAGGCATACCTGCATCCATCTACGTTCCTTGACTTGTTTCTAGGATACCAGGAATATGTTTGAGCACTTATGACAGAGAATGGCCACTCCATTTTTCTGTTGTGTGGAAGGTGAAAAGAAAAGCTCACTGGTCCATTATTTTTTTAGCTTGGTAATGTCTGTTTCATTTAAGTGTGTTTCTTGAATAAGTTTAGGCTGACAGTGCAATCTAGAAAAGTGAGATAAAATACCGTGACGTTTAATGAATGAATTCCTTAACCCTTTAACATTCCAATTTGTGTCTCTAAGCAGTATATAAGACAAATTCATGGATAGACATTTAGGGATGAAAAAGGCATGTGCATGAGGAACCTAAGAAACAGCTACGAAGAAAAAAGAAGAAATAGAGGAAAAAGGAAAGTGAGAAGGAGAAGAAATAGAAAAATGGAAAGGGAGTTAAAAGACCCCCTAAAGGACAGAATACACATCAAGGCAACACAGGATGAAACAACCCTAGTTTCAAAAAATATGTTACTTAAGAAATAAATAAATACATCCCTAAGGATGAGGAGAGTGTGGAACGCTTAAGGAAGATGGAGCCAGACTTGGCTCCGGTGCACATGGGATGAAACACAGTGTACTCCCGAAACGAGCAATGACATTGATAACAACACAGAGTAAGACATATACTGACTAGGGCTGTAGGCTGTCCAATACTTTATAACATGGTGAGTACAGAAGGAAGAGCAAACATAATAAAAAAAACTTATCATATGTTACATAGATGAAATGATATGGATGCACAATAAGGGGGCAGGACACATTCGACAGAACCCAAATGCCAAACATTACACTGGTGCTGAAAGACAATCGCAAAGTTGTAAGTTATGTGTATTGCACAACTCCAAGGTCAACAGTATCTAAATAAAAGGGAGCATTATGGACGATAAGAAATAACAGCAAAAATTAACAATCAAGTCTTTGCTGTAGCACGTATTTCCATGTCTTCAAGTGGGTGCTGTTGAAGAAAGTCCTGTAGTTTAGCTGGGTCCTCAAAAGTGTAAAAGAGTTCTCGTTGAAAGTAATTTAAAAAAATCAAGAATGGACCAAGTTTTTAGTTAAGGATGAAGATCCAGGAACGATTTTCTTCTGGTATCTGTGGTATTGTAAACGTCGATCATACCTTGTTCCCAGACAATTGGAGCAGCCCTTCCTGTTTGGCAGCGGACAGGATATTCATTAAATCAGTGCACCTAAAAAAAAGAATGATAATACCTCTGGGTCGCTGATGGGAAGATGTAACGGGTGGTTTGGGGCCAAGATGGTGGGCTCTTAGAGTGATAAGTAAGGTGCGGTCATGCAATTGAATAATGGATTGGATAGCCTTTAGCAGGAAGGACATCATTTTGGGCCCTTCAGAATTCTCAGGGATTCCGTGAAGACATAAATTGTTGCTCCTGTTTCTGTTCTACAAGTTTTTGGTACTCCTCTTGAGCATCTCCACTTCCTTTGTCAAGCTAGAAACTTCAGGGAACAAAACCTTTATTACACTAATCCTTTTCTCAACAACAGTAATATGTTGATCATCAGTGGACCATTTATTCTCCAGGCATATCAGGAAAGCTCCACAACAAAGGATTTCAAAGCTCTAATTTCCTTCATGATATCCTCTAGGGTAAAAGGAGCAGGCATTTTGGATCAAGAGTCGGAATCCTTCTTTGGTCTCTTAAAAGAAGTGGACAACTTTTTAGGCATAGTGTCCAATGCTGAAGCAGAACACCCTAATGTAAGGTGCCCAGAACGCTCCATAAGAACCGAGAGACTTGTAAGGACAAGGTTCTTCTGACGAATTTTAAAACGAGTGCTGAGCTTTGTAGAGGATGGATGAAGCCTTATTCAGCTGCTTCAACTTCCACCGTAAAAGAAGGGTGTATGCAGAGACCAAGAATAAATACTTCCTATTACGAAGGATGTGGTGGTTGATAGGCTGAGACTTCTCTGAAAGAGCGCAATGAGGCGTTGTTAGCACAGAAATCAATGATGTTCAAACAAGCAGTGAGAAGAAGAGGTGGGTAGGAGTCCTGTTACAGTTCCCAAGAAATATGCCTGCCTGAGAGGAATTATGACTGCACACAAAGAAAATCACCTAAAGATGCAAAAGAGTCCATGAAGGCCCCATTAGATATGGCTCCAAAAAGTGCACAACAAAAAAGAGGCACTAAGGATCAGCCAGCATAGCTAAGGATCACTACCAGTCTTGATATACATTTAGAAGTTGCAAGTCCCTCCTGCTGTGCACAATACAGCCTGAAATCCAGAGGTGAAAAAAGTGAAGAAATATATAAAATGCCACAGAGTACCTTCAATTATAAAAGGGACTTCAGGGAAGGTCAATGTATACAAGATCCAGACTAGTGCAAGGAGGTGGTGTTCAGATGCTTGTTTCCTCAAATTGTACACTCACAAACACACTGGGATGCACAAAATGCACCACCTTATAATGTAACCCGCGCTGTATGAAGAAAAACATGCCAGCACGATGCATAAAATTCATGAAAATATGCCAGAAATGTGGAGCCAACCTTCTTATGCCATATTCTGGGTGCAGGAGACTGGTGTATACTGACAGTGCTGAGCCTCCAAATAAGCACCAGAGCTGACCCGGAGGTTCAAAGACCGGCAGCCATCTTGTCAGCAGTCATGATGCGCTTCTCACCCAGATGAAGTATAACAATGGCTTTAACATGTTTTTCCTTGTTTACTCTATAATGCTAGTTCCAAATCTTGCCCAAAATGGATGTTTAAAAATAGTTATGCAATTTTTATTATGTACAGATTGTGTTAATTTTTAATGGACCGGTAGTAAAAGAGCTACACGTTTTATATTGCATGCACAACAACCTTCTAAGAGAAACCAGTGAGGGCCCAAACAGTATGTGAAAGTGCATAGGCCAGTCAAACTTTACCTAACTTACAAATACATGTTTCACTTCCAGAACGATGTCTAATAACAAATTCAGGTTTTTAATGTGGAACATAAGAGAGCTGGGGAATCCACTTAAGAATTACAAATTCTCAGAATTCCTGGCATTGCAGCCCACTGCCAGTCAGTCAGTCAAAATACTTTATTTTGTTAATTAAAACCATAAAAGTACACACAGTAAAATCTAATAATGCAGCCTACTGACAGCGAGCCTAAACTGAGGATGCTGTAGACCATTTGTCCAAACATACTGACTGGAGATTGCAGCTCTACAAGGTAGGATATTCCTTGAAATTATCCGGATCCAAGTAGGCCAATATTGTGACTCCGATGGACAGTCAAAAGGGGATATGTGAGATGAATGCAATGCATTCTAGGTGTACATGTGGGACAAACGCATCACAACAGAATAAGGAGTAAAAGAGCACTACAGAGAGCTAACAAAGCTGAAAGCAGAAATGAAAAGTGCAGAAAACCAGGTAGCTAGGTGCCAGGAGAACCGCAGGGAGCAAAAAGCAAAACAGCACACAGAGGGAGATAAATGTGGTCATATCTTGGATTGGTTGTTACCCAATGAGAAAAATCAAAGGCAGGTATCAACGCTGAGGGTGCAGTCTAGTGGAAATTGCTCAAGAACAAATGAACAAGGCAATGTAAAAATTCTACTGGACGTTGCAGAGAAAACCAGAATCAGGCATTGACGAGCAACTGGTTAAATGTGTACAAATGGTTGGGTTGGAGAAAATAAACCGGAAACAGAGGGAGTGCCCCAATTGAAACAGAGAAAATCTGGCAAGCGCCAGGCAGGATACTGTGTAGTAACAGGCTTCCCAATGAGTTTTCTTTAGCATATGCTGGGGCAATGGCATCAAGGCTCAAAAATGTTGGTAGGCTCCCAGGAAGTACTACAGAAACAATTGTGGTGTCAAGTCTAAAGCCTCACCAAGATACTCTAGTGATTATTTTTTATTGACTGCTATCCTTGCTAAACTTGTTCTACAAGGTAAAAAATAACATCCTCGCTAATAGAATTGTCTTTATGATGGAGTGATTGACCTGCTCAGGCCAAGCAGGTTTTACATCCTCTAGAAACACAGTCATGACGATTAGACACCTTTTTTATGTTATGGTGGAGTGTGGACTCGCCAAACACCAGTGCTGATATAGACGGGAAAACCTTTGACACCTTGCAGTGAAACTATCTATTGGTGACCCTCAAGACAATGGGATTTGGAAAAACTACCTTAGGATGGAAAGGATTGCTATACACCCAACTGACTGCCAGGGTTAGAATGGGAAAAACTCTTTCATAGACGTTGCTCATACAGTGAGGCAGAAAACAAGGTTGCCCACTCGCTGTGCTCCTGTTCACCCTGGCTATTGAACATCTGCCAGCAACATTGTGACTGGTGAGTGAGCAGTGGGGTATTGATATAGGAAAATGCACATATATGATCTTCCTATATGATGACTATAACCTATTGTACGTACATAAGACCCAGGAGATAAAAAGTCAAGTCGCGTGAAAAAGAAAGAAGTTTGGGGAAGCAGGAAGTGTTGATACATTGTGCCAAATCCTGTATAGACTTAAGGTAAACAAACTTGAAAATTCCCCCTGCACCTCTTGCACGGGAACTTGACACATTTCGATACTTGGGTATCAACTTAAATCATGCAGATGTCACAGCTGGAAACATCTCCAGGTCATAGATAGATCTTGTTAGAAATGGCATCTCTGGTTGGCTAAGGCTTGCGCCAAAGCCAGGCAGAGACCACCACACTAGTCAGGGCAAGGGAGTAACACGTCAAAGATAACCCCTGCTCACCCCCTTGGTAGCTTGGCACGAGCAGTCAGGCTTATCCCGGAAGCAGTGTGTAAAACATTTGCGCAACACACACACAGCAACAACATACTAGGCACACCACAAAAAGGAACTCCACACAAGGTTATATCAAAAATAGCCTTTGTATTATCATAAAACACATTAGAATAGTAATCACACAATATAAACTGTGCCAACTGGCACTGGGCAATATTTACAGGGGATTATGTATACATGACAGGGCCAATTGGGTCACTGTCAGATCCATCACTTAGTTAAGATAGTAAATGTAGAACATGTAAGAAACGTAGAACACAACCAGTAATTACTGGCAAACACTGTACTCAGCATCATCCTGTAACACAAACCATATTATGCACAGTATCACCTTAGGCGTGGAATATATCCTGCGCCAATCTCATAAGCATAAACACATTATGCAATCTTCTCATAAGTCTAAATGCATTAGAACATAATCTCCTAAGCATAACTCGCGTTAGGAAATAATCTCACTAGCATAAACCATAGTAGGCAAATAACTGCATACCTAAGCCACAGTAGAGAATAATTCAAACCTAAACACAGTATGCAAAACCTACTAAGCATAAAACCACATTAGAGGCTTGAATCAGGGTACGTAAATCATAGCATATAAATCACATTTCCTAGCACCACATAGATCACATTAGGGCCTGGTGCCCTATAAACCTAACAGTTCAAAGTCAAGGCTTGTGGCTGCCACTGCAGCAACATCACAAGGTGCACAATTGCGAGTACCTAAACGTGGCAACTGACGCTACTTGCTGTGCAGCTGTGAAAGTACAGGGCAAAGAAGTGCATCTCACTCCTAACTCAATCAAATTTGACCCCATAGAAAAAAATGAATGGCCTAAACGTAGCAGCTGGCACTAAGTGCTGCGCAGCTGTGAATTCAAATGTGGTCCGGGGCACTCACTATGCCCTCTGAACACATAGGCAGAAACGTTGCAGCTGCCCGCGCTGGGGGGGCGCAGCTGAGAACAAATAAATAGGCCCTGTCACAACTGTGGTTCTCCAAATGAAATTACCCCCTCGGTGCAGCTGCCCTCTGCAAGCGAGCAGCTGAGATGAACCAAGTGACGGGGCCCTGGCAGCTTTGTGCTCTCGGGACCCCCCTGGGATACTTTAAACAACTGCGCCCCCATGTGGAGCCACACGGGCTCTGGAACAAAAACATGCCACCCGTTGGAGCGGCCCCCTATCAGGCAGGGGTCGCTCAGAACAGTGGCACCAACAACCAAGAAAAAAAAAGAGGACGGCCTTGGCCCCACTCACCGGGCTCCTCTGGTCCAGGCGGCAGGCAACAGGGGAGCCCCCCCTCTTCGGGGGACTCCTCTCTCCTTCTCTCTTCACTGCACGCGGGCCTCCGTCTTCATCACGAGAGCCCCACCTGGAATCCTGCTCCTGGTCTCACTCTTCTCCTGGTCTCTTCTCAGGCCTCAGGACCGGCACTCCACTCTTCACCCTTGCTGGGGAGGCTAAATCTGGCTCTCTTTGCCTCACTTCGCCCAGGCCCCCTCCTGGGACCCGGGACTTCGCTGTGGAGCCCGCGAGGCTCCCGACGGCTTTCCCATTGGCGGCTTCCGCCATACGCCCCGCCCACAACCAGGCACGGCCACCTGTCTTCCGGGTCGCTCCCAGAAGCGGCGGCTTCTTCTTCTTCTTCGGTGGCACCATGCGGGGTAGGCACCCACTTTAGTAAAGGTATGAAGCGGGGTGGGCTCCCGTCGTAATCCAATAGCACCACATGCGGGGTGGGCACCCACTTAATAGGACAAGAATGTGGGGTGGGCTCCTGCCAGCAATAAACAAATGAGGCGATGCCGGGTGGGCTCCGGCTTCGCAAAATAGTATCGATGCGGCGGCAACTGTGAGGTGGGCACCCGCTAAGGTGGACAACGCGGGGTGGGCACCTGCATTAAGAATCAGCATAAAGCAGGGTGGGCACCCGCTCCTCTGCAGCTCGGGAGGGGAATCCCTACGCCGGGGATTCCCTCTTCCTCCGCATGCAGCACAGAGCTGCAGAAGCCCAAATGCTCTCCCTTGGGAGAAAGGTAAAATAAATCGTAGCGCTGACGAGGTGCTAGAAGAAGGCAAAAGTCCTGCAGCAAAGGAGAACAAGTCCCAGCATAGGTTCTGCCTAAACAAACAAGAATAAGTCCCAGTCAAATGTTCTTCCAGGTCCAGGGGCCAGCTGGGCCCAGGGAGGCCAGCACACAGGGCCCTCCAACAGGGAGGTAAGCCTCCATGGCGGTTCCTCCTGGGCCCCAGCAGCAGCAAGCCCCCAGTACATCAGGATCAGGAACAGAACAGAAACTGTACATTTTCTTGGGGTCACAGCCCCTCTACTTATACCACATAATCCTTTGTCTTAGTGCAGGGCATGGGGGAACCAGATGCAACTGGTTCAGGGGGGATTTGGAGCACTTTGTTTTGCAAGCTCCTTTTCCCCTTTGTCAGGTGGGGGCTAGGTGATCAGACACACCACAGGGGGGCGGAGCCAGCATTGTACAGGGCAGGCACCATCATATTCAGAGTTAGGGGATTACCCCTGCCACTACTCTCAGCCCAGATGTCCTATTCAGCCCAGCGCTGACTCACCCTGCCCCTCTTAGAGTCACACACACCTCCCAGCTCTTGTCACTCACAAGCCAGACATGCAATTCACATTAGGCAGGCAGACACATAGCACACAGAAATGCCAACTTCTAAAAGTGGAATTTTTTAAACCAGTGACAATAAATCTGCGCACACCATTGTGCAGCATTTATGCTCACGAGTTCATAACTACTAAACTCGACCCTGTACTCCTCTCATACCAGGAATTACCACTGACACACACTGATCAGGGAATCCCCAATGCATTCCTATGGGAGGGCAGGCCAACCTTACAAATGTAACACAGTGCTAAAGTGCTCAGAGGCCTAAAACCACCAACACCATGCCAGTGAAAAGGCAAAACGTTTAGGGGTGAACCTGCCAAAAAGAGCCAAGTCCAACACAACCCCCTTCCAGCCAAAATGGAGGGTAGACCAATCATTACCTTGATGGGCTTCCCTGCTTCGGGTGATAAAACATGGATGCGGACCCGCAATCGCAGGGACACCCTCCGGTTTTTACGCCACCCTGAACCCACGTGGTTCCCTCTGAAAAAAACTCAGCCCCAACTAGGCTACCCCACTGGTATTCCCTACTTGTCCACGGCCAGGACCAGGCCCTAGGCCATCCAGATACCACTGGTCCATGCCAATCCACAGAGTGGGGGGCAGTAAACCCAGGCACATAATAGCCATTCTCCACTCTCCTTCTCAGTGTAGTTCCAAACTACCACTGATCCTCCAACCTAGGGTCCGCACCCTCAGGCTGACCAGAGGGCACTGGCAAAGCGTCTCCTCACCCTACCTCTACTTCTGGGTTTCCACACTCTCCCAGGAGAAGCACCCACCAGAACCCAACTTTTCCACCAGTTCAGGACCTCTCTCCATCAACTGGTCTACCTCCTGGCATCCAAATTCACCGGCTGCACTGGGGTCAGAGGCGAGGACTCCCTCCCTCTGCACCCCCTTCCAGAGCCCTATACCCCCCCAACTGGAGTGGTACCCCTAGCAGGCAAACCAGTCAAGACACTGATCACAGTTGCCCTGCCGTCCAGGTCAGGAAACACCTGCTCCTCGCTTCCCAACCCAGGGACTGTACCTTTGGTCAGATGCCCGGCGAACCAGGACTTTATTGGGGACACGATGCCCCCCCAAGGGTGACACATACCTAATATGTCGTGTGACAGTCTGCCTGGTGCAGAGCTCGCGACCTCCTGTCCCACTGACAGTGCGCAAAGAAGCCCCAGGACTGAAGTGGCGTCATGTTCAGGGTCAATCATTGGCGACTCAGCCCGTCTGGCTGGCCCCTGACCCAATGGTTATTCCACTGGGGACTCTTTCCCCCCTCATCCCTCAATCTGGACTTCTGGACCCTCCACTTAGGAGTGGCACTGCCAGACACCAGAACTGATGGAGGCCTGATTACAGACACTCCCAGCTCACCTAACAAGGGAGATCCCCCTCCAGAACGGTCCAACAGGACAGACTAGGCTCCCTACCTGGTGTTCCCTCTAAGAACCGACCAGTACTGGAGACTGAGGTTGAGGCTCGGAATACGGCCCAGTCTCACACCGTCCCCTGCGAGACAGGATGTGAGGCCTTGCAACCTCCTCACTATAAGTTCACCTAGCTGGGCGACTCTGAAGCACTTCCACCACTCTGGGTTGGAAGACACCTGCACCATTCTTCTAGTTTCCCTCCCCAATGCAAGCTCTCTAGAATCAAAGAACTTACACACACTCCAACAGATGTTGGTGCGACTCCGGAAAACAATTACGGGGCAAATTCTCTATAACAAAACAGATTGAAGAGCCCTTTCACACCATTTACCTTGCTAACCAATCACCCAAACGTCCAGTGCATCACAACATTCATCCACACTCACCCCACAAGACTGGTGAGACAGCATCTTACTGCCCCTGAAACACAACCTGTACCCCTCTTAACTGGGAACCAGGTACCATACTCTGGGAACTGGGAATGGGACTTCCTGTACTGGACTACATATTGCTACCACCACTGGATCCCATCCTTACCGGGGATTCCAGAAAGCTACCACTGCACTTAGGGGATTATCTACCCTCCCGAGCTAGTTACTCCATGCTAATTAAGTTACCACTGTGGGCCAACCCTAGAAATAGCAGACAGCACAGGGGCAGTAACAACTCCTTTAGCTTGCGCTGCAGACCAACCCCATAAATAGCAGTCTGCACAAGGGCAGTACTCCTCCAGATTCTCTGGTTTCTGTCCTTGGCAGGACACCCAACTCATAGTGCAACAATTAAACACATTTCAAAACGAAATGACACTTAAAACAAACTAAGAAACAATAATCCCTAAACATGTGACTATCTAAATGCAGAGCTTGTAGTGCAACCAGTTGTCGCTGTGGTACTGCGTAAACGCAAGTCCAATCCTCACCGCTGACAACCAATGTTAGAAATGGGATTTCTGGTTGGCTAAGGCTTGCGCCAAAGCCAGGCAGAGACCACCACTCTAGTCAGGGCAAGGGAGATACACGCCAAAGGTAACCCCTGCTCACCCCCTTGGTAGCTTGGCACGAGCAGTCAGGCTTATCCCGGAGGCAATGTGTAAAGCATTTGCGCAACACACACAGCAACAACATACTAGGCACACCACAAAAAGGAACTCCACACAAGGTTATATCAAATATAGCCTTTGTATTATCATAAAACACATTAGAATAGTAATCACACAATTTAAACTGTGCCAACTGGCACTGGGCAATATTTACAAGGGATTATATACACATGACAGGGCCAATTGGGCCACTGTCAGAACCATCACTTAGTAAAGACAATAAATGTAGAACATGTAATAAACGTAGAACACAACCAGTAATTACTGGCAAACACTGTACTCAACATCTTACTGTAACACAAACCATATTATGCACAGTATCACCTTAGGCATGGAATATATCCTGCGCCAACCTCATAAGCATAAACACATTATGCAATCTTCTCATAAGTCTAAACGCATTAGACCATAACCTCCTAAGCATAACTCACGTTAGGAAATATTCTCACTAGCATAAACCATAGTAGGCAAATAACCTCATACCTAAACCACAGTAGAGAATAATTAAAACCTAAACACAGTATGCAAAACCACATTAGAGGCATCATTCAGGGTGCGTAAATCATAGCATATAAATCACATTACCAGCACCACATAAATCACATTAGGGCCTGGCGCCCTATAAACCTAACAGTTCCCCTGGCCAACTAGCTTTCTCAAAGGGGCTCAAATGCCCTATGTCCAACAAAGTCAGGGCTTGTGGCTGCCACTGCAGCAACATCACAAGGTGCGCAATTGCGCGTACCTAAACGTGGCAGCTGACGCTACTTGCCGTGCAGCTGTGAAAGTACAGGGCAAAGGAGTGCATCTCACTCCTAGCTCAATCAACAATCCCCCAAAGAATAAATGGCCTAAACGTAGCAGCTGGGACTAAGTGCGGCACAGCTGTGAATTCAAACGTGGGCCGGGGCACTCACTATGCCCTCTGAACACATAGGCAGAAACGTTGCAGCTGCCCGCGCTGGTGCGGCGCAGCTGGGAACAAACAAACAGGCCCTGGCACAACTGCGCCCTCGGGACCTCACTGGGGCTCTCCAAATGAAATTACCCCCTCGGTGCAGCTGCCCTCTGCAAGCGGGGCAGCTGAGATGAACCAAGTGACGGGGCCCTGGCACCTTTGTGCCCTCGGGCCCCCCTGGGATACTTTAAACAACTGCGCCCCCACGTTGGAGCCACAAGGGCTCTGGAACAAAGACATGCCGCCCGTTGGAGCGGCCCCCTGTCAGGCAGGGGTTGCTCAGAACAGTGGCAACAACAACCAAAAAAAAAAAGAGGACGGCCTTGGCCCCACTCACCGGGGCTGGGATCGGGCTCCTCTGGTCCAGGCAGCAGGCAACAGGGGAGCCCCCCCCTCCTCGGGAGACTCCTCTCCCCTTCTCTCTTCACTGCACGCGGGCCTCCGTCTTCATCACGCGAGCCCTGCCTGGAACCCTGTTCCTGGTCTCTCTCTTCGCCCGGTCTCTTCTCAGGCCTCAGAACCGGCACTCCGCTCTCCTCCCTCGCTGGGGAGGTTGAATCCGGCTCTCTTTGCCTCACTTTGCCCAGACCCCCTCCTGGGAACCGGTACTTCGCTGTGGAGCCTGCAAGGCTCCTGACGACTTTCCCAGCGGCGACTTCCATCATATGCCCCGCCCACAACAGGCACGGCCGCCTGGCTTCCGGATCGCTCCTGGGAGCGGCAGCTTCTTCGTCTTCTTTGGTGGCACCATGCGGGGTAGGCACCCGCTTTAGTGAAGTCATGAAGCAGGGTGGGCACCTGCCGTAATCCAATAGCACCACATGCGGGGTGGGGACCTGCTCGATAGGACAAGAATGAATGGTGGGCTCCTGCTAAGAATAAACAAATGCGGCGATGCCGGTGGGCTCCGGCTTCGCAAAATAGTATCGATGCGGCACCCGCTAGGGCGGACAACGAGGGGTGGGCACCCGCATCAAGAATCAGCATAAAGCGGGATGGGCACCCGCTCCTCCGTACCTCGGGGGGGAATCCCTACGCCAGGGATTCCCTCTTCCTCCTCATGCAGCGCAGCGCTGCAGAAGCCCACATGCTCTCCCTTGGGAGAAATGTAAAATAAAACCCAGTGCTCACGAGGCACTAGAAGCAGGCAAAAGTTCTGCAGCAAAGGAGAACAAGTCCCAGCAAAGGTTCTGCCTAAACAAACAAGAATAAGTCCCAGTGAAACGTTCTTCCAGGTCCAGGGGCCAGCTGGGCCCAGGGAGGCCAGCACACAGGGCCCTCCAGCAGGGAGGTAAGCCTCCATGGCGGTTCCTCCTGGGCCCCAGCAGCAGCAAGCCCCCAGTACATCAGGATCAGGAACAGTACAAAAACTGGACATTTTCTTGGGGTCACAGCCCCTCTACTTATACCACATAATCCTTTGTCTTAGTGCAGGGCATGGGGGAACCAGATGCAACTGGTTCAGGGGGGATTTGGAGCACTTTGTTTTGCAAGCTCCTCTTCCACTTTGTCAGGTGGGGGCTAGGTGATCAGCATTGTACAGAGCAAACCCTAAGCCATACGGCCAGTAACTATCTTGAATGCTCGTGCTAATGCTAACGCTATTGTTTTTAATCGTTTCCTTGAGGTTTTCAAGTTGTATTTAGGATCCACTACTGTGCTGTTAATTTCATTACTGTTGTACTGTTGTACTTTTAATTGAACACACCTTGAACTGCATTTTGATCTTATGCACTCAGCATCGCCAGTTTAACCTTTCCTTCACCTGCTTTTGTCACTCAATCTGCCGATCCCCGGTCCATCACGGCTTGTGCCGGTTGAGCAGAGGGACTACAGGCTCTCTTCCGCTTTACCATTACCGAGAAGGATAAAGCTTCCGGGCTGGTCAGCGCTCTAGCTTTTGGCATCGTCCCCCCTGCTATATAAACCTTCCAGGGCGTGGACGCGTGCAGCGGTGTGCCGGCGGCGTGCCAAAGTCGCACCAAAGCCAAGCCCGTCTGCGTCAGTCCGCGCCTGACCGCCGCCAGCCTCCAGGACCCCTACGTCTTTTACTTCATATTTTTGATAAGCTCCTTCTAATATCATGCTGTATTACTCCAGGGTGGAGTTGAGATCTATGAATCCTCTCACTCTTCAAAATCATGAAAGCTCTCCTTTCAAGGTAGAATCCTCTGCTAATTATCAGTCTGCTACTTATAACGGTAAAAAGACGCCTGCACCGATCCCTGATATAATAGACACATGTGTCACCGATATAAAGGTAGCTCCCAAATCGCTCACGGCCTTCTATCTCAATGCTAGGTCTATACCCAAACACGCACTAGAACTTTGGAGCCTCCTGGAGGCTGAAGACCCTGATATTTGTTTTATAACGGAAACGTGGCTTCATAGCTATGCTTCTTCTGATGTCTCTATAGCATTCCCCCTTTAGTACCATCTAACCAGACTAGACAGGGAAGCTGGTAGAGGTGGCGGTATCGCAGTTGCTACTAAGGCCCCCCTTGAGATCATTGTACTAGAGTCTTGTACCACCATGATGCTCGAGATATACATTTTTACTATCAGAACTCCCGACTCCAAAACTTGGAGAGGAGCCTTAGTTTACAGACCCCCTGGTCCAAAAGCGAAATTTGTTAATTACTTATTGGAATTGGTAGTGCCACATGTACTAGCCACTGATAATTTGATTTTAATTGGAGATTTTAACTATCATGGCGAGCAATTGTCTGACCCTGACACTAGCCACTTAGTTGGAACAATGGAAAAAATAGGATTGGCCCAGATGGTGGTAGGCCCTACACATTCAGCAGGTCACACTTTAGACTTAATATTCACAAATTACTCCAAACTGACTATTGACTCATCCTCTCCATTATTATGGACTGACCATCTTCTTTTAAAATTCTGTATGCCCATTAATTCCTGTAGGAAACCTGGACTGAATAAAATAAAACCACTTTGATTCGGCCCTGGCGTAAATTAACACCAGATGTCTTCTCAGCCCATTTCAAACCAAAGCAGATATGCCATACCGACACTGTGAAACACGCCACAACTATCTTAGAAGACTCCATCATATCCGCATTGGACATGGTTGCCCCTTTGGCCAGGGTTAAAATAAAAAGGAAAGCCTCACCCTGGTTTACGACAACACTAAAAACTGATAAACAAATTAGTAGAACAGCCGAACGTCAGTGGAGGAAAACCAAAACTGACGAAGATCGTAGGAACTACAGACAGTCTCACCTTAATTATATAAAAAATATTAAACTGGTAAAAAAAAGTTGTATTTAACTCAGCGGATAAACAATGTAGCACACTTAAGCAAGGAACTCTATAAAATATTGAAAGAGTCCACATCCTCTCAGGTTGAGCAGTCTTCTATCCTCCCCACCCAAGAATGGGTAGATTCAGTATCTTCCTTCTTTGACAATAAAATCAGAACCATTTATTCATCCTTCCCCCAATACGACACAGATTATCATCAGCAAATTAGTAGCATGTCCATGGCACCCCCACCATCAGAAATAAATGATGTGCCTCTGCTGTTGAAATTTGAACCCCTAACCGTCACCGAAGTGTTGGGAGGCCTAACTAAGATTAAATCAGGTTCCCCAGTTGATCCCCTTCCGCCTGCTCCTGCTCAAAAATGATGCCCCAACTTGCAAATATACTAACTGCAATCTTTAATATGTCATTAGAGCAAGCTAAAGTCCCCACCAGATGGAAACATTACCAAGTCAAGCCTATCCTTAAAAAACCTTCGGCTGACCCTAATCTACCAGCTAACTATCATCCCATCTCATTGTTACCTTACTTTGGGAAGGTGTTAGAACATCTAGTTAAAAAACGCCTCACTGCCCATCTTGAGAACCATGGTCTCCTCGACCCCTCACAAACGGGATTCCGTGCCGCTCATAGCACGGAAACTGCGGTTGTTGAGATCACTGATAACATCAGGCTCGCATTGGATAAAAGAGAATCAGCAATGTTGGTTCTCTTAGACCTGTCTGCAGCCTTTGATACCATCTCCCACAGTATCCTGAAACATCGACTGTGGGAGGTGGGAATCAGAGGGAAAGTCCTAGATTGGTTTGAGAACTATTTAGCTGACCATTCTACCACCGTTCTTGTAGACTCTATAGCCTTGTGCAGTCGACCAGTCAGTGTAGGTGTCCCACAGGGCTCCATTCTTAGCCCCATGTTGTTTAATCTTTATTTAACACCTTTAGCTGGTATTATCAGATCATATGGTTTCGAAACAGTGTCGTATGCCAACGACACTCAACTGCTTGTCACTTTTGGTCCTCATTACGCTGACACACAATCTCATTTCAAAAACTGTATGGTCCAGGTAAACGATTGGATGGGTAGAAATAAATTACAACTAAATGGTAGCAAGACCAAGATCATCCTGTTTGGCAGAGCAGAGGAATTCTGGGCACAAGACTGGTGGCCCCTGGAATTGGGCCCATGTCCTTCCCCCAAGCTAGCAGTACGCAACTTGAGAGTTACCATCGACAGTTGATTGTCCATGAAAACCCATGTCAACCAGGTACTTGGTGCCTTCTACGGGATCATGCGTAATATTCGCAAAATCTTAAAGTGGCTACCCATTGAAGCCAGGAAACCTTTGGTGTAAGGTCTTGTTATTAGCCGACTGGATTATGGGAATGCTTTGCTGATGGCACTCAATGAGGATCTGCTTTCCAAGCTTCAGATTCTTCAGAACACTGCTGTCAGACTCATTCTTAATCTCCCTTCCAGATCCCCTTCTGCCCCAAACCTTTAAACTCTTCATTGGCTTCCGGTGCAACAAAGAGGCCATTTCAAAATCTTATGTCTCACACACAGGACAATGTATGACACCGGCCCAAGATATCTAGCAAAAAAACTTCAATGGTACATGCCTGGAAAATCGTTAAGGTCTGATTCCAAATCGCATCTTGTTCAGCCTCACATTCGAACTTCTCGTAATGGTGGCCGAACAATTTCCTACCTGGCCCGTATGCTACGGAATAAACTACCATCACATCTCTCGTCCATAGCTGATTATAGATGCTTTCGTAGAGAACTAAAAACTTGGCTTTTTCCCCAGTAAGCTTGCTCTCATCATTCTTGCTGCAGTCCGTATTGCTGTTGTTGTTGCCTAGCGCCATGAGACCTCCCCGGTGATATGTGCGCTTAACAAGAAAATTTGACATTGACATTGACACCATCCTATTCAGAGTCAGGGGATTACCCCTCCCACTACTCTCAGCCCAGATGTCCTATTCAGCCCAGCACTGACTCACCCTGCCCCTCCTGGAGTCACACATACCTCCCAGCTCCTGTCACTCACAAGCCAGGCATGCAATTCACATCAGGCAGGCAGACACATAGCACACAGAAATGCCAACTTCTAAAAGTGGCATTTCTCCACCAGTCACCATAAATCTGCGCACACCATTGCGCAGCATTTGTCCTCACGAGTTCATACATACTAAACTCAACCCTGCACTCCTCTCATACCAGGAATTACCACTGACACACACTGATCAGGGAATCCCCAATGCATTCCTATGGGAGGGCAAGCCAACCTTACAAATGTAACACAGAGAGCGCACGCACTTTACACTGGACCACAGTGCTAAAGTGCCCAGAGGCCTAAAACCACCAACATAATGTCAGGGAAAAGGCAAAAAGTTTAGGGGTGAACCTGCCAAAAAGGTCCAAGTCCAACAGATCTCATTTGAGACGGAGAGAGACACGGATGCTTGCTTAATAAATTACAACTGACAACCATTTGGGTGTGAGGGAGCCCCAGACTTTGAAATGTTTCGCATCCTGACTCCAGTATATAAATAGGTGGACATTGGATAATCCAGGTGAGAAATTAGCATACCTGAGCAATGGTCCAAATAAAGGGAATACCTATTGGGAAAGTTTCAGTTGCACTGCTGGCACATAAAGACACCTAGACTTTGAAGATAGCCAGATATTACTGAGCTAGAACACTGCCATGGACTAACACCAAGGCGTCCCTTGCACCTGAATTGCAACTGTGATCCTTGCCCTCGTTCCATATGCTTTCCAAAAGAGTGGATGTACAGGCCTGGGAACAGGAAGGAGTAATATCTCCATAGGATTTAATTGGGGATGGGAGGTTGCATACATTCAGGAGTCTCAATTTGCAGTACCCAATACCGCCGGGTTAATTCTAGACATTTATAGTTTGAGAAAAATAGGGACCCCTACATGCAATGAATGGACTTGCTAGCCGTAGGGAAAATAACAATATTACTGGTAAATGACTTAGTCCATATTCAATTAGATATAAATATCTAACTGAATATGGACAAAGTCATTTACCAGTAATATTGTACAATGTTTTTTGAATAATTATCAATATGTTGTCCTGGAATTTGTACGTTTTGTGATTATTGTACACTTGCTTCTAGCCTCTTTTTCTCCCCTTTGTTAATTCTAGACATTTTACATAATGATTTGGCTATTCCGAAAAATATGTGGGGAGGGGTGAAACAATACCAGATATGCGCAAGGTGTTAGCAAAAGGGCAGTAATGGAATTACACGGGGCGTTAATTACCCAAACGGAGGTGGCATTAAACACACTCGGAGACCTGTGGCCGAAGGATGAAGGGAGAGAGCTCACAAGATGGATTTTGGAAAAGGACAATAAGTTACGATCTCCAGAAATGCAAAATTTAAAATCTTATAGCACAGCATCCTACATTGTACACAACTGGCATCGAGTTGACTACAAGGGATATTCCTGACTTCAGGACCGACCTTTCCTCAGAGAGCGCCCCCGGTGAAACTGAGGGTTTGTGTCGAGTTGCATCATGCAACGTGGCGCACAAGCAGTGCAAACCTTAAAATGTGATTTATCAATCCACACAAGGCCGCTTTGCGTGGCCATGTGTGACTTGATAAATCAGGAGTAACACAATGCAATGCGCCAGAAATAACTGCGTTGCATTACTCTGCCCTGGGAAGGTGTTCCATGCGCATTGTGTGGGTGTACCTACACCACTCCCATGGATTTGGATGCATCTCCAGATTTACCATCACTGGTAGACCTGGGAATGCGTCAAAAAGATACCCCTTCTCAGAGGAGGCGTAACCAGAAGTATCTTTATTTCTCATGTTACTTCCTCATTCTATGTGTGCTGCATTCTGCACCACACATAGAAAGAAGAATACGTCTCTCAGGATTGTTTTTCTGAAGGAAGGTGGCCCTTCCTGTACAAAACCAATTCTGCATTCAACCCAAGCATCCTTGGACCATGGTGCAAGGGTACCTGCGTTGGCCTTAGGCATCCCATTGTCTGCCATCACTGGAGATAGACAGCAATGCATCAGATTATAATAAATACAGCGCATTCCTGTCTTTTCCCCCGAACACAGAGCAGCAAGGTTATTGCTGTGCTGCATTGCAATTACATAAATATGCTCTAGATTTGGCGCCACATTTTCCCTAACTAACCCCTGCCATTGGTGATCCTGGTAGGGGCCATTTTCTGCTCACTGGTCAGTCTTGGCTGAATACCTCAGACCAGTGAACTGCCTGAAGCACACACTTGCCCCAGGTTGCTTCACGTTAATCACCTGTTCAGTTGCTAAACTGGAGGTAAGAGCCATGGGAGGGGTGAGGGAGAATGAAGGGCAGAGAGGGAAAGGCAATCGGGAGGTGACCTATGTGCAGGGCCAGACTGGCCATAGCAGGCATCTTGCAATTCCCTGAGAGGCTGGAAGGGTGGGGGCCAGTTTTGTTACTGGGGACCGGTTTTGAAGCAGTGCTGCAATATTGTCCCCCAGTAACAAAAGCAGCAGTGCTTCACACTTGCACCCCCTCTCCTCTGGAGGGGGAGGGAGCTCGTCTGACAATATTACCAGGTTTCGTTCGGCGCCAGACTCATGCTGGATCCCCTGTCGAAATCCGGATCCTAACGAGGTTGAGCTACTTCTGACCAATTGCCCCGAAGACTATCACCTTCCCTGACCTCAGTTTACCACAGTGAATTGGACCTCCAGAGGCTGGAGGTCACTCTTCCTGATGCTGGACGTACTTGTTGGCCTATGAAACAACCCCATTAGACCGTACTCTTATCGCGACACTCTCGATGTGGCTGTTTTTGCCACATTTATGCAACTCCTCTACTCCTCCCATGGACGTGCTGGCATGCCTTGACCCCCTCAAACAATTATCCTGATCGTAGGATCCTTTGCATACCTTGTGGATCTCTCTCCAACCACCTCACTCCTCAAATGGTTTCAAACCCGGTCCTGATGACGACCTGGGTCGAAACGCAGTCCACCATTCAGTGCATCTCATGGCGCTTTGGTGGTTGCATAAAAAGGTTGCAATTTTTTTTGCACACTGTAAAATGTCCTGTTTTGTAACCATCTTTTGTTGATATTTCTATGCACCGTCTATTTCGCGGTTTCTTCACATTTTTTCACATCAGTAGCGAATTTAACTTCCTGCACACGCACGTATGTGCACGCACTTATTTGGGTTACACCCACATGCATTGGAAAGAGTGCTAATATAAGTATTGATGTATATTAATCTTATAAATACAGACCACTCCATGTATTCAAAGAACATCCTTGTTTGTCTCCCCTTTTTTCAGTGCCTCTGTAATTTACAAGTTTTACTTTATAAATCTGTCTATTATAATGTTACCTGTTGAGACCTTGCTGCTTGTTATAATTGATCTACCCAGGTCTCAACTGGGTTTATGGGTCTACGCCTGTAGTTTTTCTTGTTGGAGCTTGGCCAAAAGACATATCGCAATGCTGTGCAAAAACTACTCTCTGAACTACTCTCCACAAATAGGAAATCTAACAATTAAATCATACATTATAGAAGCATTGGGTGTCCTTGTTCTGCTATGAAACCTCACAGAGGGTAATGGTAAACAGATAATGACACGTGCAGCTGGATGTGCGATTCCTAAGGGCCAAACATCTCGCAGGTGGGTAAAGTATGTAAAGCATGTAAGACTTCTTTACTTTGATCTCCCGCAGTCTCCCGCAGTGCAAGCCAGAAGGCTTTTCTTGTGTCTCTGCTGGTGAATAGTTGCATGCAGTCTTTACACATAGGGGCATATTTATAATAACTGACGCATCCCTGCATATCAGCAGGGATGCGCCAGATATTTTGCGCCCCAGCTCCGCCATCATGGATGCGCCGCATTTATAATGCGGCGCACCAAGGGGCAAAAACGGCACAGATGCGTCACGCATCTGTGCCGTAAAAGTGGCGCATTGCTGGAGTTGCGTCGCAAGCGCGACGCAGCTCCAGCAATGCTCTGGGGGGCCCTATCTGCACAATGCTGCGTCAATCCTTACGCCTGCTTCAAGCAGGCGCAGGGTTTTGACGCAGCATGGGCTCAAAAGTGACTGAGTGAAATCTTGTAGATTTCACTCAGCCACTTTTAGGAGGCGTTCCTGCACCGGAACGCCCCCACCTGCCCTGGAACACCTACATGTAGCGCAGGGCTTTACAACGTGACGCATCTCCCAGATGCGTCACGTTGTAAATACCCCACACCATGGCGCAGGATTTGCGCCGCTGCTGTGTCACAAAAGTGACGCAACGGCGGCGTAAATGAGGCGCAAGTCAAACATAAATCTGCCCCATAGCGTTTGCTCACATAGTACACTGAAGACAAGATGTCCAGATTACACAGGCGTACATGCTTAATTTGTGGACGGAAGAGTGCAAAAAGTCAAAACTCCGCTCAAAAATCCGTGGCCCATGAATTAAACGGCGGTGTGCCTAGTGCTTAATCCGAGATGGTGAATTCTGGTGCTTGCCACTGGCACTTAATTGTCAACACTGTCGCTTGTGACACTCTGCCACAAGGTGGTGCTGTCTCGCTAATTTACTAATTTAGAGATGACCACAACAACAGTTAATTATTAATTCAATAAACATTAAGATTGACTAATACCTGCCTCCCAAGACGGTTTTATAGCTTTGGGGGTCTGAATTAGTCCGACTTGTCACAATTGTAGGAGTG
The DNA here is from genome assembly GCF_964204655.1 of Triturus cristatus. Lineage (NCBI taxonomy): Eukaryota > Metazoa > Chordata > Amphibia > Caudata > Salamandridae > Triturus > Triturus cristatus. Next base: position 314,239,753 of record NC_140584.1, on the reverse strand, counting down.
TGATGGTTGGTAGTTTTGTTACTACTATCATTGGCAGCATGGCAGGGGCAATGTGTGGTGCAAGCTGCAGTGCCCTCCTGACGAGAGCCCTGGCACTTATTTTATTTTAAATTAAGCACTGGCCAAGACTGGGAGTTTTAAAACCACCCCAGATCTCTTTAATCCACTACCAGACACTCCCTTTATCTTACTCTTGAAGGTTCCTGAGTACTCCTTTTGTAACGTTTTGTCATCTTTCTCTTCCTCCCTCTTTCTGATCTGTGTCACTTCCCTCACTTGCACTATGTAAATATATGATACAGAAAAATAACCGCAGTCCCCAAAAATAAGTGTCAGTACCCCCAACCCCCCCCCCCCCCCTCCCCGCTTTTCTGGCAACCACCTGCTCAAATTAAGTACAGGTGCCTGTTGTAGGTTGTACCCCAAATATTTGTGTGTGACTGCATCTCCCTCACTCCAGTGAATAATTATTATTATTTGCCACAAATTACTGAACACATTGAAGTTGCACCTCTGTGATCATAGGCTAGCCAGAGTGTACGATAGGGTTTCTTTACATTGTCGCTCTTACCGAGGTGGTGGTAGAAGTTGGCTGCTCTGCATTCTTTCAGAGAAAATGCAGCCATTCCTGCTCTGTGTCCTGGAGCAGAAGGTGGGCAGTTAAAGCAGATGTCACAGTGACGTCCTAATACGAATCTGACAAATGTGCACTTCCAGAGAAAGGATCTGCTGGCAACAGAAGAAAAATAACTTTAAAACAAGCACGTTAGTGGGAAAAAACAACACCTACGTACGCAAACACTGTCACCATATATAGAGCCTAACCTGGATTCTAAACATACCGCCCGCAAACGAGGAACTATGCAGAACACAACAGGAAATGCCAATGATTCATCCAGTGTAAGAAATAAGCACAGCACGTCAACTGTATGAAACTGCCATATGACTTCAAACAGACATCAGTCAATTGGCCCACACTGTAGAACATAAACAAGTAGATGCAAACTCATAGACTCAAAGCAACCCCTCTGGTTAAAACCAGCAAAATGACTATCTATCTCCACATAGATCAGTGCCCTTCCTCTATATTTTAACACAACATCCTAATCGGTTAAGACTAATTCATGAGTTCAGCAAAGAAAAACAAACACACACAAAGGCAAAGCACAAATCCCCAAACAAACACAACATCACTTTTGTTGTCGCTTTGGTGAAGAGAACAACTCTTCAAAGATAAACATTTACACAAGCTTACTACAATACATCAAAGAATAGAGCAATTGCCAAGAAAAAATATATCTATATTCTGCTCTAGTTAAGAGTATCATACCAGTTAAGAGTATCATATCTCAGTGAAAAGATCTCAACAGAACTCCTGTTATTAAATACTGTTACCTTGACTCTAAACAACACCACAACAGATACAGGCTTCAATCAATAGGCAACAACCTCCACATATAGAACACATTCAACAACACAACGTTACATAGAGAGCCATTTTTAAATATCAACCCATCCACATTCAGGGCTCACAACGGAACACAACACCTTCAAAGCTAGAGTCCACTCTAAGAACTCAAAGGGGCACCTATAGTGTGGCAACATTAATTGAAAACTCAACATTATACTTGTCGGAAATTGGGTTACTGGTTGAGGGGTTCAAACCTTACTCAAGCAGCAACCACTATCCTTCTCAGGGTGTAGTCACAAGCAAACCCCAAATTAACCTGTGCTCAACCCTCTGGTACCTTGTCATGAAAGCAGTCAGGTTTACCTTAGAAGCAATGTGTAAAGTATTTATGCTGCACTTCAAACAATAATAAAGTAAAAGCACAACACAAGTAAAATGCCACACCAATTTAGAAAACAAAAGGGTAAAGTCGAATATATAAATCAAGACCAAAATGACAAAAATCCTATCAGTAAAACCGAAGATATGCAAGTTTAAAGAGTTCAGTTAAAATAGCGCCAAAAAGCTACAAATGCCAACTGTGGCTATCCGGTTGCTCTAGACTGGAACAAAGTCACAAATTCAGGCTGACCGAGATGAAGTGCAGCCAGCTACAGTGACACACTTAGATCCACTGAACACAGTACCCTAATCCTGGTTGCAAAGAGATGTGCAGTCCCGTGTGAAGGATGTGTCACACAGCAGAGGCAATGCGAGGTGCAGGTAAGGAGATGCGTCACGCAGCAGTGGTTCGGGGAAGCTACAAAGTGCAATGTGCTTGCGCGAAGATGCTTAGCTCAGTGGCAGTCCCGATGGGCTGCGTTGGACGAGGCTTGTGCAGAGCAGCGGGTCAGAAGGGCTGCTGTACGCGATGCAGGAACCTTGCGGCGGGGAAGTTCACACAGCAGAGGCGATGCATTTGTTCTGAGTGTGATGCATTGGACAGCAGAGGCGACGCTCCAGTTCTGCGGGAGATGAGCCACACCATGGAGGAGATCCATCACTTCTGCAGAAACCACATATGAGCTGACAGAGCTCCTTCATACCCACATCCAAGGGTGCAGTACTGAGGTAGCACCACTTGGCAGGGCAGGACTCACAGATGGCAGAGTCCAGGTGCTGGGTTCAAGTTTACTCTCTCCCTGAAGCCTATGATCAGGAGGTCAGCCAACTAGCCCTTCAAATCACTCTTAGGTTCTGGATTTAGAGATGCAGGTCTAGCCATTCTCACTCAGGCAAGAGGGCAGCAGGGCAGCAGGGCAGCACAACAGGGCAGCAGGGCAGCAGGGCAGCAGTCTAGCAGCACAGCAGTCCTTCTTTCTTGTTGAGTCCACAGGTCCAAAAGTGTACTGAAAAGTTGTGTCAACTGGCCCAACATTTTATACCTGGAGCCCACTTTGAAGTAGCGGAACCTTCTAGAGGTTTCCGTCCCACTGATGTGTCTGACATCCCTGCACTTGCTGCCCTGGCCCGAGCTTGTCTGGGGTCACCAGAGACTAGTGACAAACAATTTGTGACAGCGTTCAGTCAGAGTATTTGTTATGTGCTAGTATGGTGGGCGACACCCCACCTCCTTGTGAACTCAGAGTGGCCCATCCTGCCAGCACCTAGCTTCCCGTTGGCTCACTGTCTAGGAGCAATACACACAGATAAACAGCCAACTATAGCTAGTAATCTGACCCAGGATCAGGCTGCAGACACCAAATTGTTAGGACATGTCCTACTTTTTAGATACATTTCACTCCATTCTGTAACCTTTTTAGGGCCTACCCTAGCAATGACTTATATATTTTAAAAAGGTAGGCTTGGATCCGGCAATGGATTTAGTTTGCTGGCAGTTTAATCTGCACACACAGGTTGCAATGGCAGGCCTGATACATGTTTAAAGGTCTAATTAAGTGGGTGGCACAATCAGTGCTACAGGCCCATGAGTAGCATTTAATTTATAGGCCCTGGGTACATGTAGTACCCGTTTACAAGGTGCTTAAAAGTACATTAATTGTGGCAATTGGGTGTAAGCCAATTTTACCATGTTTAAAAGAGAGAGCACAATCACTTTGGCACTGGTTAGCCGTGGTAAAGTGCCCGAAGTCTTAAAAGCCAACAAAAACGAGTGCAGGAAACAAGTGGGTGAAGGCAATAATTCTGGGTATGACCCTTCAGAAAGGGCAGAATCCAACAATACCTCACTTAATAGAATTTCCTAAAAAACACAATACTTTTTTCGATTGAGCCGACCCTATGAAAAGAACGTCACACGTATAAAGAGAAAATATTAGTCAATAAAGCATGCACGTCTCTAAAAATGATATTCCCACAAGCCAGCATAGCACGTTCATGTGTGTTCCCCAGCCTGCAAACCTCAATATAATACTAGACTAAACTTAGAAAAACAACTTGATGGAAGCAGGGATGAGTCTGTAAATTGAAATACAACACCCAATTTTGTGATGGATTTCAGCGCCATAGACACAACACCTCTGACATGCTGACACTGGCTCTGTTCTTAGAGGTACCTTTATGATGATCTAACCAAGAGACTTCTTGAAAACACCCACTATTTCTTTCTTTAAGCTTTTCAACATATGTAGTAAACACTGCTCTTCGGGGCTTTCAATGCTACAAAGGTCTTCCTGGCGCTTGGGTCAAGCAGCAGGATGGCTCCACATCTGTAATGATGGAGCACAAGGTCCCACTAGTTCTGAAGCCAGACTCTGGGAGCAATAATAGAAATGATCAGTTCTATAGCGACTCAGTGAATCACTGCATTTCCCACATGAGAAGAGGACAGGTGTACCCTGGCAAGTTCATCCACCAATCGGCATTAAGAAGGTACCTCGTCTGGACTGGTTCAATTTCAGGTCTCTAACGTGATTAACAGAAATTGCTAATAACTTTGAACCCTTTTCTACAGTGGAAACTGAAGAGGTCTTAGAGCTTGTCATTTTGTTTGATCAAATACGTGCCCCATTTCTTTCCTGACCAGGCAGACTCATGTGAGGTGTTAGTAGGCGTGGATTATGGTTGTAGCACCACACCCATAATTAGGCGCATTTGGAAAATATCAGCTCATCACAATTTCTGAATGCAGGTGATGTCAACCAAGTGTAGTGAAAACACTTGATGCCCATCCTACAAATACCTATTTTCCCTTTGTCACACTGCCATTGCTTCAAAGTTTTCTGAATGCAGTTGACTTCAACCAAGTGCAGTGAAAACTCAGGGAGGCCCTTCCTGCCAACACCTATCGTCTCTTTGTCGTACTGTCTGAGAGCAATACACGAAGACCAAATGCCACCTACGCCTACTCGTGATCCAGGATCATCAGCCTGTAGGCACCAAAGGATTAGAACAAGAACATTCCAACTTTCTAAAAGTGTCATTTTCAGAACTGTGACTAAAAAGCCAACCATTTTAGAGGGCCTTTAATTAGAATTATTTAGACACCAAACTTGACTTGTTCGCCTGCTTCCAGCTAGAAGTTACATCTTTTTAAATATAATAAGGGAACTCCAATGTTATCCTATTGGAGAGGCAGGGCTTAAACTTAGAGTAGTGTAAAACAAATGCAAGACTTTTTCAGTGCCAGGACATCAGATTTTCTGAGGCAGTTACTGATACAACTTCCAGCAATGTATGCTATCTGCATATTGTGTGTGTGTGAGTGTGTTTTAGTGTGTGTCTATCTATCTATCTATCTATCTATCTATCTATCTATCTATCTATCTATCTATCTATCTATCTATCTATCTATCTATCTATCTATCTATCTATCTATCTATCTATCTATCTATCTATCTATCTATCTATCTATCTATATATATATATAGGTGTATATATATATATATATATATATATATATATATATATATATATATTATCTACTGGCGGTCGCCAGTAGATAGTTATAGTTAGGACCGTGTTTCCATAGGAAATCCGCAACATTCTATTTGGAATAACTTTGGCGCCGATTGACGAATCCTCGCGAAATTTTCAAAATAGGTGGGGTGCTCCGCTCCGCTCCTTCCCTGAAAGTCTCGGGGGGATTTGTCAAGCGGGGGCTGAGAAAAAGGGGGGGTCCCAAAACGCGTTTTCCCCATGCATTTTTCCATAGGACCTTTAGTCCAAGCTACAGCCCGAACGGCTGAACAGAATTACTTGAAATTTGGCAGAGAGGTAGTCCTCAGTTCAGGGATGTGCCTTTTGCAGGTCTGGTGTAAATCTGTTCATTAGTTCCTGAGAACATTGCAGTTAAAAGCATATATATATCTATAAGCGCGCACCGTGCACGTACGGTAAGCATACCGTACGCGCACGGCGACGTGCGCGAGCGCAATTCTGATTAGTTGTTAGATGTCAGTAAACATTCGAATCGGTCGAAATCAGGAAGTGTCGGCCGCCATTTTGTCTCTCGCAGTCTGAGGCAATGAAAAACAAAGGGTGAAAACGTGAGAAGGGGGCAGGATGGACAGGTCCTGACCCCCTAGCCTTTGTCAGGGGGTCACCGAAGGACCCCCAAGGGTAAAAAAAAAAGTTTTTTTCTTGCGAAAAATCGCGGGGTGCGCGCACCATACGCGCACAGCACGCACAACGCATCGTGGGCTTCGCGCACCAAGCGCCCACAGCGCGCGCACGGTGTGTGAAGCGCACCGTGCGCGTACGGTACGCGCACGGTGAAAAAACTAAAAAAAAAAAAGAAAAATACATAACTTAGCATTAAAAAAACGTACAAATTCACTGAAAAAACCATAGGTTTCACACATGTTATAGTTAGGAATTAGCATTTAAAAAAACTTGCAAATTCACTTAAAAAACCATAGGTTTCACACATGTTATAGTTAGCTGGACATTTCACTCGTGAAAACCCATTGAAATTCCCCCGTTATAGTTAGTGCAGGCAACTATAACTCACGCGACCGCAATCCTCTGCTGATGACGTCAGATATTACATCACTGATGACATATGTGTCTTTCTGAAAAAAAATATTTGTAATATATGTATAGCTAAAAATTAATGGAAGAAGACATGGGTAAATAAGTGTCTAAATACAGGGATGTAATATCTGACGTCATCAGCAGAGGATTGCGGTCGCGTGAGTTATAGTTGCCTGCACTAATTATAACGGGGGAATTTCAATGGTTTTTCACGAGTGAAATGTCCAGCTAACTATAACATGTGTGAAACCTATGGTTTTTTAAGTGAATTTGCAAGGTTTTTTAAATGCTAATTCCTAACTATAACATGTGTGAAACCTATGGTTTTTTCAGTGAATATATATATATATATATATATATATATATATATATATATATATATATATATATTACCAACAAAAGGTCCCTCCTTAAGGAACACACAGGAGCACTCACGGGTTCTGTAATCCTTTCTTTAATTCACCCAGCATGACGCGTTTCGTCTTACATGACTTCCTCAAATTCTGTTTTGTGATCAAGAAGGTGTTTGGTAGTCCGATGTTTAAAAAGCCACATAGGCTCCTCCTGCACAGCGTTTCAGCAAGGAAGGACTGTGGGTATAGGCCAGTCCCTCCTGATTTACATAGTCGCCATCTTGGAGTAGGTAACCCTTGTCATAGCGTTCTATAGTAGTGAGTTTCTTCCAATTCAATATTTTTCCTAGTGAACTTCCATCTGTAATGGGAACTGGGTCCATAACTCATTGATCGCACTGTCTCGCTGAGCATTAAAAAACGGAGCCTCAACGCTCATTTTACAGTTCTTTCGTCAGCCGCTTACTTGCCATTGGGTGTCTTCTGTTCCTGAGAGCGCCGATTATCGTAATCCCCGCTCTTCATGTAGTCATGATCCAACTCAAGTTAGTGGCATTTGTTGGGAGATATATATATATATATATATATATATATATATATATATATATATATATATATATATATATATATATATATATATATATATATATAAAATCGCCAAGGTTGCCCTCGATGGAAGAGCCACAAACAGGTACGCCTTAATGATGAACTACCTCCCGTGAATTTGGAGACCCCGGGTGGCGTCTCCACAGGTACGCTGATCGAACAGCGGGGCTCATTCCGCGGCTGGGCCAGCCGCTTCAAAGAAAATCGCCAAGGTTGCCCTCGATGGAAGAGCCACAAACAGGTAGGTGATATTCCATTTATTGAGTCACGAAGGCTGTGAACCAGTTCGGCAAAAGCAGTCATCCATCTTTTTTACCAGACGCGTTCCGGGTCTTCAACCCTTCTTCATTGGCACTGAAACGTAGAAACAAAACCAGATAAGCACAACCCATTTTATTTTCACAAAGTCTGCCCATGTGGGCGTGGCCATTCGCATGGCCTTGTGGTGTTTGTGGTTGTGCCTGTATTCCTCAAGTGAGTCCGTTTTGTGAAATCGTTTAATCAATGTTCATAAAACCCCAGTTGGGTGATGAAAAGGAATTGCGAAGAACAGGCCACATGCTTACGCCTTAATGATGAACTACCTCCCGTGAATTTGGAGACCCCGGGTGGCGTCTCCACAGGTACGCTGATCGAACATCGGGGCTCATTCCGCGGCTGGGCCAGCCGCTTCAAACAAAATCGCCAAGGTTGCCCTCGATGGAAGAGCCACAAACAGGTAGGTGATATTCCATTTATTGAGTCACGAAGGCTGTTAACCAGTTCGGCAAAAGCAGTCATCCATCTTTTTTGCCAGACGCGTTTTGGGTCTTCAACCCTTCTTCATTGGCACTGAAACGTAGAAACAAAACCAGATAAGCACAACCCATTTTATTTTCACAAAGTCTGCCCATGTGGGCGTGGCCACTCGCATGGCCTTGTGGTGTTTGTGGTTGTGCCTGTATTCCTCAAGTGAGTCCGTTTTGTGAAATCGTTTGATCAATGTTCATAAAACCCCAGTTGGGTGATGAAAAGGAATTGCGAAGAACAGGCCACATGCTTACGCCTTAATGATGAACTACCTCCCGTGAATTTGGAGACCCCGGGTGGCGTCTCCACAGGTACGCTGATCGAACAGCGGGGCTCATTCCGCGGCTGGGCCAGCCGCTTCAAACAAAATCGCCAAGGTTGCCCTCGATGGAAGAGCCACAAACAGGTAGGTGATATTCCATTTATTGAGTCACGAAGGCTGTGAACCAGTTCGGCAAAAGCAGTCATCCATCTTTTTTGCCAGACGCGTTTCGGGTCTTCAACCCTTCTTCATTGGCACTGAAACGTAGAAACAAAACCAGATAAGCACAACCCATTTTATTTTCACAAAGTCTGCCCATGTGGGCGTGGCCACTCGCATGGCCTTGTGGTGTTTGTGGTTGTGCCTGTATTCCTCAAGTGAGTCCGTTTTGTGAAATCGTTTGATCAATGTTCATAAAACCCCAGTTGGGTGATGAAAAGGAATTGCGAAGAACAGGCCACATGCTTACGCCTTAATGATGAACTACCTCCCGTGAATTTGGAGACCCCGGGTGGCGACTCCACAGGTACGCTGATCGAACAGCGGGGCTCATTCCGCGGCTGGGCCAGCCGCTTCAAACAAAATCGCCAAGGTTGCCCTCGATGAAAGAGCCACAAACAGGTAGGTGATATTCCATGTATTGAGTCACGAAGGCTGTGAACCAGTTCGGCAAAAGCAGTCATCCATCTTTTTTGCCAGACGCGTTTCGGGTCTTCAACCCTTCTTCATTGGCACTGAAACGTAGAACCAAAACCAGATAAGCACAACCCATTTTATTTTCACAAAGTCTGCCCATGTGGGCGTGGCCACTTGCATGGCCTTGTGGTGTTTGTGGTTGTGCCTGTATTCCTCAAGTGAGTCCGTTTTGTGAAATCGTTTGATCAATGTTCATAAAACCCCAGTTGGGTGATGAAAAGGAATTGCGAAGAACAGGCCACATGCTTACGCCTTAATGATGAACTACCTCCCGTGAATTTGGAGACCCCGGGTGGCGTCTCCACAGGTACGCTGATCGAACAGCGGGGCTCATTCCGCGGCTGGGCCTGCCACTTCAAACAAAATCGCCAAGGTTGCCCTCGATGGAAGAGCCACAAACAGGTAGGTGATATTCCAATTATTGAGTCACGAAGGCTGTGAACCAGTTCGGCAAAAGCAGTCATCCATCTTTTTTGCCAGACGCGTTTCGGGTCTTCGACCCTTCTTCATTGGCACTGAAACGTAGAAACAAAACCAGATAAGCACAACCCATTTTATTTTCACAAAGTCTGCCCATGTGGGCGTGGCCACTCGCATGGCCTTGTGGTGTTTGTGGTTGTGCCTGTATTCCTCAAGTGAGTCCGTTTTGGGAAATCGTTTGATCAATGTTCATAAAACCCCAGTTGGGTGATGAAAAGGAATTGCGAAGAACAGGCCACATGCTTACGCCTTAATGATGAACTACCTCCCATGAATTTGGAGACCCCGGGTGGCGACTCCACAGGTACGCTGATCGAACAGCGGGGCTCATTCTGCGGCTGGGCCAGCCGCTTCAAACAAAATCGCCAAGGTTGCCCTCGATGGAAGAGCCACAAACAGGTAGGTGATATTCCATTTATTGAGTCACGAAGGCTGTGAACCAGTTCGGCAAAAGCAGTCATCCATCTTTTTTGCCAGACGCGTTTCGGGTCTTCAACCCTTCTTCATTGGCACTGAAACGTAGAAACAAAACCAGATAAGCACAACCCATTTTATTTTCACAAAGTCTGCCCATGTGGGCGTGGCCACTCGCATGGCCTTGTGGTGTTTGTGGTTGTGCCTGTATTCCTCAAGTGAGTCCGTTTTGTGAAATCGTTTGATCAATGTTCATAAAACCCCAGTTGGGTGATGAAAAGGAATTGCGAAGAACAGGCCACATGCTTACGCCTTAATGATGAACTACCTCCCGTGAATTTGGAGACCCCGGGTGGCGACTCCACAGGTACGCTGATCGAACAGCGGGGCTCATTCCGCGGCTGGGCCAGCCGCTTCAAACAAAATCGCCAAGGTTGCCCTCGATGAAAGAGCCACAAACAGGTAGGTGATATTCCATGTATTGAGTCACGAAGGCTGTGAACCAGTTCGGCAAAAGCAGTCATCCATCTTTTTTGCCAGACGCGTTTCGGGTCTTCAACCCTTCTTCATTGGCACTGAAACGTAGAACCAAAACCAGATAAGCACAACCCATTTTATTTTCACAAAGTCTGCCCATGTGGGCGTGGCCACTTGCATGGCCTTGTGGTGTTTGTGGTTGTGCCTGTATTCCTCAAGTGAGTCCGTTTTGTGAAATCGTTTGATCAATGTTCATAAAACCCCAGTTGGGTGATGAAAAGGAATTGCGAAGAACAGGCCACATGCTTACGCCTTAATGATGAACTACCTCCCGTGAATTTGGAGACCCCGGGTGGCGTCTCCACAGGTACGCTGATCGAACAGCGGGGCTCATTCCGCGGCTGGGCCTGCCACTTCAAACAAAATCGCCAAGGTTGCCCTCGATGGAAGAGCCACAAACAGGTAGGTGATATTCCAATTATTGAGTCACGAAGGCTGTGAACCAGTTCGGCAAAAGCAGTCATCCATCTTTTTTGCCAGACGCGTTTCGGGTCTTCGACCCTTCTTCATTGGCACTGAAACGTAGAAACAAAACCAGATAAGCACAACCCATTTTATTTTCACAAAGTCTGCCCATGTGGGCGTGGCCACTCGCATGGCCTTGTGGTGTTTGTGGTTGTGCCTGTATTCCTCAAGTGAGTCCGTTTTGGGAAATCGTTTGATCAATGTTCATAAAACCCCAGTTGGGTGATGAAAAGGAATTGCGAAGAACAGGCCACATGCTTACGCCTTAATGATGAACTACCTCCCATGAATTTGGAGACCCCGGGTGGCGACTCCACAGGTACGCTGATCGAACAGCGGGGCTCATTCTGCGGCTGGGCCAGCCGCTTCAAACAAAATCGCCAAGGTTGCCCTCGATGAAAGAGCCACAAACAGGTAGGTGATATTCCATGTATTGAGTCACGAAGGCTGTGAACCAGTTCGGCAAAAGCAGTCATCCATCTTTTTTGCCAGACGCGTTTCGGGTCTTCAACCCTTCTTCATTGGCCCTGAAACGTAGAACCAAAACCAGATAAGCACAACCCATTTTATTTTCACAAAGTCTGCCCATGTGGGCGTGGCCACTTGCATGGCCTTGTGGTGTTTGTGGTTGTGCCTGTATTCCTCAAGTGAGTCCGTTTTGTGAAATCGTTTGATCAATGTTCATAAAACCCCAGTTGGGTGATGAAAAGGAATTGCGAAGAACAGGCCACATGCTTACGCCTTAATGATGAACTACCTCCCGTGAATTTGGAGACCCCGGGTGGCGTCTCCACAGGTACGCTGATCGAACAGCGGGGCTCATTCCGCGGCTGGGCCAGCCGCTTCAAACAAAATCGCCAAGGTTGCCCTCGATGGAAGAGCCACAAACAGGTAGGTGATATTCCATTTATTGAGTCACGAAGGCTGTGAACCAGTTCGGCAAAAGCAGTCATCCATCTTTTTTGCCAGACGCGTTTCGGGTCTTCAACCCTTCTTCATTGGCACTGAAACGTAGAAACAAAACCAGATAAGCACAACCCATTTTATTTTCACAAAGTCTGCCCATGTGGGCGTGGCCACTCGCATGGCCTCGTGGTGTTTGTGGTTGTGCCTGTATTCCTCAAGTGAGTCCGTTTTGTGAAATCGTTTGATCAATGTTCATAAAACCCCAGTTGGGTGATGAAAAGGAATTGCGAAGAACAGGCCACATGCTTACGCCTTAATGATGAACTACCTCCCGTGAATTTGGAGACCCCGGGTGGCGTCTCCACAGGTACGCTGATCGAACAGCGGGGCTCATTCCGCGGCTGGGACAGCCGCTTCAAACAAAATCGCCAAGGTTGCCCTCGATGAAAGAGCCACAAACAGGTAGGTGATATTCCATTTATTGAGTCACGAAGGCTGTGAACCAGTTCGGCAAAAGCAGTCATCCATCTTTTTTGCCAGACGCGTTTCGGGTCTTCAACCCTTCTTCATTGGCACTGAAACGTAGAAACAAAACCAGATAAGCACAAACCATTTTATTTTCACAAAGTCTGCCCATGTGGGCGTGGCCACTCGCATGGCCTTGTGGTGTTTGTGGTTGTGCCTGTATTCCTCAAGTGAGTCCGTTTTGTGAAATCGTTTGATCAATGTTCATAAAACCCCAGTTGGGTGATGAAAAGGAATTGCGAAGAACAGGCCACATGCTTACGCCTTAATGATGAACTACCTCCCGTGAATTTGGAGACCCCGGGTGGCGACTCCACAGGTACGCTGATCGAACAGCGGGGCTCATTCCACGGCTGGGCCAGCCGCTTCAAACAAAATCGCCAAGGTTGCCCTCGATGAAAGAGCCACAAACAGGTAGGTGATATTCCATGTATTGAGTCACGAAGGCTGTGAACCAGTTCGGCAAAAGCAGTCATCCATCTTTTTTGCCAGACGCGTTTCGGGTCTTCAACCCTTCTTCATTGGCACTGAAACGTAGAACCAAAACCAGATGAGCACAACCCATTTTATTTTCACAACGTCTGCCCATGTGGGCGTGGCCACTTGCATGGCCTTGTGGTGTTTGTGGTTGTGCCTGTATTCCTCAAGTGAGTCCGTTTTGTGAAATCGTTTGATCAATGTTCATAAAACCCCAGTTGGGTGATGAAAAGGAATTGCAAAGAACAGGCCACATGCTTACGCCTTAATGATGAACTACCTCCCGTGAAATTGGAGACCCCGGGTGGCGTCTCCACAGGTACGCTGATCGAACAGCGGGGCTCATTCCGCGGCTGGGCCAGCCGCTTCAAACAAAATCGCCAAGGTTGCCCTCGATGGAAGAGCCACAAACAGGTAGGTGATATTCCATTTATTGAGTCACGAAGGCTGTGAACCAGTTCGGCAAAAGCAGTCATCCATCTTTTTTGCCAGACGCGTTTCGGGTCTTCAACCCTTCTTCATTGGCACTGAAACGTAGAAACAAAACCAGATAAGCACAACGCATTTTATTTTCACAAAGTCTGCCCATGTGGGCGTGGCCACTCGCATGGCCTTGTGGTGTTTGTGGTTGTGCCTGTATTCCTCAAGTGAGTCCGTTTTGTGAAATCGTTTGATCAATGTTCATAAAACCCCAGTTGGGTGATGAAAAGGAATTGCGAAGAACAGGCCACATGCTTACGCCTTAATGATGAACTACCTCCCGTGAATTTGGAGACCCCGGGTGGCGTCTCCACAGGTACGCTGATCGAACAGCGGGGCTCATTCCGCGGCTGGGCCAGCCGCTTCAAACAAAATCGCCAAGGTTGCCCTCGATGGAAGAGCCACAAACAGGTAGGTGATATTCCATTTATTGAGTCACGAAGGCTGTGAACCAGTTCGGCAAAAGCAGTCATCCATCTTTTTTGCCAGACGCGTTTCGGGTCTTCAACCCTTCTTCATTGGCACTGAAACGTAGAAACAAAACCAGATAAGCACAACCCATTTTATTTTCACAAAGTCTGCCCATGTGGGCGTGGCCACTCGCATGGCCTCGTGGTGTTTGTGGTTGTGCCTGTATTCCTCAAGTGAGTCCGTTTTGTGAAATCGTTTGATCAATGTTCATAAAACCCCAGTTGGGTGATGAAAAGGAATTGCGAAGAACAGGCCACATGCTTACGCCTTAATGATGAACTACCTCCCGTGAATTTGGAGACCCCGGGTGGCGTCTCCACAGGTACGCTGATCGAACAGCGGGGCTCATTCCGCGGCTGGGCCAGCCGCTTCAAACAAAATCGCCAAGGTTGCCCTCGATGAAAGAGCCACAAACAGGTAGGTGATATTCCATTTATTGAGTCACGAAGGCTGTGAACCAGTTCGGCAAAAGCAGTCATCCATCTTTTTTGCCAGACGCGTTTCGGGTCTTCAACCCTTCTTCATTGGCACTGAAACGTAGAAACAAAACCAGATAAGCACAACCCATTTTATTTTCACAAAGTCTGCCCATGTGGGCGTGGCCACTCGCATGGCCTTGTGGTGTTTGTGGTTGTGCCTGTATTCCTCAAGTGAGTCCGTTTTGTGAAATCGTTTGATCAATGTTCATAAAACCCCAGTTGGGTGATGAAAAGGAATTGCGAAGAACAGGCCACATGCTCACGCCTTAATGATGAACTACCTCCCGTGAATTTGGAGACCCCGGGTGGCGTCTCCACAGGTACGCTGATCGAACAGCGGGGCTCATTCCGCGGCTGGGCCAGCCGCTTCAAACAAAATCGCCAAGGTTGCCCTCGATGGAAGAGCCACAAACAGGTAGGTGATATTCCATTTATTGAGTCACGAAGGCTGTGAACCAGTTCGGCAAAAGCAGTCATCCATCTTTTTTGCCAGACGCGTTTCGGGTCTTTAACCCTTCTTCATTGGCACTGAAACGTAGAAACAAAACCAGATAAGCACAACCCATTTTATTTTCACAAAGTCTGCCCATGTGGGCGTGGCCACTCGCATGGCCTTGTGGTGTTTGTGGTTGTGCCTGTATTCCTCAAGTGAGTCCGTTTTGTGAAATCGTTTGATCAATGTTCATAAAACCCCAGTTGGGTGATGAAAAGGAATTGCGAAGAACAGGCCACATGCTTACGCCTTAATGATGAACTACCTCCCGTGAATTTGGAGACCCCGGGTGGCGTCTCCACAGGTACGCTGATCGAACAGCGGGGCTCATTCCGCGGCTGGGCCAGCCGCTTCAAACAAAATCGCCAAGGTTGCCCTCGATGGAAGAGCCACAAACAGGTAGGTGATATTCCATTTATTGAGTCACGAAGGCTGTGAACCAGTTCGGCAAAAGCAGTCATCCATCTTTTTTGCCAGACGCGTTTCGGGTCTTCAACCCTTCTTCATTGGCACTGAAACGTAGAAACAAAACCAGATAAGCACAACCCATTTTATTTTTACAAAGTCTGCCCATGTGGGCGTGGCCACTTGCATGGCCTTGTGGTGTTTTTGGTTGTGCCTGTATTCCTCAAGTGAGTCCGTTTTGTGAAATCGTTTGATCAATGTTCATAAAACCCCAGTTGGGTGATGAAAAGGAATTGCGAAGAACAGGCCACATGCTTACGCCTTAATGATGAACTACCTCCCGTGAATTTGGAGACCCCGGGTGGCGTCTCCACAGGTACGCTGATCGAACAGCGGGGCTCATTCCGCGGCTGGGCCAGCCGCTTCAAACAAAATCGCCAAGGTTGCCCTCGATGAAAGAGCCACAAACAGGTAGGTGATATTCCATTTATTGAGTCACGAAGGCTGTGAACCAGTTCGGCAAAAGCAGTCATCCATCTTTTTTGCCAGACGCGTTTCAGGTCTTCGACCCTTCTTCATTGGCACTGAAACGTAGAAACAAAACCAGATAAGCACAGCCCATTTTATTTTCACAAAGTCTGCCCATGTGGGCGTGGCCACTCGCATGGCCTCGTGGTGTTTGTGGTTGTGCCTGTATTCCTCAAGTGAGTCCGTTTTGTGAAATCGTTTGATCAATGTTCATAAAACCCCAGTTGGGTGATGAAAAGGAATTGCGAAGAACAGGCCACATGCTTACGCCTTAATGATAAACTACCTCCCGTGAATTTGGAGACCCCGGGTGGCGTCTCCACAGGTACGCTGATCGAACTGCGGGGCTCATTCCGCGGCTGGTCCAGCCGCTTCAAACAAAATCGCCAAGGTTGCCCTCGATGGAAGAGCCACAAACAGGTAGGTGATATTCCATTTATTGAGTCACGAAGGCTGTGAACCAGTTCGGCAAAACCAGTCATCCATCTTTTTTGCCAGACGCGTTTAGGGTCTTCAACCCTTCTTCATTGGCACTGAAACGTAGAAACAAAACCAGATAAGCACAACCCATTTTATTTTCACAAAGTCTGCCCATGTGGGCGTGGCCACTCGCATGGCCTTGTGGTGTTTGTGGTTGTGCCTGTATTCCTCAAGTGAGTCCGTTTTGTGAAATCGATTGATCAATGTTCATAAAACCCCAGTTGGGTGATGAAAAGGAATTGCGAAGAACAGGCCACATGCTTACGCCTTAATGATGAACTACCTCCCGTGAATTTGGAGACCCCGGGTGGCGTCTCCACAGGTACGCTGATCGAACAGCGGGGCTCATTCCGCGGCTGGGCCAGCCGCTTCAAACAAAATCGCCAAGGTTGCCCTCGATGGAAGAGCCACAAACAGGTAGGTGATATTCCATTTATTGAGTCACGAAGGCTGTGAACCAGTTCGGCAAAAGCAGTCATCCATCTTTTTTGCCAGACGCGTTTCGGGTCTTCAACCCTTCTTCATCGGCACTGAAACGTAGAAACAAAACCAGATAAGCACAACCCATTTTATTTTCACAAAGTCTGCCCATGTGGGCGTGGCCACTTGCATGGCCTTGTGGTGTTTGTGGTTGTGCCTGTATTCCTCAAGTGAGTCCATTTTGTGAAATCGTTTGATCAATGATCATAAAACCCCAGTTGGGTGATGAAAAGGAATTGCGAAGAACAGGCCACATGCTTACGCCTTAATGATGAACTACCTCTCGTGAATTTGGAGACCCCGGGTGGCGTCTCCACAGGTACGCTGATCGAACAGCGGGGCTCATTCCGCGGCTGGGCCAGCCGCTTCAAACAAAATCGCCAAGGTTGCCCTCGATGGAAGAGCCACAAACAGGTAGGTGATATTCCATTTATTGAGTCACGAAGGCTGTGAACCAGTTCGGCAAAAGCAGTCATCCATCTTTTTTGCCAGACGCGTTTCGGGTCTTCAACCCTTCTTCATTGGCACTGAAACGTAGAAACAAAACCAGATAAGCACAACCCATTTTATTTTCACAAAGTCTGCCCATGTGGGCGTGGCCACTCGCATGTCCTCGTGGTGTTTATGGTTGTGCCTGTATTCCTCAAGTGAGTCCGTTTTGTGAAATCGTTTGATCAATGTTCATAAAACCCCAGTTGGGTGATGAAAAGGAATTGCGAATAACAGGCCACATGCTTACGCCTTAATGATGAACTACCTCCCGTGAATTTGGAGACTCCGGGTGGCGTCTCCACAGGTACGCTGATCGAACAGCGGGGCTCATTCCACGGCTGGGCCAGCCGCTTCAAACAAAATCGCCAAGGTTGCCCTCGATGGAAGAGCCACAAACAGGTAGGTGATATTCCATTTATTGAGTCACGAGTACCTGTGGAGACGCCACCCGGGGTCTCCAAATTCACGGGAGGTAGTTCATCATTAAGGCGTAAGCATGTGGCCTGTTCTTCGCAATTCCTTTTCATCACCCAACTGGGGTTTTATGAACATTGATCAAACGATTTCACAAAACGGACTCACTTGAGGAATACCGGCACAACCACAAACACCACAAGGCCATGCGAGTGGCCACGCCCACATGGGCAGACTTTGTGAAAATAAAATGGGTTGTGCTTATCTGGTTTTGTTTCTACGTTTCAGTGCCAATGAAGAAGGGTTGAAGACCCTAAACGCGTCTGGCAAAAAAGATGGATGACTGCTTTTGCCGAACTGGTTCACAGCCTTCGTGACTCAATAAATGGAATATTACCTACCTGTTTGTGGCTCTTCCATCGAGGGCAACCTTGGCGATTTTGTTTGAAGCGGCTGACCCAGCCGCGGAATGAGCCCCGCTGTTCGATCAGCGTACCTGTGGAGACGCCACCCGGGGTCTCCAAATTCACGGGAGGTAGTTCATCATTAAGGCGTAAGCATGTGGCCTGTTCTTCGCAATTCCTTTTCATCACCCAACTGGGGTTTTATGAACATTGATCAAACGATTTCACAAAACGGACTCACTTGAGGAATACAGGCACAACCACAAACACCACAAGGCCATGCGAGTGGCCACGCCCACATGGGCAGACTTTGTGAAAATAAAATGGGTTGTGCTTATCTGGTTTTGTTTCTACGTTTCAGTGCCAATGAAGAAGGGTTGAAGACCCTAAACGCGTCTGGCAAAAAAGATGGATGACTGCTTTTGCCGAACTGGTTCACAGCCTTCGTGACTCAATAAATGGAATATCACCTACCTGTTTGTGGCTCTTCCATCGAGGGCAACCTTGGCGATTTTGTTTGAAGCGGCTGGCCCAGCCGCGGAATGAGTCCCGCTGTTCGATCAGCGTACCTGTGGAGACGCCACCCGGGTCTCCAAATTCACGGGAGGTAGTTCATCATTAAGGCGTAAGCATGTGGCCTGTTCTTCGCAATTCCTTTTCATCACCCAACTGGGGTTTTATGAACATTGATCAAACGATTTCACAAAACGGACTCACTTGAGGAATACAGGCACAACCACAAACACCACAAGGCCATGCGAGTGGCCACGCCCACATGGGCAGACTTTGTGAAAATAAAATGGGTTGTGCTTATCTGGTTTTGTTTCTACGTTTCAGTGCCAATGAAGAAGGGTTGAAGACCCTAAACGCGTCTGGCAAAAAAGATGGATGACTGCTTTTGCCGAACTGGTTCACAGCCTTCGTGACTCAATAAATAGAATATCACCTACCTGTTTGTGGCTCTTCCATCGAGGGCAACCTCGGTGATGTTATATATATATATATATATATATATATATATCGAAATACCACCAGCTCACAAAGCCTCCTTTCGGTGAACAGAGAGTCACCAACTCCAATGGGTAAATGGGAAAGATATTTATTTCTCACAACACCTCAGTTCTGCTGCGTTTCGGACACCACTTGTCCTTGATGATACATATATATATATATATACATCAACAGAAAATGTTGCCACAGTCCAGGAGTTTGTTTTTCAAAGCTTATTTAATCACACCACAAGCACCAACGTGTTTCGACTAAAAATTCTTGATCACGGTGGTCAAGCGTTTTTAGTCGAAATGCGTTGGTGCTTGTGGTGTGATTAAATAAGCTGGAGTGTGGCCATGAGCCGTCATGGTGTTCAAATCAATTGATGATATTTATATATATCTATAACTATATCTATATATATATCTATATATCTGAAAGTATTTCTCGCGCTGTTCAGGACGCAGGAAAAAAGGGTCACACACAGGTTTTCTTTTGCTCAGGAGATTGTATTAAATGACTCGACGCGTTTCGACAGCACGGTGTTTGTCAATAAGTCATACAAAGACGAGGAAGTGGTAGTGTCTTTTCAAGCATTTCCTGTTGCACATTACAAAACATATTGCATGTATTCCTAGTCTGTCTAGTGGTTTAGAAGACAGACTTACCAAAACTTTATCAACCTAAATTGAACAAAGTGTGTAAATGGTTTCTAACAGTTAAAATAAACACTGTTAATTCATGGTGTATGCAACAAAATGTTTTCTGAAGTGAAATCAAAGTGGCAATAAGTATATTTTTTATCTATATATTTTTACAGTGATTGGCTAGTGCCTTTTTAATTAGCATGTCCTACTGATGCCACAGTAAATGCAAGTAGATGAGACACTAGGTTCAGTCCACTTCTGGTCCTACTTAAAAAACAAAGATTAACATTGGTTGCTGCGGAGGTGACTTGGTGTGAAATGATGTAGCCGAGTGACTGGGGAGCATGTAGGGGGGAAGGAGACAGGGATGGATAATGCAACTAGTTGCATGGTGATTGATTTCTGGTACATAACAGGGGGGATTGTACTAGCGATTGTAGGTTGTTATAAATCTAGGAGCAGAGTTATTGTCTTTTTTATCATGATTTGCACCTTTCGCCTCTTTCTTTTTTAATAGTGAATCCCTGGGCGTGGCATTCATTTTGTTGACTGCCTGATTTAGGATAATGTCCTTGTACCCTCTCTGTTTGAATCTCGTGAGTGCCTGAGTTGTACATATGGCTAAATCTTCTTTGGTGCTGCAAATACGTTTAAGCCTTAACAGCTCACCGTAAGGAATGTTGTTGATGACATGTTTCGGATGAGCACTGCTGGCATGTAGTACCGAATTGCCAGCAGTGCTCTTCCTATGGAGAGTGGTGGCTATTTGTCCCTCGCGAATAAAGATGTTAACATCTAGGAAGTCTACCTGTTGTCTGTTAATATTACATGTGAATTTTAGATTTTCATGATTCACATTGATTTTATCGACAAATTCAATGGCATTTTTCTCATCTCCTTTCCATATAATAAAAACGTCATCAATATATCGCATCCACGTTAAAACATGATCAGTAAAAACAGAATTATGAGTGCGCTTGAGGACCTGCTCCTCCCACCAACCCACGTGCAAGCACGCATAGTTGGGAGAGAAGCAGGCCCCCATCGCCACACCCCGCTTCTGTAAATGTACTTCATTGCCAAACAGAAAGTAATTGTTATTGAGACACCAGGATATTAGTTCCATAATCATTTTGTTGTGATTATGACATTGTAGCGGTCTAGTACCCAAAAAGTATTCCAATGCTTTCAACCCAGTAAGATGTTCTATGCTGGTATAAAGGAACTCGATATCCAGAGTGATGAATATCGAGTCCTCTGTCCATGGAATATGCTTGATCTTTTTTAAAAAATCTCCGGTGTCTTTAATGTAAGTTGGCAAACTGTTACTAAATCATGTAAAAAATAGTCAATATACTGGGTGATAGGTCCCTGAATAGACTGTGTCGAATTGGAAAAAGGTAATACAAGGAGCGCTGGGCATTTTCTTGCATACTTCTTTGTTAATTCTAACTAAGATGTATAGATAATTGCGATTCTCCCTATGTATATCTTATAGAGCCCGCTTCTAATTGATAGCGGCAAGTCTCAGCCCAACTGGCTAGAGTGAAAAGTTAATGATACAGACACAGAAATTTGGGCCCAATCAGGGAATATTCAGGTGAGATTATCTCCCCGGTGTTATTCTATGCCTACAATGGTATTTTAATATACTATATGTTCAGATTGGAACTGCTATACTATTACCTATTTGCAGATGTGTTACTGCTGTCTCAGGATTTGAGAGAAAATTTAAAAGAAACTATCAATCACCTTGCAAACCGTCTGACAAGTATGACTGGAACGATTAGTTTTCACCAATACTAGGTGAGGTACACTGTGTTTTCCCCTTGAAAACAAGAGACGAGAATGTGTATGAGCATAAGATGACTAGATCTCAACATGGGAACTTTCCAATGTTTTTAAATATAAAATGTAAACTTCTAGTACGTTTAAGTGTGGAGGAAGAGAAGGGTGCCATATAATATTTCAAGGAGAACCCCTGGTGGCTTTGTTGCATTTGTTGTTATTCTTAATAGTTGACTGTTGTTGGCTGTATCTCATTTTTATTATGCCAGCACTTTCGATTTAACTCAATGGTTGTATTAACAGCATACTACGGGACTATCCATGAACTTTTGACTTGAATTTAAAAAGAAAAAATGGGAGGGCCAACTACGTAGAGAATATGGATTTTTCTTAAAAATGCATATAGTTTTGATAGAATATGCTAGTTTAGAGATTATATTTTTGAATGAAATGATTTATATTTATTGTTTTTTTTCTATTATACAGGTGTTTTTTAACCAATTCAACACGTTTACATTTTATGTTCAAGAGAGTCAAAATATTTGTCTTGAAAATGATGGTGGCATAATACATCCATCAAAACGCGTCGACCCTCAAACTAGTACACAATCTGTGAAGGGAGATGTGGCCAATGAGTATTTAAAAAAGCTAATAATACCGGGATCCACTCTTGTGTTATTGCCATGATACGGATGTGTACCATGTAAATGACATATTGTGGTTGTCTACTTTCTGTACTCTCTTTATATTTATTTCTGTTTTCTAGCCAATCCTTTATTAACTTTTGGTGAGGATTTTGTGATTATGTACGAGGTTTATGTGATCACTGTTTAGCAGTCACCTGATGGATTATGTCAGTTGGATATTTTGTTCTTTTTTATCCTGAGCTTGATTTTAAATACGAATAAATTGCTTTATATTTTTTTTGTATACTCATGTGTTTTATTACCTTTGGAAGATATATGGCACGCTCCTCTTAGATGTGAATGAGACTGTATGAAAGGTCCTATTTATGCTGAATGGACTGTACATATTGGCTGTTTATTGGATATTTGAAACTGGTCCAAAGGATTGTGTTCCCTTACTACTGTATAGTGCCCTAGTCCTTTGGTCTTAAGGGGCTCCTCTTTGTTTCTATACATGATATGTTCTGCAACACTCTGTATAGCGGATATGATGGGTCTCCCGGGGAATGGTGATATCTTTTTATGCACTTTGGGTATCAAGTAAAATCTGGGTAGAACAGGATTTTCAACATGTAAAAACCGAAATTCCTCTGCAGAAATCATTCCTTCTCTTTTCCATTTCAAGAGTGTTTTTTTAAGATTGTCTCATGCACTGTTATACTCTTTAAAGGTAGATTTCTCATAGCACGTCAGATCGCCCAATTGTCTCCGTGCTTCTGCGATATATTCTTTCTGCGGCCAAATGATAATATTTCCACCTTTATCTGACGTAGTGACAACAATTTGATGGTCATTGCTCAGTTTTTTAATCAGTGCCGTATATTGAATTTCCTGCTCACTTTTGTACCTTTTTCGGTGTTTGATTTGGTGGTGCAATTTCTTGAGATCTTCCACTATAACGTCATGGAAAGTGTCAATGGCGTCCTTGGGCATATTTGACATGAAAATAGATTTAGGCTTAAAAGGACTTGTATGAGCTCCTATTTGGGAAATAGCTGCTTCAATTAGTTCTTGTTCAGTAGATATGCCATGTTGTGAAGCACTATTGTCCTGAGCAAGTTGGTGCATTGTAAGCAAGGTTCTCGTGTCTGATGTCGCAAGTTGAATATTGGCCTGATTGTCAGAATCAAATTCCTGATCCTTGAGACCCTCTTTGATGCTGAAGAAGTTTCTCAGCTTGAGTTTCGGAATATAACAAAAGACGTCTACACGGGTCCGTGTGTAGTCAAAATCACTGATGGGAAAAAATGACAAGCCGAGACTTAAAAGCTGTTTTTCCGCCTCGGACAACGTAATACTGGAAGGATTTACAATTGTATTGTCTTTTACTGATTCTTTCGCCAATATTGCCTTTTTGGTTTCTTCTGAGAGCTTCCGCTTTTTGCGGCGTTCTCTCCGTCTTTGTTGATTCTTGTTCTTTTTTCTTTTGATTTCATGGTCTCAGTGTCTGCAGGCGATCATATACTAAAAAATCAATCTCCTCCCCCAGATCCAGAACCTTGGTCTTATCAAATGTCCCTGTTCTATTTATGCTGCCTTCGTCTGAGGACATGCTGCTCATCAATGAATCATTATCACTACTGTCTGGGGCTGATTCGATATTAGTACTTGTCGTTGCTCCTGCTTGTGCCGTTGGTTTGGCTGGCTTTTGATTTAATTTGGATTTCTTCGCATTCTCGTGTTTCCGCGCAAAAGTGTAAATGCGCCCCTGCTCGTAGTCCTCTTTGTCTCGAGCAAATTTATACACTTTGCGGGCTTTGATTTTGTCCTCCTGCTTGACCAATCATTCCTGCATTTCTTTTCTGGATTTTGTAATAAGCTCATTAGGCTCAAATTTCAATAGCAGCACATTTATTTCATCAATTTCCTTTCAGAGAGCCAGTCTATCAATTTCCGCATATTTGACCAAAATCTTCACTAGATTTGCCGATGCTTCCAAATTGCTGTGTCCCCATTCCTTAAGCATTTCTGGGTTGGGGCTCTCGTAGCTTGGGGCTAATAACATGCGTAGCCCCCTAGGTACTCGCCCCTCCTCAATGTATGTAGATTGTGATTTATGCTCCCACCATTTGGTGACCTCGGAGCGCATGCATTTTCCAACCGTTTCAATACGTTTTTAATTTGACCCTCATTGGACGTATCGGTGTTTCTAAGACTCACCTTTGCCGTTACCCCTTTGTTGGTTGTTTTTGGGAGATTCGAGAATAACGCATCTGCGGCTGCCTCCCTGTCGCGGACTGCCTCTGCTGGTATGATTGTGCGAGCTCTGTTCGATGTAACTGCAATTTCTACAACGGAACCCCTCCCGTATATTCCGGGTATTCCGTGTTTGCCTTAATGTCCTCCCCACCGCTGCAATAAGCCGTTTCACTCACCGCAGACAGGAAACATTGTTGGGCGAGATGTAACTCGCCTCGTTGTACTCCCTTCGCTGCGTGATCCGTGTGTCGCTGCAATCAGGGGCCGCCACCAAAACTTCGCTCTCGAAACGTGAAAGTGGTGGTTGATGGTGACCGCCTACTTCCGGGAAGTGGATTTGTTGCAGAGGCAACCACCTTCCGAGTTTTCTATACAGCAAAAAACAGGCCGTCTCCGCACTTCCAGGTCGGCGAACAGAGACAACACGAATCCCAGGAATCAGGCACAGGTAAGTTTATTAGTTACAGAGCTGCAAATCTGACATATTTCGGGTCGTTGCCCTTGCTCACAGATAACCAGATCTTGGCCCGCCATTTTTTAAATATGCTTTAGAAAACACCACGTGATATAATAGACAAAAACAAAATACTATGCACGAGCTGTTTGTGTTACATATCAGTTAGTCTGTTTTACAAGCGCACAAATAGAAATAGACCCAAGTGAACTAGGGATACAACAAACGGCGAACAATATACTTGATCATTTTACAATTCCTGTATAAGTACTGGAACTATTGGGCAATGCATAAATATATACATGGTGGTCGATAATATTTTGTGCAGACGGGCAATATAACGCATATTTTTGTGCAAATGATGCAAAGGGAAATGTGCAGCACTAAATGGAAAAATATGTGCAATATCATGCAATCCATATATAGATGTGCAAATATCGCTTAAAACTATTATGTACATCAAATAAGATCTACCCACATGTGCAAATTATGCAAATTTTTAGAGCAGCATTTTTGAACATCCCTGTATATACATATATAACCTACTGGCAGTCACCAGTAGGTAGTTATAGTTAGGACCTAGTTTCCATAGGAAGAGCTTTTTTTTATTTGCCAATTGCTTTGGCATCTTTTTACAAATCTTTGCGAAATTTCAAAAACTAATGCCCCATTCAGTTCAGCTGCTGTGTTGAAAGTTTAGGGTGCTCTATGGTAAGTACCTTTTCAATCCAGCAGTGGGTGCCGCCTGCTACTTCCCCTCATGTACCCAAATGTCACTGTAGAAAAATTGCAAGTCTCCTGGACACTCATCCAGCTGCTTTCGCCCAATCAGATGTCGTACCTGAAAGCACCATCCCTGTAAGTTGTGCCTATCTATGAATTCATATTACAACTTTTGTTGGCAGGACATTGCTGCGGCCTGTGGCGGTTCGGCAGCTCCCAAGAACTTTGGAGAACCCTTTCTGCGCCACTGTTGCCACCAAACTACTTAAGGATGGGTACTTTCTGTGCTAGTGGCCGCACAAAATATCACAGTCCATAATCCATCCCCATCTGAAAAGATTGAGCACACGTGGGTTTGAGGAGCTCACAATTTGTTTCAGACCGTCATGATGTGTGTCGGCATAACTGCCTTTTCTAAATGTCCATGACACAGGCATTGCCAGTGTTCATGTTTTTAAATAAAAATTGTCTTTCTGTGATTGGCGGAAAAACTCTAGCAGGTGTGGAGGGATATCCCGATCTATTTATATATTAAGCCTTGGTGGAGCTTGCGGAGTTTCACTAAGCAGAATTGCACTAAGTTACTGGAAAACTCTGCAAAACTTCGCACAGTTCAATGACCCATGGAGTAACTTTTAAAACCCATTTATTATTTACACCAGTTCTTCTTACTAGTAAAATTATTGTGCAGTACCACCATTATAGTCCACAAGATGGCAGCAACACTTCAGGTATGCTGTGATGCTTTCCACCTTCAATGTACTATGCACTAATTTCTGCCTTTCTGCCTTTCTGCCTAAGGGAGAAAAGAGGATAATGTGTGTGTGACCCCGTGACAGAGGGAGAGATCAGGGTGTCCCTAACAGCTCACTCACCTTCTCTTCCAGTGCTCGGCCTGGCAATCGCATCTGGTGATAATGTCCACAAAGGGCAAGCCCTGAGAGGCCTGCACAGAGCACCCTGAGGCCCAGGAGTTTGGGCAGGGTGTCCCTTGCAGCTCGCCCACCTTCTCCTTCGGTGCTCGGCTCTGTAGCTGGTGATGTGTGTCCGCAGAACATTGGAAACCCTCAGAGGCCTGCACAGACCATCCCTCAGCCCTGAGTCCCAGGATGAGTTTGAGCTCACTCCAGTCAGTGTGTGCAGCTCACAGCAGGGCCCACCCCTTCTCATAACAGGGCTTCATGTGGCACAGGGGTCTCAGCTGTCCCTTGCCTAACTCCTAGCTCTAGATTCTATCTCCGCCCCTGACCCTCTCTCAGGCTCAGAGTCTTGACTCTTACTTACCCTGTGCTACTGTTGACCAGCAGACTCACAGCCCACCCTGACTCTCCCCTACCCTGCAGCTGCACAGTGCACATAACACATTAGCGACTCCAGTCCCACTCCCAAACAAAAAAAAACCTGCTGCACATCACGCCGGAGCATTTTGGAGTGGCGCCTGAAGAAAAGGGCCTGAGTGTCCCCCCTCTTCACATAATGAAATGGATGGACGTGTCACCCGATTGAATTAAACTTTAAAATTGCATTATTTAATTAAGATGAGCACGCATGTGGGTAAACTCTGCTCTACCACCAATTCGGCGGAGTGTCAAAAAACTCCAGGAACTCTAGTTCACCGCCCACCGTTAATATAATTGGGCCTGATTCACAAAATTAATCTGAGACAAAATCCTAACTTTACGAGTTTCGGTATTCACAAAAGGTATTTACGAGAGTAAAGTTAGGATTCCTAACTTTCCTACTCCTAAACTGTGAAAAATCCTAACTTTATGACTTTCGATATTCACAAAAGGCATTTAGGAGTAGTAAAGTTAGGAACATATATAGATAAGTTATAGTTAGGAATGAATATTTAAAAAAATTAGAAATTCACTGAAAAAATGAATGTTACAGCAGGGATGTTATTGTTAGGAAATGGAATAGAAAAAAACCTTAGAAATCCACAGAAAAAAATCCAAGGTTACAGGGACGTTATAGTTAGGCTCAGGTTTCACTCATACAAAACCAGTGAAATTCAGCCGTTATAGTTAGTGAGCTAACTATAACTTGCACCCTACAATGCACTGCTTATGCCTTCAAATATTACTTCACTCATTACATGGTCAGTGACATCACTGATGACATCACTATTTCACATCATTCACAGAATCTCTAATGCATACACTCACACTCCCATATATAACATTTCATACACCTATTCCAACTTCCACACTACCATTCTCAAACACATTCACACACCCATAACAGTACTTACACAGCCACTCACTGATTCGTAGATCAACACACGTATCCACTCACTCACCCATACAGTCACTCATACATCCACTCACTCACTAATACAGCCACTGACATATCCACTCATACAGCCATCCAGACACTATCAGTCACCCATAGAGCTACTCATACACCTACTCACTCACCCATACAGTCATTCACAAAGCTACTTACACACAATGTTATACACACACTCATTCACTTACTCATACAGATACTAACACATACTAACTCACTTATACAGTCACTGACACAAGCACATAGTCACCCATACAGCCAGTCTCACGTTCACTCACACACCAATACAGTCACTCACATAGCATATCACTCATCTATACTGCTTTACACATACCCAGCTACTCACCCATAAACCACTGTACATGCACCCACTAATCGTCAAAACCATACACACACTCATTCACCCATACAGCTCTGCACACATGCATTCTCTAACTCTTACAGCCACTGACTCACCCACTAACTCATCCATACAGGCAGTCTCACACACCCTCACCCAACCACACAAAGTGGTGGAGTAAGGAGGCCCGGGAGGTGTGCTGTGCAGCCCTCTCTATGTTTTAGAAAAATAAACAAATGGGGGACAGGTCCCAGGTATAGGGTCCCTGGGCCAAAAATGGCCTGGGAGGGAGCCACTTGGCCCCCCTTCCTTTAAATTATATTAATAAAAAGAAAAAGCTAGGCGCCGGGGAGGGAGTCCTTTGGGCCAAAATTGGCCCAACTAGTAGTGCACCAAGAGATGTGTTTACAGTGTGGTGGAGAAAGGGGATTAGTCTCAAAGACCTCTCAGCAATATAGCTGTGTAGGACTTATTGGAAGTAACAGGAGGGATAGATGCCCCCCAAGGACCCTCAAGATGTAAGGGGACTTTATTCCCCAACTAGTAGTGCACCAAGAAGCATGTTTGCATATTGGTGGAGAAAGGGGGCATGGCCACTGAAACCTATCAGCAGTCCCAGTGTGTGGGAAATTGGAGGTAACAGGAGGGGTAGGTGGCCCCCAAGGATCCTAAAAAGCCTAAAGCGTTTCATCCTCCAACTAGTATTGTGCCAGGAGGCACGTTTGCATAATGGTGGAGAAAGGGGGCATGGCCACTGAAAACCTCTCAGCAATCCCACTATGTGGGACTTACTGGAGAAAACAGGAGGGGTAGTTGGCCCCCAAGGAGGCCACAGACTCACAGAACTACTTACACACCCACACAGCTACTCACACACCTACTTTCATAGAAATGCAGTCACTTATCCACTCACAGATCTAGAAAAGAACACTCACACACCCACGCAGGCACTAGACTGCTACCCACACACCCACTCGGTCACTCTCACATCTAGTTACACACCCACACAGCCACTAACACGCCCACTCACATATCCATATAGCACCTCACACACACACACACAGTTATTTACAAATCTACTCACACACAGGCAGTGATACAGTTATACAAATTGCAATGGGATATGTTTGTATTAAATGTGTTGTTATTTTGTATTAAGTTTGTGCTTTTGGTTGGTAATGGATCTGTGGATCCATCACAGATCCCCCGTAACACAGCCGGCAGACCTCCTATGTGTCTCAGGTTCTGCAGTGGATCAGCAGTGGATCCATGGATTAAAATGAGAAATTAGAAAAAAGAATTTGAAAACCACTGTTACTTCTGTCTTTGGCAAATGTTGAGTACACCAAGGCAGTATGGGGGAAAAGTGACATTAATTTACCAAAGGTATCCTTCATTAGGATTTCCAATACTATCCCAGTTATGTTGCCTATGTCATTACCCCCACAGTGCCCAATCATCTGGATGTTGGCAATCTGCAGTGCCCTGAGAGGCCTGCACAGAGCACCCTGAGGCCCAAGAGTGAGGGCAGGGTGTCCCTCGCAGCTCGCCCACCTTCTCCTTCGGTGCTCAGCTCTGTAGCTGGTGATGTTCATGATATGCTTGTAATTACAAACAGTTTACCACACCTTCTACAGTTAGACCCTGATTACAACCTTGGCAGTTGGACCGCCAGGCCGCAGCATCGGCGGTCGGGAGTACGCACCAAGCCAGTGGTATCCTGACCGCCGCATTCAGAGTTTTCCGCTGGGCTGGTGGTGTGCTGGCAGAGGTCTTGCGGTGGCTGCATGTTTGGCTCATGGAGAGAGCCTGAAGGCGATGCAGCCGTACTGCTGTGCCTACACTGCCATGCACTGTTGGCATGCACCATGTTGTGCATGGCACACATTGTGCGCATGACTGTCCAGGCATAGGGGGCATAAAAGTGCCCCCAGCCGCAATGCCTAATGGGGTAAAACACGCAGGGCCCTTTGGGGCCCCTTACCTGCCTTTCTGTTTACCTTTTCATGGGGGGTCCCTGGTATGAAAAGGTCATCGGAAATGCAGGTCGTAATCAGCACGGCAGTGCTGGCATCGGCACAACCTCCATGCCCCATCCGCTTTCCCCACTGCCACAGGATCCAAGATCATGGTGGTGGCAGTGATCTAGTGATGCTCCAACCACCATGTTCGTAATCGGGTGGCCGGACCACCAAGGAGGAAGCGGTCAGACCACTACTGACGGTACAGCAGTTTTGGACTGCCGTACTCATAATCAGCCCCTTAATGTGAAGCTAGGGTGCTGTTTATAGAAAATCTTGTGAACGTTTGACCTGCTGGTAGGCAGAGACTATTGGAAACATAATTACTTTGGAAACTGAGTTTAAAGAGTGTGGGGGAAGGGAATAGAAGAAATTGCAGTGTGAAACTGAAAAGCACCATACTGCACAATCATTGCTCTGTAGGGAGTTTATGTCTTTCAATTGACAATGTATTTCAAAATATAGATGAAAAGCATTAACAGCTGATTGTTGAATGCTTTTAAGGGCTACTGTGTGAATTCAAGGATCTTCTGTGGATTTACACAGGGGGCCGCATTGAGCCCTGCAGTGGATCTGCCGATCTGCAAAAAACCCAATCAAATTGGGCTTCTTTACAGGAAGCAGTTAAAGATCTAAGAAAGGTGACCATTTAGAAGTGGCAACTAAAAATATAGGTTGAACGGAAGTCTGTGATTCGCTAAGTACAGGGGTATGAGCGAGGGCACAGTGGGAAGGGTGGCCATTATTTGTACTATTGTACTGAGAATGGAGTGGGATTGCCATATTTCTGACTCGAGATTTGCAGTGGAAAACAGATGTTAGTAGAAATCAAAGCTAAAGTTGAACAACACAAAGCAATTAGATTTTACATGTATGGTAATGAGGTTATACTATAAAAAGTATGTTAAAAAAAGACTATGAATTTAAGCTGAAAGAAAATGTTTAGCTTCTAGACACTGCAGTGAAAGGGAAAATAGAAGGGAGGTTAGATGGGAAGATTAACTAAAAGTATAATGAGCCTCAAAAAAGAAAGAAGAATTGCTATACTGAAAATATAGTTAATCTAGTATGAATTAATGTGTTTAAAATTATATGTGGGTGGTTGCTTATAGTATGTAATTTAATACTAAGTAATTTTCAGCCACTCACACTCTCAGGCAGGCACCTAAACACCTAGTTATACACCCACAAAAGCAAGTATGTACCCACCACTCATATAGCCATCCAGTGACTGACTCTCTCAGTCACACTTCTATAAAACCATTCACACACTCATTAAGGCATACATACATCTACTTGCATAGTCATTCACATACCTATATAGTCACTTTCACACCCACTCACACACCTATACATCTATTCATGTACCCAGAACTCAGTCAGTTATACACACACCCATACACTCAGTTATACACCCAGTCACCCACTCAAACATCCACTCACATACCTATTTATAAAACCGAACAGCACTGACACACCGTGTCAGACAGGGACAGAGAGAGATACTCACACATCCACTCACACAAACCTCTAATGTATCCACCACTAACATAGCCACTTCCACACACAGTTACACACTAAAACACCCACTAACACAGCCAGTTACCAACCTATACAGCTACTTACAAACCCATTTTGATACCCATAGAGTCCCTAAAGTATCCAGTTACATACCCACACAGCTACTTACACATCCAGTGACATACCAACAGAGACACTGATACACTCACTTATATATCTACTCAAACACTCACTCACCCAGTTACCAACCCATACAGCCACTCATATACTCATTTATCTTCCCATACTCAGACACTTACATAACCTCTTACACGCTAACATAACCACTTATGTAGATACTTACTTGCTTATAGTATGTAATGCAAAGTGAAATGTATTCTGTATTTGCTTTTCAAATATTTGCTTGTGTTTAAGGAGGAATGGAAGATGAAACGAAGACTTGAAAAAAAAGAACAATTATGCTGGGTGACTGCATTCATAAACTGGGAAACAGATGACATTTTTGTGCAACTGGCATATGAAATTTTCCACAATGAGTCACCATGTGTTTTAATTTTGGTGAAACAGCAGGGAAGGTAACCCTCTGGTCAGGTGGGAGGGGTCCCAAGATGGTCCAGTTGCTGATGGTGATGCACCACCATCCCACTCTCCATCATCCTGTGATACATCCTTGTATGTATGGTTTTCAGATGTTTCAACATAGAGAATGTGTCATGTGAATTATTTTTTCCCATACCTGTTGACATTTTTTTCTGCATATATTACATTGGATAATTCTTGGAACAACTTTCTTTTCTCTTGAAGGGATGGAGAAGTGTTGCCAAACATCTGAGGACTTCTTTGGAGATGGTGAGACTTCTTCTTCGTCACCATGTTCTTCCCCTGCTTCTTTCTTCACCAGAAGATATCCTGACTTTAAAACTCTGTACTTTTGAAGGAAAGTAAAAAAAACAGGATGGGGCAGTGGCTTTTAGTCTGTCTCCAGAGAGATATGAAACCCAAGTAACTGTTTTAGGGTGTGCTTTGGAATGTGGGTGGGTGGAGACTTACTGTATACAATGAGAAGTTGAGGTTTGGGTGTTCCTGGAATCGTGGTGGATTCGTGGTGGCAAATCGGCAGATCTTCAGAGTCATAAAATGAACACAAATAAAGAGAAAGACTTGCTGTATTGCCTTTATAGAAAGACTACGTAAGTCACCTTACATTGATTTGTTAGTTGCTAGTAATGTATCACAAGAATAAATGTGTGAATAAGATGATTTATAGACTTTAAAAAATGTATGTAACAAAATGCAACTTATAGGTGAAATTGTAGTACAATTTATATTAAAGAAAATGGTGAAATGTACTTTAAAAAAAAGGTTACGGGGACGCTATAGTCAGGAAAAATATTTTTTTTAAAAACCTTAGAAATGTAATGAAAAAAACCAAAGGTTACGATGTCGAGGACTAGGCGTGCAGAGGCGTCCTGTTTGCGTTAAAGTCTTTTCTGGAGTTTGGCCATGGTTCCCGCATAGAGGGCGTTGCCGTAGTCCAGCCTGCTGGTGACGAGGGCTTGGGTGATCGTCCTTCTGGTTCCCGTGGGGATCCATCTGTAGATCTTGGGAAGTATGCGGACGGTGTTGAACCAGGAGGAGGAGACGGCATTGACTGGCTGGGTCATTGACAGTGATGAGTCCTGGATGAACCCCAGGTTGTGTGTGTGGTCGGTGGGTGTTGGCGCAGCTCCAAGCGAGGCCGTCCACCAGAAGTCATCCCAGGCAGAGGGGGTGGAGCTGAGGATGAGGACCTCTGTCTTGTCTGAGTTCAGTTTCAGGTGACTGTTCTTTATCCATTCGGTGTTCTGGGGGCTCAGCTTGACACCTACTTGCAGCAGAAGATGTAGCACGCTGTCGGGGAGCCTGCTCCTGCTCCATTCCGTATGTGATCACCCAGGTATCGGCATCAGAGGATCCTCGAGGCTGGATGACAAGATGGCGGATGCTGGGCTGGGTTGAGCGCTGGTCTCTGCTACTGCTCGCAAGGCAAGCCGCTTGGGGGCTGGAGCCCTTGTCATAGCTACCATCATTGGAGGTGAGGCTGGGGCTCAAAGCGACGACCGGAGCACCCTCGGGGCTTCCCCCAGCAGCGCACTTCAGGCTACACTGTGCTGAGGCCCGCCTGCCTGATCCTTAGATGGCGGCCCGCTAGAGACATCGGAGCTGCTACCCTCCGGGTGGTCTCCCAAGCCTATGCTCTGCTCTTACCGGACATCACCTGGAGGGTCCACGATCCTGCAACACACAGTTGGCCCAGTGGCAACTTACCCTGAACATTGCGCCTTCCGCTGCCATATGCTGGACGATATCTCCGCTTCCAGCTGGTCACAAAATGGCGCCACTCCTCTCCAAGTACGGGACCTTTATCTGCTCTTGCCCTCCCACGATGAGACTGGTGGATATTGAGGTTAGTGCCTGCCTCTACTTGCCGATACACTAAAACTTTGCATTCCAATCTACTGGACCCAGGCTGTCCTGCGCCACACTTATTCTGGGATGCCCCGTCCAGCGCGCCCCTTGTCATCTCCTACCCACCATTTTGGGACTCTCAATAGCCTGCGCATTTGGTGCGTTTCAGCTGCCTTGGCACCATACATCGCCAGGCGGATCCTGTGGCTGCCTCCAGTGCAACGAGGGAGGGCCCCTTTGGGCTGGTCCGCATGCCGCCTAAGAGGGGGACGACCAGAACAACCGCTAGGGTCTCTGACTTCTTTGCGGCCTCAGACAAGCGCCCAGTGCTACGCGCGGACAATGAAACAGCCGCTATGGCCCTCACAAAAGCAGACCTCCTGGCCATGTTCAAGGACTTCAAGACAGAGCTACATAAAGATCTTGGCCAGGACATTAAATCATCCATAGTGCAGCTGCGGACAGACCTGACTGACAAGCTGACATCCCTCCAGCAAGACGTGGATTCTGTGGGTACCCGAGTGCTTGATTTGGAGGCACATCATCAAGATCAAGACAAACCGACCACGGAACTCCGAGAAGATGTTTGATCTCTCCGTGACCAGTTACTCCAATCACAACTCAAGACAGAGGACCTTGAGAATAGGGCGCGGAGAGAGAACATACGCATTAAAGACCTAGAGGAGGGTGCGGAGGGGCCTGATGTGGAGGCCTTCCTGGAGGGGATCTTTGCAGAAATCTTGAGCCCCCAATCCCTTAAAATAAAACTTGAATGGGTTCACCGAGTAGGGAGTTTTCAAACTGGCGAAAATAGGAGGCCCCGGGATGTGCTGCCAAAGTTCCACTCCTTCAAGGTCAAAGAAGCAGTCCTCGTAGCGGCTAGCTCGAAAGGATCCATCTCTTTTCAAAATCATACATGTGTGATCTACCAGGACCTAGCACCGGCCACCTTGGCGCAGAGGCAGCTGTTCCGATCAATTTCTACTAAACTAAGAGACGACAAGATCAGATATCGATGGACTTATCCCTTCGGCCTCAGTTTTGAGTTTCGGAATAGACAGTGCCATATCTCTGACCTGCAGGAGGGTTTGAATCTTTTTGTTCTCTCCACAGACGACAACGTTGCCACCCAGGACAAGAATGGTGATCTCCACAGGGCCGCGCCGAACTTGTCTGCGTGGTCTTCGAGCTCGAGCAGAGGCCGCAAATGAACCTTTGATATGAACCTCAGGGATCTGTGCTGCTCATGTACCTCGTGGGACCGGCATCTCGCAATACCATGACCACTGGATGTCGAACGGAGCACAGCCTAGGCTCGAGGGGGAAGGGCGGTGCTATCTAGGGCTGGGCAGAATTTGCGTAATCGCGCTATGCAAAGCTCTGCGAAATGGTAAAAAATCTCCGCGAACACGCAGAAATTCAGCGAACACGCGGAATTGCTTGTTCGCGATGCTTTTTTCCTGTTCGCGATCGCTGTTTGCGTGCTCGGGGGGAAATATCTCGCGAACACGCATTTTGAGAATGCGAACAAGCAAAATATTCAGCGAAGCCGTGAAACACAGAATTTTGGGAAATTCTGTGTCCTACATGGAACACAAAATTACCCAAATTCCACAAATTCCACGAGTGGAACGGAATTTACTGCCCAGGCCTAGCGCTATCTCGCTTTGACTGGCCACCTTGTCCTCCCTGAACACTTAGTGTTGTCGGCTGCTCAGGGTATCCTGCACCCTAGATCATGACTGTGACTGGGAACGATGGACTCCCCCCTTGCTGATGTCAGGTTTGCTTCATTAAATGTTCCATATGGGTAATATACCTAGTTCCTCTTTCACAAGGACAGTCGTGTTACTGCTGGTGTTAGCACACATGACTAGGTCCTCCCTAGCACGAGTGGAGACTTGTTTTGGCGTTTCAATGACGTTTCTTCATTGCTCCTCTTTGCGCTGCTCCTGGATGGGCGCGGACGGGGACCTCGGTCCTGTCGCCTCACCTTATTCCTGGGGGTATCATTACCCCTAGCAGGGATCTAAAAATGCTTCTTGTATTGTCTTTAAAATTTGAATTGCTTGCATTTCTGTTCCTGTTTGTTTTCCTTTTCTTTTTGGGGGTTCAGGGGTGGGATTGGGTGGGACATGGTGGCAGCTTTTTAACATTCTGCTCTGTAGGTCTTCTCGATATGTGTGTGCTTAGGGCTGATACGAGATGGAGTTGTATGCACCTTCTGTGGAGATGTTGGGGACGATGGGGCTTCGGGAGCTCTCCTTGAGATGTTATTTTTCCCTTTAACACAATGACGATCACTATCAGGACCTGGAATGTTAAGGGTCTTAACTCCCCCCAAAAACGCCAAAAAGTATGGAAGTACATTATTGATCATCACCTCGACATAGTGGCCCTACAAGAGACACACTTAGCTAGAGCCGAGAACACACGCTTTCACAAAAAAAACCCTTGATCTACAGGTCCTCGGCCCTTACAAAGCATAGAGGAGTAGCGATTTTATTCCGCGCTTCCGTACAATTCCAACCCCTAGACGTTCTTAGCGATAAAGACGGCCGCTGGGTTACGGTCAAGGGGCGCTTGAGAGGGAGGATTTGTACCTTTTCAGCAGTCTACGCTCCCAAAACTGGTCAGATGGAATTCTTACAAACACTACTGTGGAAGCTACTGGATTTTGTGGAGGGTCCGATGGTACTAATGGGTGACTTTAACCTGACTTGGCAGAAAGAACTGGACAGCCCTCACTCCCACTGCTCAGACACGGGCTCTTTTTCCAGTGACACTCAATAGCGCATCCAAGACATAGGCCTAGTGGATTCCTGGCGTGCCTCATACCCGCACACCCAAGACCACACTTTTTACTCGCATGTCCATCACACATACTCCCGACTTGACTATATCTTCGTTAGCGAAACCCTGCTGGGTGCCCTCCAAGAGGCCAAGATTTTTCCCCTTTCAGTATCAGATCAAAGCCTATTTTACATATGTGTGTTCTGGTCTGGAAATGCTTCGACTACTCCCAGGTGGTACTTCTCGGCTTCACTTGTATGGGATAAAGAATCCTGCACCAAGCTCAGAGAATCCATCCCGGAATACTTTGATATTAATAAACCAGAGGACACGTCGGAGCTTACCACCTGGGACGCATCTAAGGCGGTTATCTGGGGTAAATGCATTGTCCTCAACTCAGCGCTCAACGCGCAGCGCACTAGAGAGCGGGAGCAACTAGAGAAAGAGCTGGCCTCTATCAAAAACACTCATAAACAGAATCCCACTAAGCAGACCCTCAGCAATCTCACAGCGCTCCGTGGCAAACTTTGCGCTATACATAACAATAGAGCAGAATTTACACTCCTTAAACTGCGCCATTTATCTTACACTCAGGGCAACAAGATTGGTAAACATCTTGTCAGACAACTGAAAGATAAGTGGGTGAAAGAATACATAGGTGGTATTTGGGGGCCCAACGGGGAGCTTACACACAGGGATGAGGAAAAAGCCGAGATCTTCGGTTCATTTTACGAAAACCTTTATTCCGAGGCTGAATTAGATCCTAGCGCCTAACGGGAGTATCTCCAAACCCTTCACCTCCCTCAGGTTACTGCTCACTGGAATGAGCTGCTCACTGCCCCTATCACTCAAGATGAGGTCACTACTGCGATTAAAGCTCTTAAGCCCCACAAAGCCCCGGGCCCAGACAGATACACCGCTCTATTTTATAAAACTTTTTGCCCCAACATTTGCCCCCACCTCACGCGGCTCTTCAATACAATGGCTGAGGAAGGCGAGACCACTGCCTCCATGACTGAGGCCGTGATCTCCGTGATATCCAAACCAGGGAAGGACCCCCACCACTGCGTCTCATATCGGCCTATCTCCTTGCTTAATCTCGATGCGAACCTATACTCCTCCATTTTAGCTAAACGATTGAACGACCTTATACCTGACCTCATACACCCGGATCAATCCCGGATCAAAGGACGTCAAACACATGATAACACCCGCCGCAATGTACATCTGATAGAGAAGGCCCAGGGGCGTCAGATCCCCACTGTGCTGGTGGGGCTGGATGCCGAGAAAGCCTTTAACAGGGTGGATTGGGCATTCATGTTCCACACACTAGCGGCGTTTGGATGTGCACCTAAATTTCTTACTATGATTTGAGCTAACTACCTTCACCCTCGTTCCAGAGTGGCGGTAAATGGGGTGTGCTCGCCCTCCTTCTTTCACTCTAGAGGAACCAGGCATGGTTCCTCTAGAGTGAAATCCTCAGCATGGTACCCTTAGCGACCTTAGCGACCCTTAGCGACGGCGGTTAGAGCCAACCCTGAAATTCAGGGAATACCATTCACTGGGGAACCACACAAAATCTCCCTTTTCGCGAACGATGTCCTCTTGTCCCTCTCGGATCCTGCCTCGTCCCTCCCACCTTTATAGTAGGAACTTGAGCACTTTGAAACTGTAGCTGGCTTTAAGGTAAACCTAAGCAAGTCATATATCCTCAACCTCACACTCCCACAAGCGGAACGCCGCAGACTCCAATCTCTAACTCCCCTCCCGTGGGCCACATCCTCCATACAATATCTGGGAGTCCACCTAACGCCGAGAGTGGAAGGGCTCTCTGCTGCTAATTTTCCCCCCGTTCTCACATGAATCCAAACCGAACTCACAAAATGAAAGCCCCTGTTTTTGTCATGGCTAGGCCGAATACATGCTGTAAAAAGGACACTTCTCCCTAAGCTTCTTTATTTACTCCAGGCCCTGCCAATAGAATTGGCGAGAGATTTTTTCCAGCGAGTTAAGACTATGATTTTACAATTTATATGGCAAGGAGGGCGTGCCAGCTTCTCTCTCTGCTGTGTCGCTCGCGAACGGAGGATGGCGTTGGTCTACCTTATATTCACTTATATTACAAAGCGGCACAACTGCGAGTCCTGACTGAGTGGACAAAACGAGAGTCTGAAAAACATTGGTTGCATATGGACCGTAGCGTGACGGGGAGGTCTATATGGGACCTGATTTGGCACCCCAGACAGGACAGACCCAAAAATACTTACATCAGCACCCCTGCACGCACCACTCTGAGAGTATGGGACACGGTCGCAAGGGACGATAGGTGGACCTCCTTCCCCTCACCCTTCACACCTCTCCATTTTAACCCCGCATTCCCCCCTGGCCTCCGTGAGGGACCTTTTGCCACTTGGAGGGAGGGAGGGTGCCTGGCTCTGACTCATCTTTTTCACGATTTTGACCCCCTCACCTTTGACAGCTGCAAGCGGGATTTTGGTCTAGGGAATACAGAAAAATACCACTATACTCAGTTAATGCACTGGGCCCTTACACCCCAAGTGCGGGACTTGGCCACACGTCCTCTCACAAAGTTTGAATCATTCCTCACCAGGACCACTTCTATGAAAGGGGTGATCTCATTCTGTCAGGCCTCTGGAGTATGAAGTAACAACTGTGGGGACAACAGTAACTAAGGCTTGTAGCTCAAAAATGAAAAGACAGGTTAAGAAGAATCTTTGGACCGAGTTAATTCAGCAACGGAATTCCAAGATGGCCGCCGCTTCAGAAGACGCAACGGCGGTCTAGTTTTTCTCTCTACAGGTGTCCAGAATCCAGGTGAAGCACACACTCCGTGAAGAGTGCGCACTTCACTGAAGTAATATCGGAGTGCGCAGCTAGAATTAGAGTTCCAGTGAATTACGTCGGGTTGTCGTCCGGAATTCGTTTCGCTTACCGACGGAAGTAGTAGAGTAGGGCTTAATACCTGGTTATTATTTGGTAGGGGAATATCGTAAAATCTGAAGAAAAAATTATCTTTCACGTTGTCACTCACCTGCACAGTCTTCAAAACCTGACAGCAGCTTCATGCGAAGTTAGTGATACTTCAGCGCCACCTAAGGAGCGGAGAACAGAAGACCGAAGCTAAGTATTATCATTTGCAGAAAAGTCATGAATAAAGCAAATGAAATTTAGAGAGAGTTGAAATAGTTTATAATAAGTACAACTTACCTGAGAAAGAGATGAGACAGAACCTATAGAGAAAAACAAAGCACAAGGTTATCAAGGGTTTTTATAGTGGAAAATCAAATTAACATAAAAGAAAGAGAGAGAAAGAATAATACTTACTGGAGAGCAGAAGTGGAGAGAGATTAAGCAATGCTTATCGAAGAGCAGTAGAAATATACCTAGATAGAAAGAAAACCACAACACACAACAGATATAGATGAAGGTAATTACAAAGACATTTAGTTAAGGAATATTAGAGTACTGGAAAAGACTCGAGTGACATTATACAGAAGATAGAAGCTACCTCAAGAGAAAGTAAGTGAAGAAGAGGAAGGTATACACAACATATGAAATTAAAGGTTAACTTGGCAGTAGTTAGTGACTACAGATTCATTTTTATAGGTGAATACATTGAGAGGCGGCTACAAGAAAGAGGAATTGTATTTATATAGAAATACATACAGAGGAGAAGCGCAGCACTTGAAGCTTAGGGTAGGTAGGACAGTAGGAAATATAGAGAGAATAGAACTTAGAGTAGAGTAGGCATTCATATCGATGTGTTATTTTTGTTGAAGGTTCACTTAGAAGAAGTCTGCTGAATTTGAAGACGAAGTAGACGAGTAAAGTGAACCAGAGTTTCAAGTCCAGTCTCTTCTTGATTTGTTATTTTATTCACTCCCCCTTTCCCCTTGAAGGGAATATTGGAGTCTAGGTACAATTCACTGGATCTCCGGATTGTCTTTGAGAGGGAGTAGGGAATCAGTGTCTCTGTTCCCGTGCAAGCTCTTAGAGGGTTAAGTATTGAACCTTGACACATTCAAATACAAACTGCTACTCTCTACCACACTTGCCCCGCAACCCTGTTACATGTCCATGTGGGAGGGAATGTTACAGCGCGGTATTTCTGACGATGAATGGACACACTTCTGGACCGACATCACAAGACTCAATCATTCCACGGAGCTGTGGGAAGCCCACCTTAAGACCATGATGGACTGGTAACTTCACCCGTCCAGACTTCGGCAAATCTTTCCCAACACCTCTGATAGATGCTGGAGAGGGTGTGGCTTACTGGGGGACTTTCAACATATATGGTGGGACTGCCCGACCATCCGCCCCTTCTGGAAGGAGATACTTGCACACCTTAAAGACATACTAGGATACCTCATTCCCACCACTCTAGCAGGCAATCCTTCCCTTGAGCACCAGACCCGAGCAGATAAGAAGATCATGTGGCTCTGCCTAGGAGCAGTGAAGGTTACTCTAGCTGCCGCTTGTAAGAGGAAAGAAGCCCCAACAATCTCCCTATGGCATTCTCGACTATGGAAGCTGCTTAGTCTGGAACGAATGTAAGACATCTTTAGGGACAATTATAAAAAAAATTTAAATGGGGACCTTTCACGTGGGCTACCATCGGCTGTCTGTCCTGCCACCGTCAGAGCCCTTCATCTCTTTCAATTTTGAGCTACCTCTAGTACCACAGGTTTAATAGCTTCTAAGATAATTGCCGCCACCATTGCAGGGGAGGGGGGAGTGAGGGGGGTGGGGTTTTCTTTTCTTCTGTTTGGGTTGCCTCCCCGTTGGGGGTAGCAATATTTCTAAGTGTTACCTCCTATGTATGGCACCTTCCAATACTTTGAATGTCTCCCTTCGCAGAGAACGATGGGTTGCAAGTTGAATTGTTGGCTACTATTCAATGTCTTTAAATAACTGCCCCAAGCTCCGTTGTTATTAGAAACTGTAATCATCATTTGAGCAGATCATTGGGGATGGAGTTGGGCTCCTACTGGGTGCTGCATAACTTTATTCCATTATAGCTTTGTCGATTTCTGTAACACCCCATGCGAGGGGTGATGTGATGGTGCTGATCTAACAATGTATTTTGGAACACAAAAATTTCAATAAAGATACGTTTGACCAAAAAAATTGGCAAGACGGGATTGAAGATTCGCTTGCGTGTGGCCAGCTTGATAACTACATATATAACTGCTTTAAGGGGAGCTGGATGTACATTGGGTGATTCTAAGTGTAAGAAGTCACCAGAGTACAACAGTAAAGGGTATTAAATTACTTGACTGAAATCTAGAACTTTCGTTCGTTATTAGTTACCATGGTTATCAAAATTGTGATAAGATGATGTGGATTGATAAGGGCTTTGGAGACGTTAATGAACATTCAACCCACTCCTT
This sequence comes from Triturus cristatus, assembly GCF_964204655.1. Lineage (NCBI taxonomy): Eukaryota > Metazoa > Chordata > Amphibia > Caudata > Salamandridae > Triturus > Triturus cristatus. Next base: position 314,197,416 of record NC_140584.1, on the reverse strand, counting down.
CAAACCAGCAGATGGCAATATTGCATGACGTAAGAGCACTTACAGCACTAAACATTAAACATAGTATGCTGCTTCAACGTAGTGTGCTGCTTCAATACATGTCCTCGCCGTCTTCTCATCCAGCACAGACATCGACTTCAGCCACGCCACAGAGCTTCACTGGACGGACCACAGCTGCGTCCACTTCACCTTCAAGAGAACGCCGACCCACCATCACCAACAACAGGCCGCCCGCAGAAGCTGGAACAAGATCACAGCAGACCAGCTCGCCACCTCCCTGAGCCAGCACCCTCCTGCCAGCTCAGCGAACCCCAGCCAGGCCGCCGACAACCTCACGAAGTGGATCAGCAACTGCGCGGACGAACTCGCCCCACTGGCGACCGCGCCCAGCAGACCCGGCAGCAAGAAGGCCCCATGGTTCACCGAAGAACTCAAGAGCTCCAAGAAGAACTGCCGAGCCCTCGAGAGAGTCTGGAAAAGGGAACCGACACCGGACAACAGGACCTCCTTCAAGCTTGCTACCCGGAAGCACCACCAGCTGATCCGCGCCGCCAAGAAAACAGCATTCAAGGACCGGTTGGACAACAACGCACACAACTGCAAGGAACTCTTCAACATCGTGAAAGAGCTTTCCAACCCCAGCGCAGGAAACAACGACATCACCCCATCGCAAGACCTCTGCAACTCCCTCGCCTCATACTTCCACAACAAGATCACAGACATACACAGCAGCTTCGACAACCAACCAACGCACAGCATGACCGAACAACCACCCCCCACCACCACCCTCCACGCCTGGACCCCGATCAGTACCGAAGACACCATCCGCACGATGAACTCCATCCACTCCGGATCACCGACTGACCCCTGCCCTCACCACGTCTTCAACAAGGCCGACGCTGTCATCGCACCCCACCTGCGAGACATCATCAACATATCCTTCAACACCGCCACCTTCCCGGAGAGCTGGAAGCACGCCAAACTCAGCGCCCTACTCAAGAAACCAACAGCGGACCCCACCGACCTCAAGAATTACCGCCCCATCTCGCTTCTCCCGTTTCCAGCCAAAGTCATCGAGAAGACCGTCAACAAGCAGATGGCCGCCTTCCTCGAGACAAACGGATCCCTCGACCCCTCTCAGTCCGGCTTCCGAGCCAATCACAGCACCGAGACCGCCCTCATCGCCGCCACCGATGACATCCGAGCCCTGATGGACAATGGAGAAACAGCGGCCCTCATCCTCCTAGACCTCTCCGCGGCTTTCGACACGGTCTGCCACCGCACCCTAGTACGGCGCCTCAGCAACGTCGGAATCCAGGACAAGGCGCTAGAATGGATCATCTCCTTCCTCGGCGGTAGAACACAGAGAGTCCGCCTACCACCATACAAGTCAGAGGCCTCCGAAGTCATCTGCGGCGTCCCCCAAGGATCTTCTCTGAGCCCCACCCTCTTCAACGTCTACATGAGCCCCCTCGCGGCCATCGTACGCAAACACAACCTCAGCATAATCTCCTACGCCGACGACACCCAGCTGATCCTCTCCCTGACCAACGACCCCGCCGCCGCCAAAGCCAACCTACAAGAAGGGATGAAAGAGGTAGCCGAGTGGATGGCGACCAGCCGCCTGAAGCTGAACTCAGACAAGACGGAGGTCCTCATCCTGGGCTCCTCACCCTCCGCCTGGGACGACTCCTGGTGGCCTCCCGCCCTGGGCACCGCACCCAAACCGACAGACCATGCACGCAACCTGGGCTTCATCCTGGACTCCTCCCTCTCCATGACCAGGCAAGTCAACGCCGTCTCCTCGTCATGCTTCAACATCCTACGCATGCTACGGAAGATCTTCTGGTGGATCCCCACAGAGACCAGGAAGACCGTCACCCAGGCCCTCGTCACCAGCCGACTGGACTACGGCAACGCCCTCTACGCCGGCACCACCGCCAAGCTCCAGAAGAGACTCCAGCGGATCCAAAACGCCTCAGCCAGACTCATCCTCGACATCCCACGAACCAGCCACATCTCCGGACATCTGAGAGACCTCCACTGGCTCCCCGTCAGCAAGAGAGTCACCTTCCGCCTCCTCACCCACGCACACAAAGCCCTACACGACCAAGGCCCGAGCTACCTCAACAGCCGAGTCAACTTCTACGCTCCCAAACGCCACCTCCGATCTGCCAGCCACGCCCTCGCCGCCGTCCCCCGCATCCGAAGAGCGACTACAGGAGGAAGGTCCTTCTCCTACCTGGCCGCCAAGACCTGGAACTCCCTCCCGACCGACCTGCGCCTGACCCAAGACCACCTCTCCTTCAGGAAGAAGCTGAAGACCTGGCTGTTCGAGCAGTAGCGGCACCCCCCCCCCAGCGCCTTGAGACCCTACGGGTATGTAGCGCGCTCTAGAAATGTCTTTGATTGATTGATTGATTGATTGAGGTCAGGGTCAGACTGGCCCTTAGAGCAACCTGACAGTGCCTGTTTGGCCAGTCTGACATGTCAGTGTGTGGGGAGGTTTTGTGGCCTTGTGTGGACTGGTCTTGTAAACATTTCTAAATAAAGTCTTGGCCGTACTTCCAAGCAACACTCTGCAGGCTGAGGGTGCTGCTATGTCATTGCTTGCAGAGTGGACGTGCCAATTTGATAGAACACAGGGGAATATTTATGAGCCCTTTACGCCACTATAGCTTCACTTTTTGTGACGGTCCGGCAGAGCAAACCACAAAATCATATTTATGAGGCTGCACAAAGCCACTTTGCATTGCTTTGAATGGCCTCATAGGTATGGCGTAGGGTAAGGAAGTGCAAATCTCTGTGTTGCCTTTTCTGTGCTAGGGAGGCATTTCATGGGCATTGAGGCATTGAGGTGTGTGTTCCCAAGCAACATCAAAGGATTTGGACACTTCCCCAGATTTACAAGAGGATGAAAAACAGGAATGTGCCAAAACCTTACACCTCCCCATGGGAGGCGCAATGAGGAGAAATAACTTTATTTCTCCCCTTAGTTCCTCTTTCTATGTGTGCTGCATTGTGCAGCCCACATCGAAAAAGAAAAAATCCTCTCTGCATTGTTTTTGTGCAGGAAGGTGTCTCTTCCTGCACAAAAACCATCCTGACTACAACAAAGGCACCATGGTGCAAGGTTGCTTTTACAGCACTAAAGGAGAAGTGGGAGGGGAGTATAGGCAAACCCATCCCGGACACCGTGTGGAGTCATATTATGCGGAGGACATGGAAGGGGAGTGGGAATGCCCGCTTCCAGCAGGTACACTTCTTCGTACTGCATAGGGCTTACCTGACCCCGGGAAGGATTAAACGGTATTTTCAGGTGCAGGATGCGGCGTGCCCGAGATGTCAGGAGCTTGGAGCGGAGCTCGACCACCTCTTATGGGGGTATCCCTGGCTGGGGACGTATTGGGCTGAGGTGGGGGAGCTCTTGAACGCTGTCACGGACCGTGACGTGGAGTTCGACATGGCGGCCTGTTTATTGCTCTGGTTCCCTCACACAGTGAAGACGAAAGTTACGAGTAAATTCATTGACTTGGGCCTTATGCTGGCCCAGAGAGAAATCACCTGGCATTGGAAATCCCGGGAGGGTCCGTCGTATGGGAGATGGATGGCTGAGTTGTTGAAGTGGGCTAGCTGTGAGAGTGTGTTTAGGAGGCGGCAAGCGGCCAGGGCGGGGGATGAGAAGGGATTGGACTGGGTGAGGGCATGGGAGCTGATAGTGCAGGCTCTGAAGGACTACCGGCTGGAGAGCACAGAGCAGGAAGATCGGGAGGGCGGGGTTGAAGCTACAGGCGTACAACCGCTAGCAGTAGCAACGGTATGCTAGACCCCTCGATCGGGGCCCACGCCAGCAGTAATGGGGGGGTGGGTAGGGTGGGGGGGAGTTATTGGGGTGTTATAGCAGTGTAAGGACGGTTGACTGGGGACTGAGGCGGTTGGGTAAAAAGCAGATATTAACCTGGGAGGTTGACCAGCTCTTCTGTGACAGGATAGCGAGGATACTCAGAGAATTGTAACGATGTGCCGCCCGGCCTCCGGGATGTGGGTTAAATGGCTGTGTACTGCACTACGGAGAGGGGGGGCTCCGAGATACCATGTGAGCTCGGGTCGCTATTATGGAGTACTCATTCTTAATTCTGCAATAAAAACACGTTGAAAAAAAAATGGTGCAAGGTTGCTTGCATTGGCTCTAGACTACCAAAACGGCACCAGCAGAGAGGGAAAGAACAGGAATGCACTTTATTAGATAAATATGGTGCATTGCTGCCATTTCACTTTGCGTAGGGCCAGCCGTGACCCATGCAGGTAAGAGAGGTGGGGGGTAGGGCCGGGTGGGGGAGTTTTCGACAGACGACGACGAGGGAAAATCAAATAAACAAATAATTTTCCCTCATCATCACCTATCAAAATCCACCCCACCCCACTGCCCCACCACTCTTACCTGCATGGACCGCGGCTACGTAGGGCTGCAGAGCAAAGTGACATGCTGTGCTGCCCTATGCAAAATCCCAATAAATCTGCCCCCTAGTGAATTTCATTGCTGGATTTCTCATATATTACCACACCCACTGCCCACAGCAAGACCAAACAACTGCAGTTTCCCACCTCTCAGGGACTACCCAGATTTAATGTCTTATAAAGTCGAGAGCTGCTCAATTTACAAATGTAGGCCATTTTTTTAACCTACCTAATTCAGGAATAATTTTCGGATCCGGGCCTATTTTCTGCCACAGTCGGACCCTTCTTTGGGACATGATTTGTGGTTGATGAAAATGTGAACATTTGGCTCTCGCTTTTGTTTCGCTTGTTATAATAAAACATTCATGTTTCATTAAAATATTATCATTGTTAATTTCAGAACCCAAAGAGAGGTCGAGGACTCTTCCTAGTTAGCGCTGTTCTGAGGAAATGCTGTTGGGCATATGAGAACCTGCACAGCATGATACATAAGAGCAGTCATGGCCAATTCAGGTAAGAGCGGTGGGGCATGGCAGGGGGTAGTTGGGGAGAATTTGGCAGATGACGAGGAGGGGAAAAAAATTTAAAAGAAAAGAAAAACACTTACCTTGCACTCGCCCCATCGCTGGGCAATGCGGCGAGCACCAGGTAAGGGCTTTTCTTTTTTTTAAATTCTATTTTACCTCGTCGTCCTCTGTCAAATTCACCCCCATCCCCTGCACCACCCCTGCTCTGCCTCACGATCCCCACCACTCTTACCTGCACTAGCCGGGCCTGCATAAGAGATCACAGAATAGCAAACATATGGTCAGGAAACTGCAGAACAGGACCCTTGGGTTGTGGCAGATCTTAGAACTGAGAAATCTATACAACAGTTCAAGACAGCACCAATAAATGCAATGATAAACGATGCCTAAAAAATATTAACATAATAAAAGATTCCAGACCCCTGCATATCATCATGACCCATCCCCATTTCCAAATTCACTAGTGGGTTCTGACCCTCAAATAGTCAGGTCTATCTGATTGTGGGAGTTAGCCAGGAATAGTTCAAAATGTCAAATTGTTTTGAGTGTCATGATTAGTATATAGCACTGAAACTGGCATTTGTCAGAGATGGCAAGAGTAGTGGGTGGTGTGTGCCACAGCAACCAGTGGTTAATTTTAGCAGGTGGGGACCACCGGCAAACATTTTGAAGACAAGCACTTACTTTTCCTTGTCAGATTTTGACCCAGAGCAACAGTGAGAAAACACAAAAGAAGAAGATGAAAAGGAAGAGAACGACTGAAATACAGTAATTCATTGAGAAAGGAGAGATGAAAAGAAGCCATAAGAGTGAAACAAGCATTTGCAATGCAAATGGGTCTTGCATTTGTGAGTTAGGGCTATTGACGTTGTAAATGGCAATGTTTTTTACCTACACGTTTTATTTTTGGAGTGAATGTATGTAGTGTGTAAAATCCCTTGGAAAGGTCCTGCACTTTGTAATAAATATATTGAAAAAGACGCAAAGTGTGGATTGTGTCAACAATTGCTTGGCACGTGCCTCATGGGTGAAGTGTTGCCACACATGCACACTGTGATGCTTTACTAATGCGAAATTCATTAATAAAAGTTGTGCTTACAGACTAACCAACGCGATCGGGATCAGGGCATGGGACCGAATCCCGGTTTCTCTTTCATTTTCTAGACTATTTGACTCACTCTCCTGCGTCTTGGTTATCCCCAAACACTGGGAGGCAATGAAGTTTGCCAAGGGGGTGGGGGCAGGGGGGCTTTGGGGGTACATGAAAATGTATTCATTGTCTAGTTGTCAAAGGTCGCCCGGTGCTATTAGTTAAAAATGTGCAGATTTCATTAAGCTATTAGGAGTACTTTACTCTCATCTATGGGAAAATCGACATTAACTAAACAAAATGCCAGAATGCGTGTCAGTTTTCACAGTGTTTTAGACAGTACTGGTTGCTTAGTTTCATAGCATTAATTTTTGTATTTACTCTTTTACACAGCATCAACCCCAAAGCCCTGAGTTGTTAAATGACCCATAGAAGGGAGTGTTTTACAGTTGAGCAAATGTGTCCAAATGTAATTTTGGTAGTGCCATGGAATGATCAGCCAATTAGGTACTCAATGAGCAGGTATTTAACTACACGTACAAAACGTACGGTATTGTGGCTGTTGTTTGTTTGTACACAACCACCTCTCTGAATGTGTTTATTAACACACAGCTCCATCTACCAGACAGTGCTCACAGAGGGGCAACTAAAGCAAAGGACAAAATTTATTCATTTATCCTGAGTGTGAAGGCACCCGGAAGGTTAGGTGCCCGCGCGGAGAGGCTAGGGTTCCCAGCGCTTCTACAGACTCTGCCGTGCTCCTCTGCACCAGCAGGGCACAGCTCAGAATCTGCTGCTTCTGCTAAAAATAGGTGAGGGGGATGAGGTTGGGGCATGCAGAAGTTGCCGGCAGATTTCCAGGTTATTGAAAGTGATGATTCTGACGTGAGGCAATGGAGACTGACATTGTCTGTTTGTCTGCATCAGTCTATTTCTCTACCATCTACCGGGCTCACTGTCCTGTATCCATTCTTCTCTCTTTGTTAGAGGTCCACGAGCCAATATATTAATTAGCAGGTAGAGCCAGACGGAGACGAGCCAAGCGTATACGAGCCAGTGGGCGAGCAGTGAAAATGATCGGCATGTTAATCATACAGTAAACATGATGTAAATGTGCGATAATGTCTCTTCAGAGTAAAGGGGCCAATAGCTGTGGAAGGATACAAATGATGAATGAGGAGGCACTAACAACCCTCAAACCAATCGGAAGGCAGCATTAAGACAAAAGTCAATGAGCAGAGAGTGGGCGGAGCTTCCACGAAGCTTCCACACTACAGTATATACTGCATGCCTCGCAAAGCGTTGGCAGCGCATTAGCGCTGCAACGCTAGGCGAGACCTAAAAAGGGAGCAGGGAGTGTATGCTGCTGGAAGAAAGAGGGATAGGGTGTAAACAAGCCTATAAAGACTTGGCATTTGTCAATCTTGACATTTGTCAGCACTGGCTGCGGGCTTCTACGAAACACTTTGAGGGACCAGCACATTATTTTACTGATCAAGCACTGATGCTATGACCTCCATGCATCTACCCATTTCTAAAGTAGACACTGATGGTGGGGCCTTTTGGTGATTTATCTTTTGATTTATTTGATCAAAGCTTGAGACATTTTCAATACATTTGCTGCCTATGATTGTTTCTTTTAGTAAAAAAAAAAGAACTTTGAAAGATTGGTGACACTGCTCCTGAGGTATACTTTCAATCAAATGCTTCACTGCAGCTTGGAATCAGCTATAACCATGATTCAAGAACTCATTTTAATAGTAATTTTAAATCCAACTTAACGGTCATATCTATATATAGAAATTACACTTTTAAAACATTGTCATTTTTCTCCCTAAGTCAAATGTACCTTTCTGTCAGATTTCGGTATCACCTGACTGATAATGGCTTTCCTGTACTTTTATGAGTACTGCTCCAAGACAGTGGAGAAAAGGTTCGGGTGTGGTGAGGTGTTTTCTTCCTTGGTCAGAATGGCCGGGATGGCCTGAGGGATTGTGCGCAACCTCTTCCCGAGCTTCAAAGGTGAATACCATATCTGGCAGATGTAGCCTACACCTAGGAGTGTCTCTATTTGTCCATCTAGTTAGCTTGGCTCAAGATCCAGTGGGAGGAGAAAGCTGCTCTGCAACTGCCCAGCTGACCAGTAGTAATTGGACCTGCCCTGAAACCTGCTAATGGCCTCGATTGGAGTGAGTCCTAACCCCCAAGCAGTGCCCCTCAGTTCCTGCACCCTTGGCTGATGGTAGTGTTTACTCCTCCTGTCTAAACTGCAAAAGCTGGATCTTCAAAACATTTTTGCCACCTTTTCCTCCAAAGAACTGATGGTACAATGTGCATAAACTTCATACTTTGCCCACTCAGAGCTTTCCTATCTTCGTCGATGGCACACTGGTATTGTCGGATACTTGCGCGCAGGGAAGTTGATGCGTTGGTTCCTTACTCCAGGGGAGGTGATGTGTCGGTTTCTTATTGCCACACGAGGAAGGTGATGCATCAGTTCCTTACTGAAGGGGAGATGATGCATCTGTTTCTTACTGTGTGGGGAGTTGATGCATTGGTTTCTTACTACAGCTCCAGCATTGTTGTTGATTTGGTGCCCTGGTGCGCTGCATGGGCATGCATCCGTTCTCAATGCGCCAATGGCGCTGTGTTGATCTCTCCAGATGAGGTCCTACAATGCGCTGGTTCTCGCAGTTACACCGCAAGGCCTGCATAGGAATCGGTGAGGTGTTCTCGGACTTTGGAGATCGTTGCACTAGATTCGGTGTGCGGTAATTTCTCCAGCCGCAGGCAGGCACTGCATCATTTTTTTCAGCGGCACAGCAGCGATGCGTCGGAAACAGGTGCGGATGCGTTAAGCATCTTTAGTTGCTTTTCTTTTCCCAGCTTCCAGCAGCAGAAACAACCTCCAGAGGCCCAACACAGCAACAGGAACCTCCTGGCAGGATAGAACTTACAGCAAGGAGGTTAATGGGAGCTGCTGGTGAAGTCTTTGTGTCCCTGAGACTTCAGAACAGGAGGCAAACTCTACTTCAAGCCTGTGGAGGTCGTCTTTAAGCAGGATACACATCACAAAGCAAAGTCTTTGTCCTCCCCTTGGCAGAAACAGCTGCTGCAGGCCAACCCCAGACAGCACACAGCAAAGGGGCAGCACTTCACCTTCAGCTTTCCCAGCTCTTCTCATTGGCAGAGGTTCCTCTTGAGTCCAGAAGTAATCTAAAGTACTGGGGTCTGGTCCTCAATATTTATACAACATTTTCCTTTGTACTCCAGTGGCAGAGAGGCTCTGTGCTCAGTCAAAACCAGTTCCATTCTCCCTGGACCAGCTTCCCGGCAGAAGTGTGGAGACAGCATTGTGTAAAGCAGACCAGGCTCATTCAGGTGCAAGGGAATCTTCTCCCACTACTCTAAATGCAGCCCAGGTCTATTTAGATAAGGCCTGAATCATACAGGGAAGGCAGGCCACACCTCAACCACCCAAGTGGCTGTCTACAGTGAATGCACATCCCTGGTCCTTGTCACTCCAGAGCCAGACAGTCAAACCACAAACCAGGAGAGGCTCACCGGATGGCAACGCAAGAAAATACCTACTTTCTATAAGTGGTATTTTCAAACACACAATATAAAAATCCTCTTTATTAAAAGACGTATTTGTATATTCTGAGTTCAGGCATACTAAACTCCAACTTTCTATCTTGTCCCAATGGGAAGTTATACTTATAAGATGTTATAAATAGGCTCCCATTCTATGCTATGGGAGAGATAGCCTTTCAATAGTGAAAAACAAAATACACTGTATCTCACTATCAGTACACGTCACACACAGCAGTACATGTCCTACCTTCCACATACATTCCACCCTGCCCACAGGGGTGCCTTTGGCCTACCTTAGGCATGACTTACGTGTAATAGATGGGAAGGTTAGAGACTGGCAATTGGGTGCATATGCCAGGTCGACTTGACATTAAAAGCTGCCAGAAGACACTGCAGTGGAAGGTCTCAGAACCCTTTGAAAGGCTGCTTGTGTGGGTAGCACAATCAGTGCTGCAGGCCCACTAGCAGCATATGACTTGCAGGCCCTGGGCATACACAATGCACTGTACAAAGAACTTTGCATTAAGTCAAACAAGACAATCATGGAAACACCAATTCATAGGCGCTTCAGCAGTGGTAAACTGCCTAGAGTTCTAAAACCAACAAAAACAGGGTCAAGAAAAGAAGGACTAAAAAGCAAAAAGTCTGGGGGTGAACCAGCTGAAAATGCCTGGTCTAACAGTGTGTGTGACTGGCCAGGAAATAGGAATATGCCTATGAGAAAGTAATTAAGAATTATGGGTTATACAATGGCTTTATTGTAGAGCAGGCACATATCACTGAAAGGTTTCTGGTGATCTGATATGTTAAACAATGAAGTTTTTATAATGTTGACATGCTTAATGAATTAGGTCCGTTGAACATGCCCTTTTCTTAGACTTGATATGACTGCAAGGAAGGATACTTTGTGTAGTTGATGCCCAGTGTCTGCTGGAACAGCTATAAGGGCTGCCTATTGTTTAAGAGGAGGACCACAGTACTAATCAATGAGTATGGTTGTAGTCCATGCCCTGTGCCAAGTAACTGCAAGGTCGAGCAATGACCGGTGGAAGTGGAATCTTTGTACAGGGATGACAGACATAAAGGAAGGTGTGAATTTGGGGTGATCTGGGGCTGGACACTGACAGCTTAATGTGCTGAAATCCAACCGCCCAAAGGCTCGCAGTCCGCGGTTCTATAGTCACCCCAGGAGTGGATTGGCGGAGTGGAGCTGACCAGCCCAGCAGCCCAGCAGGACTCAATGGGTCCAGGGAGTGCACCAGTAAGGCGGTAACCATGAGGAGCCCTGAGCACAATGGAGTTGACGCCGCCCGCAGAGTGAGAGCCGGGCCCCCAGAGAAGCGGCCCAGCTACGTCTGAATATTACTGCATCTGTGGTGCCCTCGCATAAGAATGCGAGGGCACCACAGATGCGGTAATATTCAGGTGCGGAGGAGACACCTTGGAACTTTGGCAAGCCCGCATCCACACTGGGTTGGCCCGTTCCAGAGGTCGGGCCGCTTTTCCTTTACCTATGAAGCCTCCTGTCCTACTCTTCTGAGGCGGAGACTTTCTACAAGTTCCTGAATTAGGGACTTGTTTACATTTGGGGTACATCCCTTTTTTTCAAACCCCCCAACTGAGGTTAATACATATATAGATCTACCCTTGGTCCTGAAGGAGTGTAGCTTAATCTTGGAGCAGTGAAGACACGAAACATGTTGACCCCAGTCAACTAAAGGCTACCCAGATACCTTGAATCATTGCAGTAGCCCCACTGGTTTTACCTAGTCCCAGCCCCAGCACCCAAATTAAAGAATTCATAGGGCCAGGGCCTATTTTAATCACCTTTTGAATTATTACACAAACTAGGAGTCACTGACTTTTCACTCACACACACCCTTCACATACGGTGTTCTCAGATCAGAAGATCTCCGCTAAAGAAGCCACCAGGCCCGTTGAACATTGCAGCACTGGTCCGACGATGAGCACCCAATGATGAAGCATGACACCCTAACAGGTGTGTGAGGGCATTAAGATCTGAAATACAGATCCCCCCGAGACCAAAAAACAGCAGGCGGATAGTGATTTTTATCACCTCGGCCAAAAGAGAGGAACTGTCTCCTTCTGATAAATCAGGTACACACTTAGGAGCATAGGAACAGGACCTCTGTAAATAATCAGCTCTTTTGTCCCCCCTTTTGATTATACACAAATGGGCAACTCTACAAGGCCCCGAATGTTTGTTCCCAAATGGACCTGTGACTGTGCCCACTCTTTCGTGAAGAGCTAAAAAGAAATGTAACAACTCTCTAAAAAACAGCGCCTGATAAAAAGGAAACTGCCAATAACAGGGCCACACACCACAGCAAGTACTTTCCAACAAGGTACTGCCGGTAAGCTCTTCTTGATTTTTAACCGTGGCACCAAAGCAAACAGTGGGTTCACAGAATATGGAACCACACAACAAAGCTTGGAGAAACCACCTCAGAAAACCGCAGAACACTACATGGGGGATACTTCTTTGCCCACCAGATTTGGGTAAAGGGCAAACATGCAATTAGACCCACCTGCCAATCTGTCAGGAATCTAGCATAGTTGTTGGGGATCTTAGCGCTCAGGCCCACAGCAACTTGAGTCTTGCTCACCTTAAAGGGGACACCAGTGACTCCATAAGTGACAATCTAACAGGCTCTACCCTAGAGTGTGGGACAGCAAGGAGAAATCACTGAAAACCCACCTCCTGATTGAGGGTAATGAAATCTGAGGGAATCTTAAAATGCCTTACCAACACAATCCCCCCAAAGACAATTCAAGTCAATTCCATCCGATCAGCTCTCTCAAAAACATCCAGCCAAAAGAATCTCCAAGAGGGACTGGCAACACATCTACCACTCTGCAACTGGGGGAGTTAGTCAAAATGACCACTTCAGGAGAAACACCATTGGTAGAGCCCAACGTCGACTCGGACTTAAGGTTTATCCCTCATTTAATCTCTAACGGCCCCCTGGACACACTAAATAGAGGTAATCTGTTACAACTACTAGAACACATCCCACTACTAAAAAACCTAACATAGGCTGATCTCACATTGGTCAGATTCGCCCAAACTCCTGGAAAGGGGACATCAGAAACAACAGTTACTAAATGGGGATCTAATGCAATTAGAGACACCATTTTGAGAGAGGCTCATGTCATTGAGAGATGGGGTATCAAGCTTCAAAACATACACCCATCAAAATACCTGCATATATTACTTCTGGAGGATTCAGCTGCTCAATGACGAGGCGTACTGAAGGGCGCATGGGGAACAACTTGTGACTGTCTACCAAGTACTTCAAAAGCATTAAACTTCTTGGTAATATTCTACTACAACAACCAAAGAAATGTTAGATGCCAGTCAAGAGCTCAGAATTTTGAGGGTTGGAATCAGCTGTCCAGCTTTAAGAGCGGCATTCGACAATCCTTTTCTTAGTGTTATGCCAAATCCTCACCTCCAATCTCTTAACAACCAGGTTGAAAAACAATCAAAGAATAATGAGTTCTTAATCACCTCATGGAGCATGGCAGGCCTTAAGCTGACATCGAAATTTGGTTGGGAATACCTTCAAAACAGTGAAATGATATGTCTGAAGGAAACCTGGGCATTAAACCCCTCAGTATTATATGGTTTCCATGAGTTCTTTAAGCCCGACATACATATAAGACTATTCGGCAGACCATCAGGTAGCCTTTTAATCTTCATGAAGCAATCAGCTAAAATTGAAGTAACTCCAGCCATCCAAATACACCGGAAGCTGCAAGCAGTATCAGTAAAAGTGTTGAGGCTCATTCAGAAGGCCTCTCCTCTGCTCCTAATCAACTGTTTTATTTCAATCCTCACAAAAAAACGAAAGCACACAGAATGGTTTCTCTCTGCACAAGCTTCGAAGACATTTTTGTGGCCCATCCTTCTTACGAAGTAGTGATTGCAGGGAATTTCAACACATAGTCGCTGGGCAAAGACCCCAACATGGCACAAATGAAAAAGGAACAGGAGCAAGTTAACAATCTACTAACCTCATTCAATTTAAAGTCAGCTGTTCAAGTTACAACACTCCCTGTGAACATGCCTTGACCCACATTTAAAGGTATATCAACAATCAACTATATTTTCAAGTCCTGTCCCCTGGCAGACCACTTCTCAACTTCAAAATAACAAACCGAGAAGAAAGTGATCATAATCCTCTAGCCTTACCCTTGGACCTAGGGCATCCGATAGCAGACAAATTTTAGGTACTTCAACAGGAGCAGAAACAAGGATCTTAGTCAGGAGAATCAAATGGAGACCCTTTTACTCTGCACAGGTGGCAAAATAGCACAGCAGCAGAACCAATAGCTACAACAAATTAACTGGGAGTAGGCAATTTTAACTTAATGGGATACAATGACTACAGAACTGCCAGACACCATCTTGGGGACCCAGTGTTGTCCACACTCCTTAAATCCACCACAATCCTACCCCTACAAACAGCTGCACAACCGGGACATCAATTCATCAGTAAAGAACCTAAGGAGAAGTATCCAACTATGCAAGACCAACCCCACAAGTAAAAACTTAAAGGCAGTCAAAGACTCACAAAAAGCATACAAAAAACTCATATGGGAAATTAAGACAGCTCTACCAGGAATGGATAAAGATACATAGGATGCTTAAGGATAGATCCCTTGCTCATTTTTAGAATTTACGTGAATAAGCTAAAAAAAACCTTACTCAACAAGGGAAAATGCAGTTTCTGAAACCGGATGGGAGAGGCATGTAACCGACTTTTTCTACACCCACCACAAAACTAAAAACGAGGGGCCCACTCAACAGCAACTAGGAGACCAACAGTAATTAACCTCACCATCTCAAATTGTAAAACTTATTAAGGACATGAAAGGCGATGGAGCCTCAGGCCCCAATGGTTTCCCAGCCGATATCCTCAAATGTGCATCAGAGGACTGGGCATCTCTTATGACCCCCCTTTTCAACTCAGCCTATATCTTGGGCCAAATAACAGAAGCCTGGAGAGGCTCTACCCTATGCCCGATATTAAAAAAAGGTGATCCATCAAAGCCATGTAATTATCACCTGCTAGCTTTGCTATATTTAAAGGCAAAAGCTTATGCCCAACTCCTTTTGAAAAATCTGGAAAGCTGGGCATCAGAAAATAAGCTGCTCCCTTTTTTCCAAACAGGTTTTCGTGGAGAAGTCACCACTGACATCATCGTAGCACTAGCTGCCCTCAGCCAGCAAGCCGCATATCATAAACAAATTCCTCTCTTTTGTTGTTTTATTGATTTTACTACAGCATTTCATAAAGTAGACAGACCGACTTTGTGGATGAAGTTAGCACATTGGGGTATCCAACCGACCCTCTTAACAGCCATAATCTCTTTGTACTCTGCAACATGGGTTCATTTGAGAACGGGCCCAACTTCACTCACCCCCATAATTCCCACTTTTGAAACAATCCTGTGTGCTAGCGCCCCTACTTTTAAACTTTTACACAGCTGATCTGGGGAAGGCCTTGGCAAACAGCTACCTTGCTTACCCTCGATTAGGTCACAGACCACTTCACATCATCTAATACGCAGACGACATTGTTATCATGGACCACAAAATAGTGGGGCTCCAGTGATCCCTGACTAGCCTCCATGCATACAATATGAAACATTTTCTTACCATCAACCAAGATAAGACTAAAATATAAGTATTTTGCTGCTATAAAACACGCTTTAATGCACCATTGGACCTGTGGCAATACCTTCGGCTCTCAAATACAACTACCTGGGGGTGTAGTTCACCGAATCCGCCCATAAATGTGTATTAAAAAACTAAATCAACAGCAATCATCCATGGCCTAGCCAGGCTTAACAAAATCTCAACAGCCCATCTGCTGAGGGAATTATCACAATCAATCAAGCCTCCCTCCTTCCAGCATTACAATATGGCCACCAAGCCTTATCTGGAGCCTTATCTGGAGCATGCTTGAAATGCCTGGAAAAACCTCAGTGCGTGGGATATAAGAAAATCTTCCAACTACAGAAATTCCTTATGCCCTTGCCTAAATTTGCTGTCGGCATCCCTGTTATCCGCAAGGCAGGTCCTCCCTAGGCAACTAGAGCCATCTTTTAAGGACTGTAATCATCATCAAGTTAAGAACTCATAAAATTATCACGCCCAAACGCACTTTAATTTGTTTTCTGAAACCAGCGAATATAGCGTGCTGTAGCCCAAAAATGTTATTATGTTTTTATGCGGAATTTACAATCACATAACTCATTTCCCCCAAACAAAATAGAGCACCCATTTGTTAAAGTGGGGTTGACACGGAAATCAGTGTCAGGATAAGGTATACTTGTATGAATTAATTTTCAAGTTTTAAAGTTTTTTATCTCTTTGTAATGGTTTTCATTAACTGATACAAATAAAGATTTGAATGAGGGTGATCTGGTACCATAGCTTATCATAAACGCTGAAAGTTTCGAATCATAATTGTAATCTGCATTCAACAGTAGTTTGAAAATCCATATTTTACAGGAATTATTTTTGTGTCAAAATTTGTTATTGAAAAACTTGTAATAAATACATATATAAAGATATATAATTGCAAATAACATTTTAAGCATATAGAATATCATTATCACATAAAACGTAGAAAATTAGAAATTTACATAAGGCATCTTTTATGATATAAAGAGTAAGTTTATAAGTACACTTTTTTTAATATGCAAGTATCATTGAGATATTTATAAAGATATAGAAAAAAGGGTAAAGTGGGTTGAGAATTGAAAGATATAAGGGAAATTGATAGGGAGTGAAACGTAAATGGAAAGGAAAAAAATAATAATAATAATAATAATAATAATTAAGCATAAGTAAGTAGAGGAATACATAAGTGAATATTAACGCAAGTACAAGTATACAAGGAAGTAAAATTTCAATAGATACAAGTTTATAAAGAAATAAGTTTATGCAAGCGTAATTGTAGAAATAGTAATAGATTAAGATATAGAGATAGATATAGATAGACTCCTTGTCTCAGCATAAAGAGGTAGAAATTAAAAAGAAAATATATAAAAGGAGAAAAAGGGCTTGTTGAAAGATTTCCTCTTGATCTTGAATTCAGTATATAATACGTTCATGAGACGCTGTTTGAACCATTGTTACAAGCCATTCTTCATTTGAGGGAGGGTTCGATGATTGCCAATGTCTTAAGATACATATTTTAGCAGTGGAGAGTGCAGTGTGTAAAAGGCGACGTTGTGGACGTGTAATGGAAGGAAGAGTTTGAAAATCATGTAATAAATTGATAGAAGGGGTGAGTGGAAGACGAAGGGATAGAATAGTTTTCTGTAGTGTGGTCCCTATAAAAGTCCAATAATTTAATATGGAGGGGCAATCATGAAGTAAGTGGGGAAGATCACAATTAAGTCCCGAGCATCTCCAGCATTTAGAGTGCGACAATAGTCCGGCTTTTTGTAATTTCAAAGGGGTCCAATACCAGTCATGCAAGATTTTAAAATGACAGAATTTCAAGCGAGCTTCTCGGGTGCCTTTATCAAGATCTTCCAAGGTATCCAACCATACGTTATCTTCAATAGAAATGTGCAGGCGTTCCTGCCATTTCAGTTGAAGAGTTTTAGCAAGTGGTTGTGAAAATAAGTGACTAGTTAAAGTATTATATAAGCCTGACATCACTCCTTTCTGTCGTCCCCAAACAGAAAGATAATCCAATATTGGTGAGGGGTGTAATATCCAGGGGGGAGAACCTAAGCATCTCCTTAGACAGTGTTGTAATTGTGAGTATTGTGATATTTGATGCAATGGAAGATCAAATTCTTTATGAAGCAGATCAAATGATTTAAGCTCCCCATTTGATAAGACTTGATCAAGTGTATTGATGCCACATGACATCCGAATAGACCATTGAAGTGCTTTACTATTTATTCGAATACTTTAATTGTTCCAAAGTGGAGCTTTATAATGCAATCAGTAAGACGTTTGTGTTAATCGATGTGCTCGATGCCATGCTTGATAAGTAGCTTGCATCACCGGATGTGGAGGGGAAGAACGTGGATATCTAATACCATAAAGAAAGTTAAGGCCATTGTTTTGATTCAGAAGAGGGCGTTCAATTTGAATCCACTGTGGAGGGTTGGTGTAGTTTGGGAGTAAATAAACTAGTTGTGAAAGGTGTAGGGCTAAGGAGTAATGTTCCAAAGATGGTAACCCCAAACCACCATAAGGACGTCGAGCCATTAGTTTGGTGGCAGCTAAGCGAGGACGGATAGAACCCCAAACAAAAGACCTAATACAATTGTCTATGCGACGCAATGTAGATAAGGGAATAACTATCGGGAGCATTCCTAATATGTAAGTGAAGCGAGGCAAGGTGACCATCCTAACAGCCTGCACCCTTCCCCACATGGAAAAGCCTAAAAGAGACCATTTAGCAAAATCAATTTCCATTTGTGTTATAAGAGGATTGAGATTATCTGAAATCATATTGGATAGGTCTCTATTAACTAGAACTCCAAGATATTTCAATTGTGATGACTTTAATATCAGTATTTATTGATGATATAGGTTGATAACTACTACAGAGTAATCGATCTTTACCAGATTTAGGAATAACTGCAATTAATGCTTTATTAGAAATAGGACCAAGTGAATTTACTTGGATAGCTTCTTGAAAAGCAGAAAACAAGGTGTCAACTGTTTCTGATCCAGTCCATTTATAAAATTCCGCAGGAAAACCGTCTTCCCCAGGAGATTTGTGGTAAGGTAATTTGGTAATGGCTGCAGCTAATTCTTCTTTGGTAATGTTTCCATCAAGGAAGGCTCTACCTTCATCTGTAAGGGAAGGAAGATTGATGTCAGCATGGTAGACGGCTAATTGATCTTCGGTTTTTGACGTATCGGGAGAATAAAGATGTTTATAGAAAGATGTAAAGGTGTCAACAATTCCTTGCGGTTTTGTAACGTACTACGTATTGCAGGAATGGCCATAGCTGCTTCACGTTGTTTCAGTTGGGCTGCGAGCAATCGACCTGCTTTCTCCCCTTGTTCATAGTGTCTACCCTTAAGGCGTTGTAGGGCATATTCCGCTTTGGAAGTATATAAGTTGTTAAATTCCATTTTAGCAAGTTCTAATTTACAACGGTTGGGTATTGTAGGGTGGGATGAATATTGTCACGTTAGGGAAATAATTTTAGTCTCCAACTCAATACGACGAAGTGACACCGACTTATTGGCGTCTGCTGCATCTCCCATTAATTGACTACAAATGGTTGCTTTAGCAGCTGCCCAAACAGTTCTATTAGAAGAAACTGAAAACTTGTTAATCTTCAAATAATCAGAGAGTGCAGTGTGTAAAAGGCGACGTTGTGGACGTGTAATGGAAGGAAGAGTTTGAAAATCATGTAATAAAGTGATAGAAGGGGTGAGTGGAAGACGAAGGGATAGAATAGTTTTCTGTAGTGTGGTCCCTATAAAAGTCCAATAATTTAATATGGAGGGGCAATCATGAAGTAAGTGGGGAAGATCACAATTAAGTCCCGAGCATCTCCAGCATTTAGAGTGCGACAATAGTCCGGCTTTTTGTAATTTCAAAGGGGTCCAATACCAGTCATGCAAGATTTTAAAATGACAGAATTTCAAGCGAGCTTCTCGGGTGCCTTTATCAAGATCTTCCAAGGTATCCAACCATACGTTATCTTCAATAGAAATGTGCAGGCGTTCCTGCCATTTCAGTTGAAGAGTTTTATCAAGTGGTTGTGAAAATAAGTGACTAGTTAAAGTATTATATAAGCCTGACATCACTCCTTTCTGTCGTCCCCAAACAGAAAGATAATCCAATATTGGTGAGGGGTGTAATATCCAGGGGGGAGAACCTAAGCATCTCCTTAGACAGTGTTGTAATTGTGAGTATTGTGATATTTGATGCAATGGAAGATCAAATTCTTTATGAAGCAGATCAAATGATTTAAGCTCCCCATTTGATAAGACTTGATCAAGTGTATTGATGCCACATGACATCCGAATAGACCATTGAAGTGCTTTACTATTTATTCGAATACTTTAATTGTTCCAAAGTGGAGCTTTATAATGCAATCAGTAAGACGTTTGTGTTAATCGATGTGCTCGATGCCATGCTTGATAAGTAGCTTGCATCACCGGATGTGGAGGGGAAGAACGTGGATATCTAATACCATAAAGAAAGTTAAGGCCATTGTTTTGATTCAGAAGAGGGCGTTCAATTTGAATCCACTGTGGAGGGTTGGTGTAGTTTGGGAGTAAATAAACTAGTTGTGAAAGGTGTAGGGCTAAGGAGTAATGTTCCAAAGATGGTAACCCCAAACCACCATAAGGACGCCGAGCCATTAGTTTGGTGGCAGCTAAGCGAGGACGGATAGAACCCCAAACAAAAGACCTAATACAATTGTCTATGCGACGCAATGTAGATAAGGGAATAACTATCGGGAGCATTCCTAATATGTAAGTGAAGCGAGGCAAGGTGACCATCCTAACAGCCTGCACCCTTCCCCACATGGAAAAGCCTAAAAGAGACCATTTAGCAAAATCAATTTCCATTTGTGTTATAAGAGGATTGAGATTATCTGAAATCATATTGGATAGGTCTCTATTAACTAGAACTCCAAGATATTTCAATTGTGATGACTTTAATATCAGTATTTATTGATGATATAGGTTGATAACTACTACAGAGTAATCGATCTTTACCAGATTTAGGAATAACTGCAATTAATGCTTTATTAGAAATAGGACCAAGTGAATTTACTTGGATAGCTTCTTGAAAAGCAGAAAACAAGGTGTCAACTGTTTCTGATCCAGTCCATTTATAAAATTCCGCAGGAAAACCGTCTTCCCCAGGAGATTTGTGGTAAGGTAATTTGGTAATGGCTGCAGCTAATTCTTCTTTGGTAATGTTTCCATCAAGGAAGGCTCTACCTTCATCTGTAAGGGAAGGAAGATTGATGTCAGCATGGTAGACGGCTAATTGATCTTCGGTTTTTGACGTATCGGGAGAATAAAGATGTTTATAGAAAGATGTAAAGGTGTCAACAATTCCTTGCGGTTTTGTAACGTACTACGTATTGCAGGAATGGCCATAGCTGCTTCACGTTGTTTCAGTTGGGCTGCGAGCAATCGACCTGCTTTCTCCCCTTGTTCATAGTGTCTACCCTTAAGGCGTTGTAGGGCATATTCCGCTTTGGAAGTATATAAGTTGTTAAATTCCATTTTAGCAAGTTCTAATTTACAACGGTTGGGTATTGTAGGGTGGGATGAATATTGTCACGTTAGGGAAATAATTTTAGTCTCCAACTCAATACGACGAAGTGACACCGACTTATTGGCGTCTGCTGCATCTCCCATTAATTGACTACAAATGGTTGCTTTAGCAGCTGCCCAAACAGTTCTATTAGAAGAAACTGAAAACTTGTTAATCTTCAAATAATCAGAGAGGTGAGACGCAGTAGGGTTTTACCTTTAGGTGGGCAATACCTTTGGATATTTAGACACCATGGTTTGCGGCCTGGAGAGATTAAACCTAATTCTAAGGAAAGAAGAACAGGCGCATTGTGGTAAATATTTAAATTACCTGTACTATTTTTTATGCGGTAAAGTCTAGTAAGAATAACTCAGTCAAAATAAGAGGCAGAATCCGTGGTATTAGAGGTTCTGAAAAGGACTTTATTCCTTACAAAGGAATTATGGTTCGAACCAGGCAATCATATTCCATCACCACGAAGGTTCAGGAAGGGATAGGCAATACATTATTGACAAGTAACGATATATATATGAAAAGCATTACATTAAGACAGATGCAGGAGGCGTAACAGCTGATAATACAGACAAGAATACACATACGTAATGAAAATAGGCGTAATAATAGGCGTATACTAGAAACGTCATTTAAAATGATGTCACAAGTGGGTGGATCCATAAGAGAATCCTGCAGTGTCAGCAGAAATATTTGGCAGAGATGCGCGCGCAGCCGCATGACGTGTGATTGACGTGCAACTAGAGGGTGAAGGGGAATTGACATTTAGCTCTACATGTGGAGACAGAAGTCTGGGGGGTCAGGTCAACCTAATCCCAAATCGTATCTAATATCTTTGTTTAAGGAACTGTTTTATCCAAAAGGAAAGGTCTCTCGGACGGAATCTATTCTATACTGACTGTTAGTGCATGTACAAGCGTCTATGTGTCTACATGGGATGCGAGGGGGCAGGAATCTTCCATGGTAACAGGGGCTATGAATTACTTGCATAAAGACAGCGAGGCCGAGCCCTTTGCTCGGTAGCTGGAAGGATGTTTACCTAAACTACTAGACAGGAATGCATTGGATGAGGAGCGGAGCAGATAACTTGAAGGCTGAATACAGTTTTTGGCAGGCAACAGGCCGCGTCAGGCACCGTTAGCCGCGCAGGGAGTAGGACAAAGTTCATGGATACCGATGTAGGTCCAGGCTGGAGCATTTCAGAGGCAGAAGCAGGAAAAGGCTTGATGGCAGAATTCAGGGCCTACTCGCCTGAACTGTAAAACGTGAAAAGTGAACCATATAAAGTCGGTGGCCAATCATACTTAGGAATGGAATATTCGACCCATTCATGGCGGATCTGAAAGAGGACATGTTGACGTTGGACGCACATGTATTTGCGTCTTCATAGCTGGAACTGGAGGGAACATACATGTACTTGTAACATGTACATGGAGCCGTTGGGGTCTAAGATAGGGGACATAACTGATCATAAAATTCATATTTCCTCATTCCCTCCTTGTCCCCTACGGACCCTTGATGAAATATCCATCTTCATCAATCCATCAATCTGTTCATATAGCATCATTTGTTCTTCTTTCTTCTTCCAGGATCTTGAATGAAAATTTGAAGGCGGGATACACGATGTGGCACACAGACCACAAATCGCTGGCCCACATTGTAGACACAGGCAGCAACTGAATAGTATGAGAAAGCCAATACCTAGGAAGGATAGGATCCTCCATCCCCAGGCTGACAACACGCTCCAGAACCAACCGGACCAAGTCCAGGTGCCTGGATTCTGGTGTATCTGGCTTACGATTTTATGAAGTCGAGTTATGGCTTTATATACTGACGGCGCGTTTTCTGGTATGAAAACACAGCAACTTGATCCGATGACCCTACAAGCTCCGCCCCTATCGGCCAGAATGACGTCAAGGACAAGACGATTTTGAAGAACAACAATCCGCATCGCAGACTGCTCCTCTGTTAAGTTGCCTAAGGCGGAAGTAGTTTCATTCACTACTGCTTCAAGGGTTCTAGTTAATCTACGTATCAGCTTACTATTAGTGACTGTACCTATGTAGGGAAAGAAACCTTTATTGAAATCTGTATATTGCTCCCATGCTGTTTCAGTGTAGTCGACAATCGGGAGATCTCTCTGCTGTCTATTGTGTACTAAATGGGTATTCCTATGGTAATCAGGCGGGGCTAGGAAAACAGGTGGCAGAAGGAATGCAATGTAACAGGTACCATCCCAATCTAGGGGTAGGCGTATGTATGCGGTGTGACCACAGATGAAGTAGGAGTGACGAGAAGCTCTAAATGTAGACTTGCCTTTATCACTGAATTCTATTACAGTGGTACATTTACTATGGCCCATGTGTATTGAACCATTCTTTCTTACACATAATTCGCCTCTAACTGGAAATACTGACATAGCGGGCAAGATTGGTGTAGCTTCGGATTCAACATTCAGGATCATGAGGTTAAGTGTAAAGTTACCTAATCCATATACTTCATTTTCTAGATCAGTTCCTGTTCTTTTGGGAAGTCCCTCCTTGTTAGGGCAGCAGACTTTAAGTAGAACTAGGTTCAGGTTTCCCCAAACCCAGTTGTCTTGATAAACTACTGAATTTGAATCTAGGGAATTAATCAAACTAAACCATGCTCCACAGGAGCCATTGTGTGTGAATGGATACGGAAAGAGGGGTAGAACTCCCTTGTATTTCTGATAGGGAGGGAGTCGGCCACATATCCAACAATTTGTAGCATTGCTGGTCTGATGAGAATGATGTAACATGCTAATGAATGTGTTGTTGCGCAGCGCAAATCTATAGGACAACTCATGCGGGGGTAATTCGCTAAAAGAATGTTCGGCAGTAGCATTGAAAGCACGCTTGGAAATAGGGTAATACATGTGTAATAATATACTGGCAATAATAATCAGAAGACTTAGAAAAAACATAATTAACAATGTCACTATGCAGTGACTACGAAGTGATTTACAGTACGCATGTTTCTTGAGCTGTTTCTGTCTATTTCTCTCTCTATTTCGGTCTAGAGGATACATGTCAGAGACAAATTCAACCGATTCACCTTGGAGAGGACTTAAACAATCAAATTGTATGACTTGCTAGACCTTAGTTTCAGTTTAAAGTTTTCTTTTTCTGGCTTATCAACCAGGGAGAGTTTTGAGTCAGTCTGTGAGGGAATGCAGGGCTGAAAATTCAAGTCAGATGAAAGTCCATGAAATTTTTTTATATGGCTCGAGTGCAACCACCCTTTGCGTCCCTCAATCTTCACAGCTGTCCTTGTGGTCAATAAGACGAGCTTGGGCGACTGCCAGCGAGGCTCCAGCGGGTTCCTTCTATCGATGTTCCTTACAAGCACAAGGTCCCCCGGAACCACGTCATGGGGCTTCACCTCAGTGTTATCGGGAAAAGCTGCAGCTACCTGTGAACGACAAGATTGTAGTGCAGACATCAAGGAAGCCAGGTAATCTGTCAGCATATTACAATCAACATCAGTGATTTTACGAGGTATAGGCGTCCCCCACATATTTGGTGGTCTACCGAAGATCACCTCATACGGGGATAGTCCTGTTCGAGAGTGTGCTACCATTCTCATGTAAAAGAGCGCAACTGGTAAAGCTACTATCCAGTCGACACCTTTTTCTCTACATACTTTGGACAGTCTAATTTTCAAAGTTTGATTATGCCGCTCCACGAGACCTGCTGCCTCGGGATGTCGGACACAGTGGAATTTCCATTGATAGCCTAACAGAAGTGAAACATGTTTCATTAGCTCGGATGAGAATGGCTGGCCATTATCTGAGTACACGACACGGGGCAAACCATACCGTGGGAAGAATTCTCGAACTAACTGTTTGGCAGTAGTCGGGGCAGTGTAATCTGAGACGGGATACGCCTCTGTCCACCGGGAAAGAGCGCATACAACTACGAGGACATATTTGAATCCTCGACAACGTTCCATCTGGATATAATCCATCTGGAGGACTTCAAAAGGGTGATCGGGGGGTTGAAATCCACCCTGTTCTACAGGTACGCCTTTTCCTGGATTGAACTGACAACAAATCATGCAGGTACGTACTTTCTGTTTAGCTGCTGCTCGCAAGTGTTTATTGAACCAAATGTGTTGAATACTGTCTAGCATAGCTTTCTCTCCTAGGTGCGCTGGACTATGTATTGTGTTAATGATGACTTGAACCATGGAGTCAGGAAGAAACCATATAGATTTTCCCTTCGTCATCCATCCTTGATCCGTTTGGATCCCTCCTAATTCAGTCCATCTCTTTATTTCTTCTGGTGTAGCATGTGTCTGTATGTCAATTACATCAAGGGCGGGATCCTTAACTGTCATGCAGTGTGTTGGTGTCGGAACTATTGTCTTTGTCGTGTCAGTTGTATGAGTCTGATTCTGAGCAGTCTGTTTAGCTGTTCTGTCAGCTAGGTCGTTACCCTGAGAAATAATGTCAGTCACTTTTGTATGGGCTTTACACTTCATAATCGATATTGCAGTCGGCAGATGTATTGCATCTAACAGAGCTTGAATAAGGGGACCGTGCTGGATGTGGGCACCGTGAGAAGTTAAATAACCTGTCTCTCGCCAAAGCACGCCGAAGTCATGGACGACTCCGAATGCATAACGTGAATCTGTGTATATGTTGACTTTCTTATTTTTGGCTTGAATACAGGCTTGTGTCAGAGCGATGAGCTCTGCTGCTTGAGCTGACAAGGTATCGATACAATTTGTTTCAATAACTTCAGTGTCTGTAGTGACTGCATAAGCGGCCACTAACTCTCCTGTATTTGTTCTCATGCATGAACCATCTACATACAATGTCAGGTCTGGATCTGATAATGGAATATCTGTCAAGTCTTGTCTGGGTTTCGTCGTAATGGTAATAACTTCAATACAATCATGTGCCAATGGGTCTGTTCCACTTAATGGCAAAAGTGTGGCAGGATTTAATGTACTACAACGTCTGATTTCTATGTGTGGCTGGAACAATGTTAATTCATAACCCGTCAGTCTTGCTATAGTCAAGTGTTGTGTTTGGGTCCGGTTCAAGAGAACCTCTACTGCGTGTGGTACTTGTACTGTCAATCGATGTCCTAACACTATGGCATCGCTTTGTCTGATTGCTAAAGCTGTTGCTGCGACTGATTTCAGGCACGCAGGAAGAGCCTGAGCTACGGGATCTAATGTACTAGAAAAATAAGCACATGGCTTGTGTGATCCTGCTTGTTCCTGCGTGAGTACTGACAAAGCAGTACCTTCACGTTCTGTAACAAAGAGTGTAAAACGTTTGCTGTAACATGGTGTTGCTAAAACAGGCGCTTGACATAAAGCTTTCTTTAAGCTTTCAAAAGCTTGCGTATGTTCCTGAGTCCAAGGGAGGACAGTCGATGTCGCTGCCTCCTGTGTTGTCAACTGAATGAGTGGTTTCGCTAGAAATGCATATTGAGGGATCCACTGCCTACAGTACGAAGTGAGGCCTATGAATGCCCGTACCTCCTTTTGTGTCTTGGGTGGCGGCATGTTAACAATTAACTGGATACGGTCAGGTGTAAGCTGTCTTCCCCCCTTGGACAGCAAGTGCCCAAGGTACACAACTTGCTGGACACAGAATTGCAGCTTCGAAGGGGACACTTTGTGCCCCTTGTCGGCTAAGAAATGTAAAACCGTCAGTGATGCTTTTTCACATTCAGGTTCGCTTCGGGCGGTGATCAGCAGATCATTGACGTATTGAAGCAGGGCAGTGTTAGCTGGCATGTGGATACTGTCAATTTCTCTTTTCAGTGCTTGGCTATAGATGCTGGGGCTTTCTGTGAATCCTTGAGGTGCGTGTGTGAATTTAAAACTTCGTCCATTTAAACTGAATCCGAACAAATATTGGCTTTCCGGATCTATTGGGACGCTAAAGAAAGCGTTCTTGAGGTCAATTACAGTAAAAAACATTGCTTCTGAATCTATAGCTGTTAGCAATGAAGAGATATCTGGGACCACGGGGTATTGT
The DNA here is from genome assembly GCF_964204655.1 of Triturus cristatus. NCBI lineage: Eukaryota > Metazoa > Chordata > Amphibia > Caudata > Salamandridae > Triturus > Triturus cristatus. Next base: position 314,170,413 of record NC_140584.1, on the reverse strand, counting down.
GGTACAATGCATTTATGTAATTCGCGCAGATCAATAACTAATCGATATACTGGCGGTGCTTTTGGATCAGTTAGTTTAAGAATCGGAATTATCGGGGAATTACATACATTGGAGTCGGTTTCCACGACCACTCCTTGTGCAATGAGCTCGTCAATGATTTGCAGCAAAGCCACAACAGCATCTGGGGGTAACTTGTATTGTCGCATTCGTGGTAGTACCACTCCTGTTTTGAGTGTGACTCGATATGGTGAAATGTGCATACAACCTACATCAGTGGGGCCTTGCGCCCATAAATGTGCAGGTAGATTCTGTAACCGGTGATCCATGTCTCTAGACACGTAGTGACCTTTAAAGTCACGCAAAAATAATCGTACTCCTTCCGGAGAACAACATATTATAGCTCCTAGAGCTTTCAATGTTTTTATACCTAACAAGTTTTCTGGGCATGATTTAGTAAGCAATAGATCTGTAGTCCGTGTTAATGGACCGACTGTGAATGCAAGCGGTTGTGATACTTCGTTAATAGTGGGCTTTCCTGAAAAACCAAGGGAAATATTTTGTGAGCCTGAGAGGGGTGCCCCTGGGACTTCGCTGTGACTGATAGTTGTTCTGCTTGCCCCTGTGTCGAGTAGGAACTTTCGGTCTTTCCCTAATACTTGACTCTGTACATAAGGACCCTCTTGATCTACAGGAACCTCAATAAGGGGTAAGCCAACTTCCCTCTCTAGGCTATTTCATGTGTAGCGCTGATACTCTGGATAGTCATTTTGTGCATACTGATACATCTGTTGTGTCGTTTTTTGTGTTGCAGCAATAGGCTGTGGCTGTTGTTGAGGTTGTTGTTGTTGTTGTGGTACGGTCTGTTGTGGAACTGGCATAGGTTGCGCATGCTGAGGGACTTGTTGTTGGATCTGATCCTGTCTAGGCGGACGTGGTCTCTCCTTCGTTATACCCGTAGAGATATTATGTTTCAGAACTGCGCAATCGTGTATATAATGACCTGGCTGTTTACAATAGTTGCATGTCCCTCTAACGGGACCCGCTGAATCATTGGACTGCGTCGTACCCTTTTTATGACCGTCAGCTGGAACTGACTGAGCAACAAGCATTTTCATTTTCGTGTCTTTCATACGTCTTTGTTCATGTTCTTGTTCTTCCCTAATTCTATTGTGATGATATTGTAACATTTGTAACATCTGTGACGGTGTGTTACCTTGCCAAGTACTCTCGAATTTCAGTACTCTATTCTTAACTTGGGGCAGGGAATTTTCAACTAATTTTGTCACAAACAGATGTGGATACGACTCACTACTTGCTTTTATGCCACTATTAATACCAAAACATTTTTCAAATCGGGAATAGAAATCACTAGTGTCTTCATCTTGTTTTTGTTTACAGGCTGAAATTGCACCCCAGTCTTCCTTTTTCGTAGTTAATAAACGTGGTAGTACCTGCACTAATAATCCTGGTAATGCTGTAGTCTTTTCCCCAAGCCCTGAACCTGCAGCTCGGGCCTTTTCTTCGTTTTCTAATGCTGTCCAATCTATCTTTTGGTCTCCCACCTCCCACCTCCCATTCCTTTTCTTTGAGTTTCTCGTAAATACCGGCAGGTAATAAGACTTTTAATATTTTCATAATGTCAGGATAAGTATACTCTCCCATGAGTAACATGTCTTTTATCTCACGGTGGAAACCTGCTGGGTCTTTGTCATGGCTAGGTACTACTTTCTTCATTTCTAATAATTCAATTTTAGTTATGGGCGTGTACACAAACACGCGTTTAAAAGTATTGTCATCACCTCTGATTGGGTGCACTTCGCGTAAGGGATTCTGTCTGTCTATGTGATACGTTTTTCTTTCCTTGGGGGGAACTGAAACATGTTCTGGGCATACGAAGACAATGTACTGGTGCCGATATTCTAGAATTTCTTTAATTAAATCAGTACCTGAACCTCTCCATTTGTTCGTGAGTAATTCTATCAGTATATCAGGTAGGGGACCAGGATCGGAGTGTTGGCTTCTATATAATATAAGGAGGTGTTGTATCATGTATATACCAGCTAAACGCTGTTCATCTGGGGTAAGGTTCAAAAACGTGTGTGCTAGCGCATCATCACTGTATTTTTCAGAACTGTCAGCCCATTGTACTGCTGACCTGGCTAATTCTTGTTCATCCATGGAATCGAGCATGTGATACCCCCTTCGATCTCGAAGTAATTTATCAGCAGCCTGGAATAGGTGTTCAGGGGACTTCGTATTTAGCATGGGGGCTTGAAAATGTCGGTTACATTCTAGACGTGTCGGACGTATCGGATCATTAAAGTATCTGGTATTGTTACAAGGTCTTCCCCTACCTACATAAGCTATCGTTTCTAATTGTCCTGTGGGCATTTCTGATTCTTCCTCCTCCTCTCCCTCTGATTCAGTTTTGTCTGCCTCCAATCTGGCTTTATGTATTCGTTCTACTTCTTTGCGGATCTTTCGGCACATAGCTACTATACACGTCTGTTTATCATGTTTTCCCTCTGATATATTCTGACCCCATCTGGTAAGTACTTGCATTTCATCCTGATCTACCTCGGACCTATCTCTGTCTCTGATCAAGCAGTTTATGAAGAAGCGTAACAGTAGTCTCTGTATATCCACTTTCTGGTATTCCATGGCTTCGTCGATACTTTCAGGGCCTTGCCCTGTTTGGACAAAGCGATATATATTGTCTAGATGATTAACCATTCCTGGTAGTGTCGTTAAATATAGTGAAGCTCGTCGTATACGTAGTGATGATAGCAGCATTCTGTCATTTTTACCGGGCACTGGATCATATCTACAATCCACAAGATGTTCCTTAAACATGTCGGACGTTGCTATTTGGGGTGTACGTTGGTTTGCTAAATCTCTAAGAGACGCTTTACTTCGTGACGGTGGCGTGGCAAAGATTGCTGTCGCACCTCCTGTCGCACCTTCTGAGGTGCTAGGCACGAAAGGATTTGTGGGATGTAAGGTAGAAACTGTGGATGCAGGAAAAGCGGTGGAAACAGATGGACCTACTGGAATGTGCGGAGGAGTTTGTTGTTGCGGAGGTGGGGGCGGATGATCTCGGGGTTGAGCACCATCGACAGGTGGCGTGTGTGGTGGAACATTAACATATTCGGGAGCTACATCGTCTAAATAGGAGGAAAGGAAAATATCTTTTGCGGTCTTGGGATGTGCTTTAATCGGGAGTAATGGGGGTGGTAAATCTTTCGGTATTTCCGGGGTGGCCTTAGGTAAACCTTCGGCCAAAAGAGGATACATACCATTCATAAGAGTGTTTCGTTGTCTGTCTACTTGTTCTGTTTTTACTCGGATACCTTCCTCAACTAATACGTTTTCTCGGGCTTTATTTGAGTTCTCCCTACTTTTCTCTTCCTGTCTGAGCGCTTTCTCTGTGCGCCTATGCGATTCTTTACGCCATAGTTCAATGGCATCTTTCTGTGACTGTCTGGCTTTCTTTTTCCATAATTCTTCTTCTACTCTCATGATGCAATCTGCATCCCATGTCCCAGCTGCGGGCCACCTCTGACTTTCTGCTAGATCCTTGGTGTAGTCCACCCATAAGTCAAGATATAATACGGCATCTAGGCCATGTTTATGATACATAAAATACCCTGGAGTGTCCCTAGGTGGAATGGGAACAGCTTCTTCGAGTACTCCTTTTCTAGTTTTGATCTGTCTTAATTTTGAAAAGAACGGCATCTTTAAACCTTGCTACTTGATTCTTTACTCGAACTGGACTTGAACACAATTAATACAACAAACACAATAATGAACACTCATTCATACCACAATTTTAAACACAGTAAAACATTTAACATTTAACATTTAACATTTAACGAACAATGATAATTAGAAGAAAACTAGTCATCGACATAATATTAATACTAAATAATACTGAATTATATACATGAACATACTGGATATACTGCTAAACAGTACAGATACACTGCTGAAACAGTGCAGACCGGATCTGTGTACCCAAACCCGTCATGACCGGCACAAATTAATGTGCACGTCTAAATGCCTCCCCAGCAATGGTACTCACCGGGTAGCACGGAACGGAAGGCCTCGGAACTGAACTGAACTGGACCGGACTGGACTCGACTCGACTCAGAACTTCGGAACCTGGTGGGCCTCTGTATACCTCGGATCTTGCTCTCTCAGCTAGGCTCTGGTCGGGATACTTCGCACTTCTCACCGCCTCGTCTGGGTGTTGATCGCAGCCTCAGTCACCCCCGCTTGGCCGGAGGGAGATACAGGAAATCCTGCGGGTACGCGTTTTTGTCCGTCCAGCTGTGGCAGGAGACCGGGCCTGCAACGCACCTCCGGCGCGTGAGATGAGAAAGTGTCCCTATTCGGGCGCCAATTTATGTGGTAAATATTTAAATTACCTGTACTATTTTTTATGCGGTAAAGTCTAGTAAGAATAACTCAGTCAAAATAAGAGGCAGAATCCGTGGTATTAGAGGTTCTGAAAAGGACTTTATTCCTTACAAAGGAATTATGGTTCGAACCAGGCAATCATATTCCATCACCACGAAGGTTCAGGAAGGGATAGGCAATACATTATTGACAAGTAACGATATATATATGAAAAGCATTACATTAAGACAGATGCAGGAGGCGTAACAGCTGATAATACAGACAAGAATACACATACGTAATGAAAATAGGCGTAATAATAGGCGTATACTAGAAACGTCATTTAAAATGATGTCACAAGTGGGTGGATCCATAAGAGAATCCTGCAGGGTCAGCAGAAATATTTGGCAGAGATGCGCGCGCAGCCGCATGACGTGTGATTGACGTGCAACTAGAGGGTGAAGGGGAATTGACATTTAGCTCTACATGTGGAGACAGAAGTCTGGGGGGTCAGGTCAACCTAATCCCAAATCGTATCTAATATCTTTGTTTAAGGAACTGTTTTATCCAAAAGGAAAGGTCTCTCGGACGGAATCTATTCTATACTGACTGTTAGTGCATGTACAAGCGTCTATGTGTCTACATGGGATGCGAGGGGGCAGGAATCTTCCATGGTAACAGGGGCTATGAATTACTTGCATAAAGACAGCGAGGCCGAGCCCTTTGCTCGGTAGCTGGAAGGATGTTTACCTAAACTACTAGACAGGAATGCATTGGATGAGGAGCGGAGCAGATAACTTGAAGGCTGAATACAGTTTTTGGCAGGCAACAGGCCGCGTCAGGCACCGTTAGCCGCGCAGGGAGTAGGACAAAGTTCATGGATACCGATGTAGGTCCAGGCTGGAGCATTTCAGAGGCAGAAGCAGGAAAAGGCTTGATGGCAGAATTCAGGGCCTACTCGCCTGAACTGTAAAACGTGAAAAGTGAACCATATAAAGTCGGTGGCCAATCATACTTAGGAATGGAATATTCGACCCATTCATGGCGGATCTGAAAGAGGACATGTTGACGTTGGATGCACATGTATTTGCGTCTTCATAGCTGGAACTGGAGGGAACATACATGTACTTGTAACATGTACATGGAGCCGTTGGGGTCTAAGATAGGGGACATAACTGATCATAAAATTCATATTTCCTCAGCATGATCGGAGATTACAGTTTCTAAGATTTGGGAATCAGTGGTGTTACTAGTCATCGTATGTGAGATAAGAAAATTATCTATTCTGGATTGGGTGCCATGGGCAGAAGAGAGGAAGGTAAACTCCTGGTCCAATGGATGGCAAAGGCGCCAGTGATCTATTAGTGCATGATCTGAGGTTATGTCGCTTAATAAAGCTCTATCCCCTTCATTACATTTGTCTAAAGGGCCTGTTCGATCTAATACAGGGTCACGGGCTAAATTCCAGTCACCAGCAATTATATATTTGGATGCGCCTATTTCAATCAACAGTCGATTTAAGCTAAGAAAAAAGGAACGTTTGGCTCCTGTTGGGGCTTACACGGAGCCTACACAAAGGACCTTGTCAAGTATTTTTAGCTTTGCAAAAATGTATCTGCCTTCTGGATCAATCCAGGTTTTAATAACAGTAACAGGTAAGGATTTATGAAGTAGAATGGCTACCCCACATTTCCTTGGTTGAGCATCATTAGAAAGAGGCTGTGTTGTCAGACCACAATGTATAACCTTTCCTACCCAGTCTCTTCATAGCTTAGAGGATTCTAAAGCATTCAGATGAGTTTTTTGTAAAAGTGCAATATCCGTCTTTTTAGTTTCTAGGTATGATAATACTTTTTTCCGTTTAATAAAATGTGTGAGGCCATGAACATTCCATGAAACGATACGCAGTGGATGAGAAGTGGAAGGAACACTAAATGCCATTTGAACGTTGAGACGAAAGGATATTAACCTCTGTGAAGGATAAGGGAACGTACGAGGAAAAAGGATGAAAGAGAAAGCATTGGACAAGGAAGAAGAAGTATCAGATGACTGACAATAGATAGTAGGATAATTGATTAAAAGGAGATTGGTAGGAGGAGCCTAGCGCTTGACCAAGATGGCCGCGTGAGCTTAGAGCTCCCGAGACCCCCGCGCCCTCCGTCGACTATCCTGTCTCTAATCCTGATGGTATGCATGGCATCGTGTTGGTGAGTTGTCAGGGAGGCGATTGATGCTACCCGCGGTCGGATCGCCCATCGGGAACCGGACTTACGCCTGGCGGAAGATTGCGGCCTATCTCCCGGGGATGCCAGGGACTAGAGTTGGCAGGATGCCCGGCTCCTAGTTGATCAACAACGGCCAGGCGAGGTGTGAACTGTCGGACGGAGGTCCCCGCTCTTTCACTTTCGATTTCGTTCCCTTTGTCTGCCCGGACACTGGAGAGCTCTGGGTGGCTTTATTACCCCAAGGACGCTCGGCGGGCTACTCTGGCAGCATAAGGCAGAACTGCTCACTCCTTATCCCTCTCCCTGAGAGGGAACAGTCTTAACTGCACTGGACTGCCTGGAGTCCATTATGTCGGGCAAAGCAGAAGGGGATCGGCTGAAGACTAAGTCTACCAGGCGGGGAACATATTCCCAAGTCAACAGCATGGACCGCTACGCTCTCCAGAAAGCATCACCGAGTGGATCGAGCCAGGCACCGGATGCCCAGAAGGAGGACTCGCCTGTGACACCGGAGCTCTCCCTACAGGATGTCATGGGCGCGCTCAACGGGATGCAGACCTCGATGGGGAGACAGTTCGAGGCCCTGGCGCATACGGTGGATGCCATCCTGGTGGATGTCAATCTGATCCGCTCGGACCTGGGCAAGACGAACGAACGTGTTAAGAACCTGGACCTCAAGACCACGGGCCTCACTGATGATGTTGCGGAACTGCAGACCGAGGTCCGTAAGCTGAGGGCCGAGAGTGACCTCGTCGCCCGCCGGCTGGAGGACTTCGAGAGCCGGGCCAGGCGCAACAACGTGCGCGTCATCGGGGTCCCGGAGTCCTCGGATGAGGCTTCGGCGGACCTGCTTGTTGAGGATTTGGTCCTTAATCATCTGAAGCCTAGGGGCCTTGGAAAGTTTTTTGCGGTGGAAAGGGCCCATAGGGTGCCGGGCGGGCGGCCCAAGGCGGGTGCCCCGCCGCGGCCGATTGTCGCCCGGCTCTTTCATTTTCGAGATCGGGACGCTATCCTGCAAGCATCGAGGGTGGCGGGCCCAGTTCCTTTCCAGAATGCGTCGGTGAATTTTTTATCCGGACTTCACCCAGCAGGTGCAGAGACAGAGACAGAGCTTCCTGGGGGTGAAGCGGAGGCTTCGGGAACTGGATCTGAAGTATGCCATGCTTTTCCCTGCCAGACTACGGGTGGTGCACGAAGATCGGACATTCTTTTTTGACTCTCCTGTTATGGCCGACGAATGGCTGGACGCTTTGCCCCGGTGACGGACGGGGGACGACACAGCCGGGCATGGAGACAGTGGCCGGGATGGACAGGGCTGATATCTCAGAGCCGGCCTGACTTGATTTGACTATACTTGAGAAATTGAACAGAGTGCAGTAACTGTGGAGGGTTGCGGGAGGACGAGGGGTGCTCTTTTCCTCCCTTAGGGTACTTTTTGTAGACTTTTGGTTTTGTAGGGCGACAGGCACACTGCAAGTTGGGGGGGCTTTGTAAGCTGCAGCAGGGGTGCATGGTGGGGGGAGTTTCGGGGATTTGGAGTTTGTTGTTGGGGGGTTTATTTCTGCAAGGCATGATGATTATCCTCAGGGCTGTTCCATGGTGGCTCCTCGGGTGTGGGGTGGGCCTCTTTCCGTTTGAGGATGGGGGGTAGAGGCTTAAGTGTTATAAGCTGGAATGTTAATGGTTTGGGGGATCGCATCAAGAGGGGGATTGTTTTGCAATTTTTGAAACGCTCAATGCCAGATGTTGCCCTGCTGCAGGAGACGCATAGGAGACGCATCTCATAGGTAATACGTGCTATGCCCTGAATAGGAAGGGGTATAAATTCATTGCACACTCGGGATTCTCTTCTGGGTCCAGGGGTGTGGGCATCCTAGTTAGAGCATCGTTGCCTTTTGAGGTGGACTCCACCATTGTTGACGATAGGGGGAGGTTTGTGGCGGTGGCGGGGCGGTGGGAAGGAAGGACTTTGGTTTTGGTTTCGGTTTATGTCCCGCCGGCCCTGCAGGCCTCCACATTTGCTGATCTGGGCAGGGCTTTGCTGACTCTCCCGGGGGGTATGGTGGTAGTGGGAGGGGATTTCAACGCTGTGGGCTCCGGACTGTTGGATAGATACCCGCCCAGGGACACAGGGGGGGCTCAGAAATGGCTTCCAGATTTCCTAGACACGCTTGGTCTGATAGACTGCTGGAGGCTCCGGCACCCCACACAGAGTCAATACACGGTCCACTCCGGGGCGCATGGTAGTCTCTCTAGGATTGACTACCTGCTCACTCTTGCCGCACATGCCTCGTTGGTATCCGAGGCGAGGCACATGGCACGCGGTATCTCTGACCACTCGCCAGTGTGGATCCGGCTGGATCTAGGTCGGGCGGGAGGAGGGAGGGTGGCCCCCATCAACCCATGGTATTTCCGAGACCCCAAGATGCGCAGCGCCCTGGTAAAGAAGGTAGATAATTACTTCAAGGACAATCTGGGAACCGTGGACTCGGCGGTGTCGCTGTGGGAAGCTTTTAAGACCGTGCTTCGGGGGGAAGCCCTCTCCCTGGTGGTGGCTGCCAAGAGTCGGAGGGATGGCGAGGTACGGCAGGTAGAGGAGGAGATCGCGGCCCTTGAGGGGGCTATGGAGGAGGGGGTTACAGAGTCCTCACTGCATGAGCTTTGCTTGAAGCAGACGGAGTATAGGGACCTGGTGACGAACGCTGCTAAGACCCTCAGTAGGGAACAACAGGGCCGCCTGTATGATGTTGGTGATAAGGCAGGGAAACTCCTGGCGTGGTTGGACAGGAAAGAACGGGTCAATAGAGTGGTGCCAGAGTTGACGGGAGAGAGGGGGGAGGCGATTGTGGAACCTGAGGGGATTGTGAAGGGTTTCGCGGAGTATTTTCGTAGGGTTTATTCCTCTGTGTCGGACAGGCCGCCCGAGGACTCATCGGATCTCCTCCGTGATATCGAGTTGCCCTGCCTCTCTGACATAGATAGGGACGATTTGGATGGTGATATAACGGTTGACGAGGTGGCGGGGGCTATTCGCGCGTTAAACTCGGGTAAGGCCTCTGGACCGAACGGATTGCCGATCGATCTGTACAAGCTGTTCCCGGATAGGGTCGCCCCTCACCTGCGCGCCATGTTTTTGGAGGCGCGGGGGGATGGGATCCTTCCGTTGGATCAGCGGCTAGCGTCGATCGTGGTCATACATAAAGAGGGTAAACCCCGAGATAGGTGCGCCTCCTATCGGCCCATTTCACTCCTCAACGCTGAGCCGAAAATTCTGGCTAAACTCCTGGCGACCCGTTTGATTAGGGTACTTGGCGACTTGGTCCACCCGGATCAATCCGGCTTCATCCCGCACCGAAACACAGCATTAAACCTTAGGCGTCTTCATGGCGTCATCGCCAGGGCGGGCACGCTGCGTGAACCGGCTATTGTGGCGTCTCTTGATGCCACGATGGCCTTTGACACGGTGGAGTGGGCATACTTATGGGCCGTGCTGGCCAAGTTTGGTTTTGGTCGCGGATTCGTGAGTTGGGTTAGGTTGCTGTACGAGGGGCCGCTAGCGAATGTTGTGGTGAATGGTCGGGCATCTACTCCGTTTCGGCTTGGTAGGGGTACTCGGCAGGGTTGCCCCCTGTCGCCTCTGTTGTTCGCCCTCGCCCTTGAGCCGTTGGCTGCGTGGATACATTGGCACCCGGATATACGGGGCCTTCGGTGGTCGCCTGACCACGAGGACCGTATCTCGCTTTATGCCGATGATATCCTGTTGTATCTTGCCTCACCTAAGAAGTCACTTATAGTGGTCTGTGACGTACTCGTATCGTTCGGTAGGAACTCGGGGCTCGTTATTAATTGGGGCAAATCGTACTTGTACGTTCTTAGTGGCGAGGTCCCACCGATCCCTAGAACATGTTCGATACAGGTCGCCCAGCAGGGTTTCGTGTATTTGGGGATCTTTATATCCATGGACCCTGCTGTGCGCTACGAGAAGAATCTGCTCCCCCCCCATGGCACGCTTGAGGCGAGATGTTGAAGGTTGGCGGAGGCTGCCGCTCTCCCTTGTTGGGCGTGCGGCCCTGTTCAAAATGATGTCTCTTCCCCGCTTCCTCTACGCCCTCCAGAACACTTTGGACTGGGTACCGGCCAAATACTTTCGGGAGGTCGAAGGCCTCCAACGGACGTTGCTGTGGGATGGGAGGCCGCGAATAGCTATTGCAAAGTTGACGCTCCCGTGGTACGATGGGGGCATTGCGCTCCCAGACATCCGACGGTACTATTGGGCCACGCAGCTGAGTGCGATCAACCATGGGTTTTATGGCCCCGCCCTCAGCCCTGGGTATGCCATGGACAGGTGGTTGCTGCGTGGTGGCAACTACTACAGGGCGTTGTATTCGCGGTCCCTAGACTCGTCCCTCACGGGGCCCACAGGTGTGGCGGTGCGTGTGTGGAAGATGGCGACTGACTCGCTGGGCTGGAAGGATAGGCTCACCCTCACTACCCCATTGTTTGAATCGGAGAGATTGGGAAGGCTCTGGCATACGAAGGGCTTTGATAAGTGGGACCTGATAGGTATATCCAAGGTGGGAGATGTGCTGCATAAGGGGAGGGTGAAGTCCTTCGAGGAGTTGCAGACTGAGTATGAGCTGGGGCCCTCCGAGTATTTCAGGTATATCCAGCTGCGCCACGCCCTCCGATCAGTCCTCGTGGAGGGTGAGAAGGTGCCGGAGTCCTCTCCCCTTGAGGACCGGGTCCTTGATGGTCATATGCCCGAGAGCAGGATCTCGCTCATATATAAGAAATTGATTAACGTCCGGGCAGACATGCTTTTGGGGCTGAGAGAACAGTGGACTAGGGATGGCCTTGAGTTGGATAATGAGGACTGGCAGTCAGCGGTTTCTTCTCCTAAGGAGGTTGCGATCCCGTCGCGTCTGAGGCTGGTGCAGCTTAAAATACTGCACCGGGTGTATGTGACGGGGCCAAGGCTGGTCCACATGGGATTCTCGGAGGACGGCCTGTGCAGGAGGGGTTGTGGTATGGTGGGTACTTTCCTGCACATCATTTGGGAATGTGGTGTCATTGTGGAGTTCTGGAGGAGAGTCCATGCAGTTATGGGGGAGGTGACGGGCATTGCTGTGCAGCCGGAGGCGCGGTGCTGCCTCCTGAACGTCTGGGGGCCCACTGACCTCGATGAGGCGCAGACCCAATGGGTGACTCTGGGTAACATGGTCGCTAAAAGGGATATCGCGCGATTGTGGGGCTCCTCGGTACCCCCTACACTGACCGCGTGGAAAGAGAACATGGACTGGAGCATGTTTAGGGAGAAGACGGTCTATTGCTCCAGAGGTTGCCCCCGGAAGTGGCATGCCATCTGGGGGCGGTGGAACCAATACAGGGGGGGAATATGTCTTGCCCCGGATTTGGAACCTCCCGAGGAACAGCTTTCCCCCTGACCTTCTTTCCAGCACAGTTTGGCTTTAGGAACCGTTTTGGGCCTCTGCTGTCCCCCTTCTTCCTCCGTACACTGTCTTGTAACTAGTAGATGAGTGGGGTCCGGCCTCCCCTGGGGGCTTTCACCATGGGCTTTCAATGTTCTTGCCTTGCTGGGGTTTGTTGTGGGTTTTTTTGTGTTTACCTAAAATTGGACCTTTGCACTACTCTTTGTACTGTACTGGGGACACATCACTGTCTCTAACTCTCAATGCTGCCGAACCTTCGGGCTGTCGGCTGAATAGCTGTGTCCTGATTTTTGAAATAAAGGTTTCTCAAAAAAAAAAAAAAAAAAAAAGGAGATTGGTATACTAGAGCTAAGAATAAATTAATAAAGGAAAAAAGAAAGAGCAAAAGAAAATAGGAAGGAAAAAATAGAAAAAGGGTAAATATACTACTTAAAAGTAATACAATAGTTAAGGGGATAAAACTGTTTCCTGTGGATCTAAACTTTCGGGCTACACGTACCGGGGGAGGCCCATCTGGCAATAAAGTAGGTGAAAAGGTTATGATAAAGTCATCATATGAATAGTAATGAACAATATATAAAATAATTTAATAAATGTGAGATCTTATATAATATATTGATAGTAAGAAAAAAAAAGACAATCATGTTAAGATAATATAACAACTAAATAGTAAAACAGCTGTATAGTAATATAGTTTAAGCATTACCATAATTAATTAGATAGATATACATGAGTAAGATAAATATTGGACTAGCGATATTTACAAAACATTGTATAAATAGAGATAGACATAAAAGAAATTACAAAAAGATAAAAGAGAAAGAAAGGAAGAGAGGAAGAAGGAAAGTAAAGAGATAAACTTATAGAATAATACACTTAATATCTTAAATGGTATGGTAATGGGAATGAGTATTGGATAAAAACATATTTAGGTAATAGGACATTTACAGTGAATAATATAATACAGCAAAGGCAGTGTAATAGGATAAGGTGTTATCTTAATTAGTTACTTCGATGTTTTAACATTTACTTAACATAATAAGTGGTGCAATGAAAAATTGATAGCTAGAGGAAGAAGAAAAGAAAGAAAAGTAGGAAGGAGACACGTCTGCACTATCCATATCCATGAAATTCAGGTGAGTAATATTACATTTTGACTTGTATATATATTACATCTTAATCCATATTAGAGATAAAATTCATAACATTGAAATTATAACAGTACAAAATTACAAAATAATTGCAATCCTGTTATGTGGAAATTAGAGGAGATAAAGAAGGTAATGGAGGGAAGAAAAGGTTTAATGAAAGGAATAGAAAAACAAGTGTAATATAAATAATGATAGAGGGGAAAGGGGAAAAAAACAGTGTGATAAGTGTATAAGTTAGATATACGAAAATTACATAGTATGATATTTATATTCAATATTAAATATAATAAAGTTTAAATAATGTGATAATGAAGTTGAGTGAATAAGAGAATAAAAGAAAATAAATGTAAAGAGGAGAGATATTAAACATCGTATATTAATTCATAACATTCATTCAATATGGTAAGGAAGAAAAGGTGAAAAGGAAGAGACGTAGGGATAAAAAGAACTGTAATCCTTAAGTATGTAGGATATATATGTTAGTAGGATTTTTCAGAGTAAAGAGAGGGAGAGCAGAAAGAATGTATGTCTTTAAAATTAAATATTGATACTTACCAATTTTTAAAAAATATTCCTAAAATTCATAATATACATTTTATTATAACACTATGAAATAGTTGGATTTTAATTACATGTATATATTAGTAAAAAGTAAAGAAAAGAAGGGAAGGAGAAAAGATTTAGGAGAAGATATATAATATAAGATAGCATAGTATAGTATATAGTCTAATACAATATATTATAGAATATAATGAATGTAACCCTATAAACGATGTATAACATAATGAATAAATATCGAAATGTTCATCAGAGTGAAGTTTCAATATATAACAAAGCGAGTGGCTGTTACGTCAGATCGCAGTGTCAGCAAATAGTGAAGTAAATTACTTCTTTACTGCTTTACAGTGGTATCAAAATAAATGATGGGCTATAGTTCAGGTAACATCTTCAGACGATGGAAGAGATTTTAAGGGGGAACGTGACTTATCTCTGTCTCTTTCCTGTGTAATACTAGTTACTGCTTGTAGGGCTTGAGCTCGATCTCCAAAAGAGCGAATATGTTGATCAGAATCTCTTCCTCTGCTTTGAGATCTATTTGGAAAGTGATAGGATTCATCAGGAGTTTTCTTGGGTTGCAGGGAAGGAAGTGTAGATGGAAGTTCAGGTATAGGTGTGTTACATTCTGTACTTTGAGGAGGGAGAGTGTCAAGAAAAATACGAAGATCCTCTGGGTTAAAGAAGCCTTTGGAGATGCCATCTTTTGTGATTCGTAGACGTGCTGGTTCACAGAGGCCATATTTGATGTCCAACTGACGTAAGCAGGGTCTAAAAGAAAGAAAGGCTTGACGGCGATCATTTGTTTCTTTTGAAAAATCTGCTGCCATTCGAATTTGATGACCTTCAAATTGGTATGGACCATGCATTCGAGCTGCATTAATTAGTTGACGTGCCTGTTCATGTCTTAGAAAGCAAACAACAAGTGTACGTGGATGCAGATTTTTCCCACTCTTAAAAGGACCAATACGATGTGCTCTTTGCAACTCTAACGGTGGATCAAAAGTGAGTCCTGTCATTTTTGGGAGGGTTGCTATAAGAAAGGACTTGGCATCAGATCCTTCCAATCCCTCAGGAAATCCAAAGAAGCACACATTGTCACGACGACTTCTATCTTCCAAATCTATCATCTTACTTCTGAGGAAGAGAAGCTCTTGGTCATGATACGGAAAGTTGTTAATGCGGTTTTCAACTGTGGCTATACGGTCAGTAAGTCCATCTAGATGTCCCTGGAATTCGGCGATGGATACACGCATCGATTTTGTTTCAATAGTAAGGGTAGATATGGATGACTCCATTCCTTCTAAACGGCGTCCGACCGCAGTGATTTCTTGAAGTATTTTTGCCATGGTGGGGTCTGGCGCGGTAGACATCAGAGAAGTAGATGATTTTTGGGCTGGTAGGTTAGAATCCCAAGTATCTGAAGTGGAACAACCTTGATTCAGGATTTCAGAGTATGAAGGTTGCTTTGTGGATTTACCAGAGGTTTTACCGGAAGGCATTACTGTATAATTCTGTTTAAAAGTTGTAGTGCAAGTATTTTCGGCACAGAATAGAAACGTGCAGAAGCTAAAGGCAGTGTGACTCCAATCAACACTGGTTCGCCATGTCAATAATATATCAGGAATGAAGTCTCTTCAGACAGGTTTAGGAATGTAGAAATCACAAAGTATAATCAAAGATGATGTAAACTCAGTCGGCTATCCTCCATTCTTAACAGTGTCAAAGTATCGTGGTTAATAGTAGAGTCTTATCACAAAGAGTACATAGAGCAGAAGACAAATATAGCCAAAGCAATGGATCCTTGTCTGATAAAGCCGGTAACAGTAATTACAAAGTTTCTGCGGATGTTTCTAAGATTAAGGAGTCACTCACCACATTTTCAGAGGCGCGAAGTCTGTCAAAGGGTGTTAACAGACGTAGAATGCTGCTTACCGTGGTGTTGTTGGTCACGTTGGTTAAAAGGCACGAGTCCAAATAGTTGCCTCTTTTCAAAATTTGAATTATGACAACAATGGAAAATGCATTGCCTTCTTTTCCAGCTCAAATGTAGGAGACACTTAATTCAGTCAAAAGAGGCGCAAATGCAGCTGCTATTAATAACTTAAAAGCACTACTTTTAATAGTGGAGTTGTGACACACCAGGCGTTCAGGGCAGACAGGTGTATATTAAGTAGCAGATTTCCGTCTGAGGAAACAAAGGGTCATTCACCACATTTCATAAGGCGCGCTTTATTAAACAGTTCTATTCTGTTCCATGCATTTCAAAGGCACTCCAATTGTAGTTTGCTTCCATTAACTGCCAGAACACCATACCAGGTTGCCTGTCCATAAATATACCACACATGACCACGATCTGCCAATCATTCAAATGGAGCTGGGCTTGGGCAGAATAATTATAACTTTGTAGTGCAACACTGTACCTGTATTCCAAGAGGCACAAATCCAGACAGCTGCCTTCTGTCAAGAACTGCAGTGTTGCAGTTGAAGAGAAAAAAAAAACGAAAAGAAAAAAACAAACAAAAAAAAACACTTTGTCTTCTCTGGTAGCGAAAATGGCAATGCTATGCAGTACATTTAAAAGAGGTACAAGCTCAGCTGTTTCCAACAAGTGTGAAAGCATCACCTTTAATTTCAGAGATGGGACATACCAGGTTTTCAGAGTAGCAGGCAAGTGTTTTCAAAGAGTGAACTTCTGTCGTCAATAACCTTTCTTTACAATATTGCCGTTGCAAATAACTGAAGGGCCAGTGTTGTAGAGAAGAAAGTCAAATGTTGTTATAAGTGGTTCACATAAATTACCTCATCAACATAGCCTCTGTGTTTTATGAGGTGTTAAATCTTCAATACACAGTCTATTTATTTTTAAACTGTAGACTTCCACCATTATATAGAATGAAAGAAACTATCTTTTTACTTTGAAAGTCTCCACTGTTAATAAATTATGGTAAAAGCTGCCCTAGAATTCCTGTCTTCAATTGAAACCCTTCACTGCACAAAAGGGTCAAATACAAGTCACTGGCATACAATGTTGCAATTTAAGCAGAGGCTCTCCAGATTTTCCTCAGCTGAGGTGAACCCTTGAGCTGAGTAAATCACCTCATTAGCACAGTTCCCGGGCTTCACAAGGCAGCCCCACACACAGCATGTGAATTATAGTAGCTTTAATTTAAGTTCAGCTGAAAGTGCTCTTCCTAAGGAAAGCGAAGCCACTGCCTCACCTTCCGGTCTTTTCACACGTTAGCCGCTCTGCAGTCCATGAGGTAATTTTCCTGTCAGCATTGGAGAAATTATTTACAAGGGCTGCGGCAAGCAGCAGGTGCCCTCATTTGAAATAAAAATAACATTGCCTCATCCGCTCTCTCTCCGCTGTCACAGAAGCAGTTTATAAATAATCTCTGTCCCACCGAAGAGCTGCAGCTGCCGGTCCGGGGCTCCCCACAGCCGGAGCTCCGGTTCTAAGCGGCCATCTTCTTGCGTGGCCAGACCACGCCCCCATTTTACAGGAATTATATCATACCTATGAATTATTTCCAATAAGTAGCAGCAGTGCTTAATTTGTGCCGGTGCTTTCCGGTGCTTAGCACCGGCACTTACTGATCAGGGCCGGGTCTACAAGGCTGCTGCTTGCACGTCACATTATTTGCATGATATTGTTGACTTGCCTTAATTGTTAATTGATTGAATACTATCTCCTCCTCACTGACTCGGCACAGAGTGTTGTTTTCGATGTCTCTAGTGACCGCCTGAGCCAATAAGATGCCATTGGCGCTGCGACCCTTAGCCGGTGGGCGGGAGACGGAGTGGGACAATGATTGGGCTGGATTTGGTTCTTCCGGGTAGGCGCTGTGCGGCAGCGTGCGCAGATTTCATTCAAACGATTGCCACGCCCCGGCACACGCGCGCACTTCGGGAATCCTCATCAGCAAGCATTAAGGCAGGCAGCCCCATGACGTTGAGGGCAGGCAGCACCAGGCCCAGTTTCTGCTAGGTCTAAGACCCCAAGTAAGTAACTAGCTATAGTCCGTGCTGCTGACATGTCTACCGCTGAGTCCGTTAGATATAAATCTCTGGGTATATATAGCTCTCGCCTAAAAAGTGTTATAGTAGTGCATCATAACAGTGGCCCTATTTAGATTGCATGTTTTGCATTAGCTCTATTCACATTCTATAGGCAGTAAAAGTTATACTTGTCTATTGCCAGCGTTTTTAACTACCATCGCTGGAACTAACCGATATTTAAGTGACATGTTCAGAATTTAAATGCGCAGTCATGCTAATTAGCTGACTTTAAACACTAGTGCGGCACACGCATCATTGACCTTCAGTATTGCGCACCGGATACACCTTAAGTGTAAATACGTTCTAGGCTATAATTCAACGCTCCAGGCTCGTTTTTATAAAACATTTAGTGCTATTTCAAACGTATGTTCTTCCTTTAAAAGTTCACGATGTAGTATAGCTTTTGTGCCATAGCAATACGGCAGTGTGCCCCGGCCCAGCCCACCACATTATGGTCAGTCCATAAGTAAGTAATAAATACTTACTAGCAGTATCTATGTATATTCGTAAAATATAGCAGGAGCCATAAATGCGGACTTGTTACTGTCCGCCCCCAGCCTGTGGCATAATTTGGGCCGCGGACGGAAAAACAAGCCTCTTGGTGTGACACTGCAGGCACCAGCGTCTTGTCTTTGTTTAACTTTAAATTAGGATTTTCTTGTGCCGGCCTGGCAGCTGCACAAACATTATTTGCTGGCGCTTTTGCTGAGGCTGCGTTTGACACTGTACATATTAAACAAGTGTTGTAAATTAATGTCTCGTGCAAACTGCGTGTTGTAAGTTAATGTCTCGTGCAGAAGAAGTTGCACGTAGAAGTTCACACCTGAGAATTTTTGCTTGCTTGTCGGGTCAATGCAAGTGTTTATAGATGTGGGAATATTGGCACCAGCCAGCTTTAATGACGTCTTGTCAAAGGCGCTGAGGGACATCTCTTTGAAATATTTATAGATGTGTTTAAGAATACTTTTAGCCCGTTGTTAGAGCCTTGGATGTGGGTCTGTGTCAGTGTTTTTTTCGCCTAACAATTGTCACATCTAAATGCGTGCGCGTGATGGAGCGCGTGACAGAGAAGAAAAACTAAAGTGAGGTGCGAAAGTAATGACATTTCTAGAGTGGGACATGTAAAGTCATAACTAAACCAAAGCAAAACCTAAAGTGTCAGTTCAGAACAAAAATGTGGTTAGAACGAGAAAATAAATGTTAAAAGCACAGAAAAAACTTCATTGTACCATGTTATTTTCACACATCTGCTGAATGCGGGTCCTGTATTGTTTTTGCGAGGGCAGTCAACCCTTGACCCCCAAAAATGATCATAAAATAACAATTACAACAAAGCACTTAGAACTAATATGCTTCTTTCCCAAAAATCCAAAGGGCAAGATTTGCTGCAGCTTTGCGTTTGTGCTGAACTGGTTGGTGTAACTGTAGGTTGAGTAAAGCTTATTTTCCTTTGTACCAATAACAGTTTGTGGCACACAAAGACTGCTTAGAAATGGAAAGGCCAAGTGTGCTCTGTACACCACAGCAACTGGAGGTGGAGATACAAAGGCCAACGTTAATGATTCCGGCAGGTATCTCCACTCCAGTATTCACAAGTTACCGGTCTCGGGATCAGGCAAAACATGTAGGTCTCGGGCTTACAAGGCCCATTCCTGCATGCGGTTCCCTGAACCCAGGCTCTGGTGTGGACGTTTTCCATCTGCTTCTGGCTAGTGGAAAGTGTGCGCAGTAAAGCATTGGCGATTCTTGTATTTTTGTTTGGAGTTTTATATAGTGCAAGCTTGACCCGAAAGTATCAGAGCGCTTTACATGAGCACCAGTTGCATTACAAACAGACACATTCATGTTTTTTTGTTTGGCACAGGGTTTACTAAGTGATCTGCCCAGAATCACAGGATGTTGAGCATCCCTGCCGAGACTCGAACCTGGTTCCTCAGCTTCGAGGTAGACTGCTCTAGCCCTTAGTCCACATCCTCTCTGTGCTCCTGTATCCAGAGTTCGACTAGATCAGAAAATACACGATTAGGGGTGTGGCCTAAATCTTGTAAACTAGAATCATGTGCTTAAGGAATTCATAAAGTTGCATTTAACTAAGGCTCATAAAATAGCAAACTTTTACACGAGACCTGTTCACAGCATAGCCATGCAAGGCACACAAACTAGCATGCTTAAACAATAGTGATGTTGGTATTGTGTCATGATGGGCCCTAGTGCAAGAAAGGAAATGGGTCAGCACTGAGAGTGACTTATAAGGGAAATATTTTTGTTCTCGCAAACTGAAGCAGCAACTAAGTACTTATTGAGTATGAAAGCTTGCAAGAGAAGCACTGGTGGTGATAAGACTTGGGTGCCCGGTGGTGTGTTGGTGACTGTATGTATGAAAAATAATGTGCTCACAAGTACAGCTTTTTGATGTTATAAACCCAGTCTGGTAATTGGCAAGCTACCTGTTTTGGTCACCTCCCCCTGTTAAATGTGCTCTCTCAGGTGAGAATAAAAACAAAGTTTACAAAATACTTATTAAAATCTTTAAATTTATTTAAACTTAAATAGAGTTGTTATTTTGGTAACAGTGTTTTCTTAAATTCTGTTGTGGAAAGAAGACTGCTTATTCTCTTTGCATCTGTTATATAACACGATTGAAATTAAACCCTATTTTAAGCTATTGTGTAATATCAAACACCTAGAAACCGTTTTTATAATTGGAAGACCTCATTTATGAGAGTTATTAACTGTCTTAATTGTTGCACAGGAGTCTATTGTGGAAATGCCTAAAGAGAGTAGAGTTTAGACTGATGAGTGATAAGAGCACCATTTGAAGTATGATTGTAACTAAATGATTTATAAAAACAATTTTCGACAAGAGGACAAAAAGTCACAACAAGTGAAACCATTGGTTCCCTAGCCCAATTGGTAATCATCTTTTTTTTATTGTTTCTCTAAAAGTAATCGCTTTAACGGAATGCTCTACTATTTAAGAACCCCCACACCCCTTCGGCCCCTGGAAGTGACAAAGTGACTCATTCAAGTGTATTGCATAATTTTATTCAGTTTATTTGCTTAGACATCTCAGAACATTTTGGTTTATTTTGTCACATAAGCTATGTAAAAGTTGTATCTTTGAACTCATAGACTCTGTTAAAAATGGCATACCCCAGTATTGTCCTTTCCCCAAATCGGCAAATAGAGCACTGGAATTGTCCCTTTTCAATACATTACTGATTTTAGCTAATTTATTCCAAAATTGTGCTTTAAATGCACTTCTGATTTAATCTTTTTCAAAATTTTCGCAGGGGAACCTCCTATCAAAACCTTACTATGAGGAAGGCTCACTTGCTGAAATTCAGATCGGGTATTACATCTGACTTTTAGCAGTGCCTAGTTGAGGATGTGGGAGGAGCTAATAGAGGAAGTGGGTGGAGCCAGTGGAGGAAATGGGTGGAGCCGGATAAAAGTAGGTGTGGCCTGCGATAAACATTTGAGCACCTGCACTTCATATTTTACAAATTAAGCACTGAGTAGCAGTACTACTATAAATTACATAGTTTAACCAACGAGAAGCCTAGAAAGCATCATAATAACCATACAGCAGTATTATGTAGTACAGTTTTCAATGCATGCTTTCGTGTTCAAACAAGCAGTGGTAAATGCGTTTGCTTTCACCTATGGGATTAATATTAGGAAGTGTGAGAGCAATGTATGAGTGCAGGGAGAATTGTGTGAGTGCTCTTTGTGCAGGGTGAGTGGTGATGAATGAAGGGTGGTAAGTGTCTGTGTGAAGGGTGAAAGAGCCTGAATGCATGGTGATTGATGTAGGTTTTCCTTTGTGATCACTCTGAAATGACAGATAACTGTCCAGGGAAGTTGGAAAGGTCAAATTGTTCAATTCACATACTCCCCACAGATCCCTGAATGTGAGCAGTCTTGAATTTCAAAGCCATTGAAAGAACACTGGACTGCGCCAGGGCCGGACTGTGAACCCAATAAAGTCCTGGAAATTTTATTGAACCGGCCCCCACCTGGGTGGGAGGGAATAAGTGAGCATGAAGCACTGCAGCTTAACAAAAACGGCTCCCTGCACTGCTGCTTTTGTTACTGCGGGAGATATTGCAGCATTTGTGCAAAACCGGCCCCCAGTAACAAAACTGTCCCCCACTGCTCCAGAACCAGCCCCCACCCTTCCAGTATCCTGGGGAAATGCCCGATGACCGCTACGGCCAGTCCGGCCCTGGACTGAGCTCTTGCTGAACAGCTAATTGTTCTACTTCAAATGCATTAATATGCCAGCATGCACTTGCCAGTGTCATTCTTCGGCCACATTACACATGTGCATGGGAGCAGAGCGCCACACTGAATGCAGGTTTTTTCAGCTCCAAAAAATGGAACTGGAAACTGTGAAGCGTGACACCAAACTGAGAAGGCAAAGAAAGGCATGGTGCAGGTCACTTTAGCTCCGTCTGTAGCCCTGGCAAATATGTTGAGTGTATTTTTAACAAAGGAGCGTGCGTTTGGAAATGTATTTATAAATTGCGCGTGATGTAGAAATTACAGAATGAGGAAGGGTGAATAATATGGCCTATTATTGAAGGAAGTGGGACTGAGGTGGCAAAAATGTGGCAGTGTTTGACCCATAAATGGCTGCCTCGAAAATCTCAATATAAAGAGATCTTCAAACTGATATGAGTAAATAGAACTTGCTTAATATTGGCCATAAAAAAAATCAATCCCTCGAATGCAGCATGTGAGATTTTATTTTTTACCAGCACATAATAGTTTAAGCCAGGACTAAAAAAACTGACAACATTTTGTCACTAATAAAACATA
Source organism: Triturus cristatus (assembly GCF_964204655.1). NCBI lineage: Eukaryota > Metazoa > Chordata > Amphibia > Caudata > Salamandridae > Triturus > Triturus cristatus. The sequence goes on along the minus strand of NC_140584.1, from coordinate 314,147,748 downwards.
CCTTGACCCTAGGTTTTGGTGCCACATGGTGGAAAATTGTGCCATTTATTTTTGTAGCTTGTAAAGTTTACTAATCGCGAACTTGTTACTTGGTAGTTTTACTACTTGAATAACTTAATTACATTACCACGCATATGAATGCCAATATTGGTTTTGTTACGAAGGCTCACAAATTAAACATGACAGTTTAGAGAATACCCTTGCTGCAGCGTGGAAAGTCAAATTCCCCCTTTGTCACAGACCAAATATCGCATTAACACACTCACTCAAATACTTTCATTGGTGGGGCCCATAACACCAATACTCACACTCCATTGATCTGTTTTCTAGAGGGATAAGTTTCCAAACGCTGACATGAAAGGAATATCTTTTTACCTAAAACCCTAATGCACATTGAATACTTTTATTAACTTCAACTCTCGTGATATTCCCCTCATTTGGTGATGAATCAGTTAGTTGTTTTATGGTTTTAGTGATTCAATTCATTTATCTATACTCTTCTTTTATTCTAGTTTCTTCAAATAATCGACACAACACGTTTGTCAATTAATCAAAAACATCGTTTATCTAATTAAATTGCAAATTGTTAGAAAATCATCGTCCAAACCGCAGAACATCATATTTACCTAATCTGGCTATCAGCCGTCCTCTAAGTCAGTCAAGTCGTGGAAAATCTTAAATTCATCAAAGTCAGGCCACAATTCAGTCTCTCAAAGATTCAGGATAACAGCTGTCCAGCAGTGTCACCATCCTCTCCGTCAGCATAACATCAGGAAATTAGAATTCGTTCAAAGAAGGACATTAGTAAGCAAGCCAGCAAGCCCCGAACTCACTATTCTACCATCTTTTTATAATGAAACTAACGTCAAAATGTAACAAAAATCAGTTTTAGACAGTCCTCATTGGTGGATTTGGGGTCATTCGGTAAAGTTCTCACATAGTCCATAAGATTAAGTCATCGCACTTGCTGGTTCCGGTTTTAAAGACAGTCTATTGTTGAGGTCCTGGCGAAGCTCCCAGGGTGTCCTTGGTGGGTACATCTTCTCCTGGAGTCAGGACGAGGCCATTGTTGCTGGCGGTGGTGCATGCACAGGGCCCGGCAACAGGTCAAGCCCTGTGGCCAGCACCCTGCTGCCTACAACCAATGGCTCTGTAGAGAGTGGAGTTGGCTACCTGTGAGGAGTTGGATGCAGGGCCTGGCTCTAAGCCAGTTCTTGCGGCCAATATTATGTTGCTTGCAATGAAAGGCTGTGTGTGCAGCGTAGGGTTGGCTGCTTGTGGGGATGGTGGGTCAGTCATGGCTAGGCCATATAGCCAATCCCCTAATGTGCACGACAAGAGTGTGATGGTGGAGGATCTAGTTAAGGGGCGGGAAGCCTTGGTGGAGCACATCTTCAGACCATGCAGTGAAAACGTGCAATGAATATTGGACAGAATGAATCAAGTAACTTTTTAAACTATAAAGAGATGCGTAATCTACTGGAGAAACTATAACGGAAGGAAGTTAGTCGATGGTACAAAAATACCTTGAGGCCGGACCAATTGTTCGCAGCCTCCGAATCTTTATTATTTCCACCTTATCGAACCCCAATCCTCAACTATTGAGTGACTGGGTAGAGATAATACCAACACGTGCTAACAATGCATGTTACAAATCCTCATAAGACATTCATGGGATGCACATAAGGAATTGACAGAACAAATCAATAAGTTGCTCCTGGAAATTCAAGTAGAGCCAGACCAAGAATGGGCAACAAATACATTGAAGTTGGCGAATGAGAGAATTCAGATCTGTATCATACAAAGAAAGCATCGTAAATTTCAACTTGACAAAATTGATTAGGAAACAGGATGTATGTTGACATTTGTCATGGAAATTTTACAAAGCCAGGAGTCAATTAGCAAAGGATAATACACTACAAACACTGAACGAAAGAGGTGGGGATTCTACTACAGATCTGAGTTCCAAAGTGAATTTGATTGATGATGCATCATCGACACATAGGGGCAAGATGTCTTTTCCCAAGGAGTATCAACTCCTCCAATAAACAGATATTGCAGAGTGGGCAAAAAGGCAGGGGCAGAAGAAACAAACCAAAAAATGACAAGAACGGAGGAGGAAACAGTGTGAGCACCATGGAAACTTGGAAGCACGGAAGTAGGAAATGGTGATGGAGGAAGATGCACCAGTGAAATAACTCTGGGAACCATGCCCAATTGTAGGTGCACTTATTTAAGTTTGCACGCAAATTATAAGTGTGTAAAGTACATGCTCTAAAGAAGGTGAGAACACAGAAAAGTGGTATATCAATAAACTTGAATTTACTCCTAGATGATATTGAGATGCTCAATGGTCTTTATGATTTAAGTAACCAATCTACTGATAGTGCCATGAATGAAGTGTATGATACCTTTGACCCTGGCCTAGTGGTAGGTTTACAGAAAGAGCATGGGATTGAGACAGATTTTATGTTAGAAACCAAGCTTATACTCCTATCAAAATGTATGAACCAACTACCAAAGGACAATATTGATTTGTTCTGTAATTTGGTATCAAATGATTTCCTACAACTATGTAAGGGAAGAAAGAAAGCCCATAATTTGTGTGGAGAGACAGTATTGTCATTTCAAACGGACAACAACATAATCATAAAATCTTCAGATAAGGGAGGCAATGTTGTTCTGATGTACAGGGTGAACTAGGTCAAAGAACCACAAAGGCAGCTCAATGATATCTTGTATCATGAAAAAATTGGCAAAGCATAATATATTGACTTGCAACAGAAGTATCAAGAGCATTTGAATGAATGGCATTATAGCCAACTGATTCCTTGGGATGAGGTGCAATCTTTGGAAAGTGCCAACACTTTACCTGTTTCCTAAAGTCTATAACAATGCCTCTGAACTCAATGTTCAACCAATAGTTTTGTCCAGGAATAGCCTTCTAAAAACACATCCACTGTCATTTAGTTCCTATAGTACCCATGCAGCACCTGCGTGTTTGGGTAACATAAACTGTGGGATTGGTGGCAGACTGGTTCACCACCAAGAATTGTTAGCCTGTTTGCATTCAGCTAGCATACAGTGCCACTAGTATCTCCTCTTATAGGGGAGAGATTAGCTTCTGGCAACCTTAGAACATGACAACCCTGATCCCTCAAGATCGTGGAAACAATGTACTACTTTTCGCTCAGTAACTTGTGCTCATTTAGTTTATCTCAGCGATACACAGAATAAACAGTCTGGGCATTTCAATAAGGATTTATTGAACAGTTGTTATTCTCGTGTAAAATATATGAGCTGCAACAACCATTAGACAGTAGCAGAGATATATGATTAGTAGTATTATGAATACAAAAGGATAGTACAGTTCTACCATCTTGCAATAAGCATGAATAAATATATGAATATAAAATGCATGATAAAAGTGTGCATACTCCTACAATGCCTATCTAGATGTACCTAACTGTACCTAGCATGTGAGTAGGTGTAAAGCCAAGAATCCCTCTAGGATTTAGTTGAAGCCAATTACCTGAAGTGTGAGGGTGTAGGAGCCCTTCTTGGTCTTGAGTTGGACACCCCGCAATGGATGTTTAGACTGCTGTCAGCTGGAGCGTCTGCATGCAGGAGCCTCAGCGTCTCTGGTCAGTATGTCGGCCCAGAAGTCTCGGTTTCCTCTAACTAACACTAGAAAGAGGTGTATATTTATATGGTAAGTATCTAAGGCTCATTTGTCCCTTGTTGCTTGTATTAGCCATTGTTGGACTTGAGGATGACGTATGGGATGGACCGTGTACGTAGATATGCGGAGGAAGGTGGTGTAGCCCTAGCCAGGGTTTCCAAGAACCCTTATGAATATTCATTCATACTGTGTCAGTCTAAAGATGAAGTCATAGAACGCCGTTGTTCATGGAAACCCTCCTCCTGCGCCCAGGACTAGAGCAAGATAAAGGTTCAATCCTAAAAGGCTCGTTACTGTGTAGTGTAGGGGGGGTGATGTAGGTGAAAGGGTATGATGTCACCCGGTCCTATATTAGGGTACCTATATGAAACATAACAGCCAATCCTCTTCCGAACTGTCAACAATGATAAAAATGCTATTGAACTATTCTCTGTACTAGATAGTAGTGCATAAAATATTTATCAATGAGCTTTGTAAAAACCTTCATTGTAAAATCATTTTTAAAACAGTTTTAAAAAGAAAAAGAGAGGGGGGAACAAAATTGTTCACTAGGAAAATCAGTTTGTTTGGAATTGTCCCTTAAGCCACAGTCCTAATTGAGTTTGTTTATATAATTTGAATTTCTATAAGCGTGAAAAAGCCATGCTTTTCAGTGAGAAAGTGTCAATTTTTAGGAAATGTTCCAAATTTAGTCAAGTTTAGAAGAAAGGAAAATCAAAATTCTTTCCCAGCACACGATGAGTCAATTATAGATTAAATGTCCTGGCTGGGAGACGCAACATTAACACCTTGCAGAGTACGTCAATGGAGCACAGATGATATTCAGTACTGCCAATAGCTGGTGTAGAGGCAGCTGGTGCTGTAGTCGATACCTGCGTGCTAGTGGTGGAGCTGAAGCTCACCCCAGTTGTAAAAGGCACCTGAGGATTCTCAAGGAATGCCGTCATCAGTTTAGGATTACGCTGGGGACATTGCTGAGCATGAGACCTCAAGGGTTCCAGCCTGGTATTCAAGTCCTCAGGCGTGTCCGCCCCAAATGTCAGACAGAGGTCCAATACGCATTTGTCACTGCAAAACAGGCATTGAAGAACAGGTAAGATGCAGTCCATCCAGACTGGTCTAAACGATAGGAACCAAGAGGCGCTCAGTTCCAGTAGGTGAGGTGTGCCCCGATGCTGTAAAAATTGAAAATGTTGAAATTGGAAATGTTGGGAGAAACGCCGACATGTCGATCGAAGGTGCATGAAGGGTAGATAACATCCGGCAAGCAGCTAAGGATGGCCAAATAAGTGCACTGGACGATAAATTTAGATGCTCCATGTCTAGCTGCCAAATCATATGAAGAGTTCAGAACAGGCCTATAGCCTGATTAATTTGAAATTCAAAAAAGGATGTGCTTTGGCATTTTTGACGACAAGCACAGAGTCACCGTAGTTGGTTGACCCAGAGTGTGCAATGAATATATTGACCCAGATTAACCCCACCCAACTAAAACTTTTATGAATAAACACTGAATTACAATTGGTCCTGCTGAAGGTGGTTTTACCTATGTCCCACCGAAACGTGGGTTGACCCATTTGCTACTGATGGGAATCCAGTTTGAGACACAAAGACAAAGAAGAAACTGCTGTGATATAACAATATATCGTAGTAACGAAGTTATCTGATTTTTCTCACTGGATCCCACTTTTGTTTTTGAATAGTTATATGTATTGATTGTTGGTGCAGTATGTATGATAGTATGGATGTGGCATATGATGTGTTGGAATGCATGTTTTATGATTAAGTGTTGGGTTACTTTTATTCTTATTGTTATACCTTGATTTATGTCATGTTGTAATTATTCCTTTTTATGTGGTCAATTAATTGTTTATATTGAAATTATTTTTGTCTATTATATATAATCATGTTAGTGTAATTGAGATACCAAGCTGTTCATGAAATCAAACACATGAACTCAATTGAGACAGTGATGTAAGGACTATTCTGCTTGTGTGTCTATTTTCAAGTTTTTGTGTTAATATATTATCATGAAAAAAATCTGATTTGGAATAGAGAAAAACCCCAAAAACATTTTATAAATAATAAATATGGTTTTATGAAAACACTCTGGTTGAGCAAATAATTTGAGGACATGTTTTTTGCATGAGCCTGAGAGGCCAGCTATTGAAGAGATACAGGTCAGTTTAGAGGTCTTTCCAATTGTTGCTGTTCTCTTCCCTCCTCTAGGACCTTAATTCTAACAGGGGATACCTTTCCACTAATTCGTACCCAGATGCTGTACCATGCGTTCACGGTATTTCCGCTCGAGGAGCGCTTTTGCCATCTCGTTGGTGATTGGGCCATCCATTGCGTAGCAGATAGATGACAATAAGGAATCCAGCTAAATCCTTACCCTGTGGTCTTAAATAGGTGTACAATACCACTTGTATCAGACATATTAAAGATACGACTCACCATTTCTGCGAAATGAATGTGGCAGTTTGTACATATAAGTGCCTGTATCTAAGTCGAGGTCTCTCAAGTGGAGGTTAAGGGTATGGTTTACTGTGAAAGCATTGCTTTAAGTCTGCTCAAAGTATCAAACTGTATAAAAGAAACACTCAACGAAGGCCATAACGATGCCTCCCTGACTGTACTTGTTAGGGGAAACAATACTTGCATACAGCAAGTAACCCTGGAGTTCACAGTGACCAAATAGGCAATGCCCGGAAGCATACCACAGTAACCTTGATCGTTCAGCATCAAGTAACTCCCATTCAATATCAGCTCAAACACCGGTTTATTCACCGCATCTGGAGTCTCTTTCATGTGGCAGGACAAGTTTCTATAGACTCATTACATGCTCCGTGCAATGAAATGTCCTGGCTCAAAGTGTTCTTGCAGTTTGTACCACTTAGAAACACTTCTCAATCCTCACTCCGGCATCAAAATCTATATGGTAAATCCCAGAATTCCTTAATGTAACCCTTACCCATTTTTTCATATTTGCCCGCCTGCCTCTGTTCAAGGTAGAGTTATGTGGCCATGGATAAGCCATTCAGTAGAAGGAGCTTCCACTACTGTAAATGGTTGTCGTTCCAGTTTTTCAATACGCAGCATTGTATATTTAGCTCCCCTTTGTGCCATTTCAACCTGTTTATCTGTTAGATTATATTCAGAAAACAGAGACGCACTGTTTATAAAACGCCAAGGCACAAAGCCTGCACGCAAAGATTGCAGGGTCCAGCTCAATAACATGATAGAACGTAATTGAGATTGCCCGTGTTGTAATATGGCCAAATCTTGTTCTAGGATGTCTATCGCAGAAGACACAATGTTGCCTAAAGAATATATCCTGGAGGACAAAGTTGTTAACCCATTGTCTACCACAGCTAATTATTTTTCTAAGTTAATACGGTCTATTTCCCGTATTCTCTCTGCAGCCTCTTGTTGGGATATTTTCCATGAATTTCATTATAGGCAGCGTAAATGCAGGCATATATGAAACGTTTCTGACATTGTTTCCTGGGACTTTGTACAAAATACTTAAGATCCATGTCTTGTGAGAATAAGGATAAGTGTTGTTTCACGTCTGTGAGTGTTGAGGTTTCTAGCCAATCAAGGCACAACTTCCCAACACTATAGGATGTCACTACCCTTGGGTGTTCTCTTTGTACATAGCGTGGGTCTGGCCTGTGGATACTGTACCCTTCGGTAATACCCAAGAATCTTTTATGACATATGTTTGTGTCTAAGGGCCAAACCACCCATTCGTTCCAATTTGGGTCTGTTCTATTGTACTGTAAAATGTCACCTACTGTTGCCCAATCCTGTGTAGTCGAATTTCGCCACCCTGTGATGGTGTTGGAAACCGAGGTGTATTAAGGTCTTTTATCCTGGCTAATCCAAAACAGGATGTCAGTTGCACAGTTTCATTTAGAAATATCATCTGCTGTGGAATGAGGCATGCTCTAAATAGCACTTCTGTTCCCTGGACTTGCCAGTCCCTAGAATCACAGACTGGTTTTAAGTTTATTGTGTCCTTCCATAGGTCAAACCCCTGTTCAGACAGTTGGGCAATAAAGGAAGCAGAGTAAATCTGTTTGGTGTTAGTCAGCATAATTTTCAGTACCGATGTCGGTGTAACCTTATAATAAAATGAGGTCGGGCCAGTGGTGTTAAAACCTGAAAAATATGAAAACGTCTGTGCAAAAGTTTGCTAACTACTTTTGGGTGTTGTAGGACTATGTTCCCATTGATGGTATTCAAAAACATTTCTAGGTGAAATAGATTTGTGCAGAAAATGATGACCATAATGTTGATAACAATACAAAGTGTCATAGTCTGAATTACTTCCTAACATTTCAGTGTTCGGAAATGCAGCAGTTTTTTCTAAATCAGACAACATGTTATTAACAGTTTCAGAGTCTCAATCATCAGATAATGTACTGGAGGTAATGATATCACTTAATGAAATTTTAAATAGATGAGAGATTTTTAAACGTTCGGTCGGGCCGAATATGTTGAAATCATTCTTGTCCAAACTATACTGTCCGGTATAGGAACCACTGTGATGTCACTGATGACAAGTGTCTTTGTTCACGATGAGATGAATGATGTGGTTTTAAAATCAAGTTGACCTTTTGGGCTGTAGAGCTTTGCTGAAGGTATCTTCCATTAATAAGCATGCTAAAAGTTAGAACTAAGCCTAGCCAGACAAGAAAAAACAGTATCCCAGTAATTATCCAGAGTTCTACCCAAGGCGATACCAGGTATGTCTTTCGAAGAAAGCGAAGAAAGTTCTTGATTTGTTGCTTGTGTGATTGTTAGGCTGGCATCCTTTCCGGTTCACTTGGATTCAAAGTTCATGAAGTGGCCAGAAGCAGTTTGATCAATTGTTGGAATTGCATCAGGATTTGTTGAAGTCGCATTCTGCTCTCATTGAGCCATGTTGATGTAGACGTCTGCATTTGGTCTAATTGCAACTTGGTTAATATTCTGAGTTTGATTTTGAAGATGAACTTTGGGTTCAAGGGGAACGAGTTCCATCGCATTGTTGCATAGTCCTTCATTTCGCACAGGAGGCTCTTCAAACGTGATGAGTCTTTCTGTTTGAACTTATTGGATTGTAGCAAGAGGAGTGTGTCTGCTACTGTGGAGTCCACGAGGCCTACTGTTCAGTATTGGCCACATAGTGTGGTTTGATTAAGTCAATTGAGACAAAACGTTTCTCCTTTTTTCCAGCAAGAGGCGGCAAAAGTACAATTCTTGTTCCTTGTACTGCTTGGACTGGTACAGGCTTTCTGTAGGATGACCTGAATTCTTTCTTGTCTGAAAATTTTTCTCAGACCAGATCCCCGACTTTTGGGATCCAGACAGGTCTTGCCGTAACTGCCTTGATTTCCACAGTGGCGGTATGTTTGGTGTTGACGTTACTTTGTCTTGTCCGGGATTCATTTAGATCCTGTAAAACAGCCAAACGATCAAGGATATCAAATGGTTTCCCATCCGTCACTGTGCCTTCACAATCAAGATCAGGTACCAACATTCTCGTCCCAAATAGGAACTCATATGGAGTGACAGCCCCTAGAGAAATTCTTGGCTGATTGTTGAGTGCTCACTGAAATCCATATAAGTGATTGACCCAACTACCGCCCTTGCCTAATACCCTAGCTGTTAAAGATTGCTTTAAGTCCCGGTTTTTCCTCTCCACAACCGAATTTACCTCAGGATGGTACGGAGAGGAGTGTGGTATCCTGCTGCTCAGCCAGAGTGAATGCTGTGAGAATGTTGGAATGTGGAATGTAAGGTGGAATGTTGGAGTGCCTGAGTCAGTTGGTGTATGGGCTGAGCAGCAGGGAAGCTGCTCCTGGTGGGGCTCTCTTTAGGATATCATTTGGACATCTTATCAACTTCTATGTAACCTGCTAATCTAATAAACCTTCTTGGAAACTACTTGGACTCTTCATCATTCAGCATACTACATTTGGTACCAGGAGTGGGGTTCCAGAGTCTGAAAAGAAGAGGCTCAAGAACAAGGTCCCACAATCAAGATCAAGAAGATATCATTTAAAACTGAAGAGGAGGATTTCAATTTAACTGGCACCAACGAGCCCCACCAGTGACCCTGCCATCGGTCGCCCGCAACCCAGTATTAAAGTGCCATTTTCATCTTTATTTTACCAGTTCCGCCTGCTATTGAACTGCTGTCAGCCATTCCCTGCGTCATCTATAGTACACAACTGAAGTGTGCCAGTGCCTACTTGCCTTGTTGCCAGTGCTGCCAAGATCGGGGGAAATATAAATTATTACTTTGAATACCAGCGTAAGGAACCTGAAACTGAGGAATTTCACATGACAAGAGGCGGTTTGACGGGGTCAAGAGCCAGCTGTGTTGTTAATTTCACCTCGACGGTTTAAACAGCATTTTAGTTTTCATGGGTTTTGAAACAGAACTCTACTGCCATCTACTGGAGGTTGGTTGTAATTTATTCGCCTGCAATTTCGTTTTGAGGGAAGATGTTCCTGTTCTCCTTCACTTCGACAATCATCTCATGAAACATGTAAAAACGGCGCAGGTCTTTCATTTGTGTGTTTTTGGAAGTCTGCTTGAGATTTGGGCGGTAATTGTAATTGTTATTTTAATACTCTCTAGTGCGTTTTTTCAGTGACAGTTTACTGCCTTTCCATACTTTTAAAAGTTGCTTGAGCGCACACAGAGCCGCTCGCGCTCTTACCTTCATTCCTGTCTTCCTCGCATGATTGGTGTTCTTTGTGACGTCTCTTCTACTTAGCTGCCTTCCTGCATTTGGATTTCTTTATGCTTCGACGCGCCTGGAGCCATCCGGCAAGGCGTCACTCTACGTGGCTCCATTTTGGTTGACATCTCCGGAGCACAGTAAGCGAGGACATCGGAGAGTTTCAATAGAACTTCCATAGGTACTACTTTTAGTTTTAATCCTGCTGCCTGTTCACATTTGTTTTGAGACAAGCCGTTTTGGGAACATTTTACACCGCGTTTCCTCCAAGGAAACGAAGTTTCAGCTGGTTCAATGCTCAATTTCGATTGGAGTTACCTGCAAGGCTCATGTGATTACCTTGTGGCATTTCCTATTTTCCATCACTTTTACATAATTTTTTTGTATTTTCATTAACATATTATTAGCGCTGTTACGCAAAATTGCATTTTTTTACTGTGTAGCATGGTTTTAAATAGTAAAAAGGGGGAGGGGTAATTTTACATATATGTTGTTCATACTATATGTTTTACCGTGTGGCAGTCTTATCCACACCAACTCCTTAATCCTTTTCATATTTCATGTTATTGTGCGTTTAATTGGAATTTGGATGCTTTATGTGGTCTTTCTCCACATCTATTCATTTTTCATGTAGCACATCGTGCTGTGTGCCTTGCCGTACACCTTTCACCCAAAATGTTGTGGTGATTGTCATTGTTCTAGGTAATTGCGTTATAGTGTTTTACATTACTTTAACCTTCTGTGCAACAAGGATGTCAACGGCAATGTATTGTTATGTCCTCCAAGGAACTTTCTTTGCATAACGTAATTCTTATGGTAGTTGCTGTATGGTATTTTATACCATACCTTGTGTTTTGCTGTATGGTATTTTATGCCATACCTTGTGTTTTGCTGTATGTTATTCTATGCCATACCTTGTGTTTTGCTGTATGGTATTTTTACCATACCTTGTGTTTTGCTGTATGGTATTTTATGCCATACCTTGTGTTTTGCTGTATGGTATTTTATGTCATACCTTGTGTTTTGCTGTATGGTATTTTATGCCATACCTTGTGTTTTGCTGTATGGTATTTTATACCATACCTTGTGTTTTGCTGTGTGGTATTTTACACCATACCTTGTGTTACTGTGATATTTTACGTCACACTAGTTTTACGCTTCTGTATGGCAATGTATTGTGTGGTTCTTCCCACACCTATTTCAGTTTTGCATTTATTTATTGCAATGTACTGCAATGTATTCTGCCATACCCAGGATTTGCTGTCTTTCTGGGGACTTTTCTCCATACTCTTGCTTGAGTCAAAAGCAGCTATCCTTTTGTTTGTTCTACCTATAGTTGTCTTTCACTCTTTCAATCTATTTGATTCTGTTTTCTCTCTTTCACTTTGTTGCTTTTACCCTTGTAAATTTTTATGTTTGCCTGGCCAGCTTTCGTATCTTTGTACATGGGTTTTCTTTTGTTATTTATGTGAGGGAGGATGTGGGTTTGTCTTTCTGTGAGAAAGGGTGTTAGTGCTTTAGTCATTGTTTTCTTTTCGTTTTTCTTGGTTGCATTTCCTACTTTTCCTCTTTTCAATTCATGTTTTCCGGTGTATTTTCTTCTCTATTTTTCCATGGTTATCTTCTGATGTACTTTGGTTCTTCCTTCTTTTCCATTGTAAAGAAGGGAGATATGTGGTATCCTGCTGCTCAGCCAGAGTGAATGCTGTGAGAATGTTGGAATGTGGAATGTAAGGTGGAATGTTGGAGTGCCTGAGTCAGTTGGTGTATGGGCTGAGCAGCAGGGAAGCTGCTCCTGGTGGGGCTCTCTTTAGGATATCATTTGGACATCTTATCAACTTCTGTGTAACCTGCTAATCTAATAAACCTTATTGGAAACTACTTGGACTCCTCATCATTCAGCATACTACAAGGAGTACCACAATGCTACGCCCATACTTTCCATGGCCTCTTTGTAAGCCAGAGAGCTAAACGCCAGGCCACAGTCAGAATGTAACGTGGCAACTGTGTATGTCCCTATAAAGGCTCGCAAATCTTTTATAACAGTTCGAGTGTCAGCCATGAGCTGAGGCCAAACCTATAGCAATCTGGAGCAAGAATCCACTGCCACCAAGATATACGTGTAAGCCCCATCAGATTGTAAAGGGCCGCAGTGGTTCAGGTAAACAAAAGCAAGAGGTTTGTCAGATTTTAATAATAGTGTCTGTGCCAGGCGTGTTACTGTGGAGCCTTTCATTTGTTGACAGATGTCACATTTCAACACATATTCTTTAGTTTGTTTCGCTAGACTTGGCCACCAATAGCGCTGTATCAACAAGGAAATAGTCGCCATAAAGCCTGTCTGCGCAGAGCCCAAACCCTTGTGTGCTGCAACAATCAAGCCTTGTCTACGATCCATATTTGGTATTACTCTATCCCCCACTCCAGGAATCTGAGCATTTGGAATGTTGTTTGCATCTAGCTTGTACGAGTACTCGAGTGGAAATGTTTTAGTTACTGCTTAGCTGCCCTTGCGTGAAGCCATGACAGCCGCCATTATCTCGCCGTCTATTCTCATTTTAGAGCGAGTGATTGCAGCTACGAAAGCAGTTCGCACAGCCCCCTTTGTGGCTTCATCAGCCAATTAATTCCCTTCAACGTGAACGCCATCACGTTGATGACTCAGTGTATGGATCACGTGAGCCCGTGGTAGTTTGTTTTTCAACTCCACTACCTGTTCCCCTAGCATTTTATGCTTAATTGTGCCAACTTTTGCATCTTTAAACCCGTTTAGTTCCCAATAATGTAAGTACTCATTGTACAACTGTACACAGTAAAAGGAATCACACACAATTAGTGTGGGGAATTCATGATCCGTATTTACAAGTGCCAGTATCAGTGCTTTTAGTTCTGCCAATTGAGCCGTGCAGTCTCCTAGAGATTGCGTTTTAGTGCAACTTGGATGGAACTTTCCATCCTGCATGTGACCTTTAACGATAGCACACACTGCACTGTATTGTTGCTTACTCCCCATGGCCTGTTGAGCAGATCCGTCAGTCTAAATATTATATTCATACTGATCTAGAGGCAAGAGTTCATTTGGTAGAGGATATTCTTGTTCGTATTGCAGGAATGCTTGTGTTTTTAGACTTGGATCAAATCTATATTCCAAGTCTGTTGCAGTTAGAGAATTAGCCCACTGCATCCATCTTGGATGTAAGGCTATTACATTTGGAATGCTAGCCCTTGTAACAGCCACTAAGGCTGGTACCGGGGATACAACAATTATGTGTTTCTCCTGAGCCAGTGCTCTTTCTCTTGCTACAGCGGTCTGAACAGCTGTCAGTATTTTTTCTGTTGAAGTAAAACGAATTTCTTCGTTTGTGTACAGGTGTGATTTGTATGCGATCATACTGTTTTGCATTAATTGAAAGGAAAGTAAGTGTACCCGCATTGACCCGCTATTACACGGATCACCAAGTGTCTTGCTTTGCCTTTCAGATAATACAGCTCCCACACGGTGGCTCAACCCAACGAAGCAGGAGACATTAACACAAAACAAACAACACCTTTAGAAAAGGGTTTTATTTTACAAAATGCAAAGACTCTCTTTTTAGAATAAGGCTTAGGGTTTTATTTTACACAATGCTCTCTAACAGAAAAGGCTTTCCCAGACGCCAAATGCACAAAATTCAATTACACATAGAGATATATATATATGTTCATATGCAGGCAATAATAACACACTTGGTAAATGCAACAGTTAAATGCATGAGTAATAACATGAATGAACAAGCAGCAAATAATATGAGATGACACTCAAGAAAATATAATATGCTAAATGTCCTGCAAGAGATCACAAAGATATATATATATAGATACATCAAATGATTACTTTGGATGTGCACCCCAAGGCACACATCACAAAGAAAACACCACAAATGATCAAAGCCACTGGCCACACATCACAATGGCAATAATCAAAACTCAAAATTGAATCAAGTATTTCAACTTGACCTTTGCGTAGTGTATCCAGTAGCTTTTGCTATAAAGTTATTTTGAATCAAAATCTCACATTTCAACAAAAATCAACTCAATTTTTACAAACTTTCATGGATTAAGACTTTACACCAAACAATAGCCTTGCGTGGTAGTCCCTTCACTCATGTGTTTTTTTTAATACAACATATGCAAAACACAAAATCTCTTTGAATTTTTCTCTTGAAGCAAACAATACATAATGTCCATCATATCCGTTTTTTAAAGTTGCAATTCAACTTTACTCGCCCCATGCATTTCGGGCCCCTTTGGCCCTTCTTCAGGGGCTGGACATCTGCAAATCATACAAACAATACACTTTTAATCATCCATTTCATGTAGTGCACAAGGAAACATACTATCAGCTTAACATGACTCATTTTGAACTTAAAAACGCATCACTGAATTTATACCAACACGTACATTTGTTTTTAACCATCATGATTGTTTTTTTTTAAAAAAGATGAAAAAAAACAGTTATCGTTAACTGGTTTTTTTCATCTTTTTAAAAAAAAAACAACAATCATGATGGTTAAAAACAAATGTACGTGTTGGTATAAATTCAGTGATGCGTTTTTAAGTTCAAAATGAGTATGTAGTCTAGTTATTACTTGCCCCTGTGGCAAATGGTATATCGGTTCCACCATTTTTCCAGTGAAGAAGCATATCTTGGAACACTTGCCCACAATCACCAATAATGATGCAAGTTACAGTACAGTCAAATATTTAAATGAGCAACTTGGTGGAGACTGGACTCAGGCAAGGTTCTTTGGCTTAGACACTGTGCCCAAACATCCTCAGGGGGGAATAAGACACCACAGCTTAGAAGAATGCAATCAGGTTGATCGTGGAAGTCAGCTGAATTGTCCCTGAGGGGATGAACGCAGATAAAGAGTTACATGTCTACTTTTAGAACTAAAAGCAGAAATATAAGTCTCTCATGGTTCTGCCCCTTAGTTTGAGAAAATGTTGACCTTTAATAATAGATCAATAATTTTAATGATGGGATGAAATTAATATTTTCAAGGAAAATATTCACAAACCTGTGGCTGACAGTATTTCCATCGTGATTATTTTTATAGACAAACCAAAATACACTGGGAAAGTACATATCTATGTACACCAAAAGTATGATTCAAGAAATTATCTCTGCATCACTGAGATATCATGGATGCCACTTTATAGAGGGAGATCAATTAATTTGCCAAAACGGTACTCAATATATGAAAATGTGGAGCATCAATATAACACCCCTGTGTTGATTGGTTAAAATATTTAGGATGTTAATTGTTAACAAAGGTTTTATGAAATGTGTGTAGGGAGTAGACAGCTAGTTCAGCTTTGAAATTAGTACCTAGACTGTATCTCTGTGTCACTGAGAAATCATATATGCCACTTTATAAAGGAAGATTCCTTCATAGGCCAATACCCTACTAAAGCTATGAAACCGTGGATTATTAATAAAATTTCGCTATGTGGATTGGTGTACATTATTGTGTATAATATGTAGCATGTTACTTGAAAAGTGAAGATAGCATTATGAAATGTTTGTGGACAGCTACTTCAGCTTTGAAGTGAGTATCAAAGTAATTAATTAGGTATATCTGTGCAGCAGGTTCTCAGAAACGAAATCACAAAAGCTATGAAATTAATTGGTGACAGCATTTGGAGCAACTGTAAACGTATTGAATCAAGTGATACACACACAAACATCATGAAATTGTGAATATTATGTTGATTGTTTCATTTTGCTTTATTTTGGTTTATTTTGCTTTATGTGATTTCATAAATTAAAGCAGGATGTATAATGAGTTTAATGTATTTCCGCTTTGTGATATAAGAAACGATTACATTTGTTATTATAGACAGTGCAATGGAGTTTGTTTTCATAGATCCATTCTCAGTGTTTGGGAACGTAAAAACTTTAAATTCCATTGTAGGATACCACAGCTCATGTGATCAAGACCCGGTAGTGGTTGAAACACACTGTGTTTTGGATTCTCCATAAAAGAAACTAAGCTGCAGCAAGTCGGCTGGTGTGGCTCGTATCTTTCACTGAGAACACAGTAGAGGCAATTCTGTCCATATATACATATATTACCTACTGGCGGTCGCAAGCAGGTAGTTATAGTTAGGAAATAGTTTCCATGGGAAAATCATTTTTTGTTTTCCTAATAACTTTAACGCCATTTGACAAATCTTCATGAAATTTTCAAAACTAGTTTGCAGCTCACTTCAGCTGCTGCTTGAAAGGTTTTGAGTTGATTCATCAAGCAGGGGGTTGAGAAGAAATGAAGGTGCCCGAACGCATTTTCCCCATGCAATTGCACCACAACAATCACTGCTAAATGGAATTACAAACAATTTGGTAGAAAAGTAGATCTTTGTCCGAAGATTTTGCTTATTGCGATTTGATGCAAATCCATTTAGTAATTTTAGACTTATTAAAAGAAAAAGATTTAAAGACATCTAGAAACTCAAAATTCTTTGTGGATGCAAGAGATTTCACTGTGAGATTTTGTTGGCTGCCAACACTTCAAACAGAAAGTGTCCTAAGAAAAAAGATATAAAAAAACAAAAGGGGGCAGTGTAGGTACATCGTTACCCCCATGTCTGGTGGTGGGGTCCACAGAAACCCTGTCGGGGCCAAAATCTTTTTTTTTTGGGTGGCAACAACATTATTTCTGATGTTACGGCTCACCAATCAGATAGCTCTCTCCCATGGGGCCAATCACAGGGTTTATTTTTAAATTCATACTTTCACAAGACTCCCGGAAGTACACCTGTCAAAATGTTCCCATTTTTTAACCTCAATTTGACCAAAACTACTGAATGGATTTTTTCAACTCACATATATTACACTTTCTGGCTAAAGATCTAGAGCCTCATTTACAAGATTTTGACGCAGTGCAGTAAGTCACTTTTCTGCACTGCCCAGCATCAAAATGAACTGGCAGGAATGCACCGTATCTATGAGATACAGCACATTCCTGCCTTCTTTCATAAGGCTGGAGCCCAAACGGCTTCCTTGTGTGAATGCAGGCATTCTTGCATCATGGTGCAATGGTGTCTGCGTTGCTGGAATGATTGTTTTTGTGCAGGAAGTGACACTTCCCTCCACAAAAATAAATCAATGTAGGTATTTTTCTCTTTCTATATGTGCTGCAGGATGCAGCACACATAGAAACAGGAAAAAATGAGGAGAGATAAAGTTATTTCTCCTCGTTACGTCACCCCTGGGGAGGTACAAGGTTTTGACCCATTCACAGATTTACGCTACGTTGCAAATTTGGCAATGTAACAAAATCCATGGGCGCTGCATGTGAACACCCACTGCAATGCCCATGGCATACCTCTCTGATGCAGTTTGAGACAATGCAGCAACTTGCGCGGCATTGTCTTACAACATATGTACAAGGCAATGAAAAGCCATGCAAGGTGGCTTAGCTTGGCCTCGTAGTTATGATTGAGAGGCCTGTACCACTGGGGCATCATTGGTAATGAGGCCCCTACTTTTCTGCCAAATTAGGTGTAATTGCATTCAGATGTTTTTTCGCTATCGATGTATAAATAGTCTCAATGGAAATTTCATTTTTACTGAATCCCTGTTTGACAGATATCCCCTCCCCCCAAGCTTTACAGAAAGGAAATGTGGGGGTAAAACCTTTTTTGAATGTTTTTTAAAGATTGAGCAAATGGTGCCAAAGTTATTCTCACAATGAAATCATTCTTCCTATAGTAGTCTGACTCGGGTATAGCTACACACAAATATACATATATATTCACTAACAAAACAAAAGTGAAAGGGATCCTATAGTTAGATGAAAACTCACTTAAAACATGCTGTTTTAAACAAAAATAACAACACACTGAAATTCACCGGTCATAATTTTCCCAAATAACTATATCTTGTGACCTAAAGTACCTATAACTCACGCCCCTGTCACAAACAGTTTTGTCATCAATGATGTAATTTCAGATGCTGTGATTATGTGATGAATGATGTCAAAGAACATGTTATGAGTGATATAATATGTGAGTTTATAAGCAGTGCCTGGCAAGGGTGCGAGTTATCCCCATGGGCACACAAATTAATATAAAGGGTGTCATTTTAAGTAAGACAGGCCTACTGACATTGTTAATGGATCCTAACACCAAAATATTAAAAGTGGGCCTATTGGCTTTATGAGGTGGTCTAGCTATTAACATGTATAAAGCGCATGTATTGTCTTTGTCAAAAAATTAATTATAATTAAATGTCTATTTCACTAATACACACAGTGCAATGTTTACTAAAAGTGACAATACAGTTTCATTTTTAAAAAAGCATCAACATGTCTTTGAGACTTTTTCAAACATTTTTCAAGCTCCTAAGTGCAGCCATAGAACGAACCAATAGGGAGTTCTGCACTTCAGCTGATGAGCATCCCACTTCTTTTTAGAAGAAGCAAGTGTCTGCTTTGAAGTGTCCTTTTCAGGACTGCCCATCAGTTCTGGTTTTAAAGCTTTCCCACCCAAACTGTCTCTGCCTAACTCCGCATATGCAGTTTTGATTATTTTGGGCAGTTTGTGTTGTTGATCCAATGGACTGAACTCCCTTAGGCGTTGGCGGATTGCCACTGAAGCTGCTTTCCCTTTAATATAAGATAGGATTATGGCTGATACCTGGGTGTAGTTATTTAATAGCTTCGTCCCTAAGTTCAGAGCTGGCTCTGCCCCGCACTCGTTCTGTATTTGTCTTATACATCTGGTACCACCGCTAATGAAGGCATACCATGCGTTCTGGTATACATGGCAGCAAAGACTGTACCCCAAGAGGTGTAATCCTCTAATTGTGGTGTTATCCCCATTGGCAAGCAGATTGTTAGCATTCTGTGTTTTTCAAACTTAGTAGTATTTGGGAATACTGCCTCAAGCTGAGTTATTTTCTGATCTACCCAGATTGGTATTTGTTCACGTTTCATGTGATTTTTCCCACTACCGCGTGTAATGTTTGTGGAGTTATTTTAGTTGCTGTACCCTGTGAGTGAGTTCCATTTGTTGCAACTGTTGTTGGTTGGACTGTGAAAGTCCTCATGACGAATTACATCAGGTTTCTGTAGATTCTAATTAAATCTTTCTGTTGTAATAGTGAGTTTGGCTATGGCATTGTATCAATGTCAGGATGTGGTGTGGAAGCCGATAATATTTGCCATGTTGTCCTGTCCCCTCCGAGTGGGCCCAATCTATCTTACTCTGTGTCTTAAGTGGGGTAGGGCGCTTTTAAACCAGTAAAGAAGTTCCTGGTACGTGAGTGGATCCTCTATGTCCTCGCAATGACCAAATTCCGCCGGTGCATCTCCCTCTGTGTAGGAGTGAAATGTGTGTGTTCAGATCAGATCAGAAAAACTTTATTCGATTGTAAATAAACAATCATAAAAGTATGCATAAAAATAGAAAATACATTAAATCATAAAACTTTGATTAAAAATACATGATGCCCAGAGATTTACAAAAAAAATACATTATAATATCATCCTTTTCCTAGTAAAAATAACTTTTTTCAAATACAGATTAAGTGTTGCAACACAAAGATGATTGTCCAGGCGTTGAATATCGTAAAATGCACGACGACATTGGCGATGTCCAATCATCCTTAAAAACGGCAATAATATAGTTCGCCTATCTTGATTATAAAATTTACAAAACAATGCGACATGCATAGTACTTTGAGGAGAAATTTCATCACAAGGGCAGGGAGACAAATCATGAGACCAATCATTGATTGTGGGGAAACTAACCAATCTGTTTAAAATACCGAATCTAAAACGACACAGTAAAAATCTATCATAATTACCCGGAACATGGGTCAAATAGGGTTGAATATTAAAAGAAGTTAAAATTAATTCATGTTGTAAGACAGTGGGTTTTAAGACCTCCACAGCACATCATGTTGATTCTAAAAATGACAAACCCTCTTTTTTAAGGTCCTTCCGTG
The DNA here is from genome assembly GCF_964204655.1 of Triturus cristatus. Classification (NCBI taxonomy): domain Eukaryota; kingdom Metazoa; phylum Chordata; class Amphibia; order Caudata; family Salamandridae; genus Triturus; species Triturus cristatus. The sequence goes on along the minus strand of NC_140584.1, from coordinate 314,127,332 downwards.
AGATTGCTGAGATGTTAAGAGGATTTAAAAAATAATCCAGTTTGCCTATGTCAGATAGGAATTTTCGTACATAACTCAGCCATGGTATCCTCATATGACCATCTGACTTTAAAACATCTAAAAGAATATCTCGATTAAGCTTAGGTTCTTCTTTTGACCATATCCTGTGCCATAATAATACGGGTTCTAGCTTAATGAGATCTGATATGAAAGAAAGTCCCAATTCTGTATGACAGTTATAATTAGAGGAACTCTTGGGGACCGCGAGGATAAACCTCAGGAAAGTATTCTCAACTACCTGAAGCGGGATAGGATCCACAAAGCCCCATATCCGACTACCATACATAGCGCCGGATACGCATTTAGCTTTATAAATTTTAATTAACTCTGCGGGGGGTCTAGTACCTAGTTTCCATGCGAAGGACCTAAGGGCAGCAGTCGAGCGAATCATCGCCTGTTTTTTTGCAACCAATGCCTCGCCCCAAGAGTCCTTTTGAGTAAATAGAATACCAAGGTAGGAAAATTGTTGCGTAAGAACCAACCGTTGACCTTCAATAAATATAGGCTTCTTTGATTTTACATTTCTACCACAGTGCATGATAAATGTTTTTGCAATATTTACTTTTAAGCCCAATTCCATCATAAAAAGGGCAAAACTAGCAACCACGCGCTGTAGTCCCAATTGAGTACTGGACATCAATACAGCATCGTCCGCATACATTAGTAGCGGAATCGGACGGCCAGCGATGCACGGGGATCAAAATTGTTATTGCACAAAGCTTTCTCCAAACCATTTATATACAAGTTAAAAAGGAAGGGGGCCAGGACACATCCTTGCCTTACCCCGCTCCTAATTGGTATTTTACCAGTGCATTCCCCATTTTGACCATGGCGTACAGACGCTGAAGCTTCACTATAAAAACATTTAGGAAAATAAATAATGTTATCTTCAACCCCAATTTGTTCCAGTAATATCCACAGTTTGGAATGAATCACACAATCAAAAGCGGCTGAGAGATCAACAAAAGCCACAAACAAATTCTCCCTCCTTGCCCTAGTGTATTTCCCAGTCAACATCAGAAAATTTAAGCCCTGTTCCACTGTTCCTAGGCCAGTACGAAAACCATATTGTAGGTCATATAGAATAGAATTATCCTCAGCCCATAGGAGTAGACGGTCCAAAATTATTCGTCCAGCTACTTTTGTAAATGAGTCTAAAAGGGAAATAGGTCTGTAACAGGCCGGATCATGTCGATCCCCTTTTTTAAAAATAGGGACGATTATGGACTCCACCCAAGTGGGCAAGAATTTTGACGCACAACAGGCATTTAGCACCTGAACCAGAAGGGGGGCCCACAGAGGCATATCTGCCTTAAATATATCTATGGGTACACCGTCTGGACCAGGGGCCTTCCCACCCTTGCTTACATAAATTGCTTTTTCAACCTCGGGCAGAGAGAACTGCATATTTCTCAGGGATGGAAAGTCAGAGGGATTGCAAGGGGTGGGAAACGTTCTATCCCCCTCGTACACTTTTGAAAAGTGATCAATCCACTCGTCCTAAGAGATTGCTATTTCGAGAGTGGGACAAGACTCTTCTCTAAATAGGGGGTTTCTGATGATCTTCCAAAAGCTTGCGCAATCGTTGCATACCGACGCCTGGTGCAACGCATCCCAAGATTCCTTCCTTATCTCCTCTTTCCTATCTTTGACGGCAAGTTTGTACTGTACCCTAAATTTACGTACATCTTCTGAACACCTAGGTTGTTTATGTAGTGCATTCTTTAACAGACAGTACGCTTTGGTGCATCTAGAATTAAACCAGCCACCCCTCTGTGCTTTGTTATGTCTGCGTTGTCTCGTTAAGGAAGATCTAATCTCTTTACAAATTGACAGAAAAGATGCTAATATATTTTCTGGAATAGCATCCACTGTTAGGCACGTTGAGAAATCAAGGGCACAGTTGGTAAATACCCTTTTAAGCGTATTAATTTGGTCCACATTGTCCCATTTAAGCGAAAAGCCATTGATAGAACCAATGGCAAGGTTTTCCCAGAGTATATCGTTATCTGAACCTTTTTTGGGGGCAGACCTCTTTGGAATAAAAATGGAAAAACAGAGTGGAAAATGATCGCTTAGTGCAATGTCAGATACATTAAAAGTGACAATGCCACGAGCATGCCTATTTGTAATAAATGCGAAGTCAATCGTGGAGGTACAACCTCGCCCATTAAACGTAGGGGGAAGAGGAAGTGGTGGTGGGCAAACCTCGTTTATAAAGCCCAAATCAAATTGACCAATAAGTTCATTCAATTGCTCTCCCAGAGTAGAATGATTAAAGTGAGACAAACTCAAACCATCATCGCTACCTATACTACATCTATTATCTGCCATCATATTGCATAAAGCGCAATTAAAATCTCCCACAAGGAGTATAAGCATATTAAATCCAAAGATTTTTTCCTGTGAGAGAATTACTTTAGCCAACTTCTTACAGACAATAGAAACTTCCGCAGGGGGAATGTTGTTATAAAAGTTGATTAAGACAATCGGGGTGGATAAATCCAAGACCATTGTCAAGGCCTGGAAATGGGAATCTTTAACTGGCTCCGTTATCTTTATAAGATGCAATTTGTTAGATATGTAGATCGTCAACCCCCCCTTGGCCCTTCCATGGAGGGTATCCACTGCTGGAGTATGGAACGTTTTGAACCCATTTAGGTGTACCGGGTCCTTGCTCCATGTTTCTTGCAGACAAATAAGATCTTGCAATTTAATGAAGTCTTGCCAGAGTGGATTACCAATTTTAGATTTAATACCAGCAATGTTCCAGGAACAAATGCTACAGGGTAGGGATCCAAGGGGGGGACAAACAGGCGAGCCGGGGTGGAATCTACCAAGGAAGATATGGTTCCACTCTCATTCCTTTCCACTAATCCCACTTCCAATACAGCCGGCCGTCCTGCATTACCATCAAGCTCTGGTAAGCAGCGGACTACCCCTGATTCTCCCATATTATTGTCCATTGGATCACACCTAGGCTCTGTAGTGATAGTTAAGGTATTTTGAGAAGAATAGGTTTGCTGTCAGTCATTATTATCTAACCCACTTAAAATGTCAAAATGATTAAATGTTGATATGTTGTATCTTTCTCCTTCAAGATACCCCTGATTATAGAGTTGACCCCACAACCTTTCTCGACGTATGAGGGGATAAAAGAAGTCAAGAGGAACAATATTGACATAGTCAGCAGCTAGGTGGCCAGTATAGCATTTATCAAGTATATGGTTAACCAGCAAAGGGGACCGGAACGATACAATCACACAGTCCCCTCTCAGTGATTTAGTTGACGAACCAAGCCAACAAACTCTTCTGACCATCTTAAAGTTTGAAAAAAGAGCGGTATTCGACCCAAATTTAATGGACAAATAATGGAGGGCCTTATTCCTCAAAGTTGACCAATGTTCGAAAGTGTCTGGGGCAAGGGGTGGAACATTTGCTAGCACCACAGTATAGGGTCGGGCCTCGGGTGGTAAGTTCAACGTGGGTAAAATAGATGTAGTAGTTTTCTCCCTGGTATCTACAGCAGGTCTTACAGTGGTTAAATCTATATTAGGAGCTGAATTAGGGGGTCCTACGGTGTTTATTCCATCTGAGTTAGTAACACTGGTGCCAATAGACTCCTTCTGCACACAACCACCAGACATCTCTGACGTTTTCGTAGGATTGCTATGTGCATCAAACGAAGATATTTGGGGTACAGCAGGCAGTAGGGTAGAGGGTACATTAACCTGTGAGACTATTGAATTCCCCACCACATGAGTTTCCATATTATTGACCCTAGCTTCGATGTTTACTAATTTTGACAAAATAGGTGCGATCAGAGTAGTCAACATGTCCTCCATTTTCCCCCAAAAGCTCTCCCCTGATAACAGGTCACTCGTACAATTATTAGGAGGGGCAACTGAAGATTTGTTCTTATCCTTTTGTCCTTGTTCCACATTGGTTTTGCTAACAATTTTACAGGATTTATTAGGTCTCTTTTTTTTAGCATTTATTGGTTGCAACCCCTCCTTATTGCAATGTTTTTGCTTACTCCTCGCCTTCTGGCCTCTGGTTGTCATTTGCGGCATGTCAATAATAATACTTTGCTCTGAGCCGGTAGTAGAAGTTGGGCTTAAGAGTGATTCTCGACCCATCTGTACTGGAGGGCCCTCGTGCATAAGTGGGATCTCAGGCGATTCATTTATGGAGAATATGGCCGGGGACAAGGAAAGCCTAGATTGAGTAGGCAGCAAGTCTCCGGCTGGCTGCTGCTGGGGAGTTACTAAATCCCCTGATTCTTGTCGTGATCTTATTACTGGAAGACCAATAAATGATGGTACTATTAAAGAATCCTGGGACATAGTAGTATAGATCGATGCATTATTAACAGATAAAGGGGGGGGCAGGCCTGCGGGAAGTGTAAGTCAGCTGAATTGTCCCTGAGGGGATGAACGCAGATAAAGAGTTACATGTCTACTTTTAGAACTAAAAGCAGAAATATGAGTCTCTCATGGTTCTGCCCCTTAGTTTGAGAAATTGTTGACCTTTAATAATAGATCAATAATTTTAATGATGGGATGAAATTAATATTTTCAAGGAAAATATTCACAAACCTGTGGCTGACAGTATGTCCATCATGATTATTTTTATAGACAAACCAAAATACAGTGGGAAAGTACATATCTATGTACACCAAAAGTATGATTCAAGAAATTATCTCTGCATCACTGAGATGTCATGGATGCCACTTTATAGAGGGAGATCACTTAATTTGCCAAAACGGTACTCAATATATGAAAATGTGGAGCATCAATATAACACCCCTGTGTTGATTGGTTAAAATATTTAGGATGTTAATTGTTAACAAAGGTTTTATGAAATGTGTGTAGGGAGTAGACTGCTAGTTCAGCTTTGAAATTAGTACATAGACTGTATCTCTGTGTCACTGAGAAATCATGTATGCCACTTTATAAAGGAAGATCCCTTCATGGGCCAATACCCCACTAAAGCTATGAAACCGTGGATTATTAATATAATTTCGCTATGTGGATTCGTGTACATCATTGTGTATAATATGTAGCATGTTACTTGAAAAGTGAAGATGGCATTATGAAATGTTTGTGGACAGCTACTTCAGCTTTGAAGTGAGTATCAAAGTAATTAATTAGGTATATCTGTGTAGCAGGTTCTCAGAAATGAAATCACAAAAGCAATGAAATTAATTGGTGACAGCATTTGGAGCAACTGTAAACGTATTGAATCAAGTGATACACACACAAGCATCATGAAATTGTGAATATTATGTTGATTGATTCATTTTGCTTTATTTTGGTTTATTTTGCTTTATATGATTTTATAAATTAAAGCAGGATGTATAATGAGTTTAATGTATTTCCGCTTTGTGATATAAGAAACTATTACATTTGTTATTATAGACAGTGCAATGGAGTTTGTTTTCATAGGTCCGTTTTCAGTGTTTGGGAACGTGAAAACTTTAAATTCCATTGTAGGATACCACAGCTCATGTGATCAAGACCCGGTAGTTGTTGAAACACACTGTGTGTTGGATTCTCCATAAAAGAAACTAAGCTGCAGCAAGTCGGCTGGTGTGGCTCGTATCTTTCACTGAGAACACAGTAGAGGCAATTTTGTCCATATATACATATATTACCTACTGGCGGTCACAAGCAGGTAGTTATAGTTAGGACATAGTTTCCATGGGAAAATCATTTTTTGTTTTCCTAATAACTTTAACACTATTTGAAAAATCTTCATGACATTTTCAAAACTAGTTTGCAGCTCACTTCAGCTGCTGCTTGAAAGGTTTTGGGTTGATTCATCAAGCAGGGGGTTGAGAAGAAATGAAGGTCCCTGAACGCGTTTTCCCCATGCAATTGCACCACAACAATCACTGCTAAATGGAATTACAAACAATTTTGGTAGAAAAGTAGATCTTTGTCCGCAGATTTTGCCTATTGTGATTTGATGCAAATCCATTTAGTAATTTTAGACTTATTAAAAGAAAAAGATTTAAAGACATCTAGAAACTCAAATTCTTTGTGGATGCAAGAGATTTCACTCCTAGATTTTGTTGGCTGCCAACACTTCAAACAGAAAGTGTCCTAAGAAAAAAGATTTAAAAAACAAAAGGGGGTAGTGTAGGTACATCGTTACCCCCTAGGTCTGGTGGTGGGGTCCACAGAAACCCTGTCGGGGCCAAAATCTTTTTTTTTGGGTGGCAACAACATTATTTCTGATGTTACGGCTCACCAATCAGATAGCTCTCTCCCGTGGGGCCAATCACAGGGTTTATTTTTAAATTCATACTTTCACAAGACTCCCGCAAGTACACCTGTCAAAATGTTTCCATTTTTTTAACCTCAATTTTACCAAAACTACTGAATGGATTTTTTCAACTCACATATATTACACTTTCTGGCTAAAGATCTAGAGCCTCATTTACAAGATTTTGATGCAGTGCAGTAAGTCACTTTTCTGCACTGCCCAGCATCAAAATGAACTGGCAGGAATGCACCGTATCTATGAGATACAGCACATTCCTGCCTTCTTTCACTAGGCTGGAGCCCAAATGGCTTCCTTGTGTGAATGCAGGCATTCTTGCATCATGGTGCAATGGTGTCCGCGTTGTTGGACTGATTGTTTTTGTGCAGGAAGTGACACCTCCCTCCACAAAAATAAATCAATGTAGGTATTTTTCTCTTTCTATGTGTGCTGCAGGATGCAGCACACATAGAAACAGGAAATAATGAGGTGAAATAAAGTTATTTCTCCTCGTTACGTCACCCCTGGGGAGGTACAAGGTTTTGACCCATTGACAGATTTACGCTACGTTGCAAATTTGGCAATGTAACAAAATCCATTGGCGCTGCGTGTGAACACCCACTGCAATGCCCATGGCATACCACTCTGATGCAGTGTGAGGCAATGCAGTGACTTGGGCTGCATTGTCTTACACCATATGTACAAGGTCATGAAAAGCCATGCAAGGTGGCTTTGCTTGGCCTCGTAGTTATGATTGAGAGGCCTGCACCACTGGAGCATCATTGGTAATGAGGCCCCTACTTTTCTGCCAAATTAGGTGTAATTGCATTCAGATGTTTTTTCGCTATCGATGTATAAATAGTCTCAATGGAAATTTAATTTTTTCTGAACCCCTATTTGACAGATATCCCCCCCCCCCCCCCCCAAGCTTTACAGAAAGGAAATGTGGGGGTAGAACATTTTGGAATGTTTTTTAAAGATTGAGCAAATGGTGCCAAAGTTGTTCTCACAATGAAATCGTTCTTCCTATAGTAGTCTGACTCAGGTATAGCTACACACAAATATACATATATATTCACTAACAAAACAAAAGTGAAAGGGATGCTATAGTTAGCTGAAAACTCACTTAAAACATGCTGTTTTAAACAAAAATAACAACACACTGAAATTCACCGGTCATAATTTTCCCAAATAACTATATCTTGTGACCTAAAGTACCTATAACTCACGCCCCTGTCACAAACAGTTTTGTCATCAATGATGTAATTTCAGATGCTGTGATTATGTGATGAATGATGTCAAAGAACATGTTATGAGTGATATAATATGTGAGTTTATAAGCAGTGCCTGGCAAGGGTGCGAGTTATCCCCATGGGCACACAAATTAATATAAAGGGTGTCCTTTTAAGTAAGACAGGCCTACTGACTTTGTTAATGGATCCTAACACCAAAATATTAAAAGTGGGCCTATTGGCTTTATGAGGTGGTCTGGCTATTAACATGTATAAAGCGCATGTATTGTCTTTGTCAAAAAATGAATTATAATTAAATGTCTATTTCAATAATACACACAGTGCAACGTTTACTAAAAGTGATAATACAGTTTCATTTTAAAAAAAGCATCAACATGTCTTTGAGACTTTTTCAAACATTTTTCAAGCTCCTAAGTGCAACCATAGAACGAACCAATAGGGAGTTCTGCACTAAAGCTGATGAGCATCGAGCTCCAGCTAGGAGTGCTATAAAAAATGGTAAGCTTGCTTGGGGTCATGGATTTAATGACCCAGGAGACTTGGGGGCATATGTACAAGCCCCTTTCACCACCACTACATCACTCTTGCCGATGTTGTGGTGGCGATAGGAGCTGCGCATTATTTACACAGCAGCGTTAAGCCACTTAACGCGGCTTAATGCTGAATTGTACATAAGGCCCCCATTCACGCTATGGTTAGAGTGAAAGGGGTAGGCAGTGGGTTTAGCGGTGGGTGGTTCACTGCATCACACATTCATTTTGACACTGCCCCTATGTACAAGGGTGGCGTACATAGGAGGCAGTGCCAAATTTAAGACCAGGTAAATCCTGGTCTTAAGTAGGCGAAACAAGGAGAAATGCATTATTTCTCCTCGTGCAGCACAACTAGAAAAAGCAAAATGCCATGGTTTGTTTATGTACAGGAAGATGTCCCTTCCTGTACATAAACAAACCTTTTAAAACAATTGCCATTTTGTCACTTTCATGTGTGGTGCATGAAGCAGCACAAATGAAAGTGACAGAATGGCATTTTAAGATTGTGTATGTGCAGGAAGGGACACCTTCGTACACATTAACAATCTTCCCCTGCATGCAGACACCCTTGCACTGTTGTGCAAGTGTACCTGCGTTGGCGCTAATTTGCTAAGCCTAGCGCTATCACAGAGGGAAATGCAAGGCTTCACCACATTCTTGTAAAGGAGGCAAACGCCACGCTCCGCCACTTCATACATATCCCTCTTACTGTTTTTTAATGTGGCTGGGGGCTACACTCCCTGCAGCCCCTGCAACATTACAAAAATTGCTTGGTGGTGCCCTGCCCTTTTTTAGGGACACCACAACCAAAAAAAATATGTTTTGTTGTTATGGGTGCTTTGAAAAACAACAGAGCCAGCAACCCTTTTCTTTTTTTTGTTTTTAAATGCGAATAGGGGCAACCCACATCATTTTTTTTTGTTGGTGGCTGGTATTTTTCTTTTCTTTTTAAGTAGTGTGCCCTAGTGCCATACCATTATTTTTGTTGGGGTCTGGAGGGGGGAGCTGCCATTTTTTTGTTTTTTTAAAGAGACGGTACCCCGGAGCCCAAGGGGGCATCCCACAGCATGTCCCATGTTGGAGGCTGCCTGGGGAGCCCCTAGGCGCCCACATCCCAACCAGTTCCCTAGCCAGCACCTATTTTGGTGTGGTGGTAACAGGCACTGCTCCCATCCCGCTGGAGCAGCTTTTCTTTTGCTCCTACCAGGCAGTAGCAATTTTCTGTTTTCCTGTCTGAAAATATGCACAGGGAAAACATGTTGTACTCCCATCCGCATGTGCAGCTTACAGATGCAGCTGGATGGAAGCACATTACACTTCCCTGCCCACGCTATCAGGCAGAGAAAAGATTATGTACCTGGATATAGGTCCCGGAACATCTTCCCTGAGCAAACTGAGGGGATAGGGTCTCTCGGACCAAAGCATGGCTCTGAGAGAGGGGCTGCTCAACCCCTCCCAATTTTGGAAATGCTGTCTCTGGGGATGGGATACCCGGGACCTCACTGAGGTTTGGGGGGTAGGAGGGCCATGTGCCCTTCTCCTCATTTGCAAAATATCACCCCCAGGCGATGGGGTCCCAGGACCCAATAGTGGTTCAGAGAGGGTGAGCATGCCCCCTTTATCCTTTTGTATTATATATGGCTCTGGGAGATGTGATCACTATGGCCTCTCTGAGGCTTGGGGAGGGGGCAGCATGCCCTTCTCTCCAAAAAACCCATTTGCAATGTCCCCTAGACTCTGGCCCACCCCGGGTTGGGTTTTATTGAATAGCGGGAGACTGCCATCATTTTTTTTATCAGAGCCACAGATCTGTGGGTTCTCTGCATTTCTATGATGCTGATTAAATAAAATTGCAGTTTTTTGCCTAGGAGGGAAGTGCCACTGAGATCCCACTACCGACCTAGGGGGCGTCTCTACTGTGCCCTTGTAAGTAATTGGGTTTCTGGTTGATGGGGGGTGTAACCCTTCTCAAACAGCAACCACAATTATTCTCAGTGTGAAGTGTCAAGTAAACCCTTAATTAACTTGTGCTCATCTCTCGGGTAGCTTGGCACAGGGCACAGAGCAGTCAGGCTTAACTCAGAGGTAATATGTGAAGTATTCGTGGGAACTCCAAACAGTAATACAGTTAAAACACGCTACAAAAGTATCCAACACCAGATTTTGAAAATAAAGTAATTTTTATAAATAAAACAAGTCCAAAATGACACAAATCCAATCAATAGAACCCGAAATATTACATTTTAATGATTTCAGTTAAAAAGTGTACCAAAAACCTCAAAGAGCCGACCGTGGATATCTGGTTGTGCCAGACCAGGGCAAAGTCACAAGTTGAAGCCAACCGCGATGTAGTGGCGGTCGGTTAAGGGAACCCAGTTAGGCCTGCTGAATAAAGTACCTTAGGTCCTGGTTGCGGAGCATTGCCAGGTTCCCTGCAGAGGATGCATTGTGTATCCGAGGGGATGCATCGGTTCTGAGGTGCTGCAGAGTGATGTGAGGTCCTGCATCATTGTTGAGCTTCTCGCTGATGAGGGGTTGCAATGCGACGTCTATTGTCGAGGAACATTGTGCATTTGAGGCAATGTGTTGGTTCTGGGGAGCTGTGAGGCTCAGATGCAAGAACCTGCATTGATGTTGAGGCTGCCATCGATGAGAGATGTGAGGACCTGCATCGGGACTGCTTCGCACAGACAACGGATCCAATACACCTGTCAATGCAGAGTCCTTTGCCTTGGTAGTACCCTCATAGCAGAGGCAGTGTATCGGTCCTGCTTGGGTTGGTGCCGCAAAGAAGAGAAAATGCCTTGGTTCTGTTGGATCTACAAATGGGCTGGCAGAGAGAGCATCTTCAGGCCCACTTGCAAGGGTCCAGGACTGGGGTGGTATCAATTGGCAGAGAAGGACTCACAGGTGGCTAAATGCAGGTGCTGTATTTAAGGTTGTTGGTGTCTTCTGTCTCTACGGGGCTAGTCAAGAGACTAGCCAACTTGCCTTTGGATTCACTTTTTGTGGTCCTGGGTTCAATAGATGCTGGTCCAGTCCTTCTCACGCAGGCAAGAGGGAAGCAGGCAGTAGGCCAGCACAGCAGGCAAGCAGTCCATCAGAGCAGCAGTCCAGCAGAGTGGCAGACCATTCACTGGTCCAGAAATGCACTGAAGAGGTGGTGTCTGAGGTCCATTATTAATACCTGATACCCTTCCTCTGGAAGGTGGGAGAAGCTTCTAGAGGATCACCTTTGACATCCTCAGGCATCATGCCTTCCCTGTCCTGAGACCAGACTAACTACAGGTGTTATGCTGCCCTTTGCGTGGTGGCAGGACACAGCCTATTCAAGTGTGAGTAGGGCTGTGCCCAGTTCTGCCTTCCCATCCAGCCAGAGATGGTCCATGCAGACACACGTCAGCTCCTAATCAAACAATCAATCAATCAATCAATCAGGTGTCTTGCCAAGTGTGACTACTCATCCTTCAGGGTCTCAAGGCACTGGGGAGAGAACAGCTGATCCATAGAAGGCACTGTGGTTCAATTGAAGAGCTTTAGAATAAACATTTTCAATAAAAATTCCAAATGCCAGGCCCCGGGGATGGCACATGGCCCCCTTCCTGAAAAATAGCATTAAAATATTTTTTTTTTAAAGCTGGCAACTCGCGGGAGGGCCTGCCCCCTTTCTCCACCATCCTGCACAAACACCTCAGGACTAAAGTGGAATTCTTCCTCCAACTAGTGGCGGAGAAAGGTGGAGTAGGAATTACTTGAGGTGACAGGCGGGGTAGTTGGCCCCTAAGGACCCTCAAGAGGCAAGGCTACTTCATCCCCCAACTAGTAGTGAGCCAGAAGGTGTGTTTGCAGACTGGTGGAGAAACGGGGCATGGCCTTCAACAACCTTTCAGCAATCATTCTGTGTGGGGGTTACTGGAGGTAACAGGAGGGATAGTTGCCCCCCAAGACCATATATCTATATTATATATATATATATATATTATCTACTGGCGGTTGCCAGTAGATAGTTATAGTTAGGAACTATTTTCCATAGGAAATCGGCAACATTCTATTCCTAATAAGTCTGGCGCCGGTTGACGAATCCTCGCGAAATTTTCCAAACTTTTGGCCAGCTCCACTCCGCTCCTACCCTGAAAGTTTCGTGGTGATTCGTCAAGCGGGGGCCATGCAATTTCCCCTAGGATCTGTTGTCGCAGCTACAGCCCGAACCACTGCACGGAAAGACACCAAATTTGGCAAAGAGGTAGTCCTCAGTTCAGACTCGTGCCTTTTGCATAAATGGTGTGAATCTGTTCAGTAGTTCCTGAGAAAATTAGAGTGAAAAGTACATAAATATCTATGGCCGGGGAGGATCCGCGGACCCTACACGCACCGTAAGCGCACCCTCCCCGATCCGAGCATGCACCCTCCGGATCGCGCGCTGAATGCTAATTGGCTGTCGAGTGTCTGTCTACATTCGAAACCAGGAACTGTTGGTGGCCATTTTCTGCCTCGGTAGAAGTGAGGCTGAAGAAGCAAGGGGAAAAAGTGTGTAAAACATATAAAGGGCAGAGTGGAAATACTCTGACCCTCTAGAGGTGCTAAAATGTAGTACTTCTTCTAGATGAAGAAATGTGTTTTGGTATAGTGCAAGGGATAGTGTTCGTTGTCTAGAATCACACAGTGAGTATGTGTGCATTTGGGAACCACTGTGAGAGAAGCATTTGGTAACATTGTGTATTTGCTAACAGATAACTGTTTTAACCTGTCATGTTGTGAAGTTTTAGTAGCATTAGAAGACAGTTATGGCTTATGCTTTGATTAAATGAGTCAGGCTTTGACAAAAAAGTGCAGTCCTGAAATATGTAAATTGTGTGCAGTTCCCTTACCACTTGCACTGTAGGGAATGAGTTTTGGTAAACTCCTAGGGATAGTGGTGCTTGTCTAGAATCACATGTGAGTTAGTGTGTATTTGAGATCACTGTTTTTAGTAGCATTAGAAACTAGTCTTTGCTTATGCATTGATCAAATGAGTCAGGGTTTGACACTAAGGTGCAGTACCATGTAGTATTCTCTTCACTGTGGCAGAACTGAAAAGTTATAGGTTTTACCCAAGCACTGTCCTTGAAGTAGTCTGATGATTTAGTCAGTTTCTAAGTACCAATTAGACTGCTTCAAATGTCTATGCAGTATGCATGTAGTGTTCTAACATACTATACACTTATCTTTTACACCTTCAATTCCCTAGTCAGTATCCATACACTTCCAGGAAACACCCTTTCACTCCCTTTGCAGTCCTCTAGTGACCCATTCAACACCATGTACTAATCCATTCACTGTGCCAAAACCCAAAAACTTATAAATTCACCAAGACACTCTCTTTCCAGTACTCTAATGATTCAGTCACTGCCTAAGTATTCATGCACTGAGCCAGGCCTTAGCACATGGACTTCTTCAAACCCCTATCCACTATGCATGCAGTCCTCTAACCACCTACACACTTGTCTTTCACACCTTCAATTCCCCAGTCAGTATCCATACACTTCCAGCAAACACCCTGTCACTCCCCTTGCACTCCTCTAGTGACCCATTCAGCATCATGTACTAATCCATTCACTGCGCCAAAACCCAAACCCTAATAAATTCACCCAGGCACTCTCCTTGCAGTACTCTAATCATTCAGTCAGTACCCAAGTACTCATCCAGTGACCCAGGCCTTAGCATATGGACTGCTTCAAACCCCTATCCACTATGCATGCAGTCCTCTAACCACCTGCACAATTGTCTTTCACACCTTCAATTCCCTAGTCAGTATCCATACACTTCCAGGAAACACCCTGTCACTCCCTTTGCAGTCCTCTAGTGACCCATTCAGCATCATGCACTAATCCATTCACTGTGCGAAAACTCAAACACTTATAAATTCACCAAGATACTATCTTTGCAGTACTCTAATCATTCAGTCAGTGCCTAAGTATTCATGCACTGAGCCAGGCCTTACCACATGGACTCCTTCAAACCCCTATCAACTATGTATGCAGTCTTCTAACCACTTAGACACTTGTCTTTCACACTTTCAATTGCCTAGTCAGTATCCATACAGTCCAGCAAACATCTTGTCACTGCCTTTGCACTCCTCTAGTGACCCATTCAGTACCAAATACTAATCCATTCCCTGTGCGAAAAGCCTAGCACTTATAAATTAACCTAGGCACTCTCCTTGCTGTACTCTAATCATTCAGTCAGTACCCAAGTAGTCATGCAGTGAGCCAGGCCTTAGCACATGGACTGCTTTAAATATCTATGCAGTATGGATGCAGTCCTCTAATCACCTACACAGTTGTGTTTCACACCTTCAATTCCCTAGTTAGTATTCATACACTTCTAGCAAACACCCTGTCACTCACCCAGTGTGTCTCCTTATAGTACTGTAATCATTTAGTCAGTTAGCATGTAGTGTTTTAGTGAGGTAGGCTTTAGGGCATGAACTGCTTCAAAGTAGTATGCACTATGCATGTAGTGTTTTAACCATCGTTACACTTGTGGTTCAGGGCTATAGTTTCTTAGTCAGTATTTATATAAAATGTGTTTGTACAGTAATGGAATAGTATAATTTTGAAAGTTATTAATACATATTTATTTGTTATTCTTTTTTACAGATACAGAACAGGAGTGTTTCTCATCTGTTTGCACTCTTCTCGTGCAAGATTGTTTGGATGAAGGGTCCTTAGGTGTTTCATCATACTTGCTGTGCCGCATGAGTATTTTTGGTTAGGATCCCCTCGTAACAGAACTCTTTTGAAAATCTGTTGCATGAGAAAGGTGGCATTGGTCTTTGTTTACCCCTCGAGAAACGTAGAACATTTCCACATCACTGAAGGAAAACATTGTGGGCGTGGTGCATCCTGCGAAAATTCATCTTTAGATTTGGTGATTATTTTAAAGCGACATCATTTACAGTTTTTGTAAGTTAAAGTTAAAAAAATTGTTAGCTGTTTGCATTTTATATATCTGTGATTTATATTTTGAGAATGGCATGTTGTTTTTTTTTTAACAATCTTTGAGATTGTGTTTTTTTTGCCCGCTGTTAAGTGATGAGTACGATTGAAATCACTATTTTTAGTAAAATTTAATATATTCTGAGAACAGCAAAAAAGGCAAAAAAATTACTTTGTGGAAATTATGCTGTGTTGTAAAAAATGTATTATTACACGTTATATATTTTTTTACCTTTTCTTTCACAGATCCAGATCATATAAGCAATTTATATGAATTTATATTTGAATGAAAACCAGAAAAAAATGTATACCATTTTTTTATTCCTATTACTGTGAAAGTAAGTTTAACTAAGTCTCAATATGCAGAATGAAGAGGTCTGCAAGAAGCTACAAAGTTGAAACACGTTTCTAAAAATACTCTGTTTATGTAGTTTTGAAATCTGACAATAATCAGATATCATGTGACCTGCAAAAAAAGAGATTCGAGGGGTTCATAATATTTCCCATTTTAGCTATTGAAGGACTGCAATCATTTCAATCATTCTTCTTTGAACATCTTTGCAGACAAAACTCTTCATTTGCAAGGAAATTTAAAAACGGAAATATGTCACTTTTTGTAACATAGTTATTGTGCAAGATACTCTTTCATATTTACAAAGAGAGGAAAAGGCACTCTGTGCACTTTTTATACTCCATGTAAATATAACCTCATCATGCACACCACTTTGTGTTGAAAGGGTGTTCTATAAGTGTTGTTGTGCATGATTGCACTTAATACTCATAGAACAAGACACATGTCTAGATTTATCAGAAATCATAAATCTCGATATGTGTGTGAATGCTGCACCATTCTAAAATTGGTGTAGGAAAGCACAACAAGGAGAATTGTTTTAATTTCTCCACATTTTTATATCTTCTTTTTTTTTTTTTTTTTTTTTTATTGAGCAAAATTCAAACAAAAAGGTTCAACAATGCATATTCAGTCAAAAAACCTAATATGCCATCAGGTACAAAAAGCAGCAACAAATTTGATACAGAAAATCATACAAATGGTTTACATAGGAATAAGATCCAGTAGGGAAACTTAGGTTAAATTAATTATACAAAAATAAGAAGAAGAAAAAAAAAGAGAAGAAGAAAATACATAAGAAAATACATCAATTAAGTTGAGGGAGGTATGTCATTAAACCTCTGATTTGAATACCATTTGGAGATAGGAGCCCAAATCTGGGCCCCAAGAAGCCTGGTTTTTTTTACCTCTGGAACTATATATTGAAAGCTCCTGTTTATAGGTTGCCAAGAAGCGGCTAAGCCACATCTGAAAAGTGGGTAGTTCAGGGTCCTTCCACCGCGCAGCAAGAATAATACGAAAAATAGCAGTGCCCAAAAAAAGTATCCGTTGTTCTTCAATACTATGACCGAGAGAATCATCATGTCCCATTAAATAAAGAGTTACTGATTCTCGGATGTCATGTCCAAATACCTGAGCCCACAATCCCAGAATCGTAGCCTTTAATAAACCTAATTTGGGGCAATCCGCGAACATATGAATTAAATTCGCTTGGAGTTGGCTACATCTAGGGCAGCTATCATCAGCCCGTAAACCCCAGGAGAATAACTTTGCAGGCGTAAAATAAAGATTATAGAGAACTCTGTAGTATTGGGCTTTAAGATTGGAGGCAATAAAAAGTTTAGATGAGAGGGCCAAGCATAGGTCAATGTCAACATTTGGATTAGTTAACCTTGTGGCCCAAGCCTACTCTACCAGCTCTACGTCATCTACAATGTTTTGGATCAGCAATTGATAGAGAGTGCCAATTCTAGTAGAGCGTTTTCCAATGATAGAAAAGAGATTGATATTATCCAATTTAATTCTGGGGATACAGTTGCGAATGCTTGTAAACACCTGAAGGTATTTCAGAAAATCGGTGGTTGGAATAGTAAATTTCTGCTGCAGCCATCCAAATGACGGAGTAATTTCGTGACCAAGAAAGTCACCCACTGTATTAATACCTAAGGACTCCCACCTCCGGGAGGTAGAGTCGTTAAGGCTAATAGAGATAATAGAGCTACGCCATAAGGGGGTATATTTTGTAAATTTTGGAATAACTAAATGTTTAGATACAGATTTCCATACCTTCCAGGCATCTGTGACTACCTTTAACTTAATTTTTTTATAATATAATGGTTCAACCTGCCTTAAAAATAGGCCTTGGCATTTAGTCCCGAGACTCAGCTCATAAATGGAAGGGATAGAGGGTTCCATAGTAAACGAAGTAGGTGTTTTAAAACTCAGTAATGGGCCCATATGTTGAAGAAGTGTTGCCCATAAGTATAATGTTAAGCTAGGAATACCTAGCCCGCCCCTCTCCTGGGGTAAAGTCAAAAATGGTAGGGCTCTTCTAATCTTTCCAAAGCTCCACATAAACTTAGACATGGAGGAGTCCATGATCTTAATAAAACTACCTCCTGGCAAGATCGGGATTGCTCGAAACAGGTAGAGTATCCTTGGAAAGATATTCATTTTTAGATAATTAGCCCTGCCAATTATAGAAAGATGTAAATTATCTACTCTCCTTAGGTCAGTCTTTATTTTGTTAATCAAGGGAGTATAGTTAAGATGGTCAATTTCCCTCATATCAGAAGACAGGCAGACACCTAGGTATGTGGCTTGCTTCACTTTAAAGGGACTATCCAAAACCGTGTTATTTGTACAGAGAACCATTGTTTTATCCCTGTTAAGGGAATAACCTGAGAAGGTGCCAAAGGCCTGGGTGATTAGTTCAATTTCCTGAACTGCGTCAGCAGGATTTGTTGTTAAAACAGCCAGATCATCGGCATACGCCAAAACTTTCGTTGAGAACACACCTAACAGGTCGGATACCGGGTGAAGAGAGCAATTTTACAATTAGGGGATTAATATAAAGGGCAAATAATATCGGCGAGCAGGGACAGCCCTGCCGGGTCCCCCTCTGTATCTCAATAAACTCCGACTCCGTACCACAAATGGAAACTTTTGCCTTAGGATCTATATATAAAGTCTTTATGGCGCTAATAAACTTATTCCCAAAGTTATTAGATTCCAAGACACTCCACAGAAAGCTCCATGAAACACGATCAAATGCCTTCTCGGCATCGAGAAGGATCCTCGACATCTCCCCCCCCGTGGTGCCCATGATGTCAAATAGGGTGATGACTCTCCGGGTGTGATCCGTAGTGCCCCTACCGGGGATAAACCCATGCTGCCACGGGGAGACAAGATGCTCGACGATCCCACTCAACCGATTAGCTAGGATCTTGGCATAAAGTTTAGAGTCGGAGTTTATAAGAGATATAGGTCTATAAGAGGATGGGAGATGTGGGGGTTTACCTTTTTTCACAAAAATTACTATATTGGTATTTTTCCAGGATTCAGGTGGGGTTGAATGATACTGAACCCCCAGAAACAGATCCAGTAAATAGGGGAGTATTTGTTTACCTAACACCTTATACAGATCAAGCGGAATTTTGTCCGGGCCTGCTGCTTTACCATTTGCAAGATCAGAGAGTGCAATCTCCAACTCCGAAATTGAAATTTCTCTTTCAAGATCTTCTTTGACTAATTCGTCGACCGAGGGATTGAAATCTTGGTCCGATAACCAGTTATTAAGAAAGGTTTTTATGACGCCATCAGGATATGAGTTATCGCTATGATATAACTTCTGATAATATTTTCGGAATACCTCAACGATATCATGTGAAGAGGAATATTCCTGGCCCTCATACTCAATCCGCTTGATCTTATTTTGAGATAGTTTTTGTCATGTTCGAAGGGCTAAATATCTGCCTACATTCTCTCCAGATTCATATAATCTGCTTTTATTAATTTCGTATATTTCAACGGCTTTTCGGGTTAAAGTGCTGTTAATTTCAGCTTTTAATACTAATATTTTTTGGAGAGTATCAAGGATTGGAACTCCCTGTTGTATCTGGGCAACATGGTGAGTCTCAAGATTAGACAATTCGCGCATTAGATTCATATTGATGTTGTCCTCTATCTTTTTGCGCCTAGCCACGAACGCAATAGTCTCCCCCCTTAATGCTGCTTTAAAACAGTCCCATACAATCAGTCTAGGAGCACTAAACTGATTGCAGTCGAAAAACTCCTGGGCCCATGATGTTATATGGGCTATATATTGGGGGTTAACGAGAAGCTTTCTGTCAAAGGACCATTGCGCTTTCGGCTTCTCACATCTTGGTAAGTCAAAAGTAAGGGTAAGTGCATTATGGTCCGAAATAGTTTTTGGAGACTTGATTATATCGAGCAAAAGCAGATCCTCTAATGATGACATAACATAATCAATTCGAACATACTTGTTGTGTGGGTATGAGAAATAAGTAAATCCGTCATCATTTTTCTTCCTCAGTCCCCAGACATCAAGTAGATTATAACTATCCATCAATTGACACAGGGCCCTATATACCCTAGGCTTACGTCCTTTATAGTTTGAGGGTGATTGAGTATCAAAACACCTCCCTACGGCAATATTAAAGTCTCCGCATAGAATAAGAGGGCCAGGCCAAGAGGCCAATTCTAGCTCTAGATCACTAAAAAGTTGGGGATCATCCAGATTTGAACCATAAATTGCGCAGATTATAAGACCGGATTTCAGTTGAGCTATAGCCCATCTGCCATGTTTATCGGCCAATGTACGAGTAGGATCGCCTATTATAGATTTTACAAGAATAGCGACTCCTCGTGTTTTAGATGTTTGTGAGGTGGCTATAATGACATTATACCCCGGAATGTTTAACAATTCTTTATCACAATCTGAAATATGCGTCTCCTGTAAGCATAGTATATCAACGGGATCTTGTCGTAGTAGTTGATATAATTGTGCCCTTTTATTTCTGTCGTTAAGACCCGCGATATTCCAACTACGAAGTTTTACTCTCCCCATCTAAGATGAAAAATCCCGATCTTGACCATCAGAAAACAGTAAGCTATGTAAGAACAAAAAACAAAACACAATTCATAATCTAAATCCCTCTTATTACTACAATATATTATATATTCCATATACAAAAAACTTAGCATTGTCTTATTTGTGCGAAATTGCTCATTTTTATACTTTTCCCCCCCACCCCTCCCCCCTGTCCCCCCCTCCCCGGACACCAACCACCAGGGCATTTAGACTCTAAAAGAGTCTGTGATGATGGAGAGACATTCCCTAACCAGTACCAATAAAAATAAACTTACACGGTGAAAGCCAGTAAGACTGAATAGGTGCAAATTTAGTGATCTTTTGATATTTGAATAGGAGAAATCAAGGAAAGAGAAAGAGAGAAAAAAAAAAAAAAGGAGAGAAGAAGAGAGAAAAAAAAAAAAACAGAAAATAAACATATAAAGGTGACTCGTAGATAATAAGAGTAGCAAACTAAAGCAGGGTAACTATTCCAACCTCCATAGCTATATTATATTATCATGATTACAATAGTTATATCTGAATATATAGTAAATATGTAATAACTGTAATCAAGCTGCTACAAATCCTTAAAGATCCTAAAGATCTAAAGCTTACAAAGTCCTGGATAGACCCCCTACCAAGACGTGTACCAAATTTTGAACTCCAATAGGCAAAGAAACAGAAGAGCAAAAAGAGCAAAAAGAATAGGAAAAGAAGAACATCCCAACCCATTCTTCACTCCTAGACTCAGCATTTCCTAACAATTCCTAACATATAATTATTCAATTCCTAACAGGAAAAAAAAAAAAAAAAGAGCTTAAAGCTTAAAGCTTAAAGCTTCAGGACAGACTATCCAGAAACTCCTTGGCTTTAATTTCTGAGGTGAAAAATTTAGCCTGACCATTATAAATGACTTTAAGCTTAGCAGGATTGTTGAGATACACCTGAGCTTTTTTTTCTTGGAAAGGTTTGATCAATTGGTGAAGACGCCATCTCCTCTCCACAGTGATATGGCAGAAATCGGGCCTCACAAAGTAAGAGAAAGTGTCTCTGCTGCGCCGAGCTTCGGGTCTTGCTTTCTCAGCGATAGCCTGACGGAATAAAAAATTTCCGAAAAACACCAAAACTGCACGGGGGTATCCCCCTTGCGATGAGGCCCTTAAAGTAAATGGGGTTCTGTGAACGCGTTGAACTTCCAAGTCCCAATTCCAGGATGCAAGCTCAGGGAGTGTGTCCTTAAACAACTGAATAATAAAGGAGCGTATATCGTTGCCCTCAATTTTTTCCAGGATTCCGAGTACACGGAGGTTGTTGCGCCGAAGACGATTTTCCATATCCTCCAGCTTCCATCTAATATCTTTCAGCTCGGCTTCGTGGGCTTCCACTTTCTCCTGGTCACCGTGGCTTCCGCTTCATTCGTCATTATTCGACCTTCGATCTCCGTCAGTCTTATATTAGATGCTGCAACAGTTTTTGAGAGTTTTCGAACTACACCCTGTACCTTATGCAGGGCTAATTGTGCCCTACGGCCATCCCTGGAGGTCTGTTCCCGATGGGAGGCAATGGCCTGCAATACTGTATCCATCACAGAAGTCAGTGTGGTACTTTGCTGATCAGTAGCGGACAACTCAGGATGAGATATGGAAGTATGATCCTGTGAATTTAGAACTGTTGCTGGAGAATAATCCCAGGCTAGCCCTGTAGCACCGTGATGACTCCTTTTCTTCCTCAGCACAGTTCTCCTGCTTCCCCTAGACTCTCCCTGGGTTAGGTCATGATCACTTTCAGTTGCACTAGTATCAGAACCAGTGTTAACTTCTGAGTCCAAATCTGACTCTTGTGACCACCTAGGGTCTTCCGGACCTTCAGATATCGAATAAAAATCCGACGGGTCTCTGTCTGTGTCAAGTGAGTCAGAGGCAGCATGGCCCTTACAAGCCTCCCCCCTAGGACCCAGAGACCCATGGAGAATACTTCCCGGAGTGTTTGGTGCGGCACCAATCAAAGGCAAGCCGATAAAACTCCCTTGTTTAGAGGAGGAGGCCACCGGCAGTTGCATTGCAACTGTAGCTAAGACTTCACCAGCAGACCCATCCTCAGCAACATCCAGTGGAACCACAGCACTCATTTGGGGAAACGCTGAGTCGGTGTCATTCATGTCCAAATTGAAGCTCTCCGGCAGCACGGACGAGGATACAGCCACACCAACCATGGGGGAGAGGACAGGGGTAGAAACAGCAGGAGATGCAGCGTCAGCAGAGGAGGGACATAAACCTTGTACATCCCTACCTTCAGGGTTTTCAATCCTTAGACCTCCCGCCGCTTGCGAGTAAATGATCTTCTCACCCCCTGACTGCCCGGTATACAACTTGCCGGCTCGGCATCAATCGACTTCACCGCTGCTTTCTCTCGCTGGACTTGCTCGCGAGCACCACCTCCAGGCAGCACACCCAGGTCCAACGGAACCACTGCAGGGGATGTCGGCAGTTGAACGGGGGAGGGAAAGGGAACAGCACTGGGCGTCTTTCGTAGAAGCTCCATCACTGAGGGGCCAGGTCCTGGGGTAGGCGGTAATCGCTTGGATGATTTTGCCAACATCACCGGGGCAATATCCAGGCTGCCGGGCCCTTCCAGGTCAGGGACCTCACCACGCTTCCGCACCAGCTCCCGGTCTCTGAGAGCCTGCTTTGCTGCCCGAGTTCTAGAAGCGGCTGCTGCGGCATTCTTCGGTGCCATTGCCTTGCTGCGATCCAACTTCGCAGCATCTAGGGAGCAGGAGATGCCTTGTGCACTTGCTGTAGCGTCCTGTGGGCCAGCAACAGCGACGGGAACACCAGTGAGAGTTCCACCCAGCCACGAATGTCCGAAAGCCCTCAAGACCCCAAAGCCGATCAAAGACGCCAAGACATGCAGGTGAGAGCGAGGACGTAATACCGCGGCCGTAGTTTCATGTTGTGGAGCTATAGCAAACGATCCGAGCCCCTTCATCCTGCTCGCGATAATCCAGTGGTGTTTTTTTCCTTTTTTCCCCCCCCTCAGGGATAGTTGAAAAGTCTCACCACTTCTGCTTAAATATTTACCCCCTGTTCCAACACCAGGTTAAAAAGTTCATTGCGTTTCTAATTCCATTTCATTTTCCTGCTGAAAATGCAATAATGCACCCCTCAGTCCACCAAAAGTCTGTACTGGTCAGAGGAGCATCTCACAGCGGTCTAGAACGCCGCCGCCATCTTGCCCCCCACATTTTTTTTTTTTTAAGACTTTCGGTATTCACAGAAGGCATTTAGGAGTCCTAAAGTTAGGACTCCTAACTTCTGTGAATACCGAAGTGAGTAAGTGTCTTCTGTGAATACCAAAATGAGCAAGTGCCTTCTGTGAATACGAAAATGGTAGTAAGTTTAGGATTTTGTCTTAAGTTAGTTCTGTGAATCGAGCCCAAAGTATCAAACATCCATTTACTTGCATATACAGTTATACACACACCACCAAACTTACTTCTACAGAAACATACACATACTTACTCTCTTAAACAATCAGTTATAGAAACACATACTTATTTATACAGGAAATCTTACAATCTCTCACTCTCACATATACTCACTTATATACACCAATACTCACATATACTAGTTTAAAACATATGTAGTTACTCATAAAGACACTATTTAGACAGTCATTCACTCACTAACACACCCATACACACACTCATCCACCCATACAGTCCTGCACACATGCTGTCTTCAACAGATACAAACATACAAACAGTGAGTCACTCATTCATGCATTTATACACTAAGTAATACCCCCCACCGAACCATACAGACACTTAGACACTCATACTGATACTCAAAAAACCAACTAATAACCCATAAAGACACTCATGTAGCTACTCACCAACCCATGCAGCCACTTATACACAAATTGTGAGACTGATACAGATATTTACATATTTAAACATTACTCACTAACCCATGTATTCACTAAGATACACTTAATCAGTCAGTTATACAATTAATTTTACCAAAAAAATCATCCATTTAGAAACTTATATACCCATTTATTCTTCCATCGACCTTGAGATATACATATATAAAACATCTTTAATTGTCACAAAAACACACATTCACTGGATGATGTCATCAGTGATGTCATCAGTGATATCATTGGAGATGTCATTAGTGATGTCATGAGTGATGTCACTGACCATGTCATGAGTGATGTAATATGTGACGTCATCAGCAGTGCATTGCGGGCGCGCGAGTTATAGTTAGCTGAACTAACTATAACGGGGCAATTTCTCTGGTTTTGTTCGAGTGAAATGTCCAACTAACTATATCGCCCCTGAAACCTATGGTTTTTTCAGTGAAATTCTAAGGTTTTTTAAATGCTAATTTCTAACTGTAACGTCCCTGAAACCTATGTTTTTTTCAGTGAATTTCAAAGGCTTTTCAAATGTTAATTTCTAACTATAACGTGCCTGAAACCTATGTTTTTTTAGTGAATTTCTAATGTTTTTTAAATGCTAGTTTCTAACTATGCCTAGAGAGGTAGGACATGTGAAGATAGAACAAAAAACGCACAGAAAAAAGCAAAAGAAATGCAGAAAGAAGCAACAGAAGTCCACAAAGACAAAGAAAAGTGCGGTAAGAAGCAAGACATGTGCAGGAAAAAACCAACAGAGGAGCAGAAAGAGGCCTTGTTGCAAAATCATCCTGTGCCCACATCTTTTTGAGATGGGTACCGGTGGTAACTGACTCTGACTAACCAGGCCTAGAGCCAGTGCTATGCTAAAAGGCACTTAGAATACAGTGAAAACACTTACATATACTAGGGAACACTATGCGTTGGGGTACCGCTGTGATTAGCATGACCTCCTATGTAAGGCCCTAGTACATAATAGGGCAGGGGGAATAAAACTATCTCTAAGTCAGAACTGCAGAAATATGCTACTTTATCTAGTAGTCGTGTTTGCAGAGTGATGGAGAAAGGGTGCTGGGCATCCATCCAACGCTCAGGAATTCCGCTGTGCAGGACTTACAGGAGATACCAGGAGGGATTCTTGGCCCCCAAACTCCCTCAGGACTAAATTGGACTTCATCCCCCATCTCGTAGTCTGCCACGAGGCACGTTTGCAGAGTGGTAGAGAAAAGGGTCCATGGCCTCCGAAGACGTCTTAGCAATCCCACTGTGTGGGACTTACTGGAGGTAACAATAGGGGTAGTTGGCCCCCGATGACATCCTTGGGGGTCAACTTCCTAAACTATTACCCCCGGTCAGTCCCACACAGCAGCATTGGCAAGTGCTCGTACCAGGCCATGCCCACTTTGCCCACCACTCTACAAACACACTCCCTGGCATGGTCTTGGATGGGGATTGAAGTCCTCCTCACTGCTGGGGGTCCTTTAGGAGCCAACTAGCCTACCTTTTACCTCCAGTAAGCTCCAGGCAGTGGGATTGGTGAGAGGTAGACTAAGGCCATGCCCCCTTTCTACACCACTCTGCAAACGTGCCCCCTGGCGTGTTATAATTTGGGGTATTAAGTCCCCTTGAATCCTAAGGGTCCTTGGGGTCCAACTAGCCCACCAGGTACCTCCAGTAAGCGCCACAGAGCTGCGTTGCAGAGCGGTGTAAAAAGGGGCATGGCCTGGACCACCTCTCTGCAACGCAGGCCTGTGGCACTTACTGGAGGTACCTGGTGGGCTAGTTGGCCCCAGGGGCCCTCAGGCTTGAAGGAGAATTAATTCCCCAACTTAAAACGTGCCACAGGGCATTGCACACATGTCACCTCAGGCCCCGCCCCCTCCCTTCACCACTGTGCAAACATGCCCTGTGGCGCTTTTTAAGTTGGGGGATTAAGTCCCCTTGAACTCTGAGGGTCCCTGGGGTCCAACTAGCCCACCAGGTACCTCCAGTAGGCACCACAGAGCTGTGTTGCAGAGAGGTGTAAAAAGTGTTGTGGCCTGGACCACCTCTCTGGAATGCAGGCCTCTGGCACTTACTGGAGGTACCCGGTGGGCTAGTTGGCCCCTAGGGGCCCTCAGGAGTGAAGGGGAATTAATTCCCCAACTTAAAAAGCGCCGCACGGTGTGTTTGAACACGTCACCTCAGGCCCCGCCCCCTCCCTTCACCACTGTGCAAAGTCACCCCGTGGCATGTTTTAAGTTGGGGGATTAAGTCCCCTTGAATCTTGAGGGTCCCTGGGGTCCAACTTGCCCACCAGGGACCTCCAGTAAGCGTCACAGCAGTGCATTGTAGAGAGGTGTAAAAAGGGGCGTGGCCTGGACCACCTCTCTACAATGCAGCCTTGTGGTGCTTACTGAGGTACCTGGTGGGCTAGTTAGCCCCCAGGGACCCCCAGTTTTGAAGGGGAATTAATTCCCGATTGTAAAATGTGCCACAGGGCGCATTTGTAGAGTTTTGCTGTGAGGGGGGCGGGCCTCCTGTACGATCGTGGGGTTTTGTATTATTTTTTGTTTTTAGAAGGGAGGCTGTGTGGCCCCCTTCTTTTTACTTTTTTGGGGCCCTGGGAACCCCACCCCCCAGGGCCTTACCCATATTTAAAAATAAAAGAAACTTGGAACGGGAAGGGAGCCGTGTGGGCCCCCTCCCGTGGCCAATTCCAGCCCCAGGGACCCCATCCCCCGGGGCATGGCCACATAAATATATATTTTTTCTTATAGAGGGGGCTGCGTGGCTCCCCTTCTGAGGCCTCTATTGGGACCCCATACTCTGGGGCCGGACTTTATTTATTTATGTATTTTTGGGGAGGGGGCCATGTGTCCCCCCTCCTGGGCCACTTTTAGCCCCGGGGATCCATCCCCCGGAGCTGGCCCTCTCCATTGGACACCGTAGGCTCCCCGCATCGCGCTGTAGCCGGCATTTTTTCCACATGGGGAGCTGCTGACATGCAGCTCCCCGTGTGGAAAAGTAATCTGCTTTGCTTCATTGAAGTGAGAGCAGGTCTCCCTGTAATGACAGAGTGGGAGCCGCGCGGCTCCCGCCCTGTCATTGCAAACAGCAGTGTCCAGGGTTGGGCACTCTGGGACACTGCAGGAGCCGGCCCTGGGGGGTGGCAGTGCCCAGGGCCATGAAGGGCTCCAGGAGGGGGGCCGCGTGGCCCCCTCCCAACGAGTGCACAGCCCTGGGAAGGTGGTGGTCCCCGGGGCTCCGGGGTCTGTTACGGACCTCCAAATTTGAATATTAGTGCCCCGGGGAGGTGGCGGTCCCTGTGGCGTGTGGGGGGTTCGAGCCCCCCACACAGGTGTATGATTTTTTTTTAAAGCCCCGGGGGGTGGCGGTCCCCACAAAATAATTACTAAAAGCCCCGGGGGCTGGCGGTCACCAGGGGGGCCTTGGAGGCCCATCCACACATAAAAAAGCAAAGCCCCGGGGGATGGACTTGGCCCACCCACTAAATAATAACGATGTGCAGGAGCACATGCTTCGTTTTTTTTTTTCGTGGCAGGGTCCTCCGCGACTTTTGCATATTTTTTTTAATAAATATGCTTTTTTTTGTGGGACCCCCTGAGCAGGCCTAGGGGTTCAGGTTGTTTCTACCCTGCCCCCTTTTCTTGTTTTACGTCTTTGTTTCTCTGTTTTCTTGTGCCTCAGTTACCTAGGCACAAGATGGCTGCCAACACTTCCTGGTTTGGAGTGTTGACAGCCAATTAGAATAAATCTTGTGATCGGGAGGGTGCACTGATCCACCCCACCTTTAAATAGCTAAACTTTTATTTTCTCAGCAACTACTGAACGGATTTACACCATTTGAAAAAAATGTCTCGCTCTGAACCAAGGGCTACCTTTTTGCCAAACTTGGTGTAATTCCGTTCAGCAGTTCAAGCTGTAGCCGTGTCTAAATTTTCCTATGGGAAATGCATTTTTCGAACTCTTTTTTTTTTAATTTCTCAGGAACTACTGAACGGATTTACACCATTTAAAAAAAAGGTCTCTTTCTGAACCAAGGGCTACCTTTTTGCCAAATTTGGTGTAATTCCATTCAGCAGTTCGGGCTTTAGCCGTGTCTAAAGTTTCCTATGGGAATTAACATAGAGAAAACACGTTTTGGAATTGCTCTGTTTTCTCGGCCCCCGCTTGCTGAATCACCCCGAAACTTTCAAGACAGGAGCTGACCGGAGCACCCCACTAGTTTTGAAAATTTTGTGATGATTCGTCAACTGGCGCCAAAGTTATTGGGAAAAGAAAAAATGCTTTTTAAATAGAAACAAGGTCCTAACTATAACTACCTACTGGCGACCGCCAGTAGGTAGTTATAGTTAGGACCAAGGTTCCATAGGAAGAGCATTTTGTGTTTTGCTTATAACTTTGGCGTCGTTTGATGAATCTTCATGAAATTTTCTAAACTACTTCTTTATTCATATCAGCTCCTATGTTGAAAGTTTGGGGGTGATTCGTCAAGGGGGGACCGAGAAAAAAGGGGGGTCCCAAAACGTGTTTTCTCAATGTTAATTTCCATAGGAAACTTTAGACAGGGCTACAGGTCGAACGGGTGAATGGAATTACCCCAAATTTGGCAGGGAGAAGTGTCTTGGTCTAGAAAGCACGCTTTTGTTTATTTGGTGTAAATCCGTTCTGTAGTTTTGGAGAAATATCGAAATTTACAGATATCGATAATTGGGATATTTACAGATATCGATAATTGCCTTCTGATTGGCTGAGGCGTTACAAGCACGAGCTTGCTGCTTATTGGCTGCGAGCGGTGCGAGCGGTTGCAACTAGGAAGTGTTGGCAGCCATTTTGTGATTCCGTTGAAGTGAGCAAGGGGAAAAAAGGGCTAAAAGAGGAGGAAAGAGGAGGGTAGAAGTGCTGTGAGGTCTGTGGGGTGGTTAGGGTGTGCTACACAGGGAGTGTGAAGCGATGTATTCACCCCTACCAGTGTGAAAGTGCTGTTTTTCCCAGAGTTAGATGGTGCTGAGGTGAGGTGCTGGTACACTCGGGGATGAAACCGTGAGCTGATTGCTGTAAACTGATGTGCTCTGGGCCTGTGGCATACTGGCCTCTGTAGCATAGCTGTGCAGGTGGTGTTAGTATGGGCTTAGACTATAGCGCTGTGAGCTCTGTGGGGTGGTTGGGGTATGCTATACAGGGAGTGTGAAGCGAAGTATTCACCCCTAGCGGTGTGAAAGTGTTGTTTTGCCCAGAGTGAGATGGTGCTGAGGTGAGGTGCCAGTACACTCGGGGATGAAACCGTGAGCTGATTGCTGTGAACTGATGTGCTCTGGGTGCTGTAGCATACTGGCCACTGAAGCATAGCTGTGCAAGTGGTGTTAGTATGGGTTTAGACTCTAGTGCTCTGAGCTCTGTGGGGTGGTTAGGGTGTGCTATACAGGGAGTGTGAAGCGAAGTATTCACCCCTACCAGTGTGAAAGTGCTGTTTTTCCCAGAGTGAGATGGTGCCGAGGTGAGGTGCTGGTACACTCAGGATGAAACCGTGAGCTGATTGCTGTAAACTGATGTGCTCTGGGCCTGTGGCATACTGGCCTCTGTAGCATAGCTGTGCAGGTGGTGTTAGTATGGGTTTAGACTATAGCGCTGTGAGCTCTGTGGGGTGGTTAGGGTATGCTATACAGGGAGTGTGAAGCGAAGTATTCACCCCTAGCGGTGTGAAAGTGTTGTTTTGCCCAGAGTGAGATGGTGCTGAGGTGAGGTGCCAGTACACTCGGGGAGGAAATTGTGAGCTGATTGCTGTGAACTGATGTGCTCTGGGTGCTGTAGCATACTGGCCACTGAAGCATAGCTGTGCAAGTGGTGTTAGTATGGGTTTAGACTCTAGTGCTCTGAGCTCTGTGGGGTGGTTAGGGTGTGCTATACAGAGAGTGTGAAGCGAAGTATTCACCCCTAGCGGTGTGAAAGGGCTGTTTTGCCCTGAGTGAGATGGTGCTGAGGTGAGGTGCCAGTACACTCAGGGATGAAACAATGAGCTGATTGCTGTAAACTGATGTGCTCTGGGCGCTGTAGCATACTGCCCGCTGTAGCACAGATGTGCAAGTGGTGTTAGTATGGGTTTAGACTATAGTGCTGTGAGCTCTGTGGGGTGGTTAGGGTGTGCTATACAGGGAGTGTAAAGCGAAGTATTCTCCCCTAGCGGTGTGAAAGTGTTGTTTTTCCCAGAGTGAGATGGTGCTGAGGTGAGGTGCCAGTACACTCGAGGATGATATCCTGAGCTGATTGCTGTAAACTGATGTGCTCCGGGCGCTGTAGCATACTGGCTGCTGTAGCATAGCTGTGCAAGTGGTGTTAGTATGGGTTTAGACTATAGCGGGAGTGGGAAGCAAACTGCTCACCCCTACCGGTCTGAAGACTCAAATTGAGTGTTTTAGCAAGCAGGAATAAAGAAATAATTGTGAAGAATATAATGCAGAATGTTGCAATCCCACAAAAGACAAATGGTGAAATCAGGTGTGTTTAAGAAAGTGGCTGTGTGGGATAAAGCGATGGAGTCTGCAAGTTATATAAAAAGTGTCTTTATTTAAGTGCCATAAATGGAACAACTGGTGCAAGAGCTAAAGCATCCAGCTGAGGCAAACTTCAACCGCTTCTGTTGTATTCAAACCTAAGCTCCTGCATCAGTCAATTACACATTACATGTTACAGTTCCATGTGACATAAACAATACCTATTAGACATGAATGACTGTAAATTGTAGGATGAAAATAAAGGCACACTGTGCCAACTAGTTCCTAAACAATGCCGTGTTTTTTGATCTTGATCGCCAGCTCTTGAGCAGAGGTTGAGGATGAGCTAATTTGTGTGAAAGGGCTTCGTGGATAACAGGCAAGCAGAGAGATGTGTGTACAAAGAATAGATATGGTTTCAAAATGGATGTCAGGTTTAGGCTAATTTAGCAAGTAAATAGCGTATTTGCATAGGCCATACATTATCCATCCCTGGTTAGTGTGGAGACGTAAGGGCCAATAATGAAAACAGAGTTCAAATGCCTAAGCATACTTAGAAAGTTATTATATGAAAATAGTTCAATTGAAGTGTATTAAAAAAATTAAATTGGAAAAAGTCAAAAAAGGTGGAAAAAATCAATCCAAGAATAAAGTGAATTTCTTCCAAGTCTTGGAGATTGCAGTCCGGAAGTTCTTCAGCGGCTTGAGATGCGTAATGTTCCAAGAGGTGATTGTTGCCATTCTGTGAGAAAAGTGAAGCGATCCAAATCATATCCTCGAAGGGATAGTAATGTTCCTCGAATGTTGGAGCGGCAATTTGAATTGGCAGGCAATCTGCGATGTTATCAAAGGTCGCACGTTGCAGGAGATCTTTCGCGGCTGCGCAGAAATCCTATTCCACCAGGATACCTTTTTGCGTTGCATCCGCCATTGCTCCACTGCCCGAACTATCAAGTTCATGGTTTTCAAGATACTCCATTACCTGCTGGATATTGGGAGCATTTGCTGGGATGTTGGCAAGGCATAGATCCTTTCGCCAGTCGATTGGGCAAGTTTTGCAATAAAATGATGGTTGCACGCAGATTGTATATATGTAAATAAATGTCATGTTGTAGCTGGCTCCGATAATAGATAGAGGCAGGCAGCCGATAAGTTGTTCCAATTTTTCACGGTATTGATGTAGCTTCGCGTAGAGGTGTATTCTGTCGGGGATGCTTGTTACCACAGGGAGCGCAGCCATTTTTAACAAGCTAAAATAGTAGTAGGATGGCCTCAAACAGAGTGAAAATTATGGGCACTGTTGATGTTATTCTAGAGATGATCGAATGAATGAAGTCTGGGATTAGACTAAAAACAGTTTGAAAGCCTGTGAGAAGGCCAACGGAGACAGTGTTAAAAAAGTGTGCCAGACCTTATATGTCAGATGTGTTGAAAATTGTGTAACAATTCACAAAGTGTGATGGCAGGTTCGTATTTAAAAGGGAGTGTATTTTACTTGAAGTTCATGCTATCAGCAGTCGATAAATTACTTTTGGAGAAGTGAGGGACACTTCTGTTTGAAACAAAAGTGCTTTCAGTTTGCTCCGTTTAATAAAATCTGTTTTCAAAGTAGGTATTGAAGGCCAAGTTGAACTTTGGGAGTTACTTTGTGTGGGTGGGAATAGAGATTGCCAGAGGAAGTTATCCGGTATGAAACAGTAAGGACATACGGTTTGCCAGCTCACATGGCGTAGCAGTCCATGATATTAAGAAGCGGATAACTGCCGTTAGAAAGCTGTGTGAATGTTGGTCTGATTGTGGAAGTTAGCATGCTTTAAGGAAAGCACGCAAGATTGGGGGCTGTAAGCTTAGAAGCGTCGTGCAGTTGGACATTCTTGCATAGTAAAGAATGACTGCCATTGTGGTCCCACTTTTCACCTGTGAGAAAAACTTTGGTATCCTCTTTAAGACAGCAATATGTAAATGGGAGAAACCGCTGCTTGTAAATAAACGCGCTACCTTATATACACACATACAACATGACAAACATGTACACCTAGCAGACACAACGACACTACGTACTGTGGGAACCGTGGCTAGCAATGTACACAAACCAAACATAGCACCCCTGCCACACAATGCAGAATGCGGGGAGAGTTGGGAGCAAAGTATGTGCTAAGGTGGCAAGTGATTCTCGATTATAAAAGTATACAATGCAAAGTGTTGAGGGGATGTGCCGGACAGACTTGAGTATGCAGAGCACAGACATGTACATATCAACATACACGGATGGTCTATTGTGTGAAGTGGACAGTGGATGCAACCATGATAGTACAGTCAGTAGAGAAGATTATGAAAACATAGCACGTACGTGCCCCCTCCCCCCCAAATCTTTAGCGTAGTGGGCTGGCTCGGCATACGCAAGGCTAGCATAGGGGTATGAAAAAAAGGCACGTTTCTCTGGATGTGGTTCTCTTCCGGAATGGCGAACATGTCTGTCAGGTCTGCGCAGCTTACACCACCACGAGGCTGACTCCATGAGTGAAGGTGGCTGTGGGAATAATGCTCTCAGCCTGCTGGTACCCAGAAACCGTCATGGCCGCTGTGATGCACATATGCCCCACAGTTCACCTTTTGACACCGCCGTATGTGAAAGAGGGCCCACCACGTGCCAGCGGAAGCTCCTGGGCCGAGGTCTGTGAGCTGGGAAGGCTCCTGAGATCAACGCTGGCTACCACGACACAGGCAGACAGCACCCAGCCTGAGGCCCACCACCGTGGAGTGCTCTGTATACTACTAACACAGTAGTCCAACAGGTACCAACAGTGGAACAGTGTCTTGATCCCAGAATGGACGATGTTAGAACTGCATCTGAGAGTGGAGATTAAGGTACTCCCTTCGACCAGGTGCAAACAACTCTAGGTCCCAACAGTGGAACGGTGTCTTGATCCCAGAATGGACGATGTCCGATATTACCTGCTGCTTGTTGGTTTTCACAGAAGTCCCTCTGTTGACGTACATCAGACTCTGTGCTTCCGTAGCTAATTGCTGCACATGATCATTGGGCTTGGCTGACTGCAGTCGCTGGAGTAAACCGCGGTACAGCAGGTCCAAACTGTGAAACGGGGTCTTGATCCCACAATGTACGATGTATGAACTGCATCTGAGAGTGGAGATGAAGGTACTCCCTTCAAACAGGTGCAACCAACTCTACGTCCCAACAGTGGAACGGTGTCTTCATCCCAAAATGGACGATGTACAATATTACGTGCTGCTTGGTTTTCACAGAACTCCCTCCGTTGAGGTGCATCAGACTCTGTGCTTCCATAGCTAAGAGCTGCACATGATTATTGGGGTTGGCTGACTGCAGTCGGTGGAGTACATTGTGGTACAGCAGGTCGAAACAGTGAAACGGGGTCTCGATCCCACAATGGACGATGTTGGAACTGTATCTGAGAGTGGAGATGAAGGTAGTCCCTTTGACCAGGTGCAACCAACTCTAGGTCCCAACAGTGGAACGGTGTCTAAATCCCAAAATGGACGATGTCCGATATTACCTGATGCTTGTTTTTCACAGAACTCCCTCCGTTGACATGTATCAGACTCTGTGCTTGCGTAGCTAACTGCTGCACATGATTTTTGGGCTTGGCTGACTGCAGTCGGTGGAGTACACTGTGGTACAGCAGGTCGGAACAGTGAAACGGGGTCTTGATTCCATGATTGAGGATGTCAGAAGTTAAAGTTTGTGATGATTTGTGTGTGCCCCCTCCGATCAAGTGCAACCAACTCTGTGCTTCTGAATCCAACGGCACATGGCTGTGAGGCGTTAATGACCACTGCCTCTGGCCTACACTGCGGTCAGCAGGGCTCAAAATTCAGATCGAGTGGTGATTGTTTAATTACAGAATCCAGTAGGCAACTAACTACAACGTCTATTGAAATACACACAATAACCTTTTAGTATACTTGTTTGAAGAAGTTTTTTAAGATGACTTATAGGTCTAGTACAATGACGAAATTCTTCTTGGTAGTGGTAAAGAACACTGAATAACAGTGTATACAGTGGACAGCAGAGATCGCAATTCGAATTGTTTTGATTTATTTATTGCAGAGTTTTGTGTAATTTATGTTGTATTTTGTGAAGAGGAAGTGAGAAAAAGTATTCATGGAAGACTGTGCTCACTACTGCCTTCAATTTACACTGCAGACAGCAGTGTTCACAATTCAGATCGAGTCGCTATTGGCAAAAGACATTGCTCCACTGCGCTCTGTCCGCACCACGCATACGCATCATCACAGGGTCCGCACACAGTTTTTGTTGCTTTGTGTATTGCAAACAGGACAGCTCAAGTCAACACCACGTGGCTGTGGGCCCTTGCTGACCCCACTCTGGCCTACACTGCAGACAGCAGTGTTTACAATTCAGATCGAGTTGCTATTGCAGATGATGTAGTGTTGTAGGCAACAGACATTGCTCCTAGTACGGCCCGCCCCCAGCACGCATCATCGCTGGCTGTGCACATGCTGAATGCTTTTGATGTGGCTATCTGAGTGCACTAGACCTGATGGACCCTTTATGATACAATCTTTTTGTGTATTATTTCAGATCTACTGCCTGTATCTCAGTATACCACAAGTTATGGTTCTTTTACGATAGAATCTTTTCTGTATTATTTCACATCTAGTGTCCCTACCTTACTGCAGCACAAACTATTGACCCTTTTATTATTGAATCTCTGTGTGTGATCCAATGATTACTGTTGTAGTTGATGCTAGCAGCAACCATTCCCTGAGGGCTGGTTTACACTCATCCCACGCGCATTCAACACAGACGTCACTGGATATGTGACCCTGATAATAAAAAGGAGTCGAGCGCACGTGCCAGTACCCATTTCCACTATCTATCTCTGTCCGTGTGTTCATTATCTATGCATGATACTGCCCCTGGGTCGTGCCACATTACATTGTGCTGTGGACAGCGTATGCAACTATGTTACCTCTGGGAGTGGGGAAAAGTTCTGTTATGTAGTTTTTATATGCATGGCTATCACAGGTGGAAGGCTACTTTTCAGAGCATGAATATTGATGAAGATGATGTTTGCATGTTGTGTGCAGTGTCAGATATGTGTACATAGCAAAAGGTTTTCAAAAAAGCTCTGTAAGCAGAAGAGGAGTCTCTCATCAAACGCTGAAGAGAGAATGACTAAAATGGGTGGGGTCCTCCAACTGTTACAATGGGAAATGTTATGAACCAATCAAATGCTTTTCTTTAAGGTCACATGGCAATCGCGCACCGAGCATGCAAGTCTGCACCCGACGCGATTTTGAGAAAATATATTTACTATAATATAAGTTTATTACAGTTAGAGATATATAAATGTTTAAAATCTTTTATATTATCGCTTGTTCTCATATACACTTTAAATTTATTTAGATATAGTTTTGAGATGAAAAAAACTGAGGGAATGGCGTTCCCGGCGCCACACCATACGTCTATGACGTAACACAGTTCCTGGCAGTGTGCACTCGTCGCATACGCAACACGCAGCGGGCGTGACCCCATACGTACATGACGTACCCATCGCTTACCAAAGTAGCAGTTGGCTCGACCACATACGTATATGATGTTACGTGGGACGCGGTGCCCCAAACCCGTCGGATACGAAATGCGCATCCTTTACGAGTTTAGCAATATGGTGGGGCGCTCCGCTCCGCTCCTACACTGAAAGTCTCGGGGGGATTCGTCAAGCGGGGGCTGAGAAAAAAGGGGGGTCCCAAAACGCGTTTTCCCCATGCAATTTTCCATAGGGACCTTTAGTCCAAGGTACAGCCCGAACGGCTGAACAGAATTACTTGAAATTTGGCAAAGAGGTAGTCCCCAGGTCAGGCATGTGCCTTTTGCATATATGGTGTCAATCTGTTCAGTAGTTCCTGAGAAAATCAAAAGTAAAATCACATACATCTGAATGCCTTCTTGATGGAATCAAAGTAAAAAACTGAAAGTATTTCCTACTGAGGAGACTGCAGTAAATGAGGAAATAAGAAACTTCATAACAAATAAATCTCCCAAGATGGCCACCAGAGACAAAAGAGCCCAAATGTAGCCCAAATATCACCCAGATGTAGCCCAAGTATAGCCCAATGACAGAATGTCCCAGAGTGTTCTTAAGAACAACTAGAGCGCTTACTGTCTTACTTATGGCAAAAGTATGGCACACCTGAAGCCATCTTGATTGGAATAAACTGGTAATACTTAAAACATTTAATTTAAAAAGGAACACAATGAGGGGGTTCATTTTGCCATAGAAATTATGGTTAGTGCTGAAGAAAGAAAAATTAGGGCACATTTTGAGTGACTTCTCAAATCCTCTTCTTATTTCATTAAAAAATTCTGATATGCAGACTGAAACATGCACTTCTAATACTAGCAGCAGACTTCCGAGGTGAGCAGTAGCTTTACTACAGTGATCTAATGAGCAACTAGAGTGCTAACATTCAGAATTTATGGCAAATGTGTGACATATCTGAATACCTTCTTGATGGAATCAAAGTAAAAAACTGAGAGCATTTCCTACTGAGGAGACTGCAGTAAATGGGGAAATTAGGAAACTTCATAACAAATAAATCTCCTAAAATGGCCACCAGAGACAAAAGAGCCCAAATGTAGCCCAAATATCACCCAGATGTAGCCCAAATGTAGCCCAATGACAGAAGTGCGCAAAACACTTATTTTTTGTGTATTTGCAGTTTTATATAGTGCAGACTTGTCAGGTATTGGAGTGCTTTACATGAACATTGGTTACATCACACAAGATCAAATTCATTTTGGTTGTAGACATGGGGAGATTAAGTGATTTGACCAGAATCACAGAATGTTGAGCTGAAGCAGAAACTCCAACCTGGTTCCCCAGTTGCAAAGTCTGCAGCTCTGGAAGTAACACCACACCCTCTCCCCGTGGATGCAACATTTAATCAAGTGGTCAACTGGATAAAAAAACTAAGATTACAAATAATTTAAAAGTTCTTTGTTGCTATTTGAAAACTCAGAAAATATGTCATCATTTTAGTTTTTTAGAGCACTAACCATAATTTTGATGCAAATAAGACCCTCACATATATGTAATTTCTAAAGGAAATACTCTAGGCATTACAGTTTTGATTACATCAAGATGACGTCAGGCATTCCACACTTTTGTAATAAATATAGAAAGTTAGCAATCTAGTTGTTCATTGGGATACTGTTGAGAGGCAGAGGCCAGGGGCACGGACTCTGAAAATTGAAGGCAGGTAGGAGAGTGCAGAGGCAACAATTTGACCACTCTAGGCAGGCAGGAAGGGCAGTGGCAGCACAACAGACTATGGAGGGCAGTGGAAAGGGGGGCAGGGGCAACAAACCAACAATACAGGACTGGCAAGAGAGGCTGTGGCAATATAATAGACCATTGTGGGCAGAAGGAAGAGGCAGTGGTCATACAACCATACATGCCAACAGACCCGTTTCAGCCAGGAAAGGTCCAATGTTTTTAAGCTCAAATGGGCTTTACTTGATCTGTTTCCTGTCTACAATCTTCTCTTTTTCAATGTAACTCAAAGGGGAAAATCAATACCCCAGTTTTATTTCAAAATCTCCCTCTTACCAAGTTCAAAATGTTCGCAAGTATGGTACATTGGATCATGGTAGGCAGGAGGAATTGGGGTAGGGACATGGACTCGGATAACAGAGGACAGGAGGGACATTGAGAGGTGCACCAAACTGACCCTACAGGGCAGGCATCAGGGTTTGCAGCAGCACAATACACCACACAGGGCATGCGGGACGGGAGTGCAGCACAATAATCCATAGAAAGCAATAGGGAGGGGAGAGGACCATGCACATGGACAACAGACAACAGAGGGGAAAGAGGCAATAGTAGCTAGCTGACCATAATGGACAGACAGGAGAGAAAGCTGCAGCATAACAGACCATAAAGGGCAGGAGGGACGGATCAGGGGCATTACAATGGAACCGACAAGCCAGGAGGGAGGGAATAGGGGTCTGCACATGGAAACAGAGGGCTGGGGGCAGGGGGCAGGGCAGGAGCAGCAAGATGACCATGGAGGTCAGGCAGGATGGCCACTAGAAACAAGACACACCATGGAGAGCAACAGTGAGACTATGATGGCATACACACTGACCATGGAGGGAAGGTGGGAGGGGGTCAGGAGCAGCTAGCTGACCACACAGGGAAGGTGGGAGGGGCCATGGCAGCACAGAAGACCATGCATGGCAAGCGGGAGGGTTAGTGGCAGCACAATGGCTATGATGGGCAAGAAGGAGGGTGCAGGGGCATGCACAAAGGACCATGGAGGATAGAAGGGAGGGTCAGGACCTGGGCACAGACAAGAGAGTTCAGGGGAAGGGGCCTCACAACAGACCGCGTGGGGCAGGCAGGAGGAGCAGTTGCAGCACAACAGACCAGGGAGGGCAGAAGGGTGTGGCAGTAAAATGGACCATGGAGGACAGGAGGAAGGGGATAGGGGCATGGCATGTGGACAGGCAGGGTGGAGGTGGCAGGGACAGGTTACAGTCATCTGACAATGCTAGGCAGGTGATAGGGGAGTGGCAGCTCAACAGAACACTCAGAGTAGGTACGAGTGGCAGGTCCATGGAACATGGTGGTCAAAAAGGATGGAGCAGGGGCATGCACAAAGACATCAGAGGGCAGGGGGAAGGAGAATAGGGGCAGCAAGCAAAGCACAGAGGCTAATCAGGAGGTCAATGATGGGCCATAGAATTGGGCAATGGAGGGCAGGATGAGTGGACTGGTACATCATGCTAAATGCAGGGCAGTGGCAGCACATCAGATCATGCATGGCAGGAGGGAGGAGGCTAGTCCATGGATTCAGACAACAGAGGATAGGGAGGGGGTGGATGGGGCAGCAAGCTAACTGTTCATAGAAGGTGGGTATTAGGAACTTTATTGTTTTTAAAATGTGTGTCTGTGCGAACTACTTACAATATGAACAAGCATGCAGGATAATCTCACTTTTATTCAGGAAGAAGAGGACGTTTGGGACTGTGACTCCGGGCTCACTTGGCAGAAACATCCCCTGACCCTCCACCCCCCATCACAAAATGTAATGCCCGTGAAAAGGGTAGGTGGACGCAGTGTTATATAGAACATAGTCCTGAGAGCACGATTGAAAATGAAAACTAGATATAGTATATGGTATTAACTATGCACCAAAAAGTGTGATATAAGATGAACCGGGGCGTGAAATATAATATGCAATGCATTGTGCGCAATGACAGATTCATTGGAGAGCGCGAGATAGCACAGGCACTAGCGCTTGCTATGTGATATGCGCCTTGGAGTGTAATATGCACAGGGCAGTGTTGTGTAACCTAAGTAGTCTCTAAAGTTGTAATATAAAATATGTGCTGGGTAGTGTAACATTGCATATGCACTGTGACAAAGATATGGATCCCAGATTGTAATATGTATGGCATAGCGCTGTGCTTTATAACATAGGCATCGAGGAAGGCACGTTAGATGGGGCAATATAACCCATGCGAAGGCAAGTGTGGCACGCGCTGCGTGGTGTGTTAATGTTCGCTCTCTGTGAAATCTGCACACGCTCGCTTTTCTGTTGATTTTTAACCTAAAAACCCTTACCGTGCGCACTGTGTATCTGGTACTACCGACATCCTTGCCACCTCGCTTCACTCCCACCTCAGCTCCCCTCCTGGCCGGACTCCCTTCTTGCTTGGGACACCTGCCATTGGGTCGAGCTCAGGGTGGCCGCCATCTTGGGAGAAGGCAGGGGTAGTGCTCTAGTTGCGGCTGCCTCCCACCCTCCTCTCTTCCTATAAAATGATCACTGTCCCCAGACGGCGCAGTGGGCAGGCGCAGCGGGCACGCCGGCGGCGCGCCAAAGGCGCGCCAAAGGCAAGCCCGTCTGCGCCTGTCCGCGACCGGCCGGGACCAGGGGCCATGAACGCTGCCTCCATCGTTAAGTACTTCTCTAACCAGCTTCTCTCTCTACACGGCACCTGGCCCCTTGCTCCCTCTACACTCAGCCGCATCCAGGCACTTAACATTGCCACTTCACTTCCACCTATTCAATCACTACCCGTGT
Source organism: Triturus cristatus (assembly GCF_964204655.1). Taxonomy (NCBI): domain Eukaryota; kingdom Metazoa; phylum Chordata; class Amphibia; order Caudata; family Salamandridae; genus Triturus; species Triturus cristatus. Next base: position 314,086,783 of record NC_140584.1, on the reverse strand, counting down.
CCTTTGCACATTCCCTCTGCCGCCCTTGCTCCCCGACGGAGGCTCCCGCTTACCTTCTCAATACCCGTTCAGCTGCCAAGCACCAGCTGGTGCTCTATAACCTTCTCAATACCGAGTCACCCGACTTTCTGTTCCTAACGGAAACATGGTTCTCTGCTGATTCCCAGCCCGATGTCTTATCTGCTCTACCCGATTCTTATTACATCCTGCGGGCCGACCGCCCAGCTGGGAAAGTTGGTGGGGGAGTAGCATTGATAATTCGGTCTACCCTCCACTTCCAGCCCCTACCCTCCCCCATACCTAAAATCGACTACATTGTGGCCCGTTCAGTGAACATTTCTATCCTCCTTACCATAGTTCTTATCTACCGCCCCCCTCAAGCAACTCCCCACTTTCTTCCCGCTCTGCAAGAACTCTTGGCCACTCTTGTAATCAACAATACGTCAGTTCTACTGTTGGGGGACTTCAATTATTGGCCTGGCGATCCGAAAGAAGACTTGGCCTCCAGGGACTTCTCAGACACCCTCCGCTCCCTCAATTTCACCCCCCACATTCACGTCCCCACTCACATTCACGGTCATATTCTTGACCAGATCTGGTCAGCAAATCAGACCCTCTCTCCAACAACTACCCTCCCTTGCACCCGGTCTGACCACTTGCTTATCTCTTTCTCCATTGACCTAGCAGTTACCGACAAATCCACCCTGCCGAAGAACGTTTCGGCACGTAACTGGAACCGGGTTGATTTCCATTCCCTTCACTCTTCGTTGAGGACCACCTCCCCGGTGTTATCTGCTCTTCCCCTTGACCTTCAAGCAGACGCCATTAACACCTGGCTTTCCACCTCCTGCGACCGGATAGCTCCGCTCAGGATGGTCAAAGCCTGCCGACCCCATGAAGCCAACAAATGGTTCTCGAGCGACCTCAAAACCCTCAAATTAGCTCTCCGACAGTCTGAGCGCCAGTGGAGACGCAATTACTGCCCCTCTCTGAAGGATCAATATAAGCTCCTTCTTAACAACTATAAGAGAGCTATTCTTACGGCAAAAACAGAATACTTCTCGGGCAAGATCTTACTAGCAGTTAATAAGCCCAAGGAAATTTTCTCAGTTGTCCATAACCTAGCCCTATCAGAACGTGTCAATCTCCACCCCACTCCTTCTCTCTCTCTCTGTCTCTCTCTTAACGGCTATTTCTTTGAGAAAATCGCCAACATCAAACGGAATATCCCTCCACCGTCTTCTTGTCTTTCCCCTTTCTCCCCCCCCTCTACTTTCCTCTCTCACTCATTTCCCACCCATCTCCAAAGAATCTTTCTTGACTCTGCTCAGGAAAGTCAATTCAGGCTCACCCGCTGACTTTGCCCCTGCTCGAATCCTCACGGAGCTATTTGCTGGCTGCCCCGATCCCCCTCTGTCCTTTCTCAACCTGTCTATTTCTACGGGATCGGTCCCCCCACAGTTCAAATCAGCCACTGTCATCCCTATCCTAAAGAAGCCCGTCTCTGATCCAACCCTCCCTGTCAATTTCAGGCCGATTTCTTTGCTCCCGTATTTAGGCAAGATCCTAGAAAGCCATGTAACCACCTGCCTATCAACATACATTGAAGACAATCAGTTACTGGCCTCCCATCAGGCGGGCTTTCGCCCGGCCCATTCAACCGAAACTGTGGTCCTCTCTGTCCTTGACGAGTTGAAGAGTAAAGTGGACTCCAACTGCCCTCAAGCCCTGGTGCTCCTGGATTTGTCCGCTGCCTTTGACACGGTCGACCATTCCATCCTTTTGGACCGTGTCAGGGCGGTGGGCATCCAGGGCACCGCCTTCTCATGGCTCACTTCATTTCTTCAAGGCAGGTCTCAGGCTGTCCAGCTCTCTGGTTTTTCTGCCCCGTTTCGTACAATTTCTTGTGGGGTCCCTCAGGGCTCCTCCCTTTCTCCTCTTCTCTTTAACCTTTACATTTACCCTCTTATTGTTTCTCTGCTTAGAATGGAAGTATCCGTTTACAACTACGCGGACGGCCTTCAACTTATTTTCAACATTTCCTCCTCTACTGATTCCCTCTCCAAATTCCAAACCACTCTCACATTTATCTCCGATTGGATGAGCCAAAATCATTTGAAACTCAATCCTGACAAAACTGAGCTGATCTTAACTGGCGGCTCTTCAAGCCCCTGGTCATCTGCTTATTGGCCTGCCAGCTTAGATCCCCCCCCCCCGGCTCCCTCGACATCAGTTAGAATCCTCGGGATCAAAATCAGCCAGGACCTTTCCATGCGTCCCCAGATCAGCTCCGTAGTGTTCTCCTGTTTCTTATCCCTGCGGATCATCTGCAAGATCTGTCGCTTCTTTTCTTTTGATGCCCTCAAAATCATTATTTTAGCTATGGTCCTTTCCCGGTTAGACTATGGGAATTGCCTTTATGCTGGCATCCCTGCCTATGAGCTACGGCGCCTCCAGACCATTCAAAATCAGGCGGCTCGCCTAATTTATCAACTTCCCAAATGCCACCACTCTTCTCCTCTCCTAAAAACTCTTCATTGGCTCCCTATTTTTTTCCGCACCCTCTTCAAAATGGGATGCATAGTTTTTATGGCTCATGCTCGCACAGCCCCCCTCTTCGTCAACTCCATGATCTCTCACTACCTCCCCAGTCGTCATCTTCGTTCCTCCAGTCAGGTTCTCCTCACTGTCCCTCGATTTCGCAAATCTCGAGCAGGCGGTACCAGGTTTTCTTTCCTGGCCCCTCGCTTCTGGAATAGTCTCCCTCTTACCATTCGATTAATCCCCTCCTACCTTCTCTTTCGGAAAGCGCTCACTTGTTCGCCCAGGCGTTCCCCTCCACTTAACCCCCCCTTCTCCGTCTCCAGTAATCCCCTAGCGCCAGGAAACCGCTCGGTCACAGTGCGCTTTACAAATGCCTTCAACTTCAACTTCATGACATATTCACGGGGTGGTGATACAGTGCACATGGGCTAGAGAGTGTCATAGCATATGCACTAGCTGGTGGACTACAACACAGAGGTGTGTGGCACTCGGCGGGCACTGGTGGGTGTAACACAGCATTGGGCTCAGCCAGGAGCACGCTGTGACTCTCAAGTGAGGTTTGTCTCCTTTCCAGAGAGTAAAATAAAAAGTATTACACATCCGGCGGTGGATGTGTTTTTTATTAACCCTGAGGGGGTTTCTTGCATAGTTTGGTCGACTTTTTGTCGAACCCCCTTTGAATGGCTTGGTGTGCATGTGTATTAAATGTGCCCGTCAATAGCTACCCATGTTTGTATAAATAAACGACAAGGGTGTCTACTTGGAGAGCACCCACCAGCGGGGGCGCCGGGATTAGGCACAGTAGGGTGTCAGACATGTCAGAGCTTCACTAGCGGTGTGAATACATTCTACGTGGGTTCATTGTATGCATAGTCGCCTTTTAATGAATATCACGCAAATCGTCATGGTGATAGGTACATACGGTTTGTCCAGCATGTCCTAGGTGTTTCTATAAATATATTTAAAAAAGAAAAAAAAACATAGGCTGGCCCCGGGGGATGGGGTCCCCGGGGCCATAAGTGGCCTGAGGAGGGGGGCAACACAGACCCCTTCCTAAAGAATAAAAAAATAAAAAAAAGGCCATGACCTGGGGGTTGGGGTCGCCGGGGCCGATTAAGGCCTTGGGAGGGCCAAATTAATTTTTTTCAACAAAAAAAATTAGGGTGCAGGCCCTGGGGGATGGGGTCCCCAGAGCTAATAAATTTGAAAAAGAAAGGGGGCCACACAGCCCTCCTTCTTAAAAATAAATAAATAAAAGACCGGCATCGCGCCGGAGGCCATGCCCCCTCCTTGCAGCACTCTGCAAACGCGCCCCCTGGCCAGTTGTAAGTTGAGGAATTAATTCCCCTTCAATACTGAGGGTCCCTGAGGGCCAACTAGCCCAACAGGTATCTCCAGTATGTGCCAGGGAGCTGTGTTGCAGACAGGTGTTCTGAGGCCACACCCCTTTTTACACCTCCATGCAATGCAGCTCTGTGGCGCTGACTGGAGGTACCTAGTGGGCTAGTTTGACCCTAGGGACCCTTAGGATTCAAGGGGACTTAATTTTGCAACTCAGAACGCCCACAGGCCCTGTGGCGCGTTTTTAAGTTGGGGAAATAATTCCCTTTCAATCCTGAGGGACCCTGGGGTCCAACTAGCCCACCAGGTGCTTCCAGTAAGCACCACTGCTCTGCGTTGCAGAGAGGTGGTGCAGGCCGTGCCACTTTTTAAATCTCTCTGCAACGCAGCTCTGTGGCGCTTACTGGAGGTACCTAGTGGTCTAGTTGGACCCTAGGGACCCTCAGGATTCAAGGGGACTTAATCTCGCAACTTAAAATGGCTACAGGGCGTGTTTACACAGTGGGGAAGGGAGGGGACGGGGCATGAGGTGACGTGTTCAAACACGCCCTGTGGTGCGTTGTAAGAGGTAGTTTTAATCCCCTGCCCTATTATATACTAGGGGCTTACAGAGGAGGTCATGCTAATCACAGGGGGACCCTAACACATAGTGTGCCCTAGTGTATGTAGGTGTTTTCACTGTATTCTGAGTGTCTTTTAACATAGCACTGGCTCTAGGACAGGTTAGTCAGACTCAGTTACCACCAGTATCCGTCTGAAAAAGTTGAAGGTACAGGATGATTTTGCAACAAGGCTTGTTTCTGCTCTTCTGTTGGTTCTTTCTGCACGTTATACTTCTTCCTGCACTTTTCTTTGTCTTTGAGGACTTCTGTTGCTTCTTTCTGCATTTCTTTTTTTTCTTTCTGTGCGTTTTTCCTTCTTTCTTCACATGTCCTATCTCTGTAGGCATAGCTAGAAATTAGCATTTAAAAAACCTTTGAAATTCACTGAAAAAAACATAGGTTTCAGGCACGTTATAGCTAGGAATTAGCATTTAAAAAATCTTAGAAATTCACTGAAAAAACCATAGGTTTCAGGGGCGTTTTAGTTAGCTGGACTTTTCACTCATGCAAAACCATAGAAATTCCCCCGTTATAGTTAGTTCAGCTAACTATAAGTCGCGCGCCCGCAATGCACTGCTGATGACGTCACATATTACATCACTCATGACATGGTCAGTGACATCACTCATGACATCACTCATGACATCACTGATGACATCATCCTTGTGATAGAGTGGCAGACCTCCTCTCCCCCTAATATAACCTTTGATACACACATTCAAAAATAGAAATTAAAATTTTCAAAACAATGGACATACCAATACCAGTTACAACAACCTATTCAGTAATTGTAAGATCCACATCCACATCCACTCATTCACCAACAGTCCTATACAGTCACTCATACATGTACTCACTCATCATATGTACTCATACACCTATACATCCTGTTACACAACGCCACTCATCCATAAAGTTACTGACACACATAGTCACTCATGCTAATAAAGAATCAAACATCCGTTTACCTGCATATACAGTTATACACACACCACCACACTTACTTGTACAAAAACTTACACATACTTAGTCTTTTTAACAATCACTTATAGAAACACATACTTATTCATACAGGAACTCTTTCAATCTCTCACTCTCACATATACTCACTTATATACACCAATAGTCACATATACTAGTTTAAAACATGTAGTTACTCATAGAGACACTATTGAGACAGTCATTCACTCACTAACACACCCATGCACACACTCATCCACCCATACAGTCCAGCACACATGCTGTCTTCAACACATACAAACAGTGAGTCACTCATTCATGCACCTATGCACTACCTAATACCCCCCACCGAACCATACAGACATCAGACACTTATACTGATACTCAAAAAACCAACTAATAACTTATATAGACACTCATGTAGCTACTCACCAACCCATGCAGCCACTTATACACAAAGTGAGAGACTGATACAGATATTTACATATTTAAACATTACTAACTAAGCCATGTATTCACTAAGATACACTTAATCAGTCAGTTATACAATCAATTTTTCAAAAACAAATCATCCATTTAGACACTTATATACCCATTTATTCTTCCATCGACCTTGAGATATACATACATAAAACATATGTAATTTTCAGAAAAACACACATTCATTGGATGATGTCATCAGTGATGTCATCAGTGATGTCATTTGAGATGTCATCAGTGATGTCATGAGTGATGTCACTGACCATGTCATGAGTGATGTAATATGTGATGTCATCAGCAGTGCGAGTTATAGTTAGCTGAACTAACTTTAACGGGGGAATTTCTATGGGTTTGTACGAGTGAAAAGTCCAGCTAACTATAACGCCCCTGAAACCTATGGTTTTTTCAGTGAATATATATATATATATATATATATATATATATATATATATATATATTATCTACTGGCGGTCGCCAGTAGATAGTTATTGTTAGGACCGTGTTTCCATAGGAAATCTCCAGCATTCTATTTGGAATAACTTTGGCGCCGGTTCACGAATCCTCGCGAAATTTTCAAAATAGGTGGGGCGCTCCGCTCCGCTCCTACCCTGAAAGTCTCGGGGGGATTCGTCAAGCGGGGGCTGAGAAAAAAGGGGGGTCCCAAAACGCGTTTTCCCCATGCAATTTTCCATAGGGACCTTTAGTCCAAGGTACAGCCCGAACGGCTGAACAGAATTACTTGAAATTTGGCAGAGAGGCAGTCCTCAGCTCAGGGATGTGCCTTTTGCATATATGGAGTCAATCTGTTCACTAGTTCCTGAGAAAATCAAAAGTAAAATCATATCTATATGTGGGCGGAGCCTAACCACACATCTCATCCTGAGATCTGATTGGCTGTCAGCACTTCATCCAAGAAGTGCTGGCAGCCATCTTGGGACCAATATACATGATAGCACCTCATTAAAAAGCATTGCAGTTAATAGAAGGTTTTAAGACTTTAGTGACATTATAAATCATTTGTTGATGGTACCATACTCATTTTAGGAATTGTGGTATGTTCTAAGGTGATTTCACCATGTGAAAAAGCCTTCTGCTGGGATATCATGATTGAGAGAAAAATATTTTCTCATGCTTTTCCCACAGAGGTTTGGAAGGTGATCTATAAGCTAAACTGCGAGCTTATTTTCTGTAAATTCACATTATCTTTCTCAGTCATGTGAGAATGAAGTCTGACATTCTCAGTAAAACATGTACATCCAACAAGGGCAGAGACTGTCAGTTGATTCCTTTGTGTTCTACTGCAGCTTCCCAGAGTGTTCCAAAGAACAACTAGAGCGCTAACAGTCCTACTTATGATAAACGTATGGCACACCTGAAGCCATCTTGCTTGGATTAAAGTGGTAACTCTTAAAACATTTAATTTAAAAAGGAACAAAATGAGGGGGTTCATTTTCCATAAAAAGTATGATTAGTGCTGCAGAAAGAAAAATTAGGGCACATTTTGAGTGACTTCTCAAATCCACTTCTATTTCATTAAAAAATTCTGACATGCAGACTGAAACATGCACTTTCAATACCAGCAGCAGTTTTCCCTGGTGAGCAGTAGCTTTACTACAGTGATCTAATGAGCAAAAAGAGTGCTAACATTCTGAATTTATGGCAAATGTGTGACACATCTGAATGCCTCATTGATGGAATCAAAGTAAAAACTGAAAGTATTTCCTACTGAGTAGACTGCAGTAAATGAGGAAATTAGGAAACTTCATAACAAATAAGTCTCCCAAGATGGCCACCAGAGACAAAAGATCCCAAATGTAGCCCAAATATCACCCAGATGTAGCCCAAGTATAGCCCAATGACAGAATGTCCCAGAGTGTTCTTAAAAACAACTAGAGCGCTTACTGTCTTCATTATGACAAAAGTATGGCACACCTGAAAGCCATCTTGATTGGAATAAACTGGTAACACTTAAAACATTTAATTTAAAAAGGAACACAATGAGGGGGTTCATTTTGCTATAGAAATTATGATTAATGCTGAAGAAAGAAAATGAGGGCACATTTTGAGTGACTTCTCAAATCCTCTTCTATTTCATTAAAAAAACTCTGATATGCAGACTGAAACATGCACTTTTAATACCAGGAGCAGACTTCCATGGTGACCAGTAGTTTTACTACAGTGATCTAATGAGCAACTAGAGTGCTAACATTCAGAATGAAATTATGGCAAATGTGTGACATATCTGAATACCTTCATGATGGAATCAAAGTAAAAAACTGAAAGCATTTCCTACTGAGGAGACTGCAGTACATGAGGAAATTAGGAAACTTCATAACAAATAAATCTCCCAAGATGGCCACCGGCGCGGACGGGCTGTAGAGAGTAGTCGCCGCTAATCCCTCTCCTGAAACGGACTCGGACTAGGAATAATGCTCTAGAGTGGGATGAGGTGGCCCCCCATGAAACTAGAAAACTGGACTGTATATGACAAGAAGGCGCAAGGATGGTTATTTTCGCTGCCTGGGTATTGGTTTAGCCTTAAATACTCACTGAGTCTCAGCCCGAAATCCCTTTACTACTTCACTGCAGGATTATCGTTACCGCCACCGCTATCTTTCAAAATGCCTGTTCACCCGAAGCGACAGGAAGAAACTGGCAGTAGCGTGAAGGATTCTGATCGCGGGGCAAAAGGGAGTAGTAAGGCGGCCCCCATAGGAGGCACTCTTAAACCCCCCCCCTCACAACAAGAAACCGAACTTTACATCAGCCCGGGGGAAAAAAACATCAGAGAGGAAGATTGAATCGCAAAGTAACTCAAACCCCGCCATCACAGAAGATGGAGCGTCACGAGAAAACGGAATATGGACCCCTTGTGAGATAAAAGGTGCTGGCGCAGGAGGCCTTACCGTAAAAGGCTCAGTCCTTCGGCAGTATACCCTGGCTGAGCTGTTCTCGAGCGGCTCGGTAGCAAGTACACTTTCGGAGAGGCCAGAGCGAAACGCTTCCCAGACCCGCGAGGACGCCAACAACGCTGACAGCGTGGTTGCCAAGCAACACACAGCTCCGCTTGTCAGCCTGACGGAGAAGGCACTCACACAGCTGAGCACGGAGGAAGCAGAGACGCATGGAGTAAGCGACCCTACGAGCCAGGCGAGGCCCAGGGCTGCTACAAAACAATGTGGGGGGGGTGCAGAGACTGAGGAGTCAACAGGGAACACAAGAAGCAGTGGAAATGCCAAAATGATGGACGCTCTGCTGCAGGTGGAGGCGGGGATTGCTCATGCTCTACTGGCAATACCCCATGAGGGTGGGGGGGAGAAAACCCCTAGAAGTCATCAACATCAACATCTTGTAGTTGCCCGCCCTAAAAATACAGAAAATAAGGGGGCAGGCTCCCCAGAGGGAGATCGTTTTTTCTCGCTGAATGAAGACTCTGAGTCAAACGAGACTACCGACGTTAGCTCATATGGGGGTTCTGACACCGAATCCTCCTCGGCAGATGAGCAAAGTATTCAGAAAAAACTAACTAAGTTAGGACTGCAGAACTCCCCGATGAGTACGAGTAAGAAATTACTATGGGATTACTCGGCTACCTCAAGTATGTATCAGGAAGACACTCAGGGTGCAGCTGGAGGACCACCACAGCAAACACAGCAAACACCATTGGATTTGATACTCACTAACCTGAAACAGATGCAAGGGGAAGCAAGGGTAGTGAGCCGGAGGGCCAGACAAGACAATAAAAAGATACAATCCTCCCTCAAAAAAATGAACAAGCTATACGAGGAGGTTGCAGACAGAGTAGCACAGGTTGAAGAAAGGACTGGGAAGTTAGAAGACGACATGGCTGATTGGCGGTCTTCCAAATCCACTCAAGAGAAAGTAGTAGAAGATATGCAGTGGAAGTTGGAAGACTTTGAAAACCACCAACGTCGTAACAATGTTAGACTTTTGGGTCTGGCTGAAGGGTTGGAGGGGCAGGATCCGAGAGGGTTTGTAGTTAACTTGCTTAAAGGGGCTTTCCCAGAGGCTCATTGGCAATGGGAGCTGGAGGTCCAGCGGGCTCACAGATTCCCTCTGACACAAAAGAAAAAAAGGGCCACCGGACAAGGGACTCTGCCCAGGGCTATGCTAGTGTACATAGGGAATTATCTACTGAGACAGGAGATAATTGACAAGGCCAGACCAGACTCAAAAAAATCCTTCAATGGTTCTATATTTTTTGCGAGACCCGACTTTTGTCATGTCACGGTAGAGCGGAGATGGAAGTTAAGACAATTAATCTCTCCATTTCAAAAGCTAGGGTCAGAAGCATACCTACTCTTCCCTGCTAGATTGAAAGTAATTACAAGAGGCCATGTAAGAATGTTCTTTTCAGAAAATAAAGCAAACCAATTCCTAGAAGAATTAAAAGGCCAAAAAGGGGGTTAGTTGAGTAAAAGGTAAAAAACCCGTAAGGTAGCTTTGGGAGGAAGGGGGGCCTAATGAGGAGCATGATTATAGGCAGCTAATCGGGTTCCTAGTGGAGAGGGAGGCGACAACTACAGCTCATATGCAGTCACACATAGGTCATTGTTGACCTATTTGCCTGTACAAGGGGGAGGGAGGGTAGGGTGGGGAGGATGGGTGGCATGGGTGGCTTGGGAAGCGGGAGGTGGGTTAGGGGGGGTGTGGGGAGGGGTGGTAATGGTCAAGCATTAGGTATACTTAATTTAGTCCAGCACAGCATAGTTTATAGCAAAACAAATTCATTGTTCGATTGGCAGCATGTTTATGACCGTATGGTCATCACCCTTGAATTACAATCACTGGAAGTACTTATAGCTAGGCCACTTGTTCATAAAAATGGCTTGTAGAATTGCTACAATGAATGTTTGTGGACTTAACGACTCTAATAAGAGAGTTAGGGTTGCTGCTCAATTAAAGACACTTCAATTAGATCTGGTGTGCCTCCAGGAGACACACATAGAAGGTTCAAGAGGGTATATACTCGAGCAGCTCGGTTTTTCACTTTTGGCTCAATCCAAACAAGGGACAAGAACGAGAGGGGTGGCAATACTAGGGAGAACTAGAGTAGGGACTGTGGGAAGGAAACAGGAAGACCAGTGGGGGCGCTGGGTCATAATGGAGATAACTGTCAAGGGAGTACAGTTTACGGTAGTTAGTATCTACGGCTCAACAGAGGATGACCCTGATGTTTTCCAATATCTAGATATAGAGCTGGCACAGTGGCCGGAGCCAATTGTTTGCTGTGGCGACTTTAATATTCATGATTATAACAGCTCATTTTTGAAGCCAGGTGGACAATACAATGGGAGGAAGAAGAAGACATATAGGGCTCTCTCAGATATGGTTCAACACAACTCCCTGGATGACCCGTGGATTACATCACACCCATATATAGATGGTAATACATTTTACTCTGCCCCTCACAAGGTCTTGGTTAGGTTGGATTATTTTTTAATTTCTAGGTCTTTGATGTAGGGTTCGCAGATTGATAGATATCCCGCGCTGTTTCCGATCATAACCCACTGGTCCTAACACTTACAATAGGGAAGCAGCAAAACAGGGTCTCCCACTGGACTTTTGAAAGAAGATTACTAAAAGATGAAGTTTACCAGGGGTCTATGGAAGTTTGGATTAGAAATTACTGGGATATTAACAGGGGAACAGCACCTCCAGGGGTGGTTTGGGATTCTTTTAAGGCTGGGGTGAGGGGCGAGACTCTGAGTTTCGTCTTAGCAAGGAATAAAAAGGAGAGATCTATGGCTGAAGAAGCTCTAAACAGCTTACTGAAGGAGGAAGAAATGCTGGCCCTTGCTATACAGCACTACCACCCATTAGAGCAGCACCTGCTTAAAATTGCTGTACTTAGAGCTGAAATCTCAGAATCCATCTCCAGGAAGGCTGCTGAAAACTTTCTCACTAGAAAAGAAAATGCATATGAATTGAGTGAGAGGGTCGGTCATATTTTAGCTGTTCGAACTAGGCAGAGGTTAGCATTTGCAGACGTAAAGGAGATTACTAATAGTCAAGGTATTACTGTCACGGAACCTGAGGAAGTGAGGGATGTTTTCAGGCAATTCTATGCAGATCTTTATACTTCTGATTCTGGAGACTGGACAAAAGAGATAGAGAGTTACCTGGAAGGCATTCCTTCCCCTTCATTATCAGAGGAAGCCAAAGAGATGTTAGATGCCCCATTTCAAGGGGAAGAAATTACGGCAGCCCTCTCTATGTTACCCTCGGGAAAGGCAGCCGGACCGGACCAGATCCCGGTGGCATTTTACAAAACCTTTCAAAGGGTACTCGAAAGGGACATGCTTGATACTATGGTGCAAGCCCAGAAAGGAGAAGCTATCCCCGAGTCATGGGGAGGGGCAGATATTATAGTGATCTTAAAAAAAGGGAAGCTCTCGTCAGTACCAGGCTCATATAGGCCAATCACGTTAATGAACTCAGATGCCAAAGTGTACTCAAAAATGTTGGCAACTAGACTGGCCGGCATCATTGAAACCCTGGTAAGCCCCGCACAGCATGGTTTTATCCCAGGGAAGGGAACCACGTTACATGTCAGACAGGTTATTACAGCGTTTGACGCAGCAGGCACTCTAGGAGACCCAATGGCAGCCCTTTTTTAGATGCAGAGAAGGCGTTCGATCGGGTCTCCTGGGGCTACTTGTGGCTGGTTCTGAAGTGGTGCGGTATAGGAGTGGGATATATGGTAGCGATTCAAACACTATACAAAGATCCGATAGCTAAAGTAAGAGTTAATAGGGGATGCTCGCACCCAGTTAAGATCACTAGGGGGACTAGGCAGGGGTGTCCTTTGTCCCCCCTTCTTTTTGCTCTATATATAGATCCTCTATTAAGAAGGTTAGAAGCTAATCACAACATCCCTCCCATGAGGTGTAATACTGTCAAGGTTAAAACTCTGGCGTACGCTGATGACGTGGCCATTCTGCCATCTAATCCCGCGCTGGCTATAATGGAGGTGGAAGCAGTGGCACAAACGTTTGGTCAACTATCAGGATATAGACTGAATAGACCGAAGACTCAAATAGTAGAGAATAGGTACTCTAATTGTCACGACCCCAGGGTGGTTAGTTCAGCAGTTTATCTTGGGGTAACAATCACAGCTGACCTAGAGAAGCTGGTAGAGGGAAACATGACCCCACTTCTAAGTAAGGTAAAATTAGACCTGGAGAGGTTGAACAATCTACATCTATCCCTGGTTGGCTGCACCAACGTCATTAAAATGTTAATCTTACCTAGATTCTTGTATTTTTTCAGGACTATCCCCTTGTCTTTTGAAATTATGTGGTTTAATGCATTGGAGGCAATATTAAACAGATTCATCTGGGCCCAAGGGAAGACACGGAGGGCTTATAGGTTTATTTCTCTTCCCAGAGAAAGGGGCGGGTGGGGTGCACCGGATTTCAGATTATATTATTGGGCCGCAACACTACAATACATCCAGGGGTTGATAGGAGGGGGTGGAACTGTTGTAAGAACTATTTCAAACTCCACCAAAATTTATGCCACTGTACTATGGGATGAGTCGGAAAATTGTTTTTTGAATTGTATTGACTATGGGTATTATAAAAGAACGAGGTTTAAGACTCTCAGCGCGGCCATTAAAGTATGGAAAGCCTTCCTTAAGAATGCTGGGCTGGGAAGATTCAACAGATATACTAAGTTATATAGGAACAGGTCTTTCCCTGCTGCAGAATTCGCTGACAGGACAATGGCGGGCTGGGAAGACAAGGGAATAACTCAGATTGGGGATATACTGGACTCTGATGGAGTGCTGCAGTTCACTGATCTATCAAACAAATTTGGTATTGATAGACAAGGCTTTTTTAAATATCTTCAAGTAAGAAGCTTTTTGAATAATAAAAAGGGGGGACCAGCAGGGTTTGCAGCGAATGAAATCTTAGAGAAAATTAAGATGCTGGGGGACTGCACAATTAGCAGTATCTATGCAAGTCTCATCAAGAGGAAACCAGACGACATTGAGAAATTTAGTAAGAAATGGGCTGTGACCCTCAGTGGAAAAGAGCACTGGTTTCAGGATTCATTGGATTTGAGCCACAAAATTCTCTGTTCGGCCCCTTTGCAATCACAACACTATAAGACTCTATATTCTTTATACTTTACTCCTTCCAGAATCCTCAAATGGGGGGGAATTTCAGGGACTCTGTGCCCTCGTTGTAACCTGGAAGGAGCAGATATTGTACATATTTTTGCGTCCTGTCCCCAACTGTATACCTTAATAAGAGACATTGAGGCATTCTTAACTAGATCTCTAGGCATACAAATTACACTTACGCCATTGTGGATGTGTCAGGAACCTGGTGAGTGCCCTTACCATAGGGCAGTGTTATCCCAAAAGACATAGAGTAGTAATTAAACCGGCTACTGTAAATTATTGGTTTAATGTTAACCCGGTGAAAAAGACCCTTTCAAGATGGCCGCCGCGTTGCCCGCGAAGCATCAGAGGCTCCAGAAGAGACGTTCTAGTCTTGAAGGCACTTCGGAATGATGCGGCTCGCGAGCGCGCTCAACTGCGCACTTCAATTTGAATCTGAGGTAGAGAAGTTCGAATTCGAAGCGCGCTTCCTTTTAAGCAATTTAGTGGAAGCAGCGCTTATTCAAAGACATAATTTCACAGAGGGAATCATTTCCCATTCAAGTGTTCAGTATTCAAGTGTCCAATTCTTATTTGGGACATTACTAATTCGCATTGTGAGAGGCCAGTTGTTGAAGCCTTCCAGGAGTTTCGAGAGTACTAAGCTGGTGAGCCCGAGAACCTTCACAGTCAAGTAAGCCAAGAATTTATCCTGCTACAGCGTTAAGGAGACTGCAACTTTGGAGAAGCGCGTTAGCCACTGTACCCTTCCTTCCTAGCGTTCTTCCCTTTCCTTTCCTTCCACTCTATCCTTCCTTGATCCTTCTTGCGCGTACCTCCCTGAAGCCATTTACCTTCACTAATTCAACGAGAACTGTTCCAGACTTCAGGAAGAGAGACTTCATGTGAGACTTCATTCAATTAGACAAATATTCCGAACCTTTTATGAGAAACCTAAGTGATAGGTCAAGCTACCAGTTAGGTAGGAGACGTCCATTTCCCAGTTAATAGAAGAAAGGTAGAAAGTAGTGTTGTGATTCTAATGTAGTGTCTTCCATGTGTGCTAGGAAGCTACAGTTCCAGACCAGTAGGAACTGAGAGACCTCATTACAGAAGAGGAGCCTACACTCCAGCAATACCTGGTAGGACAGATAAGAAGTGTTTAGATAAGTAATGAGCAGAACTGTTATGTGTATTTGAATGCTTATTTCCCCTTATGTGCATTAGAACCCCAGAAGACAGGAAAACAGAAGACAAGGGAATTCAGGTCCAGCTCGAGTGTCTTTCTCTTCTCTGTCCAACTCCCCTTTCCCCCTGCTTAGAGCAGCTGCTTAACGCAGTGTGTTCTGAGAGGAAGGAATTGGGAATAAGCATCTTCTGCCTCTGTGGAGAATCAACGGCCTTGACAGATTGAAGTGCCCACGACTTCACTCCACCCAGGCAGAATGGCAGAGGGTTTTAGTTTGAAGGCGTTAGGGGACATGTTAGAGAGAATTCAGCGGGATGTGGGACATCTTAGCGCTGAGAATAAGAGTCTTAAACAAGAAATGGTAGCTTCACGACAGGAAACAATGATGCTATCCCAAAGAGTTAGTGAGATGATGCCTTCAGACTCTCCTCCTTCTGTAGCAGATTTAAAGGGTTCCTTGCCAGAAACTAACCCCCGAACAGTGGCCCAAGTTGTTCATTCAGTTTCCCCCCTTATTCCTTTAGCACCACCCGAAAGGTTTAGCGGGGATCCTCAAAAGGCCCAATTGTTCCTCACACAATGTTCCCTTCATTTCATGTGTCGCTCAACCCTATTTCCAGATGCTCAATCCCGGGTGGCTTTCATTTTGTCTTATCTTAGTGGGGATGCCGCCAATTGGGCCATGCCTCTGGTTTCCCGAGATGATCCTTTTTTATATGATTTTGAACGCTTCAAGACAGAGTTTCTTCGTATCTTTGACAGGAGAAGAATTTCCCAGGCCACTGACAATGAACTTTTGGAACTGCGTCAAGGATCCAAAGATCTCCTCACGTACTTAACGCAATTTAACAAACTGTTAATGGAAACTAATTGGCCACCAGAGAAGAGGGCTGCACTGTTTTATAGAGGCTTACGGGATGAGATAAAGGACACACTTGCACAGATTCCAAACCGACCTACTGATTTTACAGAATTAGTAGACTTAGTGTTAGAAATCGACTTTCGCTGTACGGAGAGAAAAGGAGAAAAGAAGTCTAGAGATTTTAAATGGAATTTTTCACGTTTTGACAGACCTAGAGTTGAAGGGAGTAAAACTAATGGATCCACATCAGAGAGTGAACCAATGCAGATAGGAACAGTGAGGGGTCCCTTAAGTAAAGAGGAAAAGGAGTCGAGGAGAGCAAAGAAGTTATGTTTGTACTGTGGAGCTGCAGGACATTTTGTGAAAGAGTGCCCAAAGAGACCTAAACCTGTTGTGTCGGGAAACTCTCAAAACCATCTGTAGGAGGAGCCGCTCAGATGGCGAAATGTGAAAAGAAGGTTCCAGAATCCCATTGCATAATGAACACCCTTCAAACTCAAGCACCGCATTTGATCCTACAGATGACGTTGAAGTTCCGTGAACAAGAAATCACAGGAGTAGCCATCATGATTGACTCCGGAGCTACGGGGAACTTCTGTGACATCAAGTACGCGAAGAGGATGGGAATCCAAGCGAGGTTAAAGGAAAAGAAGGAGTTGGTTCGAGCCGTAGATGGGACCAATCTTTCATCGGGTCCCATCACCCATCACACTGAGTTGTTAGAATTGGTCCAATCAAATGGACATCGAGAATATCTTCAGTTTAACTTGATTGATGCCCCACAGTTTCAGATCATTCTGGGTATTCCGTGGCTCACCACACACAATCCGACAATTGACTGGGAGAATCGGACTGTTAAGATGACTTCTTTGTTTTGTTCTGAACATTGTTTCTCCTCAGATGAAAAGAATCTAGAACCTTCCACAGCCACCTTGTTGTCTTACGGGGGAGATCCCATTGGGGTTGTCGAGTCTATACTTGTTCCGGATGAATACAAGGAATTTGGAGATGTGTTCAGTGAATGTGAAGCGGAACGATTGCCCCCCCATCGCTCTTACGATTGCGCCATTGACCTTGAACCAGGGGCCGTTTTGCCCTGCAGTCGGATTTATGCATTAACGGAGGCCGAGAACCTGTATTTGAAGGATTATTTGGATCGTTACTTAGCTAACGGGTTCATTAGACCATCCCAGTCTCCGGTCTCCTCACCATTGTTTTTCATTCCAAAGAAAGAAGGGTCTTTGAGGACTTGCATCGATTATCGAGCAATCAACAGAGCAACGATTAAAAACCGCTATCCGTTACCTTTGATTTCCGTCCTTTTGGATCAGATCAAAGAGGCTCAGATATTCACGAAATTAGATCTTCGGGGAGCTTACCATCTTATCCGAATGAAGGAGGGTCATGAGTGGAAGACAGCCTTCAGAACCAAGTACGGGCTCTTCGAATATCAGGTGATGCCCTTCGGGCTGTGCAATGCTCCCGCAGCCTTTCAACATTTTATTAATGATGCCATGGGAGATTTGTTGGATAAGGTAGCGGTGATCTATTTGGACGACATTTTGATTTTTTCTAAGAATCCACAAGAACATGTGAGGCATGTGAAGTTGGTCCTCGAAAGACTTCGACAACATCAGCTCTATGTGAAATTAGAGAAGTGTGCGTTCAGTGTTCGCACTGTTGAGTTTTTGGGGTTTGTACTGTCACCAGACGGAATTACCATGGACACCAGGAAGGTGCAGGCTGTGGTCGAATGGCCATCTCCCACAGATGTCAAGGAGGTACAGCGATTTTTGGGGTTTGCCAATTTCTATCGTCGATTCATTCAAGGTTTTTCTCAAAATATTCTCCCCATCACAAAATTGTTAAAAAAAGGGGAAAAATTTCAATGGACCGAAGAGGCTGAACAGGCCTTTGTCTATCTCAAGACCAGTTTTACATCGGCCCCAATTCTCCTTCATGCAGATCCTTCTGAACCTTTCTTTGTAGAAGCGGATGCCTCAGACCAAGCCATAGGTGGAATCCTGTCTCAGCGACACCGATCTACGGGACAACTACATCCAGTAGCTTTCAGGTCTAGAAAGTTGAATGCAGCAGAGCAGAATTACACTATTGCGGAGAAAGAGCTGCTGGCCGTAAAGGATGCTTTTGTGGAATGGAGGCATTATTTATTAGGAGCCCAGCATACGGTCACCGTTTTCACGGATCATAAAAACCTTCAGTTTTTGAAATCAGCCAGAACCTTGACTCCTCGTCAACTACGCTGGTCCCTTTACTTTGCCGACTTTGATTTTGTGATTACTTATCGCCCAGGCAGTAAGAATGGCAAAGCGGACGCTCTGTCCCGAATTCAAACAGAGGCCTCAGAACATCCAGTGGAATCACGCCCAATTATTCCTGAATCCAAGATTGTATGCACTCTTAGTTTCACGAACTATAAGGAAGAAATTGGAAGACAAATGACTATAGAGGAAATGTCAGAATGGGCAAATCAAGAAACAGACCGAGAGATTGTCAACTCCTTGCCTTACCATCGAGGTGCGTTATATTTGCCAGCCAGAGCAATCCAAGAACAAGCTTTGAAAGACTGTCATGATCAACCATTAGCAGGGCATAAAGGCATGGCCAAGACACTTGACTGAGTCCAGCGATACTTCTGGTGGCCGGATATGAAGGCTCATGTGAAACGCTATGTGGAATCTTGTCACATCTGTGCTCGAGGGAAAACCAGTAGGCAAGCGCCCCAAGGATTTTTACAACCCCTACCTACTCCCACAGAACCCTGGCACACAGTCACATTAGATTTAATCGTAGACCTTCCAGTAAGCAGGGGGTATGATACCGTTTTAGTTGTAGTGGACACCTTTACTAAAATGAGTCACTTCATTCCTATAAAAGGGGTTCCCACAGCTAGAGAAATAGCCAAGCTTTTCAGTGAACACATAGTTAAGATTCATGGGGTGCCTAAGATCTTGATTTCTGACAGGGGTCCTCAGTTTGTCTCTCGATTCTGGAAGGCCTTCATGCTGGGATTAGGGGTAGAAGTCAGGCATTCTACCAGTTATCATCCCGAGACAGATGGTCAAACGGAACGAGTAAATCAAGAGTTGGAACAATACCTTCGCCTGTTCCTTTTGGCTCGGGATGGTGAGTGGTCAGACCTGCTGTGGATGGCAGAATTCGCGCACAGCAATGCGAAGAATGTCTCCACTGGGTTTACTCCATTTTACCTCAATTTTGGAAGACATCCAAATCCCTTTAGTTGTGGAGAAGAGTTTGGGGTTCCGGCAGCTGATCAGTATTTGAAAGAACTATCCCGAGCTCACAAATCTGCAGAGTCTAATATTTTAAAGGCTAAGGAGAGTTATAAGCGACAAGCAGATAAACACAGAAAGAAGGCCCCTCAGTATCAGGTGGGAGATTCAGTGTGGTTATCCTCTCGTCACCTGCGTTTGAAGGGGAATAGAACATTTCAACCACGGTATATTGGTCCCTTCCCAATAGAACAGGTGTTAGGGCCAGTGACAGTAAAGCTAAAATTGCCTTCACAATTAAAGATTCACCGTGTATTCCATGTATCCCTCCTTAAGCCAGCAGTGCCCCATCTTCGCAAGGGTACCCCTCCCCCTCCAGTGAGAATCAAAGGACACACTGAATATGATGAAGTCAAAGAAATCTTAGATTCAAGAAGGATTCGAGGGAAACTATATTATTTGGTGGACTGGAAGGGGTATGGACCTGAAGAGAGATCTTGGGAACCGGCCTTAAACGTGCATGCTTCCCAATTAATTAAACGCTTTCATTTGCAAAATCCTCTCAAACCTAGACCGATAAATCGGTCATTGAGAGGGGGTACTGTCAGGAACCTGGTGAGTGCCCTTACCATAGGGCAGTGTTATCCCAAAAGACATAGAGTAGTAATTAAACCGGCTACTGTAAATTATTGGTTTAATGTTAACCCGGTGAAAAAGACCCTTTCAAGATGGCCGCCGCGTTGCCCGCGAAGCATCAGAGGCTCCAGAAGAGACGTTCTAGTCTTGAAGGCACTTCGGAATGATGCGGCTCGCGAGCGCGCTCAACTGCGCACTTCAATTTGAATCTGAGGTAGAGAAGTTCGAATTCGAAGCGCGCTTCCTTTTAAGCAATTTAGTGGAAGCGGCGCTTATTCAAAGACATAATTTCACAGAGGGAATCATTTCCCATTCAAGTGTTCAGTATTCAAGTGTCCAATTCTTATTTGGGACATTACTAATTCGCATTGTGAGAGGCCAGTTGTTGAAGCCTTCCAGGAGTTTCGAGAGTACTAAGCTGGTGAGCCCGAGAACCTTCACAGTCAAGTAAGCCAAGAATTTATCCTGCTACAGCGTTAAGGAGACTGCAACTTTGGAGAAGCGCGTTAGCCACTGTACCCTTCCTTCCTAGCGTTCTTCCCTTTCCTTTCCTTCCACTCTATCCTTCCTTGATCCTTCTTGTGCGTACCTCCCTGAAGCCATTTACCTTCACTAATTCAACGAGAACTGTTCCAGACTTCAGGAAGAGAGACTTCATGTGAGACTTCATTCAATTAGACAAATATTCCGAACCTTTTATGAGAAACCTAAGTGATAGGTCAAGCTACCAGTTAGGTAGGAGACGTCCATTTCCCAGTTAATAGAAGAAAGGTAGAAAGTAGTGTTGTGATTCTAATGTAGTGTCTTCCATGTGTGCTAGGAAGCTACAGTTCCAGACCAGTAGGAACTGAGAGACCTCATTACAGAAGAGGAGCCTACACTCCAGCAATACCTGGTAGGACAGATAAGAAGTGTTTAGATAAGTAATGAGCAGAACTGTTATGTGTATTTGAATGCTTATTTCCCCTTATGTGCATTAGAACCCCAGAAGACAGGAAAACAGAAGACAAGGGAATTCAGGTCCAGCTCGAGTGTCTTTCTCTTCTCTGTCCAACTCCCCTTTCCCCCTGCTTAGAGCAGCTGCTTAACGCAGTGTGTTCTGAGAGGAAGGAATTGGGAATAAGCATCTTCTGCCTCTGTGGAGAATCAACGGCCTTGACAGGATGCTACTGGGGATCAGCCCGGATTCCGACACATCGCAGAAGGAATTTATGTTTATTGCCATGGCAGTCTATAGACTTATGATAGCTAGGGCTTGGCTGGATAAGAATCCCCCAGGCTGGCAAACATGGTTGGCTAACCTTTTGGCAGCGTATAATCTAGACAAGCCTATATATGAAAGGAAGGGAAAGAGGAAAAGACAGCTTGGGCTAAAAATATGGGAACCTGTAACCAGGTGGAAGGCAGGTTATACTCAACGCTAAGTAGTAGGGGGGGAAAACATCGATCACACTATATGCTCAAAATATAATTGTGGGTATTTGTTCTATTGACAATCTGGATGCATTAATGCAATTCTTAGTGTTATAACTGTAAGGATTATGTATTGTATAGCTGCTGCTTAAGAACTTAATGAATTTGATGAAATGTATGATGATAAAATTTATTATATGTGCTAAATGGTAAAATAATAAAGAGGATTAAAAAAAAAAAAATTTGTAAAAAGGAACACAATGAGGGGGTTCATTTTGCCATAGAAATTATGATTGATGCTGAAGAAAGAAAATGAGGGCACATTTTGAGTGACTTCTCAAATCCTCTTCTATTTCATTAAAAAATTCTGACATGCAGACTGAAACATGCACTTTTAATACCAGGAGCAGACTTCCATGGTGAACAGTAGTTTTACTACAGTGATCTAATGAGCAACTAGAGTGTGACATATCTGAATACCTTCATTATGGAATCAAAGTAAAAAACTGAAAGCATTTCCTACTGAGGAGACTGCAGTACATGAGGAAATTAGGAAACTTCATAACAAATAAATCTCCCAAGATGGCCACCGGAGACAAAAGAGCCCAAATGTAGCCCAAAATCACCCAGATGTAGCCCAAATATAGCCCAATGACAGAAGTGTGCAAAACACTTATTATTTTGTGTTTTTGCAGTGTTATATAGTGCAGACTTGTCAGGTATTGGAGTGCTTTACATGAGCATTGGTTACATCACACAAGAACAAATTCATTTTGGTTGTAGACATGGGGAGACTAAGTGATTTGACCAGAATCACAGAATGTCGAGCTGAAGCAGAAACTCCAACCTGGTTCCCCAGTTGCAAAGTCTGAAGTTCTGGAAGTAACACCACATCCTCTCCCCTAAGTACAACATTTAATCAAGTGGTCAACTGGATAAAAAAACATAAAGATAACAAATATTTAAAAGTGCTTTGTCGCTATTAGAAAACTCAGAAAATATGTCCTTATTTTAGTCTTTTAGAGCACTAATCATAATTTTGATGCCAATAAGACCCTCTCATATATGTAATTTCTAAAGGAAATGCTCTAGGTATTACAGTTTTGATTACATCAAGATGATGTCAGGCGTTCCACACTTTTGTAATAAATATAGAATGTTAGCAATCTAGTTGTTGATTAGGATACTGTTGAGAGGCAGAGGCCAGGGGCACGGACTCTGAAAATTGAAGGCAGGTAGGAGGGTGCAAAGGCAACAATTTAACCACACTGAGCAGGCAGGAAGGGCCGTGGCAGCACAACAGACTATGGAGGGCAGTGGAAAGGGGGGCAGGGGCAACAAACCAACAATACAGGACTTGCAAGAGAGGCTGTGGCAATGTAATAGACCATTGTGGGCAGAAGGAAGAGGCAATGGTAGTACAACCATACATGCCAACAGACCCGATTCAGCCAGGAAACGTCCAATGTTTTTAAGCTCAAACGGGCTTTATTTGATCTGTCTCCTGTCTACAATCTCCTCTTTTTCAATGTAACTCAAAGGGGAAAATCAATACCCCAGTTTTTTTTCAAAATCTCCCTCTTACCAAGTTCAAAATGTTCGCAAGTATGGTACATTGGATCATGGATGGAAATGGGGTAGGGACATGGACTTGGATAACAGAGGACAGGAGGGACATGGAGAGGTGCACCAAACTGACCCTGCAGGGCAGGCATCAGTGTTTGCAGCAGCACAATACACCACACAGGGCATGCGGGACGGGAGTGCAGCACAACAATCCATAGAAAGCAAGAGGGAGGGGACAGGACCATGCACATGGACAACAGAGAACAGAGGAGCAAGAGGCAATGGTAGCTAGCTGACCATAATGGACAGAAGGGAGAGAAAGCTGCAGCAAAACAGACCATAAAGGGCAGGAGGGACGGATCAGGGGCATTACAATGGAACAGACAAGCCAGGAGGGAGGGAGTAGGGGTCTGCACATGTAAACAGAGGGCTGGGGGCAAGGGGGCAGGGCAGGAGCAGCAAGATAGCCATGGAGGTCAGGCAGGAGGGGCACTAGAAGCAAGACACACTATTAAGAGCAACAGTGAGACTGTGATGGCATACAAACAGACCATGGAGGGAAGGTGGGAGGGGGTCAGGGGCAGCTAACTGACCACACAGGGAAGGTGGGAGGGGCCATGGCAGCACAGAAGACCATGCATGGCAAGTGGGAGGGTTAGTGGCAGCACAATGGCTATGATGGGCAAGAAGGAGGGTGCAGGGGCATGCACAAAGGACGATGGAGGATAGAAGGGAGGGTCAGGACCTGTGCACAGACAAGAAAGTTCAGGGGAAGGGGCCTCACAACAGACCGCATGGGGCAGGCAGGAGGAGCAGTTGCAGCACAACAGACCAGGGAGGGCAGAAGGGCGTGGCAGTACAATGGACCATGTAGGACAGGAGGAAGAGAATAGGGGCATGGCATGTGGACAGGCAGGGTGGAGGCGGCAGGGACAGGTTACAGTCATCTGACAATGCTAGGCAGGTGGGAGGGGAGTGGCAGCTCAACAGAACACTCAGAGTAGATAGGAGTGGCAGGTCCATGGAACATGGTGGGCAAAAAGGATGCAGCAGGGGCATGCACAAAGACATCGGAGGGCAGGGGGAAGGAGAATAGGGGCAGCAAGCTAAGCACAGAGTTTAAGCAGGAGGTCAATGATGGGGCATAGAATTGGGCAATGGAGGGCAGGAGGAGTGGACTGGTACATCATACTAAATTGAGGGCAGTGGCAGCACATCAGACCATGCATGGCAGGAGGGAGGAGGCTAGTCTATGGATTCACACAACAGAGGATAGGGAGGAGGGGGATGGGGCATCAAGCTAACTGTTCAGAGAAGGCGGGTATTAGGAACTTTATTGTTTTTAAAACGTGTGTCTGTGCGAACTACTTAAAATATGAACAAGTATGCAGCATAACCCCACTTTTATTCAGGAAGAAGAGGACGTTTGTGACTGTGACTCTGGGCTCACTTGGCAGAAACACCCCCTGACCCTCCACCCCCTATCGCAAAATGTAATGCCCGTGAAAAGGGTAGGTGAACACAGTGTTATATAGAACATAGTCCTGAGAGCATGATTGAAAATGAAAACTAGATATAGTGTATGGTATAAACTATGCACCAAAAAGTGTGATATAAGATGAACTGGGCATGAAATATAATATGCAATACATTGTGAGCAATGACAGATTTATTGGAGAGCGCGAGATAGCACAGGCACTAGCGCGTGCTATGCGATATGCGCCTTGGAGTGTAATATGCACAGGGCAGTGTTGTGTAACCTAACTCGTCTCTAAAGTTGTAATATAAAATATGTGCTGGGGAGTGTAACGTTGCATATGCACTGTGACAAAGATATGGATCCCAGATTGTAATATGTATGGCATAGCACTGTGCGTTATAACATAGGCATCGAGGAAGGCACGTTAGATGGGGCAACATAACCCGTGCGAAGACAAGTGTGGCATGACATATTCACGGGGTGGTGTTACAGTGCACATGGGCTAGAGAGTGTCATAGCATATGCACTAGCTAGTGGAATACAACACAGAGGTGTGTGGCACTCGGCAGGCAATGGTGGGTGTAACACAGCATTGGGCTCTGTCAGGAGTGCGCTGTGACTCTCAAGTGATGTTCGTCCCCTTTCCAGAGAGTAAAATAAAAAGTATTACACATCCGGCAGTGGATGTGTGTTTTATTAACCGTGAGGGGGGTTTCCTGAATAGTTTTGGTCGAATTTTTGTCGAATCCCCTTTGAATGGCTTGGTGTGCATGTGTATTAAATGTGCCCGTCAATAGCTACCCATGTTTGTATAAATAAACGACAAGGGTGTCTACCGGGATTAGGCACGGTAGGGCATCAGACATGTCAGAGCTTCACTAGTGGTGTAAATACATTCCACGTGGATTCATTGCATGCATAGTCGCCTTTTAATGAATATCACGCAAATCGTCATGGTGATAGGTACGTACGGTTTGTCCAGCATGTCCTAGGTGTGTCTATAAATATATATTTTTTAAAAATAATAAAAAACAGTGGCCGGCCCTGGGGATTGGGGTCAAAAAAATATAATTAGGAGACAGGCCCTGGGGGATGGGGTCATCAGGGCCAATAAATTAGAATAAGAAGGGGAACCACACAGCCCCCCTTCTTAAAAAATTAAAATAAATAAAAGACTGCCATCGTGCCGGGGGCCATGCCCCCTCCATGCAGCACTCTGCAAACGCGCCCCCAACAGGCATCTCCAGTATGCGCCAGGGAGCTGCGCTGCAGACAGGTGTTCTGAGGCCAAGCCCCTTTTTACACCTCTCTGCAACGCAGCTCTGTGGAGCTTACTGGAGGTACCTAGTGGTCTAGTGTGACCCTAGGGACCCTTAGGATTCAAGGGGACTTAATCTCTCAACTTAGAACAGCCACAGGGCGCGTTTACACAGTGGTGAAGGGAGGGGACGGGGCCTGAGGTGACGTGTGCAAACACGCACTATGGCATGTTTTAAATTGGGGATATAATTTCCCTTCAATACTGAGGGCCCCTGGGGGCTAACTAGTCCACCAAGTGCTTCCAGTAAGCGCCACTGAGCTGCATTGCAGAGAGGTGGTCCAAGCCGTGCCACTTTTTACACCTCTCTGCAACGCAGCTCTGTGGCACTTACTGGAGGTACCTAGTGGGCTAGTTGGACCCTAGGGACCCTCAGGACTCAAATGAACTTAATCTCCCAACTAAAAACTGACACAGGGCGTGTTTACACAATGGTGAAAGGAGGGGACGGGGCCTGAGTTAACGTGTGCAAAAACGCCCTGTGGCCTGTTTTAAGAGGTAGTTTTAATCCCCCTGCCCTATTATATACTAGGGGCTTACAGAGGAGGTCATGCTAATCACAGGGGGACCCCAACGCATAATGTTCCCTAGTGTATGTAGGTGTTTTCACTGTATTCTAAGTGTTTTTTAACATAGCACTGGCTCTAGGACTGGTTAGTCAGACTCAGTTACCACCAGTATCCGTCTGAAAAAGTTGAGGGTACAGGATGATTTTGCAACAAGGCTTCTTTCTGCTCTTCTTTTTGTTCTTTCTGCACGTTATCTATCCTTCTTCCTGCACTTTTCTTCGTCTTTGAGGACTTCTGTTGCTTCTTTCTGCACTTCTTTTTTTTCTTTCTGTGCATTTTTTCTTCTTTCTTCACATGTCCTATCTCTGTAGGCATAGTTAGAAATTAGCATTTAAAAAACCTTTGAAATTCACAGAAAAAAACATAGGTTTGAGGCACGTTATAGTTAGGAATTAGCATTTAAAAAACCTCAAAAATTCACTGAAAAAACCATAGGTTTCAGGGGTGCTATAGTTAGCTGGACTTTTCACTTGTACAAAACCATTGAAATTCCCCCGTTATAGTTAGTTCAGCTAACTATAACTCGCGCGCCCGCAATGCACTGCTGATGACGTCACATATTACATCACTCATGACATTGTCAGTGACATCACTCATGACATCACTGATGACATCTCAAATGACATCACTGATGACATCACTGATGACATCATCCTTGTGATAGAGTGGCAGACCTCCTCTCACCCTAATATAACCTTTGATACACACATTCAAAAATAGAGACTAAAATTTTTAAAACAATGGACATACCAATACCAGTTACAACAACCTCTTTAGTAATTCTAAGATCCACATACACATCCACTCATTCACCAACAGTCCTATACCGTCACTCATAGATGTACTCACTCATCATATGTACTGATACACCTATACATCCTGTTACACAATGCCACTCATCCATAGAGTTACTCACACACATAGTCACTCATGCTAATAAAGAATCAAACATACATTTACTTGCATATACAGTTATACACACACCACCACACTTACTTCTACGGAAACTTACACATACTTAGTCTTTTAAACAATCACTTATAGAAACACATACTTATTCATACAGGATCTCTTTCAATCTCTCACTCTCACATATACTCACTTATATACACCAATAGTCACATATACTAGTTTAAAACATATGTAGTTACTCATAAAGACACTATTGAGACAGTCATTCACTGACTACCACACCCTTACACACACTCATCCACCCATACAGTCCTGCACACATGCTGTCTTCAACACATACAAACAGTGAGTCACTCATTCATGCACCTATGCACTACGTAATACCCCCCACCGAACCATGCAGACACTCAGACTGATACTTAAAAAACAAACTAATAACCTATATAGACACCCATGTAGCTACTCACCAACCCATGCAGCCACTTATACACAAAGTGAGAGACTGATACAGATATTTACATATTTAAACATTACTCACTAAGCCATGTATTCACTATGATACACTTAATCAGTCAGTTACACAATCAATTTTTCAACAATAAATCATCCATTTAGACACGTATATACCCATTAATTCTTCCATCGACCTTGAGATATACATATATAAAACATATTTAATTTTCAGAAAAACACACATTCACTGGATGATGTCATCAGTGATGTCATTTGAGATGTGATCAGTGATGTCATGAGTGATGTCACTGACCATGTCATGAGTGATGTAATATGTGACGTCATCAGCAGTGCATTGCGGGCGCGCAAGTTATAGTTAGCTGAACTAACTATAACGGGGGAATTTCAATGGTTTTATACAAGTGAAAAGTCCAGCTAACTATAACACCCCTGAAACCTATGGTTTTTTCAGTGAATATATATATATGTATCATTCACTAGGCTGTGTCTTTGCCAGCCTAGTGGACAATATAACATGCTGTACTCCACAGGTGACCTTTAACTTCCCATGCCATTGGTGTATTTTTCTATTCCATATACTATGGCTTTAGTGAAAAGTTAAATATGCCAATTAGTAATTCGGCACTTCTGTCATATTTTAAAGGTCTCTGCACCACATCATCTAGCATTTTATTGTGATCACCATCTGAGCACGAAAGAGTGCTGTACTGAGTATTTGTTCAAAAATGGTTTGAGTGGAAAAGGCATCGGGTTCTAGCATGTTATGTTTTGATTACACTGTTGCAGGTGAGTGAGTGAGTGACTGACTGACTGAGTGGGTGAGTGAGCGATTGTGTGAGCGATGTGGGATTCAAGAAGATGTAAAATTATTCTCTGACCTCACTCAGATGCCAATACTCCTACAAATTGACATCAGTTTTAACACAGGCTTGACACGTGTCCTGCCAGGTAAGTATGCAAAAATTAGCAACATCAACAGAAATGCAAATTAAAAACAATCCTGATGGCACTACCTCAGTCAGCAGGTACATAGAAATAGTCTCATTAAATAAAGCCCCATACACCTGTGTTTTGGTGACAACAGGTCTCATGTAAAAATGTTTTTTGTATTTGCAAACCCTCTGATTCAGTAAATCAGAAGGTTTGCAAATGTTAAAACCCTTTTGAAATGTTCTAAGCCCATTTACCAATTCAATTTTGAGCGCCACAAGAAAGGCTTAGCTCTAAATCTTGATTGGGCGAAGGCACAAAAAGAATTCAAACAGCATGAGAACTTTGTTCCCCACAAAATCTGCATTTCTCCCCCTCTGAGTTTCACACCAAAACCAACAGGTTCAGTCGGACCTCATCCAAGGCATTTTAGACTTCTAGAGGACTTTGGTGGCGCCAAGCTATCACCGTGCTCTACTGAAGGATTTTGACTTTCATTTCATATACCAAGTCCCAAGGTAAAATCGCTGTCCAGGACTAACCTTCATGCTGCATCTGACCGACTCTTCATTGAGGTTGGCCTCAAAATGCACCTAGGTTCACATCAACCGTGCACAGTACTTCTCATTAGCACTTTACTTTTTCAAGGCAGATTATTTTTTTTTTAATCTTTAAAAATTCCTATCTCCGGTTCGCCTTTTGGATTTTTTTCATGCTGATGTTATCTTGTTTGTTTTTTTCTCTATTTTTTTTTAATCAGAGTTGGGATTTCTACAGTATTGTGTTTTTGCCTTTTTATCTGTTTATGGTACCTTTAAACTATTAACACAATTTTGCTAAGTTAAGTATTTTCGTACTGGACCATTGCTACCAGGGGTTCAGTTCAGGTTTAAATTATTGAAACCTTTGCTTACACATATCAGGTTAGTGATTTTATAACTTGTGGTGTACTACCATCAACCCAAATTGATAATTCATCTTCTTCCATTAATCATGACTGGTGAGGTCTCACCCTATTCCTTTTCAAGTTAATGAAGCTCCTGAATCCTCCTCAGTTGCGCTTACCAAGAGGAGTCCCATATCTCACACCCAAATCTTCCAGACAAAATGTCTAAGCCATTGTTTCTGCTCTGGTAGCAATTATCATACTTCATTAAGGGGAAGCACTAACAGGGGCCAGTTGCTAGCAGACTAGTGCTAATTAGCTAATTGGAAGTTCAGAAACACAAAATCTAGCATTTAAAACGTTATTTTGCCTAAATATTTATCAAATAAATATTACATATAATGGTTGAATCATTCCTGTGAGTTAGGAGAAAAAGAATTTCAACCTAAACGTTAACTTTTCTTAATAGTCAAATTAACTTTTAGAGGCTAGCCACCCTAGGCACATGCCAGCATTATATTCTTTCAGGTACCACTTTTAAATGCTAAGCTCCCTATATTATGTGCTACAAGGGCTACTTAGAGATGATATATTCAATAAATGAAAGTCGGATTCTTTACTATCAATTTAATTATTTGAACAAGGTTCCATGGAGGTTCAAAGATGCAAAGTCAAGGCACACTGATGTCATGTTTTCTTTGCAAGCCTAATGGACGATATAACATGCTGTATTCCACAGGTGACCTTTAACTTCCCATGCCATTGGTGTAATTTTCTACACCATATACTATGGCTTTAGTGGAAAGTTCAATATGCCAATTAGTAATTAGTCACTTCTGTTATATTTTAAAGCTCTCAGCACATATACTTGGGTCTGGATAGCAGTGCCCCAGTGTGAAGAGTTAAAAAAAAACAGCAGCATCAGTCCACAAAAAATATGGGGATCACCATGCGAAAAGAGGTACTTTCTCACAAAAAGCCTAAATAAATGAACCAAGATAAATAAATTAGAGATGGTCGGTTGACCCCGCTCTGCCAGCGGAGTCTTCACTACTCCGCGTTCCACTTGGACCACAAAGGTTTGTGAAAACTCCGGCACCCGCAGTGCAGCAGAGTTTACCAGCAGTTTGAAATGTGCAATTCTTTCCATCCTTGCCCTCAGCAGTTAGCTGCACTTCCAGAGTGAATATAAGCGGGAGTGGACAGTGGAGGATTCTCAGTGTGGAGCAGGATTGAAGAGAAGGCTAAGAATGAGTCTGCCGCCGCCCTGGATAACCACCACGTGAGGGTAAGGTAACCATCCTGCTGGGATTGGGAATCTAACGCATTAACGGGGGTGAATGCACTTGTGAGCGCACTATATGCACACAACCGCTGGTGCATGCTGCACTCGTCTCTGGGATTTCTCTGAGGCGGAATTGTGTGTGACTGTGTGCCACAGCATTAATAATAATAATAATTATACACAGAAATGTATAAAGCGCAAATAGCTACCTCAAACAGAGGTGTCCCGGCGATATAGCAGTAGGCAGCATGCGAGATGAAAAAAGAAGGCCAAAGCAATCTAACCTAGGCTAACGAGCCAGGTCTTCAAGGCCTTTGTGAACATCAGCTCTGATTGGATTTGGCGGATAATGTTTGGCAGGGAGTTCTGGTGTTTAGTCGCCACCACTGTAAAGCATCTGCCTGTTAGAAGGCGACCTCAGAGGGGCCCGGAGGGGGCCCTGACTGTCCTGAGACCAACCCTCGAGGTATCGTAGCCGGGCACTGGCGGGAGACTCCTCAGGGGAGGAATCTCGTATCTAGGATCGTACGCTCGGCACCACACGACAAAGAGACACCACACCGAGAGTTCTTAAGAGTAAATCTTTATCAGATCAGAGTGGTCAGATCTTTATGACCAGCAAGGCAATATATATACAAGTAGAGCGCGGGCTCACAAAGTCCTGGAGGGGGGTTAGGAGGTAGCGGGACAGTCTTTGGGGGAATGGATCAAATGCAGGAGTGTATCCGGCGCACAGCTCACAATCCTCGAGCTGGGGGATACGCTTGTCGTCGTGGGGTCCGGCGGGACCGAGGGGGTCCGGGGGCGCTGCGAGATACTCAGCAGGCTCGAGTACCAGTTCGGAGGTCTTACGATCTTCAGGGAGCCGCGAGTCACTCAGCAGGGCTCAAGCACAAGTTCGGAGGTCTTACGATCTTCAGGGAGCCGCGAGTCACTCAGCAGGGCTCAAGCACAAGTTCGGAGGTCTTACGATCTTCAGGGAGCCGCGAGTCACTCAGCAGGGCTCAAGCACAAGTTCGGAAGTCTTACAATCTTCAGGGAGCCGCGAGTCACTCAGCAGGGCTCAGGTGTTTCCAAGGCGAATCTGTCGGACAGTCCCAGGGCACCCCTTATTATAGGGCGACTCCTCTTTGATGTCCGGAGTCTGTGCAGGCAGGGGTCTTGTCACCTGGGGGTCGCTTGTTGGGGGTTTCCTGCCATTGTTCTTTGATCAGGGCCGGGTCGGGAGGAGCCCCCGACACCCAGCAGGCGTGGCGCCAGCCCTCGGGGAGGCCGGCGGGTCGATCGAAACCCACCTTCCCAGGGAAGCGCAGAGGTGTGATGGAAACTGCTCCTCCCTTTCTCATCCCAAGGGGAGCGCGATGTCCTCCAGCCGAGTGGCGCCTGTAGGCTAGGGTCGTGCTGGGGCCGGGCGGCCATCTTGGTGCATGAAGTGGGCACGCGGGCCTGGGGTGGTCGAAGGAGGAAGGCCTACTGACGGGGGAAGTCCGGGTCAGGTGTGTGTGTTCTGGTGGGAAGGATTGGCCAGGCCAGGGGCTGGGGCTGGTGTGAGGTGCAGGGGTCAGGTCTGACTATGTTACGAGGGCCGGGTCCAACACGCGTCCCCCCCAGCTGAAAGCCGGAGAGAACTACCCATCTTCTTGGGGGTTCTCTTCGCTGAGGCGGAAGAATCAGGAGAGGCCATCGGCGTTGGCGTGGTCCGTACCAGGGCGATGTTCCACGGTGAAATCCATCCCCTGGAGGGAGATTGACCACCGCAGGAGCTTGGGGTTTTCTCCTCGCATCTGCATGAGCCATCGCGAGGGGCGATGGTCGGTCTGGACCCTGAAATGGGTGCCGAACAGGTAAGGGCGTAGTTTCTTGAGGGCCCAGACTACTACGAACGCCTCGCGCTCGATGGTACTCCATCTCTGTTCCCGGGGCAACAGCCGCCGGCTGAGGAAGGCCACGGGCTGGTCCAGACTCTGGTCATTTACTTGGGAGAGGATGGCCCTGATGCCATGCTCGGAGGCATCAGTTTGTACCACAAACTCTTTGGAGTAGTCGGGGGCCTGGTGGACGGGGGCCGTACACATGGCCGTTTTCAGGGCATTGAACGCCTCTTGGCAGGCAGGGGACCACTGTACCTTCTTGGGCTGCTTCTTGGACGTGAGCTCCGTGAGGGGACCGACCAGGCTGCTGTAATTCCGGATGAATCTCCGATAGTAGCCCGTGAGGCCCAGAAAGGCTCGGACCTCTGTTTGGGTAGTGGGAGGTTCCCAGGCTAGGATGGCGTCGATTTTGGGCTGCAGAGGGGCGACCTGCCCGCTCCCGACCTGGTGCCCCAGGTAGGTTACCGAACCTTGCCCAATCTGGCATTTGCTGGCTTTCACGGTGAGGCCCGCCTGGCGTAGGGCGGTTAGCACCCTCCGGAGGTGTTGGAGGTGCTCGCTCCATTCGGAACTAAAAACTGCGATATCTTCGAGATATGCAGCGCTGAATTTTTCCAGCCCGGCCAGGACTCTATTTACCAGTCGCTGGAAGGTGACCGGGGCATTTTTCATCCCGAAGGGCATTACGCGAAAGCGATAGTGCCCATCCGGGGTGGAGAAGGCAGACCGCTCCTTGGCTCCCTCTGTGAGCGCAATTTGCCAATAGCCGCAGGTGAGATCGAAGGTGCTGAGGAACCGGGAAGCTCAGAGCCGGTCAAGGAGCTCGTCGGCTCGGGGAATGGGGTGGGCATCGGCTCGGGTGACCTCATTGAGCCCCCGGTAGTCCACGCAAAAGCGGAGTTCCGGGGCGACCCCGGGGGCGGCTGCTTTTGGGACCAGGACCACGGGGCTGGCCCAGGGGCTGTCTGAGGGTTCGATCACGCCTAGGGTCAACATTTTCGAGTTTTCGGCTTGGATACAGGACCGGACCCGATCGGGGACTCGGTAGGCTCGGTGTCTCACTCGTGGGCTGTCCCCGGTATCCACATCATGGACACACCAGTCGGTGACCTTGGGGACCAGGGAGAAAAGGTCCGGAAACTGCCCTAGGAGCTGGCGGCAATCCTCACGCTGCTGGGGAGTGAGAGACGGGGAGAGGTTCACTCCTTCTACGGAGCCGTCCTTCTCCTTGGTGCATAGAAGATCAGGGAGAGGATCCGACTCTTCTTTGGACCCGTCGTCAGTGGCCAGTAGGAGGCTCAGCTCGGTCCGCACAAAGTGGGGCTTGAGGCGGTTCACGTGGAGGACCCGGAGGGGGTCCCGGGGTGACTGGACGTCTACCAAGTACGTGACCGGGCTCTTTCGCTCAACTACTTTGAAGGGCCCGGTCCATTTATCCTGGAGAGCGCAGGGTTTCACGGGGGCCATGACCCACACCAGCTGGCCCGGCTGAAACTCGACTAGCGCGGCATTCTGGTCGTACCAGCGCTTCATCTCCTCCTGACTCGCCTCCAGATTGGCCTCTGCCATTTCCTGGAATCTCCTAGTCTGATTGCGGAGAGTCAGGACGTAACGGAACACGTCTCGGGGGGTGCCTCGGGGCGCCGCCTCCCACTCTTCTTTGACCAGGCTGAGGGGCCCCCTGACGGGGTGCCCGTAGAGTAGCTCGAAGGGGCTGAAACCCAAGGATTTCTGGGGAACTTCTCGGTATGCGAATAGGAGGCAGGGGAGCAGGAGGTCCCACTTACGCCGGAGGGGCTCTTCCAGGCCCGCGATCATCCCCTTCAGAGTCCGGTTAAACCGCTCTACCAGGCCGTTTCCTTGGGGGTGGTACGGGGTGGTGAACTTGTAGGACACCCCGCACTGTTGCCATAAGGACCTCATGTATCGGGAGATAAAGTTGGTACCGCGATCGCTCACGACCTCGCGGGGAAAACCCATGCGGGAGAAGATCCCCATCAGCGCCCGGCCCACCACGGGGGCCGTGACGGTGCGCAGGGGGATGGCCTCAGGGTAACGAGTGGCATGGTCCACCAGGACGAGGATGAACCGGTGCCCCTGGGAAGTTGGGGGGTCCAGAGGTCCTACAATGTCGATCCCGACCCGCTCAAAGGGGGTACTGACGACAGGGAAGGGCTGGAGGGGAGCCTTGCGCTTCCCTCCACTCTTCCCACTGGCCTGGCACATGGGACAGGACTTGCAGTGGGCTTCTACATCCGCTTTCATTCTGGGCCAGTAGAAGTGAGTCACGAGGCGACTGTATGTTTTGTCCTGACACAAGTGGCCTGCGAGGGGGACGTCGTGGGCCAAGCCCAGGAGGAGGTCTCGGAAGCATCGTGGTACCACCAGCACTCGGCCGGACCCTAGCTCCACCGACTTCTGTTCGCTGTACAGAAGGTCATTCTCCCAATAGACCCGGTGCGTCCCCGTCTGGTCGCCTGTGGCCTGGGCCTCTGCCTGTTGCCGGGGCCCGACCAGGGAGGGACAGGTAGCCTGCTCTCGGCAGAACTCCTCTCGGGAGGGGCCCCCTTCGTGGCACCACTGTGCTAATTCGGGCAGATTGCCTAA
Source organism: Triturus cristatus (assembly GCF_964204655.1). Lineage (NCBI taxonomy): Eukaryota > Metazoa > Chordata > Amphibia > Caudata > Salamandridae > Triturus > Triturus cristatus. The sequence goes on along the minus strand of NC_140584.1, from coordinate 314,051,473 downwards.
CTCGGTGTCTGGTGTGGAGTCGGAAGGCGGCGGTTCGTCACTGGCGAGCGACTCTTCTGTTGGGGGGATGTGGGGGCCCTCGGCCGGGACCATCCCATCTTCAGGGGTCGGGGCGTCGTCGACGTCCCTCAGGGGGGTCAGTCGAGTCGCCATGGATCGAGTGGTGGCGCACACCCACTCAGGGAGGCCCATCATCCCTAGGTGGGTCCTGCGCTCAACTTGCCCCCAGGGGGAACTTTCCAGGTCGTTCCCCAGGAGACAGTCAACGGGCTGGGATGTTCTCACTGCGACCTTCAGTTTACCGACCACCCCTCCCCACTCAAAAGGCACCAGGGCTACCTTACATAGGCTTTCTGTGTTGTCGGCTGAAATGACAGGGCAAAATACGTTGGGGAGGACCTGGTCCTCGTGGACTAAATGGCTGAGGACACCGGTGATGCTGGCCACGGTGTCACGAAGGGCTTCTACTTGGTGGCCATTGATCGTGATGAGCTGCCCATATTTCTTTGTGTTAGAGGGCAGGAGGCTCCCAGGGACCATCTCTCTATCTCCTAGGGACACTAGGGCCATAGCGGCGGGTTCCCACTCATCGGCCTCCTCAACCTCCTCCCCCAGGGCTACATTGGCTATCTGTCTAGCGGGGGGTGCTGCCTGGTTGGTGCGTGGGGCCATGGGGCATTCAGGGTCATTGGCGTAATGCCCGGGCTTCTGGCAACAGAAACAAGTGATGGTTACCCGGTGCCCCCGTCTCAGGGGGGGGCCGGATACAGCTGGAGGGGGTGCCGGGAAAGGCGGAGGTTGGGACTTCGGGGGACTGGTCTGGGGCTCTCTCTGCCCTCCCTAGTTTCCCCCCCCTCTCTGGCGGGGTGGTCCCTGACTGGCTCGGGGGTACTCTCCTACAGGGCCCCGGGAGACCCGGGTGTTGGTCCAGCGATCCGCCTCGACAGCCAGCTTTCTCGGGTCCGTGAGCTTGCTGTCGAGCAGATGCTGGCGTAGTTCCACAAAGCAGTTGGCAGCCAGGTGTTCCCATGGTCAGTTAGTTCTTCCAGGGTGGTTACCTTGCTGCCCTTGATCCACCCATCGAAGGCACGGCTGAAGAAATTCACATATTCCACCCAGGTGGTACCCGGGATCTTCCGGCAGTCCCGAAACCGCTGGCGGTACATCTCCGGGGTGAGGCCGTACCTTGTGAGGAGGGCCGCTTTCATGTGTTCATATGAGGTCTGCATGGAGGTGGGTAGGTCGAGCAGGGTGTCTCTTCCTTCGCTCAGGAACCGTCCCCATAACCCAGCCCCCCAATCCTTCTGCGGGACCCGATGGGAGGTCATGGTGACCTCGTAGGCCCGAAACCACTGCTGAATGTCATCATTCTTGTAATATTCCTTGACCACATCCTTGGGGATGTGGACCTTCTGTTCCGTCGGGGCGGCCGCCTCTCGGTTCCCCGGGGGCCGCGCTTCTTCGCTTCTTGCTTTCAGTTCTATTTCCTTCAAACTGCATTCATGTTCTAGTTGAAGTCTCCTTCCCTCGTGTTCTCGTTGGAGTTTCTTCTCTTACAATTCTCCTTGCACTCGCAACTGTTCTACTGCTAGCTTTTTTTCGGCTAATTTCAACTCGCCCTCAATTTTGAGTTTGGCTAATTCGAGCTCGTGATGGCGACTTTTCTCTCTGTCTGCTAGTTCCTCCGGGGATAGGCCCCCGTCTGGTACGAAGCCTCGCACCTGGTTGCTGCTGCGTTCTCCTTGGGGGGGTCCTGCTTCGTCGTGGGGCTCCACCGCTCCTTCTGGGCGGGGGGCTCCCGAATCCACCCAAGCTTTCAGTGACTTTTGCATATCTTCTTTGGTGTTGAGACCAGTGGTAGCGATTCTGAGTTCCTTACAGAATTGTTTTAGTTCCCTGTGAGTGTACTCTTCCAGCTGTTCCACCTGGAACACGGTACTGGCGTCGTCTTCTACGAGAACCACGGCGTTTCCTTCTGCCATCTTTGTCGGTAGTGCGTCAGCCGCTCACGGTACGATCTCTAGATTATGGGCCCGAATCCCACCGCTTGCCACCAATGTTAGAAGGCGACCTCAGAGGGGCCCGGAGGGGGCCCTGACTGTCCTGAGACCAAACCTCGAGGTATCGTAGCCGGGCACTGGCGGGAGACTCCTCAGGGGAGGAATCTCGTATCTAGGATCGTACACTCGGCACCACACGACAAAGAGACACCACACCGAGAGTTCTTAAGAGTAAATCTTTATCAGATCGGAGTGGTCAGATCTTTATGACCAGCAAGGCAATATATATACAAGTAGAGCGCGGGCTCACAAAGTCCTGGAGGGGGGTTAGGAGGTAGCGGGACAGTCTTTGGGGGAATGGATCAAATGCAGGAGTGTATCCGGCGCACAGCTCACAATCCTCGAGCTGGGGGATACGCTTGTCGTCGTGGGGTCCGGCGGGACCGAGGGGGTCCGGGGGCGCTGCGAGATACTCAGCAGGCTCGAGTACCAGTTCGGAGGTCTTACGATCTTCAGGGAGCCGCGAGTCACTCAGCAGGGCTCAAGCACAAGTTCGGAGGTCTTACGATCTTCAGGGAGCCGCGAGTCACTCAGCAGGGCTCAAGCACAAGTTCGGAGGTCTTATGATCTTCAGGGAGCCGCGAGTCACTCAGCAGGGCTCAAGCACAAGTTCGGAAGTCTTACGATCTTCAGGGAGCCGCGAGTCACTCAGCAGGGCTCAGGTGTTTCCAAGGCGAATCTGTCGGACAGTCCCAGGGCACCCCTTGTTATAGGGCGACTCCTCTTTGATGTCCGGAGTCTGTGCAGGCAGGGGTCTTGTCACCTGGGGGTCGCTTGTTGGGGGTTTCCTGCCATTGTTCTTTGATCCTTTCAGGGCCGGGTCGGGAGGAGCCCCCGACACCCAGCAGGCGTGGCGCCAGCCCTCGGGGAGGCCGGCGGGTCGATCGAAACCCACCTTCCCAGGGAAGCGCAGAGGTGTGATGGAAACTGCTCCTCCCTTTCTCATCCCAAGGGGAGCGCGATGTCCTCCAGCCGGAGTGGCACCTGTAGGCTAGGGTCGTGCTGGGGCCGGGCGGCCATCTTGGTGCATGAAGTGGGCACGCGGGCCCGGGGTGGTCGAAGGAGGAAGGCCTACGGACGGGGGAAGTCCGGGTCGGGTGTGTGTGTTCTGGTGGGAAGGATCGGCCAGGCCAGGGGCTGGGGCTGGTGTGAGGTGCAGGGGTCAGGTCTGACTATGTTACGAGGGCCGGGTCCAACACTGCCCCCTAAGCGAGCTTTAACAAAGCGAGGTGTGCAAAGCAGGTTCTGAGAGTTTGACCTCAGTGAGCGATTTTGTTGGTAGTGGCACAGCCGGTGTTTAAGGTAACTAGGACATTTACCATGTATTGCCCGAAAAGCCAAAGTTAAAGCCTTAAACTCAATCCTTCTCGCAACCTGCAGCCAGTGGAGCTGTCTTATATGCGGAGAGATATGATGATGAAACGGTACACATCTAATCAATCTCGTAGCCGCATTCTGTACCATCTGCAGTCTTCTGACTAGATAAGCGGGCAGACCGAGGTATAGGTAGTTAGCATAGTCCAGCCGAGATGTCACTGTGGCATGGACAATAACCCTGCGACAGTCCTCCGGCAGTAGATGTAAATATTTCCTCAGGCTTCCTAATTTGCTGAAGCATGAGGCTGTCACCTGCCGAATTTGAGCTGTGAAAGAGAGAACTACTCCACATTCCACGCCCAATATTTTTGCAGTAGTTGCTGGGATAGGTGGCAGACCCATTTCAGCCGACCACCAAATTCCAGCCTCCGGTGGAAGAGCCTTGCCGAAGAACAACAGTTCTGTCTTCTCTGCATTAAGTTTAAGTTTGTTGTTGTTCATCCACTGGGCGATATCTCTCAGGCATTCCTTAAATCTAGTGAAGAAGTCAACAGACTGGTCCTTAAAAGAAAACACCAGCTCGGTGTCGTCGGCGTATGATATTGCCTTCACTCCCCAGTTTGCTATGAGTGAAAACAGAGGGGCCAGATAAATGTTTAAAAGAAGTGGGCTCAAGGCCGACCCCGGTGGTACCCCACACCAAAGTTGTTTGGGTTCTGACTGGTGGGGTTGAAGGGCGACCCTCTGTGTACGATATTAAAGAAAGGGCTTCATCTAGGTGAGTACCACCCCACCAATTCCTATTGCTTGGAGTCTTTGTACCAGGATTTGGTGGTCCACCGTATTGAACGCTGCGAATAAGTCTAGGAGCACCAGCATAGCTGATGATCCAGTGCCCACAGACATTCTAACTGACTCTGTCACCTCCAACAGTGCAGTTTCGGTACTGAAACCAGACCGAAAGCCAGACTCTGTATCATGCAGCATTTCATGGCTCTCAATAAAGTTAGCCAACTTGAATTGAATCCCCTGAAAACTTTTGGCCTGGAGCATTTGGGAGATCCTAACAGATGAAGGGGCATATCAACAAGGGCTTTATCTCTGCTTTTTTGGCTTTAAAAGCCAAAAAAGCAGAGATAAAACTAGCACCCTATCAACAACAGGGTGCTAACATGCAAATTCGCATGTTAGCACCCTTTTACTCTACGCTTCCCCTTGCATCTCTAATGAGATGCAAAGGGGGCGTTCCAGAGTAAAATATTAGGAGAAATGTCGCTAAGCGACATTTCTCCTATTATCAAGAATATCGCTAACCCTGTTAGAGACAAAAAAAGCAGCGCTAACCGCGGTTAACGCTGCTTTTTTACGTCTGGGATTTTTCTGACTTGCCATGATATCCTATGGAAGGAGGATATCATGGCTAAGTTTGTCTGTCCCTATCAACAAGCTAACGTGAGATTATCGCTGGGTTTCCAGCGATAATCTCACGTTAGCCAGTTAGCGCTAGGATTTTTATCGCTGAGGAGATAAGCGTTGCTAATAGCACGCTATCTCAGCGATAAAAATCGGCGCTAGCCGGCGATAATTATCCAAGCGCTAAGTGTGCTCAGCGATAATTATCGCCGGTTGTTGTTGATATGCCCCTTAGTTATAATAATGAGCGCTGGCATGGTACTTCCACTAACAGACCACAGCCGTCATTTGGGTACGTGTTCAGTGACACTGCAAGGTTATGGTTGTTACTTGTAAAGAAAGAGCAACATCAAGGAAAACAAATCTTAAACTAAAATAATAGGGGCATATCAACAACAACCGGCGATAATTATCTCTAAGCGCACTTAGCGCTAGGATAATTATCGCCGGCTAGCGTGAATTTTTATCGCTAAGATAGCGTGCTATTAGCAACGCTTATCTCAATAGCGATAAAAATTCTCACGCTAATAGGCTAACGTGAGATTATCGCTGGAAACCCAGCGATAATCTCACGTTACCTTGTTGATAGGGACAGGCAAACTTAGCCATGATATCCTCCTTCCATAGGATATCATGGCTAAGTCAGAAAAATACCAGACGTAAAAAAGCAGCGTTAACCGTGGTTAGCGCTGCTTTTTTTGTCTCTAACAAGGGGGCATATCAACAAGGGCTTTATCTCTGCTTTTTTGGCTTTAAAAGCCAAAAAAGCAGAGATAAAACTAGCACCCTATCAACAACAGGGTGCTAACATGCAAATTTGCATGTTAGCAACCTTTTACTCTACGCTTCCCCTTGCATCTCTAATGAGATGCAAAGGGGGCGTTCCAGAGTACAATAATAGGAGAAATGTCGCTAAGCGACATTTCTCCTCTTATCAAGAATGTCGCTGACCCTGTTAGAGACAAAAAAAGCAGCGCTAACCGCGGTTAACGCTGCTTTTTTACGTCTGGTATTTTTCTGACTTAGCCATGATATCCTATGGAAGGAGGATATCATGGCTAAGTTTGCCTGTCCCTATCAACAAGGTAAAGTGAGATTACCGCTGGGTTTCCAGCGATAATCTCACGTTAGCCTGTTAGCGTGAGGATTTTTATCGCTATTGAGATAAGCGTTGCTAATAGCACGCTATCTCAGCGATAAAAATTCACGCTAGCCGGCAATAATTATCCTAGCGCTAAGTGCGCTTAGAGATAATTATCGCCAGTTGTTGTTGATATGCCCCAATGTTAGCGACATTCTTGATAATAGGAGAAATGTCGCTTAGCGACATTCCTCCTATTATTTTACTCTGGAACGCCCACTTTGCATCTCATTAGAGATGCAAGGGGAAGCGTAGAGTAAAAGGGTGCTAACATGCAAATTTGCATGTTAGCACCCTGTTGTTGACAGGGCGCTAGTTTTATCTCTCCTTTTTTGGCTTTTAAAGCCAAAAAAGCAGAGATAAAGCCCTTGTTGATATGCCCCTTAGTAAGTGTATCAAAATGGAGAGAATAAAAGAACGGAACAAAGGGTCCATGCTTTGATTATTAGCACATCAAATTAGACTGGAAACGGGAATAAGTGAAACAACCAACATAATGGCAGCTACAATTTTAAATTGTATAATTAATATTGTAATATTGTTCAGATGTACAATTACAAGACTGTAATTATCTTGATCTCTTGCCATTGACAAAGTGAGCAGTGAAACGGGTAGCCTCGGCTTAGCACACGAGCAGATAAATATGGAGCCAATTATTGCTGTGGTAATAGCCATTTCTCCACTTTTAGATGCTTATCGGGTAATAAATATACAGACGTTTGCTTTTGAGAATAATGTATTTCTCGATTCCTTTTTAGCTCAATTGCACCATCTCCTGGCATCAGATAGTGTAGAACAGCTCCTATTTACTAGGTGAAATATGTTAAGACCAAGGGATGAATTCAAGGTTTGCATCTCGGTTCAAGTTACTCTGCCTGGTTGCAAAACTCCACGGAATATTGCTGCAGAATGAAAAACTCCACAAATTCCGCCCAGGCCCATAATAAAGGCCAAATATATTAAAGAAAGTTAAGCAAGACATTTCTAAACAAATACATGATGTAGCATATAACACATCATTCACATCGTTCTGAATATAAAACACACGAATAAAGCAATTTGCTAATACATCAACTGAAAAAATAGTAAATACCTCTATTAAAATGTACTTAAAGTTCTAATGACCTTGAATGTCCAATAAACAATTAATCAATAGAATTAGAGACTCCACAAAAAATACATTAATAAACAAAATATGAAAAACGTAAACAATATTGTAGCAAATTCGCCTTTTCAGCATCGTCACACTAAATTTTTTTCCTTTTTCTGGACCCTTTCTTTGCTGTTATTAGGATTGTGTGCACTGTGACACTGCCATTCAAAGCCACAGTGCATGTACTCTAGTCCGAATATGATATTGATAAAATTGGTTTCACCCAATTGGTCTTTTTAACTTTGCTGTAAGGCTGTGGTACATGGTGCAAAAATAGACCCATAGCATGATAGAAAAAATCTCATATGTGGGTTTCAGTGTGTTTTTAACACCAGCCACATATATGACAAAAGTGTAGTTCTCCTGGCTGGGTTGCAGTTTAAAGACAAAGCAGGAATACATGGCAATTAATATCTCTCATCAGACACAGCTCTAAAGTGGGAAGTCGAGACCGAATCCTAATTTTCCACCTTAGTAGTCCCCCTACCTTTCTGGTAAAGTACCACATGTAGTAACGAGTACCCAAGCTGAGGGTAAAAAGGTATTAGGAGAGAGAACCAGACATATGTTTCTGCAGGTGGGCTGTCTGAATATTCAGACTGGATGACACACAGCAAAAGGCCTTGGATCACAAGTGGAAGCAGACTACAAATCCATCTGTGGATGAGAGGGAAAACATTAGTGGAAGGATAATGGCAAACTGTAATGGATAACATACTCAGATGATACACATATGGATTTATACCATGCAAGCAGGATAGTAGATATACAAAGAATACATGGCAGGATACAGGTAAGTAATTGAACAGGGGAATACATAGAGACCAGGGGAACCAAATGGGAAGAAATCAACAAGGCGGGGGGTGTGAAATATAGCGAAGTGTTAAGAGAGTCAAAACAACTGAGGTTGCTAGACATCTTGCTACTCTGCTATTAGGACTTCGACTAACAACCTTGACATGTATCACCTGTGTCTGAGGGCTGCATGTGTGCCAGACCTGTGTCAGGCCTGAGAGTTGGCTTTAGGACTCTTTGCACTTTACCACTGTTAACCATTATTAAGGTTCTTGTGATCACTTCTTTAAACTTTGTAAAATTAGCTTCCATGCAATAGGCAGATTTAATTTACTCATAAATCCCTAGTAAAGTGATAATACATGTACTCAGGGCCTGTAAATGAAGTTCTACTAGTGGTCCTGCATCACCTATTGTGCCACACACTCAAGTGGGTCCCTTAAAACGTCTCAGGCCTTCTATTGCAGCCTGCGTGCAGTTTGAAATTGCTGATTCAACCTGGAAAAATCAACCTTTCTCCAGCCTAAACATCTGTTTTAATACATATAAGTCATCCCTAAGGTAGACCATAAGCACCCTTAGGGAACGGTGCAGTGTATTTAAAAAGTTTGACATGCACTTTTAATTTTTATATGTCCTGGCAGTAAGAAACTCCCAAATTAGTTTTTTTAATACTGATGAGGCCTACCTCTCCCAAAGGATAAGATTGGGTTACCATATTACCTTTAATATCTGCTAATATTTGATAGAAAACACATTTTAATGTCATGTTTAATCTCAAATGAATTGTAATTTAAAATCCCCCTAAATGGTACAGTAGGATTTTAAGTCACAATTCTGAAAATGCCACTTCAAGAAAGGTCGCATTTTCTTCTTCTAACCATTTGGTGCCTGCATCCTGTGTCCTGGGCCATATATCTATGAATAGAGGGGCAGTTGGCCAGGATTTGAGGGGCTGAGCTGTTCCTTGCCCTACTTACATTTCAAACGACTGCCTCTAGTAAAGTCACAAAGAACTTGACACCAGTCTTTGGTCACTCTCGACCTTCTAGAGTCTGGACAGGGGACGAAGGAAATTTCCAGAACTAGATATGGGAGGAAGTCTAGGAATTTCTCCCACTTCAAAGGCTGGCACCAGGTATAAATCCTAAACCATAAGACCAACTCTTCAGTTCACTCCTGGACCTGCAGAAGACACAAATATCGTTGGCCTTGTATTCCAGAGGACTGCCCCGTTGCTTGAACCCTGTTTGGCACCTTTGAGGAGTACCCTGCTGCTAAAGGCCTGCCCTGTTGCATGAAACTAGGACTACCAGAGTGACTTCAAGGGCTAGTTGGTTGCCTCTTGTTCTGAGCTACAAGAACACAACAAGTTCCAACAACATGGAACCCTTCACCTGGATCCTGCTTGAGTTGAGTCCTTCCCTCCAAGTGGTGCGCACCCAGTTGTGGACCCTTGGAAGTGGTGCTAAAGATGGCCATACAACCAAAATCTGAAACATGGTACTCCAAATCATTTTCACCCAAAAAGCAGCCTTAAAACGCTACCTGTTCACCGATCAGCCCTAGGTGTCTCGCTGGTCAGCCTGATTTCGCAGTAGCTCCCTCTACAGTTTTCTCACCTGCAGCAAATCCAGCTCAGCAGCTCCTCTAAGAAGAGATATCCAGTCTTGTGGATCCCTTGTCAGCCACAGCCTGTAGCCACGCCCCACTTAAGATTTTCGACTTCCAAAGAAGTGACAAAGTCCAAATGTAGAAATCGTCACCAAGACTTTGTCCAGGGGATCCCTGAAGATGGCACCTACTACTCGGGGGCCTGATGATGATGCAGCCTCCCCAGACACAGCTAGCTGCCTTGACCGGCAGCACGTTACCGATTTTTTTCAAATTTTTTTTCAAGTCCAAAGGTGAGCTGAGACAGGGACAAATACATTGCGTGTATCTGATCTGGTCTCCATCACAGTTAACCATAACTATCGACTTTTCCCTAGTGTCATGCGACTATATGCCTGCACTTGGTGCTTTGATTGTTTAGGAACTAGTTTTTCATTACAACTTTAAAAACTAATTACTCCAGTTTCAATGATTAGATTTTTGTCATTCAGGTGTCAAACTATTTATTTCAATTTTCTCTATTTGTCCTAATTGATGCTGGATTTGTCTTGTGTTGTGTTTTTAATTTATTACTGTTTGAGTGCTGCAAAAACTCTTTACAATTTACCTCTAAGTTAAGCCTGACTGTTTTAGTGCCAAGCTACTGGAGGGTTACTCACATGATAATTTAGTGACTTTTATGATTCACCCTGACAAGGATTGTGTTTTTTGCTGTAGAATGGTCTTCATCTCCCTCAATCAAAAACCCTATTTTCTACAATGTGTGACTGTGATAATTGTAGTTCTGATGCTGTAATTCACTAATCATTCATTTATCCGAATGACAGATGAGAGGAGAGATCATGGTCTATAGATACATCCTCCCCACTCAATCATAAAATACTAAGGTACCCCAAAAATATGTTCTTTAGGAATTATGTACAAGACTACAACAATGAGGTACGGAGCTTTTGTGTAAAGGAACCTCACAGAATCTATTAATGGAATGCTTCATCAGTGGATCTCATATTTGGTATTTTAAATACCAGGATGGGCTCAGCCTTGTTAGAGGGAGTATGTGGATAATGCTTGGTTGTAGGGGGATCTGAAGTGGCCTAAAATACCTCAAGGCCACCTCAGTATCCTTTTCTCTTGGATGCCCATGGTATGGCTAATGCCACTGGATTTTATTTACCCAAGTATCCTGCTTATTATCAGTGGTATGATTATCTGTCTCTATAGGTGCGCAGCTTTCATCAGGCCTCATTGTTAATCCCAATCAGTCAATAGGATCAGTCCTTTCCCTAGCAGTCTAAATGTCAAATGGAGTAAACCTAAGAGGATACCATGCCGGTGTACTTAGCCAGCAGAGTACACACACATAGTATTGCCCTAAGCCCCTAAATATTAGTACACATAGGATTAGGGTGGGGCATGATCCATAGTCAGACATTCTTCAAGGGTACCATCCTTTAAAAACACCTAAATATGACATCTGTCTTCTTTTACGCTACAGGTATGTACCTGGTAGTTGTTGACTCAAACATCTAACACCATTCCTATAGTGCATGGGGTTGGGAAACCATAGCGGTATATGTTATTCCCTAATTGCAATTATCCAATTTTCTACCTTCTCCATGTTCCCTGTCTTCTAAGTCTCATGCCCTAATCTCTCTGGTAAACTAACAGTACCCTAACCAAAAGATCAGCCTTCCTCTTGGATTTTGGCTTTGGGTGGAATTTCTTGTGAAATTGAGAGGCCAGTTCCAATTAGGCTCATTCCCATGAGTTACCAGAAGGGTCATACTCTTTCAAGCTAACAAGGTACTGCAGCTGTCCCCAATGTCACTGGGAGGTCACAAAATATTCTACTCTGTACTCTAGGTTGAGAAACATAAAAAAATGGATGTGTCCTCCAATGACTGGGAAGTTCAGACCAGATAGTTGCTCTTCAATGACCTTAATAATGGGAAAAAGAACAGTAGATAGCCAAACTCTTTCCCTTACACTAAATGTTGGACCAGGAGTTCAAAGTTGATTATGAAAGCCTTGTATCTTGTTTTGTAAGTCTAAAATGATTGAGGGCTTTCCTTAGGATCTCTTGAATGTTTTGCAGGAGTTACTGAACTGAACAGATTGTAGAGGGTGAAAATGAAGGAGGCCAAATGTTGGGATCTACATCAGTAGAACAGAAAAAAGTGAAGTATCCTAAAGAAGTATGTAGTGTATTTTTGTATGAGAATTCTGTTACAGGTAAACTTTGTGCCCACTGATCTGAGTGATTCATCACAAAGTATCTTAAATACTGTTCAAATGTCTAAGTCAATCTCTCTGTCTGTGAGCCTGTAAATAATAACTGAATGACATATAATGCATAACCCCAATCATTATAGTAAACTCTCCAAAATTAGATAATAAACTGGGATCCCCTGTCCAGTACTATAACTACTAGTAACTCATGTAAACTCACTCCTTCTTTTAGGAAGTAAATTGCCAAAGGGATTGTAGGCAATTTGAAAAGGGGGAACAAAGCATGCACTCTTTTGAAAGTAGTCTATTGCAGCCAAAAGTACTGTTTTGCCTTCCAAGGGAGGTAAGTCAGTGATAATGTACATCAAAACTTGAGAACCATGGTTTCTGGGATGTAGATAATGGTGTAATAGTCTTTGAAGGTTCTTTCTGAAAACTTTAACTTGAGCATAAACTGAAAATGATTGCACATACTGCTCAATGTCTCTCCTCATTTGAGGTGACCAAAATTGATTTTGTTAACCCCTTCGCCGCATGGCAAATTTCGCCGTGGTGTGAGGGGGGGCGGGGCTGGGTGTGGCGCTCAGGTACCCAGGACGGTTCCTCACCATCATAAATCACAGTGGGTGTGTGCTCATGATGGCCGGGAGCCGTCCGAACTCCGCCCACTAATTAATTCGCCCGCACAGGCGGAGAATTAGCCACGCGTGGGCGGAGCGTCAACAGTCAGACGGCTCTCAGCCGTCATGAGCACACGACTACCGTGACTCATGACGGCCGGGAGCCATCCTGAGCATCCATGAGGTTAGAGAGTTATTGTTGTTTCTATTTCTGGATGTCCTGCTACATGAGAATCATGTACCCATTTTCTAATCTGATACTTTCTGACCATGTCATAGTAATTCTTGACTGTCTTTTCTATGCTGAAGGAACCTTGCAACCCAGTAAATCCTGTGAAAAACTTGATAGCTTTGTAATAATTTCAGTAGAAACTCTTGGTAATACTAATGGTTCTTTTTACAGTGCTAATATAGATGGAGGACTGTTAACTGGTTAAAACTCTTCTCTTGGCAGAAAAAACAAATAATTTCCAGGTCTTTACCTTCTCTTGGAAGAAAAAAATAATTTTCCGGTCTATGCCTCACATGTCAATGAAATGTCAAAAATAACAGATGCCAGCCACTCATTCCATTGTTGAAGGGTGAATAGGGCATTATGAGCAGCAAATTGAGTTTTCTTCTCTTAAAAGATCATTGTGAATTGTAGCACAAAGCTTACTTAGTTAGAATTCCAAGGGCATTGAATTCTTTTAAGGGCATAGCCAAGGAGTCCTCACTTAGATATGGTAACATATATGTGACCTTAGCTTGGCCAAAGACAAACTGTTGTGCGCTTTGAAGGCTTGAAATAAATGTGGATCATTCTAAAATGTTTCTGCAGGCACCAGATTCAGTCAGGCAGAATATGACATGGAAGAAAGGCCCAACATGTATTCCTCCTTCTGGCGTCTGAGGATATAGAGGGGACTGTTTGGGATCATTTGTTTATTTATAAGTATGGGAGGAAGTGACCCTTACAAACCCAATAAACTGGTTAGAGAAAAACACATTTCTAGAGAGAATTCCTGTTCAACCCATGGTACCAATGGCATCAGTTGCAGGTAATCCCGAAAACTGTTTGTTTTAATTTCCCAAACCATTTTAGAAAAATAAAACAATTCAGAAAGGGAAAATTAACATTCTGTGTCCCTCCTTGTCAGCTGCACATTTTCCATGCCTTGTACCAGTCAAGATGTTACCATCAGGACTTAGGGGCAGATTTGTATCTCTGCGGATGTGTACAGCCTGTCAGAAATTGCCAGTGTATCCATCCACCTTTGTGTCTGTCATCCCACCTGATGTATATGTCAGTGGTATGATGGAAAAAATTACCTCAAAGCTCCTCTTTCTCCTTCGCTCTCAGAGTACTAGTCAACGGGGTCTTGGTTGGCCTATAAGTGGCTGATGTAGGTGTTTCAGCCAGAAATCTCCCTGTCCAATTACGACATGGCTTACCGTCGGCGTATCCATGGTAGATAAACCTCCACACCTGACTGGTGGGCTTGTACTTACTTTAGGGTCAGACACAGACCTCCTATCTTTCCAAATTTCACATTCACCATGAATTTGATGCTGCATGGCTTCAGATATCTGCTGCTCGATATGGATCGACAAGCCAAAACATTGGTGACAGATGCGCAGGCATATTTATGTTTTTTCTTTAAATCATGTGGACTACTTTCCCGTTTCAAAAGGTCGTGGTGTTCTATAGTCATATTAAAATGCTCACACAGTTCACAGTTCATGTATACTTTCCTCTCGTCAAAGTACAATCACTATATTACTTTGGTTAAAAAATTTTGACACATAATAAATGCATGCTTTTCTCGCTAATATAGTCATTATTACCAAGACACTTTATAGCAAACGGTATTTAGCCTAAATTTCTGTTTTTTGCTTTTGCTTTAAATCCATTGTCAGTTTGACAGATGCCTCTGTCAATATGATGAAAGTGCATATCAAACAAGCAATTTTTCTAAAACTTTTTCTATTTCTGCTATGATCCACATATTTGACAACAAAGGGGCTCATTACGATGACGGGCGGAAAGCCTCCTCCCACCAGTTGGAATCTTCGCAACGGCGTTGGAGCCCTTCTGACAGACTCGGTCAGTTTACATTCCAACTTGGTTCCGACCTACTGGCAAAGTATTCATGTCGGTTGGAACCACTCCGTACACCCCTATAGACAGTGTTTACACCGTCGGGATTATGATGTCGATATCCAGGAGCCTTTCTGCATTGGCCTGTCTGACACAGAAAGGCTGTCAGAAAGTGACTTTGGGGCCCCTGGTGGGGCGCCCTAGCCCCCGGGGCCTACGGTTGATGGCCCTGGGTGTACCTAAGGGACTCTCCTGTAAAACCCTACACTGTGTGGCAGACACTGTGTGGTGCCTGTGACAGGGTGCAGGGTTTTCTGCATACACCCCATTTCCACACAGGAGGCTGTGTTTCGGCCGGTTGTCAGGTGTAACCCGAGCTCCCATAGAAAACAAAAGGAATCCAACCCAACAGTGTTTGGTCGCATCGTAATCTTGCGGTTGAAGCCGCAAGTTGGTTGATCCTGATTCTGAGTCTGTGTCGGGCGGAGGCTTTCCACCTGAGATTGAAATGAGCCCAATAATGTTTCAAGTTTGAAGACATGTTTTTTTTTGGTTAGCAAATGTTTGAATAGCAAAATCATTCATATAGGTTTCAAAACATGAGCAAACAATATTGACATATGTTGAAATTCAGCATACATCAAATTCTTTTATAAAACTATTTTGCTCTTCTATGTAGCCTTCTTATCTTTCTTTCAAATCCTTTATTCATTTTCATCTCATCTTTTTTTTGCATTCTCTCTTTTAATTTTTCAAAACAAATGCACAACGCAAACTTATAATGTTACCTCTTTTCTCAATAGGACTCTTTGGGCATAGTGCTCAAACATTATTTAATAATTGTAAAAAAAAAAATTCTGAGATTGATAAATCAAAACATGTTTATATGATAGAAAATTTATTTTTTTCTTTAAATAAATGAAACATAAAAATAAAACATAAAGATTCCTCCAATTTCTGCATTATTGCAAATAAGTAATGCTATTTTTTCATAAAATAAAGTAGGTACGTGTTTTTAACTAAATGTAATCTTCCCTCCAACCATAGTGCAAACAGTTCCTACTCATGAAGGGGCTTGTGTCACTCCTTAAGCAGTTGTAGGCAACTCAAACAATTATGTTGACTAGTTGTGATACTTTGGGTAAGGAGGATGGGGGAATGGGGGATGGAGGATATGTGTGGGAAGAGGATCGGGTCCAGAGATGTAGGGGCAGGTGGGGGTGTGCTGGCAGCAGTGCTGTCAGAGGGGCTCTGCTCCGGGACAATCCTCTCTGTATGGCAGGCACAGCAGATGTTATGCCATCCAGGAATGTAACTAACTGCGTGAGAGTATGGCTCATTCCTTAGATGTCACACTACAGTGCAGTCTGCCATAAAGAGAAGCTTTGCAACAGATCAAACTTTTGCAACAGATTAAGAGATTCTGCCCCCCCTGCTGGGTGGACAGGGGCAGGAGTTGATGTGCCTAGGAAGAAAGAGACCCCAGCCTTTGTGGGGGCTATGTGTTGGCCTAAAATGGGATTTGTTGGCGTGAGGGTGCTGATGCATCAGGTCAAGCTGGTAAGTTGCCCTGGTTTTATAGGGACCACCACCACTTGGCTGGTCTGTAGTTGAGGCATCAGAATCAATCAAAGCATTGGCCTCCTTCCAGTCCTATCATCCTCTATGATGCTGGGTCTTTCTGTGCCAAGGTTGCCACCTTCTGTGTCAAGTGGATATTTTTAGTTGTCAGGACGGGTTAGGCTTTTGGGTGCTGGGTGTATTTTTAGGGTTCAGGGTGCGTTTAGGTTTTGGAGTGCTGGGGTATTTTTGGGGTTTGGGGCTGCACTGTTGGGGTCTACAACAGACACCCCATACATAAATTCTGCCCCCTATCCTCATATACGCAAATATTGCGGTATTATTTGCAAGAACTAGAAAGGCATTGCATACCTTAATTGATGCCCACACCAGTTTCATGAAACAAATGGACCTTAGAGTCAATGAGGCAAAAAACACAAATACTAGTGACAGGAGCAAACTAAACAACTTCTCAGTCACAAAAATATATTTGTACTCACTCTGGCCTATATTTGGCCCTAACAGTTCAGAGGGTTTACATTTTTAGCCAGATTTTCTTTAAGGTTAAAACATTTCCTACTAATCATAATCAACTGAAGGCTATTTTCAGTAGTGTAGGCCCAGTCTTCCCATACATTATCACTGGAATGCTTTTTGACGCCCACTGAAAGATAACTTCAGTTTGTGGAGTGATTTGAAAATACTTTGTACACTTGATATCTTGAGTGCAAAGTTCATGTCATGGAATATTTCAGGATTAATGCAGAAGTTGTGGAACGTTGACTGGCGAGGTATTGTGGATTAGTAGAACATAATATGCTTACAGGAAACTTGGGCAACATAAACCATCTTTTTAAATGGCTACAGCTCCTTTCAAACAACAGCATGGCCCACAAGGGTGGGGAGATCAAGCGGAGGCATATTAGCCTTGGTCCCTAAAATATATTTAATGTTAAGGTGCTTAGCTTTCTAGACTCTTCCCCTTTTTTCCACATATTACTCTGCAAGGGCTGTGAAGATTGAGATTTGCTCATCATTCATTATTATTACAATAACTTCATGGGGAGCATGTAGGCGGTTCCAGACCTTCTAGAAGAGGAACTAATTTTGATATGTAATGCGCACCCTCGCTGGTTGAACTTCATTTGGGCGGGGGATTTTAGCATCCATGCCTGTGATTAATCTTCCAGGGCAGTATATGGCATAGTGGATGGGGAACGGGCCGTCATTTCCCACTTTTCTCATAACCAGCTTGGGAACACTTTAAATAGTTTATTAATAATCTATAGTTTAGCCATCTTAAATAAAAATGACCCTGATACAGGGCAAATTGAAAAGACCTTTGGGGACCAGGCTAATGGTTCCACCATAGATTAGATAGTGGCTTCAGAGGGATTCAGCCATCGGTTTATGCAAATAAATACCAATTTTGCACATTTTAGTGAGTCACGCATTCCTGACAGGCTCTATTAAATGGGACAGGCCCTGCAAGAACTCAGCTAAGGTTCCAAAACTGGTAATCACTAGAAGGAATGGCTATGCTCTTAAGTGGGAGAATATCAATAAAGAGGAAACAAACATCATTTTAAATAGAAACATGTAGGCTGGAGGTGGTCCTTACCTTCCCCTATCTGGGGATCTGCTTCAGTGAAAAGCTAACATGGAACAGCATGGTGGCAAATAGAGGCTTATCCTTTGAAAAGTGTATAAAGACTATCTTCAGCTTTACTAAAAAACTGGGGGCAGATTTATAACGGACTTGCGCCACTTTAACGCCGCCGTTGCATCACTTATGTGACGCAGCGGCGGCGTAAACCCTGCACCATGTTGCGCCCCATTTACAACGTGACGCATCTAGGGAGATGCGTCATGTTGTACAGCTTGCGCCACATGTGGGCGTACCTGCACGGGGGGGGCGTTCCGGCGCATGAACGCCTCCGAAAAGTGGCTGAGTGAAATCTACAAGATTTCACTCAGTCACTTTTCCGGCCATGCTGCGTCAAACCCCTGTGCCTGCTTGAAGCAGGCGTAAGGATTGACGCAGCATTGTAACAATAGGGCACCCCCAGCCTTGCTGGAGCTGCGTCGCGCTTGCGACGCAACTCCAGCAATGCGCCAACCTTCCGCCATCAGATGCGTCACGCATGTGTTTATCCTTGCGCCACGATGCGCTGCATTGTAAATGCGGCGCATCTATTGTGGCGCAAGGGTAAACTTTCGTGACGCATCTTTCCTGGCGCATCCCTGCTGATTTGCAGGGATGCGCCAGGAAACATAAATCTGCCCCCTGGGGTCTAAACCAATCTCAGAAATCCAGAAAGGCTATAAGGCCAAAGCACTATCAGCAGCTTCCTATGGGGCAGGGATCTGAGGAATGACCGATGTTGACACCCTACAGTGCATTGAGGACAGTTGTTAAAAAAGATTGCTCTCCCTACCCCGGTCATGCTCACATTATAACTGCCATAATGAACTGGGAGCACCATTTATTTGTGATAAATCCGCCTAGCACCACATACTCTGTTGTGGCATTCCATTTGAAGAAGAGAGGCAGTAAAATTAAATCAAAACATCCTGAGCGATTGACTAAAATTGGATCATGTTGATCAAATTAAAATAGTTACAATATGTAAAAGACACCTTAGGAGAACTGGGTTTTTCTGAACGTTTTAAAAATGGTACTTGTTGCAGGCTGATTACCAAAGCCACTCTGAAGGACGCCTACTGCCTGAAAGATATCCGGGATAGGGACAGAAGAGATGCCAATCATCTGAAACCTTCAGTGAACCTTTACTAACTGTCTCCTTCCATCCATCGGTACAATCATTCCTACTTAGCACAGGTTTCGAACTCACAACATCGTTTTATATTTGTGTGATTTTGATTAAATAATTTTTCCTTGATGCTAGGACAACAGGTAACAGGCAATCATTCCAAGATTTACCTTTATGCCCTTGTGATGGTTCATCCCCACAAGCGGTATTACGTTTGGGTTTTTTCTGTACATTTTATGAAAACGTAGGAAAAAAATGTTTTGCCTCTCTTATGGAAATACAATTTTAGACATTGCTGGGTAGCACATTATTTTATCCAAATGCTTGAAGGCCCGTTTGTGTGTAATTGCATGGAGTCATTTTTGTGGTCAGCCTTAAGGTTGAGGAGAAATCAGTTAACTTTTAGTATATTTGACAACAGCCAAAGATGATAACGTTTTATAATATTTTATATGGAATTACTTCTCTTAATGAGACCTGTTTTTATGATTTGTGTATTATGACATTGTTTATATATATGCACTTTATAAACATTTGAAATATTGCAAAATAAAGGAATTTTGAAGATGACTTGGTACACTCTTTTAACTAAACTTTAAAACCATTTTTAAAGGTAAAGTCAACTTTCAAATTATAATTTCAAAAGTGGATTTTTGTAGAAAGTTATCATTTTCATGTTCTAAAGTTTATGAGGCCTGTGTAATTTATCAGCTGCCAGTGAGATGTGATTTGCTATCAGCCGAGAGATGTGCATTGTAGACAGTGTGTGGAGAATAGAGCTGGGGTGTAGATACAGGCGAGACATCCTTGCATGATGGCTGGGAGCAGCTGTGCACTTCCCTAGTTACAGCAAAGGGCCCTGCTCCCTGCACACGCACACAAAACTCACACCAGGTTTGCCCTGCTTCTTTGTGCATCCAAACATCTTGGAATCTCTGAAGACGTAAGAAAGGAACTAACCCAAGCTCACTATTTACTGTAAACAGGGACAGTACTCCATCCATAGGCTAACAGTATGTATAAGGATTGCACTCTCAGAAAATGAAATCAAGGCACCACTATATAGACCAGAAGAAGGACTGTTCTGCTGTCTGAAATTAATATAAAACACTGGACCTGCTTACCTGTTTAAATTGATACCAGAAGTTACTGTAGAGGACAGCTGACTGGCATCCTGTTTAAGCTTGAGGGCCACAACAAGTGGTCATTGGCCAACTCATGCAAAAAATCATCAACTTTTCAACTACTTAGGCTAATTTGTGCCTGTCCTACAAATTACCCATCTGATCAGTCCCAACTGGAGCTGCAGAGGACTCTTATTTGACGCCCAAGAGGTGCCTCTTCAGGTCCTGAACTCTTTGTGCAGTGCTAAGGTGTACTACTTTTGACTAAAATGGAAGTTGTGACCTACACACTTTTTCACCAATGGTCTCTACCCTAATGGAGCCAACTTCAGCTACAGCCTGCAGTCTCACCACACTGAAGAACTTACCTCCTCAAATTTCTTCCAAGTCCAAGGCTAATTTTGTAACCGGCCCCAAGCTAGTCCTTGTACCCGACCTGCTCTCCATCATAATCGGCCTTAATTGCGCTACCAGATACCTGCGGTTATCACTTTGTGCTTTTTGTAACTATTTTCTCATTTAAAATGTAAAATTACTAACACTGGTTCTACTTTTATTTTTTTATTCTTTTACTGGCATTTTATTTATTAAAATATTCTCTATTCCTATGATTTGGTTTTGGAGTTATCTTGTGTTTTCACTGTTTTATTGTTTGAGTGTTTAAAGAATACATTCACACATTGCCTGTAAGTTAAAGCATTTTTTTCACTAATAGACTAGAGCGACCCATATGTCCATATGGCCTGTAAGTGAAAGCAGACTTCTTGATGCCAAGATAACAAAGGGTTAAGTAGAGTTTTTTTTTTTTGTTTTTAGACATATGTTGTACAACCTGACAAGGATTGTGTTTAAGGTGTTTATTGTTTGGGCATGTACGTTGGACCTATATCAAGCCCTCCCTGTCCCCTTCTTTGTTGATAGACTTTTGCACGGGCTTACCCGTGGGACCACCCAGGTTACCAGAGAGTTAATTACTCTTGTTGGCCCACCCCTTGGGACTCACGTTACAGTCCCTCTGATAGTTTTCAAGTCTTACAACATCCCCTGTGATACCAGCCATAATGAACGATAACCCAGGGCTGAGCTTCGGCGATGAGATAGCCGCAGAAATTCTTAGGAATACGCCCTCCATTTTAGGGGGAGAAGGTCCCACCACCTCAGGAACATCATCCGAGGATTGGACAACCCTCACCAATATGAAGAGGGAATGGCTTAAAATAACACTCCACGGTGCAATGATGACGGAGTATTTGAGGGTCAATATCGCACCTAATGGTCTGATAGGTCTGATAGTAAAAAACTTCCCTAGGCTATTCCTTGACGACGCAGTCTTCAAGAAGGAGTGGTCCCTGGTGGCGTGGAAATGCACCAGGGACCTACTTATTCTTATTATTAACACAGCAAGAAGGATAGCTGAAGCCCTTCTCATTAAAATACAAGTGGCAGAGAGAGCCATTAAAACCACGATCCAGGCAACCCTGTTTAAATCCAATTTGACTGAACTAAATAATGAGATAGCTGAACACAAGGAATTCCTGATGAAACAGAAGGTCAATAAGCTTCAAAAGGATATAATTAGATTTGAAAAGGAAAAAGTAAATCCCTATTTGAAGGCAGACTACACGCCCAACAAAACTAGTTAATCCTCCGATGAGAGTAGCGATGCAAACAGGAGAGATTCAGCCAGTAGTGACTCCAGCAGCGGAGGTTGGGGGCCCTAATCAAAGGAGAAACAACCACCAACTAGCTGCTAACTAACCCATACAACATTTTCATGGCCCACAGTCTCCCTACTGGCCTTTTCCAATGTATCCCCAGGGTCAACTACAATTTTTTCCTGCAAGCAACCCACCTTTTTTAGGCAGAGGTTGGGGCAGAGGAAGAGGGTGCAAAAGAGAAGGATTCAAACAGGTCCAATGAAAGGACCAACATCCCAACATGATGGAAACCAGGAGCAAAACACGAGGCAGGAGAGTCTAGTGGTAAACTTATCACACAGACAACTTACATCAATAGAACAAACAGTACTGGAGAAAGGGTTGGGATATGTCCCCACCCCCAGAGAGGATAAATTCCAAGAGCAATGAGAAATTCAGAACCTATTTAGGAAAGTACGCCTGGGATCATATTTTGAGGGAACAGAGGGAGAACCTATGACACTAGACTCTGGCCTCAGGAACCCCTCCACCTTCACGCCCAGCAGCGGCATGGTGCCAGTGGAGGTTTTGACATTTGAGAAGGCAGTACTAAGAGAACTAAAGAATTAGAAATCCAGACCCCCTTATCATAATCTCTCAAATCAGGAAAGTGCTGCAATTAAATCATTGGCAGAGGACACCAGCATCACAATAAAACAGGCTGACAAAGGGGGAGCAACGGTCATACAATCTACTAAGGATTATGACATTGAATGCTTAAAACAACTCCAGAATAGAAAATTCTATAGACCAATAACTACAAACCCCACAGCCAGGTTAACCACTGAGATTGCCACTATGGTGTTTGAGGCAGAAAGTAATGGATGGATAAGCAGGAAAGAGGCAGATTTTCTGATCACCAAACATCCCAAGGACCCTTACTTTTACACCCTGCCAAAAATACACAAAGGGACC
The DNA here is from genome assembly GCF_964204655.1 of Triturus cristatus. NCBI lineage: Eukaryota > Metazoa > Chordata > Amphibia > Caudata > Salamandridae > Triturus > Triturus cristatus. The sequence goes on along the minus strand of NC_140584.1, from coordinate 314,028,981 downwards.
ACCCCTGTCCCGGGCAGACCCATAGTCTCGGGGATCGTCTCTCTCCTAGAACCTCTGTCGATATTTTGTGACCATTACATACAACCTTTGGTAAAACAGACCCCCTCGTACATCAGGGACACCACTGATATCCTACGAACTATAGGGGCATTGAAAAATGACACTGACATCAACCTCTTGGTAACTCTAGATGTTGAGCAACTATACACCAATATCCCACAGAGAGAGACGCTGACAGTGATAGAAACTGCACTAACAGAGACTAACTGGATGGCCCATACACCAATCTCCTTTATAATGCAATGTGCCAGGTTAGCACTAACAGAATACTTCTTTGAGTTTAACAACCAACTCTTCCACCACTCTCAGGGTACTTCTATGGGGAGTACCTTTGCTCCTAGCGTTGCATGTCTTTACATGGCGGCTTTCGAGCAGGAGGTCATTAGACATGCCAGCAACCCCTTTAGAGCTAACCTGAGACTGTGGAAGAGGTATATAGATGACATACTCATCTTCTGGCAGGGGGAAATTCAGACATGCAATGAATTTTGTGGATGGATGAAAACTAACAACCAGTACCTAAGGTTCACTCACACCACCTCACCAACTGAAATTGCCTTCTTAGATCTCACTATCAGATTACAGGAGGGCAACTTGATCACCACCATGTTCAAAACGTCGACTGACAGGAACAGCTTACTGTTATATAGCAGTTACCGCCCTAAGTCCCTGAAAAATAATCTACCCTTCAGCCAATTCCTACGAATCAGGAGGAATTGTAGTTCGGTAAATGACTACAAAACTGAAGCAGAAACATTATCAGACAATCTGCAAAAAAGACAATACCCCAGAAGACAAATCAATTCTTGCATGAAACGAGCAAGAAATAATCATCGAGAAAGCCTTCTGGAGGTACATGAAAAAGAACCTTCGAACACTGTAACATGTGTAACCACATTCACACCCAGATCTAACTTGATCAAGAAAGCTAGATTTGCGTTTAAAAGGACTAGCAACTTAAAAGATATGTTGATACACATGAGACCCAGAAATAAGAACAGCTCTAATCAGAGACAATTTTGGGACCTCCCCCCTGTCATAGGACACTACCCTTGCGGATCCTGCACCGTTTGTCCTCAGACAAGACAAACTAAGGAACTGGTTCTATCTGACACCTTCACATTGACCATCATGAAACTCACAAATTGCAACACATCTCGTTGTGTGTACCTACTGACTTGTCCTTGCGAGAAAAGATACGTTGGAATGACCATGAGAGCCATCAAGACACGAATTACTGAACATAAAAGCAGTATTCATTGACTGAAAACAAACACTAAACTATATACTTATTTTACGGAACTGAGACATTCTTCAGAAAGCCTACGAGGGGGTAGTCCTTGAGACACACCAACAAATAACATAAATGTCCCTGTTCAGGATTGAGCAAAGGTGGGTGTTTCGTCTGGATTCAGCCAATGGTGGCTTGAATGATGACATCCCATGGAGCGCCATCAATTAACCAACACATGCTAACTACCCACTCCGTTCCTTGGGTGGGTTGGATACACTGCATATTACCCCAAACATGCTGTGATTCCTTCACAGGGACCCTATGTAGCGTGTACCCCTTTAGCATTCATACACCCATTGATCTCGAACGTTTGGGGTTCTTGGAGACTACATACTCCAGGATGGCCACTATGTTTCTGATCACAATGTCATCACGCCCTTTACCATCTTGTGAGTCCGGTTTTCGAAAGCCTTTTTGACAACTATTAAACACTACAAACACAATTTTTAAAGCATGCCCCACGGATATGGCACTTATCGATGTGGCAATTTTGATGCTGCTACACACTATTACACTGGTCTATACTAGTAGATTCCCCGTTCTTATAACACATCACAAGATGGCCGCCATGGGTTATTCTATAGCGACATCACCTTGTTATATATTGCGTAAATTCAGAGTGAAATGCACCTCTTATACACACACAGGCTACATTGATATCACGTTTTCAATACAACGCGAAAATGAAAATGCCTTGGCAGATTCTTGTAATCTTTACACGCTATCTTACTCTATTTACCAGTGTGTATTCACTTTATAATGAACACATCTCAAGATGGCCGCCACGGTCTAATGTACAGCGAAATCACCCCTCTACTACCGTGTAATTTCGGAGTTCCCCAGCTGCGGCCGATTTGCCTGCTTCACTATCTACGCGGCAAAGTACTTAAACTGGTCCCGCAGCGAGAATGTACCTTCCGGGCGGCAGCGGACTGGGTAGGTCGGAGGTGCAGCTCTGAACGGTAACTGGTGAGAATACGCATCCTCGAAGTAAGAGATTATTAGGAACAGTCATGGGGTGCATTCTACCTTTGTGCTCTGAGCTAAAACCGCTAGCTCTGTGTCGCCAGCACTACATGTGGCCAGGTCCTCCCCGGGGGGTCCTCACGCCGTGCAGGTATTCTGGCTCAGCACCTTCTGCCTCCAGTTGCTGACACTGTGCGCTGCGCCCATTCCAGACATACTGGCCAACCATGGGCTCCACTAACTCACTGGCGAATATCGGTTTAGAAAATACCATGGTAGATTACTGCTTACACTGACCTTCACCTTCTGCTCCTTCGAGCATTTCACTAGTGCCAAGAAGTGAGCGACAATCCATATTTGCACTCAGCCAGTAAATTGACCTTATATAATGATCTTATATGTTTTCATAGATATAGACACTACACTGAGTGTCTTGTAGTCTGCTGCCAACTGACGTGGCAGGACAAAAAACCGTACTAAGGTGAGCCCACTACCACTCACCACCACCGTCCGTATCACCACTTTTTTATGCATGTATACACAGGGGCTCTATGGCACATGAATGACTCCTACAAGAGCTCTAGTTGTTGTTTTTATTAGGAAAGCTTGGATTATGATTGTGCTAACTTAACACAACAAACTGAACTGAGATGGGGAAATCGCTTTCTCCCCCAACCGTGACCATGTTTTTATAGTGTGCTTACAATTTCTTCCTTGTACTCTAGGTTGACTGCCATTCTCCAGGGTAATCACCCTAAGGTCGAACAAATGGTAGGTAGCGTTGCACCACACCATTCACTGTAGATAGTCTGTTTTATTCACATGGTCCTGAGGAATCGCCACCTGATCACTTCTGTGACTTATTGAGGTGAGAGACATGTTGACCATCTGGGGGTTGAGCGGAATTTTTGGCACCTTATAACAAAATAGTCGCCCCCATCTAATCTTTTTATCCAGGGTGGGAACCTAAACAGAATAACATTTATCACAAAGGGTTCCCTTACCTGTTTTACATTCACTTCCTACATCTACACACTACTAGGCCCCTCACACCCACGGCACCAATACGGCGAGGAACAAAAGATCTCCGATAAAGAGCCCCTTTATTGGTGCCCGTCGAGCATTGCAGCACTGGCCCGACGAGGAGCAGACCCATATAATGAAGCATGACACCTAGCTTGCTGGGTGTGTGAGGGTCCTAGTTCCGTAAGGAGGTATTCCCCACCTCCTTACCACCTAGAGTACACACATTTAGTGGCTTAATACACCACTACAAGGAACACCGTACCCTTCTGGTTTGTGGCTATTGTTTGTGTGGCCCTTCCACCCCACAACTTCTAGCTAAATTTCTTACAATGAACATTCATAAAAAAGCTAGGCCTGGGTGGTGAACTCTGAGAATTTTTCGCACTCTGCAGGGCTCGCAGACCTCTGAAAAACTGCACTCCACGGAGCAGAGCTTTTTCCTCGCTTGCACCTACCAATGGTGAGTTGGTGAGCGCGAATGAGGACAATCCAACGGTAGACCACTTCCCTGTGAGATTTCTCAACCCAGGCAGTCACAGATGGTCGCTACCGCTCGCATTGAGAAACCTTCCGTTCACGTTGAGGATGCTACTGCTCGAGTAGAACTTCTACTTCAGTGGCAGAAAAAAGCAACTCCTTCTTGGACTTTGCAAGATGCTGTTCGCACACTTTGAAGACACTAGAAGTTACACTACTACAAAGTATCCCGCTTGTTTCCTAAAGTAACTATAACTCGCAACCTTGCCATACACTACTACTTACCGCACATATTGCATTACTCACAGCATGTTCTATCACATCATCAAATCATTGTTAACATCCCAGCAACATTTGAAATGACATCATTCATGACAAAACTGTGCATGGTAGGGGGTGTGAGTTATAGATACTGTAGGGAACTAGTTGTAGTTCCTTGTGAAAACTATAACTGATAGATTTTAGTGGTTAGTTGAGTTACTTTGTCACACATTTTTCCACCTAACTATAACGTTACTTTAAACTTTGTTTATTACATTGAATATATGTATATATATATATAGATATAAATATATATATATATCTACATAGATATGTATGTATGTATATATATATAGTACTGACGCTGATGTGCCTGTTCTATACGGACTCGGAGAACCGGGTCTGAGACATCCCCCTCACGACGTGTCAGCAAGGTCTACACCTATCGGAGAGAGGCATTTGCTATTTAAAAGTGGATGAGTAATTTATTTCTTTTCATGATTTGGCAAGCATCTGATGAAGTCACTACGACGAAACGCGTCAAGCTGAGAGCCAACTAAAGCAGCATTCATTCTGGAGAACCCGTGTGTGCCCGACTTTTCTTTTGAAAATAAGAAGAGTGTGGTTTGGTGTTTAAGGTGCGGCCACAAGCACCAGTGGGCACCCATCCCTGAAGAGTTCGGCGATTGTGTGGCAAGCCAGTGGTATGTCCAAAAACTTTTTGGAAGGCGCCGAATCACCGCACCCTCGCAACTTTGCCTTTCCATTAATTTGGGACTGTGAACAAACGGAGGATCGCTACTTACATAAGTGGCTTCCAAGGCACGATTCGGGATGTTAGCGGTGGGATGAGGGTCCCGGAGAGCTGCCTGACATGCACTACAAGATCCAGACTGCCGTGGGGTGAGAGCAGACACCGCCCACTGGGAAAGTACTGACGCTGATGTGCCTGTTCTATGCGGACTCGGAGTACCGCGTCTGAGACATCCCCCTCACGACGTGTCAGCAAGGCCTACACCTATCGGAGAGAGGCATTTGCTATTTAAAAGTGGATGAGTAATTTATTTCTTTTCATGATTTGGCAAGCATCTGATGAAGTCACTACGACGAAACGCGTCATGCTGAGAGCCAATTAAAGCAGCATTCATTCTGGAGAACCCGTGTGTGCCCGACTTTTCTTTTGAAAATAAGAAGAGTGTGGTTTGGTGTTTAAGGTGCAGCCACAAGCACCAGTGGGCACCCATCCCTGAAGAGTTCGGCGATTGTGTGGCAAGCCAGTGGTATGTCCAAAAACGTTTTGGAAGGTGCCGAATCACCACACCCTCGCAACTTTGCCTTTCCCTTAATTTGGGACTGTGAACAAATGGAGAATCGCTACTTACATAAGTGGCTTTCAAGGCACGATTCGGGATGTTAGCGGTGGGATGAGGGTCCCGGAGAGCTGCTTGACATGCACTACAAGATCCAGACTGCCATGGGGTGAGAGCAGACACCGCCCACTGGGGAAGTACTGACACTGATGTGCCTGTTCTATGCGGACTCGGAGTACCGGGACTGAGACATCCCCCTCACGACGTGTCAGCAAGGCCTACACCTATCGGAGAGAGGCATTTGCTATTTAAAAGTGGATGAGTAATTTATTTCTTTTCATGATTTGGCAAGCATCTGAGGAAGTCACTACGACGAAACGCGTCATGCTGAGATCCAATTAAAGCAGCATTCATTCTGGAGAACCCGTGTGTGCCCGACTTTTCTTTTGAAAATAAGAAGAGTGTGGTTTGATATATATATATATATATATATATATATATATATATTTTCTACAAAGCGACCCACTCGAGAAATCATTGGGCGCTCTGAGGCGGTGCATTCAGAGACGGCAGGGTCAAGCCGTAATCAAATTGTCCTTCGTTTCCCCGCAGGGCTGGTTTCTCGCGCACTCACGGAAGGAACACGGCGTCACCAATTCTTTTCATCAAATTTCTTTTATTACAGCATGCCAGTTTGAAAACTCTACGCGTTTCAGTCCCAGCAGGGACCTTGTTCACGAGACTGGCATGCTGTAATAAAAGAAATTTAATGAAAAGAATTGGTGACGCCGTGTTCCTTCCGTGAGTGCGCGAGAAACCAGCCCTGCGGGGAAACGAAGGACAATATATATATATATATATATATATATATATATATATATATATATATATTATTCCGATTTCTTTGCTCCTTCCGTCTCCCCTCGCCCCAGGCAGGCAGGTCGTCCGATGGCGGCGGAGCAGGCCGCCTTTCAGAATTCCCAACAAAATAATTGCCACGACCACAATAGGGCTAATCCTTCACCAGATCATTTAATTTTGGTAACGCGTTTCGCCTGACACAACAGGCTTGCTCACACATTGCACAGTGGGTAAAGTTTACGTATATACCATCAGGGAATTCCAACAGTAGAGAAACAGAAAACGGACAGTTATTGTCCTTTACCCACTGTGCAATGTGTGAGCAAGCCTGTTGTGTCAGGCGAAACGCGTTACCAAAATTAAATGATCTGGTGAAGGATTAGCCCTTTTGTGGTCGTGGCAATTATTTTGTTGGGAATATATATATATATATATATATATATATATATATATATATATATATATATATATATATATATGCATACATATATCTATATACACACTACATTTTACTTAGTGTTTACCAGCATAAGACATTTAACATTCTTGTAGTACTTTCCTTTGTTATTCTTTATTCTTGTTTTCTCGATGTATTATAGTTATACAGCAATACTGCCTACAGCCAACACATGATTCACGCAACAAACGTGCATTTTCAGGGCTGTCACAAACAGAAAAGGTATATTCTTATTTAAATCAAACAGGAAGATTTATTAAACTTCCAAACAACATATATATCATAACATATCCACGTACATCATGTATTTCTCAATAAATTTCATTAATATTTATAAACAGTTAGCACCTCCTTGTGCACCAAATTTCTAATTTCATAGTTACTGTTGCATGCAAACAATTTATTTTCAAAATGTTCTATCTAACATTTTGCTCTTTCTTTAATTTTTTTTTTTTATATATTCATTACGTTTTTACATTTTAATACCCTGGGGATATTGTTTCTTAAGTACCCATTAGATCCACAGTTTAATTTACACCATATTGATTTAGAAGGTAGAGCAGTAGTGGCCTTATTGATTTCACTATACATTAGAACAATGTATCAGAAAATCATTTACCTTAAAATTTCTGTTTCTTTCATATTTGAGGTGAGTAGATTCTGTGTATATTATATCCTCCAAATTTGACAGCCTTCTTCAGCAATTAGAATGAAAAAGGAAAAAGGGGAGAAAACGTATGTTTAGAACATGCTCAATAACTCTAACATATGCCCATTCTTTTACTGTAATTTCTTATGTTATCACTTTTCTTGACCACTTACTTTTACTGGATGGTAGTTATTAAGTATTGTCCATTAATACATTTGTAGATCTATTCTGTTCCTCTCATCTGGTTTAGTAGGGGTTCTTAGCCACAACAACACTCACCATCCAAGGGGACTTCATCCTCCAACGATTTGTGCACCATGAGGCGCATTTACTGAGTGGTGCAGGATTTGCAGTTCCATGGGCAGGATTTTCTTTTTTATGGCAGAGCCTCTGACGAGCTCTCGGCAATCCCGCTGAGTGGGACTTTCTGGTGACAACAGGAGGGGTTTTTAGCCCAACAACACTCATCATCCAAGAGGACTTCATCCCTCAATGATTAGTGCACTAGAAGGTGCGTTTGCAGAGTGGTGCAGGATTTGCAATTCCCCAGGTGGCCATGCTGAGGCCTGCGTGTGGAGCCACGGATCTCATCAAAACATTAAAAAAAAGATTAACACACATCTTTTAAAATAAGAATTAACACTTCTACCCCTTCTCTACCCTGATGTCCTGGGCATGGCAGGGTGACAGAACTGGTGACAACGCCATCCTGCCAGTTCCGCTCAAACGTACATCACAGTCATTAACTGCAGAGTGACTCAACCTTACCGGAATGAGACTACTAGTGCCACATTGAAAAATATCAAGACGAAGTCCTGGCATGCCTAAGCCACAGCCAGACCACTGATGTTCTATCTGATCACACCATTAGTTTCCTTATGCATTTTTCAGCACACATTGGCCTTCACCTGTCTTGAATTGTTTCACATGTGACTTTGGCAGAGGGTCATCAAAGTGGTTTGGTGGTGGTGGTGTCTGGTGTAGTGCAGCTGGGCATTGTGCTGTGTTATATCATAGTAGTACTTATATGGTGTTTGGTGCCCCTGACGAGGTGCTGAAACACATTTGTCATTAGAATGCTTGTGTCTAGTGTGTCTGTATTGGAATTGTTTTGATGTCATTTGTTTATCGTATTTTTGATGCTGTACTTTGAATATGGATGGTGAAGGTGTGCAAAAGAAGTGGGGGATATGTAGGAAGTGTTTTATTGCTGTATTTTGCAGAATCACATGATGTTGCTGCAAATGTGTAGCTACACCTTGACAGAGTGGAGTCACTGATAGTGAGAGATAGCTATGCGTGTGGTTATGGCTGGCTACCAAGTAGGTGTGATTTGTTCGGGTTTTGTAGGCAATGATATTCATGTATGTGTTATCCATTCCTACAAGTGTTGGTACATGGTTCTGTCTGTTGTTTATGTGACCCTCCTCACCAGTTAGGAAGAGTTAAGCCATGACTGCCTCCAGAATTCCAGTTGATCTTGGGTGTTTCTGCTGGAAAGACTTTCAAAGGTTTAATGCCTGTATGAAGAATCCACTGACTTGTTCTTCTACATGAAGGGATGTCAGCAGGGGTGGCAGTCTAGATAGAAGATCAACAGTGGCCCATCTAAAGTGTTGTCTCATGGTCTGTGCTAAGAATCATGGAGTCATTTGGGCTATACTTATAGCAAAGTCCCGCAGCGCAACACTATGCAGCAAATACCTTGCTGCGCTGTTTTGCTTGACGGGGAAAGGGCAGGAATGCTCCATTTTGAAAAGAATATAGCAAATCCCTGCTTTTGTCCCTGCACAAGTGCCAATGTGTCTGCCTAATGCCAACACAGACACACTTGTACCATTGTGGAAGGGTGCCTACATTGTTTTTTGCAGGAAAGGGCACCCTCTCACACAAAAACAATACCCTGAGGCATTTTTCTCTTTCTATGTGTGCTGCAGAATGCAGCACACGTAGAAAGATGAAGTAACAAAGAGAAATCTCTGCCCAGTCTCCCACTGTGAGGTTTCAGCCATAATTGCCTACAGGAAAAAAGCAGAAAGCCAGCAATAACATTTTATTTTTAATTTCGCAAGTCTATGCTTTGGCACAGAGACATACAACATTATCTATTTTGGTTTTTTTAGTCTACACCTGTGAGCTTTCAGTTGTGCTTTTAACAATTTCTTTATGAGCTTGAAATCCCAAGATGCAAAGTGCTTTTGGCTAAAATGTCAGTTTTTGCTAACGGTGTTAAAAATGACATGGCATATGGAGCCACTTGTCATCCATGTCTTAGAATGTTACAAAGGTACATACTGCATTTCAAAAACTGCTTTAATCACGTGTAAAACCAAGAGTAAACCCTGCTCACATTTTTTGAGGGTTTGCACTTTCACTCACAACAAGCATTGTCAATGTGAATCATTTCAAATTTATGTGCAATGGAAAGATTGAGAGTGATCTTTGCAACACAATAAAAGTACAATAGGGACACGAGCAGAGCAGCCTTCCCTAACACAAATAATAAGCTAAGGACAAGTAGCAGTAGAAGAAGGAGCACAACAGGATTTTCTCTCATATACAGGACAGGTACAACATAGGTAGCTGATGCTCTAAAGAGGGAGAGAGAAGTGTTAAAGGACTGTAGTATGGTGTGTATGAAAAGACACAAACATAAAAGTGATATCCTGCAAGAGACAGTAAAATGCCTGATGAAATTATCATACTTTTATGTGCGCATATATTCATAGGATGATGAACTCTCACCTACCTAGTGTGGTGTGCTTAATCAGTGAAAAGCATGTCTTATGCTTGATAGCATTCAAAAAGTACTACTGTTCACTGGTTACGCAGTCCCCAATGCATGGGTTGCCTAATTTTAGTGAGGTTATGTCACTTAAGTCGACATTTATGTTCTCCCTTTGTTAAACTCTCAGACCTATAATAAAATTGTATGTGGGTGAGCTGAAATATATAACAGAAGGGCTGACCAGCAGACCCTATTTCTCTTTTCCATCAACATAGCTTGGTTCCCTAATATTAAACCCTGTGTGCTCAGGTGTCTTCACCAGGTTTATATGTACCTCACATCAAATATTGTGTTCAATCCTGCTTTGTAGTGCATTTTCATCAACCTCAGAAGGAGAAAATGGATGGAGGGGCAGATTGGTCCAAATTGTACAAGGCCACGGTCCTTGAAGAACCCTTGCAACATGCTATTGGTGAGGCTGTGAGCATGTGCTGCATGTTTCACAGGGTGAGTCAGAGTAACACAGGTGTGAGAGATTGGGCTGATGGTTGAGGGGGGTGCAAGCCTTCTCAAGCAACAACCACAATCCTTGTCAAAATGAACCACAAAAAGTCACCAAATTAACCCGTGCTTAGCTCTTTGATAGCTTGGCACAAAAGCAGTCAGGCTCAACTTAGAGGCAATTTGTAAAGTATGTATGCAGCAGTCAAATAGTGAATAAGCGAACACACAGCACAGGAAAAAAACCCACACCAATTTAGAAAAATAGAGTAAAATTGTGTAAATTATTTGAGACCAAAACAAAAAAATCCCATTTGGTAGAACTGGAGTTATGCTCTTTTAAGAGTTATGATGAAAGTAGAGCTTAGAAGCAAAGAAAACCAATTGCGGTTTTCTGGTCACTGTGGACTGGGTCCCAATAACAAAGTCACGCTGACCACAATGGAGCATGGGCAGGATACAGGACTGAGTTCAGTTCACTGTTAAATTACCTTATATCCTGGGCATCGAGAGGCAAAGTCCTTGCAATGGCCTGCAAGTCACAGGCATCATAGGAGCTTGTGGTGCGAGGTCCTGCCTTGAGATGTGCAGTGCTGTATCAATATCGTTGAACCCACCGATCTGGAGCTTCAGTGTGGGCATCGAGATATGTCCTGCTGCATCAAGACAGATAAAGCCACTGGTGCTGTGAGGACTTGTCTCGAGGTGCTTCACGCTGAGTATAGCTGATTTGAGACGCATGTTGCTAGGCCTGTGGTTGCCATTGAGATGCGTCACCCTGGGTTGATTCTTGCAAAGCTGGCAAACAGAAGCTGGGATGAATGGTCCTACATTGAGAAAAATTGAGTTGGGCCAGTTTGGGTGTTGAGATACATAGAGCTGGGTCAGTGCTTGCGTAGCCACCGGACAGAAGCTGTGATATGTGGTCCCGTGATAAGGTGTGTCAGCACTGAGGAGTATGGTGTGTCCCTGTAGCTCAGAACAGTAGGTCAGCCGATTGATACTCTGGAAGTCCTGGGTCCAGAAAGACTGTCCTCAGCAGGGCAGTCCACAGCAGCAGACGAGTTTTTGAGCAGCACAGCAGGCCTTGGGCAGTATGGCAGACTTCACACAGCTGTGCCGTCTTTCTTCTGTAGACTCCACATGTCCAACAGTGATCTGAAGACTGAAGAGTGGGTCTGAGCATTCCATTTCTACATTTGCTGCACACTTTGAAGTCAGAGAAGCTTCTGGATTTTCTCCCCTACAGAGATGTCTGGAATTTCCTGCCTCCCTGCCGGGTCCCAGTCTGTAAGGGGGTCACAATAGGATAGTGTGAAGTCCTTTGTATGTCATCTGTGCAAGGGTCTTTAAAGTGCAAGTGTGGTAGGTGACAGCTCCACCCCCTCATTCTGTCAGAGAGGGCCCATCCTGCCAGCCCCCAGACCCCCTATTGTGATGCTGTCTGGGACAGCATCACAATACACAATACGCGAAGGCCAACTGCTTACTACACCTAGTCATGTGACCCAGGAAACAGGCTGCAAGTACCAAATGGTTGGGACAAGAAAATGTCAACTTTCTAAAAGTGAAAGATAAGCAGCTCAAATGCACTCAAATTATCTAATTCAAACAAATTTAACAATAGTCCATGTTTCAAAAAAACTCAACGAAATTAATGTGTGCACCAGGTCAGGGGCTCTGCAGGCCACCTAATTCAAACAAGAACAATGAAAATTCCAGATGAGTATCTGGAACTACCGAGTGCACTACTAGAATGTCACTATAAAGTGTACTCAATGATATCGAGAATTCATCAAATGTGTCCAATATTCATGAATCAATAACAGTCCTCAATCCTCAGTTCACTGGATCACACTTTGAAAAACAAATCTTCAAACCATGAAGTAAATGATGATCTGCTTTATTCTTGATGGTCGCAGATAGTTTCACGTTCAATTGAATACCAAAAATATTGCTTATATTCAGGTTGTGAAATTCACAGTCTTCAAAAATCCCAATGCATTTCGGGCTTTAAACATGAGCCCTTCGTCAGGGGAATCTATCAATAAACTGGGTATATTAACCAGTATACGAACAAAGTAAAATTAAGCATCAAATGGTTTCACAAGAGTGCGGATAGAACTGGTCACCCAATACGATGTGTATACCACACTGAAAGATACGTGAATTCCAAAAGGAAAACAAAAAGGAAACACACCATTACGCACTTAGACGCACGAGACGCATGGGCTCACTCGTTGAAACCGGCCTCTTTACAGCAGCAGTATTGAGTCTGAATTTATCGCGTTTTCGGTAAGCATTATTTCGAAAGAGTGTTCTCGTCTTTTGAGCATTCGTGGACATTTAGTTTATGTGGGGTTTTATTTTGCAGACATTGGTTTTGCGAACTAAGCTGTTTGTGGTTTTTTGATTCAGCGAAAAGTTAATCCCTGGTAAGCGCCACCTCATTCTTCTTGGTATGTTGATTTTCTCGTAATACACACACCCTCAAATACTGATACATTGCCCTCTTGTTTGACAGAGGCTGGCATACCTTTGGCTTAAAACTTTAGCACGATATCATTTACATCTTCGCGAACACAGGTTGGTTTACATTTGCACTTCGAGTGTGTTAACTCCAGCGCTTGGAGGTATGATCAGCTTTATCGCTTTAGACCACTCACGGTATCATTTGAATGTCTATTTGGCACGCGGAGGCATGAGTTCTATCATTTTTGTTGTTTCTCCTCACGATTGGGTCACATATTCGGGCACTTCTTTCTCATCCTTTGTGTTTCTTTTTTGTTTTCCTTTTGGAATTCATGTATCTTTCAGTGTGGTATACACATCATATTGGGTGACAAGTTCTATCTGCACTCTTGTGAAACCATTTGAGCTTAATTTTACTTTGTTCGTATACTGGTTATTATACCCAGTTTATTGATATATTGCAGATTCCCTTGACGAAGGGCTCATGTTTAAAGCCCGAAATGCATTGGGATTTTTGAAGACTGTGAATTTTACAAGCTGAATATAAGCAATATTTTTTGGTATTCAATTGAACGTGAAACTATCTGCGACCATCAAGAATAAAGCAGATCTTCATTTACTTCATGGTTTGAAGATTTGTTTTTCAAAGTGTTATCCAGTGAACTGAGTATTGAGGACTGTTATTGATTCATGAATATTGGACACATTTGATGAATTCTCGATAGCATTGAGTACACTTTATAGTGACATTCTAGTAGTGCACTCGGTATTTCCAAAAACTCATCTGGAATTTTCATTGAACTTTCTAAAAGTGGCATCTTCAGAGTTGTGACTTAAAATCTAACTTTACCATTAAAGAGAGTTTTAAATTACAATTCTTGCTATATGGTGCCACCCTAGTTCTAGACAGTTGATAGTGGGCCTGAAAGTGTTCTGCCAGGCCAGCTGTGCTCTCAGCTGAACCAATGTGGCCCGGCTCATCTCAACACAGGACCTCGCATCGCAGCTCATTGGAACTACTGCTGGCAACACATCTTGACTCAGGACCTCGAATCGCAGCATGTAGCTCATCTGAACCGCCACTGTGCAATGCATCTTGACTCAGAGCTTCCCCTCGCAGCCCATGGGAGTTACCGCTGCATGATGCATCTTGATGCGGGACCTCATATTGCAGCCTTGCAGCTCCCCGGAACTATCATTGTTTGATGCATCTCGACATAGGATCTCAGATTACAGGCACCAGCTCATCAGAATCACCACTGCACAATGGATCTCGACACAGAACCTCACCTTGCAGCCCATCACAACTTCTACTACGCGACACATCATGCCACAGGACCTTGCATTGCAGTCCCCAGGCTCCTCCATACAGCCACTGCACAATGTATCCTTGACGCTGAATCTCGCAACGCTCTGCATCCATGATTTAATGTACTGTGTTCAGCGGTCCAAAGCTGGTCCATATATCCAGCCGATGCTCCATCATGGTAGGCCTGAATTTGGGAATTTTCCTGGTCTAGTAAACCAGATTACCACAGCTGGCACTTTGTGCTTCTAAGCACTGTTTTTTTACCTAAATCATTTAAATTGCATATCTCTGGTTCTACTAACTAGATTTTTGTTGTTTTGGTCTCAAATAATTTATTCAAATATACAACACGTTCTTGAAATGCCCCCCCACGCAAAAAAGTTGATACTCAATGTGCATTTTACTGCAACTTTCAAGTTGTTTAAAAAAATATAATCTAATTTTCTAAATTGGTGTGGAATTGTTCTGTTGTGGTGTTTTCACTTCATTACTGTTTGAAGTTCTGCATAAATACTTTACACATTGCCTCTAAGTTCAGCTTGGCTGCTTTGTGCCAAGCTACCTGAGGGTTAATTTCGGGTTTGATTGCGTGTCACCCTGATACGAATTGTGGTTGCTGCTTGAGTAGGGTTTCATCCCACTCAACCAGTAGCTCATTAGAATCAGTGAACTACACCATTTCTGTTGTGATAATTGTATTTACTCAAGAGGCAGGTCAATTTTCTTGTTTGTCTTTTATAAGTTTCAAATCCTGGATGAGTATTCCATTCTTTGCCCCTTCTCTCCTGATGACATTTGTTGTTGGTGACGCAAGAGGCTAGTCAGTTGTGTTGTGAGTCCTGTACAAGGCCATTGATATTGGTCTAGATGGAACAACGTTATGGTCTATTAAACCATGCACACACGAGGTTTGTGTACAGTAGACATCCTGAGCTGCATTATTTCAAGGTGCTCCTAAATATGATGATTGCTGAAAAGGAGACAAAGGGAAGAAAATGATTTTTCAGTGTCTCACAGTTTAGCGGTGATGGAGATGTGGTTGAAACACAGGTTTCTGGGTCATAACCCATTAACTAGGTATTGCCTTTGGTCTAACAAAATCTTCTGACTGGCCTGGGCCTGTTATGTAAGTGCATTAAAAATATCATTTGTTTTTTTAAAGCTGAAACAGGAGCTCTGGAAACACTCATCTTAATAGAAGAGTTATTCCTTGAGTGGAAACACTGCAAGCTTCCTTCCTTCAGAGGACAGGTGCAGCCAGTTTAGCATCAACACAAGCTTTTCCCACCAAAGGATAGCTATGAATTGGTCATTAGCAGTTCAAACTTTACTTCCACACAGAACAAACACCCTTTTTTTTTAAGTTTTTTTTTTTTACTTTATTTTTATTTTTTCCTAAGTGTCGACCATTAGAATTTAGGTGCACATTGCACATAGTAGCTAAAAAGAGAAAAACTGATAATTTATATCATCACTTTTCCTGAGTCCGATACATACTGAACGGGAATACCTCTTTGTTCATTCCCTGCGGTAGTCTGGCGCGAGTTCTTGTTCGGTTTGTGAACTGGCCGATGTTTGTGCTAATAAGTGGGAATTAAAGGGTTGCCATATGTTGAGTGGTCTAGATGTTGGGGGCTGGAGTTGGGCATATAATTCGCCGTTAGTATTGCAATATGACACACTAAACATCCACCCCATTATTGTTGGTGGGAATCTGCTCCCCCAGTGTATTGCAACTTCCCTCTTGGCAAGCAGCAGTGCTAATGCGCAGAAGCGCCTGGAAGATTTGGGGAGATCTTTAACATAACCCAGTAATGCCATCAGGGGTGTAGGGGGCTGGGTTGGCTAATCATTTGTGTGAGTTCATCGAATACCCATTTCCAAAATTGAGCCACTTTGTCGCACGACCATGTCAAGTGTGGGAAATCTGCCTTCTGTGTGCCGCACCGTGGACACGTGTTTGGGCGGGATGGGTCCATACGACGGACCCTCTCTTGAGTAATGCATGCCCGTCACAGGAATTTGAAATGTAATATCTTGTGTTTGTGGTTAAAGGAGATTTTGAGTGTTTGTTCACAACAGTAGTGCCACTGTGTGTCTGTGAGGGGTTGACCCAAATCCTGCTCCCATGCCTGTCGTACCTTCTCATCCCGGGGCGGAAGCAGAGCAGCTGCAGCTCTATACATTTTGGTCATTAGGTGCTTTCCACTGCTATCCTTGATGAGGAGTGTCAGCGGTGGGACGTCTGATGGTTCCATAGGATAACTTGGAATCTTCGATTTTAATGCTCTTTGTAATCGGTATAGTATAAACTGTTCCATGAATGTAGCCTCTTTAAATTGAGCATCTTAGCTACGGGACTAAACGTGGCTATTGGGGAAAAGATCCCAGAATGTTGCCAGTTCGAACTTTGTAAGGGTGCATTGTACGAACGATTCCTGTGTGATGGCAGAACAAACACCCTTGGAAGTAGCAAAGCAAGCTTCTCTCCGACACAGAGAGCAACAAGTGCAATCTTCCCTTGTCAGATGGACGGATTCAGCAGCAAACTTTCCCTGCTCAAAGAACAACATGTACAGTTAATGCATGAGTGACATGTAGGTCACAGAGATGTCTCTGGAGCCGGTACTTAACTCACTGAGAGGAATGTATAAGGGGATTAGTGAGTGACTATGTGAGTTCTGACACCATTCTCACTAAGGTGGTATTCCAAGTCATCATCCTGAAAGTCCAGCTGCTGTCACTTGAGAACATGTTGCTTGTGTTGATTTGGGTGTTCCCATACATGGGGAAGTAGCTGTCACCTAGACTGTCAATGGTATTTGGAGCAGCCTCTCTTCAGCCTAAGTAACTAGGCTCTGGACAGGCCCGCAGGTGCCAACCTGTCCTGAAAGGTTTTGAATGCGTGCATATCAGGCGCTGTGCAGTCCCAGCCTTGGTGCTGCACATGTTGAGGACAGCCAGCCAGTCTTCTGTATAGTAACTGACACAAGATCGCATAGAATGAAAATAAGGCATGAGCGTAAAATTCCGCTTCGCTTCCGGAGTTTGCAGAGTTTTTTCCCACTCCACGTAGAGCTCGGAGTTTGGAAAAACTCCACATAACAGCACACAGGGGCATATCAGCAACACCCGGCGATAATTATCGCTCAGCGCTCTTAGCGTGAGGATAATTATCGCAGGGTAACGTGGATTTTTATCGCTGAGATAGCGTGCTATTAGCAACGCTTATCTCCTCAGCGATAAAAATCCTCACGCTAACTGCCTAACGTGAGATTATCGCTGGAAACCCAAAGATAATCACACGAAATGTGGCGTTAGCTTGTTGATAGGGACTCACAAACTTAGCCATGATATCCACCTTATATAGGATATCATGGCTAAGTCAGTACTGAAGCAGGCGTAAGGAAAGTAGCGATAACAGGGGTTATCGCTACTTTTCCTGCCGCTATGCTTCATAGCGTGGGGCTTGATGATAGGAGAAATGTCGCTTAGCGACATTTCTCCTGTCATGTTAGGTCTGGAACGCCCACTTTGCATCTCATTAGAGATGCAAAGCTCGGCGTTAGGAATCCCCACGCTAAAGCAAGGTTTCACGCGTTAGCGTGGCCTTGCTAATTAGGCGATAAAATTATCGCCGCTTTTTGGCCGAAAAGGCGACAAAAGCGGCAATACTTTTTTATCGCCAGCTTTTAAATATGCCCCAGCATTTTTTACTTCTCTCGCTCACCAACATTAAGTTGGCGAACGCGAATGAGGAAAATTGCACGGTAAACCACCTACCGGTGAGATTTCTCAAACAACACCTGCGGTTGCAACAGAACGCTACTGTTGGCGCAGAAAAACCTTCGCTCGCATTGAGAAAGCTCCCGCTTCAGTAGAACATCTACGAAAGCAGCAGAAAGAAGCTGCGCCATCTTGCACTGCAGGCGGTGCCGTTCCTGCTGATTTTACAGCTAGAAATCAGCGCAAGTGCTACTTACCTCACTCTACACTGCAGCTTGCAGAACTCTGTGGAGAGCAGCAGAGTTTTTCCACCACTTTGCATCGGAACTCCACTCACTCTGCCCAGGCCCAGAAAGGAAAGAACTCTAGCCAGTACCATGCTACAAATTGTAAGATTTCACACAAGGCTGCTCCTTGGTGGGGCCTGGAAAATTTTACTTGAGACGCCCATCGTGTATCCTAAAATAGCCTATCGTAGCCAGTCCCCCTAACCTAGAATCATGCAGTGTGGGAAGCTTGCTAAATCCGGAGGATGGTTAAAGTCCCCCATATTTAGCTTTGTTGTCTTCCAATGCCCCCGGGGGGCCATGTATATTAGGCAAACAAAGGGAGTGGCGAGGAATTTGGACAAGAGAACATGAAACATGCCAAACAATTATGGTTAAATTCCTGAACAGCATACGCCGGTGGCTTGCACACATTACCCGATGCTTTTCAAGTCCCACCCCTATAATTGGCTGCAGCATCGTTATCCGGCCTCAGATGTTTGAGCTACCGAAACTCTGAAGCACCGCGTCAAAGCCCTGAGGGAAAACACACCCTAGCAAAGGCGTAAATGTGCGCGACTGTGGTACGAGTGATGCGTGGTCAAAATGACGCAAAATCACCATCCTACGCAGGAAGTCCGTGTTCGTCACCTTTGAAGAATGGCCGCTTTCAGTACCCAGAGATGCTGCCTGTCCAGACGCGGGCATTGGCAGAGCTGCCTGGCGCCTGCAAGGTGTGGCTCATGGGGCTGTAGACACCGTCAGACGGGTGTTATGAAGAAGGTTAAGAAAAGCACAGGAAGGTGGCGGAGGGCGAGGCCTCTAGGTGGTAGAGGCATCATACACGGGGTCATCTGGGTGGTGGGAGAACATCAAACGGCAACAGAAGCCATGAGGCAGACTGTCCAAGAGAAATGTCTTGACCGGCCTATGTCACCGTATTATAATACAATCCGTCTCACGTTGGGGTGACAACTGTGAAGGACGCCCAGTAGGTTCATGAAAATTCGCAGTAGGGTACTCGGTAATGTACTTACATAAGTATTAAAAGTAGGATGTCTTTTGAACTTGTGTATAGAATGCATGTGTTTCACATTCAATATATACCATAAATATATCCTTATGTATTCAGGGGAAGCTTGATATATAGCTGGGATGGTTACTAGCAATACCTGCATTAGCTCACGATGAAGTGCAAGTGTGGCTGCACAAATCCAATGTAAGCAGAAAAGGCATCAAAATTAATGCGATTCTAGAGCGAGAATATTTTGGAATAAAATATTCAGCAACACTTTAAGTAGAATTAACTGAAAATTCACTAAAGAAAGATGGATTTATACGTGCTTTTTATAATTTTGCAGAGCACAGAGTAATAATGCATGGGTGTGTGCTGTGTATTTTGATGGGGAGTAGAAATACAAACTTAAACTAGTGAGTTGGTCCCTCTGGCATGCTACAAAGTCAATAAATATTTACTTCAGTGGCATAATTTTTCAAAACATAAGAAGCAAATGTATGGGTCCAGTGGTGCCGTTCGAAGCCAACGTGATCCTTTCCAAACAGAGACAGGAAGTCCCATACGAGGTAATCCTGACAGACGTGTCTCCTGCAGGTCAGGTGGGTGGAATCTCACATTGGACACACCGTGCATGCAACTGACTGCCTGGAATCGACAGCTTAAAACAAAACAACCGCAGGACGGATCCTTCATTGGAGCAGCCACGAGTCTGTGGAACTGCCTACTGTCCTACTTGAGTCTACAACGGGACTGGGTTTAAAACTTTCGTACTCAAAACAACACATTTAAATAAGACTGTGTGACAGAACTAATGATTGTGGAATCTGCAGTTCACCTGACATTAATTTGGAGAGAAGCTGGGAGAGACCGGAAACTAAACATTGATGTAACCGAAGCGTGCAGCCTCCGTGTTCTTGAAGAACTTACCTTGAAATTGTGGAATTTATTAATAAAGGTAAACTTACAATTTTGTGTAAGCTGAATTTTTGTGGTATTTACAAACAACAAGATAATAATAGTAAGTGTACCAGTGAGAAGACTCCGTAGCCGAGGTGGAGAGCTCACACATAAAAGGCAGGCCTGTCCTATCTTTTTTTGGTGGAGAGTTCTCTGCCCTGTCTGCGAAGTCTCCACAGTAGTAAACTTACTATTAACTAGTAGTTTGAGAATACCAATAAATAAGCTTACATAAAAGTGTAAGTTATCAGGCCCATAATTAAAAGTACGAATCATTTATTATTGGGCTCTATTCGTCTTGATCAGGACTCAGAGGTCAGTGACGTTCTTTTGTGGGCCCAGATATAACATTGCAGATTTATGCAAATGTGTGGACTGACTGAAGACCACAAATGCCTTGTATGCAGAATGTCTTTTTGGCCTGAATCGAAATTTTGAACTCTAATGAGAGAACGATGGCTGGGGGAGGGGGAAGAGATACTTAGATGCCAGAGGTTCTGTGGGAAGGAGCTGTAGAGTATTGCTGTCTGTGCTCTGTTGTCTCTGTACTGTGGCTGAATGCAGACCCTCACTAGGCTCTCTCTAAGGTTGGTTGGGTTCACATGACCCAGCTTTGAAAGCACTAAGCGAATGTATTTGAAGAATTTTGTTGTAAAATACACCAATTAGACCCATGCTGTTTCTACAAATCTTTCTAGGGCAGCACCCCCAAACTCAATGCTGTGTACCAGGCTTGCCCTTTACACTCCCTCACGTGGCCCACAGCAGGGCTGATTTGAACAGTATTATTAGGGCTGATTTTGGTTTCCAGCCTGGCCTTACTCAAATTTTTGTTTTCCCCCTATTGGCCAGTAATTCTTAAAATTATTCACCAGAAAAAACTATATAGACACCAGAGCTGGGCTTACAATGGGCAGCTCCTTTTGTTAGTGGTAGCCTATGGAGACATACCAGGACAGGAGAAATATGCCGGTGGCAGTTTTCACTTGTTGCTCTCTTGGCCTTACATTCAGATGTTGGTGTAGCCCTTTTCGAATATTCATTGGCAGTCCTGGGTAGAGGCCATTATATTAACCAAGCTGGGACGATATTACAACTCTCTCATGCAGACTATGCCTGGTTTCTGCCAGTGAGGCAGGACCCACCTTCTGATGTGGGGATGAACCCTGCACACTTTCGAAATGGCACTCATTTGGGCAGCCTGAGTGGGCAGCTTTCTCCATGGTACCCACTGGCACCTACTGGGAAATGGAATATGCCCAGTAGGTGCCAAAGCCTCTTGGGTTATTCGGTCGTGATACAAGACTCCCCTGCTACAGTACAGCCTTCCCTTTTCAGTCACCCTTGTTTATTCGCTGAATTGAAGGCTAATTAATTGTATACCCCCTCTTATCGTCTTGGTTTTGCTTAATGGTGCAGTGAAGATGATAATGACAGGAGCTCAAAAGCTGATCTCAAACAGCAGCAGCCCTGCAGGTGTTTTTGACTGTTTACCTCGTAAGTGATCGACAAAGCCCTCAGGGACTAAATGCCACCTGGACCTGTTTCCCGCCACTCCCTTTTTGTATAGAAGTCAAGGGAGTGGTCAAATCCATCTACCCTGCCTGACAAACATGCAAAGAAACTTGTCCTTCCACAATTTAAGCTTTGACAATCACAATGAATATATGAATGCGCTCAACACACTGTTAGTAAGTAGAGTGTCCAGTGAGTCACTACCATAGTACAGCTAACCTTGCGTGGCCAGTATCCTAACCATAGACAAGGCTGTTCCTCATCTTTGCTTCCTAGTACTAGTATTCGCAGGAACACTCCCGTATGTGAGAATGATCCCAAATTCTCCTGGGATTCACATAGGTTTTCCAGACTATATTGACAATACCTCTTCCCCTAAGGATTCACAAGGCTGTTACAAGACTGTATCTAATGCTCCTGAAACAGTGCTTGCATTCACCAGGGCCCCCTAGCCTCTGGGGCA
Organism: Triturus cristatus; assembly: GCF_964204655.1. Lineage (NCBI taxonomy): Eukaryota > Metazoa > Chordata > Amphibia > Caudata > Salamandridae > Triturus > Triturus cristatus. Next base: position 314,006,665 of record NC_140584.1, on the reverse strand, counting down.
ATGCTCCACCCATGAGAGAGGATTAACTTGCCTGTTACCAGACTATGGGCCTGATTCAGAGGTAGGCGGACAGGTTACTCTGTCACAAATGCGGCGGAAATCTTGTCTGCCTTATTACAAGTGCCATAGGATATACTGCACTTGTCAGAAGGAGGATGGGGTGTCCGTCATCTTTTAAACTCTTAACTCAGGTCCTATATTTTATGTCCTGTAATCCTGGTAAACAGCCATTATAACACAGTTATAAACAGTTGTGGCCATTACCACGAAGCCATTACCACACATAGGGCCAGATGTTCGACCAATTGGTATGGCCATGTACTAACACCATTTTCCTTATCGCAACTCTCTAACCCATGTACAAATGTTTTGGGATCGCAATTGTGTTTGCAAAACACTCGCAAATTACCACCCTCTTCAAGAGGGTGGTAATGGAGTCGCAAATGGGAAGGGGCCCCCAAAGGGACCCCTTCCTCTTTGTGACAGGCTCCGAAAATATTTTTTAAGGGCAGGCAGTGGTCTCAGGGACAACTACCTGCCCTTAAAATATGAACCGAAAACGATTCATTTTCTTTTAAGGTAAACGGGCTGCATTCAATAAAAAAAAACTGCTTTATTTAAAAGCAGTCCCAGACATGGTGGTCTGCTCAACCCAGCAGGCCACCATAACTGGGAGGGCCTGCCATTCCCAATGAGCTCGCAAATTGCGAGAGGCTCATTAATATTCATGAGCCTCACAATTTGCGAACCCATTGGGAATCGCAAAGAGTGTTAAACACACTGTTGTACATCCAGTTTTGCGAGTCGCAATTGCGATGCAATTTGCTACTCGCAAAATTGCTGGTCGTACATCTGGCCCATATTCCTTTACCACGCATGACCATTGCCACAAATCCTTAGCCATGAATATGTCTGTATCATGCATGCCTTTACAACAAATTTCGTGCAAAAGCATGCATGTTAAAGGCATAGGTGTGGTAAAAAGTTTAAAAGTATTTATTACTTTTTTATATTTTTTAGATCATGAATGGTAAAGGGATATGAGCGGTAAAGGTTTTACAGGTAAGCACAAGTGCAAGTTTTACATGTTTTATTTATAAAAATATGTACATATATATATATAATCAGTGACATCACTGATGACATAACTGATAACCCCTCAAATGACATTACGATGATATCACTGATTACATCATCTTGTGAGTGGAAGTGTTTCTTAAACATTTCTGAAATTTAAACATATATACTAAGCTACAACATAAGTTAAATTATTATTCTTTCTGTACTAGTAATTAGTCACACTATTTCTAACATATCTCATCTGAGTGGCTGTGTGACTGTCTGTATCGGTGTGTAAGTGGATGTCTGAGTGGCTGTATGGGTGTGTGAGTGGCAGTATGGGTGCATTAGTTGGTATGTAAGTAGCTGTATGGGTGAGTGAGTGGATATGTGAGTGGTTGTATAGGCGAATGATTGGTTTTGCGAGTGGGTGTATGGGTGAGTTAATTGTTGTGTGAGTGATTGCATGGGTGTGTGAGTGTGAGTGGTTGTATAAGTGACTGAGTGGATATATGGGTGAGGGAGTGAGTGTGTGAGTGGTTGTATGGGCGAATGAGTAGCTGTTTGAGTGTGTGTATATAGGTAAGTGAGAGGGTGTGAGTGGCTTTATTGGAGAGTGAATGTCTGTGTGAGTCGCTGCAAGGGTGAGCGGGTGAGTGGTTGCATGGATGTGTGTATGGGTATGTAAGTGATTATATGGGTGTGTGAGTGGTTGTAGAGTGAGTGAGTGGCTGTGTCAGTGGTTGTATGGATAAGTGAATGGGTGAGTGAGTAGATGTATTGTTGAGTGAGTGGCAGTGTGAGTGGCTGTATGGGTGAGTGTTTGGGTGTGTGAGTACATATATATGTGTGAGTGAGTGACTGTGTGAGCCTCTGTATGGGTGATTTACTGGGTGTGTGAGTGGCTGTAAGGGTATATGAATGGGTATATAAGTGTCTGTATGTATGTATGCATGACTGGATGTGTGAGGTGCTATATTTGTGAGTGAGTGGGTAAGTGAGTTGCTGTATGAGTTAGAGGATGTGTTAGTGGCTCGATGGATGAGTGATTGGTGTGTGAGTACTGATGTGGGTTAGTGAAAGCGTATGTGAGGGTTGTGTGGGAGTATGAGAGGTTCTATGGGCTGTGAGTGGGTGTATGAGAGGTTCTATGGGGTGTGAGTGGGTGTATGAGGGGTTCTGTGGATGATGTCATCAGTGATGTCATTTGAGATGTCATAAGTGATGCCATGACCATCTCATTAGTGACATAATATATGAGATTATAAGTAGTGTATTGCAGGGGCATAAGTGATAGTTGGTTCAAGTAACTATAACTTCTGAATTTCTGTGGTTTTGTTCGAGTGAAATCTGAGCCTAACTATAACATCTGTATAACCTTTTTTTCAGTGAATTTCTGCATTTAAAAAAAATCTATTTCTTAACTATAATGTTTATGTTACCTTTGTGTTTTTTCAGGGAATTTCTATGGTTTTCTAAATTCTGTTTTGTAACTATAATATCCCTATAAGCTTTCTTTTTTTAAGTGAATTTCAAAAAGGTTTTAACATTTTATTTCCTAACTGTAACCTTTGAGAGTGTATGTGTGAGTGAGTGAGTGCATGAGCGTCTCAGTGGGTGTGTGAGTGAGTCATGAGTGTCTCAATGGGTGTGTGAGTGTCTGAGTGGGCCTGAGAGTGGCTGCATGAGTGTCTCACTGGATGTGTGAATGGGTGCACAAATGCCTGAGAGGCTATCAGAGTGGATTGAAAAGTGTCTTAGTTATTCTGTGAGTGGGTGTGAATGTTTCTGAGTAGGTTTGGGAGTGCATCCATGTATGTGTGACTCAGTCAGTGAGTGAGTGCATGTGTGTCTAAGTAGGTCTGTGAGCAGGTGTGTAAGTCACAAGAGGGAGGCATGTAAACAGGTGGACAGACCCACTGAAGATTTCAAGAACAAATAGCATTTGAATCGGGAGAGACACTTAATGCATGAAACATAATATGGTTAACGGAATTCTGCTAATTGTAGAAGGGCATGGTAAACCATGCCGGACAATTGCAGAAAAATTAGAAAAGTGAAATCAGTAAGACGGTCAGTTTAAAATAAAGTTGGTGAGATCAATTATCTTTGTTTTGTAGAAGACACAAACAAACTTTACAGTAGAGTTGTCCAGTCCTCATTCCTGTTGAGTTCATTTTTAATGCTTCCAGTGCGAAGGATCCATTTAAGTTCTTCCTTGTTTAGGAGTTGTCCAATGTCTGCGCCTCTCGGTGGGGGTTTGACCACACTGATAACTGTCCATCTTATGTCACCTTTGCTGTGGCCTTCAGTAGAGAAGTGTTCCAGGAGAGGGGCGTTTGGAGTTTTGCAACTGATACGGCTGCGATGTTGGCAGATCTGGATTCTCACTTTTTGATTGGTTTGTCAAATGTAGACATTGTTACATGGGCAAAGGGTCACATAAATCACGTTACATGTGTTACAGTTGGAGAAAAATTGTGACTTTATTTTGACATTATTGAAAGTGAATTCTTTTCCTTCAACAGTAAAATCACAAACACTACAATTACCATATTTTGCATGTCCAGTGAGGGGATCTAGACACCCAGTGTTCATCCAGTGTGGTAGCTGGTCTAGGGTTGGGAAGTGCTGCCCGGACAAGGTGGTCCTTTATCTTTCAACTCTTATGGAATGCAAAAAGCGGGTGATCAATTTTCAAGACACCTGCGATAAGGATTCCCCACTGCTTGAGGATACTTTTACGTACAGTGTGATAGACAGGTGAAAAAGTAAAAATGCATACCATGCGGTTTTGATTAGACTTGGGTTTGGGGGATAAGAGGACATCCCTAGGGCAGTACCATGTTCTTTTTAATGCAGTGCGTACAAGTCTGCGGGCATATCCGCGAGCCTGAAGTTTGGTAGAAAGGAAAGAGGCTTCTCGGAAATAGTCTTCTTTAAGGGAACAATTACATCTGATCCTCAGGAATTGTGAGTAGGGTAGAGAATCGTGAAGGGCACGTGAGTGATAGCTCTCATATCTGAGGGGAGTGTTGAGCTCAGTGGGTTTCCTGTATACACTTGTGATTAGTTCACCGTTAGAATGATGGATGCTGAGATCAAGGAACGGGAAGGAGGTTCTGTTACATGCAACAGTGAAGTTAAGTCCCTGGCAGTTATTGTTGAGCCAGTGCAAGAATTGTTTGAGGGTGTCTTCATTTTCATGCCAAATCATGAAAATGTCATTAATATATTGTCTCCACAAGGTAATTCCTGTGTGGAAGGGGTTACTTGTGGAGAGGATTTTTGTCATTTCCAAGTGGTCCATGAAGAGTATGGCTAGATTGGGAGCGAAGACAGCAGCCATCGATGTGCCTTTGACCTGTTGGTAATATTAGTAATTGAAAACAAAAAAGTTTCTAGTCAAGCATATTTCAAGAGGTTGCAAAATGAAAATGGTAGGCACAGCATGGGGGTGTTGTCTTGAGTTAAGTATATGTTCAATAACTAATAGTTTGTTCACCTGAGGGATATTAGTATAAGGAGATTCGACATTGATTGTGCAAAGGATGTCCGAATCGTTATTGAAAGGGTAATGTTCAACCAAGTTAATCATAGCCATACTGTCTCGGACGTAACATTCAGTTTTAGGGACAAAGTCCTGGATACTATAGGGCGTCCTGGGGGGTCTGTGAGATTTTTGTGGATTTTGGGAGGTGTATATATCACTGGAGTACGAGGTGATTTAATATTGAGGAACAAGAATTTCGTCCAGGTTCTTGAACACCAATCCCTGGCCAAGCATAATTTTCCTCCAATCGATCTAATTACAGTCGACAGCACCGGACCATACAAGTGATTCATATTCCAGTGCCAGCATTGGACCACACAAGAGACCCATCGCAGGTACCCCTCCAACCCTACTGGTTTGCTTTAGTTCCCATGTCCCTCTCCCCTCCCTACGGAGGCCATGTGCACTTGGCGCTTCACAGCCACAATTCCTGCTGGCCAACCAAAACCGCTACTCCTGTTGCGGTAAGTTCTATCACATTCACCTCCAATTGATTCCCAGCACGGACACCCAATGCCATTAATAATTGCCTAATTTAATTCTAGGCACTGTCCATTTCCCCATGGCTAGTGCACCCTGCACAGTAAGCTCCTTCATAGTTGGCCCATACAACATCCCCTTTTAATTCACCGCCAGCTTATACTTAGGCTAGAATTGCATTGGGTATTGACCTACTCCCTCACTGCAAATGCTCACTTCGCCTTTTCACTGTTCGTAGGTTCCGATCTCCAGCACTTTAGTCTTCCACTCACCACTCGCCATTCACATATTGCTGATAAGGAAATGTTCTGTACATGGTTTCATTCTTACCACTTTTTTCCGTCTGTTCTTTTTCCCTATTTTTCTATTGTTTTGCAGGCCATTTGTTTCTCAGGCATGCATTAATTTTGTCCTGATGATGATCCCATTATTTCTTCAAAGGGGTTCGAAGCATCGTTGACTCATTGTCCACCGCATACACAATTAAATTTGATATTTAAGTGTAACAGTGTTGTTTCATTCAGCTTGCCCCTTTTTTATACTTTATGCAAGCTGTTTGTCCTGCCTGAGTGTTTGTTTTTATTTCTCTGTGTTTATTGTAATGTGTAGGACGCAGGATTGTGTCCCACTTTATTTCTTTCTCTTATTTAGAATTCTAAATCATTAAATTTCACTGTCTGGCTGGACAGCAGTGATATGGCAATAATTTGAGTCTATGTTCATTTTCCTTGCTTACCAATTTTCTGTCAAGGACCGTTTTTCTTGTAAATTATAGTTATTAGAACAACAAAAATACTTTTCCTACGGAAACTAGGTTTTTACTATACCTACTTACTGGCAATCACCAGTAGGTAGTTATAGTAAGGACCTAGTTTCCATAGGAAAAGCGTTTTTTGATTTGCCAATTTTTGTGGCGTAGAAAGACGAATCTTCACTAAATTTTCAAAACTAATGGCCCACTCACTTCATCTGCTGTGTTGAAAGTTTTGGGGTGATTCGTCAAGCGGGTACCGAGAAAAAGGGGGGTCCCAAAACGCTTTATCTCCATGTTAATTTCCATAAGAAACTGTTGACACAGCTACAGCCCCAAACTGCTGAACGGAATTACACCAAATTTGGCAGAAAGGTAGCTCTTGGTCCAGAGTGCACTCTTTTTCTTAAACGGTGTATATCCGTTCAGTAGTTCTTTAGAAATATAAACATTTCTCAGATATACAAATATGGCAATGGAGGATCCGGGGACCCTCCCAATCTTAATCCTGTGATCTGAATGGCTGCGAACTGTTCCAACCAGGAAGATTTGGCAGCCACCATGTGACTCTGTTGAACCGAGTCACAAGAAAAAAGGTTCAAAAACATTAAAATTAAGAAAAGGGGGCAGGGTAGAAACACCCTGAGCCCCTAGGCCTTCTGAAGGGGTCCCGAGGGCCCAGAAAAACATTTTTTTAAAGAATCAGCAGAAGTAGTGTTGATTTAAAAAAAAAAGTGAAAGCACGGGCTCCCGCGCTTTGTTTAATTAAGCCCCTGGAGGGGCCATGTCCTGGGGCAATGAACTAAATATATGCGGGGGCCTGTGTGGGCACACACAGCCCCAGGAACAGCCACCTCACCGGGGCTATATTCATTAATTACGTGGGGCCATGTGGGCCCCCAGCAGCCCCGGGGACCGCCACCTCCACATGGCTTTTTTTTTTAAAAGGCGTGCAAAGGCTCCTGCTGCCCTGAAACAGCCACAGGATCACCATCAACCCGGGGCTAATTTTCTTACATGTGGGGGAGCGATGTGACCCCCTACAGCCCCAAGGACCACCACCTCCCTGGGGCTACACTGAATAGATGCATGGGGGTCTCCAGCCCCCGACACAGCCCAGTCACCACCACCCCCTAGGGGCTTCAATACTGTTGGATGGGGCAGCGCAGCCCCCTCATGGAGCCGTAAATGGCCCTGGAGACCGCCACCACCGGGCCGGCTCCAGCAATGTCCTGGGGTGCCCACTCCTGGGACATTGCAGTTTGCTATAGGATGGCGGGAGCACAGCTCTCACCATCCTATAGCAAACAGGTGCTCCACTTTGCCTTGTTCAAAGTGGAGCACTTTGCTTTTTACCCCTGCATGAATGTTAGCAGCTCCCTGTGGTAAAAAGCAATGTTAGCTCCCGCAGGAGCCGGCTTGGATCATGGGGGCTTCATGCTCCCTCCGTGGTCCCCAAACAGATGGCCATTTTTATTTTTTATTTTTAGTAGTTTATAGAGAGCTCAGCTACCTCCAACAGAGGTGTCCCGGCGCTGAAGACAATATCTCGAAAGAGTCAGAGGGAAGTGGAAGGGAGTGGAAAGATTAGATAAGGGAAAAAAACCAGGTCTTGAGTTTTTTCCGGAATAGAGGCTCTGACGTCAGAAATCTTAGCTCTATAGGAAGCTGGTTCCACAGTTTGGATGTGGCCACTGCAATGGCCCTTCCTCCCGTGCGTGCCAGGCGAAAACGGGGGCAGATCATAAGGCGTAGATGGTTGGATCTGAGGTTTCGTGGTGCTTGTGAGAACTTCATTCTGCGAAGCAGGTAGGTAGGGCCTCGATCATTAAGAGCTCTAAAAGCCAGGGTTAAGGCTTTAAATTAAATGCGCTGTCTTACTGGGAGCCAATGAAGTTTGATCTGATGGGGTGAAATGGAGTGGCGGTAGGGGATGTTGCAAATCAGCCTGGCCGCTGCGTTCTGAACTCTCTGTAGTTGGTTTATGAGGTATGCCGGGGCACCTGCATACAGACTATTTGCGTAGTCCAGATGAGCGGTAATAAGGGCATGGACTACTGTCTTACGAGAGTCTAGTGGAAGGTAGGGGATGACTTTTTTTATCATGCGGAGCTTTCCAAAGCAAGACGAGGTGACTTTATTAATTTGAGTCTTACAGGAGAGGGTAGTGTCAAATTGGAAGCCTAGGTTACGGGCAGCTTGGACTGGTTCCGGGGGAGGGTTGAGTTCAGTCGGCCACCAGAGAATGGAAGGTGTGGGGGATTTCTGATTAAAAAACAGGACCTCAGTCTTATCTGTATTAAGTTTTAAGTTATTAGCAGACATCCAGGAGGCGATATTCATCATGCAGTGGCGAAAGTTGTGGAATGATTTTTCGGAGTGGTCTTTGAAGGAGAACACTAGTTGGGTGTCGTCAGCGTAAAAGGTTACTTTGACGCCCTAGGATTCCACCACTTTTGCTAGTGGTTTTAGGTACACATTGAATAAGAGCGGACTGAGGGCGGAGCCCTGCAGAACGCCCCAAATCAATGGTTTCTTGGAGGAAAGAAAAGAGCCCAGCATCACCTGTTGGAATCTGTTCGTAAGGAAAGATTTAACCCAGGTGAGGGGAGTTCCGCTGACACCTACCTCTTGCAGGAGAGCAAGTAGTTTGTCATGGAAGATGGTGTCAAATGCTGCGGATAGGTCGAGGAGGACCAGCATGGCCTCCTCTCCCCTATCCGTGCATTCTCGAATCGACTCGGATACCTCAAGCAGAGCCAACTCGCTACTGTAGTCCGGTCTGAATCCTGATTGGGAATCATGGAACAAAGAGTTTGATTCTAGGTAGTTGGACAATTGCTCTTGTACCGCTTTCTCGAGCACCTTAGCGGGCTTGGGTAGGAGTGAGATTGGTCGGTAATTGCTTAGGCAGGTAGGATCAATGCCAGCTTTTTTTTGGATTGGAATTAGCATTGCGTGTTTCCAAGCGGAGGGGACAACACCTGAGAATAAAGAAGAGTTCCATATTTCGAGTAGGGTGTTAATAACTAAAGGGGCAATTTTGTTCATGATTAAGGCCGGGGCTGGGTCCAATGGGGAGCCTGATTTACATTTCAAGAATAAATTCAGGGCATGTTCCTTGGTAAGTGGTTGGAAAGCAGTAAATGCATGCTTGCAGATGATGGCACGGTCTTCGGTAATATCGGTACCGTTCTGAAGGATAGTTGCCGCAATGTTGGCTATTTTTTTTCCAAAGAAATCTGATAGATTTTCACTCAGTGCTTGGGAAGTGGGTACTGGGGCAGACAGAGCACTGGGATTAGTAAAATCTTTAACAATGTTAAAAAGGGCTTTGGTCGAGTTTTTGCATTGGCAATAGTTCCTGCGAAATAGGTGCTCATGGAGTTGCGTTTGAGTATGCGAAACTCTTTAAGGACTTGTCGGTAAAGAGCCTTGACTTCTGGGTCATAGTTCTGCCTCCATTGTCGCTCCATCTTTTTACACCTGCTTCTGTGTTCCCTTAGTTCCTGAGTGAACCAGGGGGCTGAAGGTTTTTGTCTGCGGGAGGTGAGGGTTTGTAAGGGGGTTACTTTCTCAATAGCAGTCGTGAGATCATAATTAAGTATAAGAACCGCCTCATTGAGATCGTCAGGGAGGGGGTTTAGACTGTTATGGTATTGTTGCTCTAGGGCAGTACAAGAAATCTTGTGCCATTTTCTGCCTTGAGTTCTAATGGCAGACTCCTTCTTGACAATTTGGGTTGAGGATACCTCGAAAGGGATTAAAATATGGTCAGACCATGTCAGAGGTAAGGATGGGAGAGTTATTAGCTTCTCGCAGTTTGAAAAGATAAGGTCCAGGGTGTGTCCTGCGGTATGAGTGGGGCCCTTTACCCTTTGTGTCAGATTTATATTTTGCAAGGATTCCAGGAGATAAGTGGCGCGGTTGCAGCTACTTACATCAACGTGATGGTTGAAGTCTCCTAGTACCGTGAAGTGGGGGTGTTTAATAGAGAGATCTGCAGTGACTGCTAATAGTTCTGAGATGGCAGGCTGAGGGGTGTTCGGGGGGTTGTAGACCAAGATCCCTGAAGAAATGGCTGTGGTGGAGTCCGTGACAGAGAAGTATAGTGCTTCAATAGGCTTAATGTTCGTAATTTTTCTAGAAGTGAATTTCAGGTGATTCTTTAAGATCACTGCGATTCCTCCACCTGTTTTGGTGCCTTCACGGCTTAATCCAGTAAAGCGGCCATGCCCTGGTGAATTGGGTCCCCGGGGCTAAAAATGGCCCTGGAGGGGTCCACGTCACCCCTTCCTTTTTTTGGTATTTTTTTTTAAATGGGTCAGGCCCCGGGGGATGGGGTCCTTGGGGGCCAAAACAATCAAGGAAAAGGGAGGCCCCTCTTTCCTAAAAAGTTTTATTAAAAGGAAGCCGGCAACTCGCTGGAGGCCCTGCAACCCCTCAATGCACTACACTGCAAATGAGTCCCCTGGCGCACTCTTAGTTGGAGGATGAAGTCCCCTTCGATGCTGAGGGTCCTTAGGGGCCAACTAGCCCACCTGTTACCTCCAGTAAGCCCCACTCAGTGGGATTGCTGAGAGGTGGTCTGAGGCCATGCCCCTTTTTACAGCATTCTGCAAATGTTCCTCTTGGTTCACTGCTGGTGGGGCAATGAGGTCCCCTTGTGCACTGAGGACATCAGGAAAAAAGTGGACTTCATCCCCCAAGCAGCAGTGTGCCAAGAGGCGTGTTTGCAGAGTGGTGTAAAAAGGGGCGGGGTCTCTAACCACTTCTCAACAATCCAGCTGTGTGGGGCTTACTGGAGGTAACAGGAAGGCTAGTTGGCACCCAGGTACCCTCAAGAGGCAAGGGGACTTCGTCCCCCAACCAAGAGTGTGCCAGAAGGTGTGTTTGCAGAGTGGGGGAGAAAGGAGGCGTGGCCTGTGACTACCTCTTAGCAATCCAACTGTGTGGTGCTTACTGGAGGTAACAGGTAGGCTAGTTGGCCCCAAAGGACCCCCAGAGCAAAGGGGACTTCATCCTCCAACCAAGAACATGCCAGGAGGCGAGTTTGCAGAGTGGTGGACAAATGGGGTATGGCATGGTATCTGAACTCAGCAATCCTGCTGTGTGGGACTTAGTGAAGGTAATGTGAGGGCCCCCAAGGACATCCATGCGGGCCAACTACCCCTCCTGTTACCTCCAGTAAGTCCCAGACAGTGGGAGTGTTAAGAGTTAGAGGCCACTCCCCCCTTTCTCCAACGCTCTGCAAACGCACCTCCTGCTGCACTACTGGTTGGGGGATGAAGTCCACTCTCCTCCTGGCAGACTTTGGGGGCGAAGAATCCCTCCCGGTAAGTCCTATACAGTGAAATTCCTGAGCACTGGTTGGAGGCCCAGCCCCCTTTCCCCACCACTCTGCAAACACAATTGCTAATTAAAAAGCCATAGCAATTCACTGAAAAAACACAGTTTGTGGGACATTATAGTTAGAATTTAGCATTTAAAAAACCTTAGATATTCACTGAAAAAAACACAGGTTTCAGGGACGTTATAGTAAGAAATGATCATTTAAAAACGTGATGTCATTTGAGATGTCATTAGTGATGTCACTGACCATGGCAGGAGTGAGGTAATTTGTGAGGTCCTAAGCAGTGCATTGCAGGGGCGTGAGTTATAGTTTGCTCAGCTAACTGTAACTGCTGAATTTTCACAATAACGTCCCTGAAACCTGATTTTTTTCAGTGAATTTATAAGGTTTTTTAAATGCTAATTTCTAACTATAAGGTCCCTGAAAGCTGTGATATTTTAGTGAATATATATTGGGGACCAAGAAATAGGGGCATTATAAAAGGGTGTGTTTGTAATGTTAATTCCCATAGGAACGCATTGTTAAAACTACAGTCCGAACTGCTGGATTGAATTACACCAAATTTGGCAGAAAGGTATCTCTTGTTACAGAGATTGTGCTTTTTGTTATTTGGTGCAAATCCATCCAGTAGTTTTTGAGAAAATTAAGCCTAGGAATTATAGATATATCTCTGGCCTCATTTTGTGGATGTTTTGCAATGAATCGTGAATCGTGAATGCCCGTACGAAAAGGAATGCTCTGATTGGCCGGATGCAACCTGAACAGAAAGTTGTGGCTGCCATTTTATCATCCTGGAATGGTTGCCAGGACTGAAAATTTGTGTGAAAGCTAACATAAGGGGTCAGGGTGCAGATACTCTGACCCCGTGTTTGAGAAATGAGTGTGTTAGTGACACAAGTTATGTGTCGAAAATGAAGTTTTTTTAATCACACATGACATTCGCGACAATGTCGTAATCTCCAGTGTGGCACCCTGTGGACCATCGTGGGGACATTGCGAATATTGTGAAGTCATTGTGAACACTAGTGGAAACATAAAGAAATATATATATATATATAATTGTACACACTTGCCGGTCACTTTCACAGACTTATGTATATACTCACATATTCACTCAAACACTAATACACCCATTAACATACCCACTCACACACTTATACATCCAGTCACATACCCACTCAGATACTCATGCACCTATTCACATACCCATTCAGGTACTTATGCACCCATTTACAGACTCACTCAGAAAGTGACACACCCATGTACAGACCCACTCAGAGACTCATGCACCTAGGTAGAGACTCATGCTTAGAGACTCATACCCATTTAGAGACTCTTACTCCCACCCACAGACCCACCTGGGCACTCATGCACCCACTCACAGACCCACTCAGATACTTATGCACCCACTTACAGACTCACATGGAGGGTCACAAACCCATGTGCAGACCTATCCAGAGACTCACTCACCCACTTACAGACCCACTCACACACTCAGGTATGTATTCACAGACCCACTCAGATATTCATACACCCACTCACAGATCTATTGAGACATTCATACACCCACTCAAATACCCATACAGTCACTCTCACACTTAGTCATAGACCCTCTCAGAGACTTATCGACTTAGTCAGTAACTTATACACTCAGAAACTCACACACCCACTCACAAACTCACTCAGATATACATGTACCTACTCACTCACCCGGTCAAGGGTCATGCATCCACTCAGAGACCCACCCAGACACTTGCCCTCCCAGTCACAACCCACTCAGACACTCATGCATGCACTAATTCACTCACCCACTCTGTAACTTATGCTCTTACTCACAGATCCATTGAGACAAACATACACCCACTCACAAATCCACTCAGACACTCATACACCCACTCATGGACCTACTCAGACACTCACACACCAATACAGTCACTCAAAAAGCCACTCCAAGACCAACTCAGAGACTTAGTCAGTTATACACTGAGAGCCTGACTTACCCACTCACAGTCACTCCCAGAGACCCATGCACCCACTGATCAAACCACTCTGACACTCACGCTGCCAGTCAAAGACCCACTGAGCAACTCATGCACTCACTCATAGATCCACTCAGATACTCACACACCCACTCACTCACCCACTCAGACACCCACTTACACATTCATATATCCACTCACAGATCCAAGTCAGACAGTCATATAGTTACTTACAGAGGCCCTCATGCACCTACTCACAGATCGACTGAGAGACTTACCCAACCAATCACAGACCCATTGTGATACTGATGCTCCCACTCATATATGTACTGAGGTAGTCACGCATTCCATTACAGAAGAATTGGTAGACTGATGCACTGTCTCACAGTTCCTCCCAAATACTTATACAGTGAATGTGAGACTTAGTGATACAGTGATGCATGCAGTCATAGATTACACTGAAAAATTATGCACTGTGTTATAGAGATATTAAGGGAGTCGTGCATGCTATTATACAGTCATTTAGATAGTAATGTGTTTAGGTGTTGTTATATTCCATTTTCCAGTTTAAAGTTTTGAATGTGGTGGTGGCTATTGAATGTTTTCATTTGCTTGCCCGGCGTCATCGCGAAAATGGAAAATCGGTTGTGTTAAAAAAAAAAAGTTTAAACAGTGCAGTATTAAACCCCTACGGGTCTGTTAGGATGTCGGGCGGTGGCACCACCGTGGTGCAGGCGGTGCAGAAAAATGCATTTTTCCGCCCGCAAGCAGCGGTTCTCACGTCCACCAAATTAGTATGGCCAGACATAGCCCATTTCTTGTCCGCCGCGGTGCGACGCGCACCGCCATCAAAGTGCGCCAGCCACCGCGGCTGTGGGAGCCAATGAAGACTCACTGCCTTGCGGAATGACGTCCGCCCCGCTCCACAAATTAGGATGCCCCAAACAATCAGACGCATCTCAGCGGAGAAACCGCCCAACCAATGACGCCCGAAGCTCGACAGCAGAGCGCGAAACCAGAGTCCCAGTCCACACCACCCGGTCCCGACCGCCATGGATCCAGCTCTACACATTTTTCCGGTTCACCAGCAACTCATGGACTGCAGCGGACGCCGCCGCAGGTACGCAATAACACAAACACAACACACAACACATGGGCTGACACAGGGTCCAAATCCACATCAGCCACCCTGGTGGGGACAGGAACACATCCACAAGGGCACCCACACATGACCCACCTGCCACCAAGTCACCCCTCCGTATCCTGGACACACATGTTCCGCGACCATGCAGCAATGTCCCGGTCACGTCACCGCAGCAGTGAACACAAGGGAATACATGCGCACTATGACGAAGGCAGGGCCAGCGCCAGGCATCGGCAGGGCACAAAGACCACAGGGCCACACCTCTACCCACCACACACTAGCACACCCCCTGTAGGCACATGCCATGTGCCCCTCCTATACACCCCCATGCACAACAACAAGCCAGGTGAATCCACACCCTGCAGCACACAACAAACAACCAGGTGAGCCATGTGATGACCACACAGCACAACACCCTGCTAGTGGCTCCGTTCAACCAGACACACAACTAGCTCTGAGCACACCTGGGGACATGATGGGGGCACACTCCTTGCTGCCACTGACAGATCTGGATGGAACAGGAGAGGACAACGCAGACACAGACTACAGCATGACATTCCACAATGGCCATGAGCCCATGCCACCCACCATGTTGTACTTTGGGGCCCAAAGACTGGTGCACATTGTTATCAGATGTCTAGGCCTCCCAAATCTGGGTGCATGAAATGGACGCATTGATGAAGGCACACTCAGATCGGGCACACTGCCGTTTTCTCCCATGGGATTCCCCAAACTACCCCAATGCAGAAGAAACCTGAAGAGCACAACTCAGAATGCAATGGGAATGCACAGCATTCAAATTACCTGTGTAAGTACAGGTAGGGCAAATGTGTAACACCGGCACCCAGCCCAGCAGCCACTTACATGCCACTGCATCACACTACCAACATCACATAGGCCAGCGCTAGCACTGGCTCTGCACACATACAACCACTCCAAGCCAAAGTCACCCTCCCCTAATGCTCACCCCTGGCTTGCTGCTGATGCTCCTTCAAACGTGCATCCAGCTCAGGCTGTGTCACCGACAAGATGCTGCCCATTAGTGGTGTCATGCTGCACCGAGCCAAACGCCCAGTGTGAGGAAGCAGCCCCAAGGTCATCTTCGCCACGTTCTTTGCCAGCCGGCTGATGTCGTTCCACCTCTTGTGGCAGTGGGTGCGCCGTGGGTTTGAGACCCCCAGAGCTCGCACCTTGGCCGCAATGGCCCCCCACACTGCCTTACGCTGGTGTACCTTGAGCTGCAGGCATGGGAGACAAGAGGGTGAAATGATCAGTGACACAGTGTTATGTACCGACATCTATCAGTATACCAGCAAGATGCAAACTCATCACAAATCCAACGATATGTCTAACAGAGACTAGAATACATCTCACATGGTACATCTGAATGGGAAAAGCTGATGTAAATGCATGCAGGTGTGAGGGGGAACACAGTGCCTGCACATCTCACACACATGCAGGATGCCAGCACTGAAACCCCTATGTAGCCTGCCCACATCTCCAGTCCATTGTTGGGTTGAGCAAAACATACATCACATATCAACCCATGTTTGGGGGTAGACTCACTGTGTCCAAGACTGCGCAGCCATCAATGTCCCTGCCCTATGAATAGATAACTGTGTCATGGATGTCACATTGAGGGACATGATCTCACAAATCCAAAATCCTCATCACACGGCCGGTCGTGTGCAATCTACAGTGCTGAGATGGCCCATAGCTGGAGTGCAATGAGAAAAGACTGATGTAATACTCTGTAAGTGAAGTGATGTGTCCTTGTCTTTGTGGGCGGGGACTGTGCAGGCCAGCTGGGTTCACACTGAGATGGACAACAGGGGCACACACAGCCATTCAGCTAAGTAATCTGTGTCCTGACTCCTGCATGAACAACCTTCTGTGTCACTGTATGGCTGACAACACAACACAGGTCACTAATCTATACATGTGCAGGCAGGGAAACCTGTGGCATTGGGTACACACACCTTCCCCCTGGGGACAGCATGTTATGCAGTGCATGACACAACCCCACACTCTCAGGCACATACTGCATCAGTCCAACTACATGTTTGACCCCCTTGCCCTCCTCCCCGCTGTTGAGGACTTACCACGACATTTGGGGCACCATATAGCCTTTGGTACTGTGTGAGCACCTCGTCCACCAGGACCTACAGCTCCTTGCTCGTGAAGGTACTGGCACGGATCTTCTCTGTCCTTGCCATCACTGTGAACATGAGACAACAGCGGCAGAATTGGGTGGTGAGGGGTCTCTGGCAGTAGTTCCTGGAGGCAACAGCAGTTGGGGGGTCTCTGGCAGCAGTTCCTGGAGGCAGCAGCAGGTGAGGGGTCTCTGGCAGCAGTCCCTGGAGGCAGCAGCAGGTGAGGGGTCTCTGGCAGCAGTCCCTGGAGGCAGCAGCAGGTGAGGGGTCTCTGGCAGCAGGCTCTGGGAGCAGTGGAAATGTGAGGCTCCCTCCCACACATATATAGCCCCCTGGGGTAGTTTCAAAGGCGCCAAGCTGCAGCAATTGGTGGTCCAGGTCTCCCTCTTTCAAATGTATCCAATGACCGCCTCCGCGGTGGCAAAGCATGCCTACCACGTTTTTCTAAATTACATCATGCCACCACAATCAATGTTCCCATTGGTTGCAAGGGCTGGCTCCATGGCGGTAACACACCGCAGGGGCCCGGTGTGCGCTACCGCGATGGTGCATCTTTCAAATGCATCTAATGACCGCGGTTTTCAAAATTGCATCATGCCACCGCAATCAAGGTTCCCATTGGCTGTAAGGGCTTGATCCATGGGGTTGACACACCGCAGGAGCCCGGTGTACGCTACTGCGATTTTGGCTGCGGAGCATGCCAACCACCATTTGGGCATGTCTCCATGCCTATCACTACTGCACTTGTGTGAATGGGGGGTGCTGGTGACACACCCCCCGGGGCCAGGTAGTAGCTACCGTGATATGGGTGCCATACATTGACACGAAGCACTGCGATTTTGGTGGCAGAGCATGCCAACCGCCATTTGGGCATGTCTCCATGCCTATCACTATCACGCTTGTGTGAATGGGGGTGCTGGTGACACACCGCTAAGGCCAGGTGGTAGCTACCGCAATATGGGTGCCATACAATGACAATGGCCATCTGGCAAACATCAACAGTGCACAGTGCCCACATGATCAATGGCATATAATTGTGCACGCAATGCCAATGTTCCATTTACTCCACTGGTTTCTATACATGCCATGTTTGTGTATGTGATTTCGTTGATTGGCCTGTTCTCCCTCACATGTCACTTATGAATTTGATGGTTGTGTAGGCAGGACAGTTTTGTTCTGGACTCTACAATGTGTACACATGTCAATGTGTTGAGGTGCAGTGACAATCACAGCAATGTTTGTCTCAATGAATGATGATTTTTTTTGCATGTCCTCTTATGTCTGATCATGCACACAATCGTAATTACTGCTCCGAGTGTGGTCATTGTGTTGTGTATGTGTGCCAGGTTCAAATGACGCTTGAAGATGTGTCAGGTACAGCAGCTAGGTATGAGAGAGTGGGATTGATTTGTTACACATATGCTGGATGCTAAACTCCCAGGCGTGCCCGTGGTAAATGTGGCCATATCCCTATCTGCATTCACATTGACAAAGGTGGTGTTTGAGGTACTTGTTTGTGTAAGTTGACAGGTGTGCCATTTGTGTAGCTGAAGGTGTCCCTACATGTAAGCTGGTCTGTAACTCAATTTTGATGACAGTCGTTGTGTCATCCAGAACGTGAGATGCTGTTCTCATCTCATGATGTATTGCATTGACATGTGTCCACTTTCATCTCAACTAGGAGGAGGCCAAATCTGCTTTGTCACTTAACAGTGCTGGAGAACATGGAGGATGTGGTGATCATCCGGAAATGCCGGCCGGATAGAGCCACCCTAAAAACCCTGTGTGATATGTTGGAGCCCCACCTGCAGCCTCGCAGGACATATCCAACAGCTTTCACCTCAACTTATAAGGTGATGGCGGCCCTGCATTTTTGTGCCACTGGATCATTCCAGCAGACAGTGGACAGCGCTGGTGGGATGTCACAACCGATGTTCAGCATGGTGCTGCGTGATGGTTTGTCCGCCATAATGATATACAAAGGACAGATATATCCAGTTCCCCAGTGGTCCTGAATTGGCAGCTGTTAAGGGAGACTTCTATTCCCTTGGACATATCCACCATGTTGTTGGTGCCATTGATTGCACCCATGTCGGGCTTGTGCCACCTCTGCCTCAGCGACATTGCAATGTCTATTTGTGTTTGTCAAACCTAGGTGACTCTGCATATCCCAACCGCCCCTGGTTGCTGAGCCCACTGTGGAATCTCAGGGCCCTGGCTGAAGTCCGTCACAATGAGGCCCATGGGAGGACACGTTGTGTGGTGGAGCATAATTTTGGTCTGCTCAAATCACGTTTCCGCTGCCTGGACATAACCGGAGGTGCACTGGCATACTCGCCCGGGAAGGTGTGTCAGATTGTAGTGGCATGCTGCATGCTCCATGACCTAGCCATTCGCAAGGAGATTCTCCTGCTCCTGGATGATGATGATGATCCAAGGCCCCCGCCTGCAAACCAACCCCTGTCCAGTGATGAGGACAGTGTAGAGGAGGAAGGTGTTGACCTGTGTCAACAGCTCATGACCCGCTACTTCACTTGAAGGTGACTGACAATGTACAACATACCCATTGTCTGATGATGTTGCTATTGTCATGTAAGAATTGTAACAGCAGCCAGTTGTACACTCAGTGGTGGTTGGCAATGTTTCTGGGACAGGTCATTTAGGAACATCTACAGGATGTGTATGTTGACACTTGTTGCCCATTGTGACGTGTGCATGTTGGATTATCTTGATGGTAGGTGTTGTGTGATGTCTGTGATCTCACACCCAGACCAGTGAATGTTGTTCTGTTGTGTTTCCCTAGGTGTCTTCAACTTCTCCTTGCCTACATACAGTCCATACTCCTGGTACATTGTGATCATGTTGAAGACTGTACATCCTGCAATAAAGACGGAGCAGACACAACATGTGTGTAAGGATTTTTTTATTTACAATGGTGACATGTGAGGGGGGTGTACATTTACATTGAGGTGGTGGTGGAGCAGTGAGTTGACAGTTATGGTAAATGAGATAATCGAGTAGTCACCACATTGATGTGGTGACCCAGTCCAACTGACAGATACCATTCACAAGGCAGTGTGGGGAAGGACAGTCCAAAAAGTCAATGCAGTGGTGAAGAGGGTTGCCATCAGGGCTGGCTCCATGACTGGCGTTTGGCAGGTGCTTTGCCTCCAGATACTCCCAGGGTTTTCTTAGGACGGCTCCTTCGTCGCTTGGCGGGGGGGCACTGCTGCAGGCCCAGTGGGGTCTGAGGACTCACCCCTCTCAGTGTGTGCAGGGGAGGATGGTGAACTGTCATCCTGCAGCCCACCAGAGGGAGGTGGAGGTGTTGTTTGTGGCACAGGCCTGTCCCTCAGTACCGCCACTTGCTGGCCCAAGAGGTCCACAATTTGTTCCATGCGTGTGTCAGTGGACCTCATCAGCAGGATGAGCTCGAGTAACAGTTTGTCCGACCGGCCCGTTCGTCTCTGGGCCCGTTCATATGCCCCAAAGACTCAGGTGATGTGGTCCAGGGATTGTGTCCCAGCCTCTTGGTGTCTGTGGGTGACCTTGCCCCTCCCACCTGCCCTGCTGTCACAGACATGTTGCCTCACCAATGTGGGCACCTGCATCCTCTCCCTGCCCTCCTCAGTCGGTGGTGTGGGGTGGTCATCCTCTGGGACAGGGAGGGTGTTGCAGGCAGCACTAGTGGTGGCGGCGATGGACGCACAGGCTGTAACAGCAGGGGTCTGCAGTGACGTTGTTATTGCAGCAGATGTGGGGGGGGACGATGGGGTCCTGGGACCTGTTACTCCCTGGCACACCAGATGGGCCGGCTTCGAGTTCATCGTCCAGAGAATCCCAGGAGTCAACATCCAAGAGTCCATATGCCGGGGGGTGGGAGACTGGCTCTGCAGGTTGCTGGTGTTGTCCTCTGCAGTGAGTTCTTGGTCACCTGTGGGTCAGATAGAAAATGGTCATTGTAGTGCACCCGCAAGCTTTGTGTTAGCTGTGTGTCATTCACTGTTTGTACACTAAACAATTGACTGATCATCACATTGTTTCCTCTGTGCACTACTGTGCCTCTTGACATGATACCGTGGTACATGCATTACGTGTCCATGGTATGAGGTGTCAATACATACCATGCGCCACGTGCAATATTTATGATTACATAGACCTCTTGACATCTAGGGACTGGCACAACATGTTATTTCATTGAGGACTCTTTGTTGATTTGTCTGACCTGGCAGACATCATATCTGGCCATGGACTGGCCATTTGTCATCTCCTGCATACCTTTGTCCTGTCATATGCATATCTTGATTTATACCACCACACATGCTTTCTTATATTTCGGATGGTCCTTGTTGCTCTGGCCCCATGGCACTGCACATGACAATAGGTGCTGTGCATGATTGTGCCCAGACCTTCTTATACATGTGCATCGGTGTGTCACACTTTGGTAGCTGTGACAGTTTCCTTTGCTTACCTGTGTGCACACTGTGCATGGGAATGGGGTCGGTGTGCACATTTGTGCAATGAGAGGGCTGGTGTTGTCATATGGCACCATTTCTTTTGTGACAAATGGGTGGGTGCACAAACTGGCTACTTACCTGTTATGTGCTCAGATTTGGCTTTGTTATGTGACACATCCGTGCGTGCGTGGTGGAGGCTTACATCTTGCTCAGTGGTGTCACAAGACAGAATAATGTGTCTACCTACCTGTTAGTTTGTTTGAGGTGGGCCATTAGATGCCACATGTGTCTGGGTGGTATGGAGAGTTCCATCTTGCTGTACTGGGGACTGGGGTGCATGGTGGAAGTAGTGGTACAGGCCTCCCACCCACAAACACCCTCCCAGGGAAGATGGCTACCTACCTGTAAGTTTGTTTGGTGTACTGCAATGGATTCCAACTGCTTCTGGGTGGGGGAGTGCTCCATCCTGCTCAGGTGTGGGACAGGGGGCATGGTGGGAGTGGTGGTACAGGCCTCCCACCCCCAAATACTCTCCCAGGGAAGATGGCTACCTACCTGTAAGTTTGGTTGGTGTACTGCAATGGCTTCCAATTGCTTCTGGGCGGGGGAGTGCTCCTTCCTGCTCAGGTGTGATAAAGGGGGCATGGTGGGAGTGGTGGTACAGGCCTCCCACCCCCAAACACCCTCCCAGGGAAGATGGCTACCTACCTGTAAGTTTGTTTGGTGTACTGCAATTGCTTGCAACTGCTTCTGGGTGGGGGAGTGCTCCATCCTGCTGAGGTGTGGGACAGGGGGCATAATGGGAGTTGTGGTGCTGGCCTCCCACCCCCAAACACCCTCCCAGGGAAGATGTCTAACTACCTGTAAGTTTGATGTGGGTTATGTAATGGCTGACACATGCTTCTGGGTGGAGTGGGTGGAGGGCTACATCTTGCTAGGCTGTGGGACAGGGTGCATGGTGGGAGTAGTGGTACAGGCCTCCCACCCACAAACACCCTCCCAGGGAAGATGGCTACCTACCTGTAAGTTTGTTTGTTGTACTGCAATGGCTTCCAACTGCTTCTGGGTGGTGGAGTGCTCCATCCTGCTGAGTTGTGGGCCAGGGTGCATGGTGGGAGTAGTGGTACAGGTGTGGTACTGTAAATTTTGGAACCGTGTAGGTGGCATGGTCCCACCATGTCAATTCTGGTAGCAATGAACCGCAAATGAGTAACGCGGTATGTATGAGTGTTTTTGTCATGTTTCACTGGTGAATTCACCGTACATACGATATCACATATTGAACCCTTTGGGTTCCATTTTAGAACAGTCACCATTTTGTGTTTGCCCTCACATAGGCTGCGCACTAAGGCCCTGCCTAGGCCTAAAGGACACGTACACCTCTGTGACTTCTCTCTGACCTGTGCAAACTGACTCCGCTGCCCAAGGTCAATCGTGTCCGGCCGGTTCCTTTTCCCGCGGCCTAATGTGATTAGCATCAGGGCTCGACCCATCATAAAGTCCTTGTAAATGTAAATGTAAATGTAAATGTAAATGTAAATGTAAATGTTCACACACGATCTCTGACTAAGCTATTTCACACCTGACTCTGTTTCCTACTTTATGGCTTGTTTTACGAGCAGGAGGTGCCCGTTTTATTGGGGTCCGCTGTTATCTGATGAGGGTTCTGAGCCTTGCTGGGTAAAATGACTGTATGCTTAATGAACTGAAATGTGGGATTGTCATTATTGCTCTGCCGTTTCTTTGAAGCGAAACTATGTGAATAACCACTTGTAAAATAGGGGTGGTATTG
Organism: Triturus cristatus; assembly: GCF_964204655.1. Classification (NCBI taxonomy): domain Eukaryota; kingdom Metazoa; phylum Chordata; class Amphibia; order Caudata; family Salamandridae; genus Triturus; species Triturus cristatus. The sequence continues at coordinate 313,983,944 of NC_140584.1, read as the reverse complement.
CCTTCAAGCATAATTTTGTGTATATAAGTAAAAGCTGGTTTCTGGTTGAGGAGCAGTCTCCTGAGAACATACATCGTGTTGTACTTCTCGGATGCCTGTGATTGGTCTGCAGCCAATAAAATTCGATCTTTGATTTCACCTAGAAGACTCTGTGTTTCTGTGGGTCTGAAACAGGAAGAATCCGAAGTCTTAGGGTGTGTTCCCCTGCACCGCTGGGTTCTAAAAACCCGGTACTTCAGTTGGCGCCCAACTTGGGGCGAAAGGCCGCCACTTCATCGACCCCTGCATGTCGACGTGGTCCGAAGGTCTTTTCTGCGAGGTTCTCCGCGTCCCGACGACTACGAAGGACTGCTGCCCTGATTAATTGCCCTGTTTTGGACCCTTGACGATTTGGTAGAGCGAAACAATTGAGAGAGTCTTCTGGTGAAGTCATCGATACCTCAGTTAAGTATAAGTGGAGCGTCTCCCAGTTTGTTTGGTATCCTTCGGGATTTTGGGATCCTTCGGGATCGCTTTGATTTGGGTCTTGCAAGTTCTAAAGCCAGAGGACTCGTGTATTCACGAGACTATCGTATTCGATAATCCTTTGAAGTTTGAAACTAGACTAGTGAGCGAAGATGCCTGGTTCTAGTATATTTGGAAATTTGTTTTGTTTTGGTTGTAAAAGGGATTAGAGGATTCGTGTCCGGTTCCTCCAATTGGAACTCCCACGTATGAGCTTTATGTGAAACATGGCGTGGGCCCCATTGTATATAATGAAGTATGGATCCGATACACCAGGAAGGATGGTGTTTTAAAATGGCCCCAAAATGGTAGTTTCGACACAGAGATCCTAGATAATTTAGAAGTTAAATTGTTTAACAAGAAAGCCCGGCCGGCGATGTTTGATTCTTTCCGCCTATGGCAAAAGGAAGCCAAACAAAAAGAAATTAAATTAGCTAAGAAGAATAAGAGAGAGAGAGGTATGTCGATAATACAAGCAGCTTTGCTGTTTAAAGATAGTGAAGAGGACCAAATGAATGAGCAGTTGCACAGGCAACGCAAACTAGTTATTGATAAATGTTACCCAGTTTTGCCACCCCTCCAACAAGATGAGTCAAAAGAGAAAGAGAAAGATTCCCTAATGTCGCATTTGCTAAGTTCGCCACTCCTGTATGCGCAGAATGCTACAGCGCCCCCGCAACCCTTAAATGTACAGCTTCCAGCTAATGTACCGCAAGCTTTCCCGCAGCCGCCAGCTCCTCCTCAGCCGGCTCCTGTCCCGGTAGCACAGCCTTCCCAAGGAACGCCGGATTTGTTAATTACCACTTCTGCGCTCCCTGCGACTTTACCGAGCACATCAGCTGCCTCCCTTGGTGCCCTACCTGCTACTACTTCTGTACCTGTATCTACACCCGTTTTTCTTCCCTCTGTTTTTCCCCCCGGTTCTTGCCTCAACTTCTCCTTCTGCACGACAACGACTAACTAGTGCAGTCACTAGTCTTATATCACCCCTCTTTGGGTCATTTAGTACGACCACTGGTCCACAGCGTAAGCAGTTACGTGGTCAACTACCTGGTTCTAGAGAGAAAGAAGAACTGGACCGCATGGCACGTAGATGGATTGTTTATCCTTCTAGATATGATGTAGAGTCTGTTGTGAATGTTTTTCATCAGTGGGAAGCACCACAACAGGGATACGTTTTTGAGAAAATGTGTGAAATCCTATGTGAGGAATTGGGAGATAATGGTTTAGACTCAAGCTCGCAGGGGCTTTGTCAAGTGCGATTTGAATTTGGGAAAGGTACGATTGTGGGTTCTGAGGTTGAGAAAGCAGTAGCGACACTGCTGTCTTTCAGGGATGGGGATTGTCAGCAGTCGTTGTTTGAACAAGAACTCCCTGAAGGGAAACAGGCAAAAGCGCGACAATACCCGATGCGTGAGGTTCCTCCAGTCTGGAGACCTGGTGATGCGAATGCTAATCCACCTGTTCTGCCACATTTTCAGCGTGTTTTGGTACATGTTCCTTGGAAACGATCTGAAGTCTTAGCCCTTAAGCAGACTCTGCCTGACCCCCGTAAGAACCCTGCAGGATATTATAAGGAGTTATTGCAGACTGCAGAATCATGTGTCATGAACCTAGCTGATATAGATATGTTGTTCGGGAATGTTGTTTCACAGCCTTTATGGGGATTGATTCGTAATGCAGATCATGCTGCAGAACTAGGTGACACATGGGCTAATATCATTAATGCAGACAATAGACAGGTTGGTGGTGCCAAGCCTGAGCCCGCGGTAGCAGAACTCCCTGGTAGAATAATTAACTATATGAAAACTTTAATGCCCGCTATACGTGTAAATTGGGATAAATTATCCGCATGCAAACAGAAGAAAGATGAAACAGTGTCCGATTTCTTCACCAGGTTTGAAAAAACATTTATCGACCACAGTGGTCAGGACATGAGTACAGAACGTGGCCAAAGGTTATTTGTTGATAAATTTGTCCATAATTTGCTTCCAGAGTTGTGTAAAAAATTAAAAGATTCGGAGAGTTCTTGGGCCGTTTCCTCTTCAGCGCAAATACTGGCTACTGCACAGTATTACGAAAATAGGGATAAAGATGAGAAGGATAGAACAGACAAGAAAACGAAAGAATTGAAAACGAAGGTTCTTTTACAGCAGGCTTATCCGCCACGTGGAGGTCAGAATAATTATAGGCAAACCCAGGGTATCTATCAGCAACCCCAACAGTTTCAGAATAATCAGCAAATGTATGGGTATTATCAACCACGTGTCCCTATCGGTCCCAATCAGTGTTCGTATTGCAAGGAGGAAGGTCATTTTAAAAATAATTGCCTTAGATTGTTGCAGCGCACGAATAATGCTTATGGCGCACAAGGTAGAGGTGGCCAGCAAGCCCCAAGAGGTAGAGGGCGTGGATATGTTCCCCAGAACGCGCGTCCTCTACCGCCTCAAAATACAATGAATAGTTTTGATCAGCAAGCCAATGCAACTGGCAAGACAGCGCAATACTATAATAATGACTATTATGCAGAAGATGATATTACGGAAGGTAATGATTGCTAGGACAGCCATAGACAGAGAGAGGGAGTTGTTTCAGTGCCAGTGGATCAGAGCGGACCGTATGTTAAGGTGACCACAGCGGGTGTAACAGAGCCCTTTCTGCTGGACACTGGTGCTGCAAAGAGTTCTATTATGCGCTCAAAACTCCCTGGCGCGCCTTTGTCTGGCGAAATGAATGTTTCAGTAGGTTTTTCTGGCGCCCCGGTTAGGAACCCGATTTCAAGTCCTATGGCCCTTTCTGTTGGACCTTGTGAGCTGAAAGCACCCCTTATCCTAACGACAGGATGTGGTGAAAACCTGTTAGGATTGGATTTGTTAAAGAGATTGCATGCAACATTATATTGTTCCCCCTCGGGAGTACAACTCACGCTGGGTAAGGAAGTGATTTCTCCCATGTATTTGTCAAAGGATAAATTGCCAGCTGAATTGTCGTCTCTTCCTGATGCCCTTTGGGCCACTGGCCCTAATGATGTAGGCCTTTTGGAAATACCGCCGTATGTTGTCACTTTGAAAGCCAATGTTAGATTACCCCGCATTCCCCAGTACAAGATCTCTAAGGAAGGTGAAAAAGCGTTATTGGCAATTATCTATGATTTAATTGACAAGGATGTAATTGAAGAGACGATAGGCAACGTTTGCAATAGTCCGGTTCTGCCTGTTTTAAAACGTACTGACCCTTCTCAGCCACCTGTTTACAGATTTGTGATCGATCTTAGAGAGGTCAATGAGGTAGTTGTGCCACAATTTCCAGTCGTCCCTGATATAACTGCCTTGTTAACTATGATCCCAGCTTCCGCTGCTTGGTTCTCAGCGATCGATTTAAAAAATGCTTTCTTTAGTATCCCGATTGCAGAGGAGAGCAGGGATATTTTTGGCTTTTGTTTAGGAGGTCGAAGCTTCCATTTTAAACGCGCTCCACAGGGCTACTGTGAAAGCCCATCAATATACAGTCAGGCTTTAAAAGCGCAGCTTGATGCCCTTGTTTTGCCTAACGGTGCTACCCTTATTCAGTATGTTGACGACTTATTAATCGCCGCAGATACTGAGGCAATTTGTAAAGGAGCTACATCATCATTGTTGCGTCATTTGTCACCCTTTCATCACAAGGTGTCTCTCTCTAAACTGCAATATTGTCGACAAGAAGTGACCTATTTAGGTCATCTCTTATCGAAGGAGGGAAGGAAACTGACCCCAGAGAGAATTCAGGCCATTGCACAGTTAAGCGTGCCAAGGACAAAGAGAGAAGTGCGTGCTTTCTTAGGTATTACTTCATACTGTAGGCACTGGATCCCGAACTTTTCTTTACTGGCAAAACCATTGCTGGCATTAACATATAAAGATATACCGAATCTTGTCCCATGGTCTGAAGAGTGTCAGAAAAGTTTTTGGGAATTACGCAAGGCATTATGTTCAGCTCCTGTGTTGGGTACCCCCGACTACAGTAATCCTTTTACATTGTATGTTTATGAAAAGGATGGGTGCGCATTATCAGTGTTAACACAGCCTTTTGGAGACAGACCGCGTCCATGCGTGTATTTTTCGTCGACTTTGGACCCTGTAGCGAGGGCATTGCCAAGTTGTTTAAGAGCCACAGCGCCAGCAGCTGTGTCTATTCGACAGTCTGCTGGATTAGTGATGAATAACACATTGATTGTAATGGTTCCCCATGCAGTGGACACATTGTTAAACAGGACCAAGACACAGCATTTAACTAATGCTCGATTGTCAGGGTATGAATTGACACTTTTAGCAAACCATGTGCACATAAAAAGGTGCAACACGCTGAATCCAGCCACATTATTGCCAATTTCAGCAGACACAGATGAGGTTGAACAGCATGATTGTCTGTTCAGAACAGAAGAAGAAACAAAAGGGAGAGTGGATCTTAAAGATATTCCCCTGGTTGAATGTGATGGTACCTTATGGGTGGATGGTTCATGCTTCAAGCTTCCGAATGGTGATACGACTGCTGCATATGCAGTCACGACTTTGCACACAATTGTTGAAACTGCACGTGTACCACATAATTCAGCCCAAGCTAAAGAATTGATTGCACTTACAAGAGCATGCGTGTTGTCGAGAGGAATGAAAGTGAACATACATACGGACAGTCAGTATGCTTTTGGTGTGGCCCATAGTTTTGGGCGTTTGTGGAAAGAACGTGGTTTCCTGACCTCGCATGGAACTAAGATTCAGAATGGTCAGTTAGTGAATGATCTCCTTGAGTCACTGACCTTGCCATTACAAGTCGCGATTGTGTAATGCAGTGCACACAAGAAGGTTACCGATGATGTTGGACGTGGTAATGCGTTCGCTGATGAAACTGCGAAAGAAACAGCAAAAGATATGACAACTCGAATGTATGTTGCAGGCCCTGCAAGATGGGTTGGTGATGTTGGAATGTGTGAAGACACGATAGAGAGTGTGAAGTCCCTTCAAGCTGAAGCCACAGAGAAAGAATTGAGTATGTGGAAAGAGAGTAAGGGTAAATTAGATGAAAACGGTTGTTGGATTGATTTGTCAGAACACCGGCGATGGTTGTTACCTGATGCATATGTGCTTCCAGTGGTTACGATGGCGCATGGAATGGCACATATCAGTGTGAAAGGGATTTGTAAGTTGTTGGCTCCAGTATGGCAGAATGCTGGAATCCCTAAATGTGCAGAGAATGTGGTCAACAATTGCATGGTATGTCTGAAATATAATCCTGGTAGGGGAACCCCAACTCCACCTGGTCATTTTGCGCCTCCATCATACCCATTTGAAGTTCTACAATTAGACTTCATCCACATGGAAAGATGCAACAATTTGGAATATGTACTGGTTGTTGTTTGCGCTTTTTCAAAATGGATAGAAGCATATCCCCTAAAAGACAATACGGCCTTATCCACAGCTAAAGCCCTTGTCAAAGAATTTTTCCCTAGGTTCGGAATGCCGAGAATGGTATGGAGTGATAACGGGAGTGAGTTTGTGGGTCGAGTGATGAAGAATGTATGTGAGGGACTAGGCATTAAGCAGAAGTTTCACGCTGCAAATCACCCCCAATCAGCTGGATTAGTAGAGTGCTACAATGGCACCTTGAAACTTAAGTTGGCCAAAATCCAGGCGAGCTCCGGTCTTAAATGGCCTGACGCTCTGCCCTTAGCACTCCTATCAACAAGAATGACTGTGCATTCACGAGTGGGACTTAGTCCGTATGAAATAGTATTTGGCCGTCCGCCCAATGTATGGGGAGTGCCAAGGCCCAAAAAATTTAGTGAAATCGAACATCCAGTACTGCTTGATTATCTGTATGAATTGACGGCTAAATTGCGTGTCTTACACCAACAGGTTCACGATACTCTGCCCCAGGCCTCTGAAGCTCCAGGACACCCTATTAATCCTGGAACGTGGGTGCTGATTAAGAATTTCCAACGTACGAAAAATGATGAGCCCCGTTGGATCGGCCCCCACCTAGTCCTGCTATCGACAAGATCAGCGGTTCGAGTGAAAGGGAAAAAGAATTGGATACACGGCATACATTGCAAGAGGATCCCTTTGCCCCTACCGTATGATCGGTGGGTCCAGGAGGGGATCGCTGACTCTGAGGCTGAGACTGTGCCTCGTTTTGTGCCTTTTAGCGATGCGCGTGTAAAGGGGACAAATACAGAGCAGGAAAGTGACGACATTCTGCAAGAAGCTACATTGCCATCAATTCGATTGGACACCACAGAGCCTGAACTCTTGTTTCAAGACCAGACAGTACCTGGGAAAAACAGGTATAATTTGAGGCCAAGAACTATGGACAAATAAAATTCTTTTTCTTTACTATTTTCAAAAGTGCAGCCCTCTCATCTGAAAAACTTTTTGACTTTTTGTTTTTCGAACCACCATCCGGGTTCAGCTGCAGGGTCGCGGTGCCAAGACTTTGGGGTACAAGCCGAAGACGTTAGGTCTACGGTTCTGGTTGGTCTAGGGCGTTCCCTGGACTAACAGGTGTATTCCTTAAGCAGAAGATACTCATCCGCCGCGAGCAGCACGATTAGAGGATGGAGTTTTTCAGGATAGAGAGGCCCACCGAGGAAATGAATTTCAAGAGCGGAATATGTAAAATACTGAATAGCAAACGTTTTGTAATATTGTGTCTGTTTGTACTATTTAGCATAATGATGTTTTCTGTAGGTTGTGTATTGTTGTCTTTTCAAGTGCCATTTGTACCCACTGTGCAGCCCACACCTCCTCCTACTATTTTTCCACACTCTTTTCACCCTCTGCCTGAACATGAACAAGCTAGACGTTCTGAGTTTGTGAACAATTTGTTCATTCAACTCCTGCACCAGCACCAACTAGTTATGAATACAACAAACTGCTGGGTGTGTGGTTTGATGCCACACACCATTAATAAGGGTATCCCATATCTAGTACTGCCGTTTAGCTATAATGGTTCATCATGGGCATTCCAGACCATGTTTCTTTTTGCGCTTGAAATCTACTCCCAGCGACCACCGCGTTCCACTAGACTTAACTCGAACAATAAAGCCTTGATGAAAGGAGTTGCAGATATGAGTAGAGATATCGATGCATATACATCTATTCCCAAAGATGAGTTGCGAGCTTATGTAGGTTGGAACGCGACGGGGTATAGCATTAGTTTGGGCGAGAAACAGCGCAAAAGTTCATCCCCAATTTGGGTTGTACCACACATGGGTCGCCTTTGTTTACAAGGCAATGGTCAAAACCCAAGAGCTCAACTAGGAAGGAGTAACTGTACTGAAACATACACTTTCCCATCACAGTCTTCCCCAGCGTTTTTAGCTGCCAAGGGTACATACTTTGTCTGTAGTGATCGAGCATATACATGGTTGCCCCCTGATTTCTCGGGCACGTGTTATGTTGCGAATTTGCTACCACCAACATTTACTGCGGCCTCTGATTATCACAAGACCAGAGTTGTGAGAGGCGTTGTTAGTAAGGAAGATACTGCCGGTCAGGAAGCGGGAGACTTTTTCCTGGGTTTCCTGCCGTTTTGGGGACCAATGGTCAATAGTCGGAACCTGAGACAACTGACTCGTGTAGTTGAAACCACTGTTAATGTAAGGCTGGTGCCCTTGGTAATTTGACAGCTGAGCTTCAAGCGGATCGCCTTATGACGTTGCAAAACCATATGGTTCTAGATGTCATACTTGCAGATCGTGGTGGGGTATGTACTGTCATCCAATCGAGCTGTTGTATTTTCATACCAGACAACGCTCCAACAGTCTACCAGGCCATTTCCAAACTACATAAGATTTCCGAGTCCATTCACGTGGATAAAGGAGACTGGTCAATGATGGGATGGTTCTGGGAACTGATATCAGCTTGGAGATGGAAGATTCTAATAGTCATTGGGATGATCTTAGCCATTCTTTTCCTGTTCTGTTTATGTATACAGTGTACTCCTGTAATGTGTAGCCTCCGCGTTACATCATGTGTAAGGAAACCTGTATCATTGCCACTAAGCAATAGGATGATGCTACAGCAACATCTCCATGACTTTAAGAACATAGACTTGGACTCAGATTAGTATAGTTCTTGCCTATGTAAGGGCAAAAGGAGGGTCTGTGGTACTGTAAATTTCGGAACCGTGTAGGTGGCATGGTCCCACCTTGCCAATTCTGGTAGCAACGAACCGCAAATGAGTAACGCGGTATGTATGAGTGTTTTCGTCATGTTTCACTGGTGAATTCACCATACATACGATATCACATATTGAAACCTTTGGGTTCCATTTTAGAACAGTCGCCATTTTGTGTTTGCCCTCACATAGGCTGCGCACTAAGGCCCTGCCTAGGCCTAAAGGACACGTACACCTCTGTGACTTCTCTCTGACCTGTGCAAACTGACTCCGCTGCCCGAGGTCAATCGTGTCCGGCCGGTTCCTTTTCCCGCGGCCTAATGTGATTAGCATCAGGGCTCGACCCATCATAAAGTCCTTGTTCACACACGATCTCTGACTAAGCTATTTCACACCTGACTCTGTTTCCTACTTTATGGCTTGTTTTACGAGCAGGAGGTGTCCGTTTTATTGGGGTCCGCTGTTATCTGATGAGGGTTCTGAGCCTTGCTGGGTAAAATGACTGTATGCTTAATGAACTGAAATGTGGGATTGTCATTATTGCTCTGCTGTTTCTTTGAAGCGAAACTATGTGAATAACCACTTGTAAAATAAGGGCGGTATTGCCTTCAAGCATAATTTTGTGTATATAAGTAAAAGCTGGTTTCTGGTTGAGGAGCAGTCTCCTGAGAACATACATCGTGTTGTACTTCTCGGATACCTGTGATTGGTCTGCAGCCAATAAAATTCGATCTTTGATTTCACCTAGAAGACTCTATGTTTCTGTGGGTCTGAAACAGGAAGAATCCGAAGTCTTAGGGTGTGTTCCCCTGCACCGCTGGGTTCTAAAAACCCGGTACTTCACAGGCCTCTGACCCACAAACACCCTCACTGTGAAGATGGCTACCAACCTGTTAGTTTGATGAGGGTAATGTAATGGCTGACACATGCTTCTGGGTGGGGCGGGGGAGGGATCCATCTTGCTAGGTTGTGGGACAGGGTGCATGGTGGGAGTAGTAGTACAGGCCTCCCACCCACAAACACCCTGACTGTGAAGATGGCTACCTACCTGTTAGTTTGATGAAGGTAATGTAATGGCTGACACATGCTTCTGGGTGGGGGGAGGGCTCCATCTTGCTGATGCAGTAGGACAAGGGGGCCTGATGGGAGTTGTAGTGCTGGCTGCCTGTACACATGCCTCCATGGTAATGTTGGTAGCTACGTTTGGGTTGAATGGGAGTGACTGAATGTTGGATCTGTGAGACATGTTTTTGTGAGAGTGTGGTGCAGATGAATGGAATGTGTCCTAGGGGGTGTAACTTTGTAGTTGTGCAAGACAGTACATATCAGTGTGGTGGTAGTCATTTGTTTGTACTTAACAGCCTCCACTTCCCCGGCTACTCCTGTGAGACTCTCTAGATGCAGTATGGCAAGCACCTTCTCCTCCCATGGTGTGAATGGTTTTGGTGGAATGGGAGGGTCAACGCCAGTCCTCTCAGCCAGCTCATGGTTCTTGCTTCTCCTCTCTTTGACAACCCTCTTCAGATCATGATCTCCTTTTTGGATCGCAGGGTGGTCCCTACTACATTGACCCTTTCGACTATCCTTGCTCACATTTGTGCCCTTGTGGCTAATGGTGTCTGTTGGACCAGTCTACCAAACAGTTGTGGTTCCACTCTGACTATCTCATTTACCATGACTGTCAACTCACTCTCTGTGAATTTGGGCATTTTATGTGTTGACATGGCATGTGGTGTGCAAAGTGGTTGTGGGTGCAGGGGTGTGAGTGGTGGGTGTGGCTGTGATGTGTTTGGTGTGTGATATGCAGGGGGGTTAGTGGTGCAGGTGTGGTAGTGATGGTGGTGGTGGTGGTGGTGATGTGTGTGTGCTGTATTCTTTTGCCTCTCCTCTCTGATCTGGTGAATGCTCTTCTCTTCTGGAGTGTTGCAAAGGATTGTGGTCAGGGAAGGGGATGGTTTTATTCTCAGCTATGTGGGTGTGCCCAAATGGGGTATTGCTGTCAGGTGTGTTGTGTGTGTTGTCCTGGGAATTGTATTTTTCTTTTTGCCATGTGGTTGTGTCATTGGGGTGTCTTTTGTTTATTTGGTGGGCATGGGTAGTTCGCTGTGTGCACTTTTTGGCCTTATTGTGGGATTTTTGCTTTGTCCGCCATATTTTTCACAGATCGTCCGCAACCGTGGCTATGCTGCAGCACTTCCCCTGGCTCACCCATTCATCCCAGTGTGGGACCACGGCAGTCGGAAACAGCGGAACGTACCGCGAGACCATCGGGGATATCCTAATTTCCCGTGAGGTGTATCCGCTATACTTGCGGCGGGTTGGTATTTTTCCGCTGCGTATCTGACCACCGCGGACGGATTTTGGCCATCTCCGCCCGCTACGGGCAGTTCTTCTTGTCCCTGTTCTGCCCGGGTCGGTGTTTTTTGGCTGATGATCCTAATTTGGCCGGTTTTTCCACTGTACCGGTGGGCGGTTGTTTTCCACTTCCATGGCGGTCGGAGTGGTTTTCAGCCCGCCATCCTAATCGGCCCCCTAGTGTCTAAAATACTGTAAAATGTGTGTAGATATGTGTTTTGCAACCCTTAAAAAAAGCATAATCGTCACGGCTACTGAAGACATTGCGACACTCTGTGTAGTCGTGAAAGCGGGAAGTAGTGTTTAAACAGTTTCTTAAAAAACTTACTAGAAAAATATGTGTACAAATGTTTTTAAAGCAGTGATCTGGTTAGTAATGTGTGTATTGCCATAGTTAGAATTATTTTTTTTATTTAAAATTTTTGAATGTGCTGATGGTCTTTGAATGTCTGCTTTTGTTTTGCCCTTTTGTGACATGATCGTGATATTGCGATGTTGTTATGAATTTCAAAGATTAAAAAAAAATTATTTGACAGGAAAAAAAACAAAATTTTGAACTACCGAGTGGCTCTGACAAGAGCCTTTGTGTTGAGAGTGTGTATAAGAGAGTTACAGATCGGACTAGTGTCAAACATCAATTCAAATATCTATATATATTTTTATTGAGTTTCTGAAAAAACACGTGATTTCCTCGACTACCGACTTCGTCGTGATGCCGGGCATCACCGTGAAAATTGAAGATAGTCTTTGTAGATGATTTTTCTGGAAACTCACCACAAAAATATTAGTTTGAAAAGTACACTAATAAAGCTCTACTGTTAAATAAATTGGAGAATGTGCCTATATATATCTTTTACACTTTGTACAAACCCCGTGCTCTTCATGACTACCGACAGCAGCACGATGACGTCAGTACTCTAGAATATAATTTCTTTTTTGTAAAGGTGGTTTTCTCCTAAATTGATCATAGAAGGAAAAGTAAAAACAGTACCTTACTAAATATTTAGACTTTATTTAAAAATGTCTTTAAGTATATTTTTCAGTATGTGAAAGACATTTTGTGATTGCAGATTCTCTACAGTAAATGCAACAATGTTGTGCCAACTCAAAAAACTCATAAAAATAAAACCAGTTATTAATGTGCTTTCTGATAAACACATAGCAAATAAAAAAATAAGTGCTATATAATATACATATAATATACAATATCCAATTATAAAAAGAAAATACAAAATCTTAGAGGCTGACTTAAAAAAAAGGATGTTACAATTAAGAAATAAAATTTAAAAAACCTTAGAAATTCACTGAAAAAAAGATTATTGGGATATTTTAGTTAGGAATTAAATTTAAAAAACCTTAGAAATTCTTAGAAATTTACTGACAAAAAAAAAGGTTACAGGAGTGTTATAGTAAGGAAATAGAATTAAAAATACCTTAGAAATTCTCTGAAAAAAACAGCTAGGCTGACATTTCACTCGTACAATACCACTGAAATTCGACTGTTAGCTAACTATAACTTGGGCACACGCACTGCACTACTGATGACCTCTCAATGACATTACTGATGACATTACTGATGACATCACTGATGACATCACTGATGGCATATCAAATCACATCACTGATAACATCATCCACAGAATCCCTGAGATACCCACTCACACCCCAATATAACCTTTCATACAAACATTCCTACTTCCACGCTATCAATCTAAAAACCATTGACACACCTATACCAGTACTTATACACCCACTCACTGATTCACTGGCCTATGCACACATACACGCAGTTACCCATACAGCCACTCATACAGCAACTCACTAATACAGCCACTGATGTATCCACTCAAACACCCATACAGCCACTCACACACTGCCAGTCACTCATAGAGCTACTTACACACCTACTCACTCACCTATAGAGTCAATCACACAGCCATTTACTCACCTATACAGTGATACACACACCCACTCACTTATTTATACTAAGGTTGGGTGCAGTGCTCCGCTCCGCCCACAGACTGTGCGTAGTGCTTCCTACTTCGCGCTTCGCAAAGTAGGTGTAGAAGGCACACCATGCACACGCCACGGCGGAGCAGAGTTGCCCGCCACCCGCTCCCTCCCGCCCTCATTTTAAAATTACTTAGAAAGTTAAAAAGAAAGAAAATTACTTACCTGAGCTGCCGCGTCCCAGGGCTCCATCTTCCTGATTCCTCGCTAGCTTCATCCTTACAAATGCGCATGCGCGGGTGCCCACGCATGCGCATTTCGCTTTAAAATGAGGGCGGGAGGGAGGCGGGCAGCGCGTAGTGGGGCTACGCGGAGTGTGCGGGTGCATGTAGATTTGGGCACTCTCCTTGATGCTCCGCATAGCCCCACTTCGCCTACTACGCCCAGGGTTAATTTATACAGATACAAACATAAACTCACCCATACAGCCCCTCACACACACACTCACCAACCCATACAGCCACTATCACAATCCCACACTCACACATATAGTCACTCATATACTCTAACACTCACCTATACTGCCTTACACATATCCAGTTACTCACCCGCAGGGCACAAGTGCTATAAAAAGAAGTGGGGGGACTGACCAAGTAAGACAGCATGCAAATGACGTCATGACATCACAATGTAGCGCTATAAATGAAATAAAATAGTGCTATTTAAAATATTTGTGTAAATACTGGGACAGACTAACCCATTTGGCAGTCTTACAGTGTCTGCATTTATATACAGGGACAGAACAAAGGCAAAAGAATGCCTCTCTTAAGTACCTGTGAAGAAAATGTAAGCTGTGTGCCTTTGTTTCCCTCTGTGGCATTTACATTTAAGTGTGAGGTTCCAGGCAGCCCCCAGTCAGCATATACAAACAAAAGGAGGCCAGATGGCCCCTTAACTTTGGTCCAGCTGGAGCTGAAAAAAGGCTCCCTTGCTGCCTGCACGTTGCTGCTGGGAATGGAAAGCAGACAACGTACAGGTGCTGCTAAACATGTCCCGGTGTCTTACAATGGGACAAGTTCAACAAATTTCTGTGGGGCCTAACTTCTTGGCAGGGGGGACGGCATCCACCCTGTGAAAATAGTGGGTGGGCGCCATGTACCTGCGTGTACCCATGACTCGAGCCCTGCTCACCCGTATACCAATGCCACATCCATTGACTCACCGATACAGCCATACACATACTCAGTCACTTATACAGACCTTGACTTACATACTAACCCATACAATCACTGAAACACCCATTCACTCATGTATGTAGACAGTCACACACCCCCTTACCCACCCACACAGACACCCATGCATCTATACAGGTACTCAGACAACCAAACAATCACACATACAGCCACTCACATTCCCACTCACCAACCCATACAGCCACTTAGACATCATCTGACAGACCAATATAGACATTCAGATAACCAAGTCAGTGACCCATACATTCACTGAGACACCTAATCACTCACATACCTACTGAATCATCAATACAGGCACTCATACACCCACTGATTCATCAGTACATCTTGGCATATATATTTAACACTCATGAACATTTTAAAAACACTCGCAGCCACTCAATGACGTCATCAGTGATGACATTTGTGATGTCATCAGTGATTTCTCTGGCCATGTCACGAGTAATGTAATATGTGAGGTCATAAGCAGTGCATTTCAGGGGTGTGAGTTATAGTTAGCTCAGCTAACTGTAACTGCTGAATTTCTTTGGTTTTTCAGTGAATGTCTAAGGTTTTTTTTTAATTCCATTCCCTAACTATAGCACCCCAGTAACCTTTGGGTTTTCAGTGAATATATATATATATATATTACCTACTGGCGGTCGCCAGTAGGTAGTTATAGTTAGGACCCTGTTTCCATAGGAAATCCGCAACATTCTATTTTGAATAACTTTGGCGCCGGTCGACGAATCCTCGCGAATTTCTCAACATAGGTGGGGCGCTACGCTCCGCTCCTACCCTGAAAGTTTTGGGGGGATTCGTCAAGCGGGGGCTGAGATAAAAGGGGGGTCCCAAAACGCGTTTTTCCCATGCATTTTTCCATAGGACCTTTAGACAGGGCAACAGCCCGAACGGCTGAACAGAATTACTAGAAATTTGGCAGAGAGGTAGTCCTCAGGTCAAGGAAGTGCCTTTTGTAGGTTTGGTGTAAATCTGTTCAGTAGATTCTGAGAAAATAGCCTTTAAATCAATATATATATCTGAGCCAGCTTACGGTACGCTTACCGTAAGCTTACCGTACGCGTACGGTGGCGTGCGCGAGCGCGATTCTGATTGGCTCTTAGATCTTAGTAAACATTCGAATCGGCCGAAACCAGGAAGCGGCGGCCGCCATTTTCTCTCTCGCACTGAGAGTTAGGTTGTAAAATAAAGCCAAAAAACATGCAAAGGGGCTGTTTAGACAGCTCCCACACACATAGCCATGTTGAGGGAGTCCCCAAAGACCCCCCAAGGCCAAAAATGCAATTTTTATTTTTTCGCTAATTTCGCCGATTACGCTTACCGTACGCGTACGGTTAAAATTTATAAAAAAAAAAAAACTATCCACACTCTCCCCACCCCGTGTGCAATTGGTGGCCGCAGGCCACCAATTGTGCATGGCTTATCAGAGGTGTGATAAACTAGAATATTTTAAACAAAAATAATAAAAGAAAAAATTATCCACACATCCACCCCGTGTGCAAACGGTGCCCGAAGGGCGCCATTTGTGCATGGCTTATAAAAATTTACGAAAAATTAAAATATTACCTTTCAAAACGAAGTGCATCATATGTCCTCCATGTGCGCACGGTGCGCGAAGCGCATCGTGCGTACATGGCCCATCTAGCGTAACGTGGGCACGCGGTGCGCGTAGCGCACCGCGTGCCCACCGTGCGTGCACGGCACTAACTGCGTAAAGTGGGCGCACGGTGCGCGAAGCGCACCGCGTGCTTACTGTGTGCGCACGGTGCGCGAAGCGCACCGTGCGCGCACGGAACGAACTGCGTTAAGTGGGCGCGCACGCCACGAATGGCGTAAAGTAACTTAGCATTTAAAAAACCGTACAAATTCACTGAAAAAACCATAGGTTTCACACACGTTATAGTTAGGAATTAGCATTTAAAAAACCTTGCAAATTCACTGAAAAAACCATAGGTTTCACACATGTTATAGTTAGCGGAAATTTTACTGATAAAAAACCAGTGAAATTCCCCCGTTATAGTTAGTGCAGGCAACTATAACTCACGCGACCGCAATCTTCTGCTGATGACATATGTGTCTTTATGAAAAAAAAATATTTGTAATATATGTATAGCTAAAAATGTATGGAAGAAGACATGGGCAAATAAGTGTCTAAATACAGTATTAGCATCAGCAGAGGATTGCGGTCGCGTGAGTTATAGTTGCCTGCACTAACTATAACGGGGGAATTTCACTGGTTTTTTATCAGTAAAATTTCCGCTAACTATAACATGTGTGAAACCTATGGTTTTTTCAGTGAATATATATATATGTATATATAGTCCCTGAAAACCCAAAGATTACAGAGGTGCTATAATTAGGGAATAGAATTTATAAAACCTTACATCCCCATATTTGACTTGAAGGAGTCAATTCCATATAGATAGGACCTAGTTTCCATTGGAAAAGCATTTTTTTACTTGGCTATAACTTTGGCGTCATTTGACCAATCTGCATCAAATTTTGCCCAAAAAGTGTCACTTTGGGTACTATTGATTAGGAAAGTTTGGGGCTGATCCTTGCAGTGGGGACCGAGAATTTGGGTCACGAAATAAGGTTGTGTTTGTAATATTAAGTCCCATTGGAACCTTTAGCCCCTCTACAGCCCGAACCTCTGAACAGACTTACACCACATTTGGCAGTTCAAGGAAGTGCCTTTTGGTTATTTGGTGTACATCCCTTCAGAAGTTTTTGAAAAATGTAACTTTTAAATTCTAGTGATATCTCTGGCAATGGATATTTTGTGGTTGTTTCAAGATGAATCGCAAATGGACGCGCCAACGGGATTGCTCTGATTGGCTGGATGCAACCTAAATAGAAAGTTGCAGCCACCATTTTATCGATCAGGAATGGTTCCTGGGGCTGAAAATCTGTGTGAAAGCCTAGCATAAGGGGTCAGGGTAGAGATACTCTGATCTCATGGTTGAGAAATGGAGGTGCTTGTGACACAAGTTATGTGTCCAAAATTATTTTTTTTAATCGTGTGTGATATTCGCAATGACGCAGCGACCACCAGCACGTCCCCCATGTATCGTCGCAGGGACATCTCGACTATCAACGTTGTTGCAAATATTGGTGGAAATATAAAACATTTTTTAGTGAATCATTAATACATATTGTTGTAGAGATATTGAGATTCTTATAAATGTTTTTATAAAGTTCTGTATAAAGTGAGTTATCTGCTGTGATGGTTAGAATTAATTATATAGTTATAATTTTTGTACATGGTGGTGGATGTTGAATTCCTGCTTTTGCTTTCTGCTTTCATGACATGACCGCGGAGATCATGATTATCCACGTCATCACGATCTTCGGCCTCACCGCGAAAACGGGAAATAGGTTTTAGAGATGTTTATTCTAGAAATACAGTAGAAAAACATGACTTTAGGGAATACTGTAAGAAACCCCCGGTGTGTAAAATAATGAAATATCTGTGTTTTAGACATTATGGAAAAGGCGCGATTGTCACGGTTAACCATGTCCTCACGATGTCCCAAACAACCGCGAATACAGAAAATAGGTCTGAAAGATGGGTTTTTAAAGAAATGTAGTTTAAACATGCTTTGAAAGAAATATGTATATAGTAATATGTGTAGGGCAATGTTCAGAATGGATTTATTTACATATTATTTTTGAGCATGTTGGTGGTCATTGAATGACTGCTTTTGTTTTCCATTTTCGCGACATGTCCACGCGGTTCGCAACGTCGTCATGAAGATGCTTAAATACTAAATACATTATTTTTTTTAACTTCATAATAAAATCCTTTGAAATTCACTGAAAAAAAAAACAGGTTATGGGGCGTTATAGTCTGGAAATTGAATTTTAAAAAACTTAGAAATTCACTAAAAAAAACAAAGGTTACAGGGACTTTATAGTTAGGCTGACATTTCAATTTTACAAAACCAGAGAAAATCAGCAGTTATAGTTAGCTGAGCTAACTAGAACTTACGCCCCTGCAATGCACTGCTTATGACCTCACATATTTCATCACTCATGGCATGGCCAGTGACATCACTGATGACATCTCAAATGACATCTCTGATGACATCACTGATGACATCATCCAGTGACTGTGAGTGTTTTAAAAAAGTTTATGAGTTTTAAATATATATATATATACCAAGGTGTATTGAGTGCCTGTATGGATGATTCAGTAGGTGCGTGACTGACTGTATAAGTGAGTGATTAGGTGTTTCAGTGAATGTATGGGTCAATGACTAGGTTGTCTGAATATCTGTATCAGTCTGTCAGTTGGCGTTTAAGTGGCTGTATGTGTTGGTGAGTGGGTAGATGAGTGGCTGTATGGGTGATTGGTTGTCTGAGTACCTGAATGGGTGTATGAATTTCTGTGTGGCTAGGTAAGGGTATTTGTGACTGCCTGCATGAATGAGTGATTATATGAGTCAGTGGTAGTGTGGGTTAGTGAGTGCATCTGTGAGTGGCTGTATGGGTGAATGTGTGCGTATATGGCTGTGTCAGTGAGAGAATAGATGTGATAATGGTATATGGGTGAGTAAGTGTATATGTGAAAGGCAGTATAGGTGAGTTTTGGAGTAGATGAGTGAGTGATTGTGAGAGTGGCTGAGTTGGTGAATGTGTGCTTGTGTCGCTGACTGTATAGGTAAGTATGTGTTAGTATCTGTATGAATAAGTGAGTGGGTGTGTGTATAACTGTATAGGTCAATAGGTGGCTGTGTGATTGACTCTATGTGTGAGTGAGTAGGTGTGTGAGTAGCTATATGGGTGACTGACAGTGTGTGAGTGGCTGTATGGGTGTATGAGTGTCTATATCAGTGGCTGTATTAGTGAGTAAGTTGGTGTAGGAGTGGCTGTATGGATGACTGAGTGGATGTGTGTGTAGACCTATGAATCAATGAGTGTAAGTACTGGTATGGGAGTGTCAATATTTTGGAACGGCAGTATGAAAGTTGAAGTGGGTACAAGAAAAATTATTTTGGGGTGTGATATGTGCATCAAAGATTCTGTGGCTGATGTCATCAGTGATGCCATTTGAGATCTCATCAGTGATGTAATTAGTGATGTCACTGAACATGTAATGAGCGATGTAATATTTGAGGTCATAAGCAGTGCACTGCAGGCACACGAGTTGTAGTTAGTTCAGCTAACTATAATTGCTGAATTTCTCTGGTTTTGTATGAGTGAAACCAGAGCCTAACTATAACGTCTTGGTAACCTTTGGTTTTTTCAATTAATCTCTAAGGTTTTTTCTATTTCATTTCCTAACTATAATGTCACTGTAGCCTTTGTTTTTTTCAGTGACTTTGGAAGGTTTTTTCAATGCTAATTTCTTTCTGTCACCTTGGGTTTTTCAGTGAATTTCTATGTTTTTATAAATAGTAGTGGTGATTACAGATTGGCGGAGAAAGGGGGCTAGGCCTCTGACCAGCACTCAGGAATCCCACTATGTAGGACTTACACGGGGTACCAGGAGGGCTTCTTGGCCTCGAAGGCCCCTCAGGAGTAAAGTGGACTTCATCACCCAACCAGTAGTGCACCACGAGCCGTGTTTGCAGAATGGTGGAGAAAATGGGGCGGCCTCAGAAGACCTCTTAGGAATACAGCTGTGTGGGACCTATTGAATATAACAGGAGGGGTAATTAGCCCCCAAGGACGTCCTTGGGGGCCAACCACCCACCTATTACGTACAGTAAGTCCCACAGAGTAGGTTTGCTGAGACCTGACAGAAGGCCATACCCCCTTTTTCCACAGCTCTGCAAACACGCCACCTGGCACACTACTAGTAGGAGGATGAAGTCCCCTTGGCTATTGAGGGTCTTTGGAGTCCAAAGTACCCCTTCTATTACCTCCAGCAAGTCCCACACAGTGGGTTTGATGAGAGGTTTTCAGTGGCCAAGCCCCTTTCTCCATCATTCTGCAAACATGCCTCCTGGTGCATTACTAATTGGGGATGAAGTGCCCTTGGCTCTTGAGGGCACTTAGGGGCCAATTAGCCCTCTGTTACCTCCAGAAAGACCCATATACCAGGATTGCTGACAGGTTGTCAGATGCCATGCCCACTTCTCCACCACCAGCCGTGCACTGAGAGATGTGTTTGCAGAGTGGTGAAGAAAGGGTGTGTGGCCTCCAACCCCCTCTATGCAATCTCACTGTGTGGGGCTTACAGGAGGTAACAGGAGGTCTTGTTGGCCCTTAAGGACCCTCAGCAGCCAAGGGGACTACACCCCGCAACCAGTAGCCACCAGGAGGCACATTTGCAGAGTGGTGGAGAAAGGGGGCAGGGCCTCCAGCGAGCTGCTGCTTAAAAACAAATCTTATATTTTTCAGGAATGGGGCTGCATGGCCCCCCTTCCCTAGATCATTTTGAGCTCCAGGGACCCAATCCCCCAGGGCCTGCCACTTTAAAAAAAACAACTAAATTATTAGAAAAGGGTGGGGGCTGCGTGACCCCCTTCCAGGCCAATTGCGGCCCCGGGGACTCCTTCCCACAGGCCCAGCTGGGCCATTTTCAGCCTTCGGGACCCCTGTCACCGGGGCTTGGCCTTTTTATAATTATTCTTGTTTTTTTTTTTAAAGGGAGGGAGGTCGAACGCCCCCATGCCGAGGGCAATTTTGTCCCCGGTGACCCTATCCCCATTATATATTTTTTAATCGGGGAGGGGGCCGGGGCCAGGGCCAGGCCTTTTTTTTATTTTAAAATATTTACCGTGAAGGGAGCAGGGCCGAGTATCCCCTCTCTCGGCCTATTTTCAGCCCCGGGGACCCCATCCTTCCGGGCCAGGCCACACTTGTAGGGGAACATAAAGGGAGCCTGAAGGCCCCTGCAGTCCCTGTTGGCGCCCCGCCTCTTGCGGCAGCCAGCATTCCTTTTACATACAGGGAGCACCTGACATGCAGCTCCCTGTGTGTAAAAGTAAAGTGCCCACTTTAAGCAAGCAAGAGCAAAATGCTCTTGCTTGCTAAAAGTGAAGCACTGTTTGCTATGGCATGGAGGGAGCAGTGCTCTTGCCATGCCATAGCAAACTGCAATGTCAGGGGGTGGGCACCCCAGGAGTTTGCTGGAGCCGGGGGGGGTGGCAGTTACCAGTGCCATGTAGGGCTCCTGGAGGGGGCCTGCATGGCCCATTCCCCTGTGCAAATTTGCCACGGGGTGGTAATGGTCCCAGGGGTCAGGGGTCTGTAACAGACCCCTTCAATTTTTGCATTTGTGCCCCAGGGAGGTGGCTTTGCCCAGGATTGCATGGGAGGCCATAGTAAATAAATAAAGTATGTTCCCTAGGTAGGTGGCCATCCCTGGGCAGTGGGAGAGGCTGTACCGCTTTCCCCACATTACTTAAATAAAAAAACAGTGTGCCCCAGGTAAGTGGCAGCTTCCGGGTCAGGGGGGTCCACGAAGATTCCTTCCTCAATAGTTGAAGTGTTGGCAGCCAATCAAATTGCAATGGGATCCATGAGTCAAATGCAAGGACTCACATCTGAAGATATCTAAAAAATTTAAGTTAGATATCTGAATACCTACTGAACGGGTTTACACCAAATCACAAAAAGTACGCTTTCTGAACCAACATCTAGCTCTCTGCCAAATTTGGTGTCATTCCGTTCAGCAGTTTGGGCTGTAGTCATGTTCAAAAACAAAAAAAAACGAAATTTGTTGCGCGCGCTGCATCGCATTTGGCGATGCAGCGCGCGCAACGAAATTCGTTTTTTTTTTCCCGTAACTTCCCTGACATCGGCCGTATGCCGCATTTTGCAACCCCCCACCCTGCCCCTCCTCTGCCCCACGTCACCGCCCCGGTAACATGCCCTATACCGGCCGTGGCTGGAAGCCATGGATGCCATGATATCATGGGGTGCATTTCCATTATGGAGTAAGATCTACTATAATTATTCAATACCCTCGATAAGTGAACGTGTACTAACGACATGTCGAAATCAGGTAAAGATGGCGCAATGTTGAGAAAGAAAATCTATGGAATAAGCACAGTCCTCTCTTAATGGTCAATATTGTATCAACCAATCGGAGTCAAAGAAAGACATTTAAACTCAATCTGCGATAAAAAGCAGTCTGTACAAATCGGCATTGAGAAAGGCTAATGCAGACGAGTTGCATCTGCCTGGTTTGAATACATTTTCCTCTGAAACCTGCTGTGTGCCCCTTTGAAGTTCGTGGTGGAGCACTAGTTGGAAAATATGCATGCATGCCACTTGCACAGTCACTGGATAATGTCAGCGATATCATCAGTGATGTCATTTACGATGTCATTAGTGATGTCATTAGAAATGCCATGAAGTGATGTCACTGACCATGTCATGAGTGATGTAATATGTGAGATTATAAGCAGTAAATTACGGGTGCATAAGTTCTATTATGCTCAGGAAAGTATAACTGCTGAATTTCTATGGTTTTGTATGAGTAAAATGTGAACCTAACTATAACGTCCCTTTAACCTTTGGTTTTTTTCAGTGATTTTCTACGTTTTTTTTTAAGCCTGGGTGGTGAACTCTGCTCTGCTTGCGGAGTTTGAGGAGTTTTCCGCACTCTGCATTACGCAGAGCTCATGAAGTTTTTATCCTTACTCGAGCTCGACAACATCCAGTTGGCGAGCGCGCTTGAGGCAAATCAACCTTCCCGTCAAGATTTCTCAAGGCGGGTGGTCGGATTTCTCAATGTGAGTCGTCGCGTATGCTCGTGACCGCTCACATTGAGAAACCGTCCGTTCACTTTGAGAAAGCTGATGTTCGAGTAGAAAATCTACTTGAGTGGCATAAAGGAAGCAGCGCCCGCTTGTGCTGTGCATGGTGCCATTCGCAATAATTTCACAGCGCGGACAAACACTCTGTGCTGAAAATTACCACAAACTGCATTCCTCTAACGCACTCCGCCGCTTGCTGAGCTCCGCGTAGTAGGACGGAGCTTTTTTTGCACTTTACACAGAACTCTGTGAACTCCGCCCAGGCTTAGTTTTTTTAAATTCTATTTCCTAACTATAATGTTGCTACGACCATTGGGCTTTTTAAGTGCATTTCTAAGGGTTTTTTATTTAATTTCTTAACTGTAACCTTTAAGAGAGTGTGTTTGAGTGTGTGAAAGTCTCAGTGGGTGTGTCAGTGGGTGTGTGAGTGTCTGAGTGGGCCTGGGAGTGGCTGTATAAGTGTGGCACTGGGTGTGGAAGTGGGTACATGACTGTCTGAGTGAGTCTGTGATTGAGTAGGCATCTGAGTGGGTGCATGAAAATCTGAAAGAGGGTCATGAGTGGGTTTATGAGTGTGTGTATGACTCTCTGAGTAGGTCTCTAAATGAGTGCATATGTTTCTCAGTGTGCTGACTCCATCAGTCTCTGAGTGGGTATGTGAGTGGGCACGTGAGTCTGAGTGGTTCTCTGATGGTGCATGAGTTTTTGAGTGGGTTTGTGAGTGGGTGCATGAATGTATGAGGGTTTGTGAGTGGCTGCAAGTCTCTTAGTGGGTGTGAGTGGATATACAAGTCTGTGAATGGTTCTGTGAGTGGGTCTGTGAGTGTGTCTGTGTGTGGGTACATGAGTGTCTGAGTGGGGGTCTGTTAGTGGGTACATAAGTCTGAGTGGGTCTGTGAGTGGATATGGGAGTCTCTGAGTGAGTATGTAAGTGAGTGTGCGAGTGTCTGAGTAGGTGTGTCACTGGGTGCATCAGTATCTGAGTGGGTCTCTGAGTATCTGCATGTCTCTCAGTGGGTGTGAGTAGATGCCTAAGTCTCTGAATGGATCTGTGAGTGGGTACATGAATCTCTGAGTTTGTCTGTGAGTGGATGTATGAGTGTCTAAGTGGGTCAGTGAGTGTGTGTGTGTGAGGGTCTGTGTGGGTGTGTCACTGGGTGCATCAGTATCCGAGTAGGTCTATGAGTGGGTGCATGAGTCTCCAAGAAATTCTTTGAGTGGGCACATGACTGTCTGATTGATTCTATTAGTGGGTACATGAGTCTCTGAATGGGTTTGTGAGTGGGTGTATGAGTGCCTCTCTGGTATGAGTGAGGAGTTGTTGCTGTACCTTGGAGGTAAAGGGGAGGGTATTGGGCCAGGGAGGGCTAGGAGAGAGGTACAGCCTCAGGAGAGATACAGTGCTAGACAGAAAAGCAGACAAATGCATATAAAATCAGGCAATGCTTTCACTAACTTCACCTTCTTGTTTTAGGTCGATAGCAGGACCAAGTCCAAAGTTCCAGCCGGAGAAGGTCCAGAGCATCCCGGATTCTGCTGGGAGCATGGTGCTGAAGGTGCTGGTAGCTGGTGCACTACTATGAAGAAAACCACCTGGTTACACAGGGGGACTTAGAGGTACCTCCTGTGGGTTACTCCAGAGGGAGGAGGTCACATTGGTCGCAAGACCATGGGAGCATGGCTGGATCATGAGTACCAGGGCCACCAGGGCCGGGAAAAGAGCAGATAGGTCAGCTGTGTGTTGTGCGTCAAGATGTCCTTGCAGTAAGGAGCAGGCAACTTAGAGAGGTGATTTCTGGATGGCGGGCCACTCAGGATGTGGGTCTCAGGGATCCTTACGTCCCTCTAAAGATACTTGCTTCTGATGTCATTCTGAGTTTGGCATGGACTCTTCATCTTGCTCTTCACAATTGGTGGTTGGGTACCCTGGGTATTGGTGCAGTGCAGCTGCAGTAGGTCTTGGTGTCTCCAACCTTGGTGAGAAAACAGATCTGATCCACCAGAGCTGATGTACCACTGTTGGTGTGAATGCTGCATCGAAGTCATCGGGGAGCAACACATCGACAAACTGGACTCAGTGGGATCACTCCCTGCGGGGTGTAGGAGAGTGACACCTTCACTCCTAGGGATTTTACGAAGGCTGGAGGAGCTCTGGGATTATTGGCGTATTCACAGGCTCAGTAAGACCCGACACACCATGCTTGCCAAAGTCCTAGAGGCAGCAGGCAGATTTTGGAGCCAATTTTCTTCTGCAGCAGGGCTTCAGTTCTCAAGCATCGAGTCATCTTTGTCCTGGTTTTCTTCTTGCCTGTCGATTTAAGTTCCATGTCTAGTGATGCCACCTAAATACTGCTTTTAGGGGTGTTACAGGGTGAGCAGGTAGTAGCCAATGGGCTCCCTACCCTAATTGTGCCAACTCCCTCTAAGTGATCACTTCCTGTGGGAAGAGGCACTAACAGGTTGCTTCCCCGCCCAAGATGGTGGATCTTTTTGAGAGGGGTTCACATTGCCTGCCCCGTCCTAGGGGTATTGTTGTCCTAGTGTGGACCCTCCTCCTCATGTAATACATTTTCCTCTATGTTCTCCTGGCCAATGGAGAGCAGAACAGGGAGGTTGGCATCCTCCGCTATCTGGGGAATCCTGGGTTGAACTTTAATGGTGGCAACGCCTTCGAAGCTTCCCGCTCTGGAAGGCCAAGCTGGTCTGGAGGAGGTGTGAAGTAACTCCACCCAGAGCAGGCTTTGTTTCTGGTATCTGAGAGCACAGGCTCTCACCCCATGAGGTCAGAAACATGTCTGGTGGTGGCAGACTGGCTATGGCTAGTCAGAGATCACACCAGTGCTTGCTAGTTTTTCAGGGTACCTTCTAAGGGGTCTCCTGTGTGCATTTATTAATACATCCAACACTGGCATCAGTGAGGATTTATTAAGACAAAATGTTTGGTACCAAACATCTTAGGGTACAGTGAAGCCATCATGGGGCTAGGAAATTTGTAATGACAATTATGCCGCCCATGTACACTTTATTGTTTTCCTGTGCACTTACAATATCCAAGAATGTATGTATATTGCAGGGTCATTTCTGCTCATGCACATATGATCGGAACATGGGATATAGTGTACCCTGACTTAGGGCTTTAAGGTCTACAGTTGGGGCGACTTACCAATCTCTCATGCATTATGTGAGGACGTGGCACAGTGTGCCATGTTGGCTTTTCGGTTTTCTCTGCACTGAGATACACAGCCTGCAGTGGCAGCTTGCATGGCCTTGGTGAGGGGTCCCTGGGGTGACACTTCATAATGCAGCCCCAGTGGGCTGTCTTCAGCAACCATGCCCTAGGTACCAGGGATACCATTTAGTAGGGAGTTACAATGGTGGCTGAAGTTGTGCCAATCATGGTATAATTTTGAAAAAGAGATCTGGTACTGGGAACCTGGCTAACAGGGACACAGTGAACTTACAGTTCGATATCACATCAAGCATCAAGCAAAAAAATAGGAGCTAACCATGTAAAAATAGGCACATTCCTTCATGACCTCACCGAAACGAGAGGATGAAACTAACCTTTCCCTAGGGAGTCCTCACTGACTAAGTGGAAGAACCTAGAAAGGCAATCTGCATTGGAATGGTCAGTCCCAGGTCTTTGTTCCACTGTGAAGTCCATTCCCTTTAGGTAAATGGACCACCTTAACAATATGAGGTTTTCTTCTTTCATCTGCATGAGCCAACTAAGAGGTCTGTGGTAATTTTGGACAAGGAAGTGAGAACCAAACAGATATGGTTTCAGCTTCTTCAGGGACTAAACCACAGCAAAGGCTTCCCTCTCTATGGCACTCCAACGGTACTCTCTGGGAGGAAGCCATCTGTTTATAAAAGCGACAGGTTGGTCATGGCCATCATCATTGGTATGACATAGGATCACTTCTATCCTATGTTCAAAGACATCTGTCTGCACTATGAACTGCTTGGTATAATCTGATTCCTGTTCCTCATCAGTGACCATGAGCATTTTCATGTCAGCCCTGTCATTATAGGATATCAGGAGATTTACATGTATGAACCTCTTGGGGCTCCTACATGTGCCAAGATCTATCAAATTGGTGACCTCCCCTTTTCTCTCAAACATAAGGTAGGACCCAGTCCATTTGTCCTGGAGGGCCACAGGTGCCATAGGCCCCCTTATGTCCTGGGTGGAACTATACCATGGCAGCCTTTTGGTCATACCACAGCTTCTGGAGCTCTTGGCTGGCCTCAAGATTTTTGATGGCGTTTTTCATGTACTCAGCCATCCTTGAATGACGGCCAAGCACATCATCCACAATATATTACATTGGCTATTTGAGAGGCCTCTCCCATCCTTCCATTACAAGACAAAGTGGTCCCCTTACAGGGTGTCCAAACAAAGGTTCAAAGGGGGAAAACCTTGCTCCCTTTTGTGGCACTTCTCTATAAGCAAAATGCAGGCATGACAGTAAGTTACTCAATCTCCTTCCGGGTTTTTCAAGTAGTCCACCAATCATACCTATTAGAGTTTTGTTAAACCTTTCAACAAGCCCATTGGTAGGTGGATGGTATGGCGTAGTTAACCTATAGGCCACCCCACACGCAGTCCACATATAGTTCAAGTATGCAGACATAAAGTTTGTATCTCTGTCTGATAGTACCTCCTTAGGAAACCCAACCCTGGTAAACATACCAAGGAGAGCTTTGGCCACTGCAGGGGATGTGGTTGTCCTTAGGGGAGTGGCTTAAAGATACCAAGGGGCACAATCCACTCCTACAAGTATAAATCAGTTTCCTGGTGCTGTTTGAGGTCAAAGAGACCAACAATGTAAATCCCAACCCTCTAAAAGGGTACCCCAACTACTGGAAGTGGAATTAAGTGGGCCTTTCAGTTGCTACCTATCTTGCCACTTGCTTGACAGATGGCACAGGAGTTGCAAAACGTCTTCAACTTCTGGAACATGCCTGGCTAGTAGAAGTGGTTGACTAACCTACTTCCGGTTTTAGTCTGGCCAAGAGGCCCAGTTAGGGGAATGTTGTGGGCCAATGTTAGGAGAGACTACCATGGTCCTAGTGGCACAAGGTTTAGGATCTCTGGCCTCATTGTATAGGAATCCCCCTCCCAATAGGTCTTGTGGAAACCACTGACACTTCCGTTTTCCTGATAAGCAGCTTGCTGCCCCAGGCTTTCAAGAGTGGGACACGTTTTCTGCTCTCGGCACAGATCTTCCCTAGAGGGTTCTCTTGGACCTAGGAGCTCTGCTGTGTGAGACTCAAGCTCCTGGGGCTCAGTTCCCTCAAGTCTTCTCCTGAGGAGAGGGTACTTGATCTGGTGTCTGTATGGAAGCCGGCTGTCCAGACGTCTTGTCCTTTCTCTTGGAAGGGTGGCCCATCATTTAAGGATCCAACACTTCTTTTCCACCCTGGTTTCTACTATGTGCTCTGGTTTTCATACACATCCATTCAGGTATTCCCAGCATCGCTACAGTTTTTTTTCTACCTCCACCCATGCTGAGTATTCCAAGTCATTGCCAAGCAAACACTGTACAGGGATGGCGGGAGATAAGATACCACCACCCTTTTGTGGCCAGTAACCCCTCCCCTGTCTAATGACACCAATGACAATGGATTCACCTTAGTCAGATTGTCAGCATTGAGGACTGTGTAAGTTTCTCCAGGCAAGTACTAGCCTGAGGTCACCAGTTGCTCAGCCACCATAGTGACACTGGCACCAGTATCTTGCAGAGGTTCAACCTTCACACCAATAATATGTATCTTTTTTCTGTATTTTTACAGGTTACTACTCCAGACAGCTAGGGTTGCAATAACCACTTCACCCTCTGTGACTAGTGTTGCCTCATTAAGCTCTCTGAAATAGTCAGGGCCCACCTGTGATCCCATCTGGAGACTTGCAAGTGCATCTACTGTAGGTTTGCTAGATGAGTTCTTTCTTTTTACAGCTAGGGTTTCTAGTTTAGTGTCCAGTTGTCTTACAATAAAAAAATATAAGCCTTTTTGGGTTCCATGTTTTACCCTGATACCCACCCTTGGACTGGGAAGAGTTTCTGTGCCCTCTCTCCTGAGCATGGTTTTGGGGGCCTAGTGAAGACTCGTTTTTATTTTTATCCTTTTGGTTACCATCTCTTCCTTGGGGTGGGGTCTTATGGCCTCTTTGTTTTGGTCACTCCCACCAGTGGTAATTTGGGTCTCCCTTGTCTTGGCCCAGTGGTCTGCCTTCTTCCCAAACTCAAGAAAGAAGACCTAGGTCTACCGGATGTTGATGTAACTTCTCATTGTAGCAATTACTTAAAAGATGCTCTTTCACAATCAATTTCATAGTCATAGTCATGCACATTGTCACCTGTTAACCAACCATGTAGTGTTTTGACTGAAAAGTCAATTAATTCAATCGAGGACTAACTCTGATTTTTTTTATTGTACTCTCTTTCTTCAGTGGTGAGTCCAAACCCTCAATTAGGGTACCATTCATGAGGTCATGAGAGGTCACCATGTTTCTCATTCAATGTCAGGAGTCTATCCCTGCATTTTCCTGAGAATAATTCCCACAAGACAGGAGCCCAATTTCTTCTGACTACCCTTCTAGCTAGGCAGGCTCTCTCAAAAGCAATGAGCCATTTGGTTATGTCATCACCCTCTGAGTATTGAGGGACAATACATTTGGGGAGTTTGGAATCAAAGGAATCTTCTCTATCCCTAGTTATAGACATGCTGCAACCAGAGATAGGTCCTAGGCCCATCTCTTTTCTTTGTCTTTCTATGTCCAGGAATTGAGCTTCTAAGTTCAGCCTCCTAGTCATTTTCTTTAGCATGAGGTCCTCCTCTAAGGGAATCTCATCTAGTTCTGAGTGGCAGACTCGACCACCTCCTCAACTTGATTCTCATATTCATCCCAAGTAGTCTCATCTTCATCAGATTGAGACACTAGTTCTGGATGATCTCTTCCAAATTCTGCTAAAAGCCTTCTAAGCGTGTCTTTTTTTAGCATGTTTGCCAGTATTAATAACACAATCATTACAGAGGGCCCCTAGCCTGCCATAGAATAGGTCCAAGGAAGGGGTCAGGTCGAGCTTCTGAGTCTGGTATCGGTATCAAACATTATTTTACTAAAGTTGGGAACTTTTTAGGAAGTAAAAAAAAAAAATCTAACAGTTAATACTTTTTTCCTAACTGTAGTAATGTACTTCTAACCACTTAGTTTCAGGAACTTACCTAAGGCCCTAGCAGTTAATTTTAGAAATATTGAAAAAATATAGACCGATTGAAAAAAAAAAACTAGACTAATTGCAGTTTTGGGATGGATTTACTCATGTTTCACTTATTGACAAAGTGGTTCCAGCAAAGACAACATCTTCTACCCCACCGCTGAACTACCAATGTGGGAAGCTGGCTCTCTATATACAGTACTAAAACGAAGTACACTGCGGTGAGAGTCCAGTTGATTCCTTACTGGTACACAGACATAAAAGTAGATAACACTAATGCTCTTTTTGTGGTAGTGTGGGCTAGAAGTTAAGCTTATCAGAGGGTAGTGCTAAGCATTTGTTGTAGTCACAGAGGCAATAAATGAGACAGACACTTAAGAATAAATCTGGGAACAAGTTAGAAAAATAATATTGATTTTTATGTATTTTTTAAGACCAAGAACTTCAATCTACAATAAATACTTTAGAAGTTATGATTTTTAAGAGTTTGTAAAATATATCACTTTTGTATGCAATTAAGCACCTTTTACGTCAATGGAAAAAAGCAGAAAAATGCATATAAATTCAGGCAATGCTTTCATGAACTTGAACTTCTTGTTTTAGGTCACTAGCAGGACCAAGTCCAAAGTTCCAGCAGGAAAAGTTCAGGAGCATCCTGGATTCGGGTGGGAGGAGGGAACTGAAGGTGCTGGTAGCTGGTGCATTATGACAAAGGTGGCCACCTGGAAGGACACTGCATATGGGGACTTAGAGGTAAGTCCGGTGGGTTCCTTTGGAGCGATGAGGTCGCAAAGGTCGCTGGACCATGGGAACATGGCTGGTTCATCATTACCAGTCCAGTGGGGCCCTGTGCCTTGAGAAGTCCTCGCTGTCAGGTGGAGGCAACTTGCAGAGGTGATTTCGGGACAGCTGTACCACTCAGGATGTAGGTCTTCATTGGTACTTTCTTCTGATGTTGGAGTCTGGCACAGTCACTTCATCTTGCTGTTTGCAGTTGGGCATCTGGTACCCCGGACAATGGTACACTGAGGACCTGGAAAGTCCTAGTGTCTCCAAACACGGTGAGGACACTGATCTGACTTCTGGAACTTGTGTACTACTTTTTGTGCATCAAAGTCATTAGGGAGCAGCGAGTTGACTAACGTAACTATCGCCTGCTGTGTGCAGGGGAGTAATACCTTCACTCCAAGGGTGGTTCTTGGCAATTTTGGTGAAGGGTGGAGGTGCTCCAGGGTTCTTGGAGTCTTCACATGTTCAGGATGACACAGCACACCATGATT
This sequence comes from Triturus cristatus, assembly GCF_964204655.1. NCBI lineage: Eukaryota > Metazoa > Chordata > Amphibia > Caudata > Salamandridae > Triturus > Triturus cristatus. The sequence continues at coordinate 313,952,511 of NC_140584.1, read as the reverse complement.
GTCAAAGTCCTAGAGGCAGCAGGCAGAGTTTGGCACCAATTTCTTCTGCATGGGGCTTCAGTTCTCGGGCATTGAGACTTCTTTGTCCTGGTTTTTGTTCTTGTCCATCAAATCTACGTGCCAGGTCTAGGGATACCACCTAAATGCTGAATTTAGGCTGTTACAAGGGGAGACAGGTAGTAGCCAATGGGCTACTTACCTTTTGCATGCCTACACCCTCTAAGTGATCACTTCCTGTGGGAAGAGGCCCTACCCTAGCCCTGATAGGTTCTTTCTCCACCATACCAAGATAGTGGATTTTCAGAGGATGATTTCACATCACTGCCCCCCCCCAATCCTAGGGGTGTTGCTGGCTGAATGCGGCCCCCCCCCTCATCTAACTAATTTTCCCAACTATTCTCCCACCAAATGTGGAGCAGGACAGGGAGGTTGGCATCCCCCACTATCTGGAGAAGCTTGTTACCAAGGACATGTGCAGATTCCAGACAGCAACATAACTGTGAAAAACAGAAACTGTAAGGAATAGTCATACAGATGTGCAGTAGCAAGCCTCCATCCTTGATGAAACGTCATCACTCCATCTGAACAGTGACCCTCTTGTATGTCTGCTACCACAGAGGACCCTCAAGCCCAGATTTGCAAAGATTTTGCATCTGGTTTACGCTACTTTTTTAAAGCATTACCAAAGTGGAATCCAGGTTAATATTTCCATACCATGCAAAAGGCGAATTTCTTTGGTTTGCAACCAAAAGTAACACAATGCACAGAATTGTTTTAATTCTTACATTATTTTCAATGGTATAGTGTTGCAGAACAAGTGATTGGCAATGTGGGGTGCTGAACTTATACTGATTTATAATGGTAACTTACACTAGTATTTTGTGAATATCTAGAAATAGTAAACTTTCTCAAAAGTGTAAATTACTCAAAAGTGTAAGTTAACTTTGTGTGAATTCAGCCCAAAATGCTCCAAAAAACAGTTCAACATTTATTTTTCAACAGTCAACAGTTTACTGTATTTCAGTAAAATGTTTTCAAGAGTTTCTCAGTTTCTTTTTCTATTTATGGATCTCCAAACAAAAAGAGTTGAAGTTAATATTTTCTTCTAGTTCAATTCTACCCAAGTATACCCAGTGAGAATAAATGTACTTCTTGTGTTGCTTTCCCTGTATAATTGATTCACATGTTGCATTCCCCTATGAGAATTCTTCAGCGCTCACTTCAAGCTCTCCAGTAGAACTTTCTCTTGTTTCATCAAATACCTTTGAACCACCAAATACAGAACTACGTTGTGCAACACTTCTTTGCAAACGATCGCCTTCAGTTTCAACTTGTTTTTTTAAGTTCGATTTTGTGCAACTGAGCTCTCACTCAAACTTCTGTTTTCACTGTTTTTGCTTTCTTCTTCTGTAATATATTCCTCTGTGTCCAATGTGAAGTCTGCCTTCATGAATCAACTTCTTTAGAATACAATCTTTCTGGTACCCACACTTTTCATGTGTGTGAGGCATGAATCCAAGAAGATAGTCTGTTGCACATTACAGTAGTGTTCGTTACAAGGACAGCCTAATAAGGCCCCTTACATCCTGGTTGCAAACATTTTTTCTCACAGGCATTTTCACAAGGATCTACTTTCCTAATTGTAGATTACAATAGAGAGCACATAAGAGGTGTCAAACTCCACCCAGTGAGAGTTAGAATTCACCACCTAAGACAAAAGCTTGTAATACTCCAAGATCAAGTAACCAGTAATATTGATACCAGGAATCCACATTGGCTTACCCATCAATATTTTAAGTGAGCTTAAACCAGTTCTTTTGTTCATAGTACTCTTCATATTCAGCAAAGCTTTAAGGAGTGCATCTGGCCATTTCAGGGAAGTAGATGGACATGTTCACCACCTTGTTTTGATCACACCATTCAGCCTCTCAACAACACCCTATGACTATAGTTAGTAATTTCAGTGAAATGTTTGATGAATGACTAATATGTCACAGATCACCTTCATGACATCATTCGTAAAGGGTCCATCTCAATCCAATTCAATCCTCAATGGCATTCCATACCGAGGTATTAACTCCCTGAGCAATTATTTTGCAAACATTCAGTACATATCAGGGCATCATGCATCACATTTCTTTGTTGGCAATGCTTCTATCCACTTTGAAAACATTCACACCACTGCTAAGAGGTACCTTAGGTTATAACCTGGGTCTATTTTCACAAATCTGGCCTCCAATCTAGTGAAATGATCCTGTGCCTTTCCCAAATGACTCATGAATATATAAGCTTTCTTTTCAAAATGATTTTGCTGACACACCTCACACATTTGACAATAACTTTCTGCACTGTTTCTAAAGTGAGGCTTGAGCCAGTAGTGATGAACTATGGCAATCATCCCATCTCTTCCCACATGTGTAGGTCCATAAAACAATCTCACTATTTGTGGCAAAAGTGAATATGGCAAGACAAACTTTTCATCATTAGTTTTTCAGGAGCTACCCTGTTCTTGTTTACATCCCACATTTTCCCACTCTTTCTTTTCCACATCTGACACTGCATCTTGTGCTTCCCACAACTCAATTGATGCTTGTATTGACACACAAATAAAAAGAGGTGTCCGATGATTATCAACCTTCATTGGCAGTGCAATACTCAATGCAATGTAGTAATGCACAACTCCATATGCGTAATTATTTCCTTTAGTAACATCATCATTCCCATGACCACAAGCTGTACATTTCACAACTGCAATTGCAGATGGCAATCTCAAAGAATACAGAACATAAAGTATGTGTGGTTCATTTCAAATTAGGTACCAGCAGAAGTCATGAAGCCACACATTGACCACAACTGTCCAAAAATTGTGCACAACTTCAGAAGCATACTATTAGTGTAAATTGTAGCACTCTGCACACAAGCATTACAACAGGCTCTACTAAGATAAATCAATTTGGCAACCTGGGCAGAAAACTCATTGATCAAATATGATGCTTCAACAATGTATGTCAATATGCAAACAGCATATTTTGCACACAAACAAACCCCATCAGCAAATACAACTATACCAGCTTGATTCAATAGTGCACTTCCCTGACTTCCAAACAATCATGTTCTTCATCATCATTGTTAATATTATTCTCTACTTTTGGAAGTGGCAGGATTTAAAGCACAATAACCTCTAATTGTCACATTTTGGTCTATGAGAATTATTATGTCATACTTGGTTAACCTTGCAATAGTTAGATGTTGATCTTATTTTTTTTTTTTTTATTATTATTTTCTTTTAATATTTTTGGTAGACAGCAGTGAAAAACAATAAATAGTGACATGTACATTTGCAATACACAACATTTGTGACAATACAATATATGATCAGTTTGATTATTGATGTTGCAGAGGCATAATACATTGATATAAATTCCAGGAAGTTTGCTAAGCACCTGAAGTTGAAAGGCAAAATGTCATACAGACAAATCAATGCGGTACACTTTAACTAAATATATTGTAACAGCATAAGGCAGCAATAGGAAAGGAAAAAACAATGTGGAACAAGAGCAAGGAGTCGGCAATAAAGGCTTTATATGATCTATTATCAAGCAACTGGTCAGTGTTAAGTGCAGACCCTGCCCCTATGGAGCAGCATCCTGAGAGCCCATAGACGGCAACGGGCTAGCAGCAACATCCAGGGAGGTGCTAAAACGAATGAACTACGGCTGACTACTGGCTTAGCACTTAAAATCCCAAAGTCTCAAGATGGTATATGTTCCTGTGCACAAGTCTTCCGGAGTTCGCTGTAGAACAACTCCACTGGGGGCCAGATGAGGAGAACAAAAACAAACGAGGAAGGTGCACCAGTAAAGAAAGTCCAAATCCAAGCAGGTATTCTTTAGTGTTTCCTTTTTATTTTCTTCTAGTATAGAAAGATAAGAACCAGCCAACGCGTTTCGTTCCACAACGGAACTTCTTCAAGGCAAAAGACGAGTCTATGTAGCAATGGAGGATGAAATGCAATGTAACACGATCCCATGTGCATAAAACGTTCCTAAAGACGACGATCCACTGTTTAAAAATCAATCATCATAAGAAGAATATATATCAGACACAAACATGTAGAGAGTAATCCCTTGAATATTTCCTTATGTCACTCCATAATAAGAGTGCAATTGATAGGGTTCCAATGACCGTGCTTTTATCTCATGTTCTCTCCCTTGTGTGTTTCTCCTCCTGCTCCCCACAATGCAGTCCCCCTTGAGTGCTGTTCTCTCTTGTGTGCTTCTCACCCTGCCCTCTATATTCTTCCCCCATGCGATTGGTGTCACTGGCAGAAATATAAAGGAGATTCACGAGAGATGATTTAATCTGTGTTCATGCACTTTGGAGAAGGTAGACACCTGCCCCATGTTGTTTATTCCCTGTGTTTTTTCTGCTCCTCTCCCCTCCACCACTGAAGTCGTTTTTTTCTCAGTTTTGCTTTTTGCACTGAGAATTCTTAACTTTTTATTTACCAAGTGGTGTACACTATTTTGGATTGATAAATAAAACAAGCATTGCAAATGCAATAGGTCTCGCATTTGTGGGAAGTTGGAGTTGTTAGCATTCTAAATACCAATATTTTTAGGTCTCGCCTGACCCAGCGCATGCGCTGGTCTGGCGAGACTTATTGAGAGGGCTCCAAAAAGTGCTACCAGGCCAGCCTAGAGATACAGTGCATGTGCGCGGGCGCACGCGCTGCGCTTTACCGCGATTACTTTCACTTTCTCGGCCGCACGGCCGCTTTGATGTTTGATCGCGGCCGCTTTGCATAGCCAATAGGTCTCGCTTTTGGGACCTTATAAGTATTTAGTTATGCAACTGTTGCATAGCTAAACACTTATAAGGTCCCAAAGGCGAGACCTATTGGCTATGCCAATGCTTGTTTACCTTGCTATGTTGCAGGGCGCAGTACCATATGTGGCCAAAAGAGTTCACATGTGACCAATTATGGCCACATATGGTACTGCACTCTGCAACATGGCTAGGTAAAACAAGCATTTGCAATGCAATCGGTCTCGCCTTTGGGACCTTATATTTATTTAGCTATGAAGCACATAAGCCTGGGTGCTTAAACATCTACTGTTCTTTAACATGGAGGGAAAGTACGCACCAAACTGCGTGACACGCCAGGTATGCTTACACATGGAGAGAAATATTGCCTTTCAGCGGGAAATGGTATAGTCCAAAGCTCTGTTTTAATATAAAATTAGGGCCTTCGGTGGTCATATCACTGAAAATACAAGATTTGAAAAAATATAATTGTCTACGGGTGCTCGTATAAGACAATTTCTATGGACTGGGATCCAGGTAATGCTAAAGTGATCCTGGTATTTTACTGACCTCTGCTGGTCGTTTTCTATCAAGAAAGTTAAATAGTGGCAGTTGCCAGAAAAATTAAAAATTAAAGTCCCTCAGCAGAAAGCAATTCTGGTATTTTACTGATCTCTACTGGTTATTTTCCATCAAGACAGTTAAATAGAGGCAGTTAAACAAGCAAAAATCAATTGCCGTATTTTACTGACCTCTACTGGTTGTTTTCTATTAAGACAGTTACATAGAGGCAGTTGAACAGAAAAAAAGTCCCTAAGCGGAAGCAGACAAGTCCTAGGGCTGATCTCCAGAGCCCACAAAGTGCATACACATATAAGTATATGTTAAAGTATATACAAGAGGTCTCAAATGCTCGACCCAAAAAACAAAGGAAATAGCTCTCCCGTCATTCCTCTGGTATGTGGGAGCATTGTGAGGCATCATCATTCATTGACTCCAGCTGAATGATGAGACCTCCAGTAGCAATCACATCATTGCATCTTCTTTTTTTTTACATTTATTTTTACCAATGCTTCGCAGCATTTTGCTTTTCCCTCTCGATGCTGTACAGCATTGCCAAAAGGCTTGACAGAGCCAATAGGTCTCAGGGGTGAGGCCTATTGGGTTTGCCAATGCTTGTTACTCACCTGTCACTGTGGGTTCATGAGCAGTTATGTTAATGCTTCAAACTCTTGCAAATGCTTCAGGTTAGATGTTTTCATTGTACTCTTGACAGGGGTTTGAGGTGGTTTTGTGCTTGGTCCAACGCAAGCAAGTTTCCTGTCTCCAGGTGGCTGCCTTCTCTATAGCGCATAAACACAGACAGGGACATTGGCAGCTACAACAGGGGTGAGGTTCTTGATGGGCCTCTTCTGTCTGCACCTTTGCAGAGAAAGGCTCAAAATTAACATGAACAGGTGGGAGGACGAGTGGATGGATGGATGTGTGAGTGAACAGGTGGATTGTTGGGTCAGTGAAAGGGTAGATGGATAGATGCATAGATGAATGAGTCTTGCAGATGTTACCTTCTCCCACTAAAAGAACAGTGGTGCAGAGTCTGATAAATTCTCACCTCGATTATGGCAACTCACTGTACCGTGGGAGCATGAAATATGTGATCAAAAGGCTCCAAATGGTACTAAATGCAGCTGCAAGAATCCTTCAAAAAAATGCCAAAGCATCAGTCAGCCACTCCAGCTCTAGTTGCCTTGCACTGGCTACCAGTTCAGAAACAAATTCAGTTTAAAGCTCTCTGCATGGCATACTGGGCCATTCACGGAACAGGCCCACCCTCCATTCGCTCTTTGCTCACACTCTATGCAGCAGGAAGAGCCCTTCGCTCTAGTAACCAAGGACTCTTGGTGGTGCTCAAGATCAAGAGAGCAAAAAGTGGAGGACGTTCCTTTGCATTTCTTACTCCGAAGCTCTGGAATGCTCTTCCAGCTTTCCTTAGAAATCAGCCATAAGAGTTTTCCTTTAGGAAAATGCTGAAGACCCACCTATTTTAAAGTGGTAAAGGAAATGCACAGTTAGACTGAGTGGAAGAGTTGTGTGTCACCTAGCTCTGGGAGGCCATTTGGGGTAGCCATGTACGATACAAATACAACTGAATTGAATTCAATTGAATGAGTAAAAGGATGGATGTAAGGGTGGATTAGTGAAAGGGAGGATGGATGGACGGATGGATGGATGGGTGGTTGGATGGATGGGTGGATGAGTGGGTTGGATGCAGGGATGGATGAGTGAATGTATGGATGAGAGCAGAGGTGAATGGATGGATGATGAAAGAGAGGATGGATGAGTGATTGAAGTATGGATGAATGGAGTGAAAGGCTGAATGAATGAAGTGAAGGGGTGGATGGTTGGATGAGTGAAAGTATGAATAGATGGATGTATGAGTGAAAGGATGGATGTAAGTATGGATGAGTGAAAGAAGGGATGGATGAATTAGTGAAAGGAAGGGTAGATGGATGGCTGGATGAAAGGGTGGCTGGGAGGATGAGCAAAAGGGTGGATGGATGGATGAGTAAAAGAGTTCATGGATAATGGATGAGTAGAAGGATGGATTGGTCGAAGGGTGGTTGGAATAGTGAAAGGATGGATGGCTGATAGAAAGGGTGGAATATGGATGAATGAGTGAAAGGGTGGATGGATGAGCTAACAGATGGATGATTGAAAGAATAGATGGATGAAAGGGGGATGGATAAGTGAAAGGGTGGATGACAGAATGAAAGGATGGCTGGATGGATGGAAGGATGGGTGGATAGGTTTAAAGATGGAGGATAAGTTTGGATATGGATGTGCGGACAGATGGATGGACGGAACAGTGACAGACTTAATGATGGATGAAAGGTTGATGAGTGAAAAAATGTAAAACTTAAATGGTAGATATCAGCATGTGGGTGGAAGGATCAATGGAAGAATGAATAGATGCTTGGATGGAAGGGACAGGAAAGCATTTCTGAGGAGGGTTGCACTGACTTGCTTTGCTTACTTGGTGCCATAAGAGCTCCGGTTGAAAGTGGGGGGTGTTTACATGTTCTGGCTTCTCCCTTAAACACGGATCATATCTCCTCTTGTGAATCTCGTGCATATTTCTGCCTGTGACACCAGCAGCATGTATCCTGTGCTCCCTGAGTACTCACATTTTTTTAAATGAGCTGTGACAAGGTTGGGAATCAGAAGGATTCCCACAAGCCTGCACTTGTTATTTTTATTTACCCATTTTTCCACCAGTACTTACAGATCACTGTCAGTGAAATGTCCGTATTTTTACTTCTAGACTCATCCTACGCATGGAACTCTTGAATTGCTCTTGGCAGGTCCTGTTCGCCATTCCTTACCACGTAAGACTATCTATATATCTATATGTATACACACACACACATTTCAAACTTATTTTCGAAGTTGTAATGTAATGTTACTCCGATACTCCCTTTGTAGTGGCTACGATGTTGTGACTCCCAATGTTGTGACCTGCGATCTTGTGATTTACAACTTTCGAATGGTGTGAAGATGGTAAAGAGGCGAGCATAGTAAAACAAGGTGTTATCACACAGGAAAGAAAATGGTGGCCCGACTGGCCTCTAAGAGAAATGATCTTCAAACTGTAATATGGCCCCATTTGTGTGCAATTGGGTTGAAAGGTTCTGGCAACGGAGGGAAAGCCTCGTCCACTGCCACTATTTTTGTTGTTGCATATTTATATAGCGCAAACTCAACCCGAAAGTATTGGAGCGCTTTACATAGCACCGTATTTACATTCAGGCTCGGGGAGATTAAGTGATTTGCCCAGAATCACAGGATGTGGACGCGACCTCGAGGCTCGAACCCTGGCTTCCTGCACCAGAGGCGGCACATCCTCTCCCACTTGGCAGGTGTCTCTCAAACTAGCTGCTTTTCAAATGAGCGCAGCAAAAAATATCCAACTAAGTATCGTCGAAGCCTTTCATTTAGTGTACCTTACAGAGCGAGAAATTAAAAATACCTCTATTTTTGACAACATTTCTTCGGCTGTGACCTTAACCAACATTTCTTTCTTCAGCCTTAGGCCCCTGCCCTGGTCCTACCCACTTCCCAGTAGACATTTTAGCTCACTAGAGGGCTTTACAAGGGAATGATCACAGACAGCTCAGTGAGCAAAGCAAAAGTAGTGGCAGTTAACAAGCCAGGCGGCCTACAAATCAGTAAAATAATACGTCAATATGTAAAGACGTACAAGGGATTCATCCAAGCAGAGGTCAACACAAGCTGAAAAAAACTGCAAACCCATCTGCTAACAGTAATACATTCAAAATCACTCTAAAAGCTCCAGTAGGTCTCAGTGGGGGGAGCGAGTGCCTAGAAGCAGATGGGCAGATATCAGTTGGAACAGAATTCCATACTTTAGAAGCACTGCCTGGGAAAGTCTGGATCCGGGTGTGTGCGTTTGTTGTCGGTCGAAGTTAGGGGTTTGGAGGGGAAGAGTGTCGGAATTTACTACTTCCTGTCTACTGTCTGCCGGGAGTCAAATTCTTTTTGCTGTTTGAACTATGTTTTTCTGGGGACACATTTGCTACTTGCACTGACGTCTCATTCTAATCGCTGCTTGGTTTGATTCACATTTAAGATGAATGTATGTTAAGACATTGGACAAAATGTGTATAGAGTGTGAAAACCTGTGCATACAACATGTGAACGCTGCATGATCAATTATATTATATCTTATTGTGAGTTAAATTAATGCGTGTAAACATTGATTTGAGTAATGCCCAAAACCAATTATTTTTATTTCTGCATTCGAGCACACCTGGACTTAAACTGGGATGAGTCAGGCTTTCAGTATGCAGGGAGGCTTCTCAACACAATTTCCATCTCCTAAATACTGCTTCTAGAGTGTTGTAAGAAAGCTGAGCGACTCCTGATGAATGCACTAATCATTACTGGCTAAATAACGTGCAAACAATGTGCCAGCTATGATGAAACTGAAGGTTTAGCCTCTTTCTTTTTTTAAATTGAGTTTCCATGTTGTAATAATAAAGTTAGTGCACATTTTTTTGTGATAGATGTATATGGTTCCGAAAGAAATTACTGCTTCTTGAAAAGTTAGACATAAGCATACTAGTTTGGAGGAAATCAGCAATCCCAATTCCTGTTAAAAAGGTGTTGATAAATTGGATACCCTGTGGGATTACAAAGTGGATATCGTTAAGCTCAAAAACAGTGCACAAGATCCTATAAGAAAACTTGCCTCCTAATGCCTACAAGAAATTCTCGATAGAAGACCTGTGTAAGCACAGCTGCGATCCACCTCAAAATAAGTGTACCCTGTCTTAACATTAGTGGATCAGTATGGGAAATATTGATATTTCATCTTACTCCAAGGGGCAAATGTCCAAGCACGGTGCTAGGCTAAAATTGGCAATGCTGCACTCTAACCTTTTTTTAAAAGCAGGGCGCACCCATGTATTTATGTGCAGGAAGGGACACCTTCCTGCACATAAACAATCAAGTGTGGTGATTGGCAGAATACAGCACACATATAAAGAGCAAAAAACGAGAAAATCATAAATTCTCCTCGTATCGCCATGCTAAGTCCAGGTATTCCCTGGCTTTAGTTTTTGCACCACCTCGACCTTGTAAATCAGAGGCAACATCAAAAAGCAATGGGTCAAAGGGTGTTTCAGTGAAACGCCCACTGCAACACCCATTGCATGCCACTTTGCCACAGAGGACTGCGGTGGAAAGGGGCATATTTACAAGGTGGCATTAAGCCACGTTAACTGACATAGGACCGCCTTGTGAACATGGGAAATGGTGCTACGCCACCGGAGCGTCAAAAAAGTGACGCTCCACTGGCAAATGGGGCTTGTAAATATGCCCCTGAGTTTTCTGAGTTAGCACAGTACCCCATTTATTGATGTCCACAAATCGTGCCACTGGCAGCTGAGGCCAATACTTCCTGTTACCTTTCTAGAAACACTGGTTACTTTTGTGTATGTCTCAAACAACAAGAGAGGGGTCCACCTTACACAAAGAGACAGGACGCCAAATTGACAAATAATTAAAAACGATAATTCCCTTTGTGTTTATTTGAACAAAACGATAATAAATCATACACCATTCATCCAAGCATACCAATATCACCAAAGAGTGCTGACAGTTTGCAAAAATCCAATATATGAATGTTTATTATGTAACATCAGTTAAAAAAGTCATATAACGAGGGCATATAATAAAAACATGGGTTATTTCAAGATAAATTAACTCTAAATAGAGAGCCATATCAAAATTTCACAAAGATTATACACATTGTTACAAAAATCACAATAAATGAACATGGGAGAATATCATAGACTTTAATTTTTTGACATTGTTACACACTAATCACAAAGAAATTAATTGGTCAAACAACTATTTTGTACAGTCGCTTGTTAGGCCAAGATAGGGTTGATTTAGTGCTTTTGTAGAACCAGCACGACGCGTTTCGGTGTGTTAAAAGAATTCGACCACCTTCTTCAGGAAAAAGACTTGGGGCCCGATTCTGATGCAGTTTGGAAAGCTTCCCAACCTAATGGGTTTGGAAATGGTTTCCAACCGAATCAGATCAGGAGAGTCCAACCGACTGAGTACGATGCATCCGGATGTTTCCAGATACGATTTGGTTGGACTCCCATTGACTTCAATGGGAGCCTTTGGTCCAACCAAATGCATAGGCTCCCATTAAAGAAAGGGGTGGCTGGGGAAAATCGGGCACCCTGTGGCGGGCACCCCCTCGTGCCTGCCACACTGTGCGGACGTCGAGTCGGATGGTACGATTCAGAAAGGATGTCCAAATCTAGCATCGTACTCGGTCGTTTGGAAATGCGGCCGGTAGAGACGGACAATTCTGCTGCGTACGGCTTGGTCATTCCAAATGTCGTCGGGTTTGGTTTGGGATATTCCTAACGCCTAACTCGCATCATACTCGGTCAGTTGGAAACATTTCCGAGTCGGTTGGAAAGACACATTTCCGATCTGATTTGGATGGAGCAAATGCCGCTAGGAGGCCTTCCTGACCGCATCAGAATCAGGCCCTTGGTGTCTTCCACAACTGCAGATTGGAATTAGTGATGTATTATCACTCAATAATCACTCTTGGGAACTGGCTCCTCAAGATCAAGTGCTACCCATCTGTTTTTAGAGTATCCCCATCAATTGTGGGGCTCTCTCTGTGAGCCGGGACACGTCTGCCTTCAGCCTCACTTCGGTCGTCTTTCCTTTGTGTATGTAAAACATTAATGTCTATGATATTCTCTCATGTTTATTTATTGTGATTTTTGTAACAATGTGTATAATCTTCGTGAAATTTTGATGTGGATCTCTATTTAAAGAGTTATTTTATCTTGAAATAATCCATGTTTTTATTATACGCACTCCTTATATGACTTTTTAAAATGATTTTATAGAATATGCATTCATATATTGGATTTTTGCAAATGGTCAGCACTCTTTGGTGATATTGGTATGCTTGGATGAATGGTGTTAGGATATACTTTTGGGTATGTGGGTACCAAATGTACACAATAGCACTGAAAAAAATCTCAGGGGTATATTTACTACGACGTGGTGGAGCACGGCGTTAGCCCCCTTGGCTTACCGACGCATTTTGCCACTCCTGAAATGCAGGGCTGCACCATATTTACAACAATATGGTGCAGCCCTGCATTTCCGCCTTCTCAGCGCGCTACATTTAGCAGCCCAGCACCAACGCAGGCATCTTTTCACCATAGTGCAAGAATGTCTGCGTTGAGGGGAAGATTGTTTATGCACAGTAAGGTGTCCCTTGCTGAACATAAACAATCTTTAAATGGTGTTTTGTAACTTCTATGTGTGCTGCCATTTTTGTTACTGATTGTTTATGTGCAGGAAGGTGATCCTTCCTGCACATCAACTATTAATGCTCTCTTGCTCACAATGCAGCATACACAGAAACAGCAAAAACAATATGCCTGTTTAAGACCATTTTTTCTCTAGTCTTAATTTTGGCACTGCCCCATTGTAAATATGGGACAGCTTAAAAATCAATGGGTGTTGCGGTGAAATGTCCACCGCAACTCCCATTGCCCACCCCTTTCACTCTAAATATAGCATTAAAGGAAGTCTTATTCACAAGGCAGCGTTAAGCCTGGTTAAGTGGCTTAACGCTGCCTTGTGAATAAGGCGAAACCCCTCTCGCCACGACAACGTCCTGAAAAGTGACATTGTTGTGGCGATAGGCGATTGTAAATATGCCCCACAGAGTTACACAGTAAAGTGGACATTGGCGCTCCTGGTCAGAGTGTAAAATGAACAGAGTTGCCCCATTTTAAACAAAGGCCGTCAACTCCTACAGCTCACTTGCAACTCTCACAGAAACCACCTACCTAACTAATGGCCCTAGGGGGAAAAATTGCTCAGTGGAAGAAAGAACAAACCTCAAGGCAGAAGAGGTTATGGAACTATTTTGGTCTCTAAGCTCTGTTAATATTGGCCGAGCCCTTCAATTTGAGTATTTACTATTTACATCAAAGCTGAGACTGATGATGACAAGAACCGGAATTCTGGAAGGTGTGCCTCTGAGCCTGGAGGCCTTCATACCAGACTTTGACAAGAATTGTGAAACATTAATAGATACAGTAATTGGCAGGTAAAAAACAGCCACCAACGTGCGTTGTGACTTGCCATGACGCATGGCTACACAAAGACGTGCACATCTCACCCAAATGCCCTCAGACAATGATCAGCACTCCCTTATGTTGTTGACGTACAAGGCCCCCACATATTACTGTGCCCCTGCTTCGCTAGTGCGACAAGTGAGTAATATAGTCTGGCACGCGCCCAGCCTAAACTTCTAAGAAGTGAGGGGTGGGAAGACGAACTAGAGAATGTATGTGTACCCCTGACCAGTGTTACTTCTCAATAAGGCGCGCGCGTGTGTGCGCGCACCCATGAATAGATTGATTCATTTATATGCATGTTTCTAGTACCTATTCACCTTCCTTTGACTGTGTTTTATTCATCATTTGCCGCTAAGTTTGTTGATATTGCTTTATATCTATTCATGGAGCTATTTAATTACAGCAAATGAACAAACAGAATTCAGGAATAACTCAGTCATTTACCGATCACTGTACAGAGTGATGTCCGACAGTCATAATCCAAGCATTTCACATGCGGAACATTGTTTTATTAATATACATTTTCTCAGGTTCCCTGAATATTATCAGGTACCCCTGTTATTTTTTGAGTGTGCAGCCAGGAGTTCCGGATAGTGTTCGAAACACTCTCTTCCACTCTACACCTGGTGCCCATATTTTGAAATACTTTTTTTTTTATCTTGGCCAGGAACATATTCGTGCTTCGGCCTTGAAATTGTTTTATGGGTATTTTTTGTACTAATGGAGAACTCGAACAGACCCATTTGTTTGCAGGCGAGGGGCACAGAGAGCCCGCAGTAAAACCAGGGTGCCATGGGCTGTCCCCCGTTCTACGCTGACAATGACATTGGCGATGCAAAAAAGACCTGCTGCTGTAGAAGAAATGGAAGAAATACTATATTTAGGGCCACTAGAATTATGCGATTCAGATGTCCCTACATTTTGCACATAATTATCGATTTTCAGCATTTGCCACATAATATTTTTTTCTAGCTCAAACGGTTAAAGAAATACTATTAACACAGTGACACGTCTTGCCCCGCTGCAGAAGCCCTTTGCAAAAGTTTGAGTGGTCACCTTTCTGTTGCTTATGGCTGTGTTTGGGTGTTACACTGGTACAAAATATGTGCAACCAATGCTCAGGCAACAAGTGTACAAATGACAAAATAATGAAGTAATACTATCACAACATGTGCAGCATTATGTACCATAGCCTTTTCTTGGCCCATAACTTACTCAACACTGCCACATAATCTGGCCTTCCTCTGCCACTTAATTCTAGTGGCCCTGGCTATATTTAATGCCTGCTTGCAAATTCAGCACTAGGGTACCCTCCTGGACCCCGATTGTCAGAGAGAAATAAGAGAGAACATAGTAGTAGAGGTAGAAACAATACCCATGAGCAGGCATTGTTGGTTTCTGGTAGGCCTGGGCTAAATTTCCGTTCCGCTCGCGGAAATTGCGATAATTGACATTTTCGCGTTCCACGGAGAGCGTGAAAATGTCAAAATTTCCGCATTCTGCAGCTTAGCGATAATTTGCTTCTTGATCGCGCTGTAAAAGAATACATTCTCGCGCGTGCGCGATCGCTTACCTGAATCCCCACGTTCGCCGACAAGTTTTCCCGATCCGGTCGCGTTCTCCACGAGATGTTGGATTGTTGGTAGCCATTTGCGCTGTCTCGCGACAGTTCGCGCCTGCAGTAATGTCATTGGTCGCGCGATCACGTCTTTCTTCTCGCGATCATGCACCGCGAGAAGAGTGAAAACAAGATGGCGCGCCCGCGAGCAACCACATGGGTAAGTTGGCGAGCCGCGACCACGCAGAAAATACCGCGAACGGGCGGGAAAAAAACTTCCGCATCTTCGCGATATTTCTGCGTGTTTGCGGAGATTTTTAACATTTTCACGATAATTTGCGAAAGTCACTTTCGCAAATTCCGCCCACCCCTAGTTTCTGGTCTGGATGTACTGCTCTTTTCATGTACATCTGGGTGTTACATGGTAAAATGGGGGACTTTTGTGAGGCTGGTCTGCCTTGTCAGTAGGAATAAGATGCAAAGTGTGTTTAGCTGACTGGACCAGGGCCTTGATAAATAGGTGCATGTTACACACAACTACTTCTAATGGGGAGGAATAGGCACTATTATGTAGAACTTTTAATAGGAAAGTGACAACATTTCTCAGATGACTGCTTCTCAGAAGGGCATCCGCCTGGACCAACTCTTGCCAGCACACTGCTGTACATTGAATGAGTCAGTGGGTTGGGGGTACACGCCTGACACCTGCTGTACATTCTTAATGGACCAATATCTATACTTTTGTAGCAGGGTTGCTAAACTTCAAACAGGGCTGCAACAGCCATGCTTGTTCCATAATGAAAACAATCAATCAATCAATCAATCAGTCACTTGTAAAGCGCACTACATACCCGCAAGGGTCTCAAGGCGCTGGGGGGGGGTGGGGGTGCGCTACTGATCGAACAGCCAGGTCTTGAGTAGCCTCCCGAATTTCATGTATCTTGAAGGGGTGTATCGAGGGCTGGTGGATTGCCTGGTATCTGCTTGTGAATGGCATATGAGACAGAGTGAGGGCTGCTTTACATTGATGCAGAAACATCAAACCGCTTCAGCTAGGACAGGTATGACCATCACCTACAGTGATCTCAAGTTGGTCCTGCTGGTCTAGATGTACCTGCACTACAAGTACCTGCACATCAAGGACAATTATATGGATCATGACATGGATGTTCCTACTTTTTCTCTACTTGATTGGCACTGAGTAGCCAACATACATAAAAGTGATGGCCAGAAGAAGGTGTAGTCACACAATGGCTGCTCTATACTGTGTAGGTGCCAGGTCCTCCATGGATGGAGAGTGCTGAATACCATATAAAAGCAATGCTTATCCACCACAGGACCATTTAAGGGGATTCATGAACACAAGAAAAGAAAAAGTCATAAAGACTGGCGCTAAACATCTTGAGATCTGTCCAATCTGTGCAAGGCATGTAAGGAGATTAGGTAGATAGATTTGCACAGAGGAAGTGGGGGAGCAGTTGAGTAGTGGCATACATATGCTCCCTTTGTTAGCCTGTGGATGCATGGGGCACTGTACTACTTTGAAACACTAGCCCAGACAGAGGAAACCCACATGGCTACTGAGCCTTCTCCACATGCACAATAATGTCTGGTGCTAGAACCCGTCTTGGTTAGTTGATCGAAAGTATTTGTATGCTACTGGTGAGATGGGAGGCAGAATTGCTGAATTTGACCAGAAAGAGCAGTAGAGTGACATTCCAGGTAAGATAATAGCTGGTTGTATTGCCGCCTGTCCCTGAGGGAGATGGTATAGTGAGCAATATGTCACATTCCTGTTTCTGCTCTTGACTGGAAATCAAACTCATGCAGGCCAAGTCGAAGCAGCAGGGCCAAGGGATGACTTAGTTTGTCTCCCCTGCTCTAGTTGTTAATCAGTAGTCATTTTCAGGTGGTGTAGATGCCCAGCTGCTAGAGAAGCCCTCCACCCTTGGCTAAAGAGGCACCAGGTTAAACCCAACAGACTGACAGTCTGCATGATTTCTAAGGAGGGATGAAGTCTTCAGAACAGGTAGGATTATAATCAGAAGTTTAACTTCGTTAGCTGATCACCCATCTGCCACAAAGGACCCTAAAAATAACAGTTTGAATTCCTTTCACTGGCTTTTAAAGGCACCAGAATAGTGACCACACTAAAGAAGTGTGACAAGGATGCAGACATGATTGTCTCCAATGTGGGCTGGTGGTCGCTAACATGTTGTGATCCTCTAAATAGTTGCTCGCCCTTGAGCGGGACGCGGCATGCTTCTTTGTAACTACAGATGCACTCCATTGTCGTACTCAGCGGGAGGTTTCATGCACTCGGAATGGTGTGGAAAACATGAAGATGTTTATGCTTATTCTCCATTGAGAAGACTAACATTCAGACAATGGATGACTCACTTTAGTATTTGTCCTTTCTCAAGGTGAAGTGGTGTTCAGCTGTGGAATGAAGGTGTCCTCGTGACAGAGCTTAATCAACGAGAAGAACAAACAGTTGCATGTTCATAAGTTATGTGAAGTGTAGGTGGTTAGAGTCCTCCATGAGGTTTATTCCAATTAGGTATGATTAAGGTACAGATGGATGTAATGCATTCATGTGGGTGTGTTGGCATGTTGCTTCCAGTGACGGATGTGTGATGGAACCATGCATGCCATTACCAAGCATGCCTTTACAACTTACAATTAGAGTGTCCATGTGGCTTTGGGTTCATTGGGAGCGCTAAGTAACAACTTAAGACCAGAATTTTGCAACATATGAGAGCTGTTACCAATCTAGATTTCATCTATCCTGTGGCCAGAAATGTCCATGAAAACACAAGAGCAACAGCAATTTGATTCAATTTTTTCTCATTGATAGAATACTTCCACATCCAATGGGTGGGGATAGGGATAACTGCGTATCATGGAATCGAGAGGCCTCCTCGAGCTCAATACCAAAATCCCCCATGGGCTCAATAGCGGGGAAGAATTAGCTACACATATAGGACAAGGGTAATTTTCCCCTCCTATCCGTACCTTCCTCTCTGATGAAAGCCATGGCTGGTTTTAATTGCACTTACTTTTGATAGGGGTTTGGAAGTAGCATAGGATTCTCTGATCTTTATTATCTATATTGATCTGACACCAGTATCATTGGCTTATTGGAGATACAAGCTGGTTGGATTGACAGTAAATTCTGTTCTTCCACTCTGCGTAAGGAATGCAGCATCAATTTCTGGCAGCTAGGGGGTGTAGGATTGTATCACTCCACTTCTTTTAACCCCTTTAATACTTGTTTGTATATACACCACATTTTCTCCCGTAGGAGAGCACACACACGTAATCCTGTCTCCACTCCACAGATAAGGTTTGGATGAGAACGAGAACTTTACAGACATATAGAGACCTCTAGATATCTATCTTGGCAGAGTAACTAGAACACTGTAGGGGTACATTACCCGTGATGAGCCACACACATTGTCAATTTAGGTAAAGTGTGCCAATGAAGAAAGAGAATACCTGTGTCGTATGAGTTCTCCATAACATCTCTTTCCCTCTCATAGATCAACCAGCACAATGTGGGGGTACATTACCCTTGATTAGTCGCACACATTATGAATTTATTGGGTTTGTGCAGATGGCCTCAGTAGCCATGACGTCTACTATTATTTCATTAGCAGCGCCTCAGAATTAGGCTTATTGCCTGTGTTTGACTAACGCAAGATTTTGCATAAGGAATTATTACGAAGATGTAATGCTCGCAATTCAGATTTAATAATGGGGATCCTATGCTTATTATGGCTTGCTATGAATTGCTTTTACACTTATTGAGCGTGTGTCAATCTTGCAGTATTTCTTCACTGTTGATGATTGTGAACTACACTCTAGAAAGAATGCATGGATTGGATGCATTTTTAGCTGCGATGTTTAATTATGTAGTTATATATGATTTCACAGATGTTGGTTGATTTATGTCGATTTATTTTTGATGAAATTGTACAACTACTATTCATGATATGACAGTATGTTCTTACTGTTTATGAACACTGAACTGTATTTCTAAGGGAGATGGAGCACACATCACTGACTTGAGAAAGGCTTCGCCTAAAAATGTTGCTTGTGTGCACAATAAAGTCTATTGTGCTGTCCTATGGTGTGCCGCTGGTTCTTTACTGGATTCCACAGAATTCCTTGCATTTCGAATTTTCGACGGCTGCTGCTGCCGCCATCGCAGGCATCGGCATCGTAGGAAGCAGATCGGCTGAGTGAAGCAACTATCGAGAGCAACATATATTTAATATGTATACATCACTCTATTAACCCACAACTCCAAAATCATACCCACCCTAAACCCTCAAAAATCCATTGCCACGCAAAAACCCATACCTACCCTAAAAAAAGCCTTGCTACCCAAAACCCATTCCCACCCTAAACCGTAAAAATAGCCTTGCCAGCCAAAAACCCATGCCCATCCTAAACCCTAAAAAGTCCCTTGCCAGCCAAAAACCCATGCCCACGCTAAGCAATAAAAATACCCTTGCCACCCAAAAACCGATATCCACCCTAAACACTAAATAAAAATTCCCTTGCCTGCCAAAAACCCACACCTATCTGAAACCCTGAAAATACCCTTGCCACCCAAAACTGATCCCACCCTAAAACCCCCAAAAATTCCCTAGCCACCCGAAAAACCTATACCCACCCTAAACTAAAAAAAAATCCCTTGCCTGCCAAAAACCCATACCCACCCTAAACCCTAAAATTCCCCTTACAAGCGAAAAACCCATACCTATCCTAAGCCCTAAAAATCCCCTGCCAATCCAAAACCCATACATATCCTAAACCCTAAAAATTCCCTTGCCACCCAGAAACCTATACCCTCTCTAAACTCAAAAAATTCCCTTGCCTGCCAAAAACCCTAAAAATGCCATTGCCTTAACACACACACACACACAACCATACACACACACGCGCACGCACACACACACACACACACACACATACACCCACACACAACCACACACACACCCCCCCACGCCCCCCCCCCCACACACACACACACACACATCTACATATATATATATATGTATGTAGGGACATTATTTGAATTAAATTAAGGTTACAACAGTGAAATAGTTGGAACTGTCTTGCACTTTAAAAATAACTATAACACTTCATAGGCACTAGCACTTTATAAGGTAGACACAAAGTAAGTTTTCCACATATAGGAATGCAGTTTATGCCTGAAATGGAAAGCGACGGGACTGTGCCAATGTAACATTATGGATGTCCACTTAAATGAGAGACCTGGAGTATCTAGATACCTATGAGAGAGCTAATGGTGTATAAAGGTATTAAACTGAAAATTGGAACTCAGTAAGCATGGATACAAAGGCGGCTAATTGAATTGTGAGAAATTAACATCATGCCAATATGGAGGAAATGAATTAGGCATCCAAAACGACAACGTGTAGTCCTTTGTCACGGTTTACTGTGCTAAGCGGCCAATGGAAGTGGTTTTGGACATTTTAAAACAACATGAACTTTGCGTTATGGCTGCATTTGATGGAATAACATTGACAAAGGCATTTCTGCCGAAATGCATCTGTTAAGGATTAAAACAGTAATCACCATACCCGTGAGTGCTTCGTATTTCTTTAGCGTTGTATATTCCGTGAGTCCCACCCTCAAGTCACTCTAGCATCCGCGGTGAGTTCGGCTATTTAAGTAGGTTTTGGAGCAGAGAATATTACCTACTGGCGGTCGCCAGTAGGGAGTTATAGTTAGAACCTAGTTTCCATAGGAAAAGCATTTTTTGATTTGCTAATAACTTTGGTGTCGTTTGACGAATCTTCGCAAAATTCTGCCCCAAAAAAGTCTATCCAAGTCAGCTCCTATCCTGAAAGTTTGGGGTGATTCATCAAGCGGGGGCTGAGAAAAATGGGGGTGTCAAAATGCATTTTCCCCATGTTAATTTCCATAGGAACTTTTGAGGCGGGCTACAGCCCAAACTGCTGAACAGAATTACCCAAAATTTGGCAAAAAGGTAGAGCTTGGTTCAGAAAGCAACTTTTTTTTAAATGGTGTAAATCCGCTCAGTAGTTGCTGAGAAATTAAAAAAATATGAGTCAAAAAATCAATTTCCTATAGGAAACTTTGGGCAAGGCTACAGCCGATATTACTGAACGGAATTACCCCAAATTTGGCAACAAGGTAGTGCTTGGATCAGAAAGCGACCTTTTTTTTAAATGGTATAAATCTGTTCAGTAGTTGCTGAGAAATTAAAAAAATAAAAATAAAAGTTTTGATATCTATGGCCGCAGTGCAGTCACGACCACAAGCTTTATTCTAATTGGCTGTCAACACTCCAAACCAGGAAGTGTTGGCAGCCATCTTGTAACTCAGTAGAACCAAGTCACAAGAAAACAGAAAAACAAAGGTGAAAAAAAAGATAAGGGGGCAGGGTAAAAACATCCTGACCCCCTAGGCCTGCTCAGGGGGTTCAACAAGGACCCCCAGGGCCAAGAAAGCATTAAAAAAAAAAACATCGGCCAAATTCGCGCTGGGGTCGCGAATCAGGCCGATAAAATAAAAAACAACCCGAAGCGCGGGCTCCTGCACTTCGTTGTATTTAAGCCCCCAGGTTGGCCAGGTCCCGGGGGCACTGAAAAAAATGTGTGGGGGGCCACAATCCCCCCCACACTGCCCTGGGGACCGCCACCTCCCCAGGGCAAGATTTATGAGTTGCGGGGGGACATGCAGCCCCCACACAGCCCCGGGGACTGCCACCTCCCCGGGGCTCAGTTTAAAAAAAATGTGTGGGGAGGGCACGAGCATGCCCTGGTGATTACCACCTCCCTGGGGCACTGTATATTTAAATTTGGGGGTCTATTACAGACCCCCAAGCCCCAGAGACCACCACCTCCCCGGGGCTTTGCACTTCTAGGGAGGGGGGGCCGCGAAAAATAATTTTCCTGCTTGCAAGATGCTGGTAATAAATAATTGATTATTTACCTGCCGGACGGCTTCCTTCCTTTGGGGCTAACTCTTCGGTTGATGTAAGCGGCTGAGCTCAGCCGCAGGAAGTGAGGCACACCGCTCGGTAGCGGGACCGTGTTGGCGCTATGATGGTGTCAGTGTAGCGGTCGGCAGGATCAAAATGCAGTAACTATAAAGTGGTGTAGGCAGCATCGAGAGACTGGCAATCAACCCACTAAGGTTTCATTTAAAGTGTATTTGTTTTAATCAAGACACACTCACAGGAGAAAAATTGCATGGCTTTTCAGGAACCACAATGCAATGCAGATTGCTACGCCCACTGGGGCGGGACCCTGGGATATTTAATGTGCCATGAACGCTGTCTGGTTAACACAGCAGGAACTAATGCCATTGAAGAAGGGATGTTAGTACCCGAAACACGTCTGGCTCAGTTCAGATTTGGATGCCTTTTTCTACGTGTTTCCTGCTTGCAAGATGCTGCTAATAAAGAATTGATTACTTACCTGCCAGATGGCTTCCTTCCTTTGGGGTTAACTCTTTGGTTGATAGAAATATATATATATATTATCTACTGGCGGTCGCCAGTAGATAGTTATAGTTAGGACCTATTTTCCATAGGAAATCCGCAACATTCTATTTGGAATAATGTTGGCGCCGGTTGACGAATCCTCGCAAAATTTTCCAAACATTTGGCCAGCTCCGCTCCGCTCCTACCCTGAAAGTTTTGCGGTGATCTGTCAAGTGGGGGCCAAGAAAAAAGGGGGGGCCCAAAACGCGTTTTCCCCATGCAATTTCCCATAGGATCTGTTGTCGCAGCTACAGCCCGAACCGCTGAACGGAATGACACCAAATTTGGCAAAGAGGTAGTCCTCAGTTCAGACTCGTGCCTTTTGCATATATGGTGTGAGTCTGTTCTGTAGTTCCTGAGAAAATTAGGGTAAAAAAGTTAGTGATATCTATGGCCGCGGAGGATCCGCGGACCGTACATGCACCGTAAGCGCACCCTCCTCGAACCGAGCGTGCACCCTCCCGATCGCGCACTGAATGCTAATTGGCTGTCGAGTGTCTCTCTACATTCGAAACCAGGAACTGTTGGCGGCCTGTTTCTGCCTCGGTAGAAGCGAGGCTAAAGAAGCAAGAGCAATAAGTGTGTAAAACATATAAAGGGGGCAGAGTGGAAATACTCTGACCCTCTAGAGGTGCATAGGGGGTCCCAGAAGGTCCCCCTGGGGCCCCCCTTTTTAAAAAAAAAACACGGCGAAATGCGCGCACAGTGCGCGCATCCTATCGCGTTGGATGCACGGATCCTCCGTGGTGGGTTCGCGGATCCAAGGGAAAAAATATGAAATAGCTGGGAGATAAAGATTAAGCTTAAGTGTTTTGTTCTTGAGTGGCTCTAAAAAGAGCCGTTGTGTTCATTGAGAGTTTTTGGCACTTATAAGTAAGTACCTATACAGAGTCTAAAGTTGTTGAGGAAGACTCTGTTTCCTTTATCAGTAAAGTGTACTCCATCTCTCCTATACATCTCTTGCATATGAAAGCGCAGATTGTTATTGTAAATGGACCCCATTCTGTAGTCTCGGAGAAAAGCAGAAACAGTTTTATTCACATGTTTCCTAGCTTTCTCAATCTGTGGACAAAAATGATCGGACCAGTTCCATTTCTGCCTTTGGCATATGTTAGAGTACACAAAGGCAGTTTTAGGGAAAAGTGAAATTAGTTCTGCAAAGGTGTCCTTCATAAGCATTTCCAGACCTACCCCAGTCAAAGTGCCTAGGTCATTGCCACCACAGTGCACTATTATGAGGTCAGGGTGTTGGATTTGCATGAAGGATTTCACCAATGGCATCAATTGGTGCCACTTTAACCCTCTCTGTCCAATCCATGTAATGTCTACATTTGGCAAACCTAGGTCTTTGTGAATGCCTTTGTTTTCTGCATACCTTTGGCTCCAGAAAATGTAGCTGTGCCCCACAATCCACACTGTAAGCATCTTGTAAGGAGGTCTGGATGCACTCAGATGGTCTCTGTAAATGAAATGGCAGTTTGGAAAGTAAGATGTTTGTAAAATGGTGGCTAAGATGCAATTTTGAAAAAGACAAGAAATCATTGGTTGTTTGACAACCTTCTACACTGAAAGGTAGGGTGCGTATTTCTGTTTTTTAAACGCATGATTCTTATTGGTTAACAAAAACTGATAGTAAGGAACATTATATATGATAAGCTGATATGTTGAGAAGTCAAGCACACTTGCTGTTTTGATTAGCAACATTGTGTGTGCTGAACATGTGACCTGTGTGCTCAGTACAGTGTTCCATGACCTGTTTCTATGGTAACGGGCAGAAGGCAGATTGGGGGAAGGGTTGAACTTTATGTTATTTGGAAAGGGTTGAAATGTTTAACCAATAGAAATGTGTGTTTGCTTTTGAATTTATGTGGGAAGGAATGTGATTTGATGTTTACATGTATATGTGTGGAAAATGACAGGGAAACTTTGCCATTCTTTGGTTCTGTTGACAGGTACACAGTGCAGAGATTCTGTATAAGAAAATCTGGTGTGTGTGTGACTGATATACTTCTTAATCTACAAAACAACTTGAAAGGTGAGTTATTTAATTGTGAGGGGATGTATGTAGACTATTTTTATTTTATCAGACAAATGTATTTCTTCTGCTAAAGTGTAGGGAGTACTTTTTTTCTCTACAATGTTATTGACAGTGTGTGTGCATGTAGAAACCATTTTGTGATAAGGATTTGTTTTTTTCATGTGTTTGTAGACAGATAACTATGCAGTTTTTATATTTTGGTACAATTAGAAACCAGTCATTGTTTATGAATTTGTGAAATGAGTTATGTTTCTGCAGTAAAATGTAGTGCTCCTTGTAGATGAAGAAATGTGTTTTGGTATAGTGCAAGGGATAGTGTTGGTTGTCTAGAATCCCCCAGAGAGCCTGTGTGCATTTGGGAACCACTGTGAGAGAAGCATTTAGTAATATGTTGTATTTGCTGACAGATAACTCTTTTAAAACCTGTCATGTTGTCAAGTTTTAGTAGCATGAGAAGCCAGTGTTTGCTTATGCGTTGATTAAATGAGTCAGGCAATGATAGAAAAGTGCACATTGTGTGCAGTTCTTTTACCACTTCAATAGTAGTAAATAAGGTTTGGTAAACTCATAGGGTTAGTGGTTGTTGTCTAGAATCACACAGTGAGTCTGTGTGCATTTGGGAACCAATGTGAGAGAAGCATATGGTAACATTGTTTATTTGCTGACAGATAACTATTTTAAATCCTGTCATGTTGTCAAGTTTTAGTAGTATTAGAAGCCAGTCATGCGTTGATTAAATGAGTCAGGCATTGACACTAAAGTGCAGTCGTGAAATATGTAGATTGTGTGCAGTTCCCTTACCACTTGCACTGTAGTGAATGAGTATGGTAAACTCCTAGGGATAGTGGTGCTCGTCTAGAATCACACTGTGAGTCTGTGTACATTTGGGAACCACTGTGAGAGAAGTGTTTGGTAACATCGTGTATTTGCTGATAGATAACTGTTTTAAAACATGTCATGTTGTGAAGTTTTAGTAGCATTAGAAGCCAGTCATTGCTTATGCTTTCATTAAATGAGTTCGGTATTGACAGTAAAGTGTAGTCGTGAAATATGTAGATTGTGTGCAGTTCCCTTATCACTTCCAGTGTAGAGAATGAGTTTTGGTAAACTCCTAGGGATAGTGGTGCTTGTCTAGAATCACACTGTGAGTCTGTGTGCATTTGGGAACCACTGTGAGAGAAGCGTTTGGTAACATTGGGTATTTGCTGACAGATAACTGTTTTAAAACATGTCATGTTGTCAAGTTTTAGTAGCATTAGAAGTCAGTGTTTGCTTATGCGTTGATTAAATTAGTCAGGCATTGACATTAAAGGGCAGTCGTGAAATATGTAGATTGTGTGTAGTTCGGTTATCACTTCCACTGTAGTGAATGAGTTTTGGTAAATTGTTAGGGATAGTGGTGCTTGTCTAGAATCACACTGTGAGTCTGTGTGCATTTGGGAACCACTGTGAGAGAAGCGTTTGGTAACATCGTGTATTTGCTGACAGATAACTGTTTTAAAACATGTCATGTTGTGAAGTTTTAGTAGCATTAGAAGACAGTTATGGCTTATGCTTCCATTAAATGAGTTAGGTATTGACAGTAAAGTGTAGTCGTGAAATATGTAGATTGTGTGCAGTTCCCTTATCACTTCCAGTGTAGTGAATGAGTTTTGGTAAACTCCTAGGGATAGTGGTGCTTGTCTAGAATCACACTGTGAGTCTGTGTACATTTGGGAACCACTGTGAGAGAAGCGTTTGGTAACATTGTGTATTTGCTGACAGATAACTGTTTTAAAACATGTCATGTTGTCAACTTTTAGTAGCATTAGAAGCCAGTCTTTGCTTATGTGTTGATAAAATAAGTCATGATTTGACACTAAAGTGCAGTACCATGTAGTATTGTCTTCACTGCACCAGAGCTGAAAATTTTAAATTTTTACCCAGGCACTGTCCTAGAAGTAGTCTGATGATTTAGTCAGTTTCTAAGTACTTATGTTGTGAACCAACCATTACCAAATAGACTGCTTCAAATGTCTATGCAGTATGCATGTAGTTCTCTAACCACCTATACAGTTGTTTTCACACCTTCAATTCCCTAGTCAGTATCCATACACTTCTAGGAAACACCCTGTCAGTCCCTTTGCAGTCTTCTAGTGACCCATTCAGCACCATGTAGTAATCCATTCACTGTGCCAAAACGCAAACATTTATAAATTCACTAAGACACTCTGTTTACAGTATTGTAATGATTCAGTCACTGTCTAAGTATTCATGCACTGAGCCAGGCCTTAGCACATGGACTGCTTCAAACCCCTATGTACTATGCATGTAGTTTTCTAACCACCTACAGACTTGTCTTTTACACTTTCAATTCCCTAGTCAGTATCCATATAGTCCAGCAAACATCTTGTCACTCCCTTTGCACTCTTCTAGTGACCCATTCAGTACCAAGTACTAATCCTTTTGCTGTGTGAAAACCCAACCACTTATAAATTCATCCAGGCAGTCTCCTTGCTGTAGTCTAATCATTCAGTCAGTACCGAAGTACTCATGCAGTGAGCCGGGCCTTAGCACATGGACTGCTTTAAATGCGTATGCAGTATGCATTCAGTTCTCTAGTCAGCTACACAGTTGTCTTTTGCACCTTCAATTCCCCAGTTAGTATTCATATACTTCTAGCAAACACCCTGGTACTCACCCAGTGTGTCTCCTTTTAGTAGTGTAATCATTCAGTCACTTAGCATGTAGTCTTTTAGTGAGGTAGGCTTTAGGGCATGAACTGCTTCAAAGTAGTATGCACTATGTATGTAGTGTTTTAATCATCGTCACACTTGTGGTTCAGGGCTATAGTTTCTTAGTCTGTTTTTATATAAAATGTGTTTGTACAGTAATGGAATACTGTAAATTTGAAAGTTATTAATATACATTTATTTGTGATTCTTTTTTGCAGATACTGTTTTTTAACGTTAAAATTGAGAAATTATGCCAGAAAAAAAAAAAAAAGAAAAGAACAGAGACAGGAGGATTATTTGAAGAAACATCAACCACAAGTATTGAATGAACAAGAAAATGTGGCTGAAAGGAAAAAAATTCTGGTAAGATCACGAAGCAATTTATTAAAAATGTTTGTAGAAGCAAACAGAATGTAGAGAATGCTGCAACGTCAGAAAATTGTTTAAGTAAGAAAAAAAATCAAAATAAGAGGAAAAGTAGAAAAGCAAATGTTCAGTCAAAGGAGATAAAGTATGGTAAAAGAAGACAAAATCAGTATAAGGAATTGCGCAAAAAAATATTTTACAAGAGAGTAGTGCATAATTTGCTGAAAGATGTGAAGAAATATAAAAAGAGAGCTTTATTTTATAAAAAGAAGAAGCATATTGAAAGCATTGTGGAAAAGGCTTTTGAAGTAAAAAGGAAACTGTTTATTTTACTGTTAAACGGAATTTGATCACTAGATAAACCAATATTTGTAATGAAGGCCAAAACTAGGAGGAAAAGAGTTATTAATAAAAAAAAATAGTGATTTTTTTTGGGAGAATGGAAACACAGTTCTAGTTCAGAGCCTTTTTTAATGAAGAGAGTTATTCACTAAGTGAAAAATTATTGTATGCAGTTGACACCAGTGGTAGAGGTTATGAGGTTAGTGATGGTTGTTCAATGGAGAAAGAGAAAATGATTGAAAGAAATGCAGAAGAAGGGATAGCTGATGAAGTTTTAGGGAGACGTGCTAAAAACCCTGTGTACACTTGGGATTGCAGTAGTGTTTGTAGTGTACGACAGGAATATATTGAAAAATTATGTAGTTTTTTACGAGTCTATACTAATAAAAGTGTAAAACAAAAGATTAAGCTGTTGCAAGGACAAGACCCATGCAGAGTGAGAAAACATACTGGTTTGCAAGGTCATTCTCTGGCTTGTCTTTCTAGGAAAGTTTGTGAAAGTGTTTTTCACCATTTCAGAATGCTGGCAGTTCATCATACTCAAATGCGGAAGTTAGTGATAAGGTTGTATTATGCAAAAAGTCCAGCACTAAAGTTAAGTGAGTTGAACAGTGCTCTTTTACGTGGGTCAGTTTCAGATGTGAAGCAGCTCTGTGAGGATATTGAGTTTTGTTACTTTGGGCCTCAGCAAGAGAGTGAAGAAACTGACACATTAGTAGAACAAAATGTTGAAGACAATGTAGAACCTGTAATTACAGAAAAATTTGAGGATGAAATCACACAGTTTAAGGTAATTTCAGGTGAAAGACCAAATGTTTCTTGTATTTGTTGTCGGCGAAGTCACTATAAAAATCAGACTAGGGGTGCCAATCTGTATTTAAAAAGTGAAATAGAAGATAATGATAAGTGGATGGAATTTGCAACTTATTTGTTGGTAGAGGATTGTTTTGATTTGGGATGTGAGCAGCGTATTTGCAAATATTGTTATAATAAATTAGATGAGAATAAAATGCCTGCTAGAGCTGTTCATAATAATCTAGAGTTGGTTGCTATTCCTCCAGAGCTGATTGATTTAAATACGTATGAGTCTATTCTGATACAATGTGTTCACCCGTTTCAGGCTTTCGTTCGTATGGAGCCCAAAAGAAGTAAATTACCTCCATCAGAGTTGCAAAGAGGATTGAAAGGAAGAGTTGTGTATTTACCATTAGATTTAAGGAAAAATGTTGAAACTATTGGTGTAGATCATGCAGAAAATGAGCCACTAGTCATTCTAGTTAATGGTGTTCCTACTAAGAATAAGAAAATCTGGCAAGAGTTAGTGGATGTTAGAAAAGTGCAAAAGGCATCATTGTATCTGATAAAAAATAATGAGTACTATAGACATGTGTTTGTTGGAGAAGAAGAAATAGATTTAGCAGAAGATAGTGAAACATTAAGTGGACAAATTTAAAAGTGGACATGTCCAGATGTGAAGAGATCTATGAACATTACAGTGTACATCCACTTCATACCAAAGAGGTAATGGGGAATATAATTGAGTTGTTTCAAATGAAAAAAGCAACAGGAAGTCCCATGAGTGTATGGGAAGAGAGCTTGGAAGCTCGTTGTTTCCCGCAGTTGTTTCGAACAGGAAAAGGTGGACGATATGATGAACGTCCTGTGCAGATTCCTGCATCTGAATATCGGACAACAAGATTATATGCAGAAGATCCAAGATTTCGACAATGTATCCCTTATATGTTTCATCTTTTGTTTGAAAGTGACTTGTCTGGACTTTCATATGCAGTAAATCACATTTTAAAAACTGGAATGCATCTGCAAAATGTAACTGCAAAGGATTTTATGGATAAAGTGCATCAGAGAGATGATCAATTAGAATCTCAGTTGATTAATTTGATGGCATGTCAGCGTGAGACTAATGAATATTGGTACCGTCGACATGGAGAACTGAAATGTATGCTACGGAACTTGGGAACTCCTACGTGGTTTCTTACCCTAAGCTGTGCTGAGTACGCTTGGGATGATTTACTTGAATTTCTTCGAGAGGCAAATTCCAATATAAAAAATATTGAATACAAGACACCTGGAGAATTGTGCTCCTTGGATCCTGTCAATGTATGCAGATATTTCAATCATAGATTTGAAGCTATGAAGTCTTTCATCTGTAATCAAAAGAATCCTCCTCTTGGAGAAGTTGTGGATTTCTTGTGGAGAAAGAAGTATCAAGCAAGAGGTGCTCCTCACATACATATGTTGTTATGGGTCAAGGACGCCCCCAAATTTGGAACAGATTCAGATGAAACTGTTTTGTCTTTCATTGAAGATTATGCTACATGTGCTCTTCCAAATAGCAGAGAAGAGAAAAACTTAAAACAACAAGTCTTACAATTTCAAAGCCACAGGTGTGGAAAATACTGTCGACGAAAGTACAAGTCAAAGGATAAGTTCTATACCAAATGTCGTTTTGGATTTCCACGTCCTGTATTAGCCAAAGGAAGAGTGAACAGTTTTATGTCAGCTGTACGACATACCATCACAAGAAAGTCTCAGAAAAACACCTACAACTTAAGAAGAAGCGAAGAATCGAAATACATAAATGACTACAATCCAGTTATTTTATCCATGTGGAACGCTAACCTGGATATTCAGTATGTTGCGGACAATTCCATTGCTGTTGCTCGAAATGTAACGTCTTACATCACTAAATCAGAAAAGACTGAATTGAAAGAAATGTGGGAAGAGATTTCTCACGAGAAGAGTCTAAGTAAGAAATTATACAGTTTAAGTTTGAAGATGTTATCGCATTGTGAAATTGGAGCATATGAATGTTCAGATCGGTTATCATCTGCAAGTCTATATTCCAAAAGTAGAAGAATCATTTGGGTGAGTCTAGGTCTTGCAGGAATGCGAAATCGGGTACTGAAATCTGTTCAAGAAATTGAATATTTAGCAGAAAATGACCCTGAAAGTACAGATATTTTGAAAAACAATATGTTGGACACATACTATCCAAAGAGAAGTCATCATCTTGAGAACATGTGTCTCTATGAAGTGCTGCAAAACTACACTTTTAAACAGAATATTACAGAGAACATCAGCGATGGAAAATATGGAGTGATTGGTTCTGAAGGATGTCTGGTGAAACACAGGAAAGGAAATTTAATTAATCACAGAAAACTGAGTTGCGACACTGCTGGCAAAAGGGAATTTTACTATTTAGCCCTTTTGCAAATGTTCAAACCATGGTGTTCTGAACTGGAATTACTTGGAGATTTTCCCAGCTATGAAGATTCATTTAATGCTTGTAAAGATAGCATACAATGCAGTGCTTTCGCAAATTATGTGAAAATGTTGAATGATGAAATTGATCAAGAAGCTACATTTGCAGCTGAGATTGCTAGAGACAGTTCTCAAGACAGTCAAAGTTCTGCTGCACTGAGTCAAGATCCACTAGGACAACCAATTGTTGAAAATGAAGCAGCGATTGCAATGAATGAGGTGGAAACAGATATAGATATGGAGATTATATTTATGTTTATATATGAATATATAAACACATACATACATATAAATGCATACGCATCTATATGCATATATATATATATGTGCATATGTGTGCGTGTAGAGAGAGGTAGAGAGAGGTAGACAGGTAGAGGTGTAGAGGTAGAGAGGTAGAGGTAGAGAGGTAGAGGTAGAGAGATAGAGAGTAGTAGAGAGAGAGGTAGAGAAGTAGAGAGTAGAGGATGTGTAATAAAGAGTAGAGAGTTGAGAGTGAGTAGTAGAGAGTAGTAGAGAGTAGTAGAGCGAGTAGCAGAGAGTGAGTAGTAGAGAGTAGTAGGGTGAGTAGTAGACAGTGGGTAATAGAGAGTGAGTGGTAGAGAGTAGTAGAGAGTGAGTAATAGAGTGAGTAGTAGAGAGTAGTAGAGAGTGACTAGTAGAGAGTAGTAGAGAGTGAGTAGTAGAGAGTAGAAGAGAGTGAGTAGTAGGGAGTGAGTAGCAGAGAGAGATTAGTAGAGAGTAGTAGAGAGTGAGTAGTAGAGTGAGTAGTAGAGAGTAGTAGACAGTAGTAATGAGTGAGTAGTAGAGAGTAGCAGAGAGTGAGTAGTATAGAGTGAGTAGTAGAGTGAGTAGTAGAGAGTAATAGAGAGTAGTAGATAGAGAGTAGTAGAGAGTGAGTAGTAGAGAGTGAGACATAGAGAGAGAGTAGTAGGGAGTAGTAGATTAGTAGAGAGTAAGCAGTAGAGAGTGAGTAGTAGAGAGTAGTGGAGTAGTAGAGAGTGAGTAGTAGAATGTAGTAGAGAGTGAGTAGTAGAGTGAGTAGTAAAGAGAGAGTAGTACAGTGTGTAGTAGAGAGTAGTAGAGAGCGAGTAGTAGAGAGCAAGTAGTAGAGAGTGCGTAGTAGAGAGTGAGTAGTAGAGAGAGTAGTCGAGAGTGAGTAGTAGAGTGAGTAGTAGAGGTAGTAGAGAGCGAGTAGTAGAGAGTGAGTAGTGGAGAGTGAGTAGTACAGAGTAGTGGAGAGTGAATAGTAGAGAGTGAGAAGTAGAGAGTAGTAGAGAGTGAGTAGTAGAGAGAGTGGTAGAGTGTGAGTAGTAGAGTAGTAGAGTGAGTAGCAGAGAGTAAGTAGTAGAGAGAGAGTAGTAGAGAGTAGAAGAAAGAGTGAGTAGTAGAGTAGTAGAGAGTGAGTGGTAGAGAGTAGTAGAGAGTAGTAGAGTGAGTAGTAGTGAGTAGTAGTGAGTAGCAGAGAGAGTAGTAGAGAGCAGTCGAGTAGTAGAGAGTGAGTAGTAGAGAGTGAGTAGCAGAGAGAGTAGTAGAGAGTAGTAGAGTAGTAGAGAGCGAGTAGTAGAGAGTAAGTAGTAGAGAGTAGTAGAGTGAGTAGTAGAGAGGGAGTAGTAGAGAGAGAGTAGTAGAGAGGAGTAGATAGTGAGTAGTAGAGTAGTAGAGAGTGAATGGTAGAGAGTAGTAGAGAGTAGTAGAGAGAGTAGTAGAGAGTAGTAGAGAGTGAGTAGTAGAGAGCAGTAGTAGAGAGTAGTAGAAAGTAGTAGAGAGAAAGTAGTAAAGAGTGTGTAGTAGAGAGTGAGTAAGAGAGAGTAGTAGAGAGTGAGTAGTAGAGAGAGTAGTAGAGAGTGAGGAGTAGAGAGAGTAAGAGAGAGTAGTAGAGAGTGAGCAGTAGAGTGAGTAGTAGAGAGTAGTTGAGAGCGAGTAGTAGAGAGTGAGTGGTGGAGAGTGAGCAGTAGAGAGTAGTAGAGAGTGAGTAGTAGGGAGTGAGTAGTAGAGAGTGGTAGAGAGTGAGTAGTAGAGAGAGGAGTAGAGAGAGAGAGTAGTAGAGAGATAGTAGTAGAGAGTAGTAAAGTGAGTAGTAGACAGTGAGTAGTAGAGAGTGAGTTGTAGAGAGTGAGTGGTAGAGAGTAGTAAAGAATAGTAGAGTGAGTAGTAGAGAATAGTAAAGAGTGAGTAGTAGAGAGAGTAGTAGAGAGTAGTAGAGTAGTAGAGAGTGAGTAGTAGAGAGTGAGTAGTAGAGAGAGTAGTAGAGAGTAGTAGAGTAGTATAGAGTGAGTAGTAGAGAGTGACTAGTAGAGAGTAATAGAGAGCAAGTAGTAGAGAGTGAGTAGTGAAGAGTGAGTAGTGAAGAGTGAGTAGTAGTAAGTAGTAGAGAGCGAGTAGTAGAGAGTGAGTAGTAGAGAGTGAGTAGTAGAGAGTGAATAGTAGAGAGTGAGTAGTAGAGAGAGAGTAGTAGAAAGTGAGCAGTAGAGAGTAGTAGAGTGAGTAGTAGAGAGTGAGTAGTAGAGAGACAGTAGTAGAGAGAAGTAGAGAGTGAGTGGTAGAGTAGTAGAGAGTGAGTGGTAGAGAGTAGTAGAGTGAGTAGTAGAGAGTAAATAGTAAAGAGGAGTAGAAGAGAGTAGTAGAGAGAGAGTAGTAGAGAGTGAGTAGTAGAGAGTGAGTAGTAGAGAGTAGTAGAGAGTGAGTAGTAGAGAGTGAGTAGGAGAGAGAGAGTAGTAGAGAGAGAGTAGTAGAGAGCCGTAGAGAGTGAGTAGCAGAGTAGTAGAGAGTGAGTGGTAGACAGTAGTAGAGAGTAGTAGATTGAGTAGTAGAGAGTAGTAGAGAGTGAGTAGTAGAAAGTGAATAGTAGAGAGTAGTAGAGAGTGAGTAGTAGAGAGTGAGTAGTAGGGAGCAGTAGAGAGTGAGTAGTAGAGAGTAGTAGAGAGTGAGTAGTAGAGAGTAGTAGAGTAGTAGAGAGTGAGTAGTAGAGAGTAGTAGAGAGAGAGTAGTAGAGAGTGAGTAGTAGAGAGTAGTAGAGAGTGAGTAGTAGAGAGTAGTAGAGTGAGTAGTAGAGAGTGAGTAGTAGAGAGAGAGTAGTACAGAGTGAGAAGTACAGTAGTAGAGAGTAGTCAGTCAGTGTCAGTCAGTGTCAGTCAGTTAGTGCCAGTCAGTCAGTGTCAGTCAGTGTCAGTCAGTGTCAGTGTCAGTCAGTCAGTGCAGTCAGTCAGTCAGTGTCAGTCAATCAGTGTCAGTCAGTGTCAGTCAGTCAGTGTCAGTCAATCAGTGTCAGTCAGTGTCAGTCAGTCAGTCAGTGTCAGTCAGTCAGTGTCAGTCAATCAGTGTCAGTCATTGTCAGTCAGTCAGTTTCAGTCAATCAGTGTCAGTCAGTGTCAGTGTCAGTCAATCAGTGTCAGTCAGTGTCAATCAGTCAGTGTCAGTCAGTCAGTGTCAGCTAGAGCAGCTCTGCTGAGCTGGTTCTCTGGCTCTAAAGCAGCTCTGCTGACCTGGTTCTCTCCCTCTAAAGCAGCTCTGCTGACCTGGTTTCTCTGGCTCTACATCAGGTCTGCTGACCTGGTTCTCTGGCTCTAGAGCAGCTCTGCTACCCTAGTTCTTAGGCTACAGAGCAGCTCTGCTGATTTGGTTCTCTGGCTCTACAACAGCTCCGCTGACCTGGTTCTATGGCTCTAAAGCAGCTCTGCTGACCCGGTTCTATGGCTCTAAAGCAGTTCTGGTGACATGGTTCTCTGGCTCTAGAGCAGCTCTGCTGACATGGTTCTCTCCCTCTAAAGAGCTCTGCTAACCTGGTTCTCTGGCTCTAAAGCAGTTCTACTGACCTGGTATCTTTGGCTCTACAGCAGCTCTGCTGACCTGGTTCTCTGGCTCTAGAGCAGCTCTGCTGACCTGGTTCTTAGGCTCTAGAGCAGCTCTGCTGACCTGGTTCTCTGGCTCTGAAGTAGGCCTGGGCGGCAAATTCTGTTCCGCTCGCGGAATTTGCGGAATTTGGGCGGAGAACGTAAAATTGTCCAAAAATCTGCGTTCCGCGACTTAGCAACATTTTTTGCTTGTTCGCGTTCTCAAAATGCGTGTTCGCAAGATATTTCCCCCGAGCACCCAAACAGCGATTGCGAACAGGAAAAAAGCGTCGCGAACAAGCAATTCCGCGTGTTTGCGAAATTTCTGCGTGTTCGCAGAGATTTTTCACCGTTTCGCGGAGATTTGCGTAACGCAATTACGCAAATTCCGCCCACCCCTACTATGGAATCAGCTCTGCTGACCTGGTTCTCTCCCTCTAAAGCAGCTCTGCTGACCTGGTTTCTCTGGCTCTAGAGCATCTCTGCTGACCTGGTTCTCTGGCTCTAAAGCAGCTCTGCTGACCTGGTTCTCTCCCTCTAAAGCAGCTCTGCTGACCTGGTTCTCTGCCTCTAAAGCAGCTCTGCTGACCAGGGTCTCTGGCTCTAAAGCAGCTCTGCTGACCTGGTTCTCTGGCTCTAAAGCGACACTGCTGACCTGGTTCTCTGGCTCTAAAGCAGCTCTGCTGACCTGGTTCTCTGGCTCTAGAGCAGCTCTGCTGACCTGGTTCTCTGGCTCTAAAGCAGCTCTGCTGACCTGGTTTTCTCCCTCTAAAGAGCTCTGCTGACCTGGTTCTCTGGCTCTAAAGTGGTTCTGCTGACCTGGTTCTATGTCTCGAGAGCAGCTCTGCTGACCCTGTTCTATGGCTCTAAAGCAGCTCTGCTGACCTGGTTCTCTGGCTCTAGAGCAGCTCTGCTGACCTGGTTCTCTGGCTCTAAAGCAGCTCTGCTGACCTGGTTCCCTGGCTCTAAAGCAGCTCTGCTGGCCTGGTTCTCTTGCTCTAAAGCAGCACTGCTGATCTGGTTCTCTCCCTCTAAAGCAGCTCTGCTGACCTGGTTTCGCTGGCTCTAAAGCAGCTCTGCTGACCTGGTTCTCTGGATCTAGAGCAGCTCTGCTGACCTAGATCTTAGGCTCTAGAGCAGCTCTGTTCACTTGGTTCTCTGGCTCTACAACAGCTCTGCTTACCTAGTTCTCTGGCTCTAAAGCAGCTCTGCTGACCCGGTTCTAAGGCTCTAAAGCAGTTCTGCTGACCTGGTTCTATGGCTCTAGAGCCGCTCCGATGACCTGGTCCCTTGGCTCTAAAGCAGCTCTGCTGACCTGGTTCTCTCCCTGTAAAGCAGCTCTTCTGACCTGGTTCTCTCACTCTAAAGCAGCTCTGCTGACCTGGTTCTCTCCCTGTAAAGCAGCTCTGCTGACCTGGTTCTCTCGCTCTAAAACAGCTCTACTGACCTGATTTCTCTGGCTCTATGGCAGCTCTGCTGACCTGGTTCTCTGGCTCTAGAGCAGCTCTGCTGACCTGGTTCTTAGGCTCTAGAGCAGATCTGCTGACCTGGTTCTCTGGCTCTAAAACAGCTCTGCTGACCTGGTTCTATGGCTCTAAAGCAGCTCTGCTGACCTGGTTCTCTGGCTCCAAAGCAGCTCTGCTGAACTGGTTGTCTCCCTCTAAATCAGCTCTACTGACCTGGTTCTCTGCCTCTAGAGCAGCTCTGCTGACCTGGTTCTCTCCCTCTAAAGCAGCTCTGCTGACCTGGTTTCTCTGGCTCTAGACCAGCTCTGCTGACCTGGTTCTCTGGCTCTAAAGCAGCTCTGCTGACCAGGTTCTCTGCCTCTAAAGCGGCTCTGCTGACCTGGTTCTCTGGCTCTAAAGCAGCTCTGCTGACCTGGTTCTCTGGCTCTAAAGCAGCTCTACTGACCTAGTTCTCTTCCTCAAAAGAGCTCTGCTGACCTGGTGCTCTGGCTCTAAAGTAGTTCTGCTGACCTGGTTCTCTGCCTCTAGAGCATCTCTGCTGACCTGGTCATATGGCTCTAAAGCAGCTCAGCTGACCTGCTTCTCTGGCTCTAGAGCAGCTCCGCTAACCTGGTTCTCTGGCTCTACAACAGCCTTGCTGACCTGGTTCTCTGGCTCTAAAGCAGCTCTGCTGACCCAGTTCTATGGCTCTAAAGCAGCTCTGCTGACTTGGTTCTCTGGCTCTAGAGCAGCTCTGCTGACCTGGTTCTCTGGCTCTAAAGCAGCTCTGCTGACCTGGTTCTCTCCCTCTAAAGTGCTCTGCTGACCTGGCTCTCTGGCTCTAAAGCATCTCTGCTGACCTGGTTTCTCTGGCTCTAGAGCAGCTCTGCTGACCTGGTTCTCTGGCTCTAAAGCAGTTCTGCTGACCTGGTTTTCTCCCTCTAAAGCAGCTCTGCTGACCTGGTTCTCTGCCTCTAAAGCGGCTCTGCTGACCTGGTTCTCTGGCTCTAAAGCAGCTCTGCTGACCTGGTTCTCTGGCTCTAAAGTGGCTCTGCTGACCTGGTTCTCTCCCTCTAAAGCAGCTCTGCTGACCTGGTTTCTCTGGCTCTAGAGCATCTCTGCTGACCTGGTTCTCTGGCTCTAAAGCAGCTCTGCTGACCTGGTTCTCTCCCTCTAAAGCAGCTCTGCTGACCTGGTTCTCTGCCTCTAAAGCAGCTCTGCTGACCAGGGTCTCTGGCTCTAAAGCAGCTCTGCTGACCTGGTTCTCTGGCTCTAAAGTGACACTGCTGACCTGGTTCTCTGGCTCTAAAGCAGCTCTGCTGACCTGGTTTTCTGGCTCTAGAGCAGCTCTGCTGACCTGGTTCTCTGGCTCTAAAGCAGCTCTGCTGACCTGGTTTTCTCCCTCTAAAGAGCTCTGCTGACCTGGTTCTCTGGCTCTAAAGTGGTTCTGCTGACCTGGTTCTATGTCTCGAGAGCAGCTCTGCTGACCCTGTTCTATGGCTCTAAAGCAGCTCTGCTGACCTGGTTCTCTGGCTCTAGAGCAGCTCTGCTGACCTGGTTCTCTGGCTCTAAAGCAGCTCTGCTGACCTGGTTCCCTGGCTCTAAAGCAGCTCTGCTGGCCTGGTTCTCTTGCTCTAAAGCAGCACTGCTGATCTGGTTCTCTCCCTCTAAAGCAGCTCTGCTGACCTGGTTTCGCTGGCTCTAAAGCAGCTCTGCTGACCTGGTTCTCTGGATCTAGAGCAGCTCTGCTGACCTAGATCTTAGGCTCTAGAGCAGCTCTGTTCACTTGGTTCTCTGGCTCTACAACAGCTCTGCTTACCTAGTTCTCTGGCTCTAAAGCAGCTCTGCTGACCCGGTTCTAAGGCTCTAAAGCAGTTCTGCTGA
Source organism: Triturus cristatus (assembly GCF_964204655.1). Classification (NCBI taxonomy): domain Eukaryota; kingdom Metazoa; phylum Chordata; class Amphibia; order Caudata; family Salamandridae; genus Triturus; species Triturus cristatus. The sequence continues at coordinate 313,913,983 of NC_140584.1, read as the reverse complement.
CCTGGTTCTATGGCTCTAGAGCCGCTCCGATGACCTGGTCCCTTGGCTCTAAAGCAGCTCTGCTGACCTGGTTCTCTCCCTGTAAAGCAGCTCTTCTGACCTGGTTCTCTCACTCTAAAGCAGCTCTGCTGACCTGGTTCTCTCCCTGTAAAGCAGCTCTGCTGACCTGGTTCTCTCGCTCTAAAACAGCTCTACTGACCTGATTTCTCTGGCTCTATGGCAGCTCTGCTGACCTGGTTTTCTGGCTCTAGAGCAGCTCTGCTGACCTGGTTCTTAGGCTCTAGAGCAGATCTGCTGACCTGGTTCTCTGGCTCTAAAACAGCTCTGCTGACCTGGTTCTATGGCTCTAAAGCAGCTCTGCTTACCTGGTTCTCTGGCTCCAAAGCAGCTCTGCTGAACTGGTTGTCTCCCTCTAAATCAGCTCTACTGACCTGGTTCTCTGCCTCTAGAGCAGCTCTGCTGACCTGGTTCTCTCCCTCTAAAGCAGCTCTGCTGACCTGGTTTCTCTGGCTCTAGACCAGCTCTGCTGACCTGGTTCTCTGGCTCTAAAGCAGCTCTGCTGACCAGGTTCTCTGCCTCTAAAGCGGCTCTGCTGACCTGGTTCTCTGGCTCTAAAGCAGCTCTGCTGACCTGGTTCTCTGGCTCTAAAGCAGCTCTACTGACCTAGTTCTCTTCCTCAAAAGAGCTCTGCTGACCTGGTGCTCTGGCTCTAAAGTAGTTCTGCTGACCTGGTTCTCTGCCTCTAGAGCATCTCTGCTGACCTGGTCATATGGCTCTAAAGCAGCTCAGCTGACCTGCTTCTCTGGCTCTAGAGCAGCTCCGCTAACCTGGTTCTCTGGCTCTACAACAGCCCTGCTGACCTGGTTCTCTGGCTCTAAAGCAGCTCTGCTGACCCAGTTCTATGGCTCTAAAGCAGCTCTGCTGACTTGGTTCTCTGGCTCTAGAGCAGCTCTGCTGACCTGGTTCTCTGGCTCTAAAGCAGCTCTGCTGACCTGGTTCTCTCCCTCTAAAGTGCTCTGCTGACCTGGCTCTCTGGCTCTAAAGCATCTCTGCTGACCTGGTTTCTCTGGCTCTAGAGCAGCTCTGCTGACCTGGTTCTCTGGCTCTAAAGCAGTTCTGCTGACCTGGTTTTCTCCCTCTAAAGCAGCTCTGCTGACCTGGTTCTCTGCCTCTAAAGCGGCTCTGCTGACCTGGTTCTCTGGCTCTAAAGCAGCTCTGCTGACCTGGTTCTCTGGCTCTAAAGCGGCTCTGCTGACCTGGTTCTCTGGCTCTAGAGCAGCTCTGCTGACCTGGTTCTCTGACTCTAAAGCAGCTCTGCTGACCTTGTTCTCTCCCTCCAAAGAGCTCTGCTGACCTGGTTCTCTGGCTCTAAAGCAGTTCTGCTTACCTGGTTCTCTGCCTCTACAGCAGCTCAGCTGACCTGTTTCTATGGCTCTAAAGCAGCTCTGCTGACCCGGTTCTTCGGCTCTAGAGCAGCTCTGCTGACCCGGTTATCTGGCTCTACAACAGCTCTGCTGACCCGGTTCTCTGGCTCTAAAGCAGCTCTGCTGACCCAGTTCTTTGGCTCTAAAGCAGCTCTGCTGACCTGGTTCTCTGGCTCTAGAGCAGCTCTGCTGACCTGGTTCTCTGTCTCCAGAGCAGGTCTGCTGACCTGGTTCTCTCCCTCTAAAGAGCTCTGGTGACCTGGTTCTCTGGCTCTAAAGCAGTTCTGCTGACCTGGTTCTCTGCCTCTAGAGCAGCTCTGCTGACCTGGTTCTATGGCTCTAAAGCAGCTCTGCTGAGCTCGTTCTCTGGCTCTAGAGCAGCTCTGCTGACCTGGTATCTCTGGCTCTACAGCAGCTCTGCTGACCTGGTTCTCGGCCTCTAGAGCAGCTCTGCTGACCTGGGTCGTTGGCTCTAGAGCAGCTCTGCTGACCTGCTTCTTAGGCTCTAGAGGAGCTCTGCTGACCTCGTTCTCTGGGTCTACAACGGCTCTGCTGACCTGGTTTCTCTGGCTCTACAGCAGCTCTGCTGACCTGGTTCTCTGCACTCACGATGCACGCACCCGACTTCACGAAAATATATTTAAAAATAATATAAGTTTATTATAAGTACAAATATATTATTTTTTGAATATCCTAGATAATCTCTTGCCCAAATATGTATATTAAAGACACATACATATAATTTTGGAACATACATGTTTTTGCGGGAGTTGCGCACCCAGCGCGCCCCAGCACGTATATGACGTCACGCGGGACCCGCAAAGGCGCAAGCATCTCTTACCGTAATGCGCATGTGTCACGAATGCGTGGGAGCAGGATTCGCGGACTGGTCGCACACCAATCACGCACATCACGTAATATTAAATGTATATGATGTAACTGAAAAACACGCAGCCGTCGCACACCGTACGCGGATCCTTCACGACTTTTCTAAAATGGCGGTTAGAATGCGCGTACCCACCGTTATGTGTACGATTTGAGTGCGCGACTCAGAAAAAAAAATTTTTTTTTTTTTAAAGAAAATAATATAAATATATTAAAATAAAAAATGAAAACAACAAAATTAATCAATATTTCAGTTTGAAATTTTTTTATGTGCAATTTTCTAAAAATTATATAATGTTATTTAATGAATACAATATTTATAAATAAACAGTTAAAAAACTGTAGAAAATAAGTACAAAAAAATAGGTATAACTAATATCACACTTAAAAATTAGCATTTAAAAAACCTTTGAAATTCCCTGAAAAAAACATAGGTTTCAGAGGTGTTATAGTTAGAAATTCGCATGTAAAAAAGTTTTGAAATTCACTGAAAAAACCATAGGTTTCAGAGACGTTATAGTTAGAAATTAGCATTTAAAAAACCTTATAAATTCACAGAAAAAACTATAGATTTCAGGGGTGTTATAGTTAGCTGGCCATTTCACTCATACAAAACCATAGAAATTCCTCCGTTATAGTTAGTTCTGCTAACTATAACTCGTGCTCCCGCAATGCACTGCTGATGATGTCACATATTGCATCATTCATGACATGGTCAGTGACATCACTGATGACATCACTGATGACATCTGAAATGACATCACTGATGGCATCATCCATGTGACAATCTGATACACCTCATCATACACTAGTATAACCTTTCATCACTCACTGTAAAATACAGAGTACCATATTTGAAACCATTGACACACCAATACCGGTTACTTCATACCCACTCACTGATTCCTAAGTCTACACACACAACTACCCATTTAACAACAGAATCATTTATACATGCAGTCACTAATTTATAGAACACTATCAAATGCACTTATACACATATATAGACATTGACATATCAGCAATCATCTTAGTCGGTTATGCAGTCAGCCTATTCACTCATGAAAAAAATTAATCACACTTACATTTACTCACTCACATAATTATCCAACAACACCTCATTTATTCAAACACATAGTAACTCATAGTTAATATGTTAAACAATCACCATTACTATTATACACTCATTCATATAGTTACTCTCACAATCACTGACTCTTACACATACTTATTTATATACACAAACTCTCAGATACAATGCCTTATATTTTTTTACTTTGTAGAAGATGTACAACTAAAACATATATTCGCTCACCAACATACAAATAAATACACTCAGTCACCCAAACAATTGTTTCCACATGCACTCTTAAACCTAAACACCTAGTCAATCAACCATTCACACATCTATGCATAGAGTTACACACACTCCATCCAACCACACACAAACTCAGTGTCCCATACAAATACCTACCCATATAATCAATAACTAATATACACACTCATGTAGTTAGTGACCAACTGATGCAGCATGTTATACAACAACAGAGACAGTGCTGCACACATTCACATAGTTTAGTTGCTAATCCATGTATGAAGTGAGACACTTTTAATTACTCACTTAAACAGACAGTCAGACAGCTACTAAATCCTCCATCCAGACAGTTAAATATCCACTCAATCTTCAATACAGATTGGTATATATATAATACATATTTAAATTTCAAACTAAATCACATTCACTGGATGATGTCATCAGTGATGTCATCAGTGATATCATTTGAGATGTCATCAGTGATGTCACTGACCATTTCATCAATGATGCAATATGTGACATCATCAGCAGTGCATTGCAGGCGCGTGAGTTATAGTTAGCAGAACTTACTATAACGGAAGGAATTTCTATGGATTTGTACGAGTGAAATGGCCAGCTAACTATAACACCCCTGAAACCTATCTTTTTTTCTGTGAATATATATATATATGTATATATATATTTATGTATATATATATATATATATATATATATATATATATATATATATATATATATATATATATATATATATATATATATATACACACATACTTTTACTGAAAAAGCCACAAGTTTCAAGTACGTTATAGTTAGGCTGACATTTGACTCGTACAAAACCAGAGAAATTCAGCCTTTATAGTTTAGCTGAGCTAACTATAAATCGCGCCCCCGCAATGCACTACTGATGACTTCATATATAACATCACTCATGACATGGTCACTGACATTACTGATGACATAACTGATGACATCTCAAATTACATCACTCATGACATCAGTGATGACATTATCCACATAATCTCTAATGCACCTACTCCCACCGCAATATAATCTTTCATACGCCAACTCCAAATTTCGGACTCCCATTCTTGAAACCATAGACACAACAATACAAGTATGTACATAACCACTCACTAATTTAAAGGTCTACATACACATTCACTCACTCACTCTCCCACCCATACAGCCACTCACCATTACAGTTGTTGATATATACACTCATACACCCATACAGACTCCCACACACTGCCGTTCACCCATAGAGTTACTCACACACATAGTCAGTCACCCAAAGAGTCAATCACACTGCCATTTACTCACCTACACAATTATACACACACACCACCTCACTTATTCATACAGATATTAGCACATACTCTCTTATACAATCACTGACACAAGCACATACACATCCATACAGCCACTCTCAAAATCACTCACTCTCACATACAGTCACTTGTATACTCCAACACTCACACATACTGCCTTTCACATTTGCAGTTACTCACCCATATACCAATGAGACATCCATTCACTCACCAACACAGCCATACACACTCACTCACCCATACAGCCCCTCACAGATGCACTCATGAACCCATACAACCAGTGAATCACCCAGACACATCTATGCAGAAAGTCTAATACTTCTCCACCCACCCACACAGACACTTAGGCACCCATACAGGTACTGAGGCAACCAATCAATAACCCATATGGACACTCATGTAGCTACTCACCAACCCATGCAGCCACTTACACACCAACTGACAGACTGATACAGACATTCACACACATTAGTCAGTCACCTATACATTCACTGAGACACATATATTCACTCACTTATACAGTCAGTCATGAACCCAATGAATCATTCGTACAGATACTCATACCCCCATTAATTCTTCAAGACACCCTGGCGCATATATATATATATATATATATATATATATATATATATATATATATATATATGTATATGTATATGTATATGTATATTATCTTCTGGCGGTCGCCAGTAGATAGTTATAGTTAGGACCGTGTTTCCATAGGAAATCTCAAAATTCTATTTTGAATAACTTTGGCGCCGGTTGACGAATCGTTGCGAAATTTTCAAAACTAATGGGGCGCTCCGCTCAGCTCCTCCCCTGAATGTCTCGGGGGGATTCGTCAAGCGGGGGCCGAGAAAAAAGGGGGGTCCCAAAACGCGTTTTCCACATGCATTTTCCCATAGGACCTTTAGTCGAATGTACAGCCCGAACGGCTCAACAGAATTACTTGAAATTTGGCAGAGAGGTAATCCTCAGGTCAGGGATGTGCCTTTTGCATATATGGAGTCAATCTGTTCAGTAGTTCCTGAGAAAATTGCATTTAAAAGCACATACATATCTATAGCCGTGCACCGTGCACGCACCGTGCGCGCACCCTAACGTGCGCGAGCGTTATTCTGATTGGTTGTTACATGTCAGTCAACGTTCGAATCGGTCGAAATCAGGAAGTGTCGGCCGCCATTTTGTTTGTTTTCAGTGCGAGAGTGGAAAAGGAAGGTGGCGAACGTGAAAAGGGGGCAGGGTAGAGAGTTCCTGACCCCCTAGCTTTTGTCAGGGGGTCCCTGAAGGACCCCGAAGGCAGAAAAAAACATTAAAAGTTTTTTTTTTTTAAATCGCGGGGGTGCGAAACCAAAAAAAATGTTTAATACGTACTTTATTGAAAAATAGATATATAAAAAAAATAATAATACATACATAACTTAGCATTTAAAAAACCGTACAAATTTGCGTGAGTTATAGTTATCTGAACTAACTATAACGGTGGAATTTCATTGGTTTTTTACGAGTGAAATATCCACCTAACTATAACATGTGTGAAACCTATGGTTTTTTAAGTGAATTTGCAAGGTTTTTTAAATGCTAATTCCTAACTATAACGTGTGTGAAACCTATGGTTTTTTCAGTGAAAAAAAAAATATATATATATATATATATATATATATTCACTGAAAAAACCATAGGTTTCACACACGTTATAGTTAGGAATTAGCATTTAAAAAACCTTAGAAATTCAATGAAAAAACCATAGGTTTCAGGGACGTTATAGTAAGTTGGACATTTGACTTATATAAAACCAGAGAAATTCGCCCGTTATAGTTAGTTGAGCTAACTATAACTCGTGTGCCCGCAATGCACTGGTGATGACGTAACATATTACATCACTCATGACATAGTCAGTGACATCACCGATGACATCACTGATGACATCTCAAATTACATCACTGATGACATCATCCAGTGAATGTGTGTTTCTGTAAAGTTTAAATATTTTTCATATATATTTATGCCAAGGTGTATTGAAGAAAGAGTGAATTTACAAGTCCCTGAATGGATTATTTAGTAGGTGCGTGACTGACTGTATAAGTGAGTGATTGAACATGTGTTACTAAATGTATGGGTTAGTGACTAAACTGTGTGAAAGTCTGCATTAGTGTCTCAGTTGGTGTATAAACAGCTGTATGGGTTGGTGAGCAGCTGCATGAGTGTCTATATGGGTTATTGATTTGTTGTCTGTGTATCTGTATGGGTGCCTGAGTGTCTGTATGGGTAGGTGCTGGGGGTGTGTGTCTCTGGGCATACATGTCTGAGTGGGTGATTCACTGGTTGTATGGATTAAAAAGTGCATCTGGGAAGGGCTGCATGGATGAGTTAGTGTGTGTATGGGTGTGTTGGTGAGTGAATGTCTCACTGGTATATGTGTGAGTAACTACATATGTTTTAAGGCAGTATATGTGAGTGTTGGAGTATATAAATGACTATACGTGAGAGTAAGTTATTTGAAGAGTGGGTGTATAAAAGAGTGTCTGCTTGTATCAGTGATTGTAAAAGACAGTAAGTATGTGTTAGTATCTGCATAAATAAGTGATGTGGTGTGTGTATAAATAACACAGTTGGTGTGTTTAACTGTATACATGAGTAAATGCCTATGTGACTGATTCTTTGCATGACTGACTAGGTGTGTGAGTAACTCTATGGATGAGTGTCGGACTGTGACTCTATGTATAGGTATATGAGTGCATATTATAGTACTGTATGTATAAGAGAGTGGATGTGAGTGTAGACCTAGGAAATAGTGGGTGGTATGTAGTATCTGGCATTGTTGTGTGTATGATTTAAAAAATAGTAGTCTGTATTTTAGAGTGTGTGTATCAAAATTTATATTAGGCCCTCAGCATGTGCATCAGATTATCACGTGGATGATGCCATCAGTGATGTCATCAGTGATGTCATTTGAGATGTCATCAGTGATGTCACTGACCATGTCATGAGTGATGTAATATGTGACGTCATCAGCAGTGCATTGCGGGCGCACAAGTTATAGTTAGCTCAACTAACGTTAACGGGCAAATTTCTCTGGTTTTATATGAGTTAAATGTCCAACTAACTATAACGTCCTTGAACACTATGGTTTTTTCAGTACATTTCTAAGGTTTTTTAAATGCTAATTCCTAATTATATTGTCTGTAAAACCTATGGTTTTTTCAGTGAATTTTGAAGGTTTTTTAAATATTAATTTCATATTTTAATGTTTATAAAACCTATATTTTTTCTATTTTTATTGTAATATTTTGCAACTCTATTATACTTCTTTTTTTAACTTTAAAAATTAAGTAATGTTTTATATCTTCTCCAAAAAATATGTGTATCTTTTTTTTTGTTGAGAAAACTGCACTCCCATACCGGAAGTGTACCAAGCTCCATCACCACATGAATCTTAAACTCGTAAAGGATGCGCATATCCACAAACTTGACAACGAGATGTGATGTTGGCCATTCAATGTTTTCGAACAGCATCTCATTAGCGATAGTTCCCGCCCTACCGGTACATGCCACATTAATGTAAATTGCGCATTCTGCGACATCAAAACTGCAACAGAAACACAAATAAGTACACTTCCTGGCCAGGCAGGAACTGAACAATGCTCAGGTCCCTGGTACTATTATTCACACCCCTACGCTCGCCTGGCATATGCAAGCCCAGCCCACTTTGCGAACGTATAAATAGGATAACGATGACGCCACATGTCCCAGTTCTTCTACATTGCCTCATGTGAAATCGCCGCATCCCCCGTGCATATCACAATTGCCAATAAAAAAAGGGATCCATGAGGCGTACACCATCGTCGCAATCAACACTGCACCTGAATTGTGAACACTGCTGCCTATCGTGTTTGGACACACAACAATGACAGCAGGTGAGCAGTGTGGCCTGGGTGCACAGGGGCTGCAAACAAGCGATATTGCCCTGCTTAATAATGTGTTCTCTGATCTCATTCAGTCACATTTCTGTCTCATTTTAAGGACCTGCTGGACTGTACTGAAGGCCTGAGCCAGCGGGCAGCGCTGCCCTACAGACACGTGTTGAGCGCAGTGCTGCGGGAGGGGTGGGGTGCGTCAACCTGTGTGCAAAGGTGCGTACAACCAATGTTAACCTGCATACTGATTTGATCTCTGACCTCATTCAGTTACATCTCTGTCTCATTTTAAGGACCTGCTGAACCATACTGTAGGCCTGAGCCAGCGGGCAGCGCTGCCCTACAGACACGTGGTGTTGGCTTTTGGGGCATTGTAGTGAGCTGATTACTAAGTGTACATGCACACAGGCTTGCGCCACTGCAATACACATGCAAATTATACTTCTAGCATGCGCTGTTTTCCTTTGTATGTGAACGTTGGCATAACATATTATTATTTAACCTTGTGTATTCTCGTGCACTCCAACTCCTCTTTGAACCACGATTACCACTAGCAGTTCAAAGATCGTACTTCAAGAAGGAAGGATGCACTCAACTGGTGTTCTCTTTTAACGTTGAAAGAAACCTTCATTTACCTCAAGACCTTTCCAACATTATATTTTTTCCCCCTTTTCAGACACTGGGTTAGTGGAGCCAAGACACCGTCCCCGACCGGAGACCTGCTGGGCCACCCTGATAGCGGCATCCCGGAGTTGGAGCTCGCACTGGCACGTCCTTGGACACACCGGTTGTGGCAGGTGAGCAGTCAAGCCTCGGCGTGCAGGAGCTGCAATTGAACACAGTGCGGGGGAAGGGGCTGGGGTGCAGCAGCCTGGGTGCACAGGTGCAGGCAAGCGATGTTGCCATAGATAATAATGTAATCTCTGGCCTCATTCATATGGACCGCACTCTTTCTCGCGGACCCCAGCGTCCCAGACACACGGGTGACGGGAGGTGAACAGTGAGGCCTGGGTGCAGTAGGCCGGTGCTCTGTATCCTCCTCCCTCTGTTCTTTTCACTCTCCCTCCCCTTATCCCTTCCACCCACTCGCTCTCTGTCCCATTCTCACTTTCTTCCTTTCATTCTCACTACCGTTCTTTTTCTCTTAGACATGGCACACATACATATGTTTTTTTTTGTCTTGCAGGTTTTTTATGCTGCTTCCGGAGGAGTCCCACCCACTTCTTTCATGTTTTACTGTTGTTCTAAAATAAAGTTAAATTTCCATTTATTTGTGAGGGTTCATTAAATTCCTAACACCTAGCATTCCCATACTTCTTCCAATAAAAACACTAATATGAATATTTCTCTGTATCTGTCTCCATGCCCACACTCCACTATTTGTGTTGTTAGTATAAAGATTTTACAAATACTGTAACTGATCGTTATTCTGATTCAAGCATGTGAATCTATGAAATATCCAATACAGGAGAAGAAAATAAGTTGCTTACCTGGTAAATAAAAGTTTTGTTTTTTTTTACCAATAAATAACTGAGTGTATGGCTCTTCTTTTTCTGACAACACTTGTCTGTAGTTTATTGTGAAAATCGGCGGTTGATAGTAGGTTATAAGGGAAATTTTGTTTAATTTTCCGGTGCACCTACCAAATATAAACCAACACACTATTACACAAATGAAGCCTGGGTAATTGTACAACCGCAAGAGTTCTATGAGTGTATCACTTTATAACACAATGAGTACTGCCCGTGTGATTTCAGAACCAATATGGCACTCCCTAGGACCACCAAGGCTTCAAGGACTGGCGAGGCCCACCCTCCATATTTAAATAAAGCCCCGGAGTTTGCCGATCCCCAGTCTTGAGTTGGCCTCGAAGGCTCCCGAACAATTCTTAAACAATACCCGCGGAGGTGTCTATCCCCTAATCTGCAAAACTTCTCTGTACCCTCCCGCGCCTAATTTACATGTGAGATTACGATCCCCAGTGCTGCAGAGACCCCAATATAATAATAGGATTGGCCCAGGAACATTACCCACCAGGGTGTTCATTTAAATGAATGGGTGAGACCCCGCTTCATTTTATTTCCTTCATTTTTACTATCCGGTTCCGCTTTCTTGAAACAATACAAGGTTTTCCTCCTCTCGCTTCAACGAGGCAAACAAGAATTTACTGTCACAGGGTGCAAGCAATGCTCCCGCCCTGTAATAGCAAACATAAATGTCCCGTGCTTGCACACCCCGGGACATTGTATGACCTGCGTCTGGGAGGTGGCGCTCCATGGGACCATGATGCTTTGTTTAATGCATAACTACAGAATTTGTATAAACGCATACTAACACTACTTGCACACGTGTGGTACAGCAACCAGAGAATAGTGAAGAGGCAGAGGAAGCCCAAAATGAAAAAAATATAAATCTTACTACAGGTAGGATCACATAGTTCGATCAGCCAACGACCCTGGGATGAGTAGAAAGAGATTCACCAAGAAAACGGGTCTTCAGCACACGACCCTGGGATGAGTAGAAACAGATTCACAAAAAAAATGGGTCTTCAGCACAACGCAAGCAAGCGCAAAATCTTAGTGAGTGCTTCCTTTTTTTCACCTTCTCCCGCTCATCGCCAAATGTATGTAGTGAACAGGAAGACAGCAGTGGATCCGATAAGTAGATTTATTGCAGGAAAAGAAGACAGCTTAAACAGCCACCAACAGGACCAGACACCAAGACATCTGTCTTCTCCAGCATTGTGTACAAATTCCCCAATATTCCCCTCATGACAGCCCTACATTCTAACATTACATATTTACATTATAGTATCATTACATAGTAACATTGTACTATGACTTACATTGAAATAGTACACAGAGCACATCACTTTACAACAATGAGCTCACGGTTTAATCCCGAGTCTTCAGACCGATAGGGGTGAGTAGTTTGCTTCCCACTTCCTGTATAGTATAAACACATACTAACACTACTTACAGTTATACTACAGCGGCCAGTATGCTACAGCGCCCACAGCCCATCACTTTACAACAATCAGCTCGGTTTGATCCCCGAGTCTTCACTCCGGTAGGCGTAGTACTTCGCTTCCCACTTCCGGTACAGTATAAACGCACGGTAGAGCTCAGTAGTTCGCTTCCCACTCCCTGTATGGTATAAACGCCTACTAACACTACTTCAACAGGTATCCTACAAACACCAGAGCTCATCTCTTTACAGCAAATACCTCCCGGTTTAGGCTCTAGGTTTCATACCCGACTGTAGCATCATCTCATCTCAGCACTATGTCACTCTGAGCAACACCGCACTTTCAGACCGGTAGGTGTGACTACTTCACTTTGCACTCCCCCACTGAGGTTACAGTGCTCCTATCCTCCTGCTTCCTACTCTTTTCACCCTTTCCCTCTTTCTCGCTTCGATGGAATTACAAAATGGCGGCCAACACTACCTACTTGCAACCGCTTGCAGCCAATAAGCAGCTCGTGCTCGTAATGCCTCAGCCAATCAGATGGCAGAATTCCCAAAAATCCATATCTGTAAATTTCGATATCGCTCAAAAACTACTGAACAGATTTACACCAAATAAACAAAAGTGTGCTTTCTAGACCAAGACCCTTCTCCCTGCCAAATTTGAGGTAATTCCGTTCACCCGTTCGACCTGTAGCCTTGTCTAAAGTTTCCTATGGAAATTAACATGGAGAACGCACGTTTGGGACCCCCCTTTTTCCTTGGCCCCCCCTTGACAAATCACCTCCAAACTTCCCACATAGGAGCTGATATGAACAAAGAATTAGTTTGGAAAATTTCATGAAGATTCATCAAACGACGCCAAAGTTATCAGCAAAACAAAAAATGCTCTTCCTATGGAAACTTGGTCCTAACTGTAACTACCTACTGGCGACTGCCTGTAGGTAATATATATATGTATATATATATATGTATATATATATATATATATATATATATATATATATATATATATATATATATATATATATATATATATATATATATATATATATATATATATAACATTAATAAACTTTTTAGAAACACTCACAGTCACTGAATGATGTAATCAGTGATGTCATTTGTGATGTAAAAAGTGACGTTGGCTTAGCTAACTATAACGGCTGAATTTCTCTGGTCTTGTACGAGTGAAATGTCAGCCTAACCATAAGGTCTCTGAAACTTGTGTTTTTTTCAGTAAATTTCTAAGGTTCTTTAAATGCTAATTTCTAACTATAACATCCCTGAAACCTGTGGCTTTTTCAGTGAATTTCTAAGGTTTTTTACATGCTGGTTTCTAACTATAACTTCCCTGAAATCTGTGGTTTCTTCAGTGAATTTCTATGGTTTTTAAAATGCTAATTCCTAACTATAAAGTCCCAAAAACCTGTTGTTTTTTCAGTGAATTTCTAAGGTTTTTTAACTAGCAGTCACGTTTGTAGAGTGGTGGAAAAAGATTTTGGGCATCCTAACCAGCTCTCAAGAATTCTGGTGCATAGGACTTACAGGAGGTACTAGGAGGGCTTCTTGGCCCCCAAGGTCCCTCAGGAGTGAAGTGGCCTTCATCCCTCAACCGGTAGTGCACCAGGAGGCACGTTTGCAGAGTGGTGGACAAAGGAGACATGACCTCTGAAGACCTCTTAGCAATCCCACTGTGTGGGACTTACTGAAGGTAACAGGAGGGGTCCTTTGGGGCCAACTACCAATCCTATTACCTCCAGTAAGTCCCACACAGCAGGATTGTTGCGTTCTGATAGCAGGCTATGCCCTCTTTGTCCACCACTGTGCAAACTCGCTTCTTTATGCGCTCTTGGTTGGGGGATGAAGTCCCCTTCGCTGCTAGGGGTCCATAGGGGCGAACTAGCCCTTCTGTTACCTCCAATAAGCCCCACATAGCTGGATTGCTGAGAGGTGGTTTGAGGCCATGCCTCGTTTTTCTACCAAGAAGCGCCTCCTGGTGCACTGCTGCTTGGGTATGAAGTCCACATTAGATTGAGGCCCTCAGGATACAAGGGGACCTCATCCCCCCACCAGCAGTGCAACAAGAGGTTTTCAGAGTTGTGTAAAAAGGGGCATGGCCTTTGACCACCTCTCAACAATCCCACTGTGTGGGGCTTACTGGAGGTACCTGGTGGGTTAGTGGGCCCCTAATGAGCCTCAGCAGTGATGGGGACTTCATCCCACCAAGCAAGAGCGCACCAGGAGGTGCGTTTGTAGAGTGGTAGAGAAGGGCGGCAGGGCCTCCGGCGAGTTACCGGTTCGTGTATTTTTTTTATTTATGAAAGGAGCCTGCGTGGCTCCCCTTCCCTTGGTGCTTTTTGGCCCCGGGGACCGGAGCACTGGGCCCTCACCCATTTTTTTTTTTTTATTTAACTAAAAAGGGATTAGGGCCACGCGCCCCCCCCTCCAGAGACCGATTTCCGCCTAGAAGACCCCATCCTCCGTGGCCCGGCCATTTAAAAAACAAAATGTAAGGGAGGGCTCCTTCCCCAAACTATTTTTGGCCCCAGTGACCCCATCCACTGGGGCTTGGCCACTTCTTTTTCTTTTCTTTATTTTAAAGGAGGAGGGCCACGCGGAACCCCTCCCTAGCAATTTTGGCCCCAGGAACCCCATTCCCCGGGCTTGGCCTCTTGTTAGAGACCGCAAGTGGAGCTTCAAGGCCACCGCGATCCCTGCCGGCTTCCTGCCTCCTGCTGCAGCTGGCATTGTTTTTGGGTAGAGGGAGCTGCAAACATGCAGCTCCCTTTGCCCAAGAGAAATTCTACTGCGCTTCATTGAAGCGAGAGCATTTTCCATGCTCTCACTTCCACGAAGCGGACCAGAGTTTGCTATGGCACGGCAGGAGCAGTGCTCCTGCCATGCCATAGCAAATTGCAATATCCCAGTGGCGGTCCACAGGGCCATTTACGACTCCAGAAGGGGGCACCGCGGCCCCCTCCAACAATATTAAAGTCCTGGGAGGAGGTGGTACCTGGGGCTTTGTGGAGGGGCTTGAGCCCCTATACAATATTTGAGCATAGCCCCGGGGATGTGGTGGTCCTCAGGGCGGTGCATGGGGGTAGGAAATCCCCATGCCTAATTAGTAAATAACCCCGGGAAGTGGTAGTCCCCGGGGCTGTGGTGGGCCACATGGCCCCCACGCTTTTCACATAAATAACACCAGGAAGGTAGCAGTCCCCAGGACTGTGGGGGGCCCAGGTGGCTCCCCCACACTTAATAAACATAGACCCGGGGAGGTGGCAGTCCCCAGGGCTGCATGGACCCTCCGCATATCTAATTACAATTGCCCCAAGAACTGGCTCACTCAAAGGCTTAAAAGAAAAGAAGCGCGGGCGACCACACTCCGTTCAAAAACCAAAATTCTGTGGAATTTGTGGACTCTAAGCTACTCCCGCCAAAATCTTTTTAAAAAAATGCTTGGCAGTACAGGCTGGACTGTTTCCATGAGGGACAGAGTCATGACTGATTTGCATATGGCTGGGTCCAAACTGGGGTGGCGTAGTGAACAAAAGAATGATGGATATACCCCAAATCGCTTGACTGAGGTGAATGTTTGATTCATTCAGCATTCCGTCCATCATTTGTTGCAGCAGCACAACATTTTTCAATGGCCCTGTTTATAGTTTAATAAATTTCTATATTGTAGCTTGACTTCTTGATTTGTTGCCACCATTTGCAAACAGTTCTTTTCAAGTAAAGGAATCTGTGGCTTGGAAGCTTGTCCTGTCCACAAATTCTTGTTCCATGGGTATATAAAAAACATAAGGTGAAATGCAAATTTTTCAGAACACAGACCTTTTTACATTGCTTGCAGAGCGTAATTTGATTTGCATTATGGCAAAAATTGGCCCACCCTCCCCAGGTGAAGGGTAGTTTCCATCCACAGGTGCAGAAAACTGCTTCCACTCAGGCTGCTCATGTACAGACCAAGAAAGCTTTGGCTACCTCAGGACATTCGCGTTCTTTGTCCAGGAGGCATCAGAATGGTCTAAATGTTTAGCCCAATTCTGAGGAGAAGACCACTGCAGATTGTTTTGGAAATTCTTATTGGCCACCTTTCACCGATTTAGAGCTGATTTCTGTGTTTTTGAAGGGGTCCTGTCCAGTCAAGGAGAATGGTGATTATACAATTAACATACAAAGAGAATCTTAATTTCATTAAAGACAACACAGGCTAACATTATGCAATAATCTTTTATTGCTGCCTCAACAGGTTACCCTTCAAAGAACATAAAATACATTCTAAACAAAACATTCAATTTTTAAAACTTTCAAGACAGTATATACCTCCACATCAGTAAGCATAATCCTTGTTTATGCTGCAACGAAAACAAAAGATGTTCCTTTGCCTATTTGGACAAAATTCTTACTGCAAAGAGTTTTCTGAAGGAAAGAAGAAACCAAGCAATACCACTCAAAAATTCATTCTGAAGTAAATAATCACTACCTCTGTAAAGGAATTAATGATAAAACCACAATGAATCATAATGAATAACTTGAAATGCACAAATGAAACTAAATTACATGGGAGTGGTGGCTGGGAAAATGTTAGCCTCAGTAGCCTTTCATGAAATCAAGTTTCTCTCTGTATGTAAGTTGGAGAATCACTATTTCATTAAACGACCAGATGCTACCATTATGTATCTTTAAAGCTCCCCAACGTCACACTGCTCACATGCTCCAGTGGCTTAAGATAAAAGCTCACAAAAGTGCTAGCACTTGACCACTTTGCTGCTTTCAGAGTGCCTGTAAGTTTACCACCTGACCAAAACACTTTACTGGCCATTGCACTCCTAGAAGAATGAGCACCAAACTTGGATAAATCAATGTCTGCCTCAGATATTTCTGCTCTCACTCATCATGAAATAGTAGCTTTTGAAACTGCCCTATTGAGTTTTACATAGGAAATTAATAACTGATCTTCACTATCTGGTCTAAATTCCAGCATTCTTTGTTCATAAACTCTTATGCAACTCACTACACACAATTTCTTGCACTCATTAAAAAAGGGATACAAATGTTTCAGACATGGTTTTGGTCCTCTTCCAGATCTCAAAGTAGACCCCATTAGGGGAATAAAACCTATTACAAACCTCTGATGCCTTGATATCAGAGACTCTTCTAATAGATATTAGACAGAATAAAGATGCCAACGTCTCCTAGAAAGATCGAAATTATCTGACCAGGAGACAAAAAGTTCAATAACAAGATTAATATTCCATAAAGAATCATACCTAGCCCTAGGTGATCCTTTAAGCTTTATTCCCTTCATTACTCTGTGGATCAAAGAATCAATGACAACAGCAAAGTAATTTACCAAGGAATGTCCTGCCGAAACACTAAATATGTAACAGGTAACAGTTCTATAAGACAGGTCTGATTTAAACAACTCGGCAAGGTAATTTGCCTCTTCTACTATAGGAGCCTGAATGGGATCCATATTCCACTCCAAGCTTGAACTACACCACTTTGTTCATCCAATAGATTCTTAGCCTCTCCAGAAAGCCCAGAGTATCTACCAGATCTCCAGAAATCCTCCAAACAAGAAGGTTCAAGTTTCCTTCTAGCTCTAAAGAACATTCCTCTCCTTCCTGCCCTGCCAAAAGTCCCAGACTCCCTGGTATCAAACAGGGAATCGCCTGGGTCGCCCGTGCATGTGCATTTCTCGCGAGAAATGCGCATGCGCGGGCGTCTGCGCATGCGCATTTTTGAAAAGAAGCTGTCGTCAATGAGGAAGAGGGAGCCCCGGGACGCCGCGCTGCAGGTAAGGCATTTTATTTGTTTTTTTATCATAGTTTACCTTATTTTAAAAGGAAGGCAGGCGGGAGGCGGGAGGCGGGCGGCGAGCGGTGGGTGGCAGGCAGCTCTGCTTCGCCCTGGCGTGGCCCTGGCGTGTGCCTACTTCGTAAACCGCGAAGCAGGCAGCGCTACGTACACTCCGTGGGTGAAGCGGAGTACAACGCCCGGGGTTAAATAAAACATAAGGTTTTAAGAGACTCGTTGACTACTTCATGTGCTTCAGCAATTCCCCCTGATCATAAGGCATCATGATGTAGAACCAAGGGGCTGATGACAGACCTAAGGGAAGACAGGAAAACTGGTATAAAATACCTCTCCAACTGAACCATAAGTACTTCTGCAAATCTAGATCCATCGGAATTATGAATTAGGCCTCTTTCAGATCCAACTTTACAAGCGGGTATTTTTCATGTAAAATGTCTCGCAGAAGATAGTTACCTTTCAACCTGAAGTGCATGTAAACCAAAAACCTGTTTAGTTCGTTCAAGTTTATTACAGGTAACCAACCCTTGTCCTTCTTCACTGGGAAGACAGTCCTTACAAAATCAATTTCTGAGTCCATAACCATGCAAATTGTATCCTTGAGTATTAGGTAACATTTGGTTATCCTCTGTATCTACCAGGGTCAATTGTTTCTGGTCTAAGGACAACTCTCTTGGCTGACACCTTTGGTAATCAAAAATTTTATTTTGAAACCCCTCGCAATTTGTAACACCAGAGAATCCTTTGTTATGGCTAACTAATTTTGGGCAAAAAAATGTAACCTTTTCCCTACTTTTTTATGGGAAGAGTCAACTAGAGGATTGAAGCTTACCTTGATCTCCAGTTCCCTGGAATCTGCCCCTGCTTCCTCGTGGGCGAGGGGTTTGCCCTCTTTGCAGGAAGAAGCTACTGTTTTCATGAAAGTTCTTTCCATATCCCTGGGGGTCTTGAGTGTAATATCGGAGCCTTAGTAGCCCACGTCTAACGGCCAGGCACCTCCGGTCGGCCCTTCCAAAAATGTTATTATTGAACATCTGTCTCATGTTGGATTAGGCCTTACTGAAGGCAGTAAGAATTGAGACATATTTTCCTAGAGTTTAATAAAACTCTCCCCAAAGAGAAGGCCACACTGACTCCTGTTGTTTCTTTGTTGACTAAATTGCCCAACTTTGGGTGGATCCTCATCAGTATAGCTCTCCTTCTCTAGGTAATTAACCAGGCATTGGCATTGTCAAGCAGGCATAAAGCCCATTGGCTCCAGCCCTGGAGTAGTTCCACATCTACATGCATGCCCGTAAAGGAGGCTTCCTCGCTATATCCAGGATCCTGGCCAATGAGCCCAGAGGGTCCAATAATCTGTCTTGGCACTGCTTCAGACAGCACTCCAGGCCTTTCCTCCAATCTTTCTCTGACGTAAAAAGGAAGGTTAATAGCTCCGGGTCCAGATTAGGAGCTATTCCTTATTTATTATCCAGGAGTGGTCTAGGACATTCAGCTTTCATCAGAATCTGCGTCTCCTTATGGAGAGACTTATGAATCCAGAATTTAATAAAGGAGTCTTGTGGTCCATAGGCCACCAGTCCAAGTCCCTTGGGAGCATAATAAAGGTAGGATTGAACATATCCACACCTGAGGGTCTATGATAGCCTTCAAACTTGAAGGCTGATCCAAATCCCCATCAAGGAAATCAGTCTCCAAAGTTTCCTGAGGATCCAAGACATACTCATCCACCTCATCCTCTACCTTATTGCCATATGAGTAGCCATCATCAGTATTTAAACTGCAGTCTCTTGTGCCATGAAGGGCTCTCATTCTATTCGTGCTGTGAGGGACACCTACATCAATTGAGCCAACATTGTTGCTTCTGCTAATTGTGTAGCTATGTGGACACCACTGTCTTTAGTAGCGCTCAGGCTACCCAATGGGTGTTCCTCATCCATGAGGTGTTTATACTTTTTAGTTGCCTTACAGCCTTTCCTGACTAATGAAGGAATCTCCTCCTCTGAAAAAAGAGGTTAAATCTTCCTCAAAGAGTAAATCCCCTTTTGCAAAATCAGCTTACAATGCTTCTTTCAGGGAAGATTTGAACTTCTTTTAAAAAAAATCTTCTGAAAGTTTCCCCACTTAGCGCAGGGTCAGTGGTCCCCTGGGTACAGGTCTCATCAGACATAATGGTACGACCTGCTTCACAAATTCGAAACAAGCTAGACTGGCTCTGCTAACACTTTCCCTACCCCCATTTAAAAAAAATATAACATGACAGTTTTAAAATGCTACCACAAACGCTCCCTACCGGTTTGCATTTGAAACAGTAACCATTGACAGGAGACCGCGTTGATATTGCAATGCTGTACCCTCATTGAGTGCATCTACACACAGCGCTTACAGCCCATGGGAAAATGGCCCACGGTAGGCCGAGTCCTCTTTCAACCTTAACTAAGGACTTGACTATGTTCGAAAGATGTAAGGACAAGATGGGCGGCCAATGGAGGCAGAGGCACACTTCTCGAAATACGGTAGAGCACCTCTAATGCCTGCAATCTGTGTGCTCTTCCCGAAATGCAAGAGAGCGTCTCTGAGGCCTGAAAGCCTGCGTGTCTTTTAAAAGATGTGTGGGTGGGCCTTGAACAAATCTTATGAAACTGTAGGGAGTGCCCCAAGCCTGAGCAACAATTGGGAAAAAGAGACGCCCAGTTGATAACTGAGCTGCCAGGAAACCCTGAGCAGTGACCTCTGCTCCATTCACAGAGTTTGCGGAGTTTTCTGCACTTTGCGCTTCACAGTCACGCAGAGTTCCCAAATACTTCAAGTTGGCGAGTGCGAGTGAGGAAAATCCACCTCCTGGTGAGATTTTTCATCACTCCCCAAGGTGCAGTTGGCAAGCGCGACCGAGAAAAATCAACCTCTTGGTGAGATATCTCAACGGAGACGGCTGGATTTCTCTAATGAGAGTGGTCGCTACAGGTCGCAACCATTCGCGTTGAGAAACCTCCCGTTCCCGTTGAGAAAGCAGCTGCTTGAGTACAAAATCGACTAAAACAGCAAAAAGGAAGCTTCACCCTCTGGCGCTGTGCATGGTGCTATTCGCGTTGATTTGACAGGGTGAGATGAACACCCGGCACTCAAAATCACCATGAACAGCATGACTCTAACGCACTCTGCCGCTGGAGGGACTCTGCATAATGCTGCATAGTTTTTTTGTCACTATGCAGAGTTCCCCATAGCAGAACTCCACGAACTCCACCCAGGCCTGCTGCCAGGCCCCTTAAAACCACAGGACAGCCACCGTATATTCAAAAATGAACAAAACGCGAAGAAACCCAGCCATAAATTTGAAGAGTGAGAAAACACCAACCTATCTGAAGTAAGTAGGGATGTGTCCAAACCTGCAAAATGATATATTTACATTAAGTAAACATTGTAAATAAAAGCATTAGTAACATCAAGGCACTTATCTAGTCAAGGAGCAGCAAATAAAAGAGAACAATGCTTAGTAATGTGGAGTTACATGCTGTCTTGTAAGTTCTGAAAATGGAATGTTTTGCTTATGATACACTTTATGTTCTTTAAGGGCTGCATGTTGGGGCAGCAATAAAAGGTTATTGTATAATGGTAGCCTCCGGTCTTGCAATAAAATCACGTGTGCAGTCTGCATCATTTTGGACAACCTGGAATGAAATAGGATATGGACTGTCTAACACAGGCTGATGCTGGGATAGCATGACTGTCATAGTATTCTGTGATCCAGTAAACTGCATGTGTGCACTGCTCCCTACCTCTGTGTAAAGCTTGGCACTGTATTGTGGAAACATGCATTGTTCAGAGCTTCCAGGTTCATTGTTAAAATCCCTTTTGTATACTGTAAAACTAGGCTGCCTAATTGTATCATTGTTTTGGTCATTATGAAAGCTCTACAGGAATGGTCCAGTACTCCCCACTTATCTCTTTGAGGGATTGTTCTTAGGCCCCATGGTCAGCTTATTTGATGAACTTCATCTTCTGTGCACTCTATTGATACTTACAAGCTCTCTAAAGTTTTGGCAGGGATGTTGTACTAACCTTCATGACAACTTTACTTTGATTTAGTTTTTACAAATTTACCTTTGATCGGAGGGCAAGATTCTCACATTTTGAATCGTGCATTAGGATGGCGTGAGGATCGCCCCCGCCGGGCGGCCGGTAGCCACCGCTGGCCCGGGGGGGGGGGGGGGGCAATCTGCACGCCATCCTTGCCTGAATGACCCCCCCCATATTAGTATGGCTGGGGGTCCGTGGCAGACAATAGACCGTCCGCCGCCTTTCCGCCAGTCAACTCGTCGACCGGGCGGAAAAAGGGCATAACATGGTGGCGTGTCTGCAAGACACCGCCATCCATATTATGATTAGGGTGGAGATGAGCCTTTCTGGAAAGCCATGCGGTTTCCACTTGTGGGGGCCTGTTGTGGGCCCCCTGAGTGTTGGGGGGTGCACCTACATTGGCATGGACAAGGTGGCAGGCAGGCACTGCTCGGTGCCTGTCACCTTGTGCATGCCAAGGCACAATGTGCATTCCCAGCATTGTGGTGGGCGGTGCTATGAGCACCACCCACCACAATGTTGGGAATGGGGTGGCATCCTAATTGCAGGTGCGGGACCGCCACACCCCTGGCGTACGGTCCCGCATACCGTTACGGTGGCGGGCAAATCGTAATGGTATCCTTAGTTTGCGTACCATTGTTTCCATGTATGCTGTGCAGGTAGAAAGGCAATCACATTTTAAATCCAGATATTCTGAAGAGTAACCATCCCATCACTAGCATAAAGAGGGCATATTTTCCCAGGCTGGGCATAGGGCAGGATTCAGGCCCAGATCTATGTACAATTCAAGCAACACAGCACAGTAAGTAAAGTTGTTGTGCTGAGTTGTGTGAACAAGAGAGAGAGGCAGAGCACCATATCTACAAAAAATGTGCCTCTGTTCTGCTTCCTCCCTGTGCCAGTGCCTTCTTGGCTGCCATGCATGAAAACAGATACCCTTGCACTTTAAGTTGTCTGAATTGTGGGAAGCATAGTTTTTGAATTGGAGGGGATTTCTTCCAGAACTAAAACTTTGCTTTAAGACGTTTCCATTTCTCATTGTTACGCTTGTCTCAAGGAGGTGGAGAATTTCTCCACAAATCCTTGTCTACAATTCTCTACAGATAGGGATTTGCATCCAATCATATAGGTGGTTGTATGAGAATGACTATACATCATCCAAGGAATACCCCTTGACCCAAACCAATGCAAGTAAGAGCATTGCACATCTTTGCGTGACTTTTGGTTACACTGCAACGTAAATTGTGATTTGTGTTGAATTGCAAATACCACCACTTCACTTAACATTGGATTTTCATTAAAAGGACATCCAATGCAAAATGTTTGTAAATCTGGGCCTCTGTATGTAGTTTCACTGTGGGGGTAAACTGAAATTTAAACTTGGAATTTCAGTCTCTTTATGGCCTCAAACTAGCCAGAAGAGAAAAGGGAGCTACAAGACAGAGAACCTCCCTTTTGAATGTCGCAAGGGGAATATATCATTGGTTTGCGGCTGCTAAAGGCAACCACAGTCCAGCGATTGTTTAACACAAGGGTACCATTGGTCACATGGCCAGGGGAGTGGACGACCGACCAGTATTTTAACTATCATGTCAAACCCTTTGCCCTGCTCCTGGTGGTTACCACCTTCTTGTAGGCATAGAGCCAATATTACAGTTAAGGACATTGTATATAGCTACCTTTTTTGAGTCTCCAAATTACCATAAGAGTGCATCAGATTGCAACAAATGGTCTATAAACAACATTCTTGCTAAGGAAAAAAATACATACACAACAAATTGTCATCTTTAATGGGGCTACCAACATTCGTGTGCCAAAGCTGCTTAAGCAGGCACTAACCCTCCATTTCATGAAGTCCATCCTGATGGGCAGACTCAACTTCTCTCAGAGCAGCTGCTGGCATTGGAAAATGCATCTATAGGTTCCTTGGAACTGCCACCTGCCTCCCTAGTGGCAACTGCACTGAGAACCAGGGGTAACTACATTGTGTGTAGGGGTGTGCTTTTTGATCATTTTTGCTTTCACACACTTTGGGAGATTTATTATTTCACCGACTTAACAAAGTTGGATAAGTAACAAAATAATTGGATGGAAAATGCTGCAAACAAATTTTTTTTTGTGAGAAAATACTAACTAAAATCTACTTTTTTCATGCGTATTCATGTGTAAAAAGAAAGATTTTAGTTTGAGAATGTTTCTGTTAAAACATTTGAAGTGTGAAACCTAGCTAAGTTGTACAAATGTTATACACAGACTCAGAAGCATTAACAAATGCACATGGAGGGATGGAGATATGCTGTCTCCTGCAGGCTTCCGTCCCTCCTCGCCCTATAATGTGTAATGAGAGGTGTGTGCTACAAATACATAATGAATATTTATGGGGTAGGCCATGTGCACCCCACCCATACACCACTTTTGGTATGGGCTGGTTTAAAACAAATCCACAGTTCTGGCATGGTACAAGTCACAGAGCGATGTACAATTGTTTTGCGGCCGGAATGGGGTCGCTTTTTCTTTTTGAAACTCATCCTGTTTTCCTTTAAAAGAAACAGGCGCATTTTTTTTTTTAAAGTTGCTTTATTTAAAAGTAAACACAGACATGGTGTTCTGTTGTCACCAGCAAGGCATCATCACTGTGTTACTGCCTACTCCCAATGGTTTGCAAATTGCGACCTGCCTTATAAATATTGATGAGGCAGGTCAATTGCAACCCCATTGGAAATTGCTAATGTGTCTGAGACACATTAGTACATTTTATTTTGCAAATGTCAAATAGCGAGTTGCAAAAAAATCCCAATTAGAGACTCGCAAAACGAAATAGTCATACGTCCAACCCTATGTTAAACTCAAATAAAATCATTGAAAACTGTTTTTCTCAGGATCCCAAAATATCGTTAAATTGACAAAGGGTATAGAGACAGAATCGGAGGTAGAGGTAGGCAGAGAGGGAGAGAGGTTTAAATAGAGAAGCAGGGGAGACAGAGGTCAAATGGACTGAAAGTTCACTTTCCAAGGGGGTCCCTTGGAAGGTGGGGGCCCTAGGCAGTAGAGCACATTGCCCGTGCCGTAAAACGTCTATGGGAGCACAGCCAAGTATCAGATTATTAATTCTAAAATGGCATAAAGAACCCCGCCCAAGGAAGATGAGGAGATTGATCACCCAAGCCAATGGCTTTCACACAGCATAAACTGTCCAGGTATGCCTTCAGCTACTATTCCTTCTAATGGAATTCTTCATGCAAGGGTGGTAGTGATCCTGCCACCTTCTAAATATGAGTTGGTGCCACCTATGACACACCTGTAGCATGAAAGCTGACATGCTAATAGGCTCAGGTTAGCAGATTTGCCACGCCCACCAGTGACCATTGCTCCTCATAACTGGCCAAAAACTACCCTTCTCCGTGTCTCCTATTTGAAAAGGAAAACAAACACTAACTTGACACTTTTAGAACTAAGAGCCTATTTTAAAGGCAGTCCCAAAATGCCAAAATGGGTGAAAAACACCTTGTGAAAATGTTAAGAGCCTGAGGGTCGAAAGCCAACCATCCCAATTCTGTCGGATTACAACTGGCAATCTCCCAATCACTTGGCACTTTTAAAACAAACAGCCTATTTTACAGCAGGTCCAAAACAAGGTGAGTAAAAAGACCATGCATAAACTTTAGGATCCCAAGGGCCCTAAACCAACTGTCTAATTGTGGTCCAAATACAACCAGGAACCACTCACTTTGTAATTATAGTATTAAGAGGCCATTTTATTGGTGTTCTAAAGACCTGGTGGGTGGAAACTGACTCCTATAAATGTTGAGAGCCTACCTAGCACCACACACTTATGATACATTCTTAAGTCAATGTTAGGGATGACTGTACCGCATCGCCTGAGAAAAAATACTCCTTGCCAAAAAGATATGGCAGAAGGTGAGGCACAACAATGTCGACGACTGCCTTACGGGGGGTCATGTGTATTCCTGCTGGTACCAGTGTCCCTCCCCCAGGCAACTCTGTCTTAATAGAGGCCCCCAGCCCCCCTTAACCTGTAGGTTCTGAAACAATCGAAGTCCCACAAAAGCTAAGTACAGCCACAGCCCATCTACCTCGGCGAATCTGCTTCCCTGCAGAAAACCAAAGAAACCCAACAGAGTTAACAGAGTCAGCAGATTCGGCCACAGATTCAGCCGCTTCCGTGAACGCCACCGCGGCCGCCACTCCTGCATGACCCAGGACGCCAGAGGTCAAAGAAGATGTCGGTGTTTACCCTGCAAAACCTGGCAGCACATTTAGGATCTAGGCAGAATCCAGCGGAAAACAAACAGTGCTCATGTAGGGCTATGTTCCTTGTGGATTACATAGCGTTTTCTGCTCAGAACAGCAGAGTCTGCGGCCGATGCACTAGCGAGCCGCCATGTTCCCCCTGCAACCCGCGCAGAAGAAAAAAAACACAAACACCATCATTTTGAAATCACTCTCTCCTGTTTTACCCTCGGGGGATATTAGTGAAGAAACTAAAGTGCAGCAAACCACTGGGGCTGAAGTAGTCTCCAAAAGCTCTACTGGAAGCATTAACTTAGCAGCCCCCCTGGTGAGGCAGGGAAAGAATAGGTATGCTTTGAGAAACGCTGATTTTAGAGCCAAACAAGTGCAGATAGTGGGGGGAAAGCCCCCACCCACACCCAAGTAATATAAAGAGCACTAGGCTGCGTCCCAGGCCCCCCCAAGAAACCTCCCTTCTGTACCCATTTCACAAGTAAAGACACAAAAGAAAGGTCCTTCTCGGAAAGGGGTAAACTCAGTTGGGTGTCGGGGAATAGTTTGGGTGGGAAAGTTAAGATCACGCCATCATTAAGATCCTTTTTTAGGGTTAAGGGGATGAAGAATCAAAATAAAACATCCAGTACTAGATCTAGCTCAAATTCTAGTTTGATCCCTACTTTAACAAGTGGAGTACAGGCCCCCAATACTCCTGCTCCACAGCCTATTTCTACCCTTAATAACGTTGGTGCGCTAACAGATATCTCACAAATGGATGGTATGGTGATGGAGATCTCACAACCCCTCTCAGAAAAAGAAAGTAGAAATCCTAACAAGATTACTGAGCTGGCCATCGTAGACGTTAGCCAAATACTATTTACTTTGTCTAAAGACATAAAGGAGAAATTCTCAATCTCAGAGAAGAATCAAGAGAGGATACATGAGGTTTGCGGAAATCTAGAGGAGAAATTAGTTAACATTACAGAAAGGCTTACTTTAATGGAAGAATCCGTAGGAGCACTACAAGAGGAAGTAAAATCTAATTAGAAGGAGATTCTAACTTTAAAAACTGGAGAGAAGGAACTCAGAGATAAGCTAGAGACGTTGGAAAATAACCCAAGGCGGAACAACTTAAGATTCTTAAATGTCCCAGAGGGGGCGGAGGGAGGAGATATAAAAGCATTTGATATTAACCTGATAAAGGAATCTATCCCAGAAACTGTAGCTCAGGACCTGGAAACGGAAATTCAGAGAGTGCACAGAGATCCATTCAAGAGGAACCCTGGCAGAGAAAAACCAAGGAAAGCTCTATTAAATTTTCGATCTTCCATGATTATCGATACAATTTTAACAGCAGCTCTCAAGGCAAAGCAATTCAAAAAAGATGATTGGTCCTTCACTATCAATCAATGGGAATTGGGAAGGCATATACAGGAATTGAGAACCTTGGTGGCAAATGTGCAGTTGAAGTTTCCGGCGTTACTAAAAGTAATGTGGAATAATAAGATGTTCAACATAAAAGAGGTGTCTGAGGTGGAAGATTTGATTTCACAAATAAAAGCTTAGAAAGGCTTAGAAATAAGATCAGAACAAAGAAGCTCAGAGGATATAATGTATTACCAAACTTGGAGAGAAGGAGGGTTCCCCAAGGTGAGTTTGGAGGGTTGTAGGGGAAGGGGTTTACTGTTAAATGTATCTGACAGGGAGCAAAATAGAGAAAACATTAAAAAAAATAGAGTAAAGTCCTCATGCACACAAGGAGACTGGAGATTTGCAGGAATAGGGAGCCGAGTACATATACAAATGACAGTTGGTGGTAGAATGACCCAGGTTTTCAGGTTATTAACATGGAACGTAAATGGGCTAAGGGTCAAAAATAGGAGAGCGAAGCTATTGGAATTATTTAAGGAATCAAATAATGATGTTATTATTTTGCAGGAGACACACCTGCGTCAAGAGGAATGGGGTGGTATTCTTAAAGGGAATAAATGGATTACGCAAATTGCATGTACCAACCAAAATTGCAATATAAAAGGCATAGCAATTCTTTTCAAGATTTCCACACAAGCTAAACTGGAGAACATTATTGCTGATCCAGGGGGTAGGTGGCTCATCTGCAATACTAAAATACATAGCGTAGGATACACTTTTGTAGGATATTATGGTCCCAATATAGATAATCCTTCCCCGCTTGAGGTTGTATATAGGCAATTACTGGAAACAAGATACTTAACAATAATAGGAGGGGATTTTAACACTCTATTGGATCCAGCTCTGGATAAATCCACTGTTAAATCTATAATGGACTCTCCAAAAATGAGAGAAAGTCTACACCAACTAATTAAGAATTTGGGACTAGTAGACGCCTGGAGGTTAAAAGAGGGACAGAAAAGGGAATATACATTTCAGAATAAAAAATATTCACACGCATCCAGAATTGATCTATTCCTGACAGATTGAAAATAAAACAAGAGCATTAACAAAATAATGCATCAGCCGATACACTTATTTGATCATGCCTCAATACAACTAGAGATCTTATTAAGTAGTGTTCCTGCCCAGGTCAGATGGACTTTAGAACTCTTTTGGGAGATCAAGACGTTATAGATTCTTTGAGGGCCAACACAACTGATCTTTTCAGCCGCAATGAATATTCAGCCCCAGGACATATTGTGTGGGATGCCTATGAAGCCTTTATCCGTGGCAGGCTAATAAGCATAGCAGCACATAAAAGAAAATTAGCTAGGGACAAACTCTCAAACCTTGAAACTAACATCAAGGAAATTCAAGAGGGGTTAGCTGGTACCATGAACCCTGCCAATGTTTTGGAGTTGCAAAATAAGGTGAGGGATGCTAAGGACTCCTTAGGAGAATACCTGGAAGGAATAGTGCAGAGAAGGTGGAAGGCTAACAAGTAGGCTCACTATGAATACGGGGAGGGGAGTAGGAAGTTGCTAGCCTGGCAGGTGAGGCAGGACAACATAAGAAACAAAATTAAAGAGGTAGTAAATAATGTAACTAAAGAGAGATGTATAGAGGATCGAACTATTGGGGAGGCTTTTTTAGGTTTTTGTTCAAGAAGCTTATACAGAGGACATAGTGGCAACACAGAATGAGATTAAGGAATGGTTACAACTAGACAATTATCCTAGCTTGAGTGTAGACCAAAACAACATCATAAATCTGAAAATTATGAAGGAGGAAATAGATAAGATCATAAATAACTTTCAGAACGGGAAGGCCCCTGGTGCAGATGGTTTGCCAAATGAAATTTATAAGGTATTACGGGAGGAACCCGTACCCTAACTATTGAAACTGGTAAATGGGATTTACATGGAACAGCTCTCCCTGCCACCATCATGGAATGAGGCGATAATAACATTAATACCTAAACCCAATAAAGACGACTAATTGTGAGGCATATGGACCAATATCCTTGCTAAACTCAGATTATAAACTGTTCACACAAGTTCTTGCCAAAAGGTTGCCAAAAGGTTGAATAGGGTTTTAGGAGATGTGATACATAAAAATCAGAAGGGTTTCATGAGGGGGAGACAGCTGGCAGAACTTACTTATGACCTAGTAGGTGGAATTGATGTGGCCATGGCATCAGGAATCCCTCTAACCATAATAATGGTCGATACAGCCAAGGCATTCATGGGCTGGCCCTATTTATACCAGGTTGTGGAGAGAAATGGATTAACAGGGAAATTCCTTAGGGCAGTGAAAAACATTTACCAAGCTCCATTAGCTAGGACATTGGTCAACGGCTCACTAACTCCATCCTTTGTGATAACTAGAGGTACGAGACAGGGATGTATGTTATCCTCCCTGCTCTTTAATTTATACATAGAGCCTCTAGCCAGAAGATTAAGAACAGAACAGAGAAATCTCCCCTTTCAATACCTTGAATGGATAAAGAAAGAAGCATTATATGCTGAAGATTTAATAATTCATACTAGGGACCCCTTTACATCATTGCCAGTAATAATGCAGTTAGCAACTGACTTTGGAGAGATTTCAGGATATCTTGTGATGGAAGATAAAATGGAACTTCGGTCTTGGAACGAACCATTGGGTACCCCCCCAGGAAGGAAAGAAATTAGATACCTAGGAATTCGGGTAGTTTAAAACCTGGATGAGAAGGCACACATTAATTTTGATATGCGGTTGAAAGAAACTAAAATCCTCTTGCATCGTTGGGCTGCTCTCCCTTTATCTATTCTGGGAAGAACTAATGGTGATCCAACCGAAATTCACTTTCCTCTTTAATTCCCTCCCACTGCACTTTAGGCAGAATGGTTTAGGAAACTACAGAGTGAGTTGAGCAGTTTTATTTGAAACTGCAGGAGCGTAAGAATTGCATGGAAAAAGCCCAGAAAGAAAAAAGTGGATGGAGGCATTGCATTCCCGGAATTTCAATTGTATTATTGGGCTTTTGCATTAATGAACATAAGGAAACTATTAATGGACTTTAATGATACCCCAGCATACTTAAGGGCCCAAACAAAAAAAAATTCAAAAGAAGGGAAGTTCTTTTTATACAAATTTGGTCATCCCAAGGATTTGTTTTTTAAAAAGTCAAGTTTAAGATACTTACTTTGGCCTGTAAAATCTGGATACAAAATTTTTAAAAAGTACTGGGAAGTACATACTACAGTGCTAATGCTCCAATCTGGAACTCCCCAGGGACTCCTCCGTGTCTTCAAGATAACCTAGCAATTCCCTTACTAGAGGCAGGTATTGAGAAGTGGGACCAGTTATCTGAGAAAGGAGGTTTGCTATCATGGGAAAAACTAAGTACAATCATAGAATCTAGAATATCCAGATTCAAATACTACCAATTAGTGAGCTGGTCTCGAGCACAGTCGAATTGGGGGCAGAAGCTGGAAATTAAGGATGCGCTACAAAGCACCCAGGCTTATAAGAAAGAGGTTGCCAGATGGTATTGGGCTTTGGTACAGGGAGAGGATGTTTCCCGGGCCTCACCAGAGGAGATCTGCAAGCTGGACATGCCGGGCTGTGATATAACCCATCTGTGGTAAGTATCTGCATCTATGCTTTGGTCCTCAGTGAAGTGGGCTCCACTTAGGAGAAATCACTTGTTTACCTTATACAGGGCTTACTGGTCCCCAAAGAAGCTAGCAAAGATGGGGTCGGTAAGAAGCGGCAGTGCACAAACTGTGCCATGGAGAATGCAGATGATGTCCATCTCTTCTGGCGGTGTCCAGCAATCCAGCTGTTCTGGTAAGAAGTAGGGAAAGTACTAACTACAATCATGGGCATAAACATCCCGGTAATCCTCTCTTTAGTCATTTTTGGAATTTTGCATGGGAAGAGGTATGTTTGGGGAAGAGTAGAGCCCAACTAATGTTTATCTTGATGGTTTTAGAAAGGAGAGAAATCTGTTTAAAATGGATTTCAGAAACACAACCAACATGTGAGGGATGGAGAGCTTTGGTTGGTCACATAGCTAGACTTGACTGTCAAACCGGGTCTAGTAAAAGGGAAAAAATGTGGGCACCCTTTTTTTCACTTTAAAATGTTCGTTTCAAAAAACTGTGTTGTAGGGGAAAGAGTAAATGTTTGTTTTGATATAGGAAAAATTCCAAGGATTAAGACAACTTTTCTAACGGTTGCTGAGGATAGTGATGGTTGCCACAGTTTCCTCGTCAAGTACTGGTTTGAAAAGGAAAAGGTTGGTAAAAGTATCTAAAGCCAAGTGGAGGTGTTGTACCACTTCTTTTGGATTAAACACCCCTTTGATATGATCCTCACTTTTTCCCCCAAGTCTATATATGAGTACTTTAAAAAATAAAAAACATTGTCGACGAGTAATTCCAATTTGGGAATTACTCTCAGCCAACCCTTTGTCTTGAAACTCTGAGGACGTGAGCATTGAGGGCCAGTAACTTTATCAGGCATTCTCTCCCATCATTTAACTTGACAGTGTTCCTACATATTTGTCTTTAACCCCTTCAGTGCCCATGACGAGATAGTCTCGTCATGGAGCACGGTTGCGCTGTGCCCATGACGAGACTATCTCGTCATGAACCCCACCCACTAATACAACGCCCGGCACAGGAGGGGGAAAGGGTGTGGCACACAAGGGGTTAAGGGTGGCATGTACTTGACACTCAAGTCATATGGAAAATGCCATTCTATTTGGAATCTGT
Source organism: Triturus cristatus (assembly GCF_964204655.1). Classification (NCBI taxonomy): domain Eukaryota; kingdom Metazoa; phylum Chordata; class Amphibia; order Caudata; family Salamandridae; genus Triturus; species Triturus cristatus. The sequence goes on along the minus strand of NC_140584.1, from coordinate 313,881,817 downwards.
TTTTGTCCACACCCAGCACTACGCAGGTTTCAAACACTTGGAAATTGCTTTGACGACTCATATGATTTGGTTTACATAATTAAATTACTACCTAGTTGTTCCTATGCTGCAATGTTTCATTTTGATGTTCTGGATCGGACAGAATGTGAGCCAATCAAGGCAATTCTTTTCGGTTCATTGATGGCCATCACACTGAAACTGTGCACTGACAAGTCATGGCTTCTGCAATGGAAAACGGAAACTGTTTTCGATCAAAGGCAAAATATGAAAACCGGACTTTGTTTGAAGTATTATGATTTCTTGTATCCTATAAATTATCAAAATAATGTCACATCTGTTTATTCAGTTCTTTTTAAATTTAAAAGATGTTCATGCAATAATGAACATCTACTGCAAAACCCCCCTGTAACATTAACCGAGCCCCTTTTACACTAACGCAAACACAAGGAGATGATGGACGGAGCGCTGAACCTTTTCAGGCGCTCACCTCCAGTCACAGATCTTGTTGAATCCATCATCATTCTTTAGCTCACTTCGCCACCCCAGTTCAGACCCAGCCATATCCAAATTTGTCTTGACCCTGTGCCTTAATGGGAGCAGTCTAGCCCGAACTGCCAGGCCACTCCTTCCCTGGACTGGAAACAAGCATCCTGGGACCTGTTTCGGGTACCACTCCTCATCAGCCAAGCTAGCTTTAATCCAGAGGCAAAGCGAGCAAGGACCCACGTCTGGACATACCTTGTCAACTTAGGGTGAACAAAGCAAACTCAAGGAGATAATGTACGGAGCGCTGAAACTTTTCAGACACTCATTCCCTTGCTCACTTTGCCACTGGATCTCATTGTCTTCCTTTTATACTAACAGCACAAATGCTAAATATTGGATTTGGCATATCTTCTTGTACAAGTAATGTTATGTGGCCTGTGGTTTATATGGCTGGACTCTTCAGCCTTCTTTGCATGGGTCATGTTAGGGATATTGTGGTTGTAGAGGTTAGATGGTCCCTGTTGCTACTAATATAGAAGGCTCACGCCTTCCAGCCAAGCCAAGAGGAAGGACTCTTACTCTGAAGTTATGTGTAACTCATAACCCCCTGTCCCCACCTTCATACAAGTTCATTTTAGCTCATAGTTTCTACTCACAAACATCAGCCCAGCAGCTCTCTAGTTACACTCTGTAACTCTAGAATAACTGAAAAACTGCAAGTTATGCCCCTGAAGGGACACTGAACAGCTGTCCATCAATGACAGTGGCTATGGTAACACCAATACATAAATATAATGTTTCCACTTGATAATGTTTAAAGGTTATTCACAGGGTTGGGCATGTTGAAAGAATGTCCTTTCGTGCTACATCTAGGCCTCTAAGTAGGCACACGCACATACTGTTCTTAATTTAGGGAGAGCCGATGAAGAGGTGGCTTCAAATTATGTAAAGCCCCATAGGCCAGAAATGTTTCTCTCTAGAACAGAAATTAGTGGTTTTAATAGGTGCGGAGGTAATGTTGACAAGGCTCGGGGGCCGTGGCGCAACACAGGCCCCTGTGGTGCGGGGGGCCTGACCTGCACAGGGGTCCCCAACTTGTGAAGGGGCCCCCACGCTACAGGGGTCCCCTTCAGTACTGTACTCCGGCCTGAGACCTCCAGATAAAATACAGAGTGAGGGCCCCTCAATCTACCTTGCAGGAGGCCTCCTCAACGTTTGTTACACCACTGCTTGGGGGACAGCCTGGCAGCCCCTTTAGTGCTCTTCCATGGATATGTGATAACAGAAAAGTCTTTGACATTGTGCTCCCATAATATCATGAAAACATATTGATGACAAAAACATTGACAAGGTAAATATTTATAGGTATGTATAGATTTACTCTTCCTAACCCTACATCTGCAAGATAGATGAGTGTGGTATTACTAATAATAAGTCTAGTCTGAACCATATATATCTAGTTCCCTGATATTATGGTCATCAATATTTTTACTGATATTATGATAGCAGAATAATCCCTCCTAATATATCACTGAAATGCATGGATTTCGAGTTAAGAATACTAAATCCATACTTAACTCTAAAAGTTACTTTCCTGAAATTTTTGTGATCAATATTTTAGTCTAATATGGTAGTATGACATTAATAAGTCAATATTCCGACATACAATCCTCAATGGAGCCCAATAAATATAAATCCTCAAATTTATAGAACAGTTAGGGTACTGGGTCTGAGCTGTTAGGATTAGATCACCAAAGAAAGACAAATGTGAAATCTCTGAAAAATAGGCATCTAATACAGTTCTTTCATGAACTAAGCCATGAAATATTTTCCAGATAAAGACTGGTTAAAGGTGTTCCATTTAAATATAATGCATGAATATGTATTTTAATTTGGATATCATGAAACTCTAGCAAGGACCTTGCAGTACTTCGGATATACCTGCTCTGAAGTAATAAACTGTTCATTAAGCTGTTGGGCGCAAACTCACGTGGAGGAGACAATTGTCTGGTGAAAAGCAATAGGTCTTCCGCCTCTAAGGTCATCCCTCTTGAATGGCTGCCATATAGTTGTATATCAAAATATAATTGACATAAATATCGTCTGATTTAAAAATTGTATCTTAAATATTGATGCGAAAACTGTCTGTAGATGTAGATTTATGATCAATAACTAAAATGAGTTGACATTTTGTAAATGATATTCAGGACACAGGGACATATTTATGTAGGTTTTCTATTGCTGTTGCCCTAAGCAAGGGCGATGCAAAACCTAAGTCGGATTTATTAAGGGAGGCCACCTGGCATGACCCTGCATGGCTTGCTAAATTCAGAATAACCAGATCGTGCTTGAGGTACTCTCTTCTGGAAAGGCGTTCCATAGGTGGAGCGTGGGTCATTCCTGACTAGAATTGTCTGCTGGCTCGAAAAAAAAACATATTTGTAGTTCTTTCAGGTTGTAGGAAATTGTATGGCCCCTTGACTAAATATTGCTAAATCAACCATTTTTTGAAGTTATAACATTGGAGTGGAGAAGTGTGGCTCAGGGGTTAGAGGCGGCAGACCCGGAACCTGAGATCGGTCCTGGACCAGGGTTCAATTCCCCGCCTCGGCGGGTCTTGGGCTAAAAATTCCACGGACTCGATAATTCTCGCGCTGGTGCCTCCTCGACTCACGGGTTCACACTCTGCGACTCTGGGCAATAGCTTGCTTAATCTCCACAACGGCCCCTCGCGGCGGGATGCCTGACTTTCACCTTGTGGATACCCTGCTATCTCACAGGGGAATACCAGGACGGGTTCCCTAAGCAAGCGCCGGGAAACCCACTGCGGGTAGCTGTGCGCTATATAAGCTCAACTACATTTACATTTACTGCAAAATATGCATGCTAAGGCTCTCATTTTGAGAATATCGAAAACCCTCATAATTTAGGACTGAAGATACAAGAAAATATGGGATCTTTTAAAAGAACTGGAAGACCTATACTTGTTTTGAGCTCACCACAGGCCATCTCCATAGCAAACACTGTCTTTGCATCCCTTGAAAGGAGTCACATGAAAAAGCAGATGATGTGAAAAATATGATGGATTCTTTCCTTCATCTTATTTTTTTTTTCCTTTTTTTTTTAACAAATTTGACCTCCCTCCTTCTGAGGAACCATGAATTGTTGTCTTTGTGTCTGTGACGGAATCTAACATCTTACGGCCACTTTGTTATTATTGTGTTATTCAGTAATAAGAATACCATGGGGTTTCTTAATCATTAAATGCAATAAATAATCACAATTACAAGTTTTCCCATGAAAATGGGGCATAACATGGATATTTTGGTGCTTACCTCCCAGAAATAGACCTGCACCAGTGTTAGACAGGCACCTGGCAAACTTTGGCATGTTTGGCCAGTCGAAATTTATCAGGTTAAAAATCAAACTGTCTGTACAATTAAACAAATGCATTACTCCGATACATGTGTGTTAGAACTGGGGGTCTCTAGTTGGCTGAGGTAGGTACCCTAGTTCAAATAGGGACCCTTGCCTCTAAGTCAGGGAAAGGAAGGACACCTTCTCAGATAGCCCCTGCTCACTCCCTCGGTAGCTTGGCACTTGCAGCCAGGCTTATCTCCAAGGCAAATGTGTAAAGTATTTTCAACCAGACTCTCAGTAACACAGTGATAACACCACAAATGGACTCCACACGAGTTTCATTAAAGAAATTAGTATATGTTAATATAATAAAGATTTACGATGAGACCACACGATAAAAATCCAACATATGAGTATTTGTATTATTTCACCTTGCTGGTTATTAGGCCAGCAAGCACTGGTAGGTTCTTACAGTATTAATGAGCAATTCACGATGATCTACTGCAGTCCTAATGCAATGCTATGCAGTTTGTAATACAAGAATCAGGCATTTCAAAATGCAAAAGCAATGCAATTCGTAATGCAACAATCAGGCAGTTAGTTATGCAAAAATAATGCACTTTGTAATGCAACAATCAGGCAGTTCGTTATGCAAAAATAATGCACTTCGTAATGCAACAATCTGGCAGTTCGTTTTGCAAAATAAGGTACTTCGGCACTGATCGCTGTGCTCTGGACAGTCTCTATGCCACTCTTACTGACCCGCGGTCACTTACTGCCAAATATGCCCCCAACACTGTTAGGATGGAAAACAAAGTGCCGCTCCACACTCCGGCCCCAGTACTGCCACTCCTCTGCAAGTACGGGCCGTGATACGGACTTGGGCGGAGGCTCGCGGTGCTAAGATGGGAAAGGGCTAGAGCGTTTCTCTCGGCGCCCGCACCCCGCCCTAGGCGGCGACACACGCCGGCTTGTTGAGCGTTACCTAGGGGTGTGATCTCACTCTCCTCTCCTTGCGGCTTGGGCCTCTGGTGCGACTTCATTGATCTTGGGCAGTGGAACTTGGACCTCCGACGGTGATGGTTTGAGGTCTCTCCTTGGCAAAGGCAGGATCAGGCCGGCGGCAGTGAATTCCCACAGGTCCTCTGGTGATGCCGGTCCGGGCCGATGGCAATGACGATCACAGCACTTCCGGTCATGCTGCCAATCGATGTGGAGAACAAGACTACTCCGGGACACACAGTCACGAGGCAGTTTCTCATAAAGGTCTCAGGCTGCAACAGGGCACACGCACACAGCGTCGCTGAGACACACTTGAGCTCTGGGTGTACATGATCACAGGGCAATCCTCACGAAAGTCTCAGGCTGCACGAAGCACATGCACACAGCATCCCTGAGACTCACTTGGATTCCGGGTGCACACGATCACAGGACAATCCTCACGAAGGTCTTAAGCTGCACTAAGCACATACACACAGCGTTGCTCAGACTCCCTTGGACTCTGGGTACACACGATGACAGGGCAATGCCCATGAAGGTCTCAGGCTGCACGAAGCACACACACACAGAGTCGCTGAGATTCACTTGGACTCCGGGTGTACACGATCACGGGGCAGTTCTGACGAAGGTCTCAGGCTGCAAAAAGCACACGCACACAGCGTCGCTAAGACACACTTAGAAACTTTTATGTTCCTGAGTTTCCACAACAGGGAGCCAGCTCTCCTCGGGGCCCTTGGGGACAAGTTACTTTGGGACACAGCACACAACAAAGTCCTTCCAAGCAGGGGGACACAGCACACAGCAAAGTCCCTTTACCTCTCCTTAGTTAAAGCAGCAAACTGCAGACAGCCCCAGAACACACAGAAAGGGTCAGTCCTTTACTTCAGTCTCTTCAGCTGTTCAGCTGTTCTTCCTTGGCAGAGGTTACTCTTGACCACAAAGTAGTTTCATTCCTTTTCAGTATTGATCAGTCCAAAATTCAGGGGTTTCAGCTCTCATAGTTATACCCCTAAATGTCTTTGAAGTCTTTATGTTCAGAGGGCATTGACCCCTGTCCAAACCAGTTCCGGGTGTCTCCCTGCCAGTGACACCTTCTTCCTTTGATAGTGGAGGTCTGGGTTCTTAATCACTCAGCAGGAGATGGAGCCATTGTTTTATGGCAGCAGCCCAGGCCTCTTCACCTCCAAGGGCTGCTCCTCCCCCCTACATTCCAGATGCAGGTCAGCTGTGGCTGTCTCACCTACTCCTCCCCTGGGTCAAGACATTCCCCAGATCCTATCACACTCAAATCCAAACAGTCAATCCACAACCAGGCAGAGGCACACATAATTGTTAATACAAAAAAACAGCAACATCTAAAAGCATGGTTTCTAAACACACAATTAAAAAACCACCTTCACAAAAAGATGTGTTATTACATTCTGAGTTAAGGCACATTAAACGTCACCTGTCCATCTTAAACCTATTGGAAGATAGGCTGGAAACGTATTACACAGCCTCCCCCATTCTGTCCTATGGGCAGGATGGGCTTGCAACAGTGAAAAACGAAATGGAGAGTATTTCACTGTCAGGACATGGTACACACCTTAGTACATGATCTACCTTTCACATGCACTGCACCCTGCCCAGGGGGTACCTTGGGCCCACCATAGGGGTGCCTGATGTGCATAAAAGGGAAGGGTGATGCCTGGCAAGTGGGTGCACTTGTTAGGACAAGGCAGTTCAACAAACGGCGCGCAGGCACTGCAGTGGCAGGACTGCGATCTCTTTTCAGGGCTACTTATGTGGGTGGCACAATTAGTGCTGCAGGCCCCCTAGTAGCATTTGTATTACGAGCCCTGGCACACATAGTGCACTTTACTAAGGACTTTACTAGTAAGACAAGCATGCCAATTATGTGAAGCCCTCCAATTTGATCTTAAGCTTACTCCGTCGTTTCATTTCAAAGGTATGCTCTTATATCGACCCCCAGGCGCCCGTACTGGCTTCCTCGCCAACCTAGGCTCGATACTCGAAGCATTGGCGATGGAAGACTCATTTACAGTTATGGGTGATATGAATTTCCATCTCGAGAAGTCTTCCGATAACGACACCCGTACCTTGATATCAGATATGGATACCTTGAGTCTTCGGCAATTGGTCACTATCCCCACTCACAAGGCCGGCCACAATCTGGATGGCATCTTTTCCAATATGGAAGGCCTAAAAATAATACATACCTTGCCCATGCCTTGGACTGATCACTATGCCATCTTAATGAGAATCTCAGTCAAGGCGAACAGGACTAGAAGAGACCAGAACCTTTTAAGGTCTGGAAAGATATCGATCAGACGGAGTTAATCGCTCTTCTGGATAGGACCCGGCCTTGTTTGTCCACTGACCCCAACACTGCCACATGTCAATTTCAGGAGTGGCTGGGCACTGCCACAGACACCTTAGCCCCGACTAAACAGCCTTCGAGAAATAGAACAGCGCCCTCGGCCCCGTGGTTCACAGAGGAACTGCGCAAACAGAAACAACTCTGCAGAAATAGGGAAAGGCATTGGCGCAGATCCTACAGCTCAGAAAGCAAAGCTAGCTATAAGGAAGCACTAGGGCTGTATAAAGCCCTCATTGTCGAAACTAAGAAAAAGTTCTTTACAGAACAGATCGATAACGCCAAAAACTCCAGTAAAAAACTGTATGAGATCACCAAGATCTTAGCGGGCAACACTCTGGACCTAGTTCCGCCACCATCCCAATCTTTCTGCGATTCATTGGCCAATTTCTTTTTTACCAAGGTGAATGACATATATCAAGCATTCACCGTTAAAACGGTAATCCACTCGCCCATGTCTGACAACCTGACTCAGGATACTGAACTGCTCCAGTTCACAGACCTCGCAGAGACACAAATTAAGGACATTATTACTACCATTAAATCTGGATCTGCATTAGATCCCTGTCCTCCAAGGTCATCCGTCCGGTGATGGATTGTTTGGCCCCTGATATCACTTCAGTCTGTAATGCAATGTTAAGAACTGGGATATACCCGGATTCACTGAAGAACACACTGGTTAAGCCTCTTCTGAAGAAAGCCAATCTGGACAAGGAGCAATTAAAAAACTACCGCCCCATAGCTAGCCTACCTTTCTTAGCCAAGGTAGTTGAGAAAGTTATGAATATACAACTTTCGGAGTTTGTAGAGAAGCACCAATCACTGGACAACACCCAATTCGGCTTTTGTAAGTACCATGGTACGGAGACTGCCCTAATCAAAGCGACTGAGGATATACGAGTGATCCGGGACCAGGGAGGAACAGCGGTACTGATATTACTCGATTTCTCCGCAGCCTTCGACACGGTCGACCACAAGATCTTGGTGGACCGTGTCGGAAAGATGGGCATTCGCCAGTCGCCACCTGGCAAAGAACTTGCTTTCCTCCTTTTTGGCTGGGAGAACGCAGGTGGTCACATTGGTGCATTTTCAATCAGACAAGCTGTCACTGCCGTGTGGGGTACCCCAAGGCTCATCCCTAAGTCCGACACTATTTAATATCTATGTGTCGGACCTGGCATCTGTCATCAAGGCCCATGGGATGAGCCTTACCTCCTACTCAGATGACACGCAGCTTGTGTTGGCCATTAATGGTGATGGAGAGAGGGTAGCAGAAAACTTTCAAGGGGGCATGCGGGCGATTGGAGAGTGGATGGCCTCCAATTGCCTAAAACTAAATTTCGAAAAACTGAGGTGGTCATTTTCGGACATCTCTCACCCAGTTGGTCAACTACTTGGTGGCCGCCTACGTATGGGACCCCCCCTAAACCGGTCCCTACTGTCAGAAATCTGGAAATGACTTTCAACGAGAACCTGAATTTCATGGCCCACGCAAACAAAACAGCAGCCACTGCTCACCATAAACTAAGGCTGATTAAGAAAATTATGCCGTTCTTGCCAGCTGCAGCAGGAAAGACACTGGTAAGTTCCCTGGTGTTGTCCTCCCTCGACTACTGCAATGGCTTATTTATCAATGCCCAGGCCAGAGTGACTAATAAACTGCAGACAATCCAGAATGCTGCAGCCCGTCTCCTGTCTGGAACCCCGAAGTTCATGCCAATCTCGGAGGCCATAAAAGATCTTCACTGGCTCAAGATCCGTAATAGGATTAAATTCAAAACCCTTTGTATAGTATACAAAGCACTGCATAATCACGGCCTGCATTTCCTGAAAGCCCATCTTAGGCTCCACTCATCCACAAGATCGCTTCGATCTAACAACCTCAATCTTCTGTTGGTACCACGAACCAAAACAGTCACTTGGGGCGATAGGCGCTTCCTGGTGGCCGCTCCAAGACTGTGGAATTCTTTGCCAGTAGCCATCAGAGAAAGCTCGTCCCTGATGCAATTTCGCAGAAAAATAAAGACCTGGCTGTTTGGTCAATTACAGCTGCCGATTTCGCCTCTGTGGGAACTTTATGCACTGTTTCTAGCGCCGAGACGCCTACGGGCATTTGTTCGCGCTCAATAAATTGTAAAAATAAATAAATATGGACAACCAATTACCATTACACTTTATACAGGGAGCACTTGCACTTTGACACTGATCAGCAGTGGCAAAGTGCCCAAAGCATCTAAGTTGGCAACACCATGTCAGGGAAAAGGTCTAAGGGGAAGGCAAAATGTTTAGGGAACTTTAGCCAAAAAGGGCCAAGTCCAACACAGTGCAATTAGTATTTTTCCGTGGCATGAGTAATCGAGGTCTACATAGCGCAATAAACTTTCAGAAGTGACGAAGACAATGAAAGCGTTTGCCGAAAGGCCTCCTGTTCAATGCGCAGAAACCTGAGTAAGCAGATTGTGCTTTTCCTCCACATCTATTTACATCCACCCAACACCAGGTGGCATTTGCCTCTTCGAGTAGGCCCCATTTCTGTCAGTAAACTCACAAACTAAGAGGCCCTGGTGTTTCATTAGGTTCACATTGGGGAAAGAGGGGCAGCTGTGAGTAACAGTGATAGATTTTGATTTCCTAAAGAGGCCCCTAAAGATACCACTGTTGGTTTTATAGCAGTCGTTCCCCAGGAGTTACATGATCTGCTGGTTAGAAATGTGCATAGGTGCAAAGTCAAATTCTTTTAAAGATTTTGGGAGAGGAAATCATAAAATATTATTATTCAACAAAAAAGGGTGAAAGAGAGGGAATTTGAAAGAGTAAGGAGTACACGCTACCGAGAGTAAAATGTAAATCTTCAAAACAGTGCTACTGTGTCTTGCTGCACTCCTACTAGTTAGTACCCACGGCGGTACCCCACTGAGAGCTTAGTCGACTGCGTGCCTATGTAAAGTAGATAGACTTAAACAGATGGCGAGACATTAGTCACATAATGTGGCATTCTTTATACTCTGGTTTGCTGCTGTGTGAGAACAAAGAATCCACTGGGGATTGTGGAATGAGGTGTGGATGGCAGAGGTGTACATGCCAGTAATGGTGTTGCTGTGTGTGTGCGTTTTATGGGTGCTTTAACACCCCCCCCCACCCTTTTATTCCTTCTGCTCAAGCCTACGCTGACTGTTGTCACATAGGTCGAGACCTCTATTTCCTAGGCCACTAAAAGTCGTGTCACTATGGAAAGCTCGTACTTAAATTGTGTGAGGGTGGGTTTGTAGACTTTATCATACCCCCATACAAGTGTAAAATCAGAGGGCATCATTCATGATCCCCTAATGACTAAATGCGTCAGCGTGATTCAGTGTATTGTAAAGCAAGTTAAGAATCAGGCACATTCATTGGTGTGGAAAAAGGGTAGCTAATGATGGCCCTCCACGCCCCAAGCCCAGAAGGTATGATATAGTATTAAAAGGAAAATCACTGTGACTCCTCACTGTGACTCCTTGCTGTTGCTCAGTGGTGCCTGAGAAACAAAATAATTGAAATTTAGTGTACACACCACTTATGAGGGTATTTAGTGAGGTTTTGTGCTGGTGGGTGTGTGGCACAAAGTGATGAAAAGTATTCTGTCGATTTACTGATGCTAATTTTGATTTTCAGGGGCAGGGTAGGAATGCACATCGCGGCACGTGCGCCTATATTCCCTGCGAAGTTGTGCACCTGCGCATGCATGTAGTATACTTTCCCCTTACACTTAGAGACTGTGGCAGAGCAGTATCCTGAACATTACCCTGTTTGGGGCCGAATATAAATCTGCGGGTCCACAGGCCGCTAGAATTGTGGGGGCACGGCGACAGTGGTCTCTTGACCACTGAGGTCCCACCAACCATATTAAGAGTTTCCTATCCACCATGTTTCTTTTTCATGGGGGGTACCTCCTACATGAAAACCCACCCTGGCAGAGAGTTAACTAAGGGGGATCTACAAACATGGGTGCATGCAGGGGAGCACACCATTTACCCCCCTCTGTGTGCATGCACCCCAGTTCCTGCATGGCATGGAGTTTACAGTCCATGTTGTGCAGAAAGTGTTTTTGGTGTTCCCATTGTGGTGCCCATTTTTAGAGGCACCGCTGTGGGAACACAAAAAAAAGGCCGCCAGACAGGAGAAAACTCTTAAATGCCTATGCATGTAGGAATCTCTAAAAAAAATTGCGATTCCTAAACATTCCTTACTTGCGACTCGCAAATTGTCAGTCACAATTAAGGAATTGCTACCCATTCATTCCTATGGGCCTAGAGACCGATATTAATCACTAGAAATTGCATGCGCAATTTGCGAGTACCCAATAGGTAGGGGCTAACAATTGGCTCACTTGAGAAACCCACAAAACATTGTTTTGGCCAGACAGAGCCACCCCCGGGACCAGTGAACTGGAAACAGAGCTAATCATAGCCCCTGTATTAACAAAACAAATTTCGGTCGTACCTTGTAAATCTGCAATGACATAGGGTCCACACTGATCTACAGGCACCAGAACCTGCCCTGTCCCTGGATATCCTAGCTGTAAGACAACCCCGTCACTTCGTCCCTGTCATAGCCATCATGATAGTACTGCCTCCCTCAGGGGTCATCAAAATAGTTCCCACTCTGTCTATTTGACGATGTGTTATCTGATCGCATCTCCCCACAGCCTCCTCCTCCCCTTCCATGTCCTCTAAACCCTCGACCTCTTGGGCCTCACCTTTCTGCACCAACTCCGGACACTCGTTCCGCCAATGTTCCTCCTGATTACAGTATGCACATTGATTGAACCCAATGGGCGCACTTGAAGCACAACCCCTATTAGACAGAGGCAGCCTCTGGGCCGAACTCGTACATCTGCCTCTTCCATTTCCCGTCGCTACTTGTTGCAAAAACACCCTCATCTTCAATTTCTTAAAATTCTTCTTCACTTTCTCTTTGTCCTCATTCTCTCTATGCTCATAGTACTGTGCCATGCTCAATATTACTGACAGGAAGGAGGTGGTCCAAGGACTTTCTGAAGCCTGCAATCTGGTTGCAATCTCGGGGAGCAACTTAGTGACAAATCTGTTAACAAACAAACGAGCACCACCCTCCTGTGACAATTCATGACCACTAAAGTCTCAAAACACTCCTTCAAATCTGGTAAAGAAATCCAACACACTTTAATCCTTCTTCTGACGACACGCAGTCAACTTATCCCAATTCACTCACTTCGGAGGGATAAGGGAGTGCATGTAAGTGATAATACGCCCAGCAAAGCTAGGAGCTAGGCGCTCCGCTTTCGACTTATCACCAGGCTTACAGTCCTTATCCCATGCCTTGATCTCATCCCATGTGCCACCCAACTCCAGTGCATGATCCTGCATATGTACCTGCCTCCATATATCTACCGGTACCAGCAGGCCGAAAAATAACTCTATGTCAGCTAATGATATCACTGTGGAGGAGGCCGCCTCAGTCAATTCCTTATAATATGCAGTAGGGATCTTCCGAGGGTCCGGCAGCTGGCTCTTTAGAGATAAGACCTCACTCCTCTTCCAAGGAGTATAGATTCACTGTTCCTGAAACCGAGCATCGACTTTTGGTCTAATCAGAGTATCTGTGGCGTCACACAATTCTGGTATTTCAGGGCTGGTAAATGGGATGGACCTCCCTCATGGGATGCTGTGTCCTTATCGTTGGAACCTTTTGGAGCAATCTGCCTCGGTAACCCACCAGTGTCAATACATTGCTAAAAACCTCATTGGGAGCCATACCTGTATCATATACCCTATCCTGTATGCCATAGATGATTTGCGGTGCAACAGCTTGAAAATACTGTTCCCACAGTCCTATCAGCGCAGCCGACATATGCTTAAGAGCATGCTGCTGTATGAAGGGCTCAAAAGGTTCCAACGATAAGGACACAGCATCCCATGAGGCCTCATGGGATGCTGTGTCCTTATCGTTGGAACCTTTTGGAGCAATCTGCCTCGGTAACCCACCAGTGTCAATACATTGCTAAAAACCTCATTCGGAGCCATACCTGTATCATATACCCTATCCTGTATGCCATAGATGATTTGCGGTGCAACAGCTTGAAAATACTGTTCCCACAGTCCTATCAGCGCAGCCGACATATGCTTAAGAGCATGCTGCTGTATGAAGGGCTCACACTCTTTCATCACACTCCACACATCTTCCACACTATAGATTGTGTTCCAAGCCCACTGAGCTGCTTGATTCACCACCATTTGTTTTACATCACCCACAGCAGAACGCAATAACACTTTCTCCATGCGGTCTCGGGCTGCTGCCGAATTGGCTCCATGTATCCCACGCACAGGCGTTTCGACATTTGACAGTGTTTGGGGTATCACACTCAAGGGGGAAAGAGCAGACGCAGAGACAGGTACAGGACAGGAGATCTTTCGGGAAACCGCCACTGTGACTTGCAGAAGTAGAGGAGAAGCAAGTGGGGCCGGGGCTGAGGCAGTAGCGCTAGAAACAGAAACAATAGAGAGGGGCCGAAGACTGGGATGTAGGAACTGTCGGGTATATCCGTTCAGGGGCATAAGGAGGTGGGGGTGAGAATCCAATAACTCCTAAACAAAATCATCACCTTCCTCTCTAGTAACATAACATTTATCCGTCTGTAATAGGAACTTTCTATTTACGGTCAGGAAGTAACTTTTAACACATTGACCTTTGGGCTGGGGGAGATAGAGGAAGGTATTGCAGGGCTTACAAGTAATAAAGCACCGGGCCCTGACGGTATTCCCCCAACCTTTTTAAATCTGCTCCTTCGTTTTGGGCCCCGGTACTCAAGGCCTTAATTAATGCGGTGGCCAGGACTGGTTGTCCCGAGTACTGGGCCACCTCGACCATCGTGCCAATCTTTAAAAAGGGGGATCGCAACAACACACACTGTTAGAGACCGATATCGTTGTTGGATTCGGTGGTTAAGGTGGTGGGTCGTGTGCTCCTTGATAGATTGACCAGATGGGCAGTGGAACACAATATCTTATCAAATGTTCAATACGGGTTCTTCCCAGGCCGGTCTACTGTGGCCCAGTGTCTTAACCTCACCCTGATCTTTAGCAAGTACACGGTTGCACGCCCTGGTACCATCTACCTAGCTTTCATGGACTTATCCTCCGCATTTGATCGCATGAACAGTTCCTAACTGTGGCAGTCCATGAAAGATATAGGGGTAGATGGCAGCATTGTTTACTTTCTAGAGGATCTCCCTCATGCAACCAAGGCTAACGTCAGGTTTTTGCAAGATCTGCGTGTGTCCCGTGATTTTGACATTAAAAGTGGCGTTCATCAATTTTGCATTATGGCCCCCTTTCTGTTCAACTTATATATTAATGATCTAGACAAAGTTCTTCTGCCTACAGGGGGGATTACCCGTATGTAGGCAGACACGGCCTCCCTGTACTACTTTATGCAGACGACGCAGTCCTCATTTCGAGGACTGCGAGGGGGCTACAAACACTACTTGATGCTTTTTCCACCTTTATGGCGGATGGAGATTTATCTATTAATGATTCTAAATCCTACGTCATGCAAGTGGGGATCCGCCCGAAAAAACTGTTTCAATTCAGGGTTGTTCTGGCAAAGGTGCCTCGAACTGATGTCTTTTCCTTTTTGGGGTTCGTCTTGGACACGTGTGGGAAGTGGGGTCCACTTAAACAAAGAAAGAAGGGGGATCTGATGCGGCAAACATGTCTATTTTTAACTTCCCATCCAAGCTAGGAAAGAGACCTATTGCAACCTTGTTGAAGATCTACCAGGCAAAGAGTGTTGCTATTGCCTCTTATGGGAGCGAAATTTGGGGGCATATCCCCTTAGATGACATCCAGGTAGTTGAGAACTCTTTCCTGAAACGTTTATTGGGTGTTCCTTGTGGCACATCGAATATGGTGGTACACGAGGAACTTGGGGTGCCTTTCTTAAATGACACACTGGCCCTCCGCCCCTTAATGTGTTAGTTAAATACCTGGTTCAATAAGGACCTAACCCTGAGTCATATGGTCGTAAAGGAGTGTATGACCCTCGACCTTGCTCTTAGCATCCCATGACTCAAATACATTAAGGATAGCTTTGAAAGGTTGGGCCAAGGTTAATTGTATACCAACCATGTCTCAATAACTAAACAGGATGTGGGGACAATAAAAGAGTCCTTCGGCAACCTTAGGACACTGGAAAGGGAAGAGCTGGAACTGTGTAAACCCAGCGTACATAGATTTATAATGTTAAAGACTACATTATCAATCAAGCCTTACCTCCTGGGACCTTTTAGGCCTTATGAGCGTTTTTTTATTGTCAAGGTGCCGACTGGACCTTTTTCACCTCCTGATCACCGTACCTAGGAGAAGTGTTAGCACCCCGTGGCGAGAGTCTCCACAGGATCTGCTACACTTTGTTTTATTTTGTAGTTTTTATGTGGTCCCTCTGAAGTTTTTTATCGTGCCGGATGGACTTTTAACAAGCTCATCCAGCTATCCTGTTTCTACAATTATTGAAGGAGGAGTGTATCCCTTTTGATCTTGGGTACCTGAAATCTGTGGTAAAACCCAGGGCCTGTCTTGATTGAACATTAACTGTTGCCAGGGGTTGAGGTTGTTTTTTTAATTTCAGTTATAGGTACGGGACGGTGCAATCATGTTGCTAGATAATTAGCTTACTGCTTATGCCCAATGATATATGAATTTTGTAGTTTTATCTCATTTACTGATTTTTTAAGGAATGTCGTGGAATGTGTTTCATTTTTGATAGGTAAAAAGATGTGATTTTTATGTAATTAATATGTGAAGATAACTTTTATGGCTTTATACTGAAACCGAATAAAGTTTAATTGAATTGAACTGAATATCTGCGCATTCTATGCCTTCCTCTATCTTTGCTCTTTCATAGGCCACTGCTTTCTGCGTTATCGTTTGTGTCTGTCTCTTCCGGGCCTCTTTCTCTGCTCTCATACTCCATTGCTTTGCTTCCTTCTGCCATATTCATAGACAATCAAACATCGACTGCCTACTCTTTTTGGAAAACAATTTTTCCTGCAAGAAATAAAAATGTTGTTCATCAAACGAACCAGTGAGTGACAATTGCAGCTCAGAATTGTCCCTTGTATATTTATTCCACAATGTGCTAAACATAATAGGGCCAATACCATGCTTGAGGTATACGTCGAGATTTGGGGAACCCTCTGGAAGGGCAGGCTGGCTCTCTTCCAGTCGGGCATCAGTGGAACAACATCGACATCCAAACCATCCTAAATTACTTAAACAATATAAGACACATACACCGTCCCCAACTAACAACTATAACACCAACGAAAATAATAAAAGAAAAATAAACAAGAGGAAAATTGTTCAAGAACCAAACCAAAATGGTCAAAAAACTGCCCACTGCAGTTCAGAGGCTGCATCAAGTTCAAGAAGACATGCTCTAGACCCAGACCTTTTAAAGAGTAGACCAAATTACCAGTTGGCCTGGCAGATTGTTCGCAAACACTCTGTGTCTTTTTAAAGGGTCCGCAAACCCACCAAGTTCAAACCAAGACAGACCAAAAGACCGCACCAAGACACAGCCCGTCGAATTGTGCTGTTCAAGCAAGGCAGTTAGAAAACTGCACCAAGACAGTCCGGAGACTGTACCAAGACTCAACCCGTAGGCTCATGCCATTCAAGAATGGCGCCATTTTTCCAAGAATCAAATCACTCACCTGGTGCACACAGGTCAAGTCAAATTCTTCTCCACTGCCGACTCTTCAGACCAAACGGTCAACTGCAAGGTTTTGCCTTCTCAGGAACCCAGCCGGTGCCCACTAGACAAGGAGGCGCCCGATCAGATGGGCGGGGCAGCTGTGAGAACCATGCTCGATTTTGTGGGGTAGCCCGATCCGCCTGACCGACCGGATGCAACCCATTTGCGGGTAAGTCGGGTCACCTTGTGGGGTCCCTGTTCAGGTGCCAACTGAAGGAAGTGGCCCTTAGGGGCCACCCGGGTTACTTACAACCACCTGCTATGCCTTCCCAAATAATGAAGAGTCGGTCAGACAGTAGAGAATACAAACATACGTTTATTAGCAATACTCTGAAGAGGAGTCCAATCTGACCTGCATCCTAAGATGTTTGCGGCGGGACTGACCCCCCCAACAGTCTATAACACGTAATAATTATTTCCAAAAGCCTCCAACCATGCCCACAGTGGAAAATTACCGGCCTCGGCCAAACATGAACAAAGGGGGCACCGAGTGATGAGCTACCACCTGCCAGATGGGTACATGCTATCAGCAATTCAAGGTTACCGTGCTGAGCCTCGGTGTCTCCTAATGTGGGAGCAGAACTACACACTTGGATAGGTATGCAGGGGCAGAATGGCCTATTCATTAGTAAGTCAAGAAACAGCCTTGAACAGAAGAGAAAATAATAATGAAATACAGTGTGCTGCTGAGGTAAGCAATACTATTAATGAGGCCTAGTTCAACTTCAGGCACAGTCTAAGCAGCCTAATAGGGATTACGAAATACAAAACGGATTCACACTCGCTAACTGAAACCTGCACATTCAGGGAATAACTCAGTGGGTGGCATAACATGAATACAAATGGTGTCTATTTAGCCACACACTGCTAACCTAATATAAGAATAAACAAGTGCATTGCGGAATGGGATTTTATTTTCTAACTGAGGAGCCTTTAATGTTGAATATAATACATTGGATTTTGAAATCCCTTTAGAAAAAGCATTCTCTAATTTCTTTAAAATCAGTGACTTGTGACACACCAAGTCACCGATTATAAAGACATGTTGTCAGAATTCAACTGTGAAAATGTATTACAGTTGAGTTCTGACATCCCAATGCTCGCTGCCAGCAGTTAAGGATAAAGGCAGCTCAGGTCACAGAGAATAATTAAGCAGCTGTTTAAAGAACAAAAAAGTTTGCTTTTCTTTCTTCTGTGGTTATTTTCTAGCTGTACAGTTACAAAAAATATAGATGTTTATAGCAACATGTTATTTCTGTACTCCTTGGGTAATTATAGAAAAATAAGAATCATTGTGCATGTTTCTGCTGTATATATTTTTTTGAAAACTTGGATTAAACAGGTTTTGATATCTTTTTGCAACACACATGTAACAGTTTTTGTGATGTATTAATTTTGCACTAGAGATTCTGGTTTTATGCCTCATGTTGCAAAGAAGCTCTCTCTTTTATATGAAAGAGCTACTCACCATGGACTTAGGTGGTTTGTGGGAAAGGTGACCATGTGACGATGTATTATAAGGAATAAAGTATCCCCTGTCACACATGATAAGTATTTTGCAAGTCACATCAGAGTTCTATAATCTTATACAGGAACTCAACCTTTAGCCTTATTCCTCTATATGGTCAGTGACTTTCAATATCCCGTATGGTAATGGATACTTTATCCTATATGTATACTCCACTTAATAGGGGCTAACTTTTGATTGAGAGCGCGTTGCAAAATCATATTTGGAATCTCCGGAATTGTAATTTAAAACCCTCTTTAATGGTAAAATCTTATTTTAATTCACAATCCTGAAAATGAACTTTTAGAAAGTTAGCATTTACTTGTCCTATCCATTTGGTGTCTGCTGCCTGTTCCTGGGTTGCATGACTAGTTATGAGTGGCAGTTTGCCTTTGTATATTCGTCCCAGATAATAGAGAGACTATGTATGTCTGAATGGGCCATCACTGACAGGATGGGGCAGATCTGCGCACAGCCCGACTTACTCACCAATTGGCTGGGCCCTGTTCAAACAAAGAACTTCACACTAGCCTTGTGTGCCTGTAGGTTAACTGGAGCCAAGACAGGGAGGTAGGAAATTCCACACACCTCTGTAGTGGAAGCTCCTGAAGCTTCTACCAGTGTAAAAATGGGTACTAGGTATGAATATTCAACCCTCAGATCCAACTTTTCAGTACAGTCCTGGACCTGTGGATACTATAGAAGAAGGACACTCTGCTGCTTGAGGACTGCCCTGCTTGCTGGACCTTTCATCCCAGGCTGAGTGCTGACTGACCTCCTGTTGGAGCTACACACACTCTAGAGGGCCCCCTGCATCTGCCCAACTGACTGACTTGCTGCCTGGACCTGAAACTGGAACAGTAATCAGTAACTAGAACAGCCTGAGTCCTGCTGGTCTTTGCTACAGTAAGATCCTGATCCTCAAGAGGTGACTTCCAATGCGAAGCTTCTGCTACAACTGTCCATGATGCCCAAAAGGATCTTCACTTTACAGCGTGGACCATCTTCAACGCCCAGCCTGCTCTGCGCACTACAGTAACAACCATCCATGAAACTCACTGCTCCTTGCAGCCTCATCTGCTAACAGAACTCATGCTGCTGATCTTTAGAATGTACATTTTTTAGTGGGATTAACCTACTCCCTGTATCCAGCCCATACTCCATTGCAGTCGGCCTAAACTTGTGACTTTCACCTAGTCTTGCACCACCAGAAAACCGCAAGTGGAGCTTTGTACTATTAGGAGCTATACTTATGTGCAATCTTTAAAATTGCCGATGGATCAACTGATTGGATTTTTGTTGTTTTGGTGTCAAGTCATTTAATAAAAAGTACTCTATTTTTATAAATTAATGTGGTATTTTCCCTGTGTTGTGTTTTCATTGTATTACTGTCAGTATGCTGCATAAATACTTTACACATTGCCTCTAAGTTCAGCCTCACTGCATTTGTGGCGAGCTACCAGAGGATTAAGCACAGGTAACCTTTTATGGCTCACCACTACAGGAATTGTGGCTGTTGCTTGAGAAGAGCTCACACCCTCCTCAAGCAACAACCCAATTTCTCACATTATATTTTTGGGAAACTTTCTGGTTTCTGACCAGTTATGGTGGGAGGCTCAAATGGTATGGCCCTTTAAATCATTCTGTAGGTGGGTCCATTATATTTGCTGTGACACCACTGGCGGTCTGGAAGTAGGCACCGGCCCCTCTCAGCAGAGTTGCATACAGGGCTAGACCGTCCCAATCAATCAATCAATCAATCAATCAATCATTATACTTGTAGAGCGTGCTACTTACCCGCGAGGGTCTCAAGGCGCTGTGGGGGGTGCTGCTACTGGTTGAAGAGCCAGGTCTTGAGGAGCCTTCTGAAGGTGAGCAGGTCTTGGGTCTGCCATAGGTGGGTGGGGAGGGTGTTCCAGGTCTTGGTGGCGAGGTAGGAGAAGGATCTTCCGCCGGTGGTCGTATGTTGGATGAGGGGGACGGTGGCAAGGGCAGGCTTGCGGAGCGGAGCTGGCGGGTGGGGGTGTAGAAGCTGAGTCTGCTGTTGAGGTAGGCTGGACCGGTGTTGTGGAGTGCTTTTTTGTGTGTGGGTGAGCAGCTTGAAGGTGATCCTCTTGTCGATGGGGAGCCAGTGTAGGTCTTTCAGGTGGGGGGTGATGTGACTGCGGCGAGGGACATTGAGGATCAGTCGGGCGGAGGAGTTTTGGATGGGTTGCAGTCGTCGGAGATGTTTGGCTGGGATTCCTGCGTAGAGTGCATTGCCGTAGTCGGTGTGCGGGTCCTTGGTGAGGGAGAGGATGAGCTGGGTGTCGTCGGTGTAGGAGATGATGTTGAGGTTGTGCTGGCGGGCGACTTGAGCGAGGGGAGCCATGTAAACGTTGAACAGCGTCGTGCTGAGGGAGGATCCCTGGGGTACGCCGCAGATGATGTCGGTGGCTGAGGAGCGGAAGGGGGAGAGGCGGACGCTCTGGGTTCTGTCTGAGAGGAAGGACGTAGTCCAGTCCAGGGCCTTCTCTTGGATGCCGGCTTCTTGGAGTCGTGTCTTTAGTGTGCGGTGACAGACCGTGTCGAAGGCGGCTGAAAGGTCCAGGAGGATGAGGGTCGATGTTTCGCCGTTGTCCAGTTGGGCCCTTATGTCGTCTGTGGCGGTGATGAGGGCTGTCTCGGTGCTGTGGTTACTTTGGAATCCGGACTGGGATGGGTCCAGGATGTTGTTGTCCTCGAGGTAGCGGGTCAGTTGCGTGTTGATGATTTTCTCGATGACCTTCACCGGGAACAGGAGCAGGGAGATGGGCCACAAATTCTTAAGGTCTTTGGGGTCCGCCTTCGGTTTCTTGAGAAGGGCGTTGATCTCAGCATGCTTCCAGCTTTCCGGGAATGTGGCTGTCTCAAAGGAGATGTTGATCACTTTTCGAAGTTGGGGTGCAAGGGCAGCATCAGCTTTGTTGAATGTGTGGTGAGGGCAGGGGTCTGACGGTGATCCTGAGTGGATGGAGTTCATGATCTGGCGGGTTTCGTCATCATTGAAGTCGGTCCAGGAGGTCAGGCAGTTGATGCGGGTGGGGATCGTGGGTGGGGAGGGGACTGGCATTGTCGGTTAGTCGTTGTGTTGAAGCTGTTGTGTATCTTGGCGATCTTGCGGTGGAAGAAGGTGGCCAGCGAGTCACAGAGTTCTTTTGAGGGCGGGATGTCGTTGGCGTTGGCACCGGGGTTGGAGAGTTCCTTCACGATGCTGAAGAGCTCTTTGCTGTCGTGTGCATTGTTGTCCAGGCAGGCTTTGAAGGAGGATCTCTTGGCAAGTCTGATGAGGTGGTGGTGTCTGCGGGTGGCGTCCTTGTGGGCTGCGTGGCTGTCTTGTGTTTGTTTGTGGAGCCATTTCTTCTCCAGTTTCCGGCAGGTACGTTTGGAGGTCTGGAGTTCTTCAGTGAACCAGGTGGCTTTCTTTCTGGTGCGGCTGTTGGATGGTTTCTTGAGTGGGGCAAGGGTGTTGGTGCAGTCATCGATCCACTGTCTGAGGTTGCGGGCGGCGGTGTCTGGGTCGGTGGGGGTGTTCCGGGCGAGGGTGGTGGTCAGCTGATCCTCGGCGACTTTGCTCCAGCAGCGTCTGGGCAGTTGTTGGGTGCGGTGGGGCGTGGTGGGCTTCTTGTATGTGAAGTGGATGCAGCGGTGATCGATACAGTGGGGTTCGGTGGTGTGGTCGAAGGAGACGTGGGAGCTTGTGGAGAAGATGGGGTCAAGCATGTGGCCGTCGGCGTGGGTGGGAACGGTGACAAGCTGCCTGAAGCCGAGGTTGGCGAGGTTGTCAATCAGGGCGGCGGAGTTGGCGTCGTTGTTGTTCTTGAGGTGGAAGTTCAGGTCCCCGAGGAGGATGTAGTCCGTGGAGGCGAGTGTGTGGTTGCTGATGAGGTCGGCGATGGAGTCGCTGAACTGTGGCCGGGGTCCGGGGGTCTGTAGACGAGTGTTCCTCTAAGAGTGGTGCTGGGTCGATGTGTATCCAGAAGTGCAGGTGTTCGGCGGTGCTGAGGGTGTCGTCTGAGTGTGTGGAGACCTTGAGGGTGGACTTGTGGACGATGGCAATTCCTCCTCCAATCCCATTGGTGCGGTCTCTGTGGGCGATCTTGTAGCTGTCCGGGATGGCTATGGCGATGTCGGGGCCGAGACATCGTTCCACCAGGTTTTGGTCAGAAAGGCGACGTCTGGGGCGGAGGTGTCGAGCAGGTCCCAGAGCTCGACAGCGTGTTTGCGTGCGGAGCGGGTGTTTAAAAGTATGCACTGGAGGTGGTTGGGTCCTGTCTTTGGTGGTTTGGCGGCTCTGTCGCAGGTGAAGCTGCAGGTGCGGCAGGAAAAAGGTCAGTGGGTGCGTTTCGGGGTGGCCTGGAAGCAGCTGTGGTTTCGTCCGGCGTTGAGTGCGTGGAGGGTGCTGGCGTCGTATCGGAGTCTGGCGTCGTGGTGTTTGTGGGGGCCAGGGGTTCTGGGCACGTTCCAGGCGCGGATGGGCACTGACGGGCTTGCATCCACTGCGCTGCCGTGCAGCGGCCGCCATTTAACATGAGGTGGGAGGGAGGAGCAGCTGGGAGGCGGGAGCTGGGTGGCGATTGGGCATCGGGGTACAGAAGAAAAAAGGGGCGGGCTGCGGGGGGCAGCGGCAGGAACGGACAGACAAAATGAGGGAGGAGAGTGGCTAAAGGTACACAGGGGCAGAGCAGCAAAATAAGTGAAAACAGAAGAAAAATAAGTACAGAATTGCAGAATTACACAATAAAGACAACAGTGACAATTACAGTGACAATTACACGAACCGGGCAGCAGCAGGGGGCAGAGCCAAACTCGCAGCAGTGGCGGCAATCGGGAGGGGGAAGGCACAAGCACACAGGTGGGGCTGTGCGGCGTGTAGTGCGACCTGTCCTGCGGGCAGGGTCAGGGGTCGCTCTCACGGCCGCACAGCGGCCGCCATTTAAGGCGAGGTGGGAGGGAGGGAGGAGCAGCTGGGAGGCGGGAGCTGGGCGGCGATTGGGCGTCAGGGTACAGAAAGAAAAAGGGGGCAGGGCGGCAGGGGGGCAGCGGCGGGAACGGGAACAGACAGACGAAATGAGGGGGGGGGAGAGTGGCTAAAGGCACACAGGGGCAGAGCAGCAAAATAAGTGAAAACAGAAGAAAAATAAGTACAGAATTGCAGAATTATACAATAAAGACAACAGTTACAATTACAGTGACAATTACACGAACCGGGCAGCAGCAGGGGGCAGAGCCGAACTCGCGGCAGTGGTGGCAATCGGGAGGGGGAAGGCACGAGCACACAGGCGGGGCTGTGCGGCATGTAGTGCGACCTGTATTGTGGGCAGGGTCAGGGGTCGCTCTCACGCCCGCACAGCGGCCGCCATGTAAGGCGAGGTGGGAGGGAGGGAGGAGCAGCTGGGAGGCGGGAGCTGGGCGGCGATTGGGTGTCGGGGTACAGAAGGAAAAAGGGGGCGGGCCGCCGAGGGGCAGCGGCAGGAACGGGAACAGACAGACGAAACGAGGGGGGGAGAGTGGCTAAAGGCACACAGGGGCAGAGCAGCAAAATAAGTGAAAACAGAAGAAAAATAAGTACAGAATTGCAGAATTACACAATAATGACAAGAGTGACAATTACAGTGACAATTACATGAACCCGGCAGCAGCAGGGGGCAGAGCCGAAGTGGCAGCAATCTGGAGGGGGAAGGCACGAGCACACAGGCGGGGCTGTGCAGCGTGTAGAGCAACCTGTCCTGACCCACAGAGCCAATTACTCAGAACCCTAGTCTTTAATGAGCCAATGAATAGTGCTGGCTGCCCAAAGAAAATCTTGGAATGTCGAAGTGCATCGAAAAATAGAGTCTGGGAGATGAGGTATTTTATGTTCACTACAGAATACGACAGGGGAGGTCGAACAGGAGGAGCATGCAAAATGGGAATCTTTAGAGGACGTTTGTTGTAAACAGTTGCAGGGCTGTAGCACATTTCTGCCAGCTTAAAAATGGCGCAAGAGGAGCTTGAGACCTCTCAATACCTGGTATGGCAGAGCTGAATGGCTGTGAGGAGTTCCTGGTTTAGAACATTAGGCGGCATATCATGAAGGGGACGCTATAAAATTATCACCACCATTGCGTCCGTTTTCGGCCGAAAAGTGGTGATAATTTTATAGCTTTATCAGCAAGGTCACGCTCTCGCTGATTTCTTGCCTTAGCGCCCTTCCCCTTAACGCCGAGCTTTGCATCTCTAATGAGATGCAAAGTGGGCGTTTCGTCCCAAAAGAACGTGAGAAATGTCGCTAATCAACATTTCTCCTATTATCTAGCCTCACGCTAACCTGCAGAGCGATAAAAAAAGTAGCGCTAACCGCGGTTATCGCTACTTTCCTTATGCCTGCTTTTCATCTGACTTAGCCATGATATCCAACGGAAGGTGGATATCATGGCTGAGTCTGCCCTGCCCGATCAACAAGCTATCGCCAAACGTTGTGCGATTATCGCTGGTTTTCAAAGAAGAGAGCCATAGCAGACTGCATTGAGGCCAACACAAACAGCAGCAAGTAACTCTTAACCGTTGTGAGGGAGTTTTCCAACCCCACAGCTAATTAACATCACCTCCTCTCAGGGACTAATTGACTCCCTGGCGTACTTCTTCCAGGAGAAGATGGCAAACTTCTATGACAATTTAAAATCCCAACCTTCCGTAGCCAACAGCATCATACTACTTGCACCCATTAACATGAAACTGAAGCACCGGCTCAGCCAGTGGTACCCCCTCACAACTCCAGCCACCATCGCCTTCATAATCTTTACTTTCCTTACGCCTGCTTTTCATCTGACTTAGCCATGATATCCAATGGAAGGTGGATATCATGGCTGAGTCTGCCCTGCCCAATCAACAAGCTATCACCAAACGTTGTGCGATTATCGCTGGATTTTCAGTGATAATCACACATTTGGCAGCTTGCGCCTGGAATTTTATCACTGTTGAGATAAGCGTTGCTGATAGCACGCTATCTCAGCGATAAAATTCAGAGTTAGCCGGTGATAATTATCCTCGCGCTAAGTGCGCTGAGCGATAATTATCGCCGGCCCTTGCTGATATGCCCCTAGGTAGGTAAGAGGAGGAATCAGATACAGTTACGAGTTGGACACATTTTCTAGTAACGGGCGAGTTTAATATTTATTTCGGTCATGCAAACATTCTACAGCTTTCCCAGTTCTTTCCCACTCGTGCACGGCCCCGGCACACGAGTATCACTCTGCGATAAAGTCTCTGTTTGGGAATAGATCATTTATATTCTATTAGCTATCAGTTTAGTTATTTTTTAAAGGAACAGGCAATATTTCCTTTTCTTTTTGTACCGTGAACATTTCATTGCTTTTCCAGTTACCGCTGTTCTTTTTCTTCCATTTAACTCCACTTGCTGTTTATTTTCCTTAATTTAACTCTGCTTCCTCTCCTCGGTAACCACTGTTTATTTCCCAATAACTGTTACCTTCTCCCCTCATAACCACTTTTCTCATTCCTCCATTAATCTCTGCTTTCTTTCCTCTCTTACTGCTGTTTCCCAATAATGGTTGCCTTCTCCCCTTGTAGCCGATGTTCTTTTTCCTCCATTTAACCCTGCTTTCTCTCCTCTGTAACCACTGTTTGATCCCCAATAACTTGTACCTTCTCCCCTCGTAACCACTGTTCTTTTTCTCCATTAACTGTGCATCTTTCCCCCTTTAATCACTGCTTGGCTCCAATAACTTTTCATTTTTCCTCCTAAATTTGCTGTTATTTTACCACATTACCCTGGCTTTTTTTCCCTGCCTAATCTTGATCTTACCATTCTCACCCGCCTGTTTCTCCAGCTTTTTGTTTTCCATGCCCAGTGTCCCTCCCACTTAAAGGACCTACTTAATGGAGGCAGAGGGGTGGACAATGGGCGTACCAAAGGGAAACCTGTCTGTGCCCTTCAACACCTGGACCGTGTCCAGTACCAGGAACCCAGGACCTCCCAAACACTGCATCGTCATGGACCTCTGTGCTCAGGATCGCAGCACAACAACAACAACTGCAGCCACACGTCCCCACGGGACACCAAAGGGCCTTTCGTCTGCAAGCACTAACACTTCATCTGCAACATCGAGACAACCACCAACACCTGGGACACCACAAACACAAAGGCGTCTAACTGAGACTGCCATAGCACAACTCCAGTGCATCTTACTCAATGCTTGATCACTCAGAAAACATGCCATGGAGATCTGAGACATGATCTCATTCCTTACCCTGGATGTCATATTCATCGCAGAGACCTGGCTGAACCCTACTTTTGCATTATACATTGCCAACGTCAACCTAGACGACTACAAGATAACCCACCAGGATCAGACCAACAAGCACAGAGGTTGAATCTCCATAATCCACAAGGACACTATCCGCAGCACCAGCTCCTCAGATGAGCACCCCGCCCCCAATAATGGAAGACCTCAACTTCCAACTCCACACAGATGGAAAAAGCACTATCAGAAGCACCCTCACCAGGCCATCTCCCAAGCTTCTGTAACACCATCACAGACATCATCGCCCCCACCGCCATCGACTACGAACACTACATCTTACTAGTTGACCTCAACTTCCACCTCGAAAACCCCAATAACTCCAACTCCACCAACCTCCTTGAAACTATGAGAAATATTGTCCTCAAACAACTGATCACCGACCTAATCCAATCCACAAAACACACCCTCGACCCCATTTCTATGTCTAGCATCAGGATCCAATACAACCATGCCTCTCAGCTGACCTGGACTGAACAGTACAGCGCCTGCTTCACCATCTCAGGTGGCACCACCACCAGCCCTAGACCCTCCAACATCCTGCACAGAAATTGGAAGAACATATCAGATGACCAATGGAACAATATTTTCAACTACCACCGCCCTGACACAGCAGACAACCCAGAACAGGCAGCAATAAACCTCTCCAGTGGATCACAGACTGAGCCAATACAATTGCCCCGCCACACCAGCCAAATACTCACACACTGTGCTCATACAATTGCCCCCTCCAAGCTAGCCAAATCCAAAGTAAGGGCAGAAAGAGTCAGCTAGTTCTCCAGCGAGCTCATATCGACCAAATGTAACTGCCAGCAACTAGAAAAGAAGTGGTGCACCAGCAAGGAAACATCAGACTGCACCAAAACAGCCATCAAACAATACCACCACCTCCGAAAAGAAACAAAGAAGAGAGCCATAGCAGACTGCATTGAGGCCAACACAAACAGCAGCAAGGAACTCTTAACCTTTGTGAGGGAGTTGTCCAACCCCAGAGCTACCGTAATTAGCATCACCTCCTCTCAGGGACTATGTGACTCCCTGGCGTACTACTTCCAGGAGAAGATGGCAAACTTCTATGACAATTTAAAATCCCAACCTTCCACCTCCAACAGCATCAGACTACTTGCGCCCATTAACATGAAACTGAAGCACCGGCTCAGCCAGTGGTACCCCCTCACAACTCCAGCCACCATCGCCTTCATAATCTCAACACATTCGGGGGGACCCACGGATCCCTGCCCACACCGTGTCTTCAACCTAGGATGCTAGTACATTGGCGACGAACTCAAGAAAGTCCTGAACACCTCCATTGCCACAGCCTCCTCCTATGGAATCTAGAAACCTGCCAAAGTAAGGCCCCTCCTGAAAAAATGGTCAGCTGACCCAACAGAACTAAAAACGACCGACCTATCTTCCTGCTCCCCTTTCCAGCAAAAGTGCTTGAAAAGGCTATCAATCAACAGCTCACCACACACCTGGACCCCTCTCAATCTGGATTCAGAGCCAACCACAATACAGAGAGAGCCCTAATCACAGCTACAGATGACATCAGGACCCTCACTGACTATGGCGAGACAGCAGCCACCAACCTCCTTGATCTGTCAGTTGATTTTGACACTATCTCTTATCACATTGTGATTAAGAGACTTCGCCGCACTGGAGTCCAGGGAGACACCCTCAAATGGACACCTTCTTTCTCAACGGAAGAACCCAGAGTACCAGTCTCCCACCCTTCACCTCAGGCGTACCCCAAGGGTCAATTCTCAGGCCCACCCTCGTTAACACCCACATGACCCCTTAGCAGACACAGTCAGATCACATGATCAACATCATCTCATACACTGAACACACACAACTCATCCTCTTCCTGTCCGACGACCCAGCCACACTCAAAAGAAACTTCCACAGATGTATGTTAAACATCACTGACTGGATGAAGGACAATTGTCTCAAGCTCAACTCAGACAAAACAGAAGTCATCATCTTCAGGAACAACCCATTGCCATAGAACGACATATGGTGGCCGGTGGTTCTCAGCCCTCCACCTGCACCCGTAGACCATGTCCGTAATCTTGGATTCATCCTGGGCAACAAGCTATCTATGAAGAAACAGGTAAATGCAGTTTTCTCAGCCTGTTTAAACCCTATGCGTATGCTCTGCAAAATCTTCAGGTGTCTCCCAGTCCATACCAGAATGACCATAACACAGGTCCTCATTACAAGCAGATTGCACTACAGGAACAAGCTCTATGTAGGTATTACTGCATGCTTACTGAATAGACTCCAGACAATACAGAACACAGCAGCAAGACTCCTCCTCAAGCTCCCCAGATGAACACAAATCACACCACACTGCAAAAAACTGCACTGGCTCCCAATCCAGAAGAGGGGCCAGTTCAAAATACTGACACACACACACAAAGCCTTGCACAACACAGGGCCAGTATACATCAACAAGAGCATCACTTTCCACCAACTAACCAGACTTTAACACTCTGCCTGTCTCTCCAGTGGTACCTCCCCGGATCCGGCGAAGCAATAGCAGGGGTCACTAATTCTTGTGTGTTTTGTCACTCATTCTCCAACCTGGTGGCCAAGACTTGGAACGATCTTCCTCTACTCCTCAGGACCATATCATTGCTCCAGGAGTTCAGGAAAGGACTCAAGACCTGGTAGTTCGACTGAGCAGTATACCACCAAGCGGTCAGCAACATCAGCACTGTGAGACCATCACGGGTGATTTGATGTGCTACATAAATAAATAACCATGATTGATTGATTGATTAAATAATTGACCCCCGCTTGTGCACTGCGTTGGAATATGAGTATCACCTTGTGTGTGAGTCTCTGTTTTGGGAACATAGTATTTGCATCAATGTTTTATTTCCCACCTTAGTCTGCCTCTATCCATATTATTGGTCTTGTTAGACCTTAAATTACCAATACTAGTCTAATATTATCAATCTCTGGTTCCTTTCAAATCCCATCATTATTGAAAAGTAAGAAAAGTTACTGAACATAAGAAGGGGCACACATCTTGTACATATGATTTCAGATAAAGGACGTTTATTCAAGCCAATGGGCATTAGCAGTGGCCTGATTATGCTTCTACCCACCTCCTTTTTTATTTACGTTAGGGACGAATACCATGTATTTTGCATTTTCCTTATGTGCTCAGGTATAGATCTAAAAGTGGCAGGATTTCCCCAATCTCATGTAAGTATAGGCATTTCCTGACTAAGAGTGCTGGCAGTACATTGCCTATTACCGGTAATTCGTTTCATTGACTCCTGCTGGGTAATTAGATTTGTTGATTACATTAACGGTTTGGATCAGGGGTGATAACTAAAGAACACTCTGGCAGGGATGGACTAATACCCACTGTAGGATCTGCATGGTCTTAGACCACGATTACACTGAATACTTGCACCAAATTAGGGCACTGTGAAGAGGGCCACAGCATGTCTTGAGGTATAGCATCCTTGGAAGCACTGTAATTGATACATATCGTAGGTAGCAGTTTTCCTTTTATATGTTCTATTTTCTTTCTAGTGAAAATTGGTGAATGCTCAGAAAAGTATCACACTGTGTCCCTGCAGGTACTTGGAGAATGGCCCGACATATAGTGGGATCCTGAAGAAGGCGTTTATGCCAAAACGTGTGTAGAACAAAGAATATAGCCACTCAAGTTACATCTACAGAATGGAGTGTACGAAGAATATAGCCACACAAGTTACATTTGCAGAATGGATTAACCTCAGATTTTTTATATATAATGATCGTATTTTAAGAACAGAAAGTTTTGTGCAAAGTGAATATATAATAATCATGTGTATGAACTGCAACTGATTGAGCCCTTGTCCTTCAACCTTTGAAGAAATGAACAAGTTAATGTCTTAATGAGTATGAATGAATGGATTTAAAGTTAATGAATGTGTATGGTTTGAATTGACTGAGTGTGTTGATCACTGATTTTTTTTATATATATGTTTGTGGTGAAAGCTGCAGAGTACTATTGTATATACTATTGCTATATTATTTAACTGTTGAAAAGTGAAGAGAGATAGAAAGAAGAGTAAACATTTTGCTAAGTTATGGATTTAATGTAATGTAAATTGAATAAAAGTACCCAATAAAATGTTAACCAAAGAATTACTTTTCTGATCATCAAAATGACTATAGGATTAAATTATATAGCTAGACGACGAGGGGGCCTTTATTATTTGGTTTCCCCTGCCCCGTTACCTTTGTTTTGCCGGGGTGCCTTACATTGATTGAACAAAGGAGGCTTTACATGTGCAGAAACTGGATGTGAAATGGTACATATTTCACCCTTAAACTCATACAAACATAGAAACTGTCAGAGCTGAGCAAGCTACTTAAGAATGTATTGCTTACAATGCCAGACATGGAATGTGGTGTTACCCTCTAGGCACGGCACATCACAATAGCATTAATGAGAAAAACGGCTACCACAGTAATGCTATGGCAAATTATATACATTTTAGAGAAATGTGTTGTGTTCCCAGCTCCAGCATTAATCTGAAGAACTTTATGACCTGTCCCTTCTTACCACCTTCTATCATCTGCATATGTTGTTCCTAAAATTATGTCGTTTTGCACAGGAATGATTTCCAGTGGCATTTACTTTTTGTATATAACTTTATTGACAATTGCCTGGGGCCATACGTTTAACTGTGATTTACACTAATACAATGAGGTCTCACTTTGGTTCAATAATGCTTACTGCACATAAAAGCACATCATGTAGAAGGCCATGACAATTATGTCTTGTTGCACAGGATTGATTTCCAGCGGCATTTATTTTTTGTATATAAACTTTATTGACAATTGCCTGGTACATTCGTGAGGATTTCAACCTTGTAAACTCAGAAACGGTTTTCTGTACGCACAGTACAAATTAATCATGTCGCTTCAGAGCCTGCATATTTTTGTTTCACAGGTCATGTTGATTTGGAATTGTGTCATTTGTTTTATATTTACATCTGTTGACCTGTGTAAGATGGCGGCCATTTTTAGTCCTGTTTCTATTGTGACTACTTTTGAATGCCCTCGATTCTTAATCGCAATCTGCCCTATGATGCACGATCTTCATGTGAGCAAGGCTGCGGACACAGTCGAAACGCGTCATGAAATAAACCTGATCACCTCTACCCGTTGGTCGTGCTATTTACTTGCCTTAGAGCGCACTGAACTTTGGTAATTTTGTATATATATATATATACATATATATATATATATATATATATATATATATAGAGATATATATTACCTACTGCTGGTCGCCAGTAGGTAGATATAGTTAAGACCTATTTTCCATAGGAAATCTGCAACATTCTATTTGGAATAACGTTGGGGCAGATTGACGAATCTTCGCGAAATTTTCCAAACTTGTGGCCATATCCGGTCCGCTCCTATCCTAAAAATTTCACGGTGATTCGTCAAGCGGGGGGCGAGAAAAGAGGGGAGTCCCGAAACGCGTTTTCCTCATGCATTTTTCCATAGGACCTTTTGACATAGCTACAGCCCGAACTGATGAACGGAATTACACCAAATTTGGCAAAGAGGTAGTCCTCAGTTCAGACTCGTGCCTTTTGCTTAAATGGTGTAAATCCATTCAGTAGTTCCTGAGAAAATTAGAGGTAAAAGTACATATATATCTATGGCCTCGGAGGATCCACGCACCCTCCCCGGACCCAGCGCGCACCATGCCGTGCACGAGCTGTATTCTAATTGGCTGTCAACACTCCAGATCAGGAAGTGTTGGCAGCCATCTTGTGCCTCGGTAGAACCGAGGCACAAGAAACCTAAAAAACAAATGCAAAAAACGCAAAAAGGGGGCAGGGTAGAAACACCCTGACCCCCTAGGCCTGCTCAGGGGGTCCCACAAGGACCCCCAGGGCCAAATAAAGAATTAAAAAAAAAGAAATCGGTGAGATTCGTGCACCCAGCTTGAATTTCGGCCGAAAAAAAAAAAAAAAATCAGCGCGGGCTCCTGCGCTGAATATGCTAATTTGCCCCCGGGGGCCAAATCCCAGGGGCATAATTGAAAAAAAAGTGTGGGGGGTCCCAATCCCCACCACACTGCCCCGGGCACCACCACCCCCCGGGGCTCAAATATTGTAAATGCGGGGGGGCTCATGGCCCCCCCACAGCCCCGGGGACCCCCACCACCCGGGGCTTCGTTAACATGGGTGGGGGGGCTCACAGCCCCCCCAACCCCGGGGACCGCCACCCCCGGGGCTTAAAACAATTTGATGTGGGGGGGCTCTCAGGCCCCCAGCCCTGGGGACCACCACCCCCCCGGGGCAACTTGTACATGTGGGAGGGGGGCCACGCGGCCCCCCTCCTGGAGCCTTGTATTGGCCCTGGGGACCGCCACCCCCCCGGGCCAGCTCCTGCAGTGTCCCGGGGTGCCCACCCCCGGGACACTGCTGTTTGCAATGGCAGGGCGGGAGCCTCGTGGCTCCCACCATGCCATGGCAAACTGCTTTGCTTCATTGAAGTGAGAGCAGCGAAACCTGCTCTCGTTTCAATGAAGCAAAGCAGATTGCTTTTCCACATGGGGAGCAGCATGTTAGCTGCTCCCCATGTGGAAAAGCAATGCCGGCTCCCGCAGGAGGCTGGGAGCCGGCTGGGACCGTGGGGGGATTGGGTACCCCCCACGGTCTCCAACGTGAGGCCAGGCCCCGGGGGA
Organism: Triturus cristatus; assembly: GCF_964204655.1. Taxonomy (NCBI): domain Eukaryota; kingdom Metazoa; phylum Chordata; class Amphibia; order Caudata; family Salamandridae; genus Triturus; species Triturus cristatus. The sequence continues at coordinate 313,848,278 of NC_140584.1, read as the reverse complement.
AGGGGTACCCAGGGCCAGAAGTGACCCGGGAGGGGGGCCACACAGCCCCCTCCCCCATTAAATAATTTTTTTTAAAAATATATCAATGGCCGGCCCCGGGGGATGGGGTCCCCGGGGCCTTAAGGGGCCACAGGAGGGGGGCTACGCACCATTAAAACAAAAGGGCCATGCCCCGGGGGATGGGGTCCCCGGGGCAAATTATGGTCACGCGGCCCCCCTCCTAAAACAAAGAAGAACAAAAAAATTGAGGCCACGCCCCCTCCTTACACCACTCTGCAAACGTGCCCCCTGGCGCGTTTGCAGAGGGGGAACTAATTCCCCTTGAATACTGGGGGTCTCTGGGGGCCAACTAGCCCACCAGAACCCTCCAGTATGCACCACGGAGCTGCGTTGCAGAGAGGTGTAATGAGGCCATGCCCCTTTTTACACCTCTCTGCAACGCAGCTCCTTGGCGCTTACTGGAGGTACCTGGTGGCCTAGATGGCTGCCAGGGGACCTCAGGATTCAAGGGGACTTAATCCCCTAACTTAAAACACGCCACAGGGCGCGTTTGCACAGTGGTGAAGGTAGGAGGCGGGGCCTAAGGTCATACTGTGCAAACACGCCCTATGGCGCGTTTTAAGTTGGGGAATTCATTCCTCTTCAATCCAGAGGTCCCCTAGGGGCCAACTAGCCCACCAGGTACCTCCAGTAAGCACCACGGAGCTGCGTTGCAGAGTGTTGTAAAAAGGGGCGTGGCCTCTGAACACCTCTCTGCAACGCAGCTCCCTGGCGCATACTGGAGGTACCTGGTGGGCTAGTTGGCCGCCAGGGGACCTCAGAATTCAAGGGGACTTAATCCCCCAACTTACAACACGCCACGGGGCGCGTTCGCACAGTGGTGAAGGAAGGGCCGGGGCCTGAGGGTATATCTGTGCAAACACGCCCTGTGGAGCGTTTTAAGTTGGGGAATTGATTCCTCTTCAATCCTGTGGTCCCCTAGGGGCCAACTAGCTCACCAGGTACCTCCAGTAAGCGCCACGGAGCTGCGTTGCAGAGTGTTTCAAAAAGGGGCGTGGCCTCTGAACACCTCTCTGCAACGTAGCTCCCTGGAGCATACCGGAGGTACCTGGTGTGCTAGTTGGCCCCCAGGGGACCGCAAGTTTGAAGAGGAATTAGTTCCCCAACTTAAAACGCGCCACAGGGCGTGTTTGCACACGTCACCCCAGGCCCCACCCCCTTCCTTCACCATTGTACAAATTTTCCTCTAAAATCAGCCGAACTACAAATGCCGATTTACTCACCTGTTATCAGGAGAGGACGCAGGGCTGCATCGTTGAGCCCCGCACTGACCCTGAAAAGTAATTCTAAGCGTACTTACTAGTAACTTGTATTTCCTTCCATAGGAATCCATTGTGTGGTTTTCCCTAGAAAAGTTTCTAAGTGTCCGTTTTTGAAATGTACAAATATTCCTCTTAAATCAGCCAAACTACGAATTCAGATTACTCACCTGTTATCCGGATAGAGCCCAGGGCTGCATCTTTTAGCCCAGCACTGACCCTGAAAAGTAATTCTAAGGGTACTTACCAGTAACTTGTATTTCCTTCCATAGGAATCCATTGTGTGGTTTTCACTAGAAAAGTTTCTAAGTGTCCATTTTTGAAACGTACAAATATTCCTCTTAAATCAGCCGAACTACTAATTCCGATTTACTCACCTGTTATCAGGAGAGAACCCAGGGTTGCATCTTTTAGCCCAGCACTGACCCTGAGAAGTAATTGCAAGCGTACTTACCAGTAACTTGTATTTCCTTCCATAGGAATCCATTTTGTGGTTTTCAGCAGAGAAGTTTCGAAGTGTCCATTTTTGAAACGTACAAATATTCCTCTAAAATCAGTCAAACTACGAATTCCAATTTACTCACCTGTTATCAGGAGAGACACCCAGTGCTGCATCTTTTAGCCCAGCACTGACCCTGAAAAGTAATTCTAAGCGTACTTACCAGTAACTTGTATTTCCTTCCATATGAATCCATTGTGTGGTTTTCAGCAGAAAAGTTTCTAAGTGTCCATTTTTGAAACGTACAAATATTCCTCTTAAATCAGCCGAACTACGAATTCCGATTTACTTACCTGTTATCAGGATAGAACTAAGGGCTGCATCTTTTAGCCAAGCACTGACCCTGAAAAGTAATTCTAAGCGTACTTACCAGTAACTTGTATTTCCTTCCATAGGAATCCATTGTGTGGTTTTCAGCAGAACAGTTTCGAAGTGTCCATTTTTGAAACTTACAAATATTCCTCGAAAATCAGTCGAACTACGAATTCCGATGTACTCACCTGTTATCAGGAGACAACCCAGTGCTGCATCTTTTAGACCAGCACTGACCCTGAAAAGTAATTTTAAGCGTACTTAACAGTAACTTGTATTTCCTTCAATAGGAATCCATTGTGTGCTTCTAAGCAGAAAGGTTTGTGTCTATTTTCACAAACTAAAAATATTCCTAAAAAATGTTCAGTATGACTTAAACACATTCTTTCAACTGTTTACAGGAGATTCACCTGTGCTGGATCCAGGATCCACCACTGAGTAAGAAAAAGTAACGATAACACTACTTACCTGCTAAGTAAATTTTCTGCCATAGGATAACATTGGTGATTCTATGTGAAAATGTTTCTGTGTCAACTTTTAAAATACAATATTAATCCTTAAAAATCACTACTGTAACCAAAACGCTTTTACTCAACTGTTTACAGGAGATGTCCAAGGACTGAATCTAGGATCCAGTCCTGTGGTTAGAAAAGTAATCAATAAAGTAACTAATTGCATTTGACTAGAAATTCACATTGAGCTCAATGTTGCTTTGTGTTTGAAATTGTGTTGCCCATTGCAACAACTGTAACTACTGTACTTAAAAGTCTATTGCCTATTTGCAAAGTATTTAAGCTAAAGTAATTCATTCTGAGAGAGTATATTTTGTATTGTAATGTAGAATGTAATTAAAAAAATAAAATATCTAAAAATAAACAGTTAAAAAAATGTATTAAATCAGTATCAAAAGAATCAGAATAACAATTAATACATTTAAAATTGTCATTTACAAAACCTTTGAAATTCACTGAAAAAACCATAGGTTTCAGGCCTGATATAGTTAGGAATTAGCATTTAAAAAACCTTTGAAATTCACTGAAAAAAACATAGATTTCAGGCCTGATATAGTTAGGAATTAGCATTTAAAAAACCTTAGAAATTCACTGAAATCTGAGTCTGGTTGTAACCGCTTACTGAAGTGGTCACCACGCCGAACTTCATCGACCAGCATGCAGCGGGTCCAAGCCCAGCACGAGGTGCATCACAGTATGCAGAGGAGGAGCTGAAACATCTAGCTTGTGGGAGTGGCTTCAGTAACACCAGGAGATTTAAACCTGCCACAGTTGTAACGAACTGTTTGAAACCAGGCACTGAGGAAAGCCTTACGGCTGAAACGCGTCTGCCACTGCGTTTCTTGTACTCTGATCCCTACGCGCTGTAAGTGATTCGCTGAATAAAATCCAAATTGTTTTAATCCCTGCATGTGTCGGGCTCATTCCAAGGAGTGAATGAGTGTTGGACTTTATGTTTAGACCAGTAAGCAGGCACTGGTAACCGGCACGCCCTTTCGGTCAGGTGTGACACGTAAGCCAGCATCTTTTGGACTTTGTATTTAATACGTGTCACCCCCCCAAGCGGTTACACTACCACGGTGTTTATATTGACTGCACGGGGAGAGAGGCTGCAGTTTTTACTGCGGGGGATACAATTGGTCTCAGCCTGAAACCTTTCATCTTACTTGGATCCGCAGTTTGGTGAATGAGGTCCGGATGCCAATGGGGGACACCACTGGGAGTCTGGTTGTAACCGCTTACTGAAGTGGTCACCACGCCGAACTTCATCGACCAGCATGCAGCGGGTCCAAGCCCAGCACGAGGTGCATCACAGTATGCAGAGGAGGAGCTGAAACATCTAGCTTGTGGGAGTGGCTTCAGTAACACCAGGAGATTTAAACCTGCCACAGTTGTAACAAACTGTTTGAAACCAGGCACTGAGGAAAGCCTTACGGCTGAAACGCGTCTGCCACAGCGTTTATTGAACTCTGATCCCTACGCGCTGTAAGTGATTCACTGAATAAAATCCAAATTGTTTTAATCCCTGCATGTGTCGGGCTCATTCCAAGCAGTGAATGAGTGTTGGACCTTATATATATATATATATATATATATATATATATATATATATATATATTCACTGAAAAAACCATAGGTTTCACACATGTTATAGTTAGCGGAAATTTTACTGATAAAAAACCAGTGAAATTCCCCCGTTATAGTTAGTGCAGGCAACTATAACTCACGCGACCGCAATCCTCTGCTGATGCTAATACTGTATTTAGACACTTATTTGCCCATGTCTTCTTCCATACATTTTTAGCTATACATATATTACAAATATTTTTTTTTCATAAAGACACATATGTCATCAGCAGAAGATTGCGGTCGCGTGAGTTATAGTTGCCTGCACTAACTATAACGGGGGAATTTCACTGGTTTTTTATCAGTAAAATTTCCGCTAACTATAACATGTGTGAAACCTATGGTTTTTTCAGTGAATTTGCAAGGTTTTTTAAATGCTAATTCCTAACTATAACGTGTGTGAAACCTATGGTTTTTTCAGTGAATTTGTACGGTTTTTTAAATGCTAAGTTACTTTACGCCATTCGTGGCGTGCGCGCCCACTTAACGCAGTTCGTTCCGTGCGCGCGCGGTCCGCTTCGCGCACCGTGCGCGCACAGTAAGCACGCGGTGCTTACTGTGCTTACGGTGCTTATAAGCCATGCACAAATGGTGCCCTTCGGGCACCATTTGCACACGGGGTGGAGAGAGTGTGGATAATTTTTTCTTTTATTATTTTTGTTAAAAATATTGTGGTTTTTCTCACCACTAATAAACCCTGCACATTTGTTGGCCTGCGGCCACCAAAAGCACAGGGGGTGGGGAGAGTGTGGATAGTGTTTTTTTTTTAACATTTTTTACCGTACGCGTACGGTAAGCGTAATCGGCGAAATTAGCGAAAAAATAAAAATGGCATTTTTGGCCTTGGGGGGTCTTGGGGGACTCCCTCAACATGGCTATGTGTGTGTGAGCTGTCAAAACAGCTCCTTTACATGTGTATTGGTTTTATTTAACAACCTAACTCTCATTGCGAGAGAGAAAATGGCGGCCGCCGCTTCCTGGTTTCGGCCGATTCGAATGTTTACTAAGATCTAAGAGCCAATCAGAATCGCGCTCGCGCACGCCACCGTACGCGTACGGTAAGCTTACGGTAAGCGTACCGTAAGCTGGCTCAGATATATATATTGATTTAAAGGCTATTTTCTCAGAATCTACTGAACAGATTTACACCAAACCTACAAAAGGCACTTCCTTGACCTGAGGACTACCTCTCTGCCAAATTTCAAGTAATTCTGTTCAGCCGTTCGGGCTGTAGCCCTGTCTAAAGGTCCTATGGAAAAATGCATGGGAAAAACGCGTTTTGGGACCCCCCTTTTATCTCAGCCCCCGCTTGACGAATCCTCCCGAGACTTTCAGGGTAGGAGCGGAGCGTAGCGCCCCACCTATTTTGAGAAATTTGCGAGGATTCGTCGACCGGCGCCAAAGTTATTCAAAATAGAATGTTGCGGATTTCGTATGGAAAAGGGGTCCTAACTATAACTACCTACTGGCGACCGCCAGTAGGTAATATATATATATATATATATATATATATATATATATATATATATATATATATATATACTGGCAGTCGCCAATAGGTAGTTTTAGTTGGGACCTTGTTTCTATTCAAAAAGTGTATTTTCTTTTGCCAATATAGGACACACTTTTATCAGCCAGGATTGGACCTACTCCATATTTCTCGTACAGAAAGAATCCAACCCTTAAAGATCTATTGGTTAATAGTCATCTCAAACCTAAAAAAGGGACCTGGCTGGAACAAAGCAAGGGTTTTAAGCGATGCAGAAAATGCAAAGCATGCAGTCACTCCGATGATGTGAAAGAGGTCACCCTACACAGAACAGGGAAAGTATGGAAGATTCCAAAATTGATCCACTGCAATACAGACCATACTGTTTATGCCATTACCTGTCCCTGTCCTAAATGGTATATAGGGTCCACCACATTTCCGGTCAAAAAACGTATCCTTGAACACTGGCGAGCCATTACGAACCAAGACCTTAGTTACTGCACTGCCAGACATTTCAGGGAGTACCATTCCAGTGATTGGACCAAAGCAAAGTTTTTTGCCCTTGACACTGTGCCTAAACATCCGAGAGGTGGCAACAGAATACAGTCCCTGAGGAGATTGGAATCTCGCTTCAAACTACAGGCAGGCAGCCTTTTTCCAACAGGGTTTAACAATGATGAAGAGATGTACTCGCATTTATGAATTCTTGTATGCTTTTTTAGACAGGCTTGGCCCGTCTTGTAACCAGTTGTTTTTCTATAAATTGTTTTTATTTTCACCCTGCACATCATGGTCAATCTTGTAGATATTTTCCTCTTTCCGTATCTAGTGTTTCGCATTTTATGGATAATATGTTAACCTGAGTCATATATGCTTTACCCTAATTATAGATGTAAATGTGATTATTGCATTGTCAAGATATATATTATGCACTAATGTCATATTATTTTCTTTGTTTCTGCAGCTTGGGGGCACACGGATAGACCAGTTCACTACAAATAGTCACGGATATGGCATACTGATAAAGTTTATGGTATGAGCACATTCCTCACTGGATAAATATATTACAAATTCAAGTATAAGGGTACTATACCTTCACTTTGCACTTTTTTAGTCAACATGTGAGGATATACAGTGTCAACACGGACAAAATCATCTAGGTACTAGACCATTAATACGCCAGCACCCTAGCGATCACTTAACCTACTTATTAGGTGACACTTGGGTTCAATCCGCAACAATACCCCCTCGTATGCAGAGTTTTATTCACCCAATGCTGTGCATAATCATAAGTATTTTCGGGAGATTCGCCAGTAACGAAAAATAAATACTCATGGGTCTTTCATAGTTGTCTCAGTAATGAATTGATTTAATCACTGAAACTATGGGTCGACTTTTGTTTTCCTGTGATTAACACGGTATATTTAATTTGCGACACAATTGTATGTTTGAATGTTACGATTGAACAAGTCTGTTTTCACTGTCATTCTATGCACGCTGTGACGTGCTCAACACGTAATTGTCTATATACTTCCTGGTTTACCACTGAGGTCATGTGACCAAGGCTGCTTGACAGCCGAAACGCGGCTTTTTGCCCCCCGTGTGAATAAATCTATGTTTCAGCAAGACCGGTGTGGCTCGCCTTCTTTCCAAGTGGAACTGTGGGGAAGAATTATATATATATATATGTACTGGCAGTCGCCAGCAGGTAGTTATAGTTAGGACCTTGTTTCTATTCAAAAAGTGTATTTTCTTTTGCCAATATCTTTGGCGCCGTTTGACGAATCTGTGCGAAATTTTCTAACGTAATGGTTCACTCCGGTCAGCTCCTGTCTTGAAAGTTTCAGGGTGATTCGTGAAGCTGGGGCTGAGAAAATTGTGGGTCCCAAAACATGTATTTCCCCTGCTACTTTCCATGGGAATTTTGGAATAGGTGACCGTCTGAACTGCTGAACGGAATTACACAAAAATTGGTAAAAAGGTAGCTCTTGGTTCAGAAAGTGCCCTTTTTTAAATGGTGTAAATCCGTGCAGTAGCTGCTGACAAATAAAAAAACCCACACATATCGATATCTGAGCCCGGAGGAGGATTCGTGAACCTTCCCGAGCATGAGCTTCATTCTATTGGGCTGCAAACACTCCAAACCAGAATGTGTTGGCAACTATCTTGTTACTCAGTAAAACTGAGACACAAGAAATCAGTTAAAAAAGGTTAAAAAAAGAAAAGGGGGCATAGTAGAAACACCCTCACCCCCTAGGCCTGCTCAGGGGGTCCCACAAGAAACCCCGGGAGCCAAACAATGCATTGTTTTTTTATATTTTTGGCCGAATTCGGGCTGGGTGCACGAATCTGGCCCAAAAAATTAAATAAAAATACAAAGCGAGTGTCTGAGCTCACCTTCAGCTTCTCGCTGGTTACTGTTGTCTTGCACAGGAACAGAAGTCGCTAGCTTCCCGAATCCCACTACTAATCACTCAGCCCCAAGAAATGTCTTTGGCTCTATCTGATCTGCAAGGGGGAAGGGGGAAATTGGATAAAATAATAAACGATAGAAGAGACTGGTTCTGTACCTTCTGGTTTTCCTATTTGGAATTCAGCTATCACTCTGCCTTCTGAAGACTCCTAAGGGTAACTAAGCACACAACAAATTATTATTCCTTCTCTACTCTATTCTGTCTCTTTTCTTCTCTTCTCTTATGATTTGTCTACCTACCCAGAATCCTGAACTCTGTGCCTCTCTTCCTGTTCAACTCTGTCTTTTCTTCTTTCTTGTTATTGATGTCACTAATTATCTGTAAAACATATATCTTTTTATTATACCTATTTATTCTCTGTTTTTAAACATCTTCTAACTCTTTCTCTTTTAAACCTACCATTAATGTTTCTGTGTGTGGCCTTCTCTTTCTTCTCATGATTTCTCTTCTTTCTTTTCCTGCCTCTTGCTATTGTAAAAACTGTTGTCTTCTAAATTAAGCCTTTTGTGCTTTTAACTTTTCCTGTTTGCTTCCTCTCCTTAGGTTACTGAGGAGCTGCTATAACTCTGGTAAGTCTTTCTCCTTTCTTTCCTAGTTAACTGTTGGTATTGTCAATTAATTTTTCCTTAGGAACCTTTTCTCAGTAAATCCTATAATGTTCTTCATTTTCTGTTACAGGACTCTGTATGCTGATCTCTGCTGATCTTGGTAAGTGTTATACTTATTGCGTCACCAAACACTGCTTACATTTTAATGTGAACGAATAATCTATCAGTAATTCACTTAGCTTTCTTCGGTTTTCTTTTCAGGTGCGACTGAAGTCTTCACTCGTTTTTTCCCTGTAGAGACGAGGTGACTCCGTGCTCGACTCCCGGTAAATAGCCCACTACGGACTCTAGCGGCTTTTCTGACCTCTTCGGTAAGTTTTGGTTTCTTGACTCGGAACTACTCTCAAGCGTTACTCTCAAAAGCTTCTTACTCAAAAATTTACTTCAGAACTGGGAACACACTCGAACACGTCTTCTCTGAGGAAATGTCTGGGTGAAGTGCGCATTACTTCAGGCGTGCGTGCGTCACATCGTCTCTCTGGATTTGTAAACAACTAGACCGCAGACCCCAGCGCCTAAGCGGCCATCTTAGAATTGCGGGCATGCCACAAACTCGACCATTGAAGCCCATTTGAAACTGAAACGCCTATTGAACCAAGTTCCTTGCGCTTCGCTTTGGGACTCACATTAGGGGTCCTGACAGTACCCCCCACCAAGGGTAGTCCTTCCACTCTGGGCTTGGTTGGATTGCGCTGATAAAAAAGTTTTATTAGCCTAGGAGCATGAACATCTGAATCTAATTCCCAAGACCGCTCCTCAGGACCGTAGCCTTTCCAATCTACCAAATAATACAGTTTACCTCTGACTAATTTTGAGTCCAGAATTTCTTTCACCTCAAACCCCACTCCTGTATCTAGCTGAATTGGGTTTGGAATCGACTCTTTTCTCAAATTAGGAACTGCCTTCTTCAAAAGGGAAACGTGAAACACTGGGTGAATTTTGAATTGGGAGGGTAAAGTCAATTTATAGGTCACTGGACCGATCTGCTCTGCAATTGGGTAAGGGCCGATAAATCGTGGCTGAAATTTTCGGTTCCCTTTTAGCCTTAAATTTTTTGTATTCAACCAGACTTTATCTCCTATTCCTAGTGGAGGCGGTTTCTTTCTTTTCTTATCTGCGTACTTCTTATACTTTTCCTTAGCCTGTACTAGATTCTTTGATGCTATTTCATGTACTGAATTTAAATGAGCTACCAAATCCTTGACTGCTGGGACTGTGAGCTCTACATCTTGTACTGCTGAATTTGGATGTCTACCATAGTTTAAGTAGAACGGGGAATATCCAGTGGACACATTCTTCGCGTTATTATGAGCGAATTCTGCTGTCCACAAGTAGTCCGGCCATTCTCCCTCCTGTTTCAACAAGAACAAACATAAATATTGCTCCAATTCCTGGTTCACCATTTCCGTTTGTCCATCCCTCTCCGGATGGAAACTGGTGGAAAAACGAGCTTCTACTCCTAACCCTTTCATAAAGGCCTTCCAGAAATGCGAAACAAATTGGGTTCCCCGGTCTGATATTACAATCTTGGGTATTCCATGTAATCTGACAATCTGGGTACTAAAGTGCCTTGCTAACTGTTTTGCTGTAGGGATTCCCTTTAAGGCCAAGAAGTGCGCCATTTTCGTGTATACATCTACTATTACTAGTATTGTATTTGTCCCTTGACAGGATGGTAAGTCTGTAATTAAGTCTAGGGTGATTGCATGCCAAGGATGAGGAGGAATGGGCAGGGGTTGCAACAGCCCTTGAGGAGCGTGCCGTTCTGATTTTCCCTGAGCGCATATCTCACAAGTCTTTACATATTGTTCTATGTCTTTACTCATCTGTGGCCACCAATATTTTCTTTTGATTAGATCTGCTGTGTTGGACTCTCCCTCGTGGCCAGCCAACAGGTGATCATGGCATTCCTGCAAGGCTTGCTTCTGCAATGCTGTAGTCGGCAGATACAATGCACCTTCTTTAAATGGTAATTCATCACGAATTTCTCTTCCAGGTTCTTGTTGCGCCCATTTCTGCATTTCTTCTGGGGTTAGAGCTTGGATTACTTTTTCCTTAAAGTTCAATATATTTGTGGCGCCTATAATCTTGGTATGATCACTTGAGCGCTTAGTGGACTTCTTTCTTCTCCGGTTCCCAACCTAGACAAAGCATCCACCTTTCCATTCTGTGCACCCGGCCGATAAGTTATCACGAAATCGTAATCGGCAAAGTACAGTGACCAACGGAGTTGGCGAGGTGTCAAGGTTCTGGCTGACTTCAGGAACTTTAAGTTTCGATGGTCCGTGTAGACTGTTACCACGTGGTGGGCCCCCATTAGATAATGTCTCCACTCCTTGAAGGCGTCTTTTATTGCCAGCAACTCTTTTTCCGTAATCGTATAATTGATTTCCGCTGGAGTCAATTTCCTGGATCGATAAGCCACCGGGTGTAACTGGCCCGTCACCTTATTCCTTTGAGAAACAACTCCACCAATCACAAGGTCCGAGGCATCTGTCTCGACATAAAAGGGCTCCATTGGATCGGCATGAAGGAGGATAGGCGCAGTGGTGAACTCTATCTTCAAATCTTTAAAGGCTTGCTCTGCTTCTTCCGACCATTCGAATCGTGTCCCTTTCTTCAGTAGTCGTGTCAAGGGTAGTATTCGTCGGGAAAATTCTCCAATAAATCTCCGATAGAAATTTGCGAACCCAATAAACGCTTGGACTTCTTTCACAAAAGTGGGTGACTTCCATTCTTGTACGGCTTGAATCTTCCGTTTGTCCATATGAATTCCTGCTGGCGAGATTACAAAGCCCAAGAACTCTACCTGTGAAACTCCAAAAGCTCATTTCTCCAACTTGACAAATAGCTTGTTCTCTCGCAGTTTTTGTAAAACTCCTCGAACTTGTGTTTGATGCTCCTGCGTATCCTTTGAGTAGATTAGTATATCATCAATATACACAATTGCACATTGATCAATGAATTCACTGAGCACATCATTTATGAAGTGTTGAAACGATGCAGGCGCATTACACAACCCATAGGGCATCACCTGGTATTCAAATAGGCCCAAGCATGTCCTGAAGGCCGTCTTCCACTCGTCTCCCTCTCTCACTCGAATAAGGTGATAAGCTCCCCTTAAATCCAACTTCGTGAACATCTGTGCTCCTTTGATCTGGTCCAACAAGACGGAGATAAGGGGAAGAGGATACCTGTTCTTCTTTGTTATTCGATTTATGGCTCTATAATCAATGCACATTCTCAACTCGCCCTGCTCCTTCTTAGGCACAAAAAATAGTGGCGAGGACACTGGCGATTGGGAAGGACGTATAAATCCATTGGCCAGGTACTTGTCAATATACTCCCTCAGGTGATGATTCTCTTGTTCCGTCAAGGCGTACACTCGACTGCAAGGCAGATTCGCCCCAGGCTCTAAGTCTATTTTGCAATCGTAAACTCGATGAGGTGGCAGTTGCTCAGCTTCCTGTTCATTGAAAACGTCCTCAAAGTCTTGATATTCTGGTGGAATTGTTTGCGTATTTATTACGCACACGGAGACTCCAGCTGAACATAAGGCGTGAGCCGGGTTCTGTTTACTCATTGCCTCGTAAGCCCCAAAACAGTTCTCACTACAATATGCTGAGTTCATTTCAATTGTTCTGTTGTTCCAACTGATTGAAGGATTGTGCTCTGTGAGCCAAGGAAGTCCCAATATGAGTTGGAATTGGGGGGCATCAATTAAATTAAAGTGTATAGCTTCTCTATGCCCATCTTCTTGAATCAGCTCTACTAACTCTGTGTGACTCGTGATTGGCCCTGAGGATAGATTGGTACCATCGATTGCTCGAACTGGTCACTCCTAGCCTTGGCAATTGCTTGCAGCCCAACCTTAGCCGCAAATTTCAGATCGCAGAAATTACCCGTGGCTCCTGAGTCCACCATCACAGTCACTCCTTTCATTATCTTTTCACGAAATCGGATTGTCAAGGATAAAATCAAATGGGGCGAAGACGACTGTAATGTATTCGCCAGCCGATGTTCCTGAGGAGTTGATTTCTGATTCGCATCCACCTGCACAAGTCCTTCTACAGGTGGTGCTGCGAGTTTTCCTTCGGCTTAAATGGACCCTTTGGCTTTCTTGGACAATTTCGCACAAAATGTCCATTAGATCCACAATACATACATAAGTTGTTGGCTCGTCTTTTTTCCTTCTCCTCCTTTGTGAGCGGTCCCCGAATCGTTCCTATTTGCATAGGTTCAGATCCTGTGGTTCCTTCTGTACTCCTTCCTGTTTCAGCCTGAGCTCGGTCGAATCGCGGAACCGTACTTCTGTACTCTCGTCTTCTCTCTCCCCTTCTCTCTCCCTGCCGGAAATCCAGTTCTAGTACTAGGACTATCAGGGCGGAAATTTCAGTTGGACGATTCGGTATTTGAGCCAAACCATCTTTTAGTTCATCTCGCAGGCCTCGATAAAATATTGCTGTCCTCTTGTTCTCTGGCCAATCAGTCTCCATTACAAGTTTGTTGAATTGAGCTAGATAGGCCACTAAGTCTCTATTTCCCTGCTTCAATTCCAAGAGTTCGTTATCTACTGCTTGAGAGATCCGTCTTCGGTCAAAGATTCTCAGAAATTCTTTCTTGAACTCATCGAAATTCTGCAATAATGGATCATCTCGTGAGACTATCGGCATCGACCATGCCGCTGCATCTCCACTCAAATATGACAAAATGAAGGCTACCTTAGATTGCTCATCAGGAAAGATAGAAGGGCGACACAAGAAATGAAGTGAACATTGTGTAATAAACACCTGCGCCTTTTGTGGGTCCCCACTAAATCTCTCTGGCGCTGCCAACGGTATCACTGGCGATAGGGAATGGATTACTTGTGTTGTTAGCTTATTTGCATCTCCCATTGATGTGGTGGGACCCTCCCTTCCAGTTGAATACGGTTGTCTTATCCTCTGTGCTAATTCTGCCGTCTCTTTCCTAGAATTCATGACCTCCTGCCTTAGACTTTGATTCTCTTCCTTAACTCCTACCAATTCCTTTTGTATCGCCTCTAGGACTGACCCTAAGGTCTGTAAATTTATTCCCTCAACCATTTCTTTTCTGTTCGGGTGCAAGATTAATTCGTGGGCACTTCACTCTGTCAGAGCTCACCTTCAGCTTCTCGCTGGTTACTGTTGTCTTGCACAGGAACAGAAGTCGCTAGCTTCCCGACTCCCACTACTAATCACTCAGCCCCAAGAAATGTCTTTGGCTCTAACTGATCAGCAAGGGGGAAGGGGGAAATTGTATAAAATAATAAACGATAGAAGAGACTGGTTCTGGACCTTCTGGTTTTCCTATTTGGAATTCTTCTTCAGCTATCAATCTGCCTTCTGAAGACTCCTAAGGGTAACTAAGCACACAACAAATTATTATTCCTTCTCTACTCTATTCTGTCTCTTTTCTTCTCTTCTCTTATGATTTTTCTACCTACCCAGAATCCTGAACTCTGTGTCTCTCTTCCTGTTCAACTCTGTCTTTTCTTCTTTCTTGTTATTGATGTCACTAATTATCTGTAAAACATATATCTTTTTATTATTCCTATTTATTCTCTGTTTTTAAACATCTTCTAACTCTTTCTCTTTTAAACCTACCATTAATGTTTCTGTGTGTGGCCTTCTCTTTCTTCTCGTGATTTCTCTTCTTTCTTTTCTTGCCTCTTGCTATTCTAAAAACTGTCGTCTTCTAAATTAAGCCTTTTGTGCTTTTAACTTTTCCTGTTTGCTTCCTCTCCTTAGGTTACTGCGGAGCTGCTATAAGTCTGGTAAGTCTTTCTCCTTTCTTTCCTAGTTAACTGTTGGTATTGTCAATTAATTTTTCCTTAGGAACCTTTTCTCAGTAAATCCTATAATGTTCTTCATTTTCTGTTACAGGACTCTGTATGCTGATCTCTGCTGATCTTGGTAAGTGTTATACTTATTGCGTCACCAAACACTGCTTACATTTTAATGTGAACGAATAATCTATCAGTAATTCACTTTGCTTTCTTCGGTTTTCTTTTCAGGTGCCGCTGAAGTCTTCACTTGTTTTTTCCCTGTAGAGATGAGGTGACTCCGTGCTCGACTCCCGGTAAATAGCCCACTACGGACTCTAGCGGCTTTTCTGACCTCTTCGGTAAGTTTCGGTTTCTTGACTCGGAACTACTCTCAAGCGTTACTCTGGAAAGCTTCTTACTCAAAAATTTACTTCAGAACTGGGAACACACTCGAACACGTCTTCTCTGAGGAAATGTCTGAGTGAAGTGCGCATTACTTCAGGCGTGCGCGCGTCACATCGTCTCTCTGGATTTGTAAACAACTAGACCGCAGACCCCAGCGCCTGAGCGGCCATCTTAGAATTGCGGGCATGCCACAAACTCGACCATTGAAGCCCATTTGAAACTGAAACGCCTATTAAACCAAGTTCCTTGCGCTTCGCTTTGGGACTCACATTAGGGGTCCTGACAGTGCGCTTTGTTTGTTTTAAGCCCCCGGGTGGGCCAGGTACCAGGGGCAATTTATGATTATGGTGTGGGGGCCCATGGGGCCTTTAGAGCCCCGGGGACCACCACCTTCCCGGGGCATAGCTCATAATGTGCATCCTAAAATGCTTAACTTCAGCCTTCTTCGTTTTGCTATAGGCTTTGGATTGCGCTGGTTTAATTCTGCTATCTTCTTGAAACAGCGCTTTCATTCACCATTCCTTATAGTAAGGCACAGTAGTGTGCGATGCTGTGGGTGATTAGGTACAATTCATGGCCTTGTTGACAAATGGAAGCCTGCTACATCCCACGGACACCTTTGGGCAGCTCGGGCCTCGGCATCTCTAGTGCTGGTGCCCGGAAGCAGGGGTGTTTAGGATGCCACGGTGGCTCAGGTAGGGCTCTGAAGTGCGCTGAAGTTTCTGCCTGGGAGTTCTCGGTCCCATTCATTCCCTGGGAGGGAGGCATGTCGAGGACCGGGGAATCCCTGCTCCCTGCCCTGGCGATGGGATGAGCTGCCACTGTGTGTGCCGTGGAGTGACTGGCTGGTGGGAGGCCAGGGTCTGACCGGAGCCCTGTGGAGTAGAGATGCTGCAGCAGCACCGGGGCATCAGGATGGCCCTCCTAGCCCTTGCCCGGCTTCTGCTCTGTTTCTGAGGTCGTGTACCTCACAGCCTGCAGCCACTTTGTCAAGATGTCTCACAAGTTCTCAGGTAGAAGAGGGCAGCAGTGTGCTGTGGGCTTCAGAGGTTCGCGTTTCATGTAGAACGGTTTAGTAGTAGCTGTGTTTGTATTTCCAGTCAGGGGAGGGCTGTTGTGTTCCCCCACAGAAGTTGTGTAGGACAAAATGTTTTATTTTCCACATGTAGTTGCAATACGGTGTATTTGGTTATAGTAGGACGTGTTTACATGCTCTGTTTTTGACCTGTGACTGCTGTTCCATACTTTATATTAGAGCACATGAAAGTTGTGTTTTCCTTGTTGTGTGCAGGGATGATGGCTGTCTTCTGTAACAGGAACACTCGTAGTTTTAGGGTATTTTTCAGGTTTGTTGAGTTGGCCGGCAGCACATGCTGCTGATGAGATGTTTTATTGCGAGGGGGACAGGTCGTTTATTATTATCTTTTAATAGTTTGCAGCTGCTGTTTTCTCTTGTCGCATTGCGTTTTGAAGCCAATAAATTGTGACAGCGGTTTCGTTGACACACATATAATGGAGTGTCTTGCAGGAGGGGGCGTCCTCCCCTTGCACGTTGTATTGTTGAAGATGATGCTGCGTTGGACCGTGGACGGAGGGGTCAGGAGAGAGCAGCCGTTCACCGTGTGTGGCATTTCTGCATTTTGCTGCTAAGCCTGACAGCCCCTTCTCGCAGTGCATTCCTGGTATCTTAGACCTTAGCTCCCTCGTGCAGAGAAGCACACCGAGCCTCTGCCATGGCAGCGCTTTGAGGCCTACTCCTCGGAGAAGTGCTTAATGTGAGGACGATCTCACTGCCTGGCACCTACCATATAATATAATATAATATCCCTCTGTGGTATCTGCAGTCCATTTTATTCAAGCCTGATTATTGTGATTGATAGGCTTAATGTTAATGCAGTTATACATTCATATTTACAAAGCCAGATTTGCAGTACTGAGGTTGGTTATAGCTGCACCTGTTATGCAAAGTGCTACAAAACAGACAAACTGGGACAGAAACAGCCATAGAGAAAAGGCTATTTAACAAAAAATGATTATTATATAGAATTTTGTGTAGTTGTGGACAAGCTAAGTATTTGCTTCTAAGCAATTCCTTGTTTAAATAAAATGGAGGTGAGCAATGTTCTAATCGGTTTCCAGTTTTTTTTTTGTCCTGGGCTAAGTAAGCATTTAAAGATTTCTGTGGTGTAGGTTGTGTTTGCAATTAGGATAAGTAAAGAAAAGTAAAGGAGGCAAAATACTTTATTATGGTTCAATGTTCTCTTGTTTTTAGAATGGCCTGTGGGGGAACTGCACTTGACCAGTTACAACTGGGCTTCCTAATGGACCCAGTTCAACTGGAAAAAAGTTCAGTGGGTTCCAATTGCATTACGTGTGACTTTTGGCTGTAGTTGGTCGCCTTTTATCTGAAACTGTATGCTGGACTAATAGTCCTGTGGCAAAAGGCATATTCCAGGATCCCGTAAAAACAATTTGCAATGGGTCAGCTGGAAGTTCCACCAGTCTTCAATAGATTAATACTTAAAAACACACATATTATGTAGTATAACCACCTTCTGAGTTGTTTGTATGTGATGCGTGTTTTTTTTGTAGGTAGAACCTTTTAAGACCTGTTCTCCAGGATACTCGGGCCTTTCCATGAGTGTGGTCGGTGTTGTGACAAATGCCATGAGTGGAATGATTGCCTGGAAGCGTTCGTTGACATGATGTTTGCAGCCTCCCTCCATGCTCTAGGGCTCAGTGGAAGACAGCCCTTGCTTGCCTCGTCTTTCCACACTGTCCCTGCCATTTGAGGGATTTGGATTTTACTGAGGGAATTTTTTTGGGTAAAAGGAGGTGCTTTCTAAGGCCTTCTTTTGAGAGTGACTTGGGCTATAGTTTTCACACGCCATTCACCCAGAGCAATGAAAGTGACTGACCTGCCTGATCCAGTCCCCTTAAGCCCCCTCCTTCTTGAGGGTAGGGCAGTCCCTTTCCTGGTATTCACTGAGAATTTACTTGTGCATGGAAAGCACCAAGGTTTCCCCAATGCGATGACATTCACTGGAAAGGGGCTGTGGCCAGGTGGTGAAGGTACCCTGATAGAATTAACGGGCCAAAATGGACCTTAATATGCCCCTTAGACTGGCACGTCTGGAGCTCTGTGGGCGAGGGAGCGGTGAGTTGTCTGGGTGATTTGGCCTCTGGCATAATAAGTGGCTGGAGTAGCCCTACATGCAGCAAATGCTTCTTTCTGATTTCTCTTGCCTCTTTCTGTACCTTTCATCCTCTTTCTGCACATGTCCTACCTATGTAGGCATAGTTAGAAATTAGCGTTTAAAAAACCATTGAAATTCACTGAAAAAAACACAGGTTTCAGGGACGTTATAGTTAGAAATTAGCATTTAAAGATCCTGTGAAATACACTGAAAAAAACATAGGTTTCAGGGACATTATAGATAGAAATTAGCATTTAAAAAACCTTTGAAATTCACTGAAAAAAAACATAGGTTTCAGGGACGTTATAATTAGAAATTAGTATTTAAAAAACCTTTGAAATTCACTGAAAAAAAACGTAGGTTTCAGGGACGGTATAGTTAGTTGGACATTTCACTCGTGCAAAATCAGAGAAATTAGGCAGTTATAGTTAGTTGAGTTAACTATAACTCGCACCCCCACAATGCACTGCCGATGATGTCACATAATACATCATTCATGACATGGTCAGTGACATCACGGTCGCCAGTAGGTAGTTATAGTTAGGACAAAGTTTCCATAGGAAGAGCATTTTTTGTTTTGCTTATAACTTTGGCGTCGTTTGATGAATCTTCATGACATTTTCCAAACTAATTCTTTGTTGGGGGTGATTCGTCAAGGGGGGCTGAGAAAAAAGGGGGGTCCCAAAACATGTTTTCTCCATGTTAATTTCCTTAGGAAACTTTAGACAAGGCTACAGGTCGAACGAGTGAATGGAATTACCCCACATTTGGCAGAGAGAATGGTCTTGGTCTAGAAAGCACGCTTTTGTTTATTTGGTGTAAATCCGTTCAGTAGTTTTTGAGAATTATCAAAATTTACGGATAGCGATATTTGGGATTTCTGCCATCTGATTGCCTGAGGCGTTACGAGCACGAGCTTGCTGCTTATTGGTTGGAAGCGCTGCGAGCGGTTGCAACTAGGAAGTGTTGGCCGCCATTTTGTGATTCTGTTGAAGAGAGTAAGGGAAAAAAAGGGAAAAAAAGTAGGAAAGAGGAGAGTAGGAGCACTGTAACCTCTGTGGGTTGTTTAGGGTGTGCTACAGAGGGGGTGCAAAGCGAACTACTCATACCTACCGGTCTGAAAGTGCTGGGTATGGAAGTTAAGTGAGTTATTGCTTAGAGTCTGATGCTGCTAAGGTGAGCTGCTGCGGGAGTCGAGGATGAAAGCATGAGCCTAAACTGTGTGTCTTATTGTGTGAAGTCTTGTGCCCTGGCCGCTGAAGTACACCTGTGGAAGTAGTGACAGCATGTGTTTATACCTACTAGGACAAAGTACTGACTCCTACTTGTCTGAAAGTCCTGGGATACGGAAAATATGTGAGGTATTGTCTAGAGTCTCATGGTGCTAAGCAGAGGTGTTGCCGGACTCGGGATGAAAGCGTGAGTCCAAACTGTGTGTCATATGCTGTGAAGTCATGTGCTCTGGCCACTGTGCTACATCTGGCAGGTAGTGTCAGCATGTAGTTATACCTACTTGGAGGAACTTTTGTTTTGAACATCGTAACCTGTGTATGGTGCTTAGGGGGTGTACGGCTTGAATCTTCCGTTTGTCCATATGAATTCCTGCTGGCGAGATTACAAAGCCCAAGAACTCTACCTGTGAAACTCCAAAAGCACATTTCTCCAACTTGACAAATAGCTTGTTCTCTCGCAGTTTTTGTAAAACTCCTCGAACCTGTGTTTGATGCTCCTGCGTATCCTTTGAGTAGATTAATATATCATCAATATACACAATTGCACATTGATCAATGAATTCACTGAGCCCATCATTTATGAAGTGTTGAAACGCTGCAGGCGCATTACACAACCCATAGGGCATCACCTGGTATTCAAATAGGCCCAAGCATGTCCTGAAGGCCGTCTTCCACTCGTCTCCCTCTCTCACTCGAATAAGGTGATAAGCTCCCCTTAAATCCAACTTCGTGAACATCTGTGCTCCTTTGATCTGGTCCAACAAGACGGAGATAAGGGGAAGAGGATACCTGTTCTTCTTTGTTATTCGATTTATAGCTCTATAATCAATGCACGTTCTCAACTCGCCCTGCTCCTTCTTAGGCACAAAAAATAGTGGCGAGGACACTGGCGATTGGGAAGCACGTATAAATCCATTGGCCAGGTACTTGTCAATATACTCCCTCAGGTGATGATTCTCTTGTTCCGTCAAGGCGTACACTCGACTGCAAAGCAGATTCGCCCCAGGCTCTAAGTCTATTTTGCAATCGTAAACTCGATGAGGTGGCAGTTGCTCAGCTTCCTGTTCGTTGAAAATGTCCTCAAAGTCTTGATATTCTGGTGGAATTGTTTGCGTATTTATTACGCACACGGAGACTCCAGCTGAACATAAGGCGTGAGCCGGGTTCTGTTTACTCATTGCCTCGTAAGCCCCAAAACAGTTCTCTCTACAATATGCTGAGTTCATTTCAATTGTTTTGTTGTTCCAATTGATTGAAGGATTGTGCTCTGTGAGCCAAGGAAGTCCCAATATGAGTTGGAATTGGGGGGCATCAATTAAATTAAAGTGTATAGCTTCTCTATGCCCATCTTCTTGAATCAGCTCTACTAACTCTGTGTGACTCGTGATTGGCCCTGAGGATAGATTGGTACCATCGTTTGCTCGAACTGGTTCACTCCTAGCCTTGGCAATTGCTTGCAGCCCAACCTTAGCCGCAAATTTCAGATCGCAGAAATTACCCGTGGCTCCTGAGTCCACCATCACAGTCACTCCTTTCATTATCTTTTCACGAAATCGGATTGTCAAGGATAAAATCAAATGGGGCGAAGAGGACTGTAATGTATTCGCCAGCCGATGTTCCTGAGGAGTTGATTTCTGATTCGCATCCACCTGCACAACTCCTTCTACAGGTGGTGCTGCGAGTTTTCCTTCGGCTTAAATGGACCCTTTGGCTTTCTTGGACAATTTCGCACAAAATGTCCATTAGATCCACAATACATACATAAGTTGTTGGCTCGTCTTTTTTCCTTCTCCTCCTTTGTGAGCGGTCCCCGAATCGTTCCTATTTGCATAGGTTCAGATCCTGTGGTTCCTTCTGTACTCCTTCCTGTTTCAGCCTTAGCTCGGTCGAATCGCGGAACCGTACTTCTGTACTCTCGTCTTCTCTCTCCCCTTCGCTCTCCCTGCCGGAAATCCAGTTCTAGTACTAGGTCTATCAGGGCGGAAATTTCAGTTGGACGATTCGGTATTTGAGCCAAACCATCTTTTAGTTCATCTCGCAGGCCTCGATAAAATATTGCTGTCCTCTTGTTCTCTGGCCAATCAGTCTCCATTACAAGTTTGTTGAATTGAGCTAGATAGGCCACTAAGTCTCTATTTCCCTGCTTCAATCCCAAGAGTTCGTTATCTACTGCTTGAGAGATCCGTCTTCGGTCAAAGATTCTCAGAAATTCTTTCTTAAACTCATCGAAATTCTGCAATAATGGATCTTCTCGTGAGACTATCGGCATCGACCATGCCGCTGCATCTCCACTCAAATATGACAAAATGAAGGCTACCTTAGATTGCGCATCAGGAAAGATAGAAGGGCGACACAAGAAATGAAGTGAACATTATGTAATAAACACCTGCGCCTTTTGTGGGTCCCCACTAAATCTCTCTGGCACTGCCAACGGTATCACTGGCGATAGGGAATGGATTACTTGTGTTGTTAGCTTATTTGCATCTCCCATTGATGTGGTGGGACCCTCCCTTCCAGTTGAATACGGTTGTCTTATCCTCTGTGCTAATTCTGCCGTCTCTTTCCTAGAATTCATGACCTTCTGCCTTAGACTTTGATTCTCTTCCTTAACTCC
Organism: Triturus cristatus; assembly: GCF_964204655.1. Classification (NCBI taxonomy): domain Eukaryota; kingdom Metazoa; phylum Chordata; class Amphibia; order Caudata; family Salamandridae; genus Triturus; species Triturus cristatus. The sequence goes on along the minus strand of NC_140584.1, from coordinate 313,826,206 downwards.
TACCAATTCCTTTTGTATCGCCTCTAGGACTGATCCTAAGGTCTGTAAATTTATTCCCTCAACCATTTCTTTTCTGTTCGGGTGCAAGATTAATACGTGGGCACTTCACTCTGTCAGAGCTCACCTTCAGCTTCTCGCTGGTTACTGTTGTCTTGCACAGGAACAGAAGTCGCTAGCTTCCCGACTCCCACTACTAATCACTCAGCCCCAAGAAATGTCTTTGGCTCTAACTGATCAGCAAGGGGGAAGGGGGAAATTGGATAAAATAATAAACGATAGAAGAGACTGGTTCTGGACCTTCTGGTTTTCCTATCTGGAATTCTTCTTCAGCTATCAATCTGCCTTCTGAAGACTCCTATGGGTAACTAAGCACACAACAAATTATTATTCCTTCTCTACTCTATTCTGTCTCTTTTCTTCTCTTCTCTTATGATTTTTCTACCTACCCAGAATCCTGAACTCTGTGCCTCTCTTCCTGTTCAACTCTGTCTTTTCTTCTTTCTTGTTATTGATGTCACTAATTATCTGTAAAACATATATCTTTTTATTATACCTATTTATTCTCTGTTTTTAAACATCTTCTAACTCTTTCTCTTTTAAACCTACCATTAATGTTTCTGTGTGTGGCCTTCTCTTTCTTCTCGTGATTTCTCTTCTTTCTTTTCTTGCCTCTTGCTATTCTAAAAACTGTCGTCTTTTTAAATGGTGTAAATCCGTGCAGTAGCTGCGGACAAATAAAAAAAAACACATATATCGATATCTGAGCCCGGAGGAGGATTCGTGAACCTTCCCGAGCATGAGCTTCATTCTATTGGGCTGCAAACACTCCAAACCAGAATGTGTTGGCAGCCAGCTTGTTACTCAGTAAAACTGAGACACAAGAAATCAGTTAAAAAAGGTTAAAAAAAGGAAAGGGGGCATAGTAGAAACACCCTCACCCCCTAGGCCTGCTCAGGGGGTCCCACAAAAAACTCCGGGAGCCAAAAAATGCATTGTTTTTTTATATTTTTGGTCGAATTCGGGCTGGGTGCACGAATCTGGCCCAAAAAATTAAATAAAAATACAAAGCGCATGTCAGAGCTCACCTTCAGCTTCTTGCTGGTTACTGTTGTCTTGCACAGGAACAGAAGTCGCTAGCTTCCCGACTCCCACTACTAATCACTCAGCCCCAAGAAATGTCTTTGGCTCTATCTGATCTGCAAGGCGGAAGGGGGAAATTGGATAAAATAATAAACAATAGAAGAGACTGGTTCTGGACCTTCTGGTTTTCCTATTTGGAATTCAGCTATCACTCTGCCTTCTGAAGACTCCTAAGGGTAACTAAGCACACAACAAATTATTATTCCTTCTCTACTCTATTCTGTCTCTTTTCTTCTCTTCTCTTATGATTTTTCTACCTACCCAGAATCCTGAACTCTGTGCCTCTCTTCCTGTTCAACTCTGTCTTTTCTTCTTTCTTGTTATTGATGTCACTAATTATCTGTAAAACATATATCTTTTTATTATACCTATTTATTCTCTGTTTTTAAACATCTTCTAACTCTTTCTCTTTTAAACCTACCTTTTGTGCTTTTAACTTTTCCTGTTTGCTTCCTCTCCTTAGGTTACTGCGGAGCTGCTATAACTCTGGTAAGTCTTTCTCCTTTCTTTCCTAGTTAACTGTTGGTATTGTCAATTAATATTTCCTTAGGAACCTTTTCTCAGTAAATCCTATAATGTTCTTCATTTTCTGTTACAGGACTCTGTATGCTGATCTCTGCTGATCTTGGTAAGTTTTATACTTATTGCGTCACCAAACACTGCTTACATTTTAATGTGAACGAATAATCTATCAGTAATTCACTTAGCTTTCTTCGGTTTTCTTTTCAGGTGCCGCTGAAGTCTTCACTCGTTTTTTCCCTGTAGAGACGAGGTGACTTCGTGCTCGACTCCCGGTAAATAGCCCACTACGGACTCTAGCGGCTTTTCTGACCTCTTCGGTAAGTTTCGGTTTCTTGACTCGGAACTACTCTCAAGCGTTACTCTGGAAAGCTTCTTACTCAAAAATTTACTTCAGAACTGGGAACACACTCGAACACGTCTTCTCTGAGGAAATGTCTGGGTGAAGTGTGCATTACTTCAGGCGTGCGCGCGTCACATCGTCTCTCTGGATTTGTAAACAACTAGACCGCAGACCCCAGCGCCTGAGCGGCCATCTTAGAATTGCGGGCATGCCACAAACTTGACCATTGAAGCCCATTTGAAACTGAAACGCCTATTGAACCAAGTTCCTTGCGCTTCTCTTTGGGACTCACATTGGGGGTCCTGACAGTGCGCTTTGTTTGTTTTAAGCCCCCGGGTGGGCCAGGTACCAGGGGCAATTTATGATTATGGTGTGGGGGCCCATTGGGCCTTCAGAGCCCCGGGGACCACCACCTTCCCGGGGCTTAGCTCATAATGTGCATCCTAAAATGCTTAACTTCAGGCTTCTTCGTTTTGCTATAGGCTTTGGATTGCGCTGGTTTAATTCTGCTATCTCCTTGAAACAGCGCTTTCATTCACCATTCCTTATAGTAAGGCACAGTAGTGTGCGATGCTGTGGGTGATTAGGTACAATTCATGGCCTTGTTGACAAATGGAAGCCTGCTACATCCCACGGACACCTTTGGGCAGGTCGGGCCTCGGCATCTCTAGTGCTGGTGGCCGGAAGCAGGGGTGTTTAGGATGCCGCGGTGGCTCAGGTAGGGCTCTGAAGTGCGCTAAAGTTTCTGCCTGGGAGTTCTCGGTCCCATTCATTCCCTGGGAGGGAGGCATGTCGAGGACCGGGGAATCCCTGCTCCCTGCCCTGGCGATGGGACGAGCTGCCACTGTGTGTGCCGTGGAGTGACTGGCTGGTGGGAGGCCAGGGTCTGACCGGAGCCCTGTGGAGTAGAGATGCTGCAGCAGCACCGGGGCATCAGGATGGCCCCCCTAGCCCTTGCCCGGCTTCTGATCTGTTTTTGGGGTCGTGTACCTCACAGCCTGCAGCCACTTTGTCAAGATATCTCACAAGTTCTCAGGTAGAAGAGGGCGGCAGTGTGCTGTGGGCTTCAGAGGTTCACGTATCATGTAGAACGGTTTAGTAGTAGCTGTGTTTGTATTTCCAGTCAGGTGAGGGCTGTTGTGTTCCCCCACAGAACTTGTGTAGAACAAAATGTTTTATTTTCCACATGTAGTTGCAATACAGTGTATTTGGTTATAGTAGGACGTGTTTACATGCTCTGTTTTTGACCTGTGACTGCTGTTCCATACTTTATATTAGAGCACATGAAAGTTGTGTTTTCCTTGTTGTGTGCAGGGATGATGGCTGTCTTCTGTAACAGGAACACTTGTGGTTTTAGGGTATTTTTCAGGTTTGTTGAGTTGGCCGGCAGCACATGCTGCTGATGAGATGTTTTATTGCGAGGGGGACAGGTCGTTTATTATTATCTTTTAATAGTTTGCAGCTGCTGTTTTCTCTTGTCGCATTGCGTTTTGAAGCCAATAAATTGTGACAGCGGTTTCGTTGACACACATATAATGGAGTGTCTTGCAGGAGGGGGCGTCCTCCCCTTGCACGTTGTATTGTTGAAGATGATGCTGCATTGGACCGTGGACGGAGGGGTCAGGAGAGAGCAGCCGTTCACCGTGTGTGGCATTTCTGCATTGTGCTGCTAAGCCTGACAGCCCCTTCTCGCAGTGCATTCCTGGTATCTTAGACCTCAGCTCCCTCGTGCAGAGAAGCACACCGAGCCTCTGCCATGGCAGCGCTTTGAGGCCTACTCCTCGGAGAAGTGCTTAATGTGAGGACGATCTCACTGCCTGGCACCTACCATATAATATAATATAATATCCCTCTGTGGTATCTGCAGTCCATTTTATTCAAGCCTGATTATTGTGATTGATAGCCTTAATGTTAATGCAGTTATACATTCATATTTACAAAGCCAGATTTGTAGTACTGAGGTTGGTTATAGCTGCACCTGTTATTCAAAGTGCTACAAAACAGACAAACTGGGACAGAAACAACCATAGAGAAAAGGCTATTTAACAAAAAAACGAGTATTATATAGAATTTTGTGTAGTTGTGGACAAGCTAAGTATTTGCTTTTAAGCAATTCCATGTTTAAATAAAATGGAGGTGAGCAATGTTCTAATCGGTTTCCAGTTTTTTTTTTGTCCTGGGCTAAGTAAGCATTTAAAGATTTCTGTGGTGTAGGTTGTTGTTTGCAATTAGGATAAGTAAAGAAAAGTAAAGGAGGCAAAATACTTTATTATGGTTCAATGTTCTCTTGTTTTTAGAATGGCCTGTGGGGGAACTGCGCTTGACCAGTTACAACTGGGCTTCCTAATGGACCCAGTTCAACTGGAAAAAAGTTCAGTGGGTTCCAATTGCATTACGTGTGACTTTTGGCTGTAGTTGGTCGCCTTTTATCTGAAACTGTATGCTGGATTAATAGTCCTGTGGCAAAAGGCATATTCCAGGATCCCGTAAAAACAATTTGCAATGGGTCAGCTGGAAGTTCCACCAGTCTTCAATAGATTAATACTTAAAAACACACATATTATGTAGTATAACCACCTTCTGAGTTGTTTGTATGTGATGCGTGTTTTTTTTGTAGGTAGAACCTTTTAAGACCTGTTCTCCAGGATACTCGGGCCTTTCCATGAGTGTGGTCGGTGTTGTGACAAATGCCGTGAGTGGAATGATTGCCTGGAAGCGTTCGTTGACATGGTGTTTGCAGCCTCCCTCCATGCTCTAGGGCTCAGTGGAAGACAGCCCTTGCTTGCCTCGTCTTTCCACACTGTCCCTGCCATTTGAGGGATTTGGATTTTACTGAGGGAATTTTTTTGGGTAAAAGGAGGTGCTTTCTAAGGCCTTCTTTTGAAAGTGACTTGGGCTATAGTTTTCACACGCCATTCACCCAGAGCAATGAAAGTGACTGACCTGCCTGATCCAGTCCCCTTAAGCCCCCTCCTTCTTGAGGGTAGGGCAGTCCCTTTCCTGGTATTCACTGAGAATTTACTTGTGCATGGAAAGCACCAAGGTTTCCCCAATGCGATGACATTCATTGGAAAGGGGCTGTGGCCAGGTGGTGAAGGTACCCTGATAGAATTAACGGGCCTTAATGGACCTTAATATGCCCCTTAGACTGGCACGTCTGGAGCTCTGTGGGCGAGGGAGCGGTGAGTTGTCTGGGTGATTTGGCCTCTGGCATAATAAGTGGCTGGAGTAGCCCTACATGCAGCAAATGCTTCTTTCTGATTTCTCTTGCTTCTTTCTGCACCTTTCATCCTCTTTCTGCACATGTCCTACCTATGTAGGCATAGATAGAAATTAGCTTTTAAAAAACCTTTGAAATTCACTGAAAAAAACACAGGTTTCAGGGACGTTATAGTTAGAAATTAGCATTTAAAGATCCTGTGAAATACACTGAAAAAAACATAGGTTTCAGGGACATTATAGATAGAAATTAGCATTTAAAAAACCTTTGAAATTCACTGAAAAAAAACATAGGTTTCAGGGACGTTATAATTAGAAATTAGTATTTAAAAAACCTTTGAAATTCACTGAAAAATAACGTAGGTTTCAGGGACGGTATAGTTAGTTGGACATTTCACTCGTGCAAAATCAGAGAAATTAGGCAGGTATAGTTAGTTGAGTTAACTATAACACGCACCCCCGCAATGCACTGCCGATAATGTCACATAATACAACATTCATGACATGGTCAGTGACATCACGGTCGCCAGTAGGTAGTTATAGTTAGGACAAAGTTTCCATAGGAAGAGCATTTTTTGTTTTGCTTATAACTTTGGCGTCGTTTGATGAATCTTCATGACATTTTCCAAACTAATTCTTTGTTGGGGGTGATTCGTCAAGGGGGGCTGAGAAAAAAGGGGGGTCCCAAAACATGTTTTCTCCATGTTAATTTCCTTAGGAAACTTTAGACAAGGCTACAGGTCGAATGAGTGAACGGAATTACCCCACATTTGGCAGGGAGTATGGTCTTGGTCTAGAAAGCACGCTTTTGTTTATTTGGTGTAAATCCGTTCAGTAGTTTTTGAGAATTATCAAAATTTACAGATAGCGATATTTGGGATTTCTGCCATCTGATTGCCTGAGGCGTTACGAGCATGAGCTTGCTGCTTATTGGTTGGAAGCGCTGCGAGCGGTTGCAACTAGGAAGTGTTGGCCGCCATTTTGTGATTCTGTTGAAGGGAGTAAGGGAAAAAAAGGGAAAAAAAGTAGGAAAGAGGAGAGTAGGAGCACTGTAACCTCTGTGGGTTGTTTAGGGTGTGCTATAGAGGGGGTGCGAAGCGAACTACTCATACCTACCGGTCTGAAAGTGCTGGGTATGGAAGTTAAGTGAGTTATTGCTTAGAGTCTGATGCTGCTAAGGTGAGCTGCTGCGGGAGTCGAGGATGAAAGCATGAGCCTAAACTGTCTCTTATTGTGTGAAGTCTTGTGCCCTGGCCGCTGCAGTACACCTGTGGAAGTAGTGACAGCATGTGTTTATACCTACTAGGACAAAGTACTGACTCCTACTGGTCTGAAAGTCCTGGGATACGGAAAATATGTGAGGTATTGTCTAGAGTCTCATGGTGCTAAGCAGAGGTGTTGCCGGACTGGATGAAAGCGTGAGTCCAAACTGTGTGTCATATGCTGTGATGTCATGTGCTCTGGCCACTGTGCTACATCTGGCAGGTAGTGTCAGCATGTAGTTATACCTACTTGGAGGAACTTTTGTTTTGAACATCGTAACCTGTGTATGGTGCTTAGGGGGTGTTATACAGGGAGTGCAAAGGTAAATTTGCTTGTATCAATTCAATTCGGTATTTGTAAAGCGCAAACTACTCACCCCTATGGGTCATAAGAACCTCTAGGCCTGCGTGGAAATTATGTGAGCTATTAAGTGAGCTATAGTCCAGAGTCACGTGGTGCTGAGCTGAGGTGTCCAAAGGTGTCCTTCATAAGCATTTCCAAACCTACCCCAGTCAATGTGCCTAGGTCATTTCCACCACAATGCACAATCATGAGGTCAGGGTGTGGAAGATGCAAAGAGGTTTTAAACAAGGGTAGCAATTGGTGCCACTTCAATCCTCTCTGTGCAAACCATTTAATGTCCACATTTTGCAAACCTAGGTCTAAGTCAATACATCTGTGTTCTGCGTACCTCTTGCACCAGAAAATATAACTATGTCCTACGATCCACACTAGCATTTTAAAGGTATGGCTGGAAGGTATGGAAAGATGTCTGTAGCTCATGCAGTTCCTTTGTAGAATAAGAGATATGTTTAAAGATGGGGAACTACTTTTTTTTGCCATACAAAATGATGCGTGAATGGGAGATGAAAAGCATTCTTTTTTAAAAGTAGGGTGCACATTCGTTTTGTGGAAAAGCATCTTTGTGATTGGTTAAGAAAAAGCTGTTTCAACTTGGAGTACTTATCATAGGATAAAATTTGCTCAACTCAACCACACCTTCTACTTGCATTTGGAAGGCACTGTTCAAACTTAAAACAATCGTGAACTTTTAACCTGCACGTGTCGTTAAATGTTCGAGAAAATTTTGCAAAAAATATCGTCAAGTTTAAAAAAAATGATGAACTTTTAACCTGCACATGTTGTAGAATGTTCTAGAGAGTGTGTTGATAGAATACGTTGCCCTTTTGACTTCTATGTGTTGTTGAATATTAAAAAAACTGTTTATATGGAAAATTAAAAAGAAACCAATAGAGAGAAGTTTTGAAACCTAAAAGAATCAAGGAACTATTCTAATTTGTTCTTTACATGTATTTATGTGTGGAGCAACAAAATTATAGACACAATAGCACCAGGAAGAGGAAGAAGCAGGGAGTGGGGAGACGGGGGGAGATGGGCAGAATGACACACAAGCACAATTAAGTACAACACAAGTGTAGACAAACAATGGCCAAAATGAAACACACCAGCAAGGAGCACAAGTTACACAACCCGCCAACATCACACCACTGAACGAGCATAGAAGTGAAAACCACGCTGCATTCATACAGGATGTGTACAAAGGCCACTCGTTGGTGTTGTGGGATGTCTGCGACCGTGGTCATCATGGATGAGATGACCAGCACGTGGCACATGAGCGAGTTCACTGTCTGTTACATTGCCAAACAGCTGCTCCTCCCTTGCATGAGCCCCCACACTTTTGTATGGTGCGCTGTTGTCTCTCATGCACTTGTACGGCACACCATTGTAATGCCTATTCGCGCATGTCCTGCTGTATTCCAACTACACCATCACAGAGATGTTTGGAGGTGGTGCATGCCACTTTACAACATCGACTGCTGCGGCCCTTGTGGCAGGCCACACCAGAACACAGAGACACACTTACTGCACTTCCTGTACACAGACATGTGCCTTGCCGGATAGTCATACCTCTGAGCTGACCTGTGTACCCTGGACCAGCACACGTCAGTTGTGCATGCAGGAGGATGCGTGCATAGCTACATGTCCGGCTCACTGCCAACGCTCAGGTGACAGCACACTGTGATGTTGCAGGGCTCATGCCTATCATGCTAACACAATGACCACAGAGACACACTTGCTCAGATGCGGATTTGGGGAGAGTTGGCGGTCCTGGAGTTGTTGCCATGAGTCTTGTGACCCTCATGGGTATCTTGTATCATGCTCATTAACTCTATGGCACCTGTATGTATGTATGTATGTGTTTTTTTGTAAAGCGCACTGCTGCCGAGGCGTAGTGGCGCTGTAGACCGCTGGGGAACCCGTCCTGGCTATCCCTGTGAGATGGTCCCTCATGGGTATCTCCAAGGTGAAACCAGGCATCCCCGGCGAATGTGGGGGGCCGTTGTGGAGATGAGGCAAGCTAATTCCCAGAGCTGCTGAGTGTGATCCCTGGTTAGAGTAGGCACCGAGGTGAGAATTATCGAGTCCGCTGGCCCTATTCTTTATTCTGGCGCAAAAGCTAATATTATTATTAATTCACATTTGGTTGGATCTGTTGCAGTTAACCGTGGAACTCGTCAGGGGTGCCCCTTATCACCGATTCTTTTCGCCTTTTTTATCGAACCCCTCGCAATAGCTATTCGTAAGTCCGCAGAGATTGCACCTCCAATCCCATTTATGTCTAAGATAAAACTTTATGCTGACGACATCATGTTGCTCATTAAATCCGATTTGCAGTCTCAAGCTCAGACACTTCGGATTTTTGAGCAATATGAATCTTTTGGGGGCTATAGGATTAATAAAAAAAAGACCGAAATATTGATTTGTGGCAATCACATTCCAGAATTACATCCGGATCTACGAGGTTGCATAAATAATAAACCTAAAAGATATCTGGGGGTGTTTTTTTCTTCTTCAGTTACAGATCTTTTCGGTTTGAATTTTGTTCCCCTCCTCCAAAGGGTTCGTTCGATGTTAATTCGCTGGAATAAATTACCTATATCATTACTAGGCAGAGTCGCCCTGATTAAAATGTCCATTTTACCACTGCTCAACTTTCTGTTTTCAACAATCCCGTGTTTTCTCCCTGGGTCTTTCTTTTCTAAAATAGAATCCTTATTCTCAAGTTTTTTGTGGTCATATAAAAAGCCCCGGATTGCGTTGACTACCCTTTACGAGGGTTTAGATAATGGCGGTCTGGCACTTCCAAACATTAGAGACTATTACTACGCATATTTTGCTCAGTACTTAACTCGTCTCAAGGTCCCTTCCCCGACTCCAAATTATTATATTAGTTTTTTTTTCGATTTAATTTTTTCAGAGAGTCAAATATCTTCCCCTCTTCAAATACCTAAATCTCCAAAATTGGTTAGGTATAAAATAATTGCTTGGTTCTTTATGAAGCGTAAGGCTTTGATTAGTCGATACTCTATTTCTCTCTTTAATACCTCCTCTTTACTGATTAATTTACTTTCCTCAAGAGGACAGGTGGTAAGCCCGCATTTAATGGGCTATTGGTCTAAAGCCGGCTTTAGTACAGTAGGCGATTTTTTACATCACTCTAGGTGGTTAACTCCGCCCGAGATGCGCCTACTACTTTCAGGTAACTTTTTGTTAGCCGGGTCTTATGATCTAATTTATAAACTTTTAATGTCGTTTGCCCCTACCTCCTTTACTCAGATTTCCCCTTTTAACAACGATCTCCTGTTTAATACTACTTTAATTAGGAAACCTGGTGAATGGAAACGTCATCTTGCTCAGACTAAACAAGACGATTTAGAATCGAAAGCAGTCCAAAAATGGTGGGAACACGAAAAGCAGGTTTTATCCGTATCGACGTGGCGGACTATTAATAAATATAATTTCTCCATTTTACGGGGAGCCAATTGGCGTAGAATGATATTTTTTGGGAAATGGCTCCTCTACTATACCCCGGCAGTAATTGCCAAAATGTTTAGTAATTACGCTCCGATCTGTTTTCGTTGTCAAAATTTTGCCCCCGCTAACTGGACACACGTCATAGTTGAATGTAGCATGATCAAAGAGTTCTGGAGAGATATTTTTGCTTTTTTATCTTCTATTTTGCATATCCAGATATCTTTTAATTCCAATTTGATGCTGCACGGTTTGGACCAGAATTTAAATATTTCTGTTTCACATACTAAACTCCTGTTTATCTGCATGGCAGTGGCAAGATCATTGCTTCTTCAGAATTGGCGATCTACTCAGAGTCCATCTTTCTATGAATGGCTGCGTAAAATGCAAAGAGTTAAGATTAGCGAGCGTAACTATGCAGCGAGGATTGGAGGGGGGAGAAAATTCGAAAAAATTTGGGAAAACTTTTTTTGACTCTCTTTTCATTCAGGTCATCTTCTAATTGTTTTTGTTACTGTACAAAGATCTTGATTCACTGTATTTGAGATGTTTTTGGTTTTTTGTAACGTGATACTGTCTGTCTTAACTTTAATGTTGCTTGACACCTTCAGTTTCAACAATAAAAAAAATTAAAAAAAAAAAAAGAGTCCGCTGGCCCTGGTCCAAGACCCTGCCGCGTCGGGAATTGAACCCTGGTCCCGGGCCGTCCTCTGCTTCCGGGTCTGCTGCCTCTAACCAGTGAGCCACACTACTCCACACTCCACCTGTGGGTGTTCTGGTGTGGCTCTTGGCTGTGTTCTCTTTCATGGTGCAGGTAGTCGCCCTGCTTAACACCAGCAGAAAGCAGGTGTAAAATCCTTGGTGCTAACGTGGCTTATCGCCGGAATATGTTTTGCATTGCAGTTGGTGTGAAAGTTGTGATGTGATTTTTTTCATCTGCAGAACAATATACAAACTGGGCAGTGTATCTCGTCAAGATCCAGCACCTGACGCACTATTCCCAATCAATATAAATACAATGAGATTTCTTAATTGATTGTGTGTACACTGTAAGCGCAGCCACTACCTCAGTGCAATTCAATACAGGATTTTAGTATTTAGAATAAATCGCAAAGGTGCCCCTCGTGTCTTTTTGCACAGGAACGGCTATTCTGCATTTCATTATCAGCACTTTAATGAAGTAAAGTTAAGATAAATGTAACACACTATTCAGAAGTTGGTGCAAACTGCAGACATCACCGGTATTCCCGCGATAACTGTCCCAAAATGTAACACCATGGTGGATTCCATCAAATAACAGTAATAAGAACAAGAAAGAGTCACACAGCATTTAAGAAAACAACAAAAAACATATTAATTTTTTTTTCAAACATTATCTTTTTATAAACATATATATGTAAACGATAAACTATTTTCAAACTTTATTTTTTATTAACAGATATATATGAATCATAAACTAATAAACAAAATGTATCAAACATAATACAAAACAGCAAGGCAGAACACTCCTGTGGGGACCATGGATGTCGACGACAGAGCCTGGAAAATAAAGCACAAAATAAGGACGTGTGTAATGCGCATATCAAAGGAGAGAGACACAGAGAAACAGAGAAGGAAAAAAAGCCAGAGAGAAAAAGAGAGGGAAGGAAAGAAAGGGAGTGAGAAAGGGAGAAGGAAGAGAGAGAGAGTTAGAGAGATAGAAGGAAGAGAGAGAGAGACAGAGAGAGAGAGAGAGAGAGAGGGAGAGAGAGAGAGACTCTGCCGCCCATGCGCATCCATGAGCAAATAATTACCTGGTGCCACCGGAGTGTGCAGCAGTGGGCACTCCACGTGCCTGTCAAAACTCCACGCATCCCAGATTTGTCGCTGAGTCCTGAGTCATGAATCGCGGACACCACATCATCTTCTCCACGGCCCAGCAGATCTCAAAAATGTCACTGAGTCCTGAGTCATCAATGGTAGAGACCACATCAGCTTCTCTGTGGCCCGGCAGGTCTCACACATGTCGCTGAGTCCTAAATCATCAAGGGCGGAGACCACATCAGCTTTTGGGGCCGCTAAGACTGTGGAACTCAAGACCGTGCCACGTGGTGGTAGGCCCCTGATGGCCATATGAGCTTTGGGTGACACTAACCCTGTGCATGTGAAGTCTGCGCCAAGGGGGTGGGAGGCCCCTGACGGTTATACAGATCAGGGTGCAACTAACCTTCTGCACAACTTTTCAAAGGCTCTTTATGGTTGAGACACGTGGAGCGTCTGCCATCCAGTCAGCACCGGCAATAAAGAATGTGACGTTGTCAATCTATTATATTTGCGTGGTCACATGGCCTGTGACCCATGTGCCGGATGGGTGTGGTGTGTGTACAAACCTGCCCTCAGGGAGTGGCCGTGAGATGTTGAGAACTAGACCACTGACCTTCACACCAACATCGAGTATGCCTGCGACAGGTAGCTATGTGGGGCCAACGTCGGAACGTAATCGAAGTGGCGTGGTGTGGCATACAACGGAACAGGGCAGGGATAGCTACAATGACGCTGACGGCTCGTAATACTGAGTCTGTGAGTCGAGTGAACGGGCCGCAGCTGTCCCCCTGCGAGCCTGGGTGCGAACTGTTCATAACTCACACTACATAAGTATTGAAAAATCATTTTGTGATTCAGTCCGTCAGCTGGCATTTGTCCGAGGCATTTGTGAAAACATATCGGAGTTCTTTCTGTGATAGATACCCCTTTGACGTTGCCTCTCCCCACATCATCAGATAACGCACCCTCTTCCCACATTACCATCATTCCCCCAACAACATTCTTGGGCCCAGAAGTGTCCCTGTGCGGATGGACCAAGAAGAATCATTTGGGATCGGCTTGTGTTGAACAGGGTTAGTGGCATCACATGCTGTTGGCCTTGCGTATGGAAATATGCCTCACTGATCAGAGGGAGTTTGTGCTGTGCTCGCTGCCACAGACTTGGGGTGACTGCTATTCAGGACTCAGGACACAGTTACACATGTGGGATCGACTTGTGTTAAAGAAGGTTAGTGCCACCAAGTGTCGCCGGCCTTGCATATGGAAATATGCCAACTGATCAAAGGGAGTATGCTGCTGTAGTCGCTGCCACGGACTTGAGGTCACTGCCATTCAGGACTCAGGATACAGTTAAACATGTGGTATCGGCTTGTGTTGGACAGTGTTAGTTGGCACCACGTGTCCAAAACTCAAATCACGAGGTCTGCTGCCCGCAGTGTAGACTGCTGAGTGTTCGTTTGTACTTGAAATTGAATTTGGTGATTGTGATAAAGCTATAACTGATATAAAAAATGTTCAAGAAGAAAGGATACTAAAAGGATATTATGTAGATTTGAGGCCTGTAATAGTTACTTGCCTAGTGGACTCTAGTTAATGAATGAAGAAATAATTTTCATTGTGAGCCCTACTGAGTGCAGTATAGGGGTATGATGAAAAGATTAAATAAGTATAGGATACACTGATGAAGTGTTGTATTTTCTGAGTCCAATCTTGTTGTTAGAAATTAGCATTTAAAATTGGAATTGCGAGCTGTACTGCCTGCAGTGTAGACTGCTATTCCATGTTAGTTTGCATTTGAAGATTAATTTGATCATTGCAGTAAAGCTATAACTGATACCAAAAAAAAGTTCTTTAAGCGAGGATACTAAAAGGTTAATATGTAGGGTGTAGGACTGTGATAGTTACTTGCCTACTGGAGTCTGTAGTTGCACATGGAAATACCCCTCACTGATCAAAGGGAGTGTGGTGCTGAGGTCGGTGCCACGGACTTGGGGCACTGCCATTCTGGACTCAGGACACAGTTACACATGTGGGATCAGCTTGTGTTAAAGAGGGTTAGTGGGACTACGGTTTGCAGGCCTTGCAAATCGAGATATGCCTCACTGATCGAAGGGAGTGTGGTGCTGTGGTCGCTGCCACGGACTTGGGGTGACTGCCATTCAGGACTCAGGACACAGTTACACATGTGGGATCGGCTTGTGTTGAACAGAGTTATTGGCACGACATGTCGCCGCCGTTGCATATGGAAATATGCCTCACTGATCGAAGGGAGTCTGGTGCTGTGGTTGTCTCACGGAGTTGGGGTCACTGCCATTCAGCACTCAGGACACAGTTCCACATGTGGGATCGACTTGTGTTGAAGACGGTTAGTGGCACCATTTGTTGCTAGTCTTCCACAGTGTAGGCCAGAGGTAGCGGTGAGCAAGGGCCCACAGCCACGTGCATACATTGGTGGCCCCACTGGCCTGCGTAGTGCAGGTTCAGTGGCACCATGTGTCGCCGGCCTTCCATATGCAAATACCCTTCACTGATCGAAGGGAGTCTGGTGCTGTGGTCACTGCCATTCAGGATTCAGGACACAGTTACACAGTTGGGAGTGGCTTGTGTCGCCAGTCTTCCACAGTGTAGGCCGGAGGCAGCGGTCAGCAAAGGCCCACAGGCAGGTGACGTTGACTTGAGCTGCACAGATTGGGAGTATTTTGTCTTCTTAACCCATTATAGTCTCTTACACAATTTGCATCGCTACTAATCTTGAATTGTGAACCGTGTAACCCCAGCGTAGGGCGGAGGCAGCGGTCAGGATGGGCGCACAGCCATGTGGCATTGAGTTGAGCTGCACAGTTAGTGGCAACTGGATTACTCAGTGTGTGCGCACCCTGCAATGATACGTGGTCCCGGCGGGCCGCACTGGGAGCAATGTGTTTTGTCTAATGAATTCTGCCTTGATAAGGCCACGTGGGGATGACTTATGGTGCAGTGAGTTAATAGTACCTCAAGCACATAGGGTGTGAGCACCCTGCGATGATGCGTGGTCTGGGCGGGCCGCACTGGGAGCATTGTGTCTTGCGAACTGGACTGCGACATCTGCAATCGCCACTGCATCTGAATTGTGAGCCCTGCAGTGTAGATCGAAGGCAGTAGTTGGTACAGACATAAGTCTGCGGTGCTGTGCCGCTGGGTTCGCAGGGGGCTTGTGTCGAGGAGGCCCGCGGTTATGGCAGCAGCCACGTGCCAGGGTGAGGGCTGCCGCTCTGATAGACTTGTTGGTCTTCCCACAAGTGAACCATGCCTAGGGCCTGGCCTATTTATACATACTCCTACGCTGGAGTGGCGTACGTTGGAGCAGTGCATTGCGGGGGCGCGAGTTATATTTAGCTCAACTAAATATGACAGGGGAATTTCTATGGTTTTCTATGAGTGAAATATCCAACTAACTCTAACATCCCTGAAACCTATGGTTTTTTCAGTGAATTTCAAAGGTTTTCTTAAATTCTAATTTCTAACTATAACGTGCCTGAAACCTATGTTTTTTTCAGTGAATATATATATATGTACATACATATACATATATATGTATACTTATATATCTATCCAATGTACATAGATGTGGAGTCAAGAATAGTTAATGTATACTTCGCGATATACACTTAAAGTTGGATATTTTTCTCCTCAATATTTTTGCTACAATATTAAGGTGTAACAATATTCCATTCTTGAAATCCCAGGCTAAAACCATCGGCGAAATTGCACATTTTTTACATGTAAAATAGGTGCAATTTTTGCAAAACCATTGTGTATTATGTGAGTGAGCCTTGAGTAGTTGTCTGGTTGCCCTTGCCCATATAAGTCACATCTGATAGCATTTTAAAGAACTCAGCAGTCATCTTCATGAAAATAGTAGTCATGCCAGTACTTTAACTGCACAGAGATTTGTAATTTGAGAGTCAAGAACTGGGCACCAAGCCTACTAAAGAAAAATGGAACATGTATCTCTGCCTTTCCTGAAGTAATTTCAGTCTCTATATCACACAAAGGGTATTATTTGTTTCTCCCACCACAAGGTGTATTGAGGCACAAGTACGGGACATTATCAAAAATGTGTTCCCCTTTATAATGATCTCCTTTGTTCCTCTTAAGCTGAAAAATACAATCAGAACAAGATGTGGTCGGGAAAATACTGTGGTAAAAACTTCAGTCAATATTGCCCTTTTTTCAACTTCTTTATGTCCCAACTTGAAGACCCTTCAAGCCTGCATTCCTTCCAGAAGAATCTATCTTCTTCACAATGCTGCAAATCTTCAAAAAAGCTAGATATTGCCTTAGTAAAGCAATTCTAAAGCTCTGTCTTGATTTAAGCACCATCCAATCAGACAGCTTGTCATTTCAAAGCGACCAGTGCTCCCAGCAACTTCAAAATGCCTGTTTGATAGGCAAGTACCCTAAGCTGTCCGCAAGGCGGTAGGTTGTACTCAAAAAAGCATAGATAGATATTAAATCAATCAATCGGCATTTGTGAAGTGCAGCACTGTCACACCTAGGAGTATCTGGGTGCTGTGGATGCGACATCTCCGTCAAAGAGCCAGGTCAGAAACGACCAGAAAGAAGAAAAACAAAGGTCAGAAACTAGCAAAAAGAAGAAAAATAGGGTCAGAAACAAGCAGAAAGAGGAACAATAAAGGTCAGAAACAAGCAGAAAAGGGAATATAATGGGCAGAAACGAGCAGAAAGAGGCAAAATAAAGATCAGAAACGAGCAGAAAGAGGTCAAATAAAGGTCAGAAACGAGGAGAAAGAGGCAAAATAGCAGGCAGAATGAGGCAAAATAGCAAAATAGAGGGCAGGGGTGGGCAGAAAAAGTCAGAAAAATTAGCAGAAAATTAGAAGAAAAGAAGGCAGAAAACGAGCATAGGAGGCACAAACCTAAGGCAGCAGAGGGTTGCGGACTGTGGGCAAGCTGGACAGGAGAACTGTCGCAGGGGAGCTGGCACAAGGATCTGCTCAATAAATAATAAATAAGTACATGAATAAGTGAATAAATAAAGCAACATAAATAAATACATAAAGCTGCATTTTATTGTTCTAGTTTCCCCATCATTTTCATGGGAATGAGACAGGATTATCCATCAGTTTTTGCCTGTGATGATCAGTTCCCAAGGCTTTTTGTGGGAATAACTGATAGTCCATGAGGTCTATATATATGATGCCTAACTCAGTGGAATTGTGGTGTAAATTAAGCAGGCTACAGTGCTGCATTTCTGTAGATCATGTGTCTTTCATTATTGTGACCTCGAAATGGTACATGGATGAATTTATACAGGAGGAGGAGTTTATATGGGAATGGGTATACATTTGATAGCTCGGTATAGAATGTTTATTTTTATGGCAATACCTGAACAACTGGGTAGACCTGGTGCAGCCCTCACTGCCCCAGCAGGACTGGGGGGGACCTGATGCTGATTATAGGTGTCTCACATTGTTACATATTAATTCTGCCTGACATGCTTTGAATGGGAATTTGTTTGCCAGTATCCTCCTTCTGCACCGCAGACAGACCACGACAGACCACGACCTCAGGACTGCGAAGACATCCTTCTACTTCGAGTTAATTAGTTTTTTTACAAAGGTAATTAAACATTCGCATGTGTTTGTCTGCAACTGCACGGACTAAGATTGCAGGATTCTGTACTTTTCTAGGATATTTGCAATCAAATCTACTATTTGGTGTGTTTTAAAAGCAAGCTTGTTAATCACTAGCATTGCACACTCTTTCAGTTGTGTGGGTGTAAATGAAGACGGAAGTGTTCCTCGAGAGCTTTCGCAGGTCCAAGGCGCCTCTGCTTGGTCATGTCGCTGTGCATCAAGTCAATGAGTAGATCTTTCAGGGCCCTGTGTTCAGAACAGTTCAGGAGCAGCACACCCTGGACGTGCCCCGAATCCACTGATACCATCAACATGGCTGCCATAGGAGAACTCTCCCAGTCAGCTGTTACCGTATTGTACAGTGTATTGTGCCGACAGTTGACCTGGTGGTGAAGTCCACTTTATAAATATCATCAATAGTGGCAGTACTAGTTAGTACTAGCAAGTCAGGGGGGTGAAAGAGCAAGGTGCGCCTTTAAAAGGGTATTACCATAAATCACTGTAAAGCAGGAAAGGAGACACCTTGTTGAGAAGACCATTGGATGCCCCCATGAATGTTACCATGTAAAAAAGGCAAGGGGCTCCCAGGAATGACGGGTACCTAAGTATGCCTTCTGGAGCGTAAGAGTGTAAAGCATGTGTAGGGAAATCATGGAAGAAATGATCAAAAGATTATGATCCCTAACTGCTATTTCTTTATCACCCAGACATAAGACAAGTATGTCTTGTACTCTGCACCATGCAATGTGGCATTGGGATGGGGATGGCTTTAGAATGAGGGCCTACACCATGGGGAAGGGCCCCTTACATGAGACTAGCACAGAGTGGCTGAGCAGAGAAAGAAACCTCAAATAAACATTGGGACTGGAATCTGAACACAGCAAACTGTAGTGGTGCAGGCACTGGCGTATGACTCTTCCGGCAATATTTTGTAGTGCCAGAGATGAAAAAATAACATTGCCCCTGCTGTATGCCCCATGTAAAGGCCTAATGGAAAGCTTTGGAAGACTGATGACTGAGAACTTGTAGTAGTGAGAGAGTGAGCAAAGGAGCGTGAGAGGAAGCAGAGTGTTGTATTGTAGGACTGCGCATAGTGCTTCCAACCCCTGATGAGGCCACAAAGTGCTCCACTTTACATGTGGTTCCTGGGTGTACGCTGTGAGGTTCATGTTTGATTGGGTGATGATTGGGTGATGTGTGCAAGGATTGGAGGTGTGCTCTACATGGTATGCGGTGAACTGGTAGCTGCATGCAAGTTTGGCATGTGGAAGAAAGATGTGAGGATAGATACAGACATGCATATGGATGTCTTCCATGTTTATGGAGTGGTGTGTATCATGTGGATAACCGCAGAAGATCAAGGTAGGACCATTACCAAAACCACTCTGGATTGATGACAATCAATTTGCTTTGTGCTGTTTCAGCTCCGAGATCCTCTTCTGTGGTGGTGGGACTGGAGGAAATGTGTAGGAAAATGTCCCAGTCTAGACTATAAAAGTGGCATTCCTTTGGAACGAGGATATAAACGTTCAGGAACAATCTTAGCTTTCTAAGATTTATTTTTTGAATGCTTTTTCTTTTACTCCCACTCACACTGTTCTAAAGAGGTCTGCTGATCTTGTTCACTTTACAGTTCTGAAGTCCTAGCTTGGCACTGGTGATGATGGGGTTGCTTGCTAGCTTCTTTGAAAGCACTGCCGACCTTATTACTTCTTCCGTGTCAAATATAATGCGGTGGAGCTGTCAACTTTCTAAAGGGCAGAGCTGAATTTTACAGCTGTAGGATGACTTTCAGGACAGGATGCAGTGGCTTTAATACCGAAATGTTGATAGGATACTGATGTTCTTTGGGATCGTCTTCTGCTTGGGATGTCAAGTCACCCGTATCCATACCATAACATCCGACACATTGTTTCAAATTGTTTAGTTCCGTGAGTTTTGTTTGGAACAGGTCCCCTGGAAATATGCTCTTGAGATGCCACCAAATGTCACTGTTTGGCCCTTCCAACTGTTGTTTGCAGAGCAGAAGAGAAGACCCATGCCTGTGGAAGACTCATACTGCAGGTTGAGGTAAGCAGAGCAGAGACCCCAGGTGACCTCATGTGATGCTCTAATCTCAGCAGATGCCTCCAGGCGGAACTAACACTGCCTTTGCATAGGTTGTGCAGTACACAAAAGAAGACCCAAGGTGATTGGGCACTATGCTATGTAGAGCTGGAGACCCCCGCATGGGGAAGTTTGAGGTACCCACTGAACTGTGCATAGCTTAGCACTCATGGTGGGGAAGGCTCGCAGGGCTGTGTGTACCTTCATGCTGTGTAATATGCAGAGCGGAGACCTCAAGGTGAGACTGACACGGCATTTAACACGAATTGCCCTGGAGCCTGTACCGTTCAGCACTAAAGGCATCTATACATGGAAATGTTCATCTCAGGACAGGTTGTACTTCACAGTGTGTACGTTTTATTAAATTAACTTTCTGGCCAATTATTCCATTGGCCTTTCTTATTTATTTGTAGAATCTTTTAAAACACTTTTCTTATAAACACCACAGCATTCAAATAAATCTCAAAATTCACGCATTGTCATTATATTTACATCCCGCCCTCAAAGGGCCTTTGCTTTACCTTCGGGCTGTGCCAGCAGGCCACAACCAAGATAGCCTGCTCTCCTTAGGTTGACTGCCCTCCGGTCAACAGAGCCGCAGGTAAATAATCTGCCACCACTTGTGACCACCAACGGCTTCCAGGGTAGAGCTAGAGAATCCAGAGCCACCAGCAGGTCAGCCCCAAATCTCTCGCCAGCCCGGAGCCCATGATGATTTTCAAAACCTGTTCTGGGGTCAAAAATGGCACCGACTAACGGAGTCCCTGTCATTCCTCTTGCCCAGGACCCCGCCAGTACCCCGAGACCCCGCTTAACCCGAAACCTTAACTTCAGGGATGGGTGGGTGGGGAACTTGAAATGCGACCTCCGACTCCGGCAGGAGAGTGGACAAAGAGGGGGCGTCTTCAGGCTCGCTGGCTTTTCAAGCCTCTTTGTCCACTCTCCTGCCGGAGTCGGAGGTCGCATTTCAAGTTCCCGCTAGGACCACGAGCGTCATCTTCGGAAGTCAAGGAGTCCAAGCGGCTTAAGGGCAGGTGAGCGGGCCTCACAGTGTGCGCTTGTTAGGATGTTTATAGCCGATTTAAATGCTGTAATGTAAATTTAGCGCGGGGCGCCGCAAGCTCTGAAGCTTAGCGCCGTGGGAGTGCCTGAAGGTATGGTGTGCATAGGCCGAGGGACGGGTATGATCGGAGAAGCGGAGCATCCTTATTACGTTAATGCTATCCGCGTGAGGGTGAAAGAGACATGTTCCGTATACGAGTGAAGGGGTAATGTTGGTGTAGACCAGGAGCTATAGCTCAATGGTAAGTCTTGTGCCTTTGGTTATCAAGGCTCTCACAGGACAAGGGATCGAGTCCCGCAAACGCTGTCTAAAATATCATAAGTTGGCAAAATTTAAAACTCGGCTGCATCAGTCGCTTACCCGTTTTTAACTAGGCATGGCGCCATTAATAACAACCGCGAAGGGATCCCAGCACTATTTCCCTCCGCTATCCCTTTAGCCAACATACGGGGGAAATCATTTCAGGAAACACTTATTAAAGATGCGGTTCGGCGGCTCCGCTGCCGCCCCTGATGCAGGGAACCAGGATTCAGGCCTCGGGGTCGCTTCCACATCCGGTGATACAGTCGGGTCTCTTAATCTCCCTGGGCATGAATGTTGGGCGTGAATGCGGTGCTATGCGAATGGTGCATTGTTCTCGCCGTTTTTTGTCTTGTGATCGACAAACTGTTTCGTTTTGGGTCGGAATTGTTTTGAAGCGAGTTCAGGTTTACATTCCCTCTGCAAGGGCAGCCGCAGGCTCCAATACCTTCCGGTCGAAGTGGCACGCCGGATTGGCAACTCAGCGGGGCCAGTCGCTATGTGGGAATTACATGGGGGGAGCCTTAATGTTGAGTTTGGCGCGCCAAATTCTAGACGAAGGGAAGCGTGCGCGCGGCAGCTAAGAAGGCACGTGGTCTTGCAATTGTTGTTTTGAACCTAATTAAGGCGCGATGGGTCCATAGCAAATTGGGCGTGGTTTAAAGGGCGGAACTAACTTTTCTATTTCTCATTAAGTGCAGAATGCCGCCAAAAAGGCCAACGAAGGGCAAAGGGGCCCAGGCTAAAAGAGACGATTATCTGGCGTTGACGAAGTTGCTGGAGTTCACGAAGGAAAAAGGAGTCGATTGGGCACTTAAGATATTAAAGGAAGGGGCAAGTACGGTTGCCCAGGAGGAAACAGGGCGAAGCAAGCGAGCCCGGCGCACACCCGGAAGATTTAAAGAGGCATCAGGGGGAAAGCGTTCCAGAGTCGGGGATTCTCAGGCAGCATCCTCAGGTGAGAAGGGAGCACTAGATTCAACATACTTTGTTTCGAACACTGTACAAGATACCTTGGCCCCTCTCACAGGTACAAGCGGGGGACCCAACACGCAGAATACTGTTTCACCGGCGGGTGTGACACCCGTCTCAAATGCGGGAGCGCCTGGGGCTCAGATAGCAGCGCCACCAGTGGTCGCACATCCTGGCAGCGGCATCGCGCAGGTGTGGGTTCAGTCTGGGGGGGTAGCACAATCGCCAGGTGTACTGGCAACGACATCGCACGGCCAAGCCCTTAACAATTGCCCAGCGGGCGCAATGGTGCCTGCAGCGGCTTACCCAGGGGTGTTGGGGTCGGTGATTACGGGGCAATTCCCAAGCGGGGTGATGCCAGCGCCACAAGGGCAAACGGCCAGTAATGGCGCAACAGTCTCAGGGCCAACAAGTAACACGATTCAAGGGGCGGTGGGGCCGGTGGTGATGGGGCAGCCCACGCTCTCTTACAGTCCTTTGATCTACGGATCAGCCTCCATGGCTCTATCGCCCTCAGGAGGCATCACATGGCATGTGCCCCTGGAGACCAAAGAGAAGATCCTGAAAGGAGAGTATATCGATGTGTTTGACCTCATTAATGCCGGGGTAATCCCGGGTAAAGCCAGGGTAGGTAAAGAAGGGGAATACAAGCAAAAGAAGGTATGGGTGGATTGGTCGATAAAAAATTGGATCACAGGTTTTGCTATCTATGCGGCCATCATGGCAGAAAGGTACCCCGCGGTAGCACCCCAGTTGATTAGTTATATTTCCTTGATTCATGGGGTAGCTTCCGAATTCCCCGGGACGGGTTGGTTACAATATGACACCAAATTCCGTCAAATGAAGGCAGTACACCCTGAGATAGCATGGGACCAACGCGAAATTAATGTGTAGCATGCGGTATTCTATTCCACGGTTCTCACGAATAAGGCTAGTTACCCGAGTCAGAATCAGTCCTTTCGGAGTGACAGGGGAGCATGGGATAAGAAACAGGCCTGCTGGCAGTACAATAAGAACGACTGCACCAGGGGCGCAGCATGCAGATACAAACATTGTAGCTCCTTTTGCGGGGGACCGTCTTACCCAGAAATCAAATGTATCGAGAAGTCAGGAAGGCCGAGAGAGCAGCCGGCCCAGAATGCGGCCAAAAGTCGTCCTCCTCAAGCATCCGAGAAATCTGCCAACTCCCATTAGGATTCAAGTACTGACACTCCTCCTTAGCATGTATGGCAAATTGAAAGATGCGCAGTTTTTACATGAAGGTTTTGTCTCTGGTTTCCGCATCCCTTCTTCGGCCACCCCCGCCAGTGTTCCTCCTCGCAACCAAAACTCAGTGCTGCAGAACATGGAGGCTGCGGAGCAAAAAATCAGGAAAGAAGTAGCCTTGGGGAGGGTGGCGGGACCCTTTAAACAGTTGCCGAAGCCGGACCTTGTATGATCACCTCTAGGTTTAGTACCTAAAAAAGAGGCAGGGAAATACCGATTGATTCACAATTTGTCCAGCCCCCCTGGTCTATCTGTTAATGACAAGCTTAATCCAGATCTATGTACGGTGCGCTATACAACATTCGGCACTGCAATACAGAAGCTGCAGGCGCTGGGTCAGGGAGCCTTAATGGCTAAGTCAGATATTGAGGCAGCTTTTCGACTATTTCCTGTACATCCCGAAGATACAAAGTTCTTGGGTTTCACGTTCAAGGGCGAGTTTTTCATTGACCTCTGCATGCCCATGGGGTGCTCAATCGCCTGTGCAGTATTTGAGACTTTCGCCAGGTTCTTAGAGTGGGCAGTGCAGCATTTCCTAACATCAGTTGCATCTTATGGAGTTGTACATTATCTAGATGACTTCTTGTTTCTGGGCCCCCATGGGTCACAGTCTTGCAGAATGGCCCTGCTGGCCTTCCAGCATTTGACTAAAGCACTGGGCGTGCCGCTGTGCGCAGAGAAGACGGAGGGGCCGACTACTTGTTTAACATTCCTGGGCATAGAAATAGATACTAGAGAAGGGGTGTGTAGGCTTCCAATGTCGAAGATGACTGCATTCAAGGCGGCCATCGACTCCTGTTTGGGGGCCCGGAAGGTGACACTACACCAATTGCAAGTCCTGGTGGGTCAGCTGAACTTCGCCTTGAGAGTCATACCGATGGGCAGGGCCTTTTCTAGGAATATCGCAAGGGCTCTGTCTGGGCTTCGCGCCAAGCACCATCACACTAGGTTGTCGGCAGAGGTAAGGAATGACTTTGCAATTTGGAAAGACTTCTTGGAGAACTTCAATGGGTCAGTGATATGGCAAATGCCGAGTAGTTCCAATGTCGAGGTAGAATTGTTCACCGATGCGGCAGGCAGTGTGGGTTTCGGCGCAGTGTTAGGTCCCAAATGGTGCATGCAGCATTGGCCAGAGGAATGGGTAAGGCACGGTCTGACTCGGAATATCACCTTTTTAGAACTGTTTCCAATCATTGTAGCGTTGCATTTGTGGGGAGATATACTGACAAATAGGCGCATTGTGTTCTGGTCGGACAGCATGTCTGTGGTGATGGCAATCAATAATCAGAGAGCGAAATGTACCTGGGTGCTGCGCCTTTTGAAGGAGCTAGTGTTGCAATGTTTACGGCGCAATGTATTGTTTACTGCCAGACATGTACCGGGAGTAGACAACCTAGCTGCTGACGCCTTGTCCCGTTTTAAGTTGGCAGAGTTCCGCACTCAATGGCCGCAAGCAGACAGAGAGATGACGAACTTCCCGGCGGGGCTATGGAAGCTTGGTGCCCCACTGCCTCTTAATTGATAACAGCGTCTCTGGCCCCCAAGACTAAGTGTATGTATGAGAGATCGTGGCCGTTATATCAGGATTACCTAAAAGGGGTGGGGATAGTGGAGGTGTTCTCACCTACGAGTGTTTTGAGTTTCATAGTACATCAGAAATCCAGTGGGAAGTCAGTAGCAATGATGAAAAGGCAATTATCGGCAATGGCTTTCTTTGCCAGTCTAGGGGGGGCCGCAGACCCAACAAAGGATCCTAGGGTGAGGAGAGCTGTGAAGGGCTGGGAACGTCTAACCCCGGTGGTCAAGGACAGTAGGAGACCCATAGATGTAAGCAGGTTGGTAAATATCCTGGAGATACTGCCCAAGATCTGCTTCTCGCCATACGAGACGCAATTATTTAGAGTAGCCCATGCATTAGCCTTTTTGGGGGCATTCAGGATCTCTGAACTGATCCCTGCCTCTAAGGCAGACAGGGTAGGGGGCATATGGTGCGAGGACCTAATCCTGTCGGGGGAAACCCTGAGAGTCAGGGTCCGGAAATCAAAGACAGACCCGTTAGGTAAAGGCACATGGTCCCAGCTGGGGGCAGTGTACAGGGCTACGTACTGCCCAGTAAGTCTGACGAGGGAATTTCTTCAAATTAGGCCACAGGGGGGAGATAGTAGGGTTCTGTTGCATGCTGACGGTATCCCACTCACTAGATTCCAGTTCACCAGGGTATGTAAGCTTGCTCTGATTAGATTGGGCGTAGACGCAACTGATTTCACATCTCATTCGTTCCGCATCGGCGCGGCCACAACGGCGGCGGGTCTGGGGCTACCTGAAGAGACAATTAAGAGGGTAGGCCGTTGGAAGTCTGCGTGCTATGAGCGTTATGTTCGCCCACAATTAGTTTGAGTCTTTCTGGTTGCCTCCTTTTGCCTCCCATTGTCCTGCTTGATTGCGTTCCATCTCTACTTACTCTAGGTTCTACGTCTCAGAAGCACCAAATATGTTGGTGCGGCCACTCTTTTATTCGCAGGGCGGGGCTTGCCTTCAAGAACTCACGCGAGGAAACAAGACAGGAGGTAAATGGATTCGAACACCATTGGGTGGGGATAGGCGGACAACATTTGGCTGAAGTACCGAACGATTTGCGGGGGGCCTTGAACAGAGGCATGCCTACCCCCGATCTATTAGTGCTACATTCAGGAGGTAACTATATGATCCCGGAGGGAAGGAGGGGCATGAAAGAGTCCTTGTTTTCAGTCCTCGCAGTGATCAGGAACATGCTCCCCAATACGTTATTGTTGTGGTCTGAAGTTATACCAAGGCAAGTTTGGGCGCAGGGAGCTCCTCCGAGGGCAGTGAATAAGTCAGTAAGGAGACTAAATCAGTCGGTGGCAGAGATCCTAAAGAAATCAAGCATCCGGACCATAAGGCATAAGTTGATACAAACATCAAGGCTAGAACTTTATGCGGCGGACGGGGTACATTTGTCCGCCGCAGGTAATGACTTGTTCATACAGACAGTGCTAGGAGCCATTGCAGAGGCATTCAAGCGCGGAGGGGGAGGTCGAGTCCGCCAGTAAGCACCTCGCCCTGTGGCGGGGTCCTGGGCAAGAGGAATGACAGGGACTCCGTTAGACGGTGCCATTTTTGACCCCAGAACAGGTTTTGAAAATCATCATGGGCTCCGGGCTGGCGAGAGATTTGGGGCTGACCTGCAGGTGGCTCTGGATTCTCTAGCTTTACCCTGGAAGCCGTTGGTGGTCACAAGTGGTGGCAGATTATTTACCTGCGGCTCTGTTGACCGGAGGGCAGTCAACCTAAGGAGAGCAGGCTATCTTGGTTGTGGCCTGCTGGCACAGCCCGAAGGTAAAGCAAAGGCCCTTTGAGGGCGGGATGTAAATATAATGACAATGCGTGAATTTTGAGATTTATTTGAATGCTGTGGTGTTTATAAGAAAAGTGTTTTAAAAGATTCTACAAATAAATAAGAAAGGCCAATGGAATAATTGGCCAGAAAGTTAATTTAATAAAACGTACACACTGTGAAGACCAAAGCTGACTCAGGTGTCTCTTTGAGAGAGTGGAGAAGACTGGTGATGTTGAGGGGGGGACAAGTGCGCTTTGTATGCCATCTATGAAGGGCGCCACCCCTCCTCGGGGGCGTGGCGCCGTTAGTGGCAGCAAAGTGACGTCAGAGTAGGGATCCCTTCCGGGTCACATAACCCGGAAGTGGATAAGACGCTAGGTGGCAAAAACCGGAAGTGCGTAGCGTAGGGAGGAAGGAAGGCAGGGTGACCCCGGAAGCGATTTGCGTTGGGCGCGAGGCTTGAAAAGCCAGCGAGCCTGAAGACGCCCCCTCTTTGTCCACTCTCCTGCCGGAGTCGGAGGTCGCATTTCAAGTTCCCCACCCACCCATCCCTGAAGTTAAGGTTTCGGGTTAAGCGGGGTCTCGGGGTACTGGCGGGGTCCTGGGCAAGAGGAATGACAGGGACTCCGTTAGTCGGTGCCATTTTTGACCCCAGAACAGGTTTTCAAAATCATCATGGGCTCCGGGCTGGCGAGAGATTTGGGGCTGACCTGTGTGTGGTATAATTGTTAGAGCGGTCGCATTTGGTCCGGGAGTCCCAGGTTCGAGCGGCAGCGTGGTCGGGAATAACATCATTTAATAAGCCAGTATTTTACAATGTATCTACTATAGTTAATAGGGCCGTTGGTATCACCAAAAGGTAATGCAGCTTTGAGTCTATTATCGAGATCGGTGTTATTTGTCGCAGCTGCCTTGCGGGTGAGGGGCGGTGCCCGTATTAGCAGGGGGTTGGGCTCCATTGATAGGGGCGGTCGGTTTCAACCCAGAGGAGCCCGGGTTCATCCCGCTATATGGGGTTAATTTACCTGAGAGTGCACCCACACATGTAGAGTCGGGTTGGCAGTGTGGCGCGGGTGGGTAATAAAGGTTGTTAGGCATAGTTATCACGAGTGGGGGCAGGGTCTCTGGTCAAGCGGTAGCTGAGATTAGAAGCCGCGAGTGACGGCCCCCGGGGGAAGTGAAGGTTACAGACCAGTCTTCCCCCGGGGCTATTCGCGCAAGGCCGGAAGGACAAGGTGGGGGAGGGATTTAGAGTTTGGGAAGGGGCGGGAGTTAGGTACGCATATAAGGTGTCAGGAGAGGAGGATCCGCCCTCTTCCTGACACCTTAGCACCACCGGGAGGGTTAGAATAAAAAGTTTGTGCAGGTTGGTGGGGGCTGTTGGGGGGGTTTCGCTCGGCGCACTTCGGGGGCCGGCTTCTAGGGGTTTCACTGGGGCTCACTGCGACGGTCGGGCTGGGCCGGGCATTGTGGCCGTTATTGTCCTCGGGACCCAGGGGTCTGGGACCGTCCATTGGGCGTACGGGCGTTTTTGAGGCCTTTGTGTCTGGAGTCTGGGGGGGGGGGTGCCGTGACGAGTCGTTGGTCCCCATTAGCGAGCCGTCCCCCCTTTGTGAGCCGTTCTTGTGTGTGGAGGTGGTGGTCGCCAGTCGGCCGTGGTGGGTGGTTGGGCCCGGCGCGGGATGTCCTCGGTGCCTGATGGGGAGGGGTGGGCGGAGTCGCCCGGGCAGGGTGCCGGACTCCGGGGGACCGTGCGCGTTTCTGCCCACCACCGGCTGCACTGGCACCTGGGGTAAAGTGGGGAGTGTTGGCCGCGGTTGTGACATGCTGTGGTATCGTCCCGTCGTTACACGGCCCACTCTGGGGCGGGAGACATCGTGGCAGCTAGCAGGGTGGCAATTTCGCGGGGGAGGCGGCCGGAACCTCCCCCCGGCGGGCCTGCTTGCGGGACATGGTTTTTTAGGCCCTACGCTGTGGCGGGTGTTGTAGGCCGGCCCGGGCCCTGCTGCCATGTGGTCGGCCATGCGGGCGGGGGAGCGGCGTTGCGCGGGGGAGCGGGCAGCGATAGGCGTTGTATGCTTTTTCCCCGAGAGGTCTGTGGGATTTGGTGCGCAGGGGGTGTGGCCTGCGGGCGCTGGTAGCGTGGTGTGCCCCGGCAGTTGGACGCCAGGCGGGTGACTCTGCCTTTTTGCGAGGCAGGGCTGGGGCGTCAGGGTTCTTTCAGTGGCTTGGGGGCCCCCTGTCCAGCGGGCGGGGTGAGGTAAGTGCTGGGGTTTTCCTGCGGCGCGGGGGGGGACAGGGCTTGCGGCAGGCTCGGGTTGGAGGACAGGTTTGCCGGGGTTCACGGGTTTTCCCATGGTAGGGGTGAGGGACTGCCAGCCCGGCAGGAGGCCCGGTGGTGCTGGGGACCCTCCAGGTTGGAGCAGCCTGGCGGGGGGGGACCTGGACCGATTGATGCCAGCAGTAAGGGGGCATCGCCAGTGGGGCGCACGACGGCCCTGGGGGCGCTGGCCTGAAGCAGTGGGGGGTCCGCGGCGGCCTGCCCCTCCAACGAGGGATCGCGCAGCGCACTCTGCGATGTTACGCTCTGCCATGCGATGTTACACTCTGCCATGCAATGTACACTCTGTGGAATGATTGTTTGGTGGGAGGCTCAGGATTGGAAGCAGGTCGTGGTGTGAAGGGATGGGAGCTTGGAGGATAGAGGTCATGTGATGATGGCTGTGGCTGAGTGGGGTTTTTCGGAGATGGTGTCAGTTGGTGTGGTGCGAAGGGAAGTGTTGGGAGTGTGACGTGGTGACGGGACAGGTGTGTTGACCGGGGACGGAAGGAGTTTGTTGTGTCTGTATGGGGTTTTTATGGGGGTGAGGGGGGGGGGTTGCGGTAATCAGCCTGTTTTAGTTTTGCAGGAGGGAAGTATGGCCTGCGACGGCCCTGTGGACGGGAAGCGACGGGGTGCAGCAGCGCCGGATGGGCGGTGGAGGTCCTGGACGGATTCTCAGGTAATGAAATGCAGTGAGAAGGGACTTCAGCTGGTCGGCTGGGGTGTGTGGGGATTGGGAGTGCTGGGCACGGTGGCGGGGGCAGCGGCGGCATCCTGCTGGAGTACTGGAGAGCCTGGCATTTTCGTGGAGTCACTGTGGCCTAATGGTGGCGGTCTCTGACTCTTACAATCAAGGTTAAGGGTTCCATTCCTGATGTCTCCATGTATAAGATTCTGAGAGGGGTTGGTTCCGGATGGACGGGGTGATACCGCACACAATGAGGGTCAACCCAGGGGATCACAGTTTGGGGCCGGCCAGGCTGAAAGGGGGTCTTGGAGGGGGCCGGGGGTGCTTGTTTATGGAGGAGGATGCTG
Source organism: Triturus cristatus (assembly GCF_964204655.1). Taxonomy (NCBI): domain Eukaryota; kingdom Metazoa; phylum Chordata; class Amphibia; order Caudata; family Salamandridae; genus Triturus; species Triturus cristatus. The sequence goes on along the minus strand of NC_140584.1, from coordinate 313,796,023 downwards.
ATCTGTACTGGGCTCACATCTTATGGGGGAGTCACTGGGGACTACTGGGTAAGGTCTCAGACTCTTGCTCTCATGGTTAGGTGTTCGATTTCTGGGCTTGCAATGTCTCCTTTTCTTCCATTACGCATAGAGACAATAGTACGTCACCGGGGCGGTTGCCCTGTGGTTTCGCTATGATGGCAGCTGCGCTGCAGGCAGGCTGGGGGTTGGTTGGCGTGACAGAGCATGGGGAAGAAGGGGGCTAAGATTCGCCCTGACTCATCTACACCGGAAGGGGCATTTATTTGTTGGCTAGCGTCTGTGCAGAGTGAAGGTCTCCGTGTGTCATCAGCGGGTTCCGTTCTGATTGGGTAACCTGGGGTTGGGGACTTGAGAGGCACACCCTTTAATAGGGGGTACGCGGGGCCCCTTCTGGGGATCTCAATGAGAGCATGGGGGTGTCACTGGGGCCGACTGGTTTAGGACTTTCGACTACTATTCACCAGGTTTGAGTGTGCAATTCCTGGTGTCGCTTGTATCAGTTTCTGCATCGACAGGTGTAGGTCTTCGTAAGTTACAGTGGGTTTGGTGTGGGCAGGGGGTCCGTGCACGGTTCAGGGAGGCCAGGGGGTTCTGTCGAGCGTCTTTTTCATGTCGGCAGCTGATGCTGCGGTAAAAACGGGGTTCTCAGGCATGGGTTGGGGGGGTGCCGGGATCGTATCGGGCGAAAGAGGCAGGCGCTTTGCAACAGGTGGCTTCTGACGAGGGATGGCGGGCTATGGGGGTTTCAGGCATCGGCGGGGTTGGTGGTCCGGGGGATCAGCCCTCATGGGTGCACGTGGTCAGGTGCAGCAAAAAGGGGGTGGGGGACGTGCCTGGGGAGGGCTGGGCAGGTATGGGGCTCTTGGCGGTCGTGGACGCTGTCGGGCATTGTGTTATGTGATCCGGGGTGAGGGTTTTTGGGGCACCACAGTGGTGGTGTTTTCCTCTGGGATTCTATGGAGCACTAGTGAGTCCTGAGGGTATGGGAGACTTAGTCGTTGGACTCCAGAACGGTAACACGTAGTTCCCCGCCCAAGACGGGAGGATGCAGGACGATATATGGGCGGATTTCAGTCCGAGGTATGCAGTGCAGTGGACCAGTATGCACGGGGGTTGACTGTCCGATTACCGTCATCCTGTGGGCCGAAGTGTGCAGGGAGTCCATTGGGTGGGGGACGCCTCGGTTGGTTGCCTGGGTCGGTAGTGTAGTGGTGAGGTGCGAGATTTCGGGTCCTTGCGTATGCACGCGTCGGAGTGGTGGTATCTGAGGTCCTTGGGGAGTGTTTCGCAGCCTGGGGGAACGTTACCAGAGGAGATTAGGCATGGGTTGTCTTTTGCATTTGCATTTTCGGTTGGAGCGGAAGGGAGTAGGCGATCTCGTTCGGTTTCCCGGCTTGTCGTGGGGCAGTTGGTGGTGGGAGTCGGGGGAGACTAGGACTGGGCCGGGGGGGGGACCAGGAGACTGATTGACAAGGGGCCTGGGATCTGGCAGGGGAGGTTGGTGATTAGTCCCGGCTACGAGGGTCTACGCAACAGGTACCTGTGGGGCAGGCAGTGGGGCCTGGGACGAAGGGGGAAGTTGGGGGTGTTTGCGTTAGTTGGGATGCAGGGGGCAGGTGCGGTGTTGTAGGGTCATAGCGAAGGGGGTGGCATATAAGGACTGATGGGGCATGGACATGTTTGCAAGACTAATCCTTCTTTTTCCGCTACAGGCAATGGGAGTAGATCGGACACCAGTGCGATCGCATGGTTGGTCGGCCATTCTCCTAGGCACTGGACGGCGCAGGAGGCGTACTTGCAGGCGTACAGTCGTCAACAGGCGGGGTGCACAGTCGTCGGGGTGTGTGACGATGGGGGCAAAGTGAATGACAGTGGGGGGAATTTGTGACTGGTACAGCTGCCAGGGTGCCACAGGGAACACGTGGATGGGGGATACCTGTGGGGGAACGGAGTATTCTGGGATATGGCTGGTTTGGCTTTGCACTATTGGGACGTGGAAGGGGACATGGTTCACTGACATGGAAGGTGGGTCACTTTTGGGGATGTGCACGAGGGTGCCTTACGGATGTGGGAAACGGGATGCTATCGAAAAGGAGGGGCAGGTTAAGGCACACTGGTGAGGAGATTTTCTCGAAGGGGAGTATTCTGGGATATGGCTGGTTTGGCTTTGCACTATTGGGACATGGAAGGGGATATGGTTCGCTTACATGGAAGGTGGGCTACTTTGGGATGTGCATGAGGGTGCCTTGCAGATGTGGGAAACGGGATGCTATCGAAAAGGATGGGCAGGTTATGGCACACGGGTGAGGAGATTTTCTCGAAGGGGAGTATTCTGGTATATGGCTGGTTTGGCTTTGCACTATTGGGACATGGAAGGGAATATGGTCCACGGACATGGAAGGTGGGCTACTTTTGGGAGGTGCATGAGGGTGCCTTGCGGATGTGGGGAACGGGATGCTATCGAAAGGGATGGGCAGGTTATGGCACACGGGTGAGGAGATTTTCTCGAAGGGGAGTATTCTGGTATATGGCTGGTTTGGCTTTGCACTATTGGGACATGGAAGGGGATATGGTCCACGGACATGGAAGGTGGGCTACTTTTGGGAGGTGCATGAGGGTGCCTTGCGGATGTGGGGAACGGGATGCTATCGAAAGGGATGGGCAGGTTAAGGCTCATTGGTGAGGAGATTTTCTCGAAGGGACTCAGACGGTTGTTTCACGGGAGACAAGTATTATGGTCACAGATTGGCCCGGTTGTTCTTTATTACCTGGGCCGCAGTTGGGTGGTGGATGGTCGTTCACCGTGATGGGGGAGCCCCCACTTGGTACAAGGTTTGTTCTGACCAGGTTGCTTGTTACACGAGATGCGGGTACAGGCGGTGGATGGTCGTTCACCGCAGTGGTGGCAATTTTCTTGAATAAGGATTGGCTTGAGCTGGTTACCTGGATTGCGCATAATGTGGGCCCAGGTGGTGGATGGTCGTTCACCGCGATGGGGGGGGCCCACTTGGTTCATGGACAAGGATTGGTCTGACCAGGCTGCTTGTTACACAAGATGCGCGTACAGGCATCGATGGCCGTTCACCGTAGTGGTAGCAATTTTTTCCTGGACAAAGATTGGACCGAAGGGGTTTATCTGGTTTGCGCATGTCGCGGGCCCAGTAGTGGCTGGTCGGTCACTGCGATGGGGGGGAACCTTGTATGGACAAGGATTGGCTCCATGGTAACCATTCCACGGGACGTACGTTGCAGTGGCGGATGGTCGTCCACCGGGAAACGCAGGTGAGACTCTAGATGCGCTGGAACTGGAGGAGCAAAGTGGTATTGCATAGGTTTGGCGCCTTTCGCGACGACGTCTGTGCCAACGATAGTAGTCTTATATGGGACACAATTTTAGGTGGTGGATTGGTCGTCCACCGGGTGCCGCTAGGTCGGCTGATGGAGGAAAAAGGTGCCCGCGACCTGGGGGGGGGGGTGGGGCAGGGAACCGCCCTACGGGGGTTCCCTGGTTGGCGGTACTTTGGAGGGGTGGTGAGTCACATACGGGCGGATCCATCCCTCGGGGGGGAGAACGGTACACGGGTGACTGATAGCGGGGCGCGGAAGCAATGAAGGAGATTCAACAGAGGATGCTTGGAGGGCAAGTGAAGGTGAGAATGGGGAGAGGAAGGAGGTCACCGAGTGATTGGGGAAGAGTTAAACTGGTGAGATGGTTTGGAGAAGGATGAATGGAGAATGAGTCGGTACGGGATGGGAAAGTATATTTATTGCAGTTATGTACTGTTTAATAAAGTTTATATGGTTGCAACCTTGTCCTAATAAAATGGCCTTTTACGCTTCAAGTAACAGCGTGGAGTGTAGTTATTGCGCGATGACGGCCCCCGGGGGAAGTGAAGGTCGCAGACCAGTCTTCCCCCGGGGCTATTCGCGCAAGGCCGGAAGGACAAGGTGGGGGAGGGATTTAGAGTTTGGGAAGGGGCAGGAGTTAGGTACGCATATAAGGTGTCAGGAGAGGAGGATCCGGCCTCTTCCTGACACCTTAGCATCACCGGGAGGGTTAGAATAAAAAGTTTGTCCGCCCACCCACCCTACAAGTTTAGGGAGGGCATGAGACTGGGCCGGTCTTAGCGTGCCAGTTTAGGGCAGGTTGCAGGGTAGCGACGTTGCGGTACTTTGGAGGGGTGGTGAGTCACATATGGGCGGATCCATCCCTCGGGGGGGGAGAACGGTACACGGGTGACTGATAGCGGGGCGCGGAAGCAATGAAGGAGATTCAACAGAGGATGCTTGGAGGGCAAGTGAAGGTGAGAATGGGGAGAGGAAGGAGGTCACCGAGTGATTGGGGAAGAGTCAAACTGGTGAGATGGTTTGGAGAAGGATGAATGGAGAATGAGTCGGTACGGGATGGGAAAGTATATTTATTGCAGTTATGTACTGTTTAATAAAGTTTATATGGTTGCAACCTTGTCCTAATAAAATGGCCTTTTACGCTTCAAGTAACAGCGTGGAGTGTTGTTATTGCGCGATATGAGGCTGAGCCTGTATTAGAGTGAGGTTCAATTATCAGAGCGGTCGCATTTGGTCCGGGAGATCCAGGTTGAGCGGCAGCGTGGGGCGAGAACAAGATCAAGTAATAGGCCAGTATTTAAAAATATATTTAATGTATTTAACAGTGCCGTCGCTATTTATCGAAAGGTAATACAGCTTGGATACTTGATATCGGGATCGGTGTTATTTGGTGCAGCTGCCTTGCGGGGAGAGGCGTTGCCCGTATGTGCAGGGGGTGGGGCTCCGTTGATAAGGTGGTCGATTTCAACCCGGAGGAACCCGGTTTCGTCCAGCAAAATGGACGAATCAATGTGATCAGTTAGCAGAGACAAGGTCAGGCAGGCGCCCTCATTCCCCGTGCGTCGGCCTTAGAGGAACACAGATAAATCATATGTAAGGTATCGTGGGCAAATACAGCAATGTGTGCTAATACGGATTAGAGATTTCAAACTCCAAGACGCGACTTAAAGCGTATAATTAGCATGGTAGTCGCAGTTGTTAAATACCTGCTGTTTTACCGTTTTTTCAGTTAAGGAACATTTTTCCTTGGAAGAAGGTGTCAAGGAGTTAAGGTATCGTTGTAAATTCGGCTAATGTATCTGGGGAACGTAATTCATTTACTGATGAAATTACTGTGTCACACACGTGTTTGTCAGTTACGGAACATTTTTCCTTGGAAGAAGGTGTCAAGGAGTTAAGGTATTGTTTGTAGCTTCGGTTACTGGCTCTGGGGAATGTATTTCATTTACTGATGTGATTACTGTATAACCTCAAGGGCATTGGTGCAAATGCAGTTGAGATTATGGCCTGGATAATAAAAGAGCAATTGTTAGACTTGCATCATAAAAGCGCTATTTTATCTCAATGTGTTATCACAACTACACTGTTTTAAATGCATGTTATGGGAAGGGCTGTGGCCTTGCACATCCTAATTATGGGGTGATCTTTGCCCTCCAGGCGACAGTTACGAATATTATTTTATTTTCTTGAATACGAATGCGTTGTAATGTTTAGGGGGTCGTTGCCCCGGAAGCCCCAGTTACGATGTTGGTGGGATTTTTTCTCACATACAACATTGGTTGTAAGTGGGACTTGACTTGCATTCCTACCACGTGCAAGTGTGTTTTCAGGCCTGGGCTATGCTGAAGTATGCTGTGCCTCCTTGCACAAAGGTGGACAATTCATGGCAGATGGTGCAGAAACACACCATCGCGTACAGCAACCGCACCCTAGTAGCGGGCATTCTTTCTGGGGGGGGTGTATAATTCATGCCAAATGGCGCAGAAACACACCGATGCGTACAGCTGCCGCATGCTAATAGTGGGTATTCTTACTGTGTGGGTGTACAATTCATGCCAAATGGCGCGGAAGCACACCGCTGCGCACAGCAACTGCACGCTAGTAGTGAGCATTGCTTCTGGGTGGGCGTACGCTTATTACCACTCTCGGTACATTGCAACGAGACAGTGGGATAGGGGCTTCACATGGAAATACTGGGAGCTAATCCAACCCAGTTTCAATAGGCGCCGGATGTGTACCTGAATCCACACGCTTTTGCTGTAGTGGGGTATTAGTTATGGGGCTTATGTTAAATAGGACGATAGGCCGAGCGTTTGCTGTGTGAAACATTCTAAACGTTCCGAGCCAGGCGCCCCCATGTGCGGCATTACGTTGCTCTGCAATAGGTCACCTGGTACAATGCATATACAAGTTCTCTAAACAGCAGGATTTGCGCACTGCTTTCCCTCATTGATAAGGTATACGTTAGAATAGGCTCTTGCAGGCACAGCTGAGCAGAACTTTGCGTATTCGGGCTAGCTCCCATTACACCAACTCCAGTAAGGTTATGTAGTCCAGTAGGAACTCTGTAGATCTAAAACCGGACAATGCTGTTATGGTAAAGGCAGCACATACTTATTTCCGTTTTTATGTTACCAGCAATAAGGAAATCAGCCATTGGTCTCAGTCACTTTTAGTACGTTTGGTCCCAATACACCCGTCAGTGGCAATAACCAAGTTTCCTGGGGGTAACACGGTACGGTTAAAATTGCCAGCCATAATGGTCCTGGTGGCTAAGTCTCTGAGGAATGTAAAGCAGCTTGTTTTAGCTTATAATCTCTTGAATTCCCAAATGAAAAGACACCACACAGGTATATATATCAAATATATATGTATTTATTTCTAAATATACTCTACTAATCTCTTTATGAGATTAGAGCCAGGTAAACATTCAAAGATCAACAATTCTCAATAAATTAAGCACAAATATGGCTGTAGCCCTAGGGGCGTACCAGACCATATACTAAAATAAAAAAATTTTAAAAAAGAATTAAAAATGGTTTAACAGTTCAAAACTTTTACCTTCTTCCAGTTATCTGTGAAACGTTATGGTCAGTTCAGCACAAGGGACATGAACTCTGTCTTGCCAACATAATCACATGGCTGGTGTGATAGTATAGGGGGAATCAGCCTTGGCCTGGATGGAGAACGTCTCATCAAGTGCTCATGGTGCTGCTAAGAAGTCAGGAAACAGATGAAATTTTGTCTGCTTACAATTACCCTTGAGCCGCTAGTGCGGGGGGAACCAATTCTGGCATGGATGTAGTTTCTTGTTATGTTTACACGGTGATGCCAATAAGTGTGAGGAGACAGTGCAAAATCATTCTCAAGGCTTTGTTGCAGGAGGACCCCTTCCAAAACCCAAGTTTAAAATCACCAGTTTGTGCCGATATGGAACAGTATTTATTCCTTTCACGTAGGGGGTCTTTTGCGAGGGACATAATAACCGTTAGGGTAGTAGTCAGTTTGGGGCTGAACGGTGAGTATTGTTGCGTGGGCTACCGGGTCTGGCTAGTTACCAGGCAATATATTAAATCATCCAGCCGCTGCTTCCCTCGACCAAGGGAAACGCCATCTTCACATAGTGTTGGCCATGCGGGGGTGGGAGGATTTATAATAAAGAGGCACATAGCAGAGGATACGGTAACCGGAGGCTCCCTGGTAAAGGTGGTGATGGAGTACAATTTACAAACTTCACCTCGGGCACAGGGTAATTACCCGGCAGGTGCTATATTATCATGGTAACCCAGCCATGTATACCCCTGTGGCAGCCTCTAACCACAGGTCTTAACAGTAAGGGGCGAAGCAAAACCAGCCTTTTATACCCCTGTGGCGGCCTATAACCACAGGTCCTAACAGTAAGGGGCAAAGCAACACCTCTCACAAAGGGAGCAGCCTTGTCAGTGGGTGGAGCAATAGCTCAGAGGGTGGCAGTGCAGGAGTCCAGGCCAGTGTAAGTCCGGCTCAAGAGGGTCTTTTGATGGACACAAAATATGTAGCATAGCTGAGTGGTTTCTAGGCACAAGGAGGTGCCTGGTTGGTAAGTTAACTATGACTGATGTCAGCAGGTAACGGTATGGGGCAGTAGTTCTTCTTCGGGATTGAGGCTGCGGGGAGATGGGTCACAACACAGGCATCCACACATGCTGTGGGTCATAGGGATTCCCAGAGGTTCTGGTGAAGTTGCCTAAGGCTGTCATCAGCCGGGACTTAGCTTCTGGGGCATCTGGCTGGCGACAGAAGGGACTGACCTGCCGGTGGTCCCGGACGTCACCTGGCTGGTGACAGAGTTCGGACCTGCTGGGGGTCCTGGACTTCATGGACATACCGAAGAGGCATACCGGAGAGGCTCGGGAGAGTACACTTAGGGTTGCACTAAGGTTGCAGGCATCCTGGTGGGCAGAATTGCTATTGGAGGCCCTAAGGGACTAGTTTCCTTGGGGAGGGAGGTGGATATCATAAAGTAAAAACGGGAGATAGTGTTGGGCCTTCCCAACTCGGTGGGCATTAAGAGAGGCTTCTGGACAATGTGCCAGCTACTGAGGTTAGTTGCCAAGATATTTATCTAACGCATTCTTGGGCCTGGTAAATTATCACAAGGCTGTAAGAGGGTGCGTTATTACGCCACTGCTCAATGACCGATGGTCTGAATGGAAGTTTCTATATGTGGTCGGTAGGATAACGCAGGCAGTATAAGTTAAGGGGGTTCTGGTTAAGGCCATGGACAAGCTGGGGAAGAAAATGATACAGGCGACCAGTAAGAGGAAGGCAGCGGGTCCAACACTTCCTCCGCTGTCCCAGTAGACCATGGGAGTCTTTGGGTTGCACTAGCATCTAGGCACCCGTACGGGCGGAAATTTTATGGAGGGCCTGGGGTAGTAGTTCCCTTTAGGATAACGGTGGTGGAAATACAGCTGGTGACAGGTTCCTGGCAGGGGGACATGGATTAATTCAGGGGAAACAGGAGATGGTGTAAACTAGGGTCTTCACAACTCGATGGCCACTGAAAGGGGGCAGGTAATGTATCACAGGACGGCCCAGATAACAAAAGGGAGAGGTGGAATCAGGATGGAGGGCATAATTTTGGTAGACGGGCAGTGGCTCATATAAACACTACTAGGGGCCATTTGGGAGCACAGTTAGCGCGAGGGGAGGGCGAGCGCGCCAGGGAGCTTCTCGCCCTGTGGCGGTTCAACAACTGGATGGCCCCCAGAAAGGGGTAGGAGCCACGTGTGCAGAGGGTAGGCGGAAGGGGGGACTGGCCTGCTGGTGGTCCCGGACTCTTCTGCCCTAACCCACAACGTATGGACTGAGGTGAACCCTGGGGAGGCTGCCTGAGTGCAGGTACCCCAGTGGGCATGCCAGTGTGCCATGCGGGGCCCTGGTTTACAAGTAGTGCAACTGTTTGCTGTAGCGCGTTGGGGCCTGCTGGCACAATGTGCACAGCAGAGGGGGGGCTTGGTGGGCCGAGATGGCCAAGTTCAAGTGTATGGCCAAGTTCAAGAGTTCAAATGTAATGTGGTGCATATCTTCTTTACTGCCTTTGACAGGCCAAGGCCACTAAAGTGTACGGCCAAGCTCAAGTTCAAGTGTAATGTCGTGCCTAATTGCCTGGCAGCCTTCGTCAAGTTAATACCGCTAAAGAGTGATGCTTTGATAATTTTATATCCAAAAGGGATACTGTTACTCTCGTGTTGGTCACTTGTGAATTACCTGTTTCGTGAATAAAAAGGCTACACCACGAACAACACGCTCTGTTTCTGAGAGTTCTTGGGCAAATGGGAAGAGTGAATGTCACGTTGTGCGCCTACTATGGAAATATGCTCTTGAGATGCCACCAAATGTCACTGTTTGGCCCTTCCAACTGTTGTTTGCAGAGCAGAAGAGAAGACCCATGCCTGTGGAAGACTCATACTGCAGGTTGAGGTAAGCAGAGCAGAGACCCCAGGTGACCTCATGTGATGCTCTAATCTCCAGGCGGAACTAACACTGCCTTTGCATAGGTTGTGCAGTACACAAGAGAAGACCCAAGGTGATTGGGCACTATGCTATGTAGAGCTGGAGACCCCCGCATGGGGAAGTTTGAGGCACTAAAGGCATCTATACATGGAAATGTTCATCTCAGGACAGGTTGTACTATAAAAAAAACAGGAGACCCCTCTATCGGCTCGGCTCACGTTCCCGTGTGCCCCTCAGGATTCATTAGGCCCAGCTAGACACCCACGCATGGGCAATGCTCCTAACGCAGCTTGCCTCCCCAGAGGGTACTTTGCAGAGCTGGAGACCCCTGTGCAGCGGAGACTCTCACTGCACTTTGCACCTCAAGCAGTTGAGTGCCAAGCAGGAGCCCCCTGCATCGGGGGCGGCTTGCAGTGCAGCCTGCCCTTCAGGCTGAACCAATCAGGGTAGGGGCAGCTCCCATCATTTTGTATCATTAATATCACGTTGACGCTGTGAGGGACACAGTGGCAGAACCTGTCCATCAAGTGCTCTCCCTGAACTCTGTTTGCACCACCCGTGACACCCATGGCATGTCGCCCTTCGCCCCTCCCCAGGGGCCCCAGGTCTTTTAGTAAATGCACAGGGTGAGGCTCCCGGGGTGTGGTTCTAAGAACAAATGATGTGCCTGTAGCGGGTTATTCAGAGAAAATCACATTCACGAAGCATTAGCATGGGCACAATGGCCTTCAGTATTACAAAAACATTTCGGATAGTCTTCCAAAACTCGAAAACTGTTTTGTATTTAGGCTTCATGAAGGTTTCTCCCTTCCTAAAATAGACTGCACCATTTTGTGGAGAGAGAAGGGCTGAGAGTAATGTCTCCTTTCACTTTCATATATGTAAAAGAGCAAGGCCTTCTGTCTTAGTGAAGAAAACCCCTCTTTGGTCTATCACAACTGCACAAATCATGAGGACTGGTAGAAGCTGGGCCCTACAAGAATGTAAAGTACGAGTAGGACTGTACGAAGAAAAGAGATTGGCCATGTATGATGCCAAAGGGCCGCAGGTGACTCTGTGACAAATTCAGAAATGTTTAAACCAGCTTTGTTTGCGACCTGGAAGCCATTGCAAGGAGGCCCGAGGAGAAGCAAGGTGAGAGCGGGTTCAAAGGCCTACTACAGGCCAGGCCATGGAGTTTTGGCCATGATGGAGCCTGTTTATGAGATATCCTGGTAGTTTTAGATATAGAGAATTGCAACAGTTCAATCGAGACATAAAAAGAGAAAGGTCCACTAATTTACTGCTGTGAGAAGGGGCGAGGGTAGAACTTTCCTTAGAACACCAAGGATGAAGAAATAAACTGAAGTCAGTTCATTAACTTGCTGTAAGGGAGCAGGAGCAAGTTCCAAAGTCTGTGTGCCACGACGAATTCCTAGATAGAACATTTGCAAAATAGGAGCATCTCGAGTTTACTTGAATCAAGAGAAAGGAATTTTTCTTTCATCCAAACTGAACGCATGGAAGAACCCTGATAACTGTAGATGTGGAGTTACTGTTCAGCCGAAGAATTGGGTGTCGTCCACATAAGCAAATGGGCTCATCACGTGCCCTTGGACCAAAAAAAGAAAACAGTAGTGATACATAACTAGTGAGAAATATAGGGCTAAGGGCCGATCCACGTGGAACTCCAGAGGATACAGTGGTCAAAGTGGGTGGAATCAGCACGGCACAGAGTGCCTCTACTTCTTTATTTTAATAGAATCCGTTCCCCTACTTTTTAAATTTTGAACATGGTCCCAGGACGGCAGAAATAGCCAAGGTCTATAGATAAGGCTCGTGTTTGTGGCCATTCCTTACAGAAAAGGAAAAGGGCTCTATCTTTTCCTTCTTGCCCAGAGAAGACAAGGACAGTGTCAACTTCTCCTTCTCTGCCTCTGGCAGCTGCCCCCACACCCTTTCTTCCTCTTCCTCTTATTCCCTCTCTTTCTGTCTCTGTCTCACTCCTCCTCACTTTGCTGAAAACCATGACTTCAAGAACAGGCTCTTACCCTTTCTTGTCTCTCCTTTCCTTCATTCGTTCCCCTTTGAAATGGATCCAAACACATTTTTCATGACATTTTTTAATTCCAAAGCGCAGTGAAAAGAAAAGGTTCATAATACGAAAAATCAGTAACTGACTAAATAAAGCAAGCCAGAGTGGTCACAAAGTGGTTTTATTCACACAAACACATTAGCGCCACTTTACAGAGTTTGCCAGCGAAGCGCTATTTTTGTTTTCTCGTCTGTCTTTGAACAGCATTTTTTCCCCTGGATGGGGAAATGAAACCATTCTTGGAGGTACTGCAATACCTCGTTGGTTAATGCGTGGAGTATAAAATCTTTAATGTGATCCTTATCAGCTGTTTTCCTTATTTTAGTTTATTTAAATGTGTACTACGGCCAGGGTCGGATTGGGATCAAAACTCGGCCCAGGGAACACCAATTGAAATAGTCTCATTAGGCACATATTAATAGAAATATTTGGTAATTTTAACATTTTATAGCTTATTGAGCCAGAGCTACAACACATGATGTGATCGGTATTTGAATATGCTGGCCTGTACAAAAGACACAAATCACCCGAATCCGGTATTTTCCCCCCTAATCAGTATGTATTTTGAACAGTAAACGTAAGGCAAATGCACTTTATGTTGATTTCTAAACGTGCCTTAATGACCCATGACTGATCCTAAAATTAGCAAAGGCAGAAAAGCCATGTTAAAAAGGAATAAGGTATTTATTATATATAAAGATTCGTCTTTAATTATCATGATCTGGCGTTTGCAAAATTTTAAAACATGAACAATGGCTGGTTATCTTTTTAAATGTTTTATTATAGTTATATATAGTGTGAAGTGCTCCCAGAGGCATCGGATCTATTTAAATGAGCACCAGCTGCCTCAGAGGAGATCAAATTATTTTTTATTTTTCAGGCTCAGGACATTAAGTGATTTGCTCAGAATCACAGCAAGTTGAGCTAAAACCGGGACTCCAACATAGTTCCCAAGTTCCAAAGTTGGCAATTCTGGTCAAAGTAGCCTCACAGCTAGGCCTATGCAAACCCTCTTCACCCCCCCCCCCCCCCCACCACCACCACCTTACACTCAACGCAGAAAGACACTGGGGCTGAGATGACAACTCCTGGTCACCAGCAAAGCCCCTGAATACTGTCTCCCTCCCCGTCCACCAAGGCCTGAATGTGATGTGATGGCCCAGTGGGGGCGGGAGGGGACCGGGGAAAACAGTGATTATGGGCTGGGTGGAAAATTTACCCTACAGCCACAGCAACAACTGGCTCCAGGGAGGCCTCTGGGCGCCTCCCACTCACCCCCTCCACAGCCCGCAATAGCCTCGGGGCTATGGTCTGGCAGAGGTGGAAGGAAGCAAAGAACAAAGCTTCTGGGCAGGCCGCAGAGGTTGGGGGCCATGGGGGCTGAGGTGAAGATGGGCCATATGACATTATCACCTGACACTGAACCTCCCAGCGAGGCTGCTTTACTCTTCCGTCACGCCTCTGTTTTACAGCCCAGCAGGGGAGAAAGAACACTGCTTTTGGGTGTCTGTGCAGCCCCCAGGGGCTAAGCTGATGTCTGCGACTGCAGGCTAGTGATGCAAGTCCCTGCCCTGGTAGTCAGCCTGCCTTACAATACAGTGGCCTGGCTGGGGGGCTGTCGAAGATTTCAAGGTTTCATTGGCCGGGTGACACAGGGCATTAAAAACCGGCCCGCCGGAGACACTTAGGCCCTACCCATCAGCCAATGTGCGACTGCCCACCTTCCCAATCCGACCCCGACTACGGCTATGTGTTCAGGGATGTGGTCTTTTTAAACCATACTGCTTATGTTTTGTAAGAATATAAGCAACAGACATTGAAATGGGTCCCTTCTGGCCCTGTTGTCATGTCCCTAACTTTTCAGGCAAAATTATCCATTGATTTCTGAATAATGAGTGTAAAAGCGTTAAGTTAACAATGTTGTTCCTGCTTACATTTCACATGCTTTACTTAATCTTGCATTCCCTATGAGTGTGTGCGTTTCCCAGGATGTTGTTACTTTTTTTTTTTAGGCAGCATATTATTCTTGTCTAGTGCAAAATTTGAATTGTTGCATCCAGGTGTTTATAGCGGGGCACAATTGGGTCGTAGCTGAAGGCAGTAGGAGATTCTCTCAGTGGGGCAGTATGGTGTTCAGTGGGGGAGAGGATGTGGCAGTATGGTCAGAGTTGCCGAATTTGGAACTGGGGAATCAGGTTCGGCCTTCCTGACCAGTCCACCAGACCACTGTACTGAGGGAGCACATTCCCATGCTAGACCTTAGAAGGGGTGCAAAAGGGGGTGGTGATGGACGGAGCATCAGAACCAATCAAACACTCACACCCAGTCAACAGATCTGGGTTTGATTCATCACCGTTCTTTAGCCCACTCTGCCACCCCAGTTCAGACATGGCCATATGACCTTAGAAGGGCCGCTAGACCTTAGAAGTCCTGGTGTCTTAGCACCAGCAGGGGAACCCAGCAGTAAGCTGTCTCTTAGGAAAGCGCAGAAGGTGTATTCTACCTCTATAGCTCAGGCCAAAAGCCTTTACTATGCGGATCGTATTGATCTAGCCAGGAATAATTCGAAAGAAATATTTTCTATTTTCATGAGCTTTATGGCCCCCAGAGCTGAATCCATTTCACTTCCTTCGTCAAATGCCTGGTGCGAGCAGCTCTCTAATTTTTTTATTTAAAAAATTCACTTCATCCAGGCATCCTTCACTCTAGGCAATGTCTCCATGGTTAGGCTCTCGCCCCCAGAGGTGCCACCTGTTGAATCTCCCTCCCTGACGTTTTTTTCACCTATTGACCTGCTTGAGTTTCTGAGGGTCCTCAAGGCTTTAAAATCAGGTTCCCCGTCTGCTCCCAGTGAGACCAGGCTTCTGGCCTTAGTTGCAGAGATAGTGAACCCCGAAGTTAACAGACTCATCAATCTGTCCCTCCTCGAGGCCTACGTTCCTCCAGTATGGAAACAGGCTAAGATCTTGCCACTTTTAAAAAAAACTTCACTGGATCCTTTGAACCCAGTCAGTTATCGCCCTATTTCCGTCCTTCCAAGTTTGGCGAAAGTCTGCGAAAAAGTGGTCAATAAACAACTTACCGAATTCGTCGATGGCTCTGACCTACTTCACCCAGCTCAATCCGGTTTCAGAGCCTCCTATAGTACTGAGTCGGCCCTTGTGGAAGTCTCGGAAGCTATTCGGGAGTGCTTGGATTAGGGCTGCAGGGCAGCCCTAATTTTGTTAGACTTCTCAGCAGCATTTGATGCTGTCCCTCATTCTCTGCTGCTTGCCTGCCTTATAGACATGGGAATTTCAGGTGCTGCCCTGAGTTGCCTGAAATCTTTTCTGGAGTGGCGTACTCAACAAGTTTGGCTCCCCCCCGTTCTCCTCCTCATGTCAGCGATGACCACTGGGGTGCCTCAGGGGCTTAGGGGTCTTCCTTGAGCCCCCTACTGTTTAATTTATATGTTCACCCTCTGAATCACTTGGCTGAAGCGTTGGGAACCAAAATTATAGCATACACTTTTAACACTCAGCTTCTGTTCACCTGGGGAAAATGCACTTCGGTGGCCAGAAATTGTTTGTCAGCAGTCTTTCAATGTCTTACCTCAGCACAGCTTAAATGTAACGAGGACATATCAGAAATTCTTCTTTACGGGACCTTTCCCCCCCCCCACTTCAGGGAAGTATTATGGCCAGCCGAATTCCCCATGCCAGCCTCGACTGGGCAACCCGCTAAGAGTCTGGTTCGAAGAGAATCTTTCCTTTTCTACCCAGATTAGGAAACTAGCGGGGAAGTTTCTCCTGCTTCTTCCTCGGGCAGCTAAGGAATCGGTGACTCGGGCCCTCATACTTTCAAGGATTAACTACGCCAACGCCTTGTATGTCGGGCTTTCGGGTTAGCTACTCATAGACTGCAGGTTGCACAAAATGCTGCAGAAAGACTTCTTTTTAACATCCAGATGAGAAGCAGCGTTAGACAGCTTCTGCGTTCACTTCATTGGCTGCCTGTGGCCGAACGAGTCAACTTTAAAGCTCTGACCCTGGCCCATTGTGCTCTGCATGCCTCTGGCTCCACTTATTTCAGGAAGCGTTTCCGGTTCTACACCCCCGCCTGACACCTTCGTTCATCATCTCAGCTTCTGGCTCACATCCCTCGCTTCCATCTCTCTGCTTCATGCACAAGCACTTTCAACAAGCGCTGCCTGCCTTGGGGCCACTGGAATTATGCAGCAATGGAGGACAAAATTATGTTGCAGTGTCGACTAAATTATGCAGCAAAAAAGGCTGGAGAGTATTGTGGTACATTTTCTGATACTATTTTGGCATTTTTACACATACTAACAGTCACTGAAAAAAAATTGCCTAATTAGTACCAGTGTAACATCCAAATGCAGCAGTAAAAAAGGTAACCAGTCAACCTTTGCAAAGGGCCCTTCACTTCGCAGCAAAACAAGTCACATTTTTTAGTAACGTTTGATCCGTTTGAGCTAATAACGTTTTTAATAAAATCATCAAATTATGCAGCAGATGATGTATTATTTAGCAAATATGGCAGAGCCATAATTACATGGAAAACTTTGGCAAACTAGGATATTTTCGACATTCATGTTTGAACTGCTTTTGTGGAAAAAGGAAGAAGTGCTGATAACAGAAAACTGCATGACTTGGAGACAAATGGCTTATGATTCCACTTTTAAGCGTATTTGGGACATTCTGTGATTGGAAACGTATCCCACTTTGTGAATGTATTTTAATGTCAGTAACTCATATTAAATCTTAAATAAACATGTATATCCATTGGTTGAATTAAATAACGTAATAAGCTGTAACTGGTCAGTGAAATGCTAAACACATACTAATAATTGGGATGTTTTGTTCTTTCTGGTTACACCTCTAACCCCACCCACTGACCCAATCCTTGGGTTATTCCCGCCCTCTGATTCTCCGCCCACAGTTCCCCTACTGTTTTTTTCCCACTTCGACCACTGAGAGGATATAGATTTATAAATAAGTGAAAAGGGGCCTGAGAAGTGTCTGCAGGAAACAGAATAAACCTATTTAAGACAAAATTACAAACTTTCAAGCAAGGCAAGGCCTTCCAGCAAGGCAGCATGATAAACCATGTAAGAAACGGTGGAGGAGCAATAAAATCAGGGCTGCCTTTCTGCATGTGCCCTGAATATGCCAGCAGAACAAAAGCTACGGCAGAATCATCAGTGGTAAGAGAAGCCTGGAATCTGGATTGATTGAGGTTCAGAACTTGATTGGATTCAATAAAAGAAGAGAGCTGGGCATTTACATGATTATCTATAATCTGTACAAGAAAATGGAGAAGCGAAATTTGACCTTGGGAGTTTGCAGTAGATTTTTTGAGTAAAGAGACAACCAGAGCTTATTTCTGAGTCTGGACGTGACCCGTGAGAAGCCAGAAGCCGCAATGCAGAGGCTAGTGATGAAGGAGACAAGTTGGAGAGAAAGTTCTTGTGCCAACTAGTCTTTTTTTAAAGAGCCTTTGTTTGATACCAGTTTTATGCTAAACTTATTCCAGTTGATCTTGTAACTTGAAACAGAGCCAAAGATTTCATTGAGCTACAAAAATGCTCTAACAAACTGGATCCAATAAACAGCACTAAGGGAGTCATGTTAAGTGTGGCAGTCGCACGCCACCCCTTGACATCAGCAGAGGCACGGACCTCTGTTGCCCAGATGACAAATCACTCACAAAATTGACTGATTCCGCCTCCATGCATGGACCTCATTCATGAAAGCGCATCTGCTAATTTGGTCAATTCACTTTCATTGAACTTGGATGCTGAGCAGGTAGCCATGTTTTTTAGTCCACTGTGTGTTCTCTTTTACTCTTCACATCTATACATTCACAACACAGGGCTTTATTGCTGAAAAGCAAACTATTAATGTCCCTTACTCACAGTAATGTTTCTCCATACACTTTAGGAATATGTTTAGATAATGCCTGCCTCGCATGAAAGTCCCATGACGTAAAATAAGTGGCAGTTGCCCTTTGCTAAATTGGATGGGAATGCCATTACTGGGACCCAGAGGTAAAAAGATGGGTTAACCTCTGGGACAAGGTATTCCAATGGTGGAGGCAGCTGAGCATTCATCATTGGAAACTCAGTGGAGTACAGTGGGACAGGAACATTGACAATTTATCACAGTTCACTCGCCACACCAAACTCTGTGTCATTTGTAGGGGTGGTCGGAGTTCACAGAGTTTCACTCTGTTGGAATTCTGTGCAGTTAAACAAAAACTCTGCGAGATTCCACGGATTGCTGTGAGCAGGCGGAATTCGGCACATCGTGTTGCTCGTGCTGATTTTTAGCACCAGGAGCTTGTTCTGACGTGGAAAATCAGAGTGAACGGCAACATGAGGCGTGCCAGAGGGTGCTGCTTCTTTCTGCTGCTCAAGTAGATTTTCTATTTGAGCAGCAGTTTTCTCAGCATGAATGGTTGCGACCTGCCGCAACATCCCGCATTAAGAAAATATCACCAGGTGGCGTTTTTGCGCTTGAAAATTGAGCTAGGAGACACAAATTCTCAGTCGCGCTCACCAACTTAACATTTGCAAGCCACAGCCAAGAATAACTCTGCCACACAGCGCTTGGCGAAGTTTTACAGGAATCTGCAATACACGGGCAGTGCTAAGTGGACAATACTCAGTGAACTCCTCAGACTTTCCGCCCACCCCGAGTCATTTGCATTCTCTAGTGTTTAGTACTAATCAAGACATATCATGATGCCATTTAGATTTCAATGTCTGCATGTGGCTCTTTGTTTTCTGAGGTTGAATGGCAATTTCAAATAAGATATTGAACAAATACCATATTTGTTTTGCCCTCTTGTGTAGTTCAAACTGATCCCATCAGTGATTTTGAGTGATTACAGAGGCTTCGGTTTTTTAAAAGGTGCATTTACGATAGCACAATTGTTAGAGACAAAGGTTATGTGCTTTAGAGTAGATATTAAATGTGATAACTCAATAATACTCAAAGTTTTTCCAGCATCACATTTACCCCTGCAAGTGAAGATGTTTTCTATTTAGAAAGCTGGTATCTGAACACTTTGATTTCATACTGAATTGTCTTCTGCCAATGATTTGACTATGCTTTCTGCTTTGATCATTTTCTTTTCTATGTTTTGTCCCTACACATTTTCTTGAGTTTATTTTCAAATACCGTAGTTGGGTTTCTACAGACCTCTTTCAATTAGTTTTGCAACATAAAAAGTTATGAGTAAAGGTTGCCTCTAATTGTTAACTTTGCGCTCTCACAAAAAACATTCATGTTATCTACTTATTGAAAGTTTCATCTGAGAAATTGAATGCCAGTATCATTTACCCTTTGTTTAAAGGGGGCTGTTGAGCCAAGACATGTGGAACTGCTGCATTATTTGGAATATCTATGCTTCTAATTTTATTATCCAATGAATTTTTCCTAAAGATTTTCCAAACAAAATGCAATAAATCAAAGAGAATGAATTGTGAGCCATGTTACTAAAATATACATTTGTGAGGGTAAGGCCTTCATCATGTGCTATTGTTTTTGCTTCAGGCATCTAAATTCCTTAACCGGTCTGGTCTCTTTTAATTTAGGTTTTGAAGATATGCTCAATAGTGTACTCACCAAACAAGATTTGTTAGAGAGAGCATTGTGAAATGCACTCCTCACCCCATAATTTCTTTCATAGATGCTTCTTCTTCTGATAAATTCATTTCCAGTGATGTAGCGCATAATTAATTTTTATTTGTAGGGGTGTATTATAATCACATGTGTAGGAAGCATCCGCATATAATCCTTTTTCATGTTAACCTAAGTGTTAGGATCTTGTGGTGTAATAAACTAAATTGTGATGTGTTTAGGCCATTATGTAAAATATGTGAAGATTTAATGTGAAAAATCAAATGTAACCAGCAGAAAACACTAACAGAACTGACAACCATTTATTATTGAATGTGTTTATTAATTGTGTCAATTTATATGTAGGTAGGAATATTAACTGAATGTGTCTTATATTCTATGCAACTTTGTAAAGCTAATGCTCCATTTTGCTTATGTTAGCTAAATTTGTAGGGCTGAACTACATTTCCCCTGGAAGCTCTAGCATTAGAATTAATAGTTTGAATTTCATGTGCACGTTGGATTTTGTTCTTTCTCACGTTTGTGTTGTAGGTGGAAGAAGCGCCCTTGTTAATTAGAATAATGTCTTTGGTTTAGGAGTGAGGCAAGGAGAGAAGAGGATTCGTTGGGAGATAATGCCAATGAGGAGAACTATTGTATTTTGTCACTGGAGAATGTTTAAGAATCAAGGTCATCTTATTGCTGTTCGGGAGCATCGCCATCCTGTGGAAAATTACCTGTGAGAATGTGGTTTCATTGGATGATGTGACCCAAAAGGAAATCTGGGAAGACACCTGTGATGTTGGAATGTTGGAAGTAGGGAAAAAGCCCACTTCTTCTTTGCCTTTGGAGGGAGAGCATCTTGCAACGAGCCCTGTCTCAGTAGCTTCAAGCTACCTGACCCATTGAAGTGGAGAGACTTCTAAGGACGACTTCACACGCTGAGACCTTTACCTATCCTGAACCGAAAAATGCTGAAGTAGGGATGCCACGTTAGTGCTAGTGCTAGTGTAGAAATAGATTAATGCCTTATTCTCATCAACCTTCAATGCAAGGGAACTTGGACACATGGTTTTTAATTCTCTGCATCCTAATTCTTGAATGAATTGTCTTGTGCATGCTGCACCAACTCAACTTTATTTTCAGATTTAGCTTTATGTTGGTTCCAATGTATTTCTATACCCTCGTCTTGAGGTATCTGCATGTTCAGTTATCTTTGGCTTTGTAATAAATCAACTAAGCTTATTTAGTCGTCTGTGGGTCTAGAGAAACTGTGATTGAACTGATTGACATTGTTAGCAACTTCTCTCCCCCCACGCTTTCATGCTTAAAAAAAGCACCATTGACTTGTGGCTATGGAACGGATCTGGAAAATATGGACCCATCCCCTTCACCAGTAAAAAAGCTAGTGCAATTCCTTTTTTTCAGAGTATTGCACAGTGTTCACCCTGGATGGGACTATTTTATTGACATGTCATAAAATTGTCCAGCTCATGCTGTAGTGCTTTAGATTTGTAATCGCCACCATATTTGCAAACATAGGAAAATACATATGACTATAAACTATCACAAGAATAAAAGAGAACTACCTAAGTGCAAAAAAGAAGCAAAAAAATGATAACAGAGGTCCTGATTCAAAAAGGTAAACTTGTTTGGTATTCATAAGCTATGCATTTAATTTGACTAAAATCAAGCGCACACTGGAGGCTTCGGAGCGCCCCAGAGGCAGGGTGCTCTCTCCGGGGACTTCCGATTGAAGTTTGGCCACACCTACTGTTCCCATGAGGCACAGGGTCAGACTGACAGTTAGGGACTGAGCGCTGCTGCCGGAGAGGTGCCGGAGAGGTGCACTGAGGCCGGAGAGGAGGCCGGAGGCCGGAGAGGAGGCGAGGAGCACCGGAGCACCAGAGCAGAGGTGTGCTGCGGCGAGATGGAGAGGTGATAACTGGGCGATAGCGGGAGCCGCTCAAGGCGTAGGAGGGCAGCACTACCCCAGCACTACCCCAGGATTGACAAAGCGTGTTGCTGTAGCCCCGTGGACGCTGCTTCTCCTGGGTTTGTCTCCTTGGAACGTGTGACTCCACGCTTCGCAGGTGCCGCTCGAGCTGTTTGAAAACCGGCAGAGTGCTGCCCCATATTTCTACTGGTTTCAGGATTTCAGGATTTTCAGGATTTCATCTTTCTACCGGAACATTACACAGAGGCCCGTAGTGGGACTGCAAGGACCAGCGTGCTGTGCGGCCTGACCTGCCGCAGCTGGTCCTCTTCCCGCCTCTATCGCTAATCTTCAAAAAGTGTGCTGGTCAATTATCACCTGTGTTGCTTGCAAAGGGGCGTGTTCACTCCTACTATATAGATCGACTCTTACCTCCGGCCCGTGGGACGCGCGCGGGCCAAGGGCGGGCCCGTTTGTGCCCGTTAGTGACCGATAGAGATTGGACTGGGCCCTTTCTCTAACCTCTGAACCCTTCTAACTTGTAAGTTACTGTTCGAGTGTTTTGACTTGTTCTCCACCATCTACTACTATAGACGTTCATTTTTACTCACACCCTGGGTCCATCTACTACGATGTCTACCCGAGGCACATGGAGCAAAACTGCAGCGGGGGGGGGGGAAACTCATAGGCCCAATAACCCAGTTGGAACGAAGAGTCTCGCAGGATCTTGCCCTCGCAAGAAGATCGTCCCTGGGTCTTATCTCAGCCGTAAAGACTCCTGATAAGGCTAAGGACAGAGCCCTCGTGCACGCTGAAATTTATAGCGTACCGACCGAGGTAGACTTATCGATATCACAGTTTCTAACTGACACACAGCTAAGCCTTGCCCTGGAAAAAACCCCGGACCTCAGCCTGAACCTATCTACTGAAAGTAACGTCACTAGACAGTCCAGGGGAAGGCGGGAGGGTGCTATACCAAAGAAAAAAACAAAAAAAGAAGAATATAGAAAAAGTTGGTGTTACACATAAAATGTCAGATAACACTAGAGAGGAACCTGATCACATAGCACCTTCAGGTCAGTCACACCCTGAAATTAATCCGACAAACAGGGGTGTAAGGCCAATGAGCCCCGAGGCTTCTGCTATCCTTGTGGCCGACAGTGATACTGACGAAGTTGAGGGGCGACTTTTAATTAAAATAGATAATTTATTTAAATTCCACCTTTCCCCATTGGAGGTTAGATTGTCCTGTGTAGAGAATTTACTATTTGAATTATCAGCTCTTATTAAAAATGGAACATCTAATACTGTATCTAAAAGAATGGTCGCTAAAGTAAATCAACCTCCCAAGCCACTGAGTAAAAATACGGGGAGGACCCCTGCTAACACTAAAACTATACCTACTACTGAGTCGCAGCCAAAACCTAAGACCTCTGCGACTACAGATAACAATAAGGGAACTAGCTCCAAGAATACTACCAATCACCCCATCCAGGAAGTGAAAACAAATGGGCCTTTGCCTCCACTTCCTAATAAAGCTCGGTTTGGGGGAGGAGGCTTTGGTAGATCCATTGTAAACTTACCATCCGAGTCAGCCCCTTATGTGGTAGTGATGACAGAGGTCCCTGAGTTAAATGACCACAAGGAAGAACTGAATTGGTCATTGAAAAACAAGGTCATACATTGGTTAAACATCAACAGACCACCACCCCCAAATCACCCTAGTAGGATCTTAACGGTCCGTAGGGTACATTGGATAGGGAAGGAAATGAAAACAACCCAGGGTGATTGTATTGTGATAAATTTTAAGGATCCCTATATGGTCGATCACATATGTTCCTGGAATTTGCATGGAGGAAATGACAGGATTCAGACTAAACGTCTCTCTTTCTTCTACCCCCCCAGTTGGCGCCCTGGTTTTGACTATGACGCTTATGAGGGAAATTGGCGCAGAGTAGGCAGACGTGACTGGGGGAGCGATTGGGGGGATTGGAATGGTAACTTTGGTTATAATGGAGAGCGAGCCTTTAGAGAACCTTGGAGAGGCATACAGACCACCAATAGATATGAGTGTTTGGAGATGGTGGACTGACTGGACCCGATCCCCGTGGGAAAGCTTACAGAACAAGTAGTACCTTCCAACCCTCTTTGCCCCATAGTAAACGAAAACCCATGGTTAAGCTTACAAGTTAAAACCTCAACTGAGCCGCCCAGGATAGATAGTCCAGCATGTAGTATGTCTCCTGTTGAGATCATAAGAGATGATGAGATGACTTTGGCTCCTTTATTAAGCCCAGGTTATACTTCGAATCCCACCACGCTAGACATAGGATCATCACGACGTGCCCAAAAGACTAGGATGGGGTTATTATCATGGAGCATACGGGCCTTTCAAACAAAATTAGGGACCCTATCTTTGTGGAACTTATAGATAGGTTTGAAGTAATTTGCCTGCAGGAATGTTGGGTGAAGGATGAGATACATATGGTGGGGTTTCGCACACATTTCCTTGCAGCGCTAACTAACTATAGAGGGAGGTGTTCTGGGGGGCTATGTACCTACATATCGAATAAAAGTAATATAACCAGTAAATGCTTACCCAACGGGGGATCTCAATACTATCAACTTCTCTCCCTAAGGTCAGGCGAAAACCACCCTATCCTCCTGATTAATTTTTACAATAATATCCCAAAGGCTGCTTTACAAAGGACCTTAGAGGAATTAAATGATGCTATCCGTAAGGGATTGGGATCTGACCAAAAAGAACACTTTATCATTTTAACGGGGGATTTTAATTGCCATTTATGTATGCACAGTGATACGGAGATATGTGGCATGGTGAATCTTAGGGGTGATCCCTGTACTCATTTTGAGCAGTCTGTACTCGGAAATTTACTAAACCATTTTCTATTTGAGCGGGACCTGGGCTATGTAAATGAACTTTGTGTTCCTCCGATCCATTTCGAACCCACCTTTTGTGGGCGGGGATCCTGGACTATTATAGACTTTACATTGGTCTCTAACAATTGTCATCGCAGTGCACTCTTGTTTAACTTAGAGCACATTGCACTTCGTGACCACTATCCAATTGGCTCTAGTTTTGAAATAGGGCAGAGAGGCAGTAAAGCCACCAATGTGGTGGAAAATATCTATTTACATGGGATTTCCTTGGCTAGAACCAATGGATACGTTATTAAATGGAGTAAGGTAAATCCGACTAACTTCTTAGAGAACCTGGTAGTAGAACAGAAAAATGATTTTATGACCTGTTTAGAGGAGAACCCTAACCCCACCAAGGTCATTGGAGCTTTTGACAAGATTTCAGTCCACATTAGCAACAAATTAACTGGTACAGCACGAAAAGGGGGTCACAGTAGAATAGAGAGATGGTTTAATCAAGAGTGCACCAAAGCACATTCTCATTTGATCCAGACCGTAAAAAAAAAAACAAGAAGCCAGCTAGATATAAGAGTAGCCAGAGCTTCCTATAAGGATGCCTTAAAAAAACCGGAGGAAGGATTTGAAGCACTCTGCCTGGGAAGCCCTATCAAAAGCGAGTGCATTAAAAGATACGACTGCATTTTGGAATGCAGTCAATGCCCCATTTTTTGTGGAGAGAAACTCTGACCAGGTAGAGATTGTCATTGAAGAAACGCTTTGGGTTAAACATTTCACCGAGTTATACAAACAAGAGACTCGTACTGGACTAATGAGTTCATTGGTGGGAGTTACGAGCACCACAGAACCTGATGCATTAGTCCTATTTCCCCTTAATGTAGTCTTCTCTTTAGACGAGGTGGAATTAGCATTGGCAGATAGTTCAAATAGTAAAGCCCCGGGACCAGACGGAATTCCACTTGACATCTATAAGGATAACGTCGCCCTGTGGGCACCGCTCCTGATCAACGTTTTAAACAGTTGTAACATCAAGGGTTTTCCAACTACCTGGAAGGAAGCTATTGTAGTCCCCATCTTTAAGAAGGGGGACAGAAACGATCCTAAATGCTATAGGCCAATCTCCCTCCTTGACTCGCTAATGAAGGTAGCGGGCAGAATTCTTTTAAATCGCCTCCAATCATGGGCTGAGGAGAAAAACGTTCTTTCGAAATTCCAGTATGGCTTTAGGTCAGGTCTTGGCACTGTCGAACAAGGCCTAAACTTGGCCTTAGTAATAGGTAAATATTCGGCAGCAAAGAGGGGAAATTTATTTATGACCTTTGTAGACCTCAGCTCGGCCTTCGACTGCTTGAATCATTATATTTTGTGGGCTACCTTAGCAGATCTTGGTATTGATTTTAATATTCTTAATTTTTTGAAAGAGCTATATAGAGGAGCAGGGGCTAAAGTCCGCTATGGAAAACTGGGAGAATGCACAAACAAATTCCCAATTGAGAAAGGTGTCCACCAGGGATGTATCCTGGCTCCTTTTCTTTTTAATATATATATAAATGGGGTGGCAGACCATTTATTAAAAACAGAGGTGGACTACCCGCAAATAGATGGTGAACGTGTCCCTATCTTTCTGTATGCCGATGACGCGGTCATTAAGGCCCGAACACAAATCGGCCTCCAGAAGGCCTTAACCAGCTTCTCGGCATACATGGGAGATAGGGGCCTTAGGATTAATATTGGAAAGACCTTCACTATGTGCTCCTCGAACAAGGTAAATATTACCTGTAATATTCACTTAGAAAAATCAAAGATAGGCTTAATCGATACCTTTTCCTATTTAGGAATTGTTTTTAACAAGAGGGGTACCTGGAGATCAGTGATCACGACTAGGAATTTAGCGTTTTCACGGGCTATTGGCGCTCTGAAGCAATTCGCAAAAAAGCTAGGGGGTAGGCCAGTACGCATCCTGATTGACATATATAAGGCGAAATGTGTATAGACGGCTGTGTACGGAGCTGGTATATGGGGGGTTGCAGATTGTCATGAAATTCAAATAAAGGAAAATGGTTTTCTCTGCTTCCTGCTCACTGTTCCCCGCTCCACCTCTTCCTATGTTTGTCACAAAGAACTAGCCTTGTCTTTTACCTTGGATCTAATTAAAATCAGTCCTATCTTGTTGTGGCATTAGATCTGGACTACAGCAGAAACTGCTCTTAATAGGGCGATTATTGCTGATTGAATCAAACTTGAAGGCTCTAAAAAGATCCAGTGGCTCTCTTATGTTCAGGAATTTTTTAGGAATATCGGACGCCTTGAATTTTATGATTCCCCCGAGACAATGTCTTCGATCTCCAGACAGGCTCTGAAAGAAGTTTGCCTTGCCCATCTGGAAGATCGACGCTGGAAAAGATATTTACTACCTCTCCTTAAACTTTGGAACCTGAGACAATGCAGACCAGCATTATTTAAATTATTGACCTTATCTGATGAAATGACTATTACCGCTGTGTCTAGGTACCTGAAATATGTGATTAGATGCAGATCCACCATGGTTTGATTGAAATCCTCATGAGTTTGTATGACTGTTGTTTTATCCGTGCACCCTTGGAGCAAGGGGTTTTGGTATTCACGAACTATGTATTGTATATAGATTTTTAAACAATAATTGTTACTGTTTTACTGGTTGTAATTACTCTATCTGCTTTTATGATTTTAATGTAAAATCGAATAAAGCTATCTTTGATTTGATTTGATTTGATTTGATTTGATTTGACTAATATCAATCTTATGACTGTTGAGACTCCAAACTCGTGGTGGAGATTCCGCACATAAAAAGATATACCCGGCTATCTTTTTATGTGCGGAGTTTATCTTTGTGAGTCAGTCCCAATAAGTGTATATGTATACTTCAAATAAATAACAATTACCACAACTAAAACACCACAAAGAAATCTCAGAAAATTATGCAGAGGAAGAGACATTGTAAAAAGCATTTTTCAGAATGAAATCACTAGCAAAGGCAATAGTGGAGAGTAGCGTCCTGGTATTGCCTTTAGTTCTAAGAAGGGTAAAGTAATATGATAGTGAACTATGAAGAGCATCAAATCTCGTCCCGATTTAAGTTGAAGTGTTAAGTAAGCTTCTAAAAGTAGACAAATTGCCACAGTAATTGTTTTAGACAAATCACTGCCCTATTGATGTGTACACATACCTCATAAAAAGATGTAGCCAGCACTTGCTATGGATGCAAGTATATGTCACGTCCATATGCACGCAAGGCTAACGAAATTATGCAATATTTGTGCAAGGTCAACGTAAAGGATTTCAATTGTGTCCTGCAATAGAGCGCAAACCCTCCTCAACAATTCCGGGGTAAGCATTCAACAAGTAAAATAGTCTTGGCTGAACCACACTAATAATTGAAACATTTAAACAAAAAAGTTGGTTTCTGCATCCTCAGTCATTTCAGAATTACAGCTTCTGAAATGAGGGCATTAGAGCACAATTACTATACAAGAGAAGATGGCAGACGTGGAGGCAAACAACCCATTTTCTCGAAGAGCAAGGAAAAAATATGCTCACAGAAAGGTTGGTGTTAAAAGCATTCTACATTTAAAAGAGAAGAAAAGAACTGCGTTCATGGTGTTCACTCCACTTTAAAAATAAAAAGTATTTTTATTGGTTTTAACAAGTAACATACACAGGCTCTTTGCATTAGTCTGCATCTTATACTTGTCATACAATGCATTTTTCAAGTTTTCCACCGTGTTTATAGGAGGGATCTCATGTATGCAAATTTTGCAAATATCATTTATTCACCACAGACATAAATTTGCATTCTGCGAATAGCCCCATAATTTCCCACAAATGTGGACATATGTTTTCTGACAACCTTGGGCTCTGTATGCGGTTCTTCAGTTGTGGCACAGAAGTCGTACATACCACTAGACCATTCCCTCTTTTTGGAAGTCGTCTGCGACCGCCAATTCTTGGCAATGTCTCTCTAGGCTATTAATAAACTGATCCCGACAAAGGTCTGAGGCTGTGTGGGCCACCCTAGCCGTCAGAATACCCAACAACATAACTTGTGGATTTACGGCGACATTCCACCCCTGCTCCACTCCCAGCGTGTGTGCCAGTATTGGGATGATATTGGGCACGCCCAGATTGCAAAAACTTATCTGCCTATAGCACTTTTGCATTTTAGGCAGTAAGGATTTGGGGGTCTGCCTATCGTCTATAAGCGTGTTAAAATAAAATCTATGGAAATATTTAAACTGGATCAATCTAAGGCAGGAAGAGATCATTTTAGTCCTTCTGTCCATTCATCATCGCCTAATGGCCACATGTCTATTTTCCATTTTAATTTCAGGTCAAGCAAAGGGTCTGGGGAGTTAATCAGACATGAGCGATATAGTCTTGAAATACCATTTCCTAATTCAACAATTACAAGTTTGGCCTCCAATGCACATATTCGGGGACCTTCTCAAATTTATTAGGGTACGGTAATGCTCTAGGGCATGTCTAAGCTGCAGGTAGTGGCAGTCGCAGCCAGTGCCGGTAAGAGCAGTGGAGCGGTGGGGCGGGTGGGGTAAAGTCGACAGACCACGACAAGGGATTTTTTTTATTTTTTTTAAACCACTTACCTTGCGCTCGCAGCTTCGGCGATGTTGCGCACACAGAGTAAGGGTTTTCCTTTTTTTAATATTTTATTCTATCCTGTCATCGTCTGTTGACTTCTCCCCACCATCCCCTGTTGCACCCCCACCCGCCTCTCCGCACCACCGCTTTTACCTGCACCGATAGCAACTGGATGTAACCCCACTCTGAAACAGCTTACGGCATGCCCATATGGCATTACTTTCTAGGTTCTGTACGTGAGATCTTAAAGATAAATCAGTCTGAGATTTGTTCCCAAGATCACTGAAATCATACACCGAGTTAGCAGAGGAATTTAAGCTTCATAAGCGCTAGTTCTGGATGCAGAGATGCAGCGAGCGCAAGGTAAGTGGCTTTTCTTTATTTTATTTTCCCTTGTCGTCATCTGTCGACTTCACACACCTTATCCCTTGCCCTAGCCCCACCCCCACTTTTACCAGCACCGGCCGTGACTGGTTACCTCATTTAGGGGGCTATGCCATGTGATGTGGGGTTTTATTTGTTGCAATTAAATAACATGAATTGGACCCAAAGGTATCAGAGTGCTTTACATGAGCACCAGTTGCATTACATATGGACACATTAATTTTTCAGGCACGGGGAGATTAAGTGATTTGCCCAGAATCACAGGATGCTTGAGCCTCCTGCCAAGGCTCGAACCTGGTTCCCCAGCTTCAATGTCAGCCGCTCTGGCCTTAAAGCCACATCTACTCCAATGCTTCATGAAAGCAAATTACTGGGACACTGGTGACAGAGGGCATGGCATGAGGCACTGAAGTGGTATATGGTAGAGCCATTCGATGATATTTTTCCAGTATATCTAGTTCCAGTCTGAACGTTGAATCATGCCTATTGCCATGAAACAAGGCACTCACTGGAAATGGGTGCAAGGCCCAGTAATGTAGTAACTTCTGATCATAGGTCTGTGTTGTACATACACTGACAAGACTAATCAAAGGAGACCCATGGACTCTTGTTTCAGGAAAGCCGCAATCAAATACTGGAGGTTCCCAAAGACAGTGGGTAGTAGTAAAAAGAGGTAATTCTACAACGTATATACAAATTGTGGCAGAGAAAACATCTTGAACAGAACCCCTCTACTCATGATCGAGAGAGGCAAGATTGTCCATGACTTGAATTCCTGCTTTAACTTAGTGAGCAGGAGAACGATGTTCAAATCTCAACCCTTCTAAATACCTGAATGGTCACCCATCTACTTCATGAGGATATTATTCAGGCAGTATGGACCGTCTCCCGAGAGATGCACATATGGTTTTCCCCAAATTCACCTCCAGCCCAGAGCCCCCATAAATTTGTAATATTTCTATAATGCTCAGGAATTAAATATTTAACCACTGTACATAGAGGAGCATGTTATCCATAGCATTTGTTCCAAAGAAATACCCCGAACTGAGCATTTGCCTTTAGCCATTCAGCCATGGTATCTATCACCAGATAGATAAGGGTCAGTGCCCCTCTCAAAAAATAATGTGTCTAAAAGGGGTACATTCTCCCTCACTTGAGCCAAGGGAGAGCATATGGAGTTTCAACATACCACAGAAAACGGGTCACGATGCTCATCCGATGCAGTACTCTCAACATAAAATGCTAGAAGGCCTTCCCTATATCTTTTACTATGAGGCCACTATCATCGCAGATTTTCTCTGCAGGAGCCAGTATGACATGAAGGCATCTTCAGCAATATCTGGAGTTCCTATTTGTCTGAACTCGGTTTTAATCCTCTTGTACCAGCCTGTGAATCACTTGGGATAATCTAGTTGTGAGGACCTTTTCCAAAACCATTTTCTCCATATTAATAAGGGAGATGGTGCGGTATGCTCCACACTGCCTGCTGGCTTATTTGATTTCAATATGACAGAGTTTATAGCATCTCAGAGATCACGAGGGAGCATTTTCTCACTGTGGGCTTCTTCGAATAATTCTCTAATGAGTAGTTAGGAATGAGGAATATTGTTAAAAGAATTTGAAGGGAATGGCATTGGGGTCCAGGCGCCTTGCTGGTTGGCAATGCCATGATGGCTTGTTGGATCTCTTCTTCTGTTATCAGACCGTCAAAATTCCTCCTGTCTATTTCAATTCAGTACATGTGTTGGGCGATCCTTCCAGGTGGGATTATTGAGTTCTGGATCAGGGGGATATGCAGAGGTGTTTATAATAGGCAACAAACTTGTTGGCAATAGCTTCCGCAGAATGAATCACCTGTCCTTATGGTTATGTATTGGTGGGACTATTCTGGTGGTCTAGTTTTTATTGGCAAGCCAATATAGTTGCTTTCCTGATTTGTTGCCTGTTTTATACATTCTACCTAACATATCCAAGAGAGCTGCACTTGACGCCCCAACAATTTTCTCTCTTAACTGTACCCTATGTAATTCTAGCATCAGAAAATTGTCTGTGTCCTCCATCCTTGCAAACTTCCCCTTCAACCTAAGGAGCTTTTTCGTCTATTTTTGAGACCTCCCTCTTTCTTTTCTTGCCCCAAAAATAAGCCATGGTTCAATCTCCAATGACTGTTTTAAAGACCTCTTAGAAGGTAATTTTAGATAGAACCAAATCATTGTTGACTTCAAAGTATTTTGCTATTCTATATCTGAGTAGGTCATCGTCAACCAGCAAGCATTCAGGTGCCATATTATCTTTCTGCCCTGGCTTGAATTGGACATTAGTAGTTCCATCGAGAAATGGTCTGATAACCCTCGAGGCATGATCCAGTTCTGTCGTGCATTCCCTATATCAGTGGTTCCCAAACTTTTGACTCCTGAGGACCCCCGTTGAGTCATCACTGTATGCCAGGGACCCCCAAGCAATTTGTAGGATTTAAATTTCAAACATTAAAACAGTAATTCAAAAACTATTAACACACGTGTGCACACAAAACAAATACTCTAATTACTAATGATTTTAGGTGCATATTTACAAACCCCTATCACCATGGGAAAATCACTTTTTGAGACGTTCCAGTGGCGATAGGGGCTTCGCCTTATTTACAAGGGAGTGTTAAGCTTTAACGTGGCTTAACGCTGCCTTGTAAATAAGACCCCCTTTCACCCAATGCTTAGTGTGAAAGGGGTGGGCAGTGGGTGGTGCGGTGGGCGTTTCCCCTACAACACCCATTGATTTTGACGTGGCCCCCTATTTACAAGGGCAGCGTAAATGGGAGGCAGCGCCAAAATTAAGACCAGGGAAAACCTGGTCTTAACTTGGCGAAACAAGGAAGAAATGCTTCATTTCTCCTCGTTTTTGCAAAACGCCTTACTGCACATCAACAATCTTTAAAAAAAAAAAAAAAAATGACATTTTGTAACTTCCATATGTGCTGCTTTAATCAGCACACATAGAAGTGACAAACCGACATTTCAAGATTTTTTATGTGCAGGAAGGGGGACCTTCCTGTACATAAACAATCTTCCCCTGTTAAGTGTAGCACCGGCGCAGGGGAAATGCAGGGCTGCACCATATTCTTGTAAATATGGTGCAGCCCTGCATTTCTGAAGTGGCGGAGTGTGTTAAGCCAAGGAGGCTAACGACCCTCTCCGCCACTTCTGTTGTATTAAATATTGAAAGCATTTGCAAGTAAACAAAAAAAGTTAATGGGAAGGTTGGTGCTGCATCTCCGTGACTAACTTTTCAATGGTTGGTTTTATTTTGCAGTACGAGGCTCCTGCTCCTGCCAGGGCCAGACTGGAAATCCAAAATGATTTCAGACCAGTCCCCATACGGTGCACACCAAGTGCAGTGAATGAGCCTGACCACTACAAAGGGGGCTTTGGGAGGCTCTCCCCCCAAAACATTTAGGAAACAATGGTGCAGTCTACAACACATTGTAGGTTGAATTGTATTCGCTTTAAAAGAATAGTAAATGAAGACCTGACTATGCACCAGAATTCGACAATCTTTCTGGGGGTTCTTCAATGATTCCCCCACTATCACCCTCCAACAGTGCTTCTCATCTCCCCATAGCCCCTCTGTCACCTGTATTTCATTTTGTATAGCATCTCTCATACCATTGTAGGTTGTCAGAGCACTTTACATCACACACATAGAGACAGTGAATCATACGTGTAAATCAGTGTATAGAAAATGTTACATAAGGCAAAGGGGACTACAAGGTGTAGAATTCACATGTCATTCTTACTG
Organism: Triturus cristatus; assembly: GCF_964204655.1. Taxonomy (NCBI): domain Eukaryota; kingdom Metazoa; phylum Chordata; class Amphibia; order Caudata; family Salamandridae; genus Triturus; species Triturus cristatus. The sequence goes on along the minus strand of NC_140584.1, from coordinate 313,762,812 downwards.
GTAGGCATTGTTAAGGAGTGCTTGGTCTGGAGAAGCACAAACTCAGGATTCAGAACATAACACAGTGGTTAGCATTGACTTTAACACTAAAAATGTATTTCCTCCCAAATAAACCTTTTTAGTAGCATCAGGATAATGAAAGACTGGGAAAAAACATAAGTTACTAACTTGTACCTTGCAGTTTGCAAGCAGCTGTTTGATGACAGTTGATAGGTCACTGTGCTAGATTACGATTGTCCCTAATGAACTGCACAGTAAAAAAAAGAATCTCTCTGACAAAAGAAGTAACCCACTGACCTATGCATATAAAATATTGTTTTTTAAAAGGTATGGTACATGTTCTTTGCAGTAGGCATTTTAACCCTCTGCGCTACATTCGATGAGTCAAAGCTGCCACTGGACAAAACTCTCATCTCTCTCCAGCAGGGACATTAATCACTGGTGTTATCTTGACACTTTTATTGTTCTTTGAAAACTGCTAATTAAACAAGATACTTTGCAGTGCTTTCAAAACTGCTGCCTGCGGACCCCCTAGGAATGTGTCAGGGACCCCTGGGGGTCCGCGGACCACAGTTTGGGAAACACTGCCCTATATCAACCTCGGGGAGAAATAGGTTATCAATTTGAGAATATGTGCCATATATTATAATATCTGAATTGCAGATCTGAGGGATGCAATTTGCACAAGGAGCCAACCAATTCCAATTCACTCGCCCATTGTTCAACCCTTATTGATCTAATCAAAGTGGTGGGATTGCTTGTGTTCAATTCTATGTTCATCACTGAGCTAAAGTCTCCCTCTATCACTGTCATTCCTATCAGGATTTCTGCTAATTATCTATCAGAGGGTGCGTATATACTTACAATCATCGATAAATCATCTTCCAACACTCTGGCCACTTAGACATATCTACCTAATTTATCAGTAAGGGACGATTTTACTGTTTATGTATTGCTTTTCTAGTGAGAATCACAACACCACTGGAGCTATGGGTGGACCCTGCATGATCAAATCTGGTTGGTGGCCAAGGATCTCTCACTTATTTCCGCTTGTATTAGGTCACTATTTGCATAGGCCAGAGATCCCACTGCACACCAGAGAACATAGAGAGTCATCTCTTTACTACGACAGTAGCTCTCTTACAGGGGTGTAGTTCATGTATCCCCTGGGATATGAGATTGCTCCTTTTAGGAAGGATTTTGCAGGATTATTGGGGTCAAGAGCAGCAATTTAATGAGTAAAGTCCACCATTTTAGACAGCCGTCCAAGCCTCCCGAGCATTCCACTTTGAAGTGCCAGGAATATGTTGCCACACAATAATGGACCAAAGACCATAGCATTGTGGTTAACAAACAGCTTAGAAGCTCAAGCTTAGTAATATCCATAAAAATATGATTTAATCTAATTTCATAACAGGATACTTCTGTAAACATAAAATCAGCATAGTACAATTTTCAGTCACAATATTTGGACGAATGTGCCCCTTGCCATACGTAATAAGGATATGGCAAGTCACCTAGGAGTTCCATGGCAATATAGAGGAATGCAGCTAAAGGCCATGTTCCATTATTAGGTCATGGCATCCAAAGGAGATTAGCAATATATTTTTCAATGTAAGGCAGAGGTTCCGACCGACTCGCAGTCGAAGGTTCCGACCGATTATGATGCTTTCGAACACTGTTCACAAAGTCTTCCATTGACTTCAATGGGAGCTGATGTTCCGACCGACAACCCAGTCTCTCATTGAAACAAGCATTGGCATAGCCAATAGGTCTCGCCTTTGGGACCTTATAAGTGTTTAGCCATGCAACAGTTGCATAACTAAATACTTATAAGGTCCCAAAAGCGAGACCTATTGGCTATGCAAGTGAAAGTGATCGCGATCAAACATCAAAGTGGCCGCAAAACCGAAAGAAATCGCGGTAAAGCACGCGCACCCGCGCATATGCACTGTAGCTCTAGGCTGGCCTGGTAGCACTTTTTGGAGCCCTCTCAATAAGTCTCGCCAGACCAGCGCATGCGCTGGGTCAGGCGAGACCTAAAAAGGGGTGGTTTTTGAAAACCTTGCACCCTGTGGCGGGCACCCAATGGTGCCTGTCAGACTGTGCATGGTTCTAGAGGGGGAACTCTCAGGTATCCCCACGGTCATAACTGGAGGCCTCTGGGTGATGGCAGGCCTGCTGCGGGCCCTTTAAGTCAGTTTCCGACAGCCGTTCCATGTTGGAAGACCGATTAAGAAAGGCTGTCCGAATCCGACATCGTAATACTTCATTTGGAAATGCACTCCGTAGAGCTGTGCAATTCGGCTTCGACCAACTGAGAGTTTGCGAATGCCTGTTGGAACCGATTCAGAATGACCAAACTGTCATCTTTCCATCATAATCGGTCGGTCGGAAATGTTTCTGACCGACCAATTACGATGCTTTCGGACACAGTTTAGGGAAATTCGAATGCCGTTCGGAGCCTTTCTGACCAACATCGTACTCAGGCCCATAGTGTGTTTGCAGACAAGAAGAAAAAAGAAGAATCTATAGTGAAATTAAACACACTAAAAAGCAGTAAGGAAAGTGTTTTGAAAGGTATTAGACTCAGTTTAATGTAAGCGAGATAATAAATACTGTAGCTCAGATTGTGTGCAAACATGCAGGGTGATTCTGTGACGAACTCTACCGTTGTCATTAGTATCTCCTTTCTGCTGATCAGTATTCATTTCAAAAACATTCTTTAGGAAGGATAAACTAATTATTGGTTTCATTGATTGAACTACAGCTGCAGTTGTGCTCCATGGCCTGCCTTTCACCCAGGCTGCTCTATCAAGCAGGAGCAATTATGGTGTCAGAACTGCAATAATATATTACAGTTAATCCCCTGCCTCATTTCTTTATTACTGGTCACTGGAGAAGTCACAAGTCATCTATAATAAGGACTTTAGAAGCAGATTTTATTTACATGGATTGCAGGCTTCTATATATTATTATCAAAGAGTTACAGTAGCATAGGAAAATGGTAAGTGGTGGTCTAATAAATCCGTGAATCCAATAATATTAAAAGACGCTCATGCAATTTTAAGAAAAAACTCAGTAATACGGTAGTATTAAGTGATGCTTCCAAGATTTTAAAAGAAGATCAGGAAATTGTGAGAGTACAGACTTTGTAGCTTAGTGCTCTCCCTAGAATTTAGTTACAATATTTCTCCTGATAATATCATCAAGATAAGCATACGTAAGGCATTTATAAGGAAGTACAGATTTGCTATTGTAACTCCACATCTACTTACCTTGACACGGGGCGGCTTCTCGGCTAAGGCGGAGGAGAGTCGCCCAACTGCTCTCAGAGCAGCAGAGCAAAAATAAAATGACAATAATGTTGTTATTATAATTTTTTTTTTGTTTAGCTGCAGGTCGGGTTAGGGTAGGGTGAGGCTGAAAGCATAGGGGGAGGGGTGGTTTGCACACTTCCTAAGGGCACATGACTGTTTGGTCGGCCTTCTTCGGCCAACCAAACAGCCATGCGCACTTTGCATGTTGCCCACCAGGCTGGACTACACAGCCTTGTGAGGACCATGCATAGCCTCCCTGTCCCTGTCTGAGTGCCAAACCATGTGCTCAGACCAATCACAATGCTGCATTGCAGTGTTGTGATTGGCTCAGGGAAGCCTGGGAGCTGGGTGCTTCCTGCTGCCGGGACTGCAGAAAGAAGGAAGCTGAACAGCACAGAGGAGAGGCGGCTGCCAGCGAAAAGGTAAGTGGTATTTTTATTATTTTCTCTCCCCCGCCCCAGCTGCCCCTCCGCCGCCATTCCCTGCCAGCCTCAACTGCCCTGACAATATAACGCATGTTTATACCGTGGAGGTTTGCAAAAAGGATCCATGGCGAGAAATATTCTGTATACAGTTTAAACCTTCCCTGGAATCAAAACGAGTCGAAATTATCTTCCTGTGAGAAAAAAACGGGTAAAAGCTAAGGAAATCTATTAAACTACACATCATTTGTGAAGTGCAAAAATACAGAACGCAGTAAAGTTGTGCTTGTGAATAAAAACTAGTCACACCTCCATTTTGATTGTACCACTACGTTTGTGAATGCTGATGGGCGCTGCCAAAAAAAGGCCTAGACTAGTTTAATGTAATTCTGGAGAATTGGTAGGCAGGATGAAGTTCTCAGAAGGAATCGCAAAATGTCCTATTTGGCATTCCATCTTCTATTTTAGCAATCATAAATAGTTATTGTTCTGCTTTATTAATTCTACTTTATATGTTTGCCAAGTTCAACACTCTTGATCACCCACTCCCTTGTCTAGGATCAATAAGATGATGAGGATACCTTGGAGTATATTTACATTGAAATGGCACAGCATGGCCCGCAAGCAATTCTGCTGCGCCAAGCTGCATCATTTAAAAAATGCAGGGATGCGCCATGTTAACAAGAATACGGCACATCTCTGTGCTCACCCCTTCACCGGTTCAAATAAAGCTGCCTAGCGCCATAGTGCAAGGGTGCTTGCATTGCACGAATGCTTGTTTATGTGTAGTAAGGGACACCTACACATAAACCAATAATTAATGATACATAAATCAATCATCAATGGTAATTTGTTCCTTCTTTCTATGTCTGCTGCAGAATGCAGCGCACATAGAAAGAGCAAACAACAAGAAGAAATAAATGTATTTCTCCTCATTGCACCACTCTAATGGCTCCTTTTGAATGGCGTTAGTTTCTGGCACTGTTTAAGATTTACACATTCTTGTAAACATGAGGCAGTGTCAAAAAGCAATGGGTGTTGAGTGGGTACACCCACAACAAAACCTATTGCACTCACGTTTGACATAGAAAACGGCGTCAAATGGTGCGGTATTTACAATGTGGCATTAGGTCACGCAAAGTGGCTTACACGCTACATTGCAAATATGGAGCAGGGCATTGGCCACTGGAGCTTCATAAAAAGTGACGCTCCGGAAGCGCAAAGCCCTTGTAAATATGTCCCCTTGTCTGTCTTGGTTTTGGATGATAGACAGTCTCAAGTCTATCAATGGGGTATGGCACCACAACAGAGTTGGCAGAATATTGTTTGACATACATATTGTGTCCTAAATATCATTTACAAAAATATCGCCCATCTGGAAATAATAATAAACAATCTACACAGGATGGGGCAATATTTCAATATTTTAGTAAACTATATTTAAGCCACAATATTTATGTCAGACCATATTTCTGTATCTGATCATTTCTGACATACAACTGTTAATAACAATCCATTTCCACCCAGGTAGATACTACTAGTACAGTGCCTAAGGGCTTAGGATTAAACCTGTCTTTTCAACATTTTTTAAAAGCCTTTGGATCAACTTCTCTTAGAGCTGGATGTGATCTTTTGTGCTTGTGTAGATGAAACAAAGGTCTTTTTTAATCGTTCCTGTTCTCATGAGCATGACAGAGATGTCATAATGACCTTTTGAATATAAAGCTCCTGTGAGCCTAATAACACTTGTTCTAAAATAGATGAAACTGGCGTCTTAACTAAATATAGTATTGACCTCCATTATCGGTTAAGTAAAACTTGCACTGTTGTGTTAGTCTAGATTTGTCACCAGGCTTTCCCAGGTGGTAAGTGCCCAGACAAACCTGTGCATAAATAGTAAGAGAGCATGCAAAATAGGTTTTGACTTTGGTATAAAGAAGTGTAGTGTATGAATTTATAGAAATATAAAAGAAAAGAAAACCATTCACGAAAATCCAAATAATGCAAAACTGATTTGGTGGAAAAACAATTTAATAGAAAAAAAGAGTTTAGTTAAATCTCCCAGAAAAGACCTCGAGAACAGTTACAAAAAATAATTATTTATTTAAAGTTTTTTATTAAAAAAATATTCAACAAGAGCGAAGCTCGAGTTGGCTCTGATGTCAGTCAGAACCCAAAGGTGAAAAACATCCCCACTATTCAATGTTACCCATTTATAATTTTATTTTAAGTATGACTCAACAAAATTATCCACCCCTGTATTCAAGACTATGCAGGGACAGGGCAGCAATGAAGAAGCCCTACATAGCTTGTCCTCTCCCAATACACTGTACCTTTCTTTCCCGTTGTCTCTCCTCCCATCCGGATGTGCTCTTTGCTCTTCCAGAGCAGCGCTGATAGGTTCTGTGAGAGTCCTAACAGAGCAGCCTGGAATTCCTTTATGATGTAGCAACAGTGGATAACAGCTTCGTTTGCCCAATATTGCTAACTCATAGCGGTGAATTACCAGATTTAGAATTACCAGATTTAGAATCAGAAATTCAAGCCAATGGGGCTCAGTGAGAGTCAAGCATAACAGATGAGTTATGAATTCAAGAGTGAATCTTGGTTAGGGAACACACAGCCAGAAATATATACATTGGATTCCCTAAACGTGGTTGCAATTTATGCACCAACATTTAGCAAATCCAGTGGTGTTTTGTAAATGAACCTATGTACTAATAGTCAAATGTCAGGGTCAAAAGGAATTATTAGCCCAACACCTTCAGCTCCTGCACCAAATCCCGCCAGTGCAGTCTCATACATGTATGTTTCACAGGAGGTCATATGTTTACTATCAGAGATCATAAATTCAATTACACTCCATTATTAGTATTTCAAGATGTGCAGTTTTTATAATTAATCTCCTCCATACGTTTAAATGAATTCAGCAACACATTTCCTAAAGTACTGCACCCCAACACATGCTTAGAGGACCACCCCTATCTTGTGGCTGTAAACAAGTAAAAACATACATCATACACACAAAATATTTAAAACCCAATTCTTAAAACCCAATACAGTACTGTGCAATTATTGCTCCTCCAAAAGGAGACAGTCACCACAAAAATATTGACACTCTACTTTAAATTATAATCGGCTGCTTCACAATAATCAATATCAGTTAGAAGCACCCAGTGTAACCAAGATCATCAACCCACATCATTTATGCATATTTATACTCGTCCGTCTATGAGTTAATTCATATCTTTCCAACACAGTGCCATGAATATAGTTATAAACCCACATTTGTATACCTCCATTCATTTCTTTGATGTAATACTCCATCATTCCGGCTCATCCATAGGGGAAACGGCCACTACAACGCGGCCGTTTCAACCCATAACCATAACCACGCATGCATTACAATGCAGCGTGGTTCAAACGAATAGCCTTTACCACGCATACCTTTACTACGAGATACGTAGTAAAGGCATGTGTGCTAAAGTTAAAAGGAAAAAAAAGGGGGGTAACCCCCCCAAAATTTAATTTAAAAAAATGCACCTGTTTCCGTCGTTTAAAGAAAAAGATGAGGAAGCAATCGGCGTTGTTAGAGGAAACGGAAGGACACTTCCACTTCCTCTTAACGACGCACGTCACCTCGGAAGATCAAGGAGAGGAGAGGTAAGGGGCAATGAGGGGGTGGTGTCACGCAGGGGTAAATTTAAAGAGTACATTTTTAGGGTGATATCCTTTAACATGAAAATGCCATTGCCATGCATATTTTAGCAACGAAAATCGTTGTAAAAGTATGCGTGTAAAAGGCATTTTCGTGGTAAAGCATATGCGTTGTGATGGCATTCGCATTGTAACGCATGTGTGGTAAAGGCATGCGTTACGACGGAATGCGTTGTAAAGTCATACAACCATCCATAGTCAAAGTAACATTATCACAACCCACTTCAAGGCTCATGGAGCCTAATCTTCATTCCAATACCTCATCCCAACTCATCCATAATCAAGGTAACAGGCTAACTAACCATTTTTTCATTTATAAAATGCATATCCAAACATGATTACTTTCCCTTGTTCTCAGCATTCATAATTATGTATAATTTGCTTGTGGCTTCACTTTTGCACATATAGAGGACAATCCTTGATCTAAGGCTATATCTAGTGCACTCAGTAAAAATTTGCCCTGTATGTTTCAAACAACCGCTCAGGGGTATAATGCAATGAGTACATGCAAAATGTACGCACATTATTTAAACTAACACATTTAAATACAGAGGTGCATATTATCAAGAAAGGGCGTTAAAATGATCACCGCTTTAGCGGCAGAAAACTGCAGCTAAAGCGGCGATAATGGGCTTGATAATATGCCCTTGAGAATTCCCATAGAAGCCCATGTTCTGGTGTCAACATGGGCTTCTATTGGAAATCTCTGCGGCATATTATCAAGCCCATTATCGCCGCTTTAGCGGCAGTGTTCTGCCGCTAAAGCGGCGATAACTTTAACGCCGTGCTTGATAATATGCCCCAGAGTGAGACTAACTTTTGTCCACTGGGCTTCAGACTTAAAAATGCTGTCTCTTTCGATTTTTTTAGCGCCATTAGTGTCCTGCTGAACCTGCAAACTATGTAGTATGAGAGTAATTTGAATCATGGCGGAAGGTACACCTGCCTGCCAGGCCAGTGGAGTCCAGGAGCTCCACCCCTAAGATAGAGGACCACAGACCCAATTGAGAGATGCCAAATGCCTGCTGGGGATCTGTAAGCCTACAGTGGAATGGCAGCTACTGGTAGACTCGCTAAAATACTGAGCAAGCATCATTTTATTTTTATTTTCTCAGCATTTTTCTTTGCTACAAACCATTAAAATCCCAAAACATGATTTATTTGTGTAAAAAAATCAAGGCTCTTGACTCTCAGAGAGGTTTCTCTCAGTGTGTAGAGACCAATAATGGATATCCCTGCTAGCAGTCTCAGTCAGAAAAATTGCTGGGGAGCCTATTGGTTACCTACCAGGTAAAGATTTTACATATGCTGAGTCAGCAGATGCTCTTCTGATGGTTTAGCCACCTTTAAATGAAATGGGCAAACCTTGAGTTTATCAAGGCGGAAGCCTTGCTGAGTTACAGAAGGATTCCTGCTCTGTCAAACTCTAAATAATCCAATATATGTGTAATGTGTAATGCTCTCAGTTTCAACTGATTGGTTTAAATAAGTTAATTTGCCACAATCATCTGTCCAATTTCAGAGCTTTAATGACCTCCAGTAGCACATTCTCAAGGGCCATTGACAATTGCGTGGTCTCTTGCCATTTTCTATTGAATGGGCGATTGTGTCTCTGATTTTCTGAATAAAGTTTAAAATAAAAACATGGGATTGCTAAAAAGAAGAATTTTCCTTTCGGTGCAAAATGGTGAGTTGTGTCAAACTTACAACTTCTACCCTGTCCTCATATAGGGCAGTTTATAGTTTAGATTATATATTTTGATAGTCACTGTAAATACCCCAAGTTAGTGCTTGGGCGACACCAAGTTAGCCTTGTGTATTTTAGCAGGGTGGATTCTTTCATTGTGTGAATCATTGGCCTGTAAGGTCAACACTACATTTGTTTGGGACTGATTAGAAAATAGCAATGTCAAACAACAATGAGGTAAAGAAAAGTTTTCATGACATGATATTGTGTAATGTTGATCACAAACATATTTCCATCTTGTCATCTCATACTTAACAAAGATGACAAAAATATCTACATCAAAAATGTATGAATTTAACAATGTTGAATACACAAATATCAAAACACAAAATATCATCTATTTAAATATATACACAATATCAAAAATATCAAAAATATCAAAACAGAAAATATTGACTAAAGTAATATTGTTAAAACGAAGGAACCATAATATATCACAAACTCTCTTTTATTAAATAACATGTACCTAAAAAATAACAATAAATAAAGAAACAAAAAAAATAACACATTAAAACAACAGGCATAATTTTTTTTACATACATAACAATATATATCCACCATACATTTACTAATGAAAATAAACACATTTAAAAGAACTCATATTTTTATTAGAAAATACTACTACAATACACATTAAAAATAAATAAAATAAATGCTACATTTAAAATAAATTGTCAATAGACAATCCAACAAATGCGCATTTTTAAAAGTAAAACAGAAATACTAATTATCGCCCACCAAAAAAGTTCATAACTGAAAATATCCAAACTACACACAAAGTCACCAGTTGTAGTAAAACAAACCAACCAATCTAAATATAAACTTTATTGAGTGAACACAATAAAAAAAAGCACAAACCTCACTTTTTACACAGCAAAAACGTAACAGCTGCAAGAAACCAGCACTCTGCCTGATAGCATGAAAAAAACCAAAATGAAGATTTCAAGAAAATAACAAGGCATGCTCACTAGTAATTCTAGAAATTAAATGAAATACAAAGTAATGTGACAGAATTTAAAATTTGAAATCTATAAATAAATTACTAAACTCTCTTTTTTATTATGTAAATCATTCATTTAGATGCCAAAGAAGCACTACAGGAAACAGGTTACCGAACAAAAAATTCCAACTCCACACTCATAAACCTGGACAAAGGCACTTAAAAAATATGCAAAATAAACACAGTTACAAAAAAAACAGCAACCCCTATAGGTTAAACTTAAAACAAAAACCCCACGCCCCCCAAAAATACAAATATTTTTAACATATGAAAATATAACTAAAAAAAACATTTTCTCATCCAAAGAAAAGAAAAGCCTGTCCGACCCAAATCTAGACAACATTAAAGAGAAATGGGAAAAAAGTGCAACTTATAGCAAAACAACACTTACCTCCATGTATTTTTATTGCACATTTAATTTACATTGGCAAACAAAATGAAAGATTTAATACAATAAAAAAAAACGTTCAAAATTATGCTAATTTCAGGCAGAATGGTAGAAAGAACCACATACATCACAGAAAGGCAAACAATTGCTTTCGCACACAGGATACATATTTGATTTGATTTGTGCATTTTTAAAGTGCATGGTCACTCCCAAAGGGGCATCTTGGCGCTATGTGGAAGTAAAGCAGAAGATTCAGACGATTATGGGTTACACCAGAGAATGACAGAGGAGGTCCGGGGCTGTAAAGATCCAGGTGTTATGTGCTTTCCTGAAGAGTGTTTCTGATTCTAAGAGTCTTAGTTGTGTACGCAAGGAGTTCCAGCTGGCCAAGGAATGCCACCTCTGGATTTAAGTTTAAATGGGTGGGGGAAGAGGAGGGTAAACAAATTGGCTGATGAAGATCTGAGAATTCTATTAGTGACATATGATGTGAATCTGGCAGTCAGGTATGATGGTCCTATTTTCCTAAAAGCTCTGAAGGTAATGAGAAGGACCTTGAATAGGAATCTCTTATGGGTCAGCAGCCAGTGCAGGTTTTTTTGTTGTTTTTTATTTAAACTTTATTTACCATTTTAGCATATCATATCAATACATGCATAAGTGTTCTCTGGGTGGAGAAACAGGATTCTGGCATCAGGATGGAAGCATGCAACAGCGTAACTGCATTGGGCCACCAGATAGTATAGTTGTAGATTCGGCACCCCATACCCTCCCCTCTCATACAGTAAGGTGAGGACCTGCCAAAGTACGTGAGCCTGCTTGCCTCCCAAACCAATCAGATAAGGTGGGAATGCAACGTCACAAAGAATCTATTCGGGAGGGGTATAGGGATATTGTTGAAAAGATATAAACATTTGGGGAGAATCACCATCTTTAGAACCGTGACTCTGCTGACGATGGACAATGGCAGCCGCAGCCATCTCTCCACTTGAGCTTCGAGGACGCTGATTGCTTGCCCATAGTTGATGCGAAGAATCTGGGCAGTGTCAAGATGGATGTACTTAACGGAGTCAGTGCTCCATTCAAGTTGTGCTGGGTGTTAAGGGAAAGATAACTGACTTGCGCCAATTAATGCCCAGGCCAGAATGTTGACCTAGGCGTAGAATCTCTCTAATTAGCGACTCTAGGTTCCCTGGGGTTCTCTGACACAGAGGATGAGGTCATCCGCCTATAGCGAGACCAAAAGAGGGCTGGTGTTGAACTGTATCAATCAATCAGTTCATTTGTAGAGTGCACTACTTACCCGTGAGGGTCTCAAGGCGCTGGGTGGGGGGTGCTGTTACTGCTCAAACAGCCAGGTCTTGAAGAGTCTCCTGAAGGCCAGCAGGTCCTGGGTCTGTCGTAGGTGGATGGGGAGGGTGTTCCAGGTTTTTGCGGCGATGTGGGAGAACGATCTGCCGCCGGTGGTCGCTCGACGGATGCAGGGGACGGTGGCGAGGGCGAGGTCAGCAGAGCGAAGCTGGCGGTTAGGGGTGTAGAAGGTGAGTTGTATGCTGGTCCGGTGTTGTGGAGTGCTTTGTGAGCGTGGGTGAGGAGCTTGAAGGTGATCCTCTTGTTGACGGGGAGTCAGTGCAGGTCTTTCAGGTGGGCTGATGTGGCTGTGGCGTGGGATGTCGAGGATGAGGCGTACAGAGGTGTTCTGTATGCATTGTAGTCGTTTCTGGAGTTTGGCTGAGGTTCCTGCATAGAGAGCGTGGCCTCTCTGCAGGTGCTTTTCTTGGAAATGCTGAGTTGGAGGGTCCATGGCAAGGATGAACAATAAGGGTGACAGAGGACAGCCCTGCCGAGTGCTGGGTGATAGAGTAAAGGGGCATGAGAGTGTGCCGTTCAGGCGAAGATGCGCCGTGGGGCGGCAATAGAGGAGTGCAGTGGTGGATATGATTCTCACTGGCATTCCCATGCAGCGCATAACAGACACAAGAAAGGCCACTCCAAAGAATCAAAGGCCTTCTCCTTGTCCAATAGGATTGCAGTGGCGGAGACCTCGGGTTTAATTTTGTGGAGGACCGTGAAGAGCGTCCTGAGATTTAATGAGGTAGATCGGTGGGGGACAAAGCCAGATTGGGCCGGCGAGATGATAAATTCCATTAATTGGGACTGACGTACGGCAACGATTTTAGCTAGAATTTTATAATCTAAATTAAGTAGGGACAAAGGTCTGTATGACCCACATAATAACAGGTCTTTGCCCGTTTTAGGAAGGAGTATAACAACTGCATCATGGAGTGTGGGGGGTAGAATTTATTTCTCAAGGGCTTTGGCGTATACTTCGATGAGTTGCAGCGCCAGCAGGTCCTTGTATGCCTTGTAAAACTCCCCAGTAAAGCCATCTAGCCTTGGGGCAGAAGAGCACCGGATGGTGTCAATGGCTCCAAGGACATCACCTTGGAGATCGGTTCCGCTAAGAAATCCCGCATATGTTTTTCGAGATAGACCAATGCGATCTCGGATAAATAAGCTTAAAGGGCCGTGGGATTGCGTCCTAGCTTGGAAGTGTAGAGAGATGTAAAATAAGCAAGGAATTTGTCACAAATCTCCACGGTCCCAGTGAGTACCTGATCAGAGGAAGAACGCAGCTTGGTAAATATAGGCTTTGCTGTATGGGGGTCGAAGCATCTGAGCTAGCACCTGGCCAGGACGTTCACCCTCACCATATCGCCTAGCGGTTTGATATATGCCCAGAAAGAGTATCTCGCGGTCCGCGGTAACCCTGTACTCATTGAGGAGGGCCAAATGTTTACCCACCGTATCTGGTGTGGAAGTGTGTAATGTGGCATTGTCTAAGTCTGTTAGTTTGCGTTCTAAGTGAGCAAGTGTATTGCGGAGATCTTCGAGCACCCCAGCATGCTTGGCAATGCAAACACCCCTGATGTATGCCTGGAAACCCTCCCACAAAACCACCAAAGTGTCAACCGAGCCCGTGTTGATGGTGAAGTAGTCTTCGATGGCTTCGCGATCTTCAGTGTGGAAAAGGTCATTGTTGAGGGCGCGACTAGGGAAGTGCCATTGCCGTTCAAACCCCTCAGGCCGGGGACCCTAAGAAGGAGCTTAACGGGGAAGTGGTCAGAGTATGTTCTCAGGAGTGTCACAAGTGAATGAAACCAGCTGGAGACACCGGGGGAAACAAGCCAATAATTGATTCTAGTCCAGGTGTTGTGTTGGCAAGCATAATGTGTGTATTTGGTGAAAGAGGGATTGCACATGATGCCAGATGTCGAGGAGGGACAATTGCTCGCAGACACGGCGCGCACATGGTTTAGTGCTGGGGGAGTTGGCAGTGCCATCTAATTCAGAGGTTGAGAAACAGGTTGAAATCCCTAGGATTTAAGTAGGAGTAGGAGAGGATCTAACTTTAAAAGCTGGGCTTGCAGGGAATGGAAAAATTCCGGGGAGTCGGTATTCGGGGCATAGACACATATCAAGGCCGCGCTGTGACCCATGAGAGACCCAGTGACAATGATGTATCTACCCTTGTTGTCTTTCACAACTCAACAGAGACTAAAGTGGACCCTTTTGTGAATAAGAATGTCTGTGCCCCTAGCGTAGTTGCTGAAATTGGCAAAATACCTGTGCGCGCCCCAGCTGGAAGCAAAGCGAAAAGGGTCGGATTTAGGTAAATGCATTTCTTGCAGAAAAGCAATTTCCACGTTGTGCCGGAGAAAATAATGGACAACATTATTCCTCTTACGATTATCATTAAGACCCCTGACATTCCAGGACATCAAGTACAAGGCAGAGGGAATTACCCAGCCAAGTCATACGGAAGACGTGGCATGAATGACAGATATAATCACCAGCAGTAATATGCTAACTGTGACAGTGAACAAACCAGCAAGTAATCAATAGCATCAGTACAGTAGCAATTATCCCTTCCCAACCCCCAGCCAACCTCACTACCAAAAAAGCGAGGCAGATCCACAACAGATAACAATACGTGAAGTACCAATTGACTTTACAGTGGAATGAGAAAACCCTGGAACAGTACATCCGTGGAAGTAGAAACAGACCCAAGGTGTACACCATGAAGGGTGGCAACTCCACGACAGCCGTCCAGCTACTTATATCATTTTGGAGTGATGAATAACATTATACCAATACGGTCCTGCAATAAGAGAGTAACAACACAGCAGAGTCAGCCTGTCCCGGCACCGGAAAAGAGTTCCATACTTGCGTCGGAGCCGCTGTGCAGAGGGGAGTGCCCACCTCCGTCTGCAACCACCTGGTTGTTGTTGTGTTTGTGGGCTTCACAGAATTCCTGTACCTCTGCAGGGGTGTAAATAATGCGAGTCCAGTCGTTAACATCTACGTGCAATCTGGCAGGATATAACATGCCGTATTTCAAACCTAAGTTTCTGATGGTGGCCTTGACCCCATTGTATTTGCGACGGGCCTCTTGCACTATGATGGTAATGTCCGGGTAGAAGGCAAGCTTGAAGCCCTGCCACGTGGTGTCTCTGCGTTCCCTGGCGAGGCACAGAGCGGTGTCTCGATCCTGAAAGTTCATGATGCATGCGATAATAGGTCTCGGAGGGCAGCCCGGATTGGGCCGTGGACCCAGGGAGCGGTGAGCATGCTCTCCCACGAAGCTGGGGGTAAAGGACTCTTCCAAACATATCAGCCAACAAAGTCTCAGCAAAGAGATCGAGGCGGCTTGTGGCGGTGGTCTCCGGCACCCGCAAAATGCGAATGTTGTTGCACCGGCTTCACGCTCCAAGAGGGAGGGTCTTCTGTTTAGGATCTTTGCGGCCCATGACACTAACCAGTGTAGCAAGCGAAGTGGCAGTAGAACAGTCCCAGTGATGGTGACGGGCAGAAGACAAGTCAGGGCCAGTGGTCAAAAATTGCAACATGGAACATTCAAGTGTAAAACCCCGTCCAGGCCCCGAATTTGGCGCTGAGGGAAGATGGAGTCCCTAGAGAAGCATGCAGGGGGCAGGCGGCGGAGTGTACAAAGGGCGCAGCCAATCGTTCATAGGAAGCAAATGCGAAGGGCGCAACGCCCAAGTATTGTGTAATGGCCAGGCACCAGTCATGATGCACAGGAGTGATGAGGCCCCAATTAAAAGGCATGCAGGGGACCAGAGGCAGTCACTGTTTGGGGCGCCGACACTGTTGTGGAGGCAGGTGTTTGACTTCACTTGAGAGCGTCGCGGTGCAGAGGCAGCTATGCTGTAGGCAAAGGCATGGAGTAGGCCCAACAGCTGTGGATCACGCTCAGGAGGAGCCGTGCATCAGCAAAATCATGCTTCATGCTGAGAGGCAATCGGGCGCAGCGAGCAATGGGCCGCATCCAGCATCTCCCCCGCTCCATGCCTCAAAGCGGCTGGGTGGCTGCCTCCAAGGCTCGCCCGTGGGCCCTGTCCCCATGGGGCCTCAGGGAAGCAGCAGGAGCGTGCAATGGGGCCCGGGGGCAGCCAAGCGTGACCGCAACTGGACCGGGCTGGAAAGTATATTGGGGGGGAGAGCTTGGAAGCAGCCCGCACCCGGCGCACTCACCACTGTACTTGTTTGCAGCTTCAGGCAAGGACCATCTCCTCTCGCCTCCACTTCCCTGCGGTTCCGCGTGGAACAAGATCGGGCCTCCACTGCCACTCGCTCCACCCCTCAGCCTGCCGGACTCCAGGAACTTGCTAACGCGGCACCTCTCCACCAGCAAATTGTACCGTCATTCTCAGTTTGCAGCGGTGTCGAGCCCAGAGAGGTTGCTGCCGTAGATGCGGGGGATATTGTTGCATGGCTGGGACGGCTGGAGGAGCTTCAATGCCGCGTGGCCATCTTGGTCGGCAGTTTGGCCAAGCACCCCCCAGGCAGTGCCTTTCTAGCGGACGAGCGAGCTGACATTTTCAGGACCGGTCGAGCAGCTGCATTTTGAACCAACTGCAACTTTTTTAAGACCTGCTTGTTTGCGTCTAAATATAGGCTGTTGCAATATTCCAGTCTGGATAAGATTAGGGCTACTGCAACTGTTTTACCTGCAGTAATAGGGATGAGATCAAATATTTTTTCAATGATTTGATCAGGTTAAAGCACATCCCTGCCACTGACAAGGATTGTGGCCAAAAAGAAAGGGTGGCATCAAACTTACCTCCCAGATTCTTAACTATGTCCACTGTGTTAGGTGGGGCTGGGAAGTCTTCAGGCCACCACTTCAAGCGGGTTATCTTTGCCTATTAGCATTATTTCAGTCTTGTCATATACACCCAGGAAAGCACAAGCACTGAGATCATGAATTGGAAATGTACTAAAGTTTATGCAGATGCTTGTTAGAGGAGGGCTATGATGAAAAACAATAATGTAAATAATGTCAGAAACACAACCACCCCACAAAATGTAACAGAGATAGAAATAAGGCAAATGCTTCAAGATTTAAAAGAGCTGAGCACTAGGCCCCAAGAGCTCACTACTAAGGGCCCGATTCCGATGTTGTTGGGAAGGCCTCCAAATCGAATTTGGCTTTTCCAGATCCGATCCATAGCCCTTGTTTCTGAACGAATCGTACACAGGTCCCTACGACCAAGTACGATGCAAAGATCTCGTATGCTCCGACCGGATCGTTTCCAAACCCGATCCTGAACGTATGACTTGTTCGTAGCTGAATCGTGCCACCCAATGGAGCAGGATTCCGTCCGAGCGCGTACAATGCGGTAAGGCTGACAGTGGCAGTGTCGACCGACCCCGCTTGATGCCAGGTACAGTGTGAATTCTCTGCTGATGCTGTATTGCTGAAACGCAAAGTCAGTGCTGTATTGCTGAAACGCAAAGCCCTATAGCGATATTTTAGAAAGCTTGATTTTAAAGTTGACAGAATTGTATATTTTAAACTGTGCCACAATATTCTCATTCAGGGCTTAGACGCTTATCTTAGGCATTGACAGGGGTTAAAAACTTACGTGTACACTCAGCGCTCTGTGTTACAGCCTGCCCGCCCTGGTCCGACTCGGTATCCAATACCGTTGAGCGGAGGGCGGGACAGGTACGAGCCTGAGTGACACACTTCCGCTTTCCCGCTGCAGCACTGAGCGGGTAGCGCTCTAGCCTTGCTGTTACTGGGGCTATTTAGCCACTCGTCGGGATCAAGCGCGCAGCGATTGCGCGCAGGGAGGCGCCTCTAGACGCGCCGAAGACAAGCCAAAGACCTGCCCGTCTGCGCCCGTCCGCGCCAGGACGGTGCCAGGGGCCATGGCGGTCTCACCTATCTCCCCGCTTGTCCCGCTTCCTGCCAGGATTACCTGCTCAGCCCAGGTACTTAAGGATCTACAGATTGTTGATTGTCATGAAGACCTTAAACTTATTGTAGAAGGACCTTTTACATGCTTACATTGTAAATCCCAGTTCACTACTCTGAAGGGAGAAAGCCCTGATAGATGTGTGAACAGCCATACACCATCTTACAAAACACCTAAAATTGCTGGTCATAAAAACATTCTTTGCAATTTACGCTCTTTACCTAAGCATACCTCTGAAGTATGGGACCTAATCTCTACAAATGAGCCTGACTACTGCTTCATGACTGAAACGTGGCTTAAACCCCATTCCACTCCCTCCATTACATTGGCCATTCCTTCAGGATACAAAATGATTAGGTTAGACAGACCTAAGAAAATAGGTGGAGGGATTGCTATTGCTCATAAAAATCACATCAATTGCTCTGTTTTGGCAGAACTCTGCACTCCGGACATTGAATTGCTGATTTTTAAAACAACTCATTCCACCAAACAAACCAGATTAGGAGCCCTGGTTTATCGTCCCCCTGGACCTAGCTCCAACTTTGTCAACATATTACTGGAAAATCTTGCGCCATATGTTCAAAAAGACAAAGAATTCTTGCTAATAGGTGACTTCAACCTTCACAGTGAACTTATAAATTGTAAAGAAGCACAGGCTTTTCTTAACGATCTCTCATTGCTAGGTCTCCAACCACACAATGTGGGCCCAACTCACGTGGCCGGACACACTCTAGACCTGATTATAACCAATTTCCCTAGTGTCACATGCCTTCCCCCTACACAGGTCAGCTGGACTGACCATTTTATCCTTGAGTTTTATACTCCCTATCCTGCAACCACTACCCTCAAAACCACCAATATCCCTGAAATACGGCGGCAATGGCATAAAGTTAATGAGGCCTCCTTTGCTGAGAAATTTGTCCAACCCTACCATGTGATTCCTGATGATATCAATAAAGCTATTGATATGTTTAGCAAAGACATTAAAACAGCCATAGATAAGATAGCTCCATTAAAACAATTTAGACCCCGACCAGCCAAAAAACAAGAGATCTGGTTCTCTGAAGAGCTCAGAAATCTCAAGAAAACAGCCAGGAAATTAGAAAAGATTTGGAGATCTACCCATCTGGTAACAGATAGGAAACATTATTGGGACGCTCTAAGTGTATATCATAAAGCTATCAGAACGGCGCGAAAAACCCATATTACCACTCTTATCACGGCTGCAGACAACTCCCCCAGAGTATTATACCAGGTCCTTCACTCTTTCACCAATCCTACAGCATGTGAGAGTGCAGATACTTCGTCACAACTACTTTGCGACAATATATCGCAATTTTTCTGCAACAAAATCGATCTCATTTATGCTAAAATAGTCAACTCTAACAACAATTTGACTACAAATACAGTCCCTATCTTTCAGGATTCAGAACTTGATAGTGGCCCTCATACTTTAGACCTCTTCCCCCCTATCACTCCTAAAGAGGTGTCCTTGCTCATGACGCAGATTAAAAGTGGAAGTCCTGATGATATCATCCCGGCAAGACTCATGCCCACCTTGCTCGGAATCCTATCTCCCACCATCGAAAAACTTGTTAACTTATCCCTCTGTACAGGTTCTGTCCCCAAGCAGTGGAAACAGGCCTTAGTCAGGCCAATCAGGAAGAACACCACAACTCCATGGACTGATTTGTCAAATCTCAGACCTATTTCGTTGCTGCCATTTTTGGGAAAGCTCACTGAGAAGTATGTATATCGTCAGTTATCCAGCTACATTGAGAAAGCTGGCGGCCTAGACTACTCTCAATCTGGGTTTAGGCCGAAACACAGTACAGAGTCCACCCTCCTGTCTGTCACTGACGATCTGCATATGTTTCAGGACAAAGGCTACTCGGTAATTTTGGTGTTATTAGACCTTTCAGCCGCGTTCGACACCGTGTCACATAACATCCTCATTGACCGGTTGTCGAACGTAGGGGTCAAGAACAAGGCCCTTGCTTGGCTAAGGAGTTTTCTTACGGATCGGACCCAGACTGTCACCATGGGTGAATACAGATCAACTGAGGTAGAGATTACGAAAGGGGTGCCACAGGGCTCCTGTTTGAGCCCAACACTCTTTAACATCTACGTGGCACCCCTGGCAAGAGTGATGCGCAAATTTGGTTTCATCCCCGTGTCATATGCGGATGACACGCAGCTCCTCTTTCCCTTTCAAAATCTCACCACAGAAATAGGAAACTCCTTCTCCGCTGGCATGAAAGCCGTCGCACAGTGGATGTCCACCAACTTCCTACAGTGCAATGTCAACAAGACGGAAGTAATGCTGTTTGGAGATGCCAAATTACTGTGGACTTCTGACTGGTGGCCATCTGATCTTGGCACTGTTCCGGAGCCCAAACAGATTGTCAAAAATCTGGGGATACGCCTTGATCACGACCTTTCCCTCAAACAGCACAGTAACATGGTAGCTGGCTCATGCTTCCACACCATCAGCATGATGCGCAGAATATTTCCACTGCTACCGGATTCCTTCAGAAAAACTTTGGTGCAAGCCCTTATATTGAGTCGTATTGACTACTGTAACGGACTGCTCCTTTCTGCTAATGAAGGAGTTCTGGATAGGCTCCAGGTGGTCCAGAATACGGCAGCTCGCCTTGTCCTAAATGCTCCCCCCAGAACAGCATCAAAACCTCTATTACAGAAACTACACTGGTTGAGCATTCGACAAAGAGCCAAGTTTAAGATATGTTGCATTATCCATAAATGCTTAAACGGAAATGGCCCTACATACCTGGAGCAGAAATTTATCCCCTACACTCCCTCCAGATCGTTGAGATCTAGTGAGAATTTTCTGTTGGCAGTACCTCGTGCAAAAAAAACCAGACATGGAGGGAAAGCTTTATCTGTTGCAGGGCCCACACTGTGGAACAAACTGCCTCTGGCCCTCAGGCTCTGCACAGACCATTTAAAATTCAGGAAGCAACTGAAAACTCTGCTGTTTACTGATAAAATCTAGACCCTGCCCCTCATCTGCATATTTATTTAGACTCTATTTGGTATCACAGCGCAGAGATACTCCGGTTGGAGTTGATTCCAGCGCTATAGAAACCCATAAATAAATAAATAAATAAATGCATGATTCGGATAGCCACATCAACTCCGTCTCTGCTGTAGCAGGCCCCCCTTCACCCGGGGCCCTTTGTATCTGTCACGGGGTGTGTGCATGGTTCCCCCCGATCCAAGCATGCATAGTGTGGCAGGCAAAATGGGGTGCCAACCACGGTATTTACACTTGTTCAGCACTCACCCCTTTTTTGCAATGGGACCTTGTGTACGGGTCCGTACACAAGCTCCTATAGGAGCTATGGGAGTCTGGCCGAATCAAGTCTGTACCCATCCGGTTGCATAGTACTCGCTTGAACGGCTCACTAGAAAAGCCCTCGGGTCTGATTCGTACAGAGGGCTTTCCTAGTGCGATCGAAACCAGGCCATAAAGTTTTAATAGACATACTCCCTAATGTCCCTGCGTACATTACAGTCCTCTACCAGCAATTCCTATTTTAAAACAACAAATATCATGTTTGAAAAAATCTATAACTCAAAAAGTTACAATTCAAACCCCTGCTTTCCCTAGAAGATACCAAGACATGCACTTTCCAGAACCACAAACAACAAACAATACCAAAGAACCTTTCCTCTTGCACGACAACCAGAATAACAGCAGAATAATAATCATATTTGCAATTGAAAAACACCTTCTAAATTAAGTCAATGCAAAATGTGGATGGTGGATGGATCTTTTAAAATGTGCCTTGCACCACTCACACAGATATATACTATACATGGTTACTATCATAACAGAAACATAATTCTCACTTATTCACTGCTGACTAACAAACAGAGTGTAACTTTCTATGAACCTTTAAACCATATCAAACTAAAACAAAAACTAACTCTTCACATAAAATTATAATAGACTTTGAACAGGCAATGATACAAACAATACTTAAACTTTACCCACACATAGTCATGTGAGACCAATTCAACCAAAGCATTCAGAAATATATGCAAATATCTACACTAAGGGCCTAATTCCGAGTCTGGCATTCGAGGACCACAACACTCATGGTGGTGCAGCAGTGGCAGTCCACCAAGCGTATTACGAGTTTCCTCTCCTCCCGGGTTTACATGGAGGTTCCTCCTCCATGTAAACCCAAGAGAAGATGAAACAAAGGTGGACCACAGGGCCCCCTATGGCTCCTCCGCTTGTGCATGTACACAGGGGGGCATAACATGTGCCCCCGTGTGTATGCACAAAAGTTCTTGAAAGTCCATGCCGTGCAGGAACCTTGTGAGGCGATCCCATTGCAGTTCCTTTTCCAAAGGCATTGCTGCCTTTAAAAGAGACACTGCCCTGGAAACACCATGCCGCCTGGCAGCCGGACTACAAATAACTTGTAATCTGATCGGTGGGCAGGGGTGAGTCTCTGTGGTGCTGGGGCACGGCGGTAGAGTGCGTCCACCCCCGCACTGCAGAAACTCATAATTGGGCCCCGGGTGTATAATACACAATGAACATGAAGTTTGCATTTGAAATTAAATAGGTAATGGGCCTGGTATATGTACCTGTAGCAGATGTAGTTAAGTTCCACAACATGCTAATAGAATAGAATCCCCATTTTACTAAATAAATTACCAGAATCTTAGTATACTAAAGGACTACTTTGAAGACATGTGAGTTAGCAGCCTTCACCACTCTGGACACAGGCGCCAACCTAAAGTCCATATAACATGTTGGAATGTCTACAACAGCACTATGGCTCAGCAAGTAAAAAACAACAGCCCATTGGAATTATGTCACAATGCCTTGCAAGCCACACTAGGAAGTACCCAGATAACACTCTACAAATGTTAATCCCTCCAAAAAGAACAAAGCTACCAGCAACTAAGGATAGAACAGGCAATAAACCAAATCAAACATAAAATAACCATACAAACGGAATAATATGAAATGCTAGAATTCAAAGCCAGACTCTCTGTAAATAGCAAAGGAGTAGACTACCTAGAAATAATAGGTAAATCACTATTATAAATCACCTAACTATCAATATACTCACAACTAAAAGAGAGAGTTGCAAAGTCGAGGCAAATTAAGGATCATGACAAGATCACCAGGCACTTAGATTGAACAGGGTAGGATTTTGTAATGCAGTTGGGGAAAATGAAAGCAGACAGATGTTAGTTTGCTTACTTGAGCTGTCAAAGATTCTGATCAAACATAAAACCAAGGTTCCAAGCAGAAGACACCTGAGTGGGGGAAATTCTTGCTAAGAAGTGATCTGGCAGTAAAGGAAGGGAAGTGGAGCAAGATCTCAGTTTTGTCTCTATTTAGCTTTTAAGAGTTTCTGCTTATCCAATCCACCAATTGAGCATACAGTCACGGGAATTAGCCTGTGACTGCTAAGAGTTTTTCCCAAAGGAAAAAATAATATAAGTATCATCAGCACATTAGCCTCAGCCCTAAATATTGAATAAGGGAGGCAAGCAGTTGTAAATAAAGTTTCAACAGTGTGAGGCTAATAGAAGAACTGGGACTCCGTATTTGATGTCCTTAGAGACTGAATTAAATGGCGCCTGGTAGGCAGCTTGTACACTGCTGGTGAAAGAGGATTTGATTGAGTTGAGAACTGTTCCTTGATTCCTGACTACTAGAAGATGTGTGAGCAGCAAAGTGTGGGAGACAGTATAAGATTTGGCAGACAAATCAAGCAAGACCAGAGTTGAAGCGTATCCTTGGATGCAACCATTCTTAAGATGTCCGGGATGGAGAGCTGTGCTATTTCCATGCTATATCCTGGGTGAAATCCAATTGTGCTATTTCTAAAAGATTAATGGATTCTATGAAGGTGGAATTCTGCTTGTTTACTGCTTTTTTCACTGGTATTTACTGTAAAGGTAACAGAGAATGGGTTGGATGTTACTCAATACAGAAGGGTATGTGGAAAAATTTTCAGCAGATGTATGACCAGTGCACATTTCTAGTCAGAGGTATTGTTGCAATAGAAATGAAATTATTAAAAAGACTCTGTAAGCACTCTAGCATCATTGGAGGCTGGAGCATAGAATAAGAGAAGGACATGGGTCTAGGGAAGAACCTAATGGGATGGTACTCATGAGATTCATGAGGTTGAAAGCCAATAAACAGTTGACAGAACAGATGCTAGTGATCTTGTCTGAAAAAAAATTGGTTAGGTTTTCCCTTTAAGCTTGCAATGGAAATGGGGTAAATATGGTACACCTAGGATCAAGAGGAGTGAAAATTATTGAATATTTCTTTATTTATTTTCGTGTGTTGAAGATTTTAGTCATCAAAAAATGATCTGTTGTTTTAAGAACAAGGTTTCTACATGCAGCTACCGTATCCACTTTTTTGGTCTATTACCAAATAGTCAGATCTCCATTTGCCTTCAAGTTTTCTTCCCCATATTTTTGGCATTCTAAGAAGGGGTGGGCAGAACTCATGGACTTTCACTCCGTGCAGTTCTGTGGAGTTACATGAAAACTCCATGAAATTCCCAAGAGTTCGGAAAATGGGCGGAAATCAGCAGGATGCATAGCTCGCTCTGATTTTGAACACAGGGAGCTTGTTCGGCGCTGAAAAATCAGTGAAATCGGCACCACTGCTTCTCAAGCTGATTCTGCTGCTGTTCAAGTACATTTTTGACTCAAGCTGACACTTTCTCAAAGCGAACGGTGGTGAAGGGTCACGACCAACTGAGACCACCTGCGTTGGGAAAATCTCACTGGGTGCCCTTCTAGTGCCCAATAATTGCACTAGGAGATGCCATTTCTCACTCACCAACTTACTGTTTGTGAGCCCTGTGTGTAGGGCTCTGAGCCCTCATACAGTGCTGACAATCAAAAATGAGGCTGCCCACCTAAAAGATGAATCCATGGGTGGTTCTGTTGTGATAAGAGGCACAATTGGATGGGAGCAGAACAATGTCAATGGCACTCAAGTTTCAATAGCATTGTTTACCAAACTCATTGCAGTCTGGAAGGGTCCAGATGGATCTTTATAAGGGACATTTACAGTTCCTGTCCAGTCCTCCTTCTCACATACCTAGATAAGCAGGTGGGATGGGCAATAACAAATGTATTATATTTTGCACCAGAGAGAGATGACTAGTCAAACATATTGTATTCTCCCAGGACCAACATGTCACACCTCATCAAGAGCCAACTACTGACACTGGAGAAGAGAAGGAGGCTGGCAGAAGCAGAAGGAGAACCAAATTAATTACTGTTGAGGCTCTCAGGCACTCGTACGTTACTCTTGCACTTCATACTAAATTTACTACTTTGGCTATTCACCATTTCTGAGAGTAAATTTCACACAAAGGAGCCGATTAGGATTACGTTTGGAAATGCAGTCCAAACGACGTGGTAGCAGAAATTAACTGTCTGCATGTACCGCTGGAAAACTGGTGTCAGATTAGAGTGAACCGCCAGGAAAAGCAGAACGATGAGGACGGATTTCACAAAACTCTGCCAGGACCGTCCGGAAAAGCTGAAAATCTGTCCGCGGCAGTCAGATGTGATGCGAAATGACCAAAAACTGCAGTCCGACCAGCGGAATGAACGCAAGTGAAATTACGATACGATGGCGGTGCCAGCAGAATGATCAGTTGTTTCCGACCACCGCAATCGCAGAAAATGAAGAATGGGAGGACCGGTGGGAGGACTGTTGCATTCTGATCGCTTCAGTTGCTCCAGGAAGAGTAATGGCATTCGAAAGCCACCACACTACAAGGCTACCAAGTGTGGCTGTATATCTGGCTCAGCCTAAAAAAACACCTAACACACCCCAATGACACATCCCCATGGCAAGTAAAAAATATAAATCCTAGGTCAACCCACACAAAACACCTGACATGACTACTCCATTATGACCCACCCACATAGCTGAGTATAAAACCAGCCCCTTCTCTGCCCAGAATCCTTAGCACAACTCCAGAACTGAAGGGCCCAACCCCACAGCACAAAAGAGCGGCAAATCAGCACACATCACACCATCACAACCACACACACACCCCACACATCACCACCACCACCTTCACACCTGTACCTTTCACCCGTTTGCACATCACACACCAAGGCACAGAAGAAGATGCCCACATTCACTGACAATGAGTTGTCAGTCATGGTAGATAAGATAATCAGAGTAGAACCACATTTATTTGCATGGTCCAACAGACACCATTAGCCACAAAAACTCAAACGTTGGAAAGGATGGTCAACAAAGTCAATGCAGTATGGACCACCCGACGCACCATGCAGGACATCAAGAGGAGGTGGCATGACCTTAAAAGCCGGGCGAAAGAGCGTGCCAACAAAATCCATGAGCTGGCTCAGAGGACTAGTGGTGGCCCTCCCATTCCATCACTAACATTCAATGAATGGGAGGAGAAGGTGCTTGCCATAGGGCATCCAGAGATATTCTCACAGGAATACCCAGGGGAGTGGAGGCTGGTAAGTACCAACAAGTGTCTACCATTACATTGCCATGTGCTGTCTTGCACAACTACAAAGCTACACTTCCTAAACACAAATGCACTTATGTACAGCACACTCCTCCCAACACATGTCTCACAAATATAACATTTCCTTCCACTGAATTACCACAAAGGTAGCTAGCAATATTTCTATGAGGGCATGTATACAGGCAGCCAGCACTCCAACTCCCACCAGGCACCCCTTTCGCACAGCTGAGCAAGATGCAGACCTCCCTACACCCAGAAGCATATGGCATCCATTTCATTGTTCCCATAAAACATACAGGTAGTTAGCCTTCTCATGGTCTCTTGTCTCGCCCCAGAGCAGGATGGAACACTTCCCCCACCCAAGAGCCATGTGTTACCTTCCTCTGCTCCACTTCAGAGGTAGGAAGCCATCTTAACAGGGAGGGGTGTTTTTGGGTGGGACGCCATCACTACAACTCCCACCAGGCACCCTTGTCCCACAGCTCAGCAGGATGGAGAACTCCCCCAACCCACAACCATGTGGCAGCCATTCTATTGCTCTCATCAAACCTACAGGAAGGTATCCATCTTAGCAGGGAGGGGTGTTTGTGGGTGGGAATCCATCACTACAATTCCCACCAGGTACCCTTGTCCCACAGCTCAGCAGGATGGAGCACTCCCCCCACCCACAACCATGTGGCAGCTATTTCATTGCTCACCTTCACCTAGCAGCCTGCACCAAAACTCCCACAAGGCCCCCTTGTCCCACAGCTCTGCAGGATGGAGCACTCCCCACACCCACAACCATGTGGCAGCCATTTCATTGCTCACCTTGACCTAACAGATAGGTAGTCATCTTAACCGGGAGGGGTGCATGGAGCCATATGACCACACCAGCACTCACATGTCAGCCAACTTGGCATAGATCCAAAAGCCACATCCAGTGTGCAGACAGCTAAGCGTACGTAACTGTCATAGAAATTAAACTTTGACTCACCAAATCACATGTTGAAGAAATTCTGGGCCCAATCATGCACAGCACAGAACGCAATGTGTAAGTGCCATGGTATCAGAGCATGAAGGCCCCTATGTACACAAAACATGCATGGTCAATCGAACAAACAAAGTAAAGTATATGATATGAAAAAGGCATGTCTAACAAGACAATGGCTAGTTCTTTCTTATCTGAAAGTGATTCCATGCAGAGCAAACCAAAAAGACTCATCACATAAAGTAGATGACAACATGTCCTTGTAAACGCACAATCTGTACATGGCACATGGTTTCTATTTACATGTCATCCCATGGACAAGTAACGTATGTACCTCAACATCATGTCATCATGCTGAGTATCCTGCATCCATACCAGGTGATTGCAATGTAAAGTGTTTGGTGAATCAAATATAACATACAAACGTCTAACACCAAGCTTGTGGAGTGCACTTCAATGACCATTTGACCTCTGTTCAACAGGAGATCCATAAACAACTGCAGTAGAAGGCAACACCAACCTGCAGAACCTGTCTCCCCCGGAACATGAACTCTCGGATGCAGACTCCCTACGTTTATCGGATGAGGTGTACCACGTCTCAGGCCCTTATTGTCCCCACCACCACCATGGCAACAACAACAGCGCTGACCCCTGCTGCAACAACCTGTGCGGCCTCCACCATCACCATCACCACTGCTGCCTGAAACACTCTCCCTGCCTCAGTGCTTACCAACACCACAACACAATCAGAGGATGACAGGAAGTGTGTGCGGGTGCATTGACAAAGTGTCTTGCACACTGCCGCCCGGCTTGTCTTAAAACTTCCACGAAAATCTTCCATCTCCGCAGCCCTTAAGGCCTTACACTGGCTCCCCCTGCATAAGAGAATCCTCTTCAAAATTCTCATTGTAGCCTTCCGAGCCTTCAACAAATCCGGTCCTTCCTACCTGACTAAACGCTTCCCCCATTATACTCCGTGCCGCTCCCTTAGATCTTCACAAGATAACCTCATGACCCTGTCTAAATTCAACCTGAAATCCAAAGGCGGCAAAACTCTAAGCACCTTAGCCATTAAAGCCTGGAATAATATGCCAAGGCATCTCAGGCTCCAAACAGTCGAGAAGCCATTCCGGAAGCTTCTAAAAACCTGGATCTTCAAGCTTCCCGACGACTGGTCCAAAGCTGCCATCTAGCCTCCCTCACTTCACTCTGTGACTTGGAATCAGGACTCATAGCGCCATGATGCTCCTTCCGGAGCGACCGTCTGCGCTTTAGAAATACCTTTCCAAATTCCAAATTGAGGGCCAACGCCACAGGTCCAGGTCAGCAGGGCAGGATGGAGGGCAACTGGGGGACAAATACGGGAGGACACTGGGACCGAAGCCCTGGCCACCATCGCCAGAGTCCTTGGGGCATATTACCCAGGGACAGATGGGCCAGGTTGTGGAAGAAGTGTGTGAGCTCCGCCTGCTGCTGAGGTCCATGGACACACGTATGGGCCAACTTGTGGACCTTATGGGCCAGCTTGTGGGTGTTCTGAGGGACAGACATGCGGCCCAAATGGCAGCTCAACACCCCCCAGTGACCTGCATGCTGATACTCCCAACACCTCAGCTGCGGCCACAGAGAGGGGTGAGCTGCAACAAAATGACTCCTCAGACACAGCTGAGCCTACAGCAGAGGTCCCCCCTGCCAAACATACGAGGGGCCGTCCGAAAAACATCAGGGGAGGATCACGTGGCAATGCACCATCCGAACGCTAGTCGCTGAGTCAGCCATGATGGCACCTGTGTTCCCCTTGACATTGACTTTGTTGACTATCCTTACCCACATTGCCATGTTGATGGCAGGAGTCTGTTGGACTGTGTGACTACATCAATGTGGTGACTACTCTATTCGTCTCATTTACCATCACTGACAACTCATAAATTTACTTAGCACAATTTCGTAAATAATCACTTCTCTGTCACAAATACTTTTTGTAAATAAACACTTTTTACACACCTATGTCTTTGTGTCAGCACCATGTTTATCACAGTATGTACAATGTCAACTCAGACTCCAGTGTACCAGAAGCTCTGATTGTGATGAGGCATTGAGAGGGTGAAGGGACCTAGAAAGACACAAGAGAATGAGATTTACTTGTCAGGTGATGCCATTACTGCTAGAACACACCACTAGTCATCAACGTACACAAACCAGCACACATAACAATGAGCAACAACTTCAACATAGACATGAGGTACCTGGATACAAATACCCTGTGCCACACACAGCAGCCATTTGCATAGTAGAGCCAACAACAGGCAGCAGTCAAAAAGATCATCTATGCCTTGCCACTACCATCAAAGACAACAGACAATGTAACTGCTGTACAATGTCACTTACACTCAAGGGAAGTAGTTGATGAGCTGTTGACGCAGGTCAACACCTTCCTCATCTTCAATATCATCATCACCAGGTTGTGGAGCATGTAACTATGATCGGACACACCTTTTGGGGATAGTAGAGTAGTGCACCTCCGCTCTTGTCCAGACACCGGAATCTAGACTTCAGAAGCCCAACATATGCTCCCCCACGTGCATCATTGTAGCAAACTTCACCAGGGGTCTTTGGATTCCTCAGTGGGCTCAGCAACCATGGCCGGTTGGGATATGCAGAGTCACCTAGGTGTGAGATACATGGAGCAATTTACTAATATAAACAGTAGCTTAGAACAGCATGTCACACATACAACACACAACTTGACTTTGCGTACTCACCAACAAGCCACGCATGCTCCGGATGCGGATTAGCCATCTATTGTGGGATGCTGCTGCTACACAGTATGTAGGAGTCATGTGCAGAACCGGGGAATTTGACAAGGACTTGGGAGATAATCATATCCACTTGGCATACCACTTGCACATTAAATAAAATGAAATGTTTCCTGTTTTGGTAGATGCACTCATGTGCCTGTGGTGGAACCAGGCCAACATGTGTGCAGTCAATGGCACCAATAACATTAGGTATGTATCCAAGATCATAGAAATCACCCTTCACACCTGCCAATGTCTCCTTAGGGAGTGGATGTAACGGTCCTTGTATGTCATCATTGAAGACAGGACTTCACGTAGCACCATGCTGAACATAGCTTGAGACATCCCACTGGCGATGGTCACTGTGTACTGAAACAAACCAGTTGCAAAGAAATGCATCACTTTAACTGTTGGTGTCAGAGCAGTGGGTTAGGTTCTGTGAGGCCTCAGATGGGACTCCAACTGACCACATAGGTCTTGAATTATGTCACAATGCCTTGCAAGCCACACTAGGAAGTACCCAGATAACACTCTACAAATGTTAATCCCTCCAAAAAGAACCAAGCTACCAGCAACTAAGGATAGAACAGGCAATAAACCAAATCAAACATAAAATAACCATACAAACGGAATAATATGAAATGCTAGAATTCAAAGCCAGACTCTCTGTAAATAGCAAAGGAGTAGACTACCTAGAAATAATAGGTAAATCACTATTATAAATCACCTAACTATCAATATACTCACAACTAAAAGAGAGAGTTGCAAAGTCGAGGCAAATTAAGGATCATGACAAGATCACCAGGCACTTAGATTGAACAGGGTAGGATTTTGTAATGCAGTTGGGGAAAATGAAAGCAGACAGATGTTAGTTTGCTTACTTGAGCTGTCAAAGATTCTGATCAAACATAAAACCAAGGTTCCAAGCAGAAGACACCTGAGTGGGGGAAATTCTTGCTAAGAAGTGATCTGGCAGTAAAGGAAGGGAAGTGCTACAAAAGAAGAGCAAGATCTCAGTTTTGTCTCTATTTAGCTTTTAAGAGTTTCTGCTTATCCAATCCACCAATTGAGCATACAGTCACGGGAATTAGCCTGTGACTGCTAAGAGTTTTTCCCAAAGGAAAAAATAATATAAGTATCATCAGCACATTAGCCTCAGCCCTAAATATTGAATAAGGGAGGCAAGCAGTTGTAAATAAAGTTTCAACAGTGTGAGGCTAATAGAAGAACTGGGACTCCGTATTTGATGTCCTTAGAGACTGAATTAAATGGCGCCTGGTAGGCAGCTTGTACACTGCTGGTGAAAGAGGATTGTTGGTGTCAGAGCAGTGGGTTAGGTTCTGTGAGGCCTCAGATGGGACTCCAACTGACCACATAGGTCTTGAATTATGTCACAATGCCTTGCAAGCCACACTAGGAAGTACCCAGATAACACTCTACAAATGTTAATCCCTCCAAAAAGAACAAAGCTACCAGCAACTAAGGATAGAACAGGCAATAAACCAAATCGATCCAGATGGAATTTCCTTATGCTGTCCTCATCCTCCATGTTCGCCAGCACTGGGAATGGATGATGTACATTTGGTTGTCTCCTACATAAAATGAAAGGGGACACATGTCATTCATTCATTTTGATAACTTTATTTCGGTCAGAGACCATAAAAGCACAGAATAAATAACAAGAAAATTACACATTTCATTTAAAACAATAAATAGTGTCAAGTTAATACAATAGTTAAAAAATGTATTAAACTGATGTTATCAAAAGACTCATTTGGTAAAAGACAAAAGTGTTTAAAGAAAACTTTTCCTTCTGCGCCAGAACCCATGTAAAAAACGAGACATAGCAAAAACAATTGGGGGGTGAGTATCATATCTTAAGACCCTGCATGCGAGCATGCAGTGTCTAAACCCTAAGTTCTTGCAAATGGGAATGAGCCACTTTTTCCTTATTGAATGGTATGCAGGACAGAAAAACAAGACATGACATATATCTTCACTGCTATGATTACATGCCGGGCAGACTGCATTTTCCGATCTTGTCCATTTGCAGGTGAATACTCTAAGCGGTAAAGTACCATACCTCAACTGCAAATAAAGCTTCCTAGCAAGAGACGGATAAATTACATCAAGAAAGGCCTCTGCTCTTGTTTCTAGTTTTACTAGGAGAAACTCATTAGTGAGTTTCCCCAAAGAGCTTGAACCATGTAAGGTTGCTAATCTCAGCTCCCTTATGTGGCCTCTTAAATCAGGTTTAGAAATCCGTATGCAGGCTACCTCCGGTAGTTCCCAGAGATCGGTCCTGCCGATCTTTACACTGAGAGCCTTAATATGGGATAGCCATGAAATGTTCTTACTTTTAATTAATGGCCAGACCTCTAGGAATTCTTCTCTGAAAGGTGCCAGTTCATGCACCGTCCAGAGCCTTTTCCAGTAGAGTAAGGGTCGGAGAATTGCCAAGTCTTCAATTGGTTCTAGCCCCAGGTCGAGGCGTAGGGGGATGAGCGGTGTACTTACAGGAAGGCCAACGAGTCTTCTCATAAAGCCCTGCTCAACCAGGGTTAATTTGGCAATGTTTTTATGGCCCCATAACTCCGCCCCGTACAATGAAGCTGTTCTAGCTTGCAATCGGTATATTTCAGCTACTGGAGCTGCTGGTTTATATACCGAGGCTTGCTGGACTTTGCAAAGGCCCCCTGCTATTTGAGACAGCCTCAGCCATGATTTTGCAATTTGAGGTCCCCAATCAAAATTCTCGGTCAACGCAATTCCAAGGTAGACAAAAGTCCTGACTCTCTCGAGGGGGGAGCCATTTAAGGTAGGATTTGGTCGAGTCTGTTTGGGAGGATTGAAGATCATGAATTTAGTCTTTTCTAGATTAATCTCCAAGCCTCTGGAAGTACAGAATGCCAGGAAACCATCCAAGATGCGCTGGATGCCCGATGATGTTTTAGATATCAACAGAGTATCATCGGCAAACATCAGAGCGGGCACTCTGCCGGTAGCCAATCTTGGGGCGTCATTATTAGGGACATCAGCCAGGTGAGTAACAAGACCATTAATGTATAGGCTGAACAATGTTGGAGCCAAAACGCATCCTTGGCGCACTCCCTTCCTTACGGGAAAACGTGAGGATAAATCGCCATGTCTCCCGCATCTAACCTGGGCATAATTACCACTGTGAAATCTAGTCAAGATATCCAACAGGTAGGGTGGGAGACCCATTTCTGCCAGGACTTCCCATAGTTTTTCTCTTGGGACAAGATCAAAGGCAGCTCGCAGGTCCACAAAGATGAGGTAGAGACTGCCACCCTCTACTCTCACACTTTTCCAATATAGAACCTGGAGCCGGAAGATCTGGTCAATGGTGGAAATCCCAGATCTGAACCCTGCCTGTAATGTAGTCAAGATGTTGTTATCATCCACCCATTCCTGTATTCTATCCAAGATAATCCTGCCCATTAGTTTCTGAGTGGTGTCAATGAGGCTAATTGGTCTATAATTAGCCGGCTTCAATGGGCAGCCTTTTTTGAATATGGGAACTATCTCCGCGCCCAACCAAGTGTCTGGCAAAGCGGCCCCCATCAGAATGGAATTGAATAGTACCACCAAATACGGGGCCCAGATTTTTGGTTGGGAGCGGAATAAGTCCGGTGGTATTTTATCCAGGCCAGGTGCTTTGTTAGAAAGGAGCTTGTTTATTGCGATTTCTACTTCTTTAAGAGTGATAGTCACAGGAAGTTCTGTCACAGGAGTGGCTACACCCATCAACGATGGTTGAGGCTGGCATACATGTGAAGGTGCTAAAAAAAAGGGGCGAGGATGAATCTCAGCATTAGATATACTAGAATCAATTCCTCTCATCAAACTAGTCTCGAGAGACATGTCTGTAGAAGAAAGGTCCTCCGAATCCCCATACAGTTCCCCAAAGTGGGATTCCCAGACTTGTGGAGCTATGTTTGTACCAAGGGATGGTACTACCCCATTCCCGTCAGAGTTCACAGTGGCCCAAAACGCCTTAGGATCTCTACATATAAGAGCTAATCTTAGATCCTCCCATCTTTGCTCCTCCCAATCCATCTTCCCCCTGGCGATAGCCTTCTTATAGTCTAGACGAAGTTTCTTTATGTTGGTCCTGTCATTACCTTTGATTGCCGCGAGCAAGTCCTTTTTTGCTTTTCTACAGGGTTCCTTGTACCAGGGGTGTGATCTAAGCTGGTGTTGTTTGTTTCCCACTGGGTTAAATAGGCCCCTCAAATTATTAACTAAGTGGGTATGGATCTTAGTTGAGTCACTCAGGTTGTCTATACCTACATCCCCCATTGCGGAAAGAGATGGCAAAGCTGTCTGATATACTTGCGCAAGTTTAGCAGGGGATTTCAAAAAATAGGGCCATTTTATTCTCCTCCTATTATTAGAGAGGAGTACCGGGAGTATAGGGCTATTTGAGTTGGGAGGAGGGTTAGTTAGACCAAAACTACCCGGTTTCAAAGTCAGAACAAGGGTGTTGTGGTCGCTATCTTGCCTGGGGTGGATTTCAAACTCTAATAAATTGCCCCAATGTCTTGCCTCCATTAATATATAGTTGATATTAGAGTTTTGGCCTGGTCTGTTGAACGTGGGATGGCCTGGGCAATCGGGTTCCAATCTCCCATTACAGGCCCTTAGGGAAAGTGCAAGAGTTAAAGATTTAATTTGAAGGACGAGCGGAGTCCAGGCTCTGACAGGAGACATCTGTGATTCACGTATATGCCAGAACTGATCTTCTTCGTCTGGCTCGCCCGTATTAGGAGACTCAAGGGGTTCAAATTGGCAGTTAAGGTCGCCTCCTATTATTAATTGCGGTGGGGGGTCTAAAGACAATATAAAATGCTTTAATGCATCTATTACACCAGATTCTTGGCCATTCTTGACTGGCCTTGAATAGACGTTTATTAAAGCAACAGATGGTTTGTCTTTTAGGGTTAAGAGGACGCATTGAACATCCAGGGAGTTAGTTGGAATCACGGTTGCCTGGGCTCCCAAATGAGTCCCTACCCAAATTGAAAGACCACCCGAAGGCCTCCCTCTGCCACTTGTGGTTGCCAAAGTGTCGAAAGTGGCATAACCAATCCTTGAATTTTCTTCGGTGGCCCACGTTTCTTGCATAAGGCAGATGTCATGAGTACCTACAAAATCACTCCATTCCAAGTTAGATAACTTGTTTTTTATCCCCGCCACATTCCAAGACAATATTTTTATTCCCTCGCCTAGTGCTCCATTCCTTTTTACTGGGTCGCCAGGCGTAGGATCTGTGCAGACTTCAGTTGTTTGAGGGTTTGTTACTGTTGTGGCGCCCAGAAGGTTGACATTACACAGAAGATCATCGGGGGGAACAACCAAGTCTTCATGGGTGGTTTGTTTTATTTCCACTCTTGCGGTCAGGGGAGAAGATGCTGGCAGAGATTCTAGAATTGCACTCACATATCTATCCTTTTCTACAGCTGATTGGACGCCCATAGCTTTGTCAGGTTGGGGTACAGGACTCGAGTACACGACTGGTCAGTCCACCTCCTCCAACACACTGAATCTATTTTTTTGAGCAAAAAATGACAACAAGGGCATATTCTGGGTCTCTTCCACTGATCTAGGGTACAATTTGTTTTGGCCCCCCGCCCAACTCATACCCCTGATCTGTCCTACTCTATGCTGTGGGGCTGGATAGAAATATGACAGATGTAATGGGATGATTTGAGTGTTAGGTCTAAAGGGTGTCCTGTTGCAGATATAATTTACAGCAAGTGGATGTCTAAAATTGACAATGACACAATTTCCTATGATGGACTTAGGAGTAGGCCCAATCCAATCTAGTCTCCGAACACCCAGAATTTCTCCAGAGATGTTATAGGGGAGGGGGCTGTTTAAATTGAACCAGTGTATACATTTGTTTTTTAGATCCGAGAAATCCTCGTTCTTCCCTTCGGGTAGGGGGGGAACACCAGCAAGCACAACAACATACGGGAGAGATTCAGGTGGCAAGTCAATACAGGGTAGAGCAGTGTTAGATCCCTCAGTAGGAGTATTTCTATGATCTCTAGCTCGACTGTCTGAGTATTTTTCCCCCGCATTGGTAATCTCCCTCTGTGTTCTGGAACTTTCTGGGTCTGTAGTCCTAGTCAGAGAAATAGTTGCAGCGGGAGCAATCATGTCAACTATTTGAGGGGGGGGCAGGGAAGGTTTCAGTGGCGGCGGCACTGGGAATGGATGATGTACATTTGGTTGTCTCCTACATAAAATGAAAGGGGACACATGTCAATTTTATTCCCCTATGAGATGTGTCAAACATCTTACATCTTGACTGACACAGCGCCAACAATGACTGGACTGAAACAACAGCTTAATGCACAAGTCACATGCAGAGACACCCTGATCTCATGTGGTCGTACATTTGGTCAGTATGTACACACTGACTACCTCCAAAACATTATCTGACTATGTGAATGGAAAATGGTACAATCCTACATCTTGTGTCCCCAGCCCTGTGAGTAGTTGACACAGTACATGTTTGACCCAGTACATGTTTGAAACAGCAACACTGCTGACTTCTACGAAGCTGCTGTACCTGCCACACCTTCTTGCTTAAGTTGCACAGAGCACAACATTTCTACACAATGAGCACACTGTGTGTAAGCTGATCAACTATCAAAATGAATACAGTAATCTGCACAGTGAAATAGGCACATTATGTGGTTAGTCCATCATTACTGTGGGCTGATTAGCCATCTCACACATTGACATGTTCACAAATATGAGAGTCCATTACACACCAAATCTGTGTACATGCACACAAATATATGTGACATTTGAGAAAGTACATGTAATCATGTGCACTGACATGGCATGTGTAGGCATCAGTGAGTTGAATGTCACACTAGCGTTAAATTTAGCAATCAGGAGCTATTATACATTGTAAGGGTCTAGTGTTCTATGATGAGAATTGGCCATTGCCATTGCTAGAGCACAATGTGTCCATAGGTGCTGTATGCATGCTCCGCCACCGCGATCACAGTCATTGGCCACAATTAAAACATAGCGGTAGAAAAAGGGGGTGGTGATGGACGGAGCATCAGAACCAATCAAACACTCACACCCAGTCAAAGTGAGCAAGGACTCACATCTGAGCATACCCTGCCAACTTATGGCGATCAAAGCGGTACAAAAGAGGGTGGTGATGGACGGAGCATCAGAACTAATCAAACACTCACACCCAGTCAACAGATCTGGGTTTGATCCATCACCGTTCTTTAGCCCACCCTGCCACCCCAGTTCAGACATGGCCATATGCAAATCAGTCTGACCCTGTGCCTCATGGGAACAGTCCAGCCCAAACTGCCAAGCCATGCCTTCCCTGGACCGGAAACAAGCTTCCTAGGACCGGTTTCTGGCATTTCAGCCGTCTTCAGCCAGGCTTGCTTGAATCCAGTGGCAAAGTGAGCAAGGGACTCATGTCTGAGCATATCCTGCCAACCTATGGCGAACAAAGCAGTACAAAAGGGGGTGGTGATGGACGGAGCATCAAAACCAATCAAACACTCACACCCAGTCAACAGATCTGGGTTTGATCCATCACCGTTCTTTAGCCCACTCTGCCACCCCAGTTCAGACATGGCCATTTGCAAATCAGTTTGACCCTGTGCCTCATGAGAACAGTCCAGCCCGAACTGCCAAGCCATGCCTTCCCTGGACCGGAAACAAGCTTCCTAGGAACAGTTTCTGGCATTTCAGCCATCTTCAGCCAGGCTTGCTTGAATCCAGTGGCAAAGTGAGCAAGGGACTCACATCTGAGCATACCCTGCCAACTTATGGCGAACAAAGCGGTACAAAAGGGGGTGGTGATGGACGGAGCATCACAACCAATCAAACACTCACACCCAGTCAACAGATCTGGGTTGGATCCATCACCGTTCTTTAGCCCACTCTGCCACCCCAGTTCAGACATGGCCTTATGCAAATCAGTCTGACCCTGTGCCTCATGGGAACAGTCCAGCCCGAACTGCCAAACCATGCCTTCCCTGGACCGTAAACAAGCTTCCTAGGAACGGTTTCTGGCATTTCAGCCGTCTTCAGCCAGGCTTGCTTGAATCCAGTGGCAAAGTGAGCAAGGGACTCACGTCTGAGCATACCCTGCCAACTTATGGGGAACAAAGCGGTACTGGAGTGAATGTATAACATTGTTCTGCATTCTGTCCTTTAACTGTTGTTTTTGCATTTGTCACCCCGAGTGGGAAGGGTATGCCCAGACGTGGGTCCCGTGCTCTCCATGCCACTGGAATAAAGCTATCCTGGCTGAAGAGGGGTGAAACCCCGAAACTGGTCCTAGGATGCTTGTTTCCAGTCCAGGGAGGACCTGGCTTGGCAGTTCGGGCTGGACTGTTCCCATGAGGCACAGGGTCAAGACTGATTTGCATATGGCTGGGTTCAAACTGGAACGGCATGGTGAGCAAAAAAACTATAGATTTAGGCCCAGATCTCTGTACTGGGGTGAATGTATGATATTGTTCTGCATTCTGTCCATCAACTGTTGTTTTTGCATTTGTCACCCCGAGTAGGAAGGGTATGCCCAGACGTGGGTCCCGTGCTCTCCATGCCACAGGAATAAAGCTATCCTGGCTGAAGAGGGGTGAAACCCCGAAACCGGTCCTAGGATGCTTGTTTCCAGTCCAGGGAGGACCTGGCTTGGCAGTTCGGGCTGGACTGTTCCCATGAGGCACAGGGTCAAGACTGATTTGCATATGGCTGGGTTCAAACTGGAAAGGCATGGTGAGCAAAAAAAACTATTGATTTAGGCCCAGATCTCTGTACTGGGGTGAATGTATGACATTGTTCTGAATTCTGTCCATCAACTGTTGTTTTCACAATTGAAACATGCCAAACAGCGGTAGTGACCGCCTGGACCCATGGTGTGCCACCGCCAGTGCCAATAACATTGCGCCATACAAATTTGAAACCAGCGGTAGGCCTGCTCCGCTACCGCGGGCCCGGTTATTGGATTCAATTGAATGATGCATGATTGCGGTAGCGACCGCCTGGACCCTGCGCTGTGCCACAGCCTATGCTAATGCCATTGCAGCCAATGGGAACCGCGATCCTGATAGTGAAATACAATTTTGGAACTCGCGGTAGGCATGCTCCGCTACTGCGGTCCCGGTTATTGGATACAATTGAAAAATGAAAACCAGGCAGACCAATTGCAGCAGCAGAGTACCACTGAAACTACCCCAGGGCCTATAAATGTCTGTGAGAGAGCCAAACATTTCACTTGCATTCAGACACTGCTGCCTGCCATTCATCACCACCAACTGCTGCCGTACCTGTACTCTGGACCCAGTGATGGCTCGAACAGAGAACATCAGGGCCCGTCCCTTCACCTCAGAGGAGGTGCTGGTGGACGAGGTCTGTGCACAGTATGGGAGGCTATATGGTGCTCCAGAGGTACTGGTAAGTGTATGAGTAAAAGTTTGAGAGTGCTCAGAATGCTCAAATGATGTTGCTCTGCAGTAGTATGTGCCTGTGAGTTTAAGTCAATGTGCATGCATCCATATTTTTCCTATAGCATGCTAGATACATGGCCTATTAAGAATCACAATTGAGTATGTGAGGAGGATGGCAACATGGACACTTCTACAGCTCTCCTTAAGCAAAAATAAATACACATTGGTCTGAGACTGGGTAATGTAAATGTGTGATTCACTGCCTAGCATTCTGACTTCATGTCAAAGGGGTGTGTAGCCTTATTTCCACAGATTCATGACTGCATTGAAGGATGGGAGTGACATGCTGCAGTTTTGCTGCCATACAGTTACACTCCTGCCTTGAGACAGTTGAAGTCTGAAGATACATTGCCTGTGCTATGTGATGTCATAGTCCATTAAGTCTTCCCATGCTCATTTGTAACATTACAAATGTATTTTGTCCATAGGGTACTGAATGATGTGTGTACAGTTTTCAAATTGCCCTTATTGTGATGTGTGCATTATGCACATGAGTACAATGCCTGAGTGTAACACTCTTGGCAGTAATTCACATATGACACATCAGATACAGGTGATTTGGAGATGTCATCCTTCTATAGATTTCATTATGTGTTTAGTCTCGCATGTGTAGGCACTGTTTACCCTCTCATATTGTACATGCATGTGATTTCTCTTATGGTCCACGTTTAACCTCAGTGTGAGTCCCTCTGGCATGCACAGAAACTGCCCAATGTTACAAGGACCCATCACTAAATGGACTGAGTGAAACATATGTGTTGTCCACCACCCTATCTCTCAATGGGCTATCTTAGGCCTAAGGTGTGCACAAGACAGAACTACACCTTGTGTGAAGAGTGTGAGAATGTAAGTTCATGGCCCTAAATGTGACCACTATGACACATGTACCCATGCACTGGGCAAGGACATTGAGGGGTGCGTAGTGTTGGACACAGTAAGTCTGCCACGACACATCATTTCCAATGTATTGTATTTCATGCTCACTCACGTACTGCATCACAGATGAGGGTCATTTTCACATTGGTTGCTGTGCTTGCACTCTGCATGTGTATGAGATGGCCATATACTGCGTCCATCCTCATACATGTATACATTTATCTGAGATTATTTGATGCAAGTGTACTACGTGTCATGCTGTATTGCCTCTGCCCATCATTTATGTATTAGTCTGCTATGTATTTTCATACTCCTATACTGACACATATTGGTACATCAAAATCAACAGGAGAGGAAGGGATCAACACGGCTAGTCCCCTCAGTAGAATATCAAAAAACAACAAAGCCAGTGTACAATAATATGAAACAGGGGGCACTCTAGTCAATGCAATACATTGATCCAACGAGCAAAGAGCCTCAGATTCCCTGTGAACCGTTATGTTCATAGGAAGCAAGTTTGTCCACTATGGAACAATACCCAGTGGGTATGAAAAAGCCCTCACTCACCAACCTGGTTGGTGACATGCTTCATCATTGGGCTTCCACTGGGACGACCGAATGTCATCCCAGTGTGCTGCGACGCCAGGTTACTGCGGAGCTGGGTTGGTTGTGTGGGGAAAGTGAATTTAAAATATCCAATCAAGTCAAAAAGAAACTTTATTAATTTTGCTTAAATGGAAAGGAGTACAAAGGAGTGAGGGTCAAAAAAATAACGAAAAGACACTGAATAGTGTGAACTCCGCCAAGTAAAGTAATTAATTATGGGGAGAGGAACGAGTTTACTAGAGAGGCCAGTCCGTTAGAAGCCTCATGGATCCCGGGAGGGGGGTGGGAGCAAATGGCACACCGCCCTTGCTGCTCTACACCCGCGATATGCCTAAACAGCCTCTTGCTGCCGGGTCCGGGTTAATTACTTTACTTGGCGGAGTTCACACTATTCAGTGTCTTTTCGTTTTTTCACACATCAGCCCACGGTTGGGTGGACCTTAGCGAGTTCACACCACCGGGGCTGCGCCCATCCCCCTCTGGTCCTGACGAATGCCCGATTAACACTCCATGAGGCAGAAACATGTTGACCGCCACGGAGTGAACCAGGTCTTTTATTTTTTTGACCCTCACTCCTTTTTACTCCTTTCCATTTAAGCAAAATTAATAAAGTTTCTTTTTGACTTGATTGGATATTTTAAATTCACTTTCCCCACACAACCAACCCAGCTCCGCAGTAACCTGGCGTCGCAGCACACTGGGATGACATTCGGTCGTCCCAGTGGAAGCCCAATGATGAAGCATGTCACCAACCAGGTTGGTGAGTGAGGGCTTTATCATACCCACTGGGTATTGTTCCATAGTGGACAAACTTGCTTCCTATGAACATAACGGTTCACAGGGAATCTGAGGCTCTTTGCTCGTTGGATCAATGTATTGCATTGACTAGAGTGCCCCCTGTTTCATATTATTGTACACTGGCTTTGTTGTTTTTTGACATATTGGTACATAACACAGTGTCACTGGAACTTCCTCTTCATGTCTCCCATGCCTGCAGCTTAAGATCCACCAGCGTAAGGTGATATAGAGGGCCATTGCATGCAAGGTGCGGGCTCTGGGTGTCTCCAACCGATGGCACACACACTGTCACAAGAGGTGGGATGACATCTGCCGGCTGAGCAAAAACGTGGCAGAGATGACGCTGGTGGTGCTCCCTCTGAGTGGCAGGTTGGCGCGCAGGAGCATGACACCACTAATATCCCGCATCCTGGCAGTGACACAGCCAGAGCTAGATGGACACTCGAGGGCCCATCAGCAGCAAGTTGGGGGTGAGTATTGTGCAAAGTGTGACTTTGGGTGTGAGTGACTGCAAGAATCCCAACTGTGAGCCAGTGCGAAGCTCTGTGATGTCTCTAGTGTGATGCAATGGCTTCTAAGTGGCCTCAGTGTTGAGTGCATCTGTTCTGCATTTGTACAACATGTGGATTCTCACATGTTTAAAACCATGACCCTTGTCATTGCCAGATGAGATGTGGCCTTGTGACATATGCTGCAGTATGAGTGTCATAGACATCAACTGGCAGTGAATAGCCGTGAGCATCATATTAGTGTGCATTCATAGATGTGTGCTGTGCACGACAGATTAATTGTGACATCTACACAGCTGACACCAATGTACAACTGTAGTTGTGCTTCAAAGCACAACATGGTGGATATCATGAGCTTGTAGCCATTGGAAAATGACCTTTTTGAGTTTTTCTCAATGGTGTTA
This sequence comes from Triturus cristatus, assembly GCF_964204655.1. Lineage (NCBI taxonomy): Eukaryota > Metazoa > Chordata > Amphibia > Caudata > Salamandridae > Triturus > Triturus cristatus. The sequence goes on along the minus strand of NC_140584.1, from coordinate 313,719,898 downwards.
CCTTAAAGATACTCCATATGTGACAGAGACAACATGTTTTGATGTCTAGCTATCTCATCTACAGGCACGTAGGTATGCTTCCAGGGAATAATATGTGTGGTTACAGGGAGGCACAGGGCCAGCTATTTGGGTGTTTTAACGCCACATGGAGCATTACTATCAACTATACATGTTTACATGCATCTTCTGATGATTGCATGAATGTAGCACATGCTGAATGTACTCAATGAGTTCAACATGCGAGTATCATTTAAAAGTATTGTGCTCTGTTCGCATATGATGTTTCTGAGTATGGCACTATACCGAACCTATGTCTCTGTCTCTTGCAGAATCTACCAATGGCAGGGAAGGACGGGGGATGGACACCAGTGGGGAAGCTTCTGGCACGACTGCTACACATGAGTTCACTGACAATAATGAGACCAGTGTCTCGGAGAGGAACAGGAGTGCCCTGGATGAATCATGCCCGGAAACACCTTCACATTTTCCGACTCTAGAGGTGACTCCTCGATGTTGGGGGGCTCAAAAAGTTCCAGATCTGCCTCTTTTTCTGCCACACCTCGTCCAGTGCCCAACCTCCCGGATGCTCCCCCAAGTACTGTCCGTGCATGCAGCCATAGGAAGGGTAGAGTCTCCTTTCCCCCAGGCACAGCTGCCCCTGCCCCTGTCTCCCCTGCTGTCCTTAGTGTTGAGGCAGTTGACCTTTTGCGCCAGCTGTTTGTCGGTAAGACTGCTCTCCTGAGTGCCTTCCAGGATCATGACAACAAGTTGGCACAGGTAGTTGTATACATGGAGGGCATTCATTCTGATGTGGGTGGCCAACACTGAAGTGTCCAGTCTTTGTCCTCTACAGTGACGGCAGCCATTTAGCAGTCCCAAGCTCCCAGTCCAGCTCCTGTCCCTTCAGCAACCACCTTGCCAGTGGCACCACCTGCCGAGAATGCTTACACGCCAGAGCCCTCAGGCACCAAGTCCTCCACATGCAGCACACAACAGCATTACTCTAAGCGTACCAGACCACAGACACCATCACCACAATACAAAATGGGCACACATGAGCGCAAAACCACAAGCCCATCACGTGACAATTAGGGGCATCAGACCAAGAAGCATGCATCAACATCACATTCATCAAAATCACCGCCAACCAAGGACAGTCCCATCCCCGCACCTGCTCACAAAGACCCACAAACACTTGTCCTGCCTGCTGTGAACCTGGTGCCTGCCACGACCAAGCCCAAACACATTTCAAAGGCAGATTCACCCAAAACGTCTACTCCCACCCACACCCCTGTGACTCAGGGACAAAAGAGCAAAGTGGGGAGTTTACCTCGACAACAAGGGATGCAGGGAAAGAGGCAAGGCCACCCCAAGCGTTCTACCAGGCCCAGCAAATCCCCACGGGGAGAGCCACCTGCACCTGATACACCTTTGGTGGAGAGTGAGGCTGTTGTGCCCACCTCACTTCCCACTCTGGCCAAGACTATCGAATCCCCAAACAGTTGAGACACAGCCCTCAACATTCACCCTCAATCACTGTGCCTCCACGCAGCATGTCTCCACCTCCCCATGCCACCACTCCACCCAGTCCAAGCAGCCCTCAGGCTCTCACAGCTACAGATGCCTCTACCTCAGCCGGTTCTCTCTCTCCCAGGTCTAGTCCAGTTTGTTACTTTTGATGCCCATTTCATATGCAGTTTATCATGCACACATGTGCCTACTAGGAATTTGTACTGGCCAATGGCCTTGCTGTTTGTTACTTTTCATGCTCCTTTCCTCTGCAGTTTTTCATGCACACATATGCAGACTAGACCTATGGACTGGCCATTGGCCTTGCTGTTTAGTAATTTTGATGCCGATTTCCTGTGCAGTTTCTCATGCACACATGTGCATGCTAGGAATTTGTAATGGCCAATGGCCTTGATGAGAATGACATCATGGTTCATGACAAACCGGAAATATTAAAAGTATTTTCAAAATTTTACCAGCACCTCTACACCTCTCGCAGGCTGCAAACAGTTGACATAGATACATATCTAGAGGATGTGGTACTGAGGTGGTTGAACGGCGCTCAGAAGAAATTTCTTTCCACAGATATAGAGGAAGATGAAATAAGGGAGGCCATTATGCAGCTACACTTGGGTGAAGCCTCAGGCTCTAATGGGCTACCAGCCGATTTTATAAGGAATACTCTGAGAACAGCCACTGGCAGATATCCGCAAAGATGTGCTGGCCCGCAGCCTGGTTGGCTTGGCCTAACCGGCTGTTTAAAGATGTTCACCTATGTACCTCAAATATGAATGACAAGCGTTCAGTCCTCTGTATCACCCATTTACCATTATTTATGAGTGGTATTGGCACAGGCTAGACTTCCTGAGACGGATAGGAGCAGTGATTATTGAGATGTTGCACAATGTTATTGATTTGAAATTTGATTGAAAGCTATTGACCTTGTAATGTGTCATGTATGAAAAAAAACAATAAAGATACATGATATATATATATATACATATATATATATATATATATATATATATATCAACACAAACAGTCTCACGTTACCGGAGCCCGGGACCCTTCAGGGCGGCCTCAGTGGAATGGGCACGGAGCAGCCCACAAATCACACTCGCCATGCAGGAAAAAATGTACTGAAGCCCAATACTGCAGTCAGGTACCACGCTCAGTCCAGCAGCGTCTGCTTCCTTTGCCCTAACGTTTCAACTTAATAGCCTTGCTCACAGGTGGAAGAAGACACCTACGTGCGCTCTGACGATTTTTAAAAGGATGTTTAATCACGTGACTGAATTTAAACACTACATATCCCACAGTGCACTGTAATTTCATTCAAATGTACTCGCTGGAAGTCCTCGAAAATGTCATTTAAAGTAAACAGTTCCCTTCGATACATGCACTGATATCCAAGTGGAATTCATAAAACAGCAGTCAGGTGAACAAAATGTGCTGTAGTGTTTGTACTTCTACATGCGACCAGCAGAAGCCCTGTGCTGCAGCACGATCATAGCAGAAGTCATCCTGCTTGAATCCCTTCCAAATGCAACTCGTTTTCGCTGAGTAGCACTCCTATTGTAGGTCGGGTGCATTCGTGGATCAGGCTCCTCAATTTGAACCAACACAAACAGTCTCACGTTACCGGAGCCCGGGACCCTTCAGGGCAGACTCAGTGGAATGGGCACTTTTGCAGCCCACAAATCACACTCGCCATGCAGGAAAAAATGTACTGAAGCCCAATACTGCAGTCAGGTACCACGCTCAGTCCAGCAGCGTCTGCTTCCTTTGCCCTAACGTTTCCACTTAATATCCTTGCTCACAGGTGGAAGAAGACACCTATGTGCGCTCTGACGATTTTTAAAAGGATGTTTAATCATGTGACTGAATTTACACACTACATATCCCACAGTGCACTGTAATTTCATTCAAATGTACTCGCTGGAAGTCCTCGAAAATTTCATTTAAAGTAAACAGTTCCCTTTGATACATGCACTGATATTCAAGTGGAATTCATAAAACAGCAGTCAGGTGAACAAAATGTGCTGTAGTGTTTTTACTTCTACATGCGACCAGCAGAAGCCCTGTGCTGCAGCACGATCATAGCAGAAGTCATCCTGCTTGAATCCTTTCCAAATGCAACTCGTTTTTGCTGAGTAGCACTCCTATTGTAGGTCGGGTGCATTCGTGGATCAGGCTCCTCAATTTCAACCAACACAAACAGTCTCACGTTACCGGAGCCCGGGACCCTTCAGGGCGGCCTCAGTGGAATGGGCACGGAGCAGCCCACAAATCACACTCGCCATGCAGGAAAAAATGTACTGAAGCCCAATACTGCAGTCAGGTACCACGCTCAGTCCAGCAGCGTCTGCTTCCTTTGCCCTAACGTTTCAACTTAATAGCCTTGCTCACAGGTGGAAGAAGACACCTACGTGCGCTCTGACGATTTTTAAAAGGATGTTTAATCACGTGACTGAATTTAAACACTACATATCCCACAGTGCACTGTAATTTCATTCAAATGTACTCGCTGGAAGTCCTCGAAAATGTCATTTAAAGTAAACAGTTCCCTTCGATACATGCACTGATATTCAAGTGGAATTCATAAAACAGCAGTCAGGTGAACAAAATGTGCTGTAGTGTTTTTACTTCTACATGCGACCAGCAGAAGCCCTGTGCTTCAGCACGATCATAGCAGAAGTCATCCTGCTTGAATCCCTTCCAAATGCAACTCGTTTTCGCTGAGTAGCACTCCTATGGTAGGTCGGGTGCATTCGTGGATCAGGCTCCTCAATTTGGACCAACACAAACAGTCTCACGTTACCGGAGCCCGGGACCCTTCACAGCGGCCTCAGTAGAATGGGCACGGAGCAGCCCACAAATCACACTCGCCATGCAGGAAAAAATGTACTGAAGCCCAATACTGCAGTCAGGTACCACGCTCAGTCCAGCAGCGTCTGCTTCCTTTGCCCTAACGTTTCAACTTAATAGCCTTGCTCACAGGTGGAAGAAGACACCTACGTGCGCTCTGACGATTTTTAAAAGGATGTTTAATCACGTGACTGAATTTAATTACTACATATCCCACAGTGCACTGTAATTTCATTCAAATGTACTCGCTGGAAGTCCTCGAAAATTTCATTTAAAGTAAACAGTTCCCTTCGATACATGCACTGATATTCAAGTGGAATTCATAAAACAGCAGTCAGGTGAACAAAATGTGCTGTAGTGTTTTTACTTCTACATGCGACCAGCAGAAGCCCTGTGCTGCAGCACGATCATAGCAGAAGTCATCCTGCTTGAATCCCTTCCAAATGCAACTCGTTTTCGCTGAGTAGCACTCCTATTGTAGGTCGGGTGCATTCGTGGATCAGGCTCCTCAATTTGAACCAACACAAACAGTCTCACGTTACCGGAGCCCGGGACCCTTCAGGGTGGCCTCAGTGGAATGGGCATGGAGCAGCCCACAAATCACACTCGCCATGCAGGAAAAAATGTTCTGAAGCCCAATACTGCAGTCAGGTACCACGCTCAGTCCAGCAGCGTCTGCTTCCTTTGCCCTAATGTTTCAACTTAACAGCCTTGCTCACAGGTGGAAGAAGACACCTACGTGCGCTCTGACGATTTTTAAAAGGATGTTTAATCACGTGACTGAATTTAAACACTACATATCCCACAGTGCACTGTAATTTCATTCCAATGTACTCGCTGGAAGTCCTCGACAATTTCATTTAAAGTAAACAGTTCCCTTCGATACATGGACTGATATTCATGTGGAATTCATAAAACAGCAGTCAGGTGAACAAAATGTGCTGTAGTGTTTTTACTTCTACATGCGACCAGCAGAAGCCCTGTGCTGCAGCACGATCACAGCAGAAGTCATCCTGCTTGAATCCCTTCCAAATGCAACTCGTTAACGCTGAGTAGCACTCCTATTGTAGGTCGGGTGCATTCGTGGATCAGGCTCCTCAATTTGAACCAACACAAACAGTCTCACGTTACCGGAGCCCGGGACCCTTCAGGGCGGCCTCAGTGGAATGGGCACGGAGCAGCCCACAAATCACACTCGCCATGCAGGAAAAAATGTACTGAAGCCCAATACTGCAGTCAGGTACCACGCTCAGTCCAGCAGCGTCTGCTTCCTTTGCCCTAACGTTTCAAATTAATAGCCTTGCTCACAGGTGGAAGAAGACACCTACGTGCGCTCTGACGATTTTTAAAAGGATGTTTAATCACGTGACTGAATTTAAACACTACATTTCCCACAGTGCACTGTAATTTCATTCAAATGTACTTGCTGGAAGTCCTCGAGAATTTCCTTTAAAGTAAACAGTTCCCTTCGATACATGCACTGATATTCAAGTGGAATTCATAAAACAGCAGTCAGGTGAACAAAATGTGCTGTAGTGTTTTTACTTCTACATGCGACCAGCAGAAGCCCTGTGCTGCAGCACGATCATAGCAGAAGTCATCCTGCTTGAATCCCTTCCAAATGCAACTCGTTTTCGCTGAGTAGCACTCCTATTGTAGGTTGGGTGCATTCGTGGATCAGGCTCCTCAATTTGAACCAACACAAACAGTCTCACGTTACCGGAGCCCGGGACCCTTCAGGGTGGCCTCAGTGGAATGGGCACGGAGCAGCCCACAAATCACACTCGCCATGCAGGAAAAAATGTTCTGAAGCCCAATACTGCAGTCAGGTACCACGCTCAGTCCAGCAGCGTCTGCTTCCTTTGCCCTAATGTTTCAACTTAACAGCCTTGCTCATAGGTGGAAGAAGACACCTACGTGCGCTCTGACGATTTTTAAAAGGATGTTTAATCACGTGACTGAATTTAAACACTACATATCCCACAGTGCACTGTATTTTCATTCAAATGTACTCACTGGAAGTCCTCGAAAATTTCATTTAAAGTAAACAGTTCCCTTCGATACATGCACTGATATTCAAGTGGAATTTATAAAACAGCAGTCAGGTGAACAAAATGTGCTGTAGTGTTTTTACTTCTACATGCGACCAGCAGAAGCCCTGTGCTGCAGCACGATCATAGCAGAAGTCATCCTGCTTGAATCCCTTCCAAATGCAACTCGTTTTCGCTGAGTAGCACTCCTATTGTAGGTCGGGTGCATTCGTGCATCAGGCTCCTCAATTTGAACCAACACAAACAGTCTCACGTTACCGGAGCCCGGGACCCTTCAGGGCGGCCTCAGTGGAATGGGCACGGAGCAGCCCACAAATCACACTCGCCATGCAGGAAAAAATGTACTGAAGCCCAATACTGCAGTCAGGTACCACGCTCAGTCCAGCAGCGTCTGCTTCCTTTGCCCTAACGTTTCAACTTAATAGCCTTGCTCACAGGTGGAAGAAGACACCTACGTGCGCTCTGACGATTTTTAAAAGGATGTTTAATCACGTGACTGAATTTAAACACTACATATCCCACAGTGCACTGTAATTTCATTCAAATGTACTCGCAGGAAGTCCTCGAAAATGTCATTTAAAGTAAACAGTTCCCTTCGATACATGCACTGATATCCAAGTGGAATTCATAAAACAGCAGTCAGGTGAACAAAATGTGCTGTAGTGTTTGTACTTCTACATGCGACCAGCAGAAGCCCTGTGCTGCAGCACGATCATAGCAGAAGTCATCCTGCTTGAATCCCTTCCAAATGCAACTCGTTTTCGCTGAGTAGCACTCCTATTGTAGGTCGGGTGCATTCGTGGATCAGGCTCCTCAATTTGAACCAACACAAACAGTCTAACGTTACCGGAGCCCGGGACCCTTCAGGGCAGACTCAGTGGAATGGGCACTTTTGCAGCCCACAAATCACACTCGCCATGCAGGAAAAAATGTACTGAAGCCCAATACTGCAGTCAGGTACCACGCTCAGTCCAGCAGCGTCTGCTTCCTTTGCCCTAACGTTTCCACTTAATATCCTTGCTCACAGGTGGAAGAAGACACCTACGTGCGCTCTGACGATTTTTAAAAGGATGTTTAATCATGTGACTGAATTTACACACTACATATCCCACAGTGCACTTTAATTTCATTCAAATGTACTCGCTGGAAGTCCTCGAAAATTTCATTTAAAGTAAACAGTTCCCTTTGATACATGCAATGATATTCAAGTGGAATTCATGAAACAGCAGTCAGGTGAACAAAATGTGCTGTAGTGTTTTTACTTCTACATGCGACCAGCAGAAGCCCTGTGCTGCAGCACGATCATAGCAGAAGTCATCCTGCTTGAATCCTTTCCAAATGCAACTCGTTTTTGCTGAGTAGCACTCCTATTGTAGGTCGGGTGCATTCGTGGATCAGGCTCCTCAATTTCAACCAACACAAACAGTCTCACGTTACCAGAGCCCGGGACCCTTCAGGGCGGCCTCAGTGGAATGGGCACGGAGCAGCCCACAAATCACACTCGCCATGCAGGAAAAAATGTACTGAAGCCCAATACTGCAGTCAGGTACCACGCTCAGTCCAGCAGCGTCTGCTTCCTTTGCCCTAACGTTTCAACTTAATAGCCTTGCTCACAGGTGGAAGAAGACACCTACGTGCGCTCTGACGATTTTTAAAAGGATGTTTAATCACGTGACTGAATTTAAACACTACATATCCCACAGTGCACTGTAATTTCATTCAAATGTACTCGCTGGAAGTCCTCGAAAATGTCATTTAAAGTAAACAGTTCCCTTCGATACATGCACTGATATTCAAGTGGAATTCATAAAACAGCAGTCAGGTGAACAAAATGTGCTGTAGTGTTTTTACTTCTACATGCGACCAGCAGAAGCCCTGTGCTTCAGCACGATCATAGCAGAAGTCATCCTGCTTGAATCCCTTCCAAATGCAACTCGTTTTCGCTGAGTAGCACTCCTATGGTAGGTCGGGTGCATTCGTGGATCAGGCTCCTCAATTTGGACCAACACAAACAGTCTCACGTTACCGGAGCCCGGGACCCTTCACAGCGGCCTCAGTAGAATGGGCACGGAGCAGCCCACAAATCACACTCGCCATGCAGGAAAAAATGTACTGAAGCCCAATACTGCAGTCAGGTACCACGCTCAGTCCAGCAGCGTCTGCTTCCTTTGCCCTAACGTTTCAACTTAATAGCCTTGCTCACAGGTGGAAGAAGACACCTACGTGCGCTCTTACGATTTTTAAAAGGATGTTTAATCACGTGACTGAATTTAATTACTACATATCCACAGTGCACTGTAATTTCATTCAAATGTACTCGCTGGAAGTCCTCAAAAATTTCATTTAAAGTAAACAGTTCCCTTCGATACATGCACTGATATTCAAGTGGAATTCATAAAACAGCAGTCAGGTGAACAAAATGTGCTGTAGTGTTTTTACTTCTACATGCGACCAGCAGAAGCCCTGTGCTGCAGCACGATCATAGCAGAAGTCATCCTGCTTGAATCCCTTCCAAATGCAACTCGTTTTCGCTGAGTAGCACTCCTATTGTAGGTCGGGTGCATTCGTGGATCAGGCTCCTCAATTTGAACCAACACAAACAGTCTCACGTTACCGGAGCCCGGGACCCTTCAGGGTGGCCTCAGTGGAATGGGCACGGAGCAGCCCACAAATCACACTCGCCATGCAGGAAAAAATGTACTGAAGCCCAATACTGCAGTCAGGTACCACGCTCAGTCCAGCAGCGTCTGCTTCCTTTGCCCTAACGTTTCAACTTAATAGCCTTGCTCACAGGTGGAAGAAGACACCTACGTGCGCTCTGACGATTTTTAAAAGGATGTTTAATCACGTGACTGAATTTAAACACTACATATCCCACAGTGCACTGTAATTTCATTCAAATGTACTCGCTGGAAGTCCTCGAAAATGTCATTTAAAGTAAACAGTTCCCTTCGATACATGCACTGATATTCAAGTGGAATTCATAAAACAGCAGTCAGGTGAACAAAATGTGCTGTAGTGTTTTTACTTCTACATGCGACCAGCAGAAGCCCTGTGCTTCAGCACGATCATAGCAGAAGTCATCCTGCTTGAATCCCTTCCAAATGCAACTCGTTTTCGCTGAGTAGCACTCCTATGGTAGGTCGGGTGCATTCGTGGATCAGGCTCCTCAATTTGGACCAACACAAACAGTCTCACGTTACCGGAGCCCGGGACCCTTCACAGCGGCCTCAGTAGAATGGGCACGGAGCAGCCCACAAATCACACTCGCCATGCAGGAAAAAATGTACTGAAGCCCAATACTGCAGTCAGGTACCACGCTCAGTCCAGCAGCGTCTGCTTCCTTTGCCCTAACGTTTCAACTTAATAGCCTTGCTCACAGGTGGAAGAAGACACCTACGTGCGCTCTTACGATTTTTAAAAGGATGTTTAATCACGTGACTGAATTTAATTACTACATATCCACAGTGCACTGTAATTTCATTCAAATGTACTCGCTGGAAGTCCTCGAAAATTTCATTTAAAGTAAACAGTTCCCTTCGATACATGCACTGATATTCAAGTGGAATTCATAAAACAGCAGTCAGGTGAACAAAATGTGCTGTAGTGTTTTTACTTCTACATGCGACCAGCAGAAGCCCTGTGCTGCAGCACGATCATAGCAGAAGTCATCCTGCTTGAATCCCTTCCAAATGCAACTCGTTTTCGCTGAGTAGCACTCCTATTGTAGGTCGGGTGCATTCGTGGATCAGGCTCCTCAATTTGAACCAACACAAACAGTCTCACGTTACCGGAGCCCGGGACCCTTCAGGGTGGCCTCAGTGGAATGGGCACGGAGCAGCCCACAAATAACACTCGCCATGCAGGAAAAAATGTTCTGAAGCCCAATACTGCAGTCAGGTACCACGCTCAGTCCAGCAGCGTCTGCTTCCTTTGCCCTAATGTTTCAACTTAACAGCCTTGCTCACAGGTGGAAGAAGACACCTACGTGCGCTCTGACGATTTTTAAAAGGATGTTTAATCACGTGACTGAATTTAAACACTACATATCCCACAGTGCACTGTAATTTCATTCCAATGTACTCGCTGGAAGTCCTCGACAATTTCATTTAAAGTAAACAGTTCCCTTCGATACATGGACTGATATTCATGTGGAATTCATAAAACAGCAGTCAGGTGAACAAAATGTGCTGTAGTGTTTTTACTTCTACATGCGACCAGCAGAAGCCCTGTGCTGCAGCACGATCACAGCAGAAGTCATCCTGCTTGAATCCCTTCCAAATGCAACTCGTTTTCGCTGAGTAGCACTCCTATTGTAGGTCGGGTGCATTCGTGGATCAGGCTCCTCAATTTGAACCAACACAAACAGTCTCACGTTACCGGAGCCCGGGACCCTTCAGGGCGGCCTCAGTGGAATGGGCACGGAGCAGCCCACAAATCACACTCGCCATGCAGGAAAAAATGTACTGAAGCCCAATACTGCAGTCAGGTACCACGCTCAGTCCAGCAGCGTCTGCTTCCTTTGCCCTAACGTTTCAAATTAATAGCCTTGCTCACAGGTGGAAGAAGACACCTACGTGCGCTCTGACGATTTTTAAAAGGATGTTTAATCACGTGACTGAATTTAAACACTACATTTCCCACAGTGCACTGTAATTTCATTCAAATGTACTTGCTGGAAGTCCTCGAGAATTTCCTTTAAAGTAAACAGTTCCCTTCGATACATGCACTGATATTCAAGTGGAATTCATAAAACAGCAGTCAGGTGAACAAAATGTGCTGTAGTGTTTTTACTTCTACATGCGACCAGCAGAAGCCCTGTGCTGCAGCACGATCATAGCAGAAGTCATCCTGCTTGAATCCCTTCCAAATGCAACTCGTTTTCGCTGAGTAGCACTCCTATTGTAGGTCGGGTGCATTCGTGCATCAGGCTCCTCAATTTGAACCAACACAAACAGTCTCACGTTACCGGAGCCCGGGACCCTTCAGGGCGGCCTCAGTGGAATGGGCACGGAGCAGCCCACAAATCACACTCGCCATGCAGGAAAAAATGTACTGAAGCACAATACTGCAGTCAGGTACCACGCTCAGTCCAGCAGCGTCTGCTTCCTTTGCCCTAACGTTTCAACTTAATAGCCTTGCTCACAGGTGGAAGAAGACACCTACGTGCGCTCTGACGATTTTTAAAAGGATGTTTAATCACGTGACTGAATTTAAACACTACATATCCCACAGTGCACTGTAATTTCATTCAAATGTACTCGCTGGAAGTCCTCGAAAATGTCATTTAAAGTAAACAGTTCCCTTCGATACATGCACTGATATCCAAGTGGAATTCATAAAACAGCAGTCAGGTGAACAAAATGTGCTGTAGTGTTTGTACTTCTACATGCGACCAGCAGAAGCCCTGTGCTGCAGCACGATCATAGCAGAAGTCATCCTGCTTGAATCCCTTCCAAATGCAACTCGTTTTCGCTGAGTAGCACTCCTATTGTAGGTCGGGTGCATTCGTGGATCAGGCTCCTCAATTTGAACCAACACAAACAGTCTCACGTTACCGGAGCCCGGGACCCTTCAGGGCGGCCTCAGTGGAATGGGCACGGAGCAGCCCACAAATCACACTCGCCATGCAGGAAAAAATGTACTGAAGCCCAATACTGCAGTCAGGTACCACGCTCAGTCCAGCAGCGTCTGCTTCCTTTGCCCTAACGTTTCAACTTAATAGCCTTGCTCACAGGTGGAAGAAGACACCTACGTGCGCTCTTACGATTTTTAAAAGGATGTTTAATCACGTGACTGAATTTAATTACTACATATCCACAGTGCACTGTAATTTCATTCAAATGTACTCGCTGGAAGTCCTCGAAAATTTCATTTAAAGTAAACAGTTCCCTTCGATACATGCACTGATATTCAAGTGGAATTCATAAAACAGCAGTCAGGTGAACAAAATGTGCTGTAGTGTTTTTACTTCTACATGCGACCAGCAGAAGCCCTGTGCTGCAGCACGATCATAGCAGAAGTCATCCTGCTTGAATCCCTTCCAAATGCAACTCGTTTTCGCTGAGTAGCACTCCTATTGTAGGTCGGGTGCATTCGTGGATCAGGCTCCTCAATTTGAACCAACACAAACAGTCTCACGTTACCGGAGCCCGGGACCCTTCAGGGTGGCCTCAGTGGAATGGGCACGGAGCAGCCCACAAATCACACTCGCCATGCAGGAAAAAATGTACTGAAGCCCAATACTGCAGTCAGGTACCACGCTCAGTCCAGCAGCGTCTGCTTCCTTTGCCCTAACGTTTCAACTTAATAGCCTTGCTCACAGGTGGAAGAAGACACCTACGTGCGCTCTGACGATTTTTAAAAGGATGTTTAATCACGTGACTGAATTTAAACACTACATATCCCACAGTGCACTGTAATTTCATTCAAATGTACTCGCTGGAAGTCCTCGAAAATGTCATTTAAAGTAAACAGTTCCCTTCGATACATGCACTGATATTCAAGTGGAATTCATAAAACAGCAGTCAGGTGAACAAAATGTGCTGTAGTGTTTTTACTTCTACATGCGACCAGCAGAAGCCCTGTGCTTCAGCACGATCATAGCAGAAGTCATCCTGCTTGAATCCCTTCCAAATGCAACTCGTTTTCGCTGAGTAGCACTCCTATGGTAGGTCGGGTGCATTCGTGGATCAGGCTCCTCAATTTGGACCAACACAAACAGTCTCACGTTACCGGAGCCCGGGACCCTTCACAGCGGCCTCAGTAGAATGGGCACGGAGCAGCCCACAAATCACACTCGCCATGCAGGAAAAAATGTACTGAAGCCCAATACTGCAGTCAGGTACCACGCTCAGTCCAGCAGCGTCTGCTTCCTTTGCCCTAACGTTTCAACTTAATAGCCTTGCTCACAGGTGGAAGAAGACACCTACGTGCGCTCTTACGATTTTTAAAAGGATGTTTAATCACGTGACTGAATTTAATTACTACATATCCACAGTGCACTGTAATTTCATTCAAATGTACTCGCTGGAAGTCCTCGAAAATTTCATTTAAAGTAAACAGTTCCCTTCGATACATGCACTGATATTCAAGTGGAATTCATAAAACAGCAGTCAGGTGAACAAAATGTGCTGTAGTGTTTTTACTTCTACATGCGACCAGCAGAAGCCCTGTGCTGCAGCACGATCATAGCAGAAGTCATCCTGCTTGAATCCCTTCCAAATGCAACTCGTTTTCGCTGAGTAGCACTCCTATTGTAGGTCGGGTGCATTCGTGGATCAGGCTCCTCAATTTGAACCAACACAAACAGTCTCACGTTACCGGAGCCCGGGACCCTTCAGGGTGGCCTCAGTGGAATGGGCACGGAGCAGCCCACAAATAACACTCGCCATGCAGGAAAAAATGTTCTGAAGCCCAATACTGCAGTCAGGTACCACGCTCAGTCCAGCAGCGTCTGCTTCCTTTGCCCTAATGTTTCAACTTAACAGCCTTGCTCACAGGTGGAAGAAGACACCTACGTGCGCTCTGACGATTTTTAAAAGGATGTTTAATCACGTGACTGAATTTAAACACTACATATCCCACAGTGCACTGTAATTTCATTCCAATGTACTCGCTGGAAGTCCTCGACAATTTCATTTAAAGTAAACAGTTCCCTTCGATACATGGACTGATATTCATGTGGAATTCATAAAACAGCAGTCAGGTGAACAAAATGTGCTGTAGTGTTTTTACTTCTACATGCGACCAGCAGAAGCCCTGTGCTGCAGCACGATCACAGCAGAAGTCATCCTGCTTGAATCCCTTCCAAATGCAACTCGTTTTCGCTGAGTAGCACTCCTATTGTAGGTCGGGTGCATTCGTGGATCAGGCTCCTCAATTTGAACCAACACAAACAGTCTCACGTTACCGGAGCCCGGGACCCTTCAGGGCGGCCTCAGTGGAATGGGCACGGAGCAGCCCACAAATCACACTCGCCATGCAGGAAAAAATGTACTGAAGCCCAATACTGCAGTCAGGTACCACGCTCAGTCCAGCAGCGTCTGCTTCCTTTGCCCTAACGTTTCAACTTAATAGCCTTGCTCACAGGTGGAAGAAGACACCTACGTGCGCTCTGACGATTTTTAAAAGGATGTTTAATCACGTGACTGAATTTAAACACTACATTTCCCACAGTGCACTGTAATTTCATTCAAATGTACTTGCTGGAAGTCCTCGAGAATTTCCTTTAAAGTAAACAGTTCCCTTCGATACATGCACTGATATTCAAGTGGAATTCATAAAACAGCAGTCAGGTGAACAAAATGTGCTGTAGTGTTTTTACTTCTACATGCGACCAGCAGAAGCCCTGTGCTGCAGCACGATCATAGCAGAAGTCATCCTGCTTGAATCCCTTCCAAATGCAACTCGTTTTCGCTGAGTAGCACTCCTATTGTAGGTTGGGTGCATTCGTGGATCAGGCTCCTCAATTTGAACCAACACAAACAGTCTCACGTTACCGGAGCCCCTGACCCTTCAGGGCGGCCTCAATGGAATGGGCACGGAGCAGCCCACAAATCACACTCGCCATGCAGGAAAAAATGTACTGAAGCCCAATACTGCAGTCAGGTACCACGCTCAGTCCAGCAGCGTCTCCTTCCTTTGCCCTAACGTTTCAACTTAATAGCCTTGCTCACAGGTGGAAGAAGACACCTACGTGCGCTCTGACGATTTTTAAAAGGATGTTTAATCACGTGACTGAATTTAAACACTACATATCCCACAGTGCACTGTAATTTCATTCAAATGTACTCGCTGGAAGTCCTCGAAAATTTCATTTAAAGTAAACAGTTCCCTTCGATACATGCACTGATATTCAAGTGGAATTCATAAAACAGCAGTCAGGTGAACAAAATGTGCTGTAGTGTTTTTACTTCTACATGCGACCAGCAGAAGCCCTGTGCTGCAGCACGATCATAGCAGAAGTCATCCTGCTTGAATCCCTTCCAAATGCAACTCGTTTTTGCTGAGTAGCACTCCTATTGTAGGTCGGGTGCATTCGTGGATCAGGCTCCTCAATTTGAACCAACACAAACAGTCTCACGTTACCGGAGCCCGGGACCCTTCAGGGCGGCCTCAGTGGAATGGGCACGGAGCAGCCCACAAATCACACTCGCCATGCAGGAAAAAATGTACTGAAGCCCAATACTGCAGTCAGGTACCACGCTCAGTCCAGCAGCGTCTGCTTCCTTTGCCCTAATGTTTCAACTTAACAGCCTTGCTCACAGGTGGAAGAAGACACCTACGTGCACTCTGACGATTTTTAAAAGGATGTTTAATCACGTGACTGAATTTAAACACTACATATCCCACAGTGCACTGTAATTTCATTCAAATGTACTCACTGGAACTCCTCGAACATTTCATTTAAAGTAAACAGTTCCCTTCGATACATGCACTGATATTCAAGTGGAATTCATAAAACAGCAGTCAGGTGAACAAAATGTGCTGTAGTGTTTTTACTTCTACATGCGACCAGCAGAAGCCCTGTGCTGCAGCACGATCATAGCAGAAGTCATCCTGCTTGAATCCCTTCCAAATGCAACTCGTTTTCGCTGAGTAGCACTCCTATTGTAGGTCGGGTGCATTCCTGGATCAGGCTCCTCAATTTGAACCAACACAAACAGTCTCACGTTACCGGAGCCCGGGACCCTTCAGGGCGGCCTCAGTGGAATGGGCACGAAGCAGCCCACAAATCACTCTCGCCATGCAGGAAAAAATGTACTGAAGCCCAATACTGCAGTCAGGTACCACGCTCAGTCCAGAAGCGTCTGCTTCCTTTGCCCTAACGTTTCAACTTAATAGCCTTGCTCACAGGTGGAAGAAGACACCTACGTGCGCTCTGACGATTTTTAAAAGGATGTTTAATCACGTAACTGAATTTAAACACTACATATCCCACAGTGCACTGTAATTCCATTCCAATGTACTCGCTGGAAGTCCTCGATAATTTCATTTAAAGTAAACAGTTCCCTTCGATACATGCACTGATATTCATGTGGAATTCATAAAACAGCAGTCAGGTGAACAAAATGTGCTGTAGTGTTTTTACTTCTACATGCGACCAGCAGAAGCCCTGTGCTGCAGCACGATCACAGCAGAAGTCATCCTGCTTGAATCCCTTCCAAATGCAACTCGTTTTCGCTGAGTAGCACTCCTATTGAAGGTCGGGTGCATTCGTGGATCAGGCTCCTCAATTTGAACCCACTCAAACAGTCTCACGTTACCGGAGCCCGGGACCCTTCAGGGCGGCCTCAGTGGAATGGGCACGGAGCAGCCTACAAATCACACTCGCCATGCAGGAAAAAATGTACTGAAGCCCAATACTGCAGTCAGGTACCACGCTCAGTCCAGCAGCGTCTGCTTACTTTGCCCTAACGTTTCAACTTAATAGCCTTGCTCACATGTGGAAGAAGACACCTACGTGCGCTCTGCCGATTTTTAAAAGGATGTTTAATCACGTGACTGAATTTAAACACTACATATCCCACAGTGCACTGTAATTTCATTCAAATGTACTCGCTGGAAGTCCTCGAAAATGTCATTTAAAGTAAACAGTTCCCTTCGATACATGCACTGATATTCAAGTGGAATTCATAAAACAGCAGTCAGGTGAACAAAATGTGCTGTAGTGCTTTTACTTCTACATGCGACCAGCAGAAGCCCTGTGCTGCAGCACGATCATAGCAGAAGTCATCCTGCTTGAATCCCTTCCAAATGCAACTCGTTTTTGCTGAGTAGCACTCCTATTGTAGGTCGGGTGCATTCGTGGATCAGGCTCCTCAATTTGAACCAACACAAACAGTCTCACGTTACCGGAGCCCGGGACCCTTCAGGGTGGCCTCAGTGGAATGGGCACTGAGCAGCCCACAAATCACACTCGCCATGCAGGAAAAAATGTACTGAAGCCCAATACTGCAGTCAGGTACCACGCTCAGTCCAGCAGCGTCTGCTTCCTTTGCCCTAATGTTTCAACTTAACAGCCTTGCTCATAGGTGGAAGAAGACACCTACGTGCGCTCTGACGATTTTTAAAAGGATGTTTAATCACGTGACTGAATTTAAACACTACATATCCCACAGTGCACTGTATTTTCATTCAAATGTACTCACTGGAAGTCCTCGAAAATTTCATTTAAAGTAAACAGTTCCCTTCGATACATGCACTGATATTCAAGTGGAATTCATAAAACAGCAGTCAGGTGAACAAAATGTGCTGTAGTGTTTTTACTTCTACATGCGACCAGCAGAAGCCCTGTGCTGCAGCACGATCATAGCAGAAGTCATCCTGCTTGAATCCCTTCCAAATGCAACTCGTTTTCGCTGAGTAGCACTCCTATTGTAGGTCGGGTGCATTCGTGCATCAGGCTCCTCAATTTGAACCAACACAAACAGTCTCACGTTACCGGAGCCCGGGACCCTTCAGGGCGGCCTCAGTGGAATGGGCACGGAGCAGCCCACAAATCACACTCGCCATGCAGGAAAAAACGTACTGAAGCCCAATACTGCAGTCAGGTACCACGCTCAGTCCAGCAGCGTCTGCTTCCTTTGCCCTAACGTTTCAACTTAATAGCCTTGCTCACAGGTGGAAGAAGACACCTACGTGCACTCTGACGATTTTTAAAAGGATGTTTAATCACGTGACTGAATTTAAACACTACATATCCCACAGTGCATTGTAATTTCATTCAAATGTACTCGCTGGAAGTCCTCGAAAATTTCATTTAAAGTAAACAGTTCCCTTCGATACATGCACTGATATTCAAGTGGAATTCATAAAACAGCAGTCAGGTGAACAAAATGTGCTGTAGTATTTTTACTTCTACATGCGACCAGCAGAAGCCCTGTGCTGCAGCACGATCATAGCAGAAGTCATCCTGCTTGAATCCCTTCCAAATGCAAGTCGTTTTTGCTGAGTAGCACTCCTATTGTAGGTCGGGTGCATTCGTGGATCAGGCTCCTCAATTTGAACCAACACAAACAATCTCACGTTACCGGAGCCCGGGACCTTTCAGGGCGGCCTCAGTGGAATGGGCACGGAGCAGCCCACAAATCACACTCACCATGCAGGAAAAAATGTACTGAAGCCCAATACTGCAGTCAGGTACCACGCTCAGTCCAGCAGCGTCTGCTTCCTTTGCCCTAACGTTTCAACTTAATAGCCTTGCTCACAGGTGGAAGAAGACACCTACGTGCGCTCTGATGATTTTTAAAAGGATGTTTAATCACGTGACTGAATTTAAACACTACATATCCCACAGTGCACTGTAATTTCATTCAAATGTACTCGCTGGAAGTCCTCGAAAATTTCATTTAAAGTAAACAGTTCCCTTCGATACATGCACTGATATTCAAGTGGAATTCATAAAACAGCAGTCAGGTGAACAAAATGTGCTGTAGTGTTTTTACTTCTACATGCGACCAGCAGAAGCCCTGTGCTGCAGCACGATCATAGCAGAAGTCATCCTGCTTGAATCCCTTCCAAATGCAACTCGTTTTCGCTGAGTAGCACTCCTATTGTAGGTCGGGTGCATTCGTGGATCAGGCTCCTCAATTTGAACCAACACAAACAGTCTCACGTTACCGGAGCCCGGGACCCATATATATACATATACTACCAACTGGCGGTGGCCAGTAGGTAGTTATAGTTAGGACCTATTTACCATAGGAAATCCGCAACTTTATATTCCCAATAAGTCTGGCGCCGGTTGACGAATCTTCGCAAAATGTTCCAAACCTTTGGCCAGCTTCGGTCCGCTCCTGTCCTGAAAGTTTCATGGTGATTCGTCAAGCGGGGGCTGAGAAAAAAGGGGGGTCCCAAAACGCTTTTTCCCCATGCAATTTCCCATAGGACCTGTTGACGCAGCTACAGCCCGAACTGCTGAACGGAATTACACCAAATTTGGCAGAAAGGTAGACCATGGTTCAGAGTCGTGCCTTTTGCTTAAATGGTGTAAATCCGTTCAGTAGTTCCTGAGAAAATCACAAGTAAAATCACATATATATCTGGGCGGAGCCTAACCACACATCTCATCGTGAGATCGGATCGGCTGTCAGCACTTCCTCCAAGAAGTATTGGCAGCCATCTTGGGACCAAGATACATGATAGCACATCATTAAAAAGCATTGCAGTTAATAGAAGATTTTAAGACTTTTGTTACATTATAAATCATTTGTTGATGGTACCATACTCATTTTAGGAATTGTGGTATATTCTAAGGTGATTTTACCATGTGAAAAAGCCTTGTGCTGGGATATCAGGAATCATGTTTGAGAGAAAACTATTTTCACATGCTTTTCCCACAGAGGTTTGGAAGGTGATCTATAAGCTAAATTGAGAGCATATTTTCTGTAAATTCACATTATCTTTCTAAGTCATGTGAGAATGAAGTCTGACATTCTCAGTAAAACATGTACATCCAACAAGGGCAGAGACTGCCAGTTGATTCCTTTGTGTTCTACTGCAGCTTCCCAGAGTGTTCCAAAGATAAACGTGTAGCACACCTGAAGCCATCTTGATTGGAATAAAGTGGTAACTCTTAAAACATTTAATTTTGCCATAGAATGTATGATTAGTGCTGCAGAAAGAAAAATTAGGGCACATTTTGAGAGGCTTCTCAAATCCTCTTCTATTTCATTAAAGAACTCTGACATGCAGACTGAAACATGCACTTTCAATACCAGCAGCAGACTTCCCTGGTGAGCAGTAGCTTTACTACAGTGATCTAATGAGCAACTAGAGTGCTAACATTCTGAATTTATGGCAAATGTGTCACATCTGAATGCCTTCTTGATGGAACCAAAGTAAACAAGCATTGAAAATGCAATAGGTCTCGCCCTCGTTTCAGTTAAAGTAATTCTGTTTGTAATTAGGCGGCTTTTTAGCTTTGCTTTTATTCGTGTTTTTCAAAATTTCATGCACATAACATGCATATATGTATATATATGCATGCATTTATATTTGAATTTATATAGATATGCAGATTATATATATGTTTATATATGTATGGATATATATTTACACATACATATATATAAATGCATATGCATATATGTGCATATGTGTGCATGTAGAGAGAGGTAGAGAGGTAGAGGTGTAGATGTAGAGACGTAGAGGTAGAGAGGTAGAGGTAGAGAAGTAGAGAGTAGTAGAGAGAGAGGTAGAGAGAGGTAGAGAGGTAGAGAGTAGAGGATGAGTAATAGAGAGTAGAGAGTAGAGAGAGAGTAGTAGAGAGTAGTAGAGAGAGTAGCAGAGAGTGAATAGGAGAGAGTAGTAGAGTGAGTAGTAGAGAGTGAGTAGTAGAGAGTAGTAGAGAGTGAGACGTAGAGAGTAGTAAAGAGTGAGTAGTAGAGTGAGTAGTAGAGAGTAGTAGAGAGTGAGTAGTAGAGAGTGAGTAGTAGAGAGTATAGTAGAGAGTAGTAGAGAGTAGTACAGAGAGAGTAGTAGAGTGAGTAGTAGAGAGTAGTAGAGAGTGAGAAGTAGAGAGTAGTAGGGAGTGAGTAGTAGAGAGTAGTACAGAGTGAGTAGCAGAGATTGATTAGTAGAGAGTAGTGGAGTAGTAGAGAGTGAGTAGTAGAGAGTAGTAGAGAATGAGTAGTAGAGTGAGTAGTAGGGAGTAGTAGAGAGTGAGTAGTAGAGTGAGTAGTAGCGTGAGTAGTAGAGAGCAAGTAGTAGAGAGTGTGTAGTAGAGAGAGAGTAGTGGAGAGTAGTAGAGAGTGAGTAGTAGAGAGTGAGTAGTAGAGAGAGTAGTAGAGAGTAGTAGAGTAGTAGAGAGTGAGTAGTAGAGAGTGAGTAGTAGAGAGTAGTAGAGAGTGAGTAGCAGAGAGAGTAGTAGAGAGTGAGTAGTAGAGTGAGTAGTAGAGAGTTGTAGAGAGCGAGTAATAGAGAGTGAGTAGTGGAGAGTGAGTAGTAGGGTAGTAGAGAGTGAGTAGTGGAGAGTGAGTAGTAGAGAGTAGTAAAGTGAGTAGTAGAGAGTGAGTAGTAGAGAGAGAGTAGTAGAGAGTAGTAGAGAGTGAGAAGTAGAGTAGTAGAGAGTGAGTGGTAGAGAGTAGTAGAGAGTAGTAGAGTGAGTAGTAGAGAGTATTAGAGAGTGAGTAGTAGAGAGTGGGTAGTAGAGAGCAGTAGTAGAGAGTAGTAGAGAGTAGTAGAGAGAGAGTAGTAGAGAGTGAGTAGTAGAAAGTAGTAGCGAGTGAGTAGTAGAGAGTGAGTAGTTTAATTTAAAAGGAACACAATGAGGAGGTTCTTTTTGCCATAGAAATTATAATTCGAGCGGAAAAAAGAAAATTAGGGCACATTTTGAGTGACTTCACAAATCCTCTTCTATTTCATTAAAACATTCTGACATGCAGACTGAAACATGCACTTTCAATACCAGCAGCAGACTTCCCTGGTGAGCAGTAGCTTTACTACATTGATATAAGAAGCAACTAGAGTGCTAACATTCCGAATTTATGGCAAATGTGTGACACATCTGAATGCCTTCTTGATGGAATGAAAGTAAAAAACCTGAAAGTATTTCCTACTGAGGAGACTGTTGTAAATGAGGAAATTAGGAAACATCAAAACAAATAAGACTCCCAAGATGGCCACCAGAGACAAAAGAGCCCAAATGTAGCACAAATATCACCGAGATGTAGCCCAATTATAGCCCAATGATAGAATGTCCCAGACTGTTTTTAAGAACAACTAGAACGCTAACAGTCTTACTTATGAAAAAAGTATGGCACACCTGATGCCATCTTGATTGGAATAAAGTGGTAACACTTAAAACATTTAAAAAGCAAAGGAACAAAATGAGGGGGTTCATTTTGCCATAGAAATTATGATTAGTGCTGCAGAAAGAAAGATTAGGGCACATTTTGACTTCTCAAATCCTCTTCCATTTCGTTAAAAAATTCTGTCATGCAGACTGAAACATGCACTTTGAATACCAGCAGCAGACTTCCCTGGTGAGCAGTAGCTTTACTACAGTGATCTAATGAGCAACTAGAGTGCTACCATTCAGAATTCATGGAAAATGTGTGACACATCTGAATGCCTTCTTGATGGAATCAAAGTAAACAAGCATTGAAAATGAAATAGGTCTCGCCCTCGTTTAAGTTAAAGCAATTCTGTTTGTAATTAGTTGGCTTTTTAGCTTTGCTTGTATTAGAGTTTTTCAAACTTTTATGCACATACCATGCATATGTATGCATATATGTATATGTATATGTTTGCATGCATTTATATTTATATAGATATGCAGATTATATTTATATGTTTATATATGTATATATATATACATATACATATATATAAATGCATATGCTTATGTATGCATATGCATATATGTGCATATGTGTGCATGTACAGAGAGGTATAGAGGTAGAGGTGTATAGGTAGAGGTGTAGAGGTAGAGAGGTAGAGGTAGAGAGGTAGATTGTAGTAGAGAGAGAGGTTGAGAGAGGTAGAGAGGTAGAGAGTAGATAGCGAGTAATAGAGAGTAGAGAGTGAGTGGTAGAGAGTAGTAGAGAGTAGTAGAGAAAGTATCAGATAGTGAGTAGTAGAGAGTAGTAGAGTGAGTAGTAGAGAGTGAGTAGTAGAGTGTGAGTAGTAGAGAGTGAGTAGTAGAGAGTAGTAGAGAGTGAGTAGTAGAGAGTAGTAGAGAGAAGTAGAGAGTGAGTAGTAGAGAGTGGTAGAGAGTGAGTAGTAGAGAGTGAGTAGTAGAGAGTAGTAGACAGTGAGTAGCAGAGAGATAGTAGTAGAGAGTGAGTAGCAGAGTGAGTAGTAGAGAGTAGTAGAGAGTGAGTAGTAGAGAGTAGTAGAGAGTGAATAGTTGAGAGTAGTAGAGAGAGAGTAGTAGAGAGTAGTAGAGAGTAGTAGAGAGTGAGTAGTAGAGAGTGAGTAGTAGAGAGAGAGTAGTAGAGAGTAGTAGAGTAGTAGAGAGTGAGTAGTAGAGAGTGAGTAGTAGAGAGTGAGTAGTAGAGAGTAGTGGAGCAGTAGAGAGTGAGTAGTAGAGAGTAGTAGAGAATGAGTAGTAGAGTGAGTACTAGAGAGTAGTAGAGAGCGAGTAGCAGAGAGCAAGTAGTAGAGAGTGTGTAGTAGAGAGTGAGTAGTAGAGAGTGCCTAGTAAAGAGTAGTAGAGAGTGAGTAGTAGAGAGAGAGTAGTAGAGAGTGAGAAGTAGAGAGAGTAGTAGAGTAGTAGAGAGTGAGTAGTAGAGTGAGTAGTAGAGAGTAGTTGACAGCGAGTAGTAGAGAATGAGTAGTGGAGAGTGAGCAGTAGAGAGTAGTAGAGAGTGAGTAGTAGAGAGTGAGTAGTACAGAGTGAGTAGTAGAAAGTGAGTAGTAGAGAGTAGTAGAGTGAGTAGTAGAGAGTGAGTAGTAGAGAGAGAGTAGTAGAGAGTGAGTAGTAGAGTAGTAGAGAGTGAGTGGTAGAGAGTAGGAGAGAGTAGTAGAGTGAGTAGTAGAGAATAGTAGAGAGTGAGTAGTAGAGCGAGTAGTAGAGAGTAGTAGAGTAGTAGAGAGTGAGTAGTAGAGAGTGAGTAGCAGAGAGAGTAGTAGAGAGTAGTAGAGAGTGAGTAGTAGAGAGTGAATAGTAGAGAGTGAGTAGTAGAGAGAGAGTAGTAGAGAGTGAGTAGTAGAGAGTGAGTAGTAGAGAGTAAGTAGCAGAGAGAGTAGTAGAGAGTAGTAGAGTAGTAGAGAGTGAGTAGTAGAGTGAGTAGTAGAGAGTTGTAGAGAGTGAGTAATAGAGATTGAGTAGTGGAGAGTGAGTAGTAGAGTAGTAGAGAGTGAGTAGTAGAGAATGAGTAGTAGAGAGAGAGTAGTAGAGAGTAGTAAAGTGAGTAGTAGAGAGTGAGTAGTAGAGAGAGAGTAGTAGAGAGTAGTAGAGAGTGAGTAGTAGAGTAGTAGAGAGTGAGTAGTAGAGTAGTAGAGAGTGAGTGGTAGAGAGTAGTAGAGAGTACTAGAGTGAGTAGTAGAGAGTAGTAGAGAGTGATTAGTAGAGAGAGTAGTAGAGAGTGAGTAGTTGAGAGTGAGTAGTAGAGAGTGAGTAGTAGGGAGTAGTAGAGAGTAGTAGAGTAGTAGAGAGTGAGTAGTAGAGAGTGAGTAGTAGAGAGTAGTAGAGGGAGTAGTAGAGACGGAGTAGTAGAGAGAGAGTAGTAGAGAGTAGTAGAGAGTGAGAAGTAGAGTAGTAGAGAGTGAGTGGTAGAGAATAGTAGAGAGCAGTAGAGTGAGTAGTAGAGAGTAGTAGAGAGTGAGTAGTAGAGAGTAGTAGTAGAGAGTAGTAGAGAGTATTAGAGAGAGAGTAGTAGAGAATGAGTAGTAGAAAGTAGTAGCAAGTGAGTAGTAAAGAGTGAGTAGTTTAATTTAAAAGGAACACAATGAGGAGGTTCATTTTGCCATAGAAATTATGATTAGTGCGGAAAAAAGAAAATTAGGGCACATTTTGAGTGACTTCACAAATCCTCTTCTATTTCATTAAAACATTCTGACATGCAGACTGAAACATGCACTTTCAATACCAGCAGCAGACTTCCCTGGTGAGCAGTAGCTTTACTACATTGATATAAGAAGCAACTAGAGTGCTAACATTCCGAATTTATGGCAAATGTGTGACACATCTGAATGCCTTCTTGATGGAATGAAAGTAAAAAACCTGAAAGTATTTCCTACTGAGGAGACTGTTGTAAATGAGGAAATTAGGAAACTTTAAAACAAACAAGTCTCCCAAGATGGCCACCAGAGACAAACAAGCCCAAATATCACCGAGATGTAGCCCAATTATAGCCCAATGACAGAATGTCCCAGAGTGTTTTAAAGAACAACTAGAGTGCTAACAGTCTTACTTATGACAAAAGTATGGCACACCTGATGCCATCTTGATTGGAATAAAGTGGTAACACTTAAAACATTTAAAAAGCAAAGGAACAAAATGAGGTGGTTCATTTTGCCATAGAAATTATGATTAGTGCTGCAGAAAGAATGATTAGGGCACATTTTGACTTCTCAAATCCTCTTCCATTTCGTTAAAAAATTCTGACATGCAGACTGAAACATGCACTTTGAATACCAGCAGCAGACTTCCCTGGTGAGCAGTAGCTTTACTACAGTGATCTAATGAGCAACTAGAGTGCTACCATTCAGAATTTATGGAAAATGTGTGACACATCTGAATGCCTTCTTGATGGAATCAAAGTAAACAAGCATTGAAAATGCAATAGTTCTTGCCCTCGTTTAAGTTAAAGCAATTCTGTTTGTAATTAGGTGGCTTTTTAGCTTTGCTTGTATTAGAGTTTTTCAAACTTTCATGTACATACCTTGCATATGTATGCATATATGTATATGTATATGTTTGCATACATTTATATAGATATGCAGATTATATTTATATGTTTATATATGTATATATATATACACATACATATATATAAATGCATATATATGCATATATATGTGCATATGTGTGCATGTACAGAGAGGTAGAGAGGTAGAGGTGTATAGGTAGAGGTGTAGAGGTAGAGAGGTAGAGGTAGAGAGGTAGAGAGTAGTAGAGAGAGAGGTAGAGAGAGGTAAAGAGGTAGATAGTAGATAGCGAGTAATAGAGAGTAGAGAGTGAGTAGTAGAGAGTAGTAGAGAAAGTATCAGATAGTGAGTAGTAGAGAGTAGTAGAGTGAGTAGTAGCGAGTGGGTAGTAGAGAGTGAGTATTAGAGAGTGAGTAGTAGAGAGTAGTAGAGAGTGAGTAGTAGAGTGAGTAGTAGGGAGTAGTAGAGAGTAGTAGAGAGTGAATAGTAGAGAGTAGTAGAGAGTGAGTAGTAGAGAGTAGTAGAGAGTGAGTAGCAGAGAGAGTATTAGAGAGTAGTAGAGAGTTAGTAGCAGAGTGAGTAGTAGAGAGTAGTAGAGAGAGAGTAGTACAGAGTGAGTAGTAGAGAGTAGTAGAGAGAGAGTAGTAGAGAGTAGTAGAGAGTAGTAGAGAGTGAGTAGTAGAGAGTGAATAGGAGAGAGAGAGTAGTAGAGAGTAGTAGAGAGAGAGTAGTAGAGAGAAGTAGAGAGTAGTAGAGAGTGAGTAGTAGAGAGTGAGTAGTAGAGAGTAGTGGAGTAGTAGAGAGTAGTAGAGAATGAGTAGTAGAGTGAGTACTAGAGAGTAGTAGAGAGCGAGTAGCGGAGAGCAAGTAGTAGAGTGTGTAGTAGAGAGTGAGTAGTAGAGAGAGTAGTAGAGAGTGAGAAGTAGAGAGAGTAGTAGAGTAGTAGAGAGTGAGTAGTAGAGTGAGTAGTAGAGAGTAGTTGAGAGCAAGTAGTAGAGAATGAGTAGTGGAGAATGAGCAGTAGAGAGTAGCAGAGAATGAGTAGTAGAGAGTGAGTAGTACAGAGTGAGTAGTAGAGAGTGAGTAGTAGAGAGTAGTAGAGTGAGTAGTAGAGATTGAGTAGTAGAGAGAGAGTAGTAGAGAGTGAGTAGTAGAGTAGTAGAGAGTGAGTGGTAGAGAGTAGGAGAGAGTAGTAGAGTGAGTAGTAGGGAATAGTAGAGAGTGAGTAGTAGAGCGAGTAGTAGAGGGTAGTAGAGTAGTAGAGAGTGAGTAGCAGAGAGAGTAGTAGAAAGTAGTAGAGAGTGAGTAGTAGAGAGTGAGTAGTAGAGAGTAGTAGAGAGCGAGTAGTAGAGAGTGATTAGTGGAGGGCAAGTAGTAGAGAGTGAGTAGTAGAGAGTGAATTGTAGAGAGTGAGTAGTAGAGAGAGAGTAGTAGAGAGTGAGTAGTAGAGAGTACTAGAGTCAGTAGTAGAGAGTGAGTAGTAGAGAGTAGTAGAGAGAGTGTCGTACAGAGTGAGTAGTAGAGAGAGAGTAGTAGAGTAGTAGAGAGTGAGTGGTAGAGAGCAGCAGAGAGTAGTAGAGTGAGTAGTAGAGAGTGAGTAATAGAGAGTGAATAGTAGAGATTAGTAGTAGAGATTAGTAGAGAGAGAGAGTAGTAGAGAGTGTAGTAGAGAGTGAGTAGTAGAGAGTAGTAACGAGTGAGTAGTAGAGAGTAGTAGAGAGTGAGTAGTAGAGTAGTAGAGAGTGAGTGGTAGAGAGTAGTAGAAAGTAGTAGAGTGAGTAGTAGAGAGTGAGTAGTATAGAGTGAATAGTAGAGAGCAGTAGAGAGTGAGTAGTAGAGAGAGTAGAAGTAGACAGTGAGTATTAGAGAGTAGTAGAGCGTTAGTAGTAGATAGTGAGTAGTAGAGAGTGGGTAGTAGAGTAGTAGAGAGTGAGTAGTTGAGAGTGAGTAGTGAGTAGTAGAGAGTAGTATAGAGTCAGTAGTAGAGTAGTAGAGAGTAGTTAGTCAGTGTCAGTCAGTGTCAGTCAGTCAGTCAATCAGTGTCAGTCAGTGTCAGTCAATCAGTGTCAGTCAGTCAGTGTCATTGTCAGTCAGTCAGTGTCAGTCAATCAGTGTCAATCAGTGTCAGTCAGTGTCAGTCAGTGTCAGTCAGTCAGTGTCAGTCAATCAGTGTCAGTCAGTGTCAGTGTCAGTCAATCTATGTCAGTTAGTGTCAATCAGTCAGTGTCAGTCAGTCAGTGTAAGTCAGTCAGTGTCAGCTAGAGCAGCTCTGTTGACCTGGTTCTCTGGCTCTAAAGCAGCTCTGCTGACCTGGTTCTCTCTCTCTAAAGGAGCCATGCTGACCTGGTTTATCTGGCTCTACAGCAGGTCTGCTGGCCTGGTTCTCTGGCTCTAGAGCAGCTCTGCTGACCTAGTTCTTATGCTACAGAGCGGCTCTGCTGATCTAGTTCTCTGGCTCTACAACAGCTCTGCTGACATGGTTCTCTGGCTCTAAAGCAGCTCAGCTGACCCAGTTCTATGGCTCTGAAGCAGTTCTGCTAACATGGTTCTCTGGCTCTAGAGCAGCTCTGCTGACCTGGTTCTCTGGCTCTAGGGCAGCTCTGTTTACCTGGTTCTTAGGCTCTAGAGCAGCTCTACTGACCTGGTTCTCTGGCTCTAAAGCAGCTCTGCTTATCTGGTTCTATGGCTCTAAAGCAGCTCTGCTGATTTGGTTCTCTGGCTCTAGAGTAGCTCTGCTGACCTGGTTCTCTGGCTCTAAAGCAGCTCTGCTAACCTGGTTCTCTGGCTCTAAAGAGCTCTGCTGGCCTGGTTCTCTGGCTCTAAAGCAGCTCTGCTGACCTGGTTCTCTCCCTCTAAAGCAGCTCTGCTGACCTGGTTTCTCAGGCTCTACAGCAGCTCTGCTGACCTGGTTCTCTGGCTCTAAAGCAGCTCTGCTAACCTGGTTCTCTGGCTCTAAAGAGCTCTGCTGGCCTGGTTCTCTGGCTCTAAAGCAGCTCTGCTGACCTGGTTCTCTCCCTCTAAAGCAGCTCTGCTGACCTGGTTTCTCAGGCTCTACAGCAGCTCTGCTGACCCGGTTCTCTGGCTCTACAGCAGCTCTGCTGACCTGGTTTTCTGCACTCACGATGCACGCACCCGACTTCGTGAAAATATATTTAAAAATAATATAAGTTTATTATAAGTACAAATATATTATTTTGATGAATATCTTACATAATCTCTTGCCTTAATATGTATATTAATGACACATACATATCATTTTGGAACATAAATTTTTTTTGCGGGAGTCGCGCACCCAGCGCGCCCCAGCATGTATATGATGTCACGCGGGACCCGCAACTGCGCAAACATCTCGTACCGTAATGCGCATGTGTCGCAAATGCGCGGGAGCAGGAGTTGCAGACTGGTCGCATACCAATCGCGCATATCATGTGATATTAAATTTATATGATGTAACTGAAAAACACGCAGCCGTCGCACACCATACGCTGATCCTTCATGACTTTTCTAAAATGGCGGCTAGAATGCGCGCACCCACCGTGATGTGTAAACTTTGAGTGCGCGACTCCGAAAAAAAATGGAATTTTTTTTTAAAGAAAATAATGTAAATAAATTAAAATAAAAAATGAAAACAAGAACATTTATCAATATTTCTGTTTTAATAAAAAAAATAATTTGGTGCAATTTTCAGAAAAATATATAATGTTATTTAATGAATAAAATATTTATAAATAAACAGTTAAAAAACTGT
Source organism: Triturus cristatus (assembly GCF_964204655.1). Lineage (NCBI taxonomy): Eukaryota > Metazoa > Chordata > Amphibia > Caudata > Salamandridae > Triturus > Triturus cristatus. The sequence continues at coordinate 313,690,402 of NC_140584.1, read as the reverse complement.
AGAAAATCAGTACAAAAAAATAGATATAACTACTATCACACTTAAAAGTTAGCATTTAAAAAACCTTTGAAATTCACTGAAAAAACCATAGATTTCAGAGAAGTTATAGTTAGAAATTAGCATTTAAAAAACCTTAGAAATTCACAGAAAAAAACATAGGTTTCAGGGGTGTTATAGTTAGCTGCCCATTTCACTCATACAAAACCATAGAAATTCATACGTTATAGTTAGTTCTGCTAACTATAACTCACGCGCCCGCAATGCAGTGCTGATGATGTTATATATTGCATCATTCATGAAATGGTCAGTGACATCACTGATGACATCACTGATGACATCTCAAATGACATCACTGATGACATCATCCACTTGGCAATCTGATACACCTCATCATACACTAGTATAACCTTTCATCACTCACTGTAAAATACAGAATACCGTATTTGAAACCATTGACACACCAATACCAGTTACTACATATCCACTCAATGATTCCTAAGTCTACACACACAACTACCCATTCAACAACAGAATCATCTATACATGCAGTCATTAATTAATAGAACACTATCAAATGCACTTATACACATGTATAGACATTGACACATCAGCAGTCATCTTAGTCGGATATGCAGTCATCCTACTCACTCATGATAAAAATGTATCGCACTTAAATTTACTTACTTACACAATTATCCAACAACACCTCATTTATTCAAACACATAGTAACTCATCGTTAATATGTTAAAAAAGCACCATTACAATTATACACTCATTCATATAGTTACTCTCACAATCACTGACTCTTACACATACTTATTTATACACACCAACTCTCACATACAATGCCTTTTATTTTTTTACTTTGTTGAAGATGTACAACTAACATATATTCGCTCACCAACACACAAATAAATACACTCAGTCACCCAAACAACTGTTTCCACATGCACTCTTAAACCCATACACCTAGTCAATCAACCATTCACACATCTATGCATAGAGTTACACACACCCCATCCAACCACACACAAACTCAGTGTCCCATACAAATACTCACCCAACTAATCAATAACTAATATGCACACTCATGTAGTTAGTGGCCAACTGAGGCAGCATGTTATACAACAACAGAGACAGTGCTGCACACATTCACATAGTTTAGTTACTAATCCATGTATTAAGTGAGACACTTTTAATTACTCACTTAAAAAGACAGTCAGACAGCTACTAAATCCTCCATCTAGACAGTTATATATCCACTCAATCTTCAATACAGATTGGTATATATATAATACATATTTAAATTTCCAACTAAACCACATTCAGTGGATGATGTCATCAGTGATGTCATTTGAGATGTCATCAGTGATGTCATCAGTGATGTCACTGACCATGTCATGAATGATGCAATATGTGACATCATCAGCAGCGCATTGCGGGCGCGTGAGTTATAGTTAGCAGAACTAACTATAACGGATGAATTTCTATGGTTTTGTATGAGTGAAATGGGCAGCTAACTATAACACCCCTGAAACCTATGTTTTTTTCTGTGAATATATATATATATATATATATATTGGGTTTTTTCCAAGAAAGAAGGGTACCAATGCCAGAGGCCAACAGATATGGAGGGAGTCGGTGAAGCTTTTTCTTCTTAAAAAAATAAAAAAGAACAAAATCTCGCATGGATCTCAATTGAGAATCTCACCTCGGAACCTATTTTCACAGAAACAGGAAAGTAGATGCTAACTATGAAATATATCTGTGACACCTGCTCTCAAGCACGGTCAATTTTAAAAAATAACATGGATCATGAGAAACACATTAAAATGCGCCTTTAGAATTTGCATATATTGACTGGGTGCACAGGTATCTGCAAGGGGAATTCAGTACCCACAAAAGGCAGTTGTGTGTTCCCCATCTCTTCCACAGCAAACCAGGCCCATAGCCAGGAACATTTGGTTGGGGGGAGGGCATGGTCCCTGTAATGACAACGTCAGGAAAAGGTTCCGACCACATTGGATTGATTTAAAAAAATTTAAAACAATTCTGATGTTCTACTATTTCAATGCAAACTATGTATTCTCATTTACATTTTTGATTACAGTATACAGTTTCCTAAGGATTTTTGGTGAAAATGTGCAAAAAATGTTGTCTTTTGAAGCATTTTAAGTAAAAAATGTATAGAATTTTAAATTAATGTTTGACGGGGTGAGGCAGGAGTGTCAGGTTTTTCAGAAGGAGTTGTTAGGATCATTAATGTGCAGTGGTGCACACACACCATGTAAGATCGGTAACCCTGGTCAAAATGTTTTAAGGAAACTTTGAGTATTCCACTTAGGAGTTTTATCCAAGGCTGTGGAACATGATACATCACAAAGCTTACTGGAGTATTTACACTGTTTATCATTAAAATACAATTGTACAGGAAACTTTTGGATTCTTCTGAAAAGCAAAATAAAAATGATTAGGAAATTGTGGCTGTTGTTATCTGACTATTTTTTTTGTATGGGACTGTAGGTTAAAAATGTGTTTGTTGCTTATGCTTTAGTCTGTGTGTTCTAGTTAGTGGTCAGTACAGTTTACAATATGTAAGAATCTATTAGGGCCCCTGTCCCTCACACTATTGGTTTCTCCTCCTTGATTTATACTTCCTGCCCAGTTTATTCTAGTTTTCCTCCTAATGCAGCCTATACTACTCTTCTCCTTTTTCTGACAGACAAACGCCTACCACTTATTGCTCTCTTTTGAGTAAAATCATTATATTTAAGATGCAGAGGGCACATCATCAAGGGCCGGCGTTAAAATTATTGCTGCTTTTGCGTCCGTTTTCGGGCGAAAAGCGGCGATAATGTTAACGCCCTATCAGCATGGACACGCTAACGCGTGAATCCATGCCTTAGCGCCCATAATCTTATCGCCTCGCATCGCTAACGAGATGCGAGGTAGGCGTTCCCATGTGAACTACAGCTAATATTAATCGCTAACAGGCATTCTCCCTATCATCAATCAAATCGCTAACCGGCCTAGCGACATTTTAACTAGCGCTAACTGGCTATGTCGCAGGTTTCTTACGCCTGCTAATTTTCTGACTTGGCTATGTTTATAATGGGAGGTGGATTATTATGCGGATTCCACATCTCCCTATCAGCAATGTTTTTGTCTAACTCTTTTTTTTATCGCAGGTGATCCTGCGATATTGCCCCTTATCGCTGATATTGCATGGATTTCTATCGCCTCGGCGATGCGCGTTGCTGATAGTGCGCTCACCGGGCGATAGAATCCGACGATAGGCAGCGTTAATTTTCTGCACGCTAAACATGGCCAGCGATAATTATCGCTGTCCGTTGATGATATGCCCCCAGATTCCTTACTTCCTCTCTCTCTAACATTTCCTTTCCACTCTCCTGTTAAATCTAACACTTTTGTTCTGCCTTCCCGAAGTAGTCTATAAGCAACCAATACAATGTGCTACGTCTCTTAGTCTATGTGTATCAGTGACTGAATGTATTCTGGTCTGTCGAAATGGGTGCACGTGTGACTGGTATTTTTGCATGTGTGTTAGTAGACATTTTAGTTTTTGTGTGCCTTGACTTCTTTAGATGTTTCATGTTTCAATATTTGCAGATATGCACCCATTTTGCAGTTTCAAATTCTAAATGTTGTAAATATCTGGTATTACTATTACCAAGTTTAACCATATTCATGTTATCATCCTCAGAGGGAAGAAAGACTGGATTGGCTTTGTCAGGGATTCAACCCAATGAACTATATGATGCAGCATTCTCAATGGATCTCAATAAATACTTGTTCAGATGAAGAATAAATGCATGAGACTGGCTGCAATAGGGGGATGTTCTGCCTCATCTAGTGTGAACGATTGAAAGGTCCCATTACAAACTGTCTACTATCATGTATGTGCTCAGAGATGATGGTGAACATGTACAGTACAACAAAGATGAATCCTTAGATTGCACTCCTAGACTTGCGTCAAGGAAATTAGGGTAACTGAGGCTCAAAACCTCGAGTCATGGTACACATTCAGGTTCAAGCTGTAGCGCCGCACCCACACACTGCCTCTCATGTGGCTGCGACTCTACATCCATTGCTCAACCTTCAAGATGAGCAATATTGAGTGGAGGCCTGAAGGATCATTCAGTGATTAAAATTTAGTTTTAATTATTAGAAAGGTCTGAAAAAAGACCATGACTGAATACACTAACTGAATCACGGGAGGCACATAGAAATGACGTGCACGCCAAATGAAGAGAATTCAGCTAGGTCCAAATGAAATATACACAAAGCTGCTGAACACCAATGAGTGCCTGAAAATATTGGGCATCCAAAATTCTAGGAATGTGTTGGAAGGTATGAATTTGCTCAACCTATGAATAATTCACAGGATAGACTGCAATCATGTAACTTGTGCTCTCTTTTTAAACTTTCTTCAATCATGTATAATGATAATAAATAATATATTTCTCTTGTGTATATCATAGCTTTGGTAGTTCTGCACACATCTACAAAGGCCGTCTTGGAGACCAAATAGACTTACCTTCCCACATGGTCAAACTAGTTATCAGACTGCAAGAAACAGCCAATCCCATGACATTATCAATGACCAAGGAGATAGAGAAAGGCAGGGAAAGATTGGAAGAGATAGAGAGGAAAAGAATGGAGGGAGCACTGCATGGACAAAAACAAGAGAAAGAGACGGAAGAAAAAGTCAGATAAAGATAGAAGGATATGAGGAAATGATAGAAAGACAGGGAGAGACAGAAAGAGGAAGAGGGAGGAAATAAAGGCAGATAGAGAATACATGGAAAGGGAGAAAGAAGATGAGGTGGAGAGATTAATCAGGGGAGACATGGAATGGCAGAGGCACAAAAAAAAAATAGAAAGTCAGATGTGAGAGAAAGACAGCAAGAGAGTAAAAGGAAGAGGCAGAGAAAGATATACCCAACATAGATGAGGATCGGCAAAGACAGAGAAAGAGCACAATAGAGGGGAACAGTTAAGAGAGGAATAGCATAACATGCATTTGTAAAGCACACATTCAGACAAGGGTATTTTGGTGCTGAGTAACAGGTGTTTATTGTTACCCAACTCAATGATATTCATTTTATCGATCTCAAGAGGATGAAAGACTGAGTGGACCCACAAGGATTTGAAACTGTGATTATGAGGTAGAACACAGGCCCCGACAGTGGACGCATTAGTCCACTAAGACACCAGACCTAACATTCTGAGTACAGGAGGCCTAAGGGTCAGAAAGGCAGGGAGAGGCAAAGAAAGAGAGACAGATAGATATATATATATATATATATATATATATATATATATATAGAGAGAGAGAGAGAGAGAGAGAGAGAGAGAGAGAGAGAGATTTATACAAAGATGGCAAGACAGATAATAAAGAGAGGCAGAGAGGCAAAAGAGAAGAAGAGAATGTCCAAGAAAGGCAGCAAGAGAAAGAGGCAGAGAGATACAGAATGCGAGAGAGGGAAAGACAGAAAGTGAGAGAGGCAGAGGCAAAATATTATAGACAAAGAAAGTCAGAGAGAGCTAACAACAGGGAAAGACCGACGAATAAACAGGAACAGACATCCGATCTATTTCTATTTTCATCTAGTTATCCAACTATCTAAAATATATCTACCTAGCTCTATCTTTTACTCTGTGCCTTTTTCTATAGCTTTGTTTACATCTGTTTGTGCTGGAGCATCTATCTATCTATCTATCTATCTATCTATCTATCTATCTATCTGCTTTAGTCATTTTATTGCACAAAATGCAGTGGTATAAAAACCCATATCCATATTTCTCACAGGGAACTATGAAATATGCTAAATATTTCACTGTTTCTTGTGAAATACCTCTACCTCAAACAACTCTCTAGACCTTTACCATTGTCCGAGCCACTACCACAGCAAGGTTATTTAAATTATGCAGCAAAAAAAGTGAATAATGCAGCACATTTCTAATAGTATTATTTTCATCCTTTTGAGCTAGAAATAATTTTTTTAAAATCCGCAAATCATGTGAATTTATTGAGCAAATCATGCGGCAAACACAGTAAATCTATAATTATATGCTGAACACTGCAGCCACAGAATCACAAAAATCTATTGACCTTTCCCATTGCCCATTGCAATATTAACACTTTATTCACCCTAAACATGAACATTTTATTTCCAGAAAGTTAACAGTGTTAAATGCATTTTGAATCAAACTGATTTTTAAACTAACTTCTGAAATGAACATGTAATATAAAAAAAATATATATGAAGGGTTATATGTGTAATATGGTTCTGTATTGCCATTTCAAGGTTCTGTCGACATTTAAAATCTGTTCGGCTTTCAGCCAGAAAGGGAGAAAGCAGAGATTATAAGAACCTTGAAGAGTGCGATAGAGAGACAGGAAATGTCTAATGTTGATTAAAGAGACACGAGGTAGAATCAAGACTACGCAGCTTTGGTATTCGCCACCGTGACCCTTCAATAGTGTGCCGTGGCCTTGAGAGTAAAACCTCGGACCCTTGCACCTATTCCTGCACACAAAATAAGTGCTGGAACATACAGCTAATATTATTGAATTAATGCTAAAATGCTTGTATATCTCTACGCACAACATATTAGCTTTTGAGCACTTTAAAGATGTCACTAGTTTAACAAACAGCAGATTAAGCCATGGTGGGACATTAATTTGTCTTTTTCCTGCCACCCATGCCCTCAGTCCAGGTGCCAAGAATTAAAGTCAATGTGTTATTCTTTACTATAAACCAGAAGATATAAAGAAATTCCTATCTAGTGACTACATTGCACAATGTTAAACTACATGCAAAACATGGGATCAATCCTGAATTCCTTGCTTGACCAAATTATGTGTCTCAGAAAAAGATTTTATTTCAACGCTCCGCCTTTTTCTTCATTATCGCATATGAGAACACCTGAAAATATATGAGCTCAGGACGTATGCTGTATAAAACCATATTGTGTTTGATTTAACAAGCTATAATATTGCTCCACATAGAATACAAACGTATGGTGCACGTGACAACTGACTTGTTTCGTTGTTCATACTAATAGCATTGTGGTCTGGAAGGAATTATTTTAGTAGTTTTAATAAATGCTTCTCTATGAAGTGACATAATCTGATATTTTAAGGGGAAACTCTTCTGATTTCCGGAATTTAGAAGTAAAGTCAAAATTTTGACTATTGACTTAAAACAGACATATGAGAGAAAGAGATTCCCATCTAATGGCTAAATTACAGAATGTGAAGCTAGGAAACATGGGATCAATCCCAGCTTCCTCACTTGACCAAACTGTGTGATCTTAAGCAAATATTACATTTCTCCATGCCACCTTTTTCTCCATTATTGAATACGTGAACACCTTCAAATATGTGAGTTTGGGGTGTGCACCATACAAAACCTCTTGTATTTGATGGAATAGGCTATGATGTTGTTTCACCTATAAAGTGAATCTAGCGCACCTATAGCACACACATGACAACTGACTTGTGGAGAAGTGTGGCTCAATGGTTAGAGCGGCAGACCCTGATGCAGAGGTCTGGCCCGGGACCAGGATTCAATTCCTGCCTTGGCGGGTCTTGGGCTCAATTTCCTCGGACCTGTTAATTCTCGCCTCGGTGCCTATTCTAATCATGGGTCCCACTCTGCAACTCTGGGCAATAGCTTGCTTAATCTCCACAATGGCCCCAACAGCGCTGGGATGCCTTGCTTCACCTTGGGTGTGCCCAGGAGTGGACATTTCACAGGGAAAGCCAGGAAGAGTTCCACATCGGTAAGAGTACAGCGCCAGAACACCCTTGGGTAACAGTGCGCTATACAAGTACAACACATTTACATTTACTTGCCTCCTAGTGCTCACTAATAGCATTGACGTGTTAGAGAAGGAGGCAATGTTTTTAACCTGAAGTTTAAAAACTATCTGTTTTAATGAATACTTCTCAATTAAGTGGCATGATCTGATATTTTAAGGGGAAACTCTATAACCATTGGCTTAAAACAGACATGGGAGGTAAAGACATTTCCCTCTATAGGCTAACTTGTAGAATGTGAAACTACAAAGATGGAATTAATCCAGGCTTCTTTGCTTGACCAAATCGTCTCATGTTAAGCAAACATTTTATTTCCCTGTACTGCCTTTTTCTTCATTATCGTATATGTGAACACCTTAAAATATGTGTGTTTAGGATGTGTGTATGGCTTGCTTGCAGAGAAGCAGACGACGATTGCTCACTCAGGACCTCATTACGATGTTGGGCGGAAACGTATATCCTGACTCAGTCCAACCGATTACGATGTAACTGAACAATGTTCGGTTGGAGTCCCATTGACTTCTATAGGGAGCCTGTATTCCGCCCGACAACACAGGCTCCTATGGGGAAATGGGGTGTGTGTGGAAAACCCTGCACCCTGTTGTAGGGACCCCACTGTGACTGCCACACAGTACAGGGTTTTACAGGGGGTCCCTTAGGTACACCCTTGGCAACCAACCAGAAGCCGCAGAATAAAGGGGGGGGAGGGCCTGTCAGTGTCCGACAGCCTTTTTGTGTCAGACAGGCTGACTTGGAATGGCTGTTGGAAATCAGCATTGTAATCGTTCTGTCGGAAACACTGTCCGTAGAGTTGGACAAGGTGTTTCCGACCGTCACAAATACTCTGAGAGCCAGTCGGAACTGATTGGGAAAGACCGTGCGGTTTACAATCTGACCGCAAACATCATAATCGTCAGGCCGATTGCAAGCCGACTGAGTCAGTCGGAAGCGTTCTGACACGGTCAAGGAGATTCCGACTGTCGAGAGGAGGCTTTCTGCCTGATATCATAATGAGGCCCATAGTTGTTCAGTAATGATGACTGCTGATTCCTTTTCCAGCTGGATCTCCCTTGCTGCCCTGAACATGGACGCTGCAAGCAATAACCTGCTGCTGCAGAGAAGAGTGCTGCAGATTCTATGATACCAGGTGCTGTAGCACAGATGGGCCTCAGGCCTCAAAAAGGCCAGCACAGCAGCTCGTCTGTGTGATCACCGCATATATTACAGGGAGAGGCATCTTGGGCATTGGCAGATGGCAAGTGGCATGCTGCAAATGTGGGCCAGGCTGCAGGTGCATGAAAAGAAGCACTACCTTTCCAACCTGTGCTGCCAGGTAAAGTAAAGAAATCAGCTATCTGAGCTACGCATCATATGTGCACAGACTCCAAAGTGGTGCACGACCAGGATGATGATTTCATTTGTAGAGGCTGAGCAGGGTTGAGCAAGGGTCAGGGAAAGCACACGCCACAGTCCTGCCTCTGCATGTGTGTGTGTGACTTCACTAACTTTCCTCTGAGACGGAGACGAGTTCCTGCCCAGCCTGGTACTCTAGTCAAGATGCCAAGTGCAATTTACCTTTATGACCACTCTAGGATGGTGCCCTCACAAACTCAAATAATAATGTGGAAAATGGGGGGGGGTGGCTACGTGGCATAGCAAGATGGCCACGAGGTAGGGTCGCTCCGTTCCACCCTCCCTGAAAACATAAATCCAGTGCATATATCCGTAACCTCGAGGCGGTTATTCAACAACGAATGAGCTGCTGATTGCAACAAGCCCAAACTCGGACCAAAGGGGTTCCAGAAGCCAAAGATAGCGACGTGACTGCCTGCGGCCTTTTCCAGCATGGAAGCCGGGACCCGGAGTGGCGGCCGCGTCCGGCAGTGTGCGAGCGGAGGGCGGCGAGAACCTGTCGCGGACCCTGGTGAACAAGTTGGCGCTCTTGTGGACAATACTGTGTGGCCAACAGCAGGATCACCGGTGAGAGTGGTGATGCCCAGCGGTGCCTTATTCTGAATGAAGCTCGGAGGGGAAACGAAAGCACTGAAATGTTGCTGGCGAGATGGCGATGACGAGGGGGTGAAGACCGTTGCCGTGGGAAGGCCACATTTAATAAAGGCCCCCTGGAAGGTCGTGGTGCTCCCAGGCTGCATTGAACCTAGAGGAAGGGGGCCTATATCACGCACTCAGGAATCGGAGAAGCACGCCCCACCAAGGAACGAGGGAAGTGATCCTGGTCCACAAGGGACAAGTGGTGGTGTGCACGTCACTCAGGCTGCGGTCGGGGGAAAAACAAATTTACTTGGGTGACAAATGGGCTGAGATACCCCCCCACTGGACTTGCCAGACTCCGGCAGGAGCGTGCCTCCTTTTTCTCCCCCCCTCCCCACCTAGCAGACTTACTGGGTGCCGCAGCTCTGGTGGGTCTCGCCAACTTTGCAAATGGAGCCATGATATCGAGGGGCCTGTGATCGAGGGGCCTGTGATTCAGTGCGGGCACGTTGGGGACGCCCCGGCAATACTGGCACCTCTCCCTGAGGATTGAGTGAGTTCTGGCTAGATCCTCATCCACGTGGTCGGCCCACTGGTGGGAGGTGTGAAATCTGTGCTGAGGGCATCATAGGGGAGGGTCCCGTGGCCCAGGGCGAAGGGGAGAAGAATCAATCTCAAGTCCCGCTATACCCTCCCTGGACTCACCGTAGATGTGCCCAGATGCCTACAGGTGGGGAAAATCCAACCTCCCCCCTTCAAAGTTGAGGACGGCCGGCGCCGAGAGGCGCTGTTACCAGCTGGGTGGTCTTGGTCCTGAGGCGAACTCGACCCAAATCGCCATGTCGACTGCAAGAGGCACCAAGGTTGTCCAGAACAACAAACTGGACCGCTATACCTGCCAAAGGCAGCTTTATCTGATCAGCAGCAACTTAAAGAAAAGCAGACGGGGGGGCAGAGGGTGAGGTCCCAGAACTGACACTGAAAGACGTCATGGAGGCCATCACCGGAGTGCGTGCATCCATGGAACAACGGATGGATACACTCTCCTCCGAAGTAATGCTCATCAGGGCAGACCTCGCAACAAACAGAGAAAAGGTCAAGAAATTGGAAATTACTGCGTCGAGTCTAGTGAGCGATACCGCACAGCTGCAAACTGAAGTCCAGGAACTGCAAGCATTCCGGAAATTCGCAGAAAACAAGGTTGACGACTATGAAGGGTGCATGAGGCACAACAATGTGCGCATTTGAGGGGTACAGGCAAAAGCGTAGGGACAAGTGACAGACCTCTTTGTGGAAGATCTAATCACCACCCACTTACAACCAAAAGGCCTATCAAACCTCTTTGTGATCGAAAGAGCCCACAGGGTTCAAGGGGGCCACTTGAAGCCTGGGGCCCCCCCACTACCGATACTGGCCAGACTCTTGAACTACAGAGACAGAGACATTATCCTACAAACTCCAAAAGTAGCACCGCCACTCAGGTATGAGAACTCGGAAATCACCTTCTTTCCGGATTTCACGCAGGCAGTGCAATGCCAGAGACGATCATTTCCATCAGTCAAGACGAGATTCAGGGAAAATGGCCTGAAATACACAATGTTGTTCTCGGCCCGGCTTCGAGTGGAAGCTGAAGGAAGAACCAGATTTTTTGACTTCCCTGAAACCACAGCTGAGTGGCTGGACGGATGGAGGGAGGCAGTGGAACACAACTCCCGCTGACAGTGGGCCTGACCAAGTTGAACAATTGCTACTGGAGTCGGGAGTGCTGACCGAGACGATACTCACTCGCCATTAAACATTGCCTGCCTGCCGCAGGAACAGGTAGAACGCCGTTAGGGCGGTCACAAACTCTAGGGCTTGGGACTAGTAATTTGTAATGAAACTACAGCTTATCCCTGCCCAGTGTACGTTATGGAACATGTAATTGGAGAAGGGAGGGGGGGCGGGACACCATATTCTCCTTAGTTTTCTTCTTTTAGTTCAGTCGTTGGGCGACAGGCAGTCTGCATTAAGTGAGTAATGGGCAGTTTTGAGCCTGAAGTGCAGGGAAGCAGGAAGGGGGTAGTTGTTGTTGTTTGTTTATGTTGAATCGACAAGGTACCATAGATTCATTGAGACGCTTGACTGGGAACACATAGATACTGATGAGTATGCAATGGTAAAAACGTATTAAATTGATGAGCTGGAATGTATATGGGCTGGGGACAAAGTTAAAAGATGTGTAGTATTGTAACATATTAAGTGACACGCCCCAGACGTGGTATTGCTCCAAGGAACACATTTGGTAGGTAACACTTGCAAGGCCCTAAATAGATGTTATGTTATCTGAATTGATATAGTGCGCAGCTGCCTCAGCAAAGAGGCTTCCCGGCGCTGCCAGCATCAGAAGATCGTAGCTATGAACCAGAGCAGGAAGGCGAAAGGAACAGGTAAAAGGATAAAAAATGACTAGGCAGAGGGACAGAGAAAAGTTTTAATAGCTTTCCTAAAGTCCAACAAACGTTCCATCCTGCGGATCTGGAGAGGTGGAGAATCCATAACTTGGCTGCCAAGCAGCGAAAGGAACGACCCGCGGCCCGAAGGAACTCTAACCCGGGGAACTCTAACCAGATGCTGCCTCGATGAGCGAAGCTGGTGAGTAGGAACATACGCGGCAAGCAAGTTAGTTAACAGGATGGGTGAGGCAAGCTTCAAGATCTTAAAAGATAGACAAAGCATCTTAAATTGGATTCGCTTAGCCATAGGTAGCCAGTTGAGCCTCCGGATGGCACCAGCAGAGGGGCACCTACACGGGAGTCCCAACAAGGCTCTAGCGGCAGCATTCTGAACTCGCTGCAACCGCATAACCTCCGCCTGATTAGCCCCCAACAGGAGGGAACTAGCGTAGTCTAGTCTGGATAGAATGGCAGATTGAACAATCAGCTGACGCGTAGGTGGATCAAAGAACTTCAAAAGGGGCTTAAGTCCCCGAAGGAGGCCAAAGCAAGTGCCGGCAACTTTTTTAGTATGGTCTTGAAAACTAAGGGTGGAATCCATCCAAACCCCCACGTTCTTAACCACCAACTTAGGGGTGGGGGTACTACCAAGAGCATTCGGCCACCATTGCTCACTCCACAAGCTCGTATTCTTCCCCACCAACAGGACCTCTGTTTTATTAGCATTCAACTGGAGGCAATTTATAGTCATCCACTCTGCAACGGCAGCCAGGCCGCTCTTAAACCTAGCAGCATCCAGGGTGGAACCGTCTGAGAGGGCCACCACCAGCTGCGTATCATCTGCATACGAGACCATGGTGAGGCCCATGTGTCTGGCCACCGTTGCAAGAGGCTGAACATACAAGTTAAACAGTATGGGGCTCAATGCAGAGCCCTGAGGCACCCCCTGATCGATGTAATGAACCTGAGAAAGAAACGGGGGCAGACACTCGGAAGGATCTTTCGGTCAGAAACGATCTGAACCATTCCAGTGCCAGGCCCACCACACCAGCTTCCTCCAAATGCTGTAACAGAATCCCATGCGAAACCGTATCAAATGCGGCACTCAGATCAAGCAAGATCAGTGCCGCCGTATGACCGGAGTCGAGAATGGTTTGCAGATGTTCTGTCACAGCCAGGAGAGCAGTCTCAGTGCTGTGACCAGGGCGGAAACCATTTTGAGATGGATCCAAGATGTTATTGGTGCTCAGGAATCTCATTAGTATGTTATTAACATGCGCCTCTGCAATCTTAGCCACCCAAGGGAGGAGAGATATTGGTCAAAAGTTTTCCAGTTTTGCAGGGTCAAGCTAAGGTTTTTTAAGTATAGGGGATACCCTCATCTGTTTCCACGGCACCGGGACCACCGCTGTAGAAAAAGAGGTGTTAACTATCTGGCACAAAGGGGCCAGTAAAAGAGAGAACGAATCCCTAAACTGGACAGGTTTTAAAGGATCGGCCGGAGAGCCAGATTTAACTTTTCTGCTCAACAGAGTAAACTCTTCCTGCGAAATGCTGGGGATAACTATCAGAGAGTGCAGTGGCGGAGATCAAAGAAGAGCAGTAGGAAGTGAAAAAGACCCGTGTGCGAAGGACCGATAGATGGTATGTACTTTATCAACAAAGAAAGTTGCCAGGTCCTCATACTGCTGCTCAGATGTAATCACAGAGACAGAGTTTTTTCTTACCCTAAGGTCTTTAAGAATCTTAAAAATGCATTAGGCCGGATTTGGGCTAAGCTTTATTTCATTGGCATAATAAGCCGCTCGAACAGTACAAATGGTTCTATGATAGTGTTTGATCGTGGCCAAGTAGCATTTTTTTTTCATTTGGTCATAGTCCTTTCTCCACGCGTGCTCCAATTTCTTACACGCATTCCGCAGAGCAGTCAGCGAGTCATTATACCATGGGCTGGCGTCCGAAGTACGGCCTCTAGACCATTTAGCTGGAATGAGGGAATCCAGCCCTTGGATAATCCAATTGCAAAATGATCTATAGCCCATGTCTGCATCCTTGTGATGTTCCTGGGGATTCATAGCGAGGAGCGCGTGGAAATCCTCCAGCCTCAATTTACGCCAAGGGCGTCTAAAGACGGGCAGTTGAATAGCCTTATGAAGGGGCTCAACGGCAGGGAAGGACATTGCTACCAACGAATGGTCAGACCAACCAATGGGTTTAGGGGTCTCCACCGTTGCAGAAGATATGTTCAAGAAGATAGGGTCTAACAGATGGCCAGCTGAGTGGGTAGGGCCAGGGACCAGTTGATTTAGTTTGCATGCAGCCAAGTCCGCAAGCAAACTACAGATTTCAGTGTCTTGCACAAGATCGAAGTGCAAATTAAGATCACCTAAGATGCTGAAATTAGCCGTGCCCATAGCAAGCGTGCAGATAGACTCCAATAGGGCAGATTTACATTTCGTAGCGGGCCCCGGATAGCGATATACTAACAGCCCTGATAAGGTAAAATGGGTGCTGACGGTAATGCTGAAATGTGCGCATTCACAACCCTCAATTGCTTCTTTAATAAAAAGTCAAGTATAACAAGATTTAAAAATCACCGCAATGCCGCCCCCCCTAAAATCTCTATTCACCATAAGAATGGTGTAACCAGAAGGCAGCGCTAAATTAGGTTCGGCCAACATAACGTCATTAAGCCAAGTCTCAGTCAGAAAAAACACATTCGGAGATTCCTCCATGACCAAGATGGGGATATAAGCTGATAGCGCACTCGGGCTTCACCACAGGCTCGAGGGGGTCGGGTATATTGCTGAAGAACTCCTTTCCAATGGTAGTAGCTTCAACATGGACTGACACATGGGGTAGATACATAGGAATCATGGGACAATGGGAAGAACAGGTGCTGACCCTGATGTTGGTGTATGTACCTCCCGGTCTAGAGGGGCTTACATTCAAAGACCTGGACTCTATACTACTATCAATCCCAGACGGCCTCCTGATAGTGGGAGGAGATCTTAATTCTGTGGTTTCGGCACGCTGGATCGTCACCCACCCGGAGAACTGGGTCCCTCAAACCGGTGGTTGCCGTACTTCTTAGAGACCCTGGGACTGGTCGATGTCTGGCGGTCTTTTCACCCTGACAGGATCTAGCACATGTTTCACTCAGGGGCACACCACAGCCTGTCACAAATTGATTGCCTACTGATACCAGCGTCCCAAGTTACTCAGATTCAGGAAGTTAGACACACGGTGAGGGGCATCCCGCTATGGTCCCAGTTTGTTATTGGTCAACAGAGGGTGGGTAGAATCGCCCCCATTAACCCCTGGCACCTCCGTAACCCAGAGGTCCGAAAAGCATTGCACGGAGCAATGGAGCTCTATTTCCAGGAAAATGGGGGGTCGGTACACTCCAACCAGACAATGTGGGAAGTGTTGAAAACTGTAATATGGGGGCAGGAACTCTCCAAGATAGCCGGAGTGCGGAAAGAGAAGTTGAAAGAGGTAGTTGCAGCCGAGGATAAAATCCTCCGGCTGGAGGAAGAGCTCGATGGGGAGATAACGCCAGACAGACTTCATGTTCTGCAACTCAAGTGAGACAGTTACCAGGCAATAGTGACGGATAGGGCCCAAGAAATTGGAAGGGAGACACTGGGTAGAGTATACGACCTTGGAGACAAGGCGGGGAAATTGATTGCATGTCTGGATAGAAAAGAACTAGCGAGTAGACTGGTGCCTGAGTTGATCTACAAGGCGGGCCAATCAATCACCGATCCACAGGAAATAGCAAACACATTTGCGGCGCACTACAGCGAAATATACCACTCACAGACAACATACACGGTAAGCGACTCTCAACAGCTGCTCAGAAACATTACCCTCCTGACCCTTTCGACAGATGACTTAGAATTGCTGAAAAGTGAGCTCCCTAACAACAAGATAGCCCAAGCAATTAGAAGTCTCAGATCAGGGAAAGCCTTAGGCCCGAATGGCCTGCCAATTGAGCTCTACAAACTTCGACCAGATAGAATTGCCCCATACATACGAGCAATGTATGAGGAGAGTATGGAACAGGGAGTTCTTCCAAGGGATCAGAGGATCACGACGCTGGTCACAATACATAAGGAGGGCAAGCCAAAGACAGACTGTGCCTCTTATAGGCCAATTTCTTTGCTGAATGCGGAGACCAAGATTTTAGCTAAAGTCCTTGCCAACCGTTTGGTCAAAGTGATCAACAGACTGGTTCACCCAGACCAATCGGCTTTATGCCTCACCGTAACACCGCACTGAACCTGTGCAGAGTACATGGGGTAATGGGAAGGGCGGCCACCATCCAAGAAGCGGCAATAGTTGTATCCCTTGATGCCACAATGACATATCGACACTATAGAAGGTTGTATCTCTTTGCGGTCCTCGCGAAAATGGGTTTTGGACCGCACTTCAATCAATGGATTCGGAGCCCCTAGCCCAAGTGGTCGTCAATCACAAAAAGTCTGAAATATTCGAACTGAGAAGGGGAACTCGCCAGGGCTGCCCACTCTCCCCCCTCCTCTTCGCGCTAGCGCTGGAGCCACTGGCTTCATGGATTTGTAAGGATCCAGTATTACGAGGGCTGTGATGGGCAGAAAACTGGGAGGACCGCATTTCAATGTATGCGGATGATATCCTTCTTTTTTTGGCCTTCCCTAAGGCATTGCTCATAAGTGTACCAAATATATTTGCAGCCTTCGACAGATACTCCGGCTATTCGATCAATTGGAGTAAATCTATAATAAACGTCCTCAAGGGACCCCCGCCTAGTCTCCCAAGAGGTTGCCAGGTTCATGTCACGACGGTCGGCTTCAAGTACTTGTGCATTTTAATCACAACAGATCCTGTGCGCCGCTTTGAGCGTAACCTCCTTCCGCCCCTGCAAAGGTTGAAATGGGACACGGTGAGCTGGAAGGCACTCCTGCTTTCGCTGCTAGGAATGGAATCACTTTTTAAAATGATGTCCCTGCCCCGCTTTTTGTACGTGTTACAGAATTCCTCTGATCTCATTCTTGCCAGCTATTTTAGGGAAATTGAAAGCTTGCAAAGAAACTTACTGTGGAATGGAAAACCCTGTATAGCTCTCAACAAACTTAACCTCAGCTGGTATGATAAGGGAATTGCCCTCCCCGACCTTAAAAAATACTGTTGGGAAGCGCATTTGGCCGCCATCAATCACGGTACCTACCGCCGGATAGATGACCCAGGCTATGCTATGGATCGGTGGTTGCTGCCGGGAGGGAATTACAACAGAGCTCTGTATTCTAAATGCGGACAAGTTTATCTTACGGGACTGACCAAGCACTCGATGCAAGTCAGGTACGCTGCCAATAGAAGCTTGGGATGGGAGCACAAGTTAACGCTGACAACCCCTCTATGGGACTCAGAACAGCTCGGGAACTTGTGGAAATTGAAGGGTGTCAATAAATGGGACCTCATAGGTATCTCCAGGATAGGAGACCTCTGGGTGAAGGGGGAAATCAAATTGTTTGCCTCCTTACTACAAGAATATCATTTGGCTACCACAGAACATTTCAGGTATATGCAGGTTCACCACGCACTACGATACTACTACAGAAGGAGATCACACCTCCGGAATCCTCGCCTCTCGAGGATAGATTGTTGGACGGCTACTTGCCGTCAAAGGCCATTTCCTTGACATACAAAAAACTGATCAATCACTCCAGCGACCCACTCCGAGGCATACAAGAGAAATGGGAAAGAGATGGCATAGTCATAGACGATGAAGACTGGGTAGTGGCGATGGCATCCCCACGGGAGGTGGCTATATCAGCTAGGCTGAGGCTTGTCCAATTAAAGATACTACACAGAGTATACATACCAGGGCCATGTCTAGTAAAAATGGGGGCAGCGGAGGACGGGACCTGTAGGAGACACTGCGGTAGTTTAGGAACCTTCATGCATATATTGTGGGAGTGCGAACACATCCAACGGCACTGGCGTAAAATACACAAGATTCTCAGGGAAGTAGTCTCACTCACTATCCACCCCGAAGCCAAGAGATGTCTCCTGAATGTGTGGGAGCTCACAGATCTAAATAGTAAGCGCATCATATGGGTAACACTGGGTCATATGGTAGCAAAGAGAATTATTGCACAATTATGGTGGGCCGCGCATGCACCAAGTATAGAGACCTGGAAAGAGACATGGACTGGTGCATGTTTAGGGAAAAGACGGTATACGTAGCATGAGGGTGCCCCCAGAAATGGTCGCATATCTGGAACGATTGGAATATATATCAAGGTGAAATCTGTAACCGCCCGAACTTACCCACTCATGATGACCCACCGTCACCATAAATGTTGTTACAGCCAATAAGTACTTATGTACGGATCTGAATGCACTAGGTTTTTGTTTGAACTGTGATGTACCTTGTGATGTCGATTTTCATTTGTTTAATAAAAAGAATTGTAAAAAAAAAAAAAATTGGAAAATAACGTAAAACAAGAGCAAAGCCTGCACTTTGTAAGGGGGGGCGGCATAGAAAATTATAGACTGGCCCGGTCCCACAGACCCACTCCCACTGCCCCCCCACCCGCGTAGCCACAGCCCTGGCAAACCCACCCTGCTTACCCACTTTCTGCCACTCTTAATTACTGCACACGTCGTGGCTCTGGCTTAATGCAGATATTGAAGTCTACGTGACGCCCTCTGGCTCTTTTCATTTTAGCGCCCAAAGCTCTAGTTTTGTATTTCATGAAAGAATGACAAATGGATGTTTTCTAAAATAACTTCATATTTTGGAGTGCAGTTTACCGTAGTACGTGTCTGGTTACATTTTCACGAAAGAGGTGCAGCAAATGTTTCTTGACGTAGGAGCAGTTCAAATTGTTTCCATCAATCATACCCGAGGATGGGAGGCGCTCCCTCCGTGTGAAGAGGCTTGAGCCGCAGGACAGGGAATAGTACCAGAGCCATCCAAAATTGGTTCAGGACAAACGAACCATAACGGTTTTCAAGATAACCACTGACTTTACAACGTTTTGCCATTTAGATGAATATTATAAAAATGTGTCTCGTGGATATGTTGCGTGGATCCAGTTCGAATTGTGGCTGGCATCCCTGATTAATACGGTTGCCATAAGCACCAGCTCTCATTGACAAAGTCACCACAATCTTAAAATATTGAGTTTCTTTAGACTGCCTATTATTGGCCGCATTTTAGATAGTGCTGACAAAAAATAAATTACGTAAGCGTAATTAGCGTAATGTCGGAACTTTCGCCATATGCTTGTTGTGTAAGATTTCCAAAATCGCACCATTACGTCGTGATTACGCAGCCATATTTTTTACAAATTATAATGCAAGAGCGTGGGAATATAGCAAAGAACCAGAATGCCAGTAGATGTTGTTTGCTGCAAATGTGTTTGTTGCACTATATTTTAGGGTGAAATTAATCCTCTATCAGGACAAACTTCGTGCTAAACTACAGTACAAAAATGACAGATTTGCATTTGTGTACTTACGCAAAACTTTGCACAATTATGCGAAAGCAAGTTACATGAATTTCACACCCCCCTATTCTTAGGCTATTCAATACAATTAATTTAAACTAGAAATACTTCCAAACCTGGTATGACACCTCCGAAGTAGTAAATGTTGCAGAGCAGATCTTTCTTTTTGAACACAAACTCTCACAATGTGATCTTTGCAGATAAGGGACCTTTTTAAATTGGTCAGACAAGTATTGTCCTCTGTTTATGGTTGATTGATAGGTGTTTGTTGACCACCATGGACATCTAGTAGCTAGACTTTTTTTTATTGTTGCTGATCGATAGCCATCATATCCTTTATTGATAAGTGCTGGACTTGACATCCTTGCTATTCCCCAGACTTTTTGCCTTCACTTCCTGATTTTTCCCGAACTTGTTTTTGTTAGCATTATGACTGTGCACTTGCCCCTGCTAAACAGTGGTAACGTGCTTGTGCACTCGCCTTTAAATGGCACTACATGTACTAAGGTCTGTAAATTAAATGCTAGAAGTGGGTTGAAGCACATATTGTACCACCCACTAAAGTAGCACTATTAAATATGTCTCAAGCCTGCCACTGCAGCATGTAGTGCAGTTTTATATTGCTGTTTCCACCTGCCAAAATAAACTTTTGCCAAGCCTAAACCTTCCTTTTTCAATACTTAAAAAGTCAATCCTAATTTAGGGACTAAAGGCTCATTGTGCAGCATGCATGGTATTTAATAAGTAGGACATGTGTACTTAAGTTTTGCATCTTGTGGCAGTGAAAAATGTCTTAAGTTATTTTTCACGTTTTAAGGCTTTCTCTCCTATACACTAGCACCCTGGGTTACCTTATTACACTTAATAAGTGATAGCTTCAGTTTGGGACCAACTAGAGAAATTTTGTTCACATTCAAATTAATTGTAATTTAAATGCTTACATTGAGTTTGAAAGCTGGGTCTTTGATAGAGGGCACTTGCAGCAACACCCTGGTGGGACCGAAGTCCCAGGGAGTACCCCCTGCCGCTGCCTGCACTCCTGCTACTCCGTACCACACCCTGGGAGACCACAAGTCCCAGGGTGCAACGGGTTCCTTTTCCCGCCGACGCTAACGAGGGGAAGGAGCTACCATCGCGCTCAAAGCGCTGCTTCTCTTCCCGCGGGACGCTGACATCGAGTTTGAAAGCTGGGTCTTTGATCGGGGGCACTTGCAGCAACACCGTGGTGGGACCGAAGTCCCAGGGAGTACCGCCTGCCGCTGCCCTCACTCCTGCTACTCCGCACCACACCCTGGGAGACCAAAAGTCTCAGGGTGCAACGGATTCCTTTTCCTGCCGCCGCTTACGAGGGGGAGGAGCTACCATCGCGCTCAAACCACTGCTTCTCTCCCCGCGGCGTGGGACGCTGACATTGAGTTTAAAAGCTAGGTCTTTGATCAGGGGCACTTGCAGCAACACCCTGGTGGGACCGAAGTTCCAGGGAGTACCGCTTGCCACTGTCCGGACTCCTGCTACTCTGCACCACACCCTGGGGGACCAAAAGTCCCAGGGTGCAACGGATTCCTTGTCCCGCCGCCACTAACGAGGGGGAGGAGCTACCATCGCGCTCAAAGCGCTGCTTCTCTCCACGGGACGCGCGCGGGCCCGTCCTTGCCCGTCAGTGGCAGGAAGAGGTGGGCTGGGCCACCCCTCTAAGCTTCAGTAGGGGAGTTCGACCGATCCCTGGAGAGTGGTCTCTACAAAAGCCACTATTAAGGTCAGTGACTCTAGGCCCTAGGTGCAGAATACTATTGGGTATTAATCTGACCTCCTTGCAAACATGGGAAGAAGAGCAGGGGTGGGGAAGTCTAATGCGGCATCAGTGCTACCGGCCTCTTCTGTCCAACAAACTTCAATAGACCGGATGTTACAGAGAGCCATTGGTGTAGTGGCAACTGAGATCGAACTAACAGAAATACAATTGTCCCTTACACTGGACCTCGCCGCTCCCTCTAGCCCCTTGACATAACAGGATCGCCTCTATCCACGGATCAGGAACACACAACCAGTGATACAAGAAGTCATGCAGCGAGTAGGATGGCTGAACTATACCCATGAGGTGCCCGACCAAAAAAAGGGAAACCCAAAACCACTGCATCTATGGGGCCCAAACATAAAGCTTCAGCCCTTGAGACACCGAGCGCCGCAAGGGCGGATGGTCAAAGACCATCACCTAAAGGAGGTCCAGAACAGCCAGCTTGGGTCATGGATGTGGTGATGGACATGCAGGTCCAAGCAAGGACAATTGTGAGGGAGAACTAAAAAATCTATGGGATCGGGTTGATAGCCTTGCCAAATTGGTAGAACGCTGTGTGGACAGGACCGAGGTGATTCTCAGGGAAAAGGAATCGGCCAATACAATGATTCACACAAGACCCTGCGCTCTGCCCTTAAAGGATAACACGCTCCCCCTCAACAAGGTACTACAACCCAATTTGGGAGAATGAGGAAAAGCGACCCAGTGGCCCCAAGGGGTTGTGGAAAGGAAATAGTACTCATGGTCAGGAGCACAAGCAGGGAGCACAGATGGGAAAAGTCAATGATCCAGAGGTAGCTAGGCCCTCTGCAAGAAACCCTACAGGAGAGAGGGCTAGGCAGAAGAGCACGCCACGGGAGGGACCCCACGAGGTAGGGACTACCCTCCCGTGTATCAATCTCCCCCCGGCCTCAACCCCTTATGTAGTCATTCTGGCAGGAGTCCCGGAACAAAAAAAAAAAGGGACCAGGGAATCCTATTTTGATCTAAGAAATAAATGCCTACATTGGCTAGTTAATCAAAAACAGTTTTCCCATAGAGATATAAACGAAATTCTCATGATTCGCAGGGTGGGCTGGGTAAAGTGGAGACCGAAAGATATTACTGGCGACTGTGTTGTGATCAATTTCAGGAATATGGCGATTGTAGACTCCCTCCTAGATCACCATTTCTACAGGATTGGGGGGTCCATCAGCTCACTGCCTTTAGCTTACTTTTACCCCCAGGCCAGTATCTGCAAGAGCCTAGAAGATATAATTACCTGAGGAGGGAAAGTCAACAGAACAACCAATTCTTCCCATTTATGCAGGCACAACCGTCTCCACTATATTTTAACATTCCTGTAAATAATAAGTTTAGCCCTCTTGAGGCCGTGGATTGACTCTGGAAGGTAGAGCCCCTAATAGAAGATCAAACTCACTATAGAGCGCCTACTGTCCAGCTAAGGGGGACTGATCAATGGAGAGACACCCTAATTTAGCCTGTGGCTACAGTTCAGGTAAACAATGCAGGAAAACGTAGTTTATCTGAGGGCAAACTGAAACCAGACATCTTATAAGGACACGCAAAAACTAAATCAGCATCCTGGGATGTAGTCTCTCCACCAGTAGCCAAAAGCACACATACTTTGAAACCCAGCTTAAGGAGTGCACTTTAGCCAGAAATATCATCAAACTCCCCTCGCATGCACGTCTAGTGCACTCTTCAAGTGTAAAAATACTTTCCTGGAACATAGCGGGACTAGCGTCTAAATTGGAGAGTCTGGACTGGGAACTCTTCATTGAACATCACAAGATTTGTATGTTCCAAGAAACATGGGTAAGGGGCGAACCAAATAGATCGGGTTACGCGGTATTCAGTATCCCAGCCATCCATGCGGGGAGAGGTAGACCCTCAGCGGGGCTGTCCACTTGGGTTGGAGTCTATCTGGGTTGTGAGGCAAAACATATTGAGAGCTCCTCACGTGACATCCTCTGTGTCTTTTTAACTTTCCAAACAAGATTAAGTATCCTCTTAATAAATTTACCACTCTTGACCAACTAAATGCTCTTCTCCCAACCATCCCTCCAAAATGTGGGGTAATTATTGGTGGCGATTTTAACTGCCAATTTGAGCCCCTGAACGGTCTGGTCACAGGCACAATGGATGAGGAGGACCTATACTGGTCCATCCCAGAGCCTAACATTCCCCCCGTGAGGGCCTGGACACCGCTAGTACTCCAGATATGCACTTTAACATTAACCTTCTCACTGAGAGCATGCAATTGATGCACTACAGCTGATAGCGCGGGGAAACACACTTTTAATAGACCAGGACATACTTCAATCATTGATTACATTATATTAGATTCTAAGTATTGGCATAGGGTGATATATTTTAAATCAGTCCCTACCACGATAGCAACCACAATGCTCTCATTTTAGAAATAGCATTGCCTTCTGCCAGGAAGGTGCCGGATAAATTGCCAGCACCAGCCCAAAGTCTGATCCAGACTAATGGAGGAAGGAGAGTCCGCTGAGCTGAAATCTCCCAATAGCAGGACAAACTGGCCAAGCTCTATCACCAAGTAATTCCATACCTCTGGACCACAATCAAAGCAATAGAGATCAAAGGAGCCCCCAATCCCCTTTTAAGGATTTTTAAAAATCTCCAAGATCTGGTTGCCTCTCTGGCTGCCTTTTCTATCAAAATAAAAAGTCTAGGGCGCCTAACAAGCCCAAGCATCAATGGTGTAATGCTAGCTGCCGAGCTGCCAAATCCAACCTTATCACTGCCATTAAAAGTAGTGACAAGGCAATGATCAAAGAAGCAAGAGCTTTTTATAAAGGTGCTGCGGCCAAAGCTAAAAAATGTTGGGAAGCCCAAAAATGGGAGGACACTAGAAATGCACTAATCTCACACGACCTGAGGTCCTTCTGGAACATCATAAACACCAGTTCTCAGGCTGGTAGACCAGCCATTGAACCCAATATAGACGAAGGAGTATTGAAGGCACATTATGAAACCCTCTATACAAAGGCCAAGGATGGGGAAGTGAGCATGACAGGAGAGCCACTGCACCCGGGCTTAACTCCTGACGATGTCCCCCCAATCAAGGTGAGAGAAGTCACCGATGCATTAGGAAAGATAACACTTGCCAAAGTGGCAGGATTGGACAAGATCCCTGGCGGCCTCTTCCACTCGGAACCCACTATCTGGGCCCTTTATCTGGCCATTCTGTTTAATGCCATATTACAAGGCATGGCAATTCCCACCACTTGGGCAGGGACCAAAATAATACCAGTCTATAAAAAGGGTTCCCCGCTCTTGCCTGTCAACTATCGTCCGATTAGCCTCATAGATGTTGGCCAGAAAATATTTGCCCGAGTCCTATTAGGGCGTCTCCAAGCCTGGATGGAGGAATATAATATTCTTACCCCCCTACAAGCCGGGTTTAGAGCCAGAACATCAATGATTGATCAAATATTTAGGCTACAGCTGATATACTGGAAATCTGTCTACATTGAGGGTGACAGCCTCTATCTTATTTTTGTAGACTTAAAATTAGCTTTCGACCTGGTACCGAGGGACAAACTATGGGCAATTTTAACAGACATGGGAGTTCCAGAATATCTGTGCCAGCAGCTAAAACGTCTACATGAGGGTAATTTTGCTCGAATTAGATATGGCAAAAATGGCAAACTCACAGCCCCTTTGCCCATAGAGAGAGGTGTTCGCCAGGGCTGCATCCTCGCACCTACACTGTTGTCCCTTTTCATTAATGGGCTAATAGACTCTTAGATTGCAGGGAAGAACATCGTTGCCCCTAGGGTGGAGCAGCGCAAAATCCCAGCCCTGATGTTTGCAGATGATACGCTCCTGCTTGCAAAATCCCCCATGGGAATCCAGAGGACCCTCGACAACTTCAGTGCCTTCTGAAAACATCGGGGACTGGAGATTAACCTGCAGAAAACTAAGTGTATGGCCTTTAATGTAGGCAATTACACCAGCCCCAATCCTTGCTTGGATGGTAGATCCCTGGAGAGAGTAACCATCTTTGAGTATATGGGAATGACGCTGACAGAAATAATGGATTGGGGTGCCCAAATTAACAAAGCAGGGTTGAAATTAACTCAAACAACGGGGGCATTTTAAAACTATATAGGAGCTGCACTGAAAAATTGGTCAGCCCAGTGGTAGAAATCTATAAAGTCTAGGCTAAGAGTGCTGCTCTTTATGGAGCAGAACTTTGGGGACACTGCGCATCGGGCTCGCTAATCCGCACTGAGAACTCTTTTATCAGACACCTCATGGGCCTCCCTACTAGTACACCCCTAACACCACTCTGCTTGGATCTTGGGGTTAGACCCATTGCGGATGAGGCTGCTCTCAGACCTCTTTTCTATTGGTGCCGTCTTAGGAGCACCCCAGAACTAGCTGCATATAGGGACGAATTGATTGATGTTATGGATCTGCGAGGTTCAGGGAGGATATCATGGTTGGTTTCCATTAAGAGTATTTGTGAGGGTTTGGGTAGGGGTAATCTATGGAGTAAAGCAGGAGAAACCTCTCAAATAACCTCTAGAAGGACCTTGGTAGAGAGCTATAGAGAGCTCAAGCTCAACAAGCTCAAAAGAAGGCCCACCGTCGGCCGCCTGATGGCGGAAATCCTGGTAGCAAAAAACAGGTACAGCTTAGAACTGGTGCTGGACGATATCCAGCCACTCCTTGCCAAAAAGCTTTACATACAATTTAGACATGGAGTCCTCCCATTGCGTTCTTTTACTGGCAAATGGGAGGGTGCCACTAACGGGGGGTGTCTGGCATGTAACATCTCTGACAAAACGGAACTCCACATGTTATTTTTCTGTAAGGGTTATAGGAGGGCTAGGTCACACTGGTTACTCCAACTTTGTAGGAACCTGGGGTCCAGACACTGTAGCGAAGTATATATGCTACTGAAATCTAACACACAAATGCACATTGTCTTCTCCATCTCACGGTTCTTATTCACCATGTGGTGCACCCGTAGGGCCATCCTAAAAAAGATGGCTCACCAGACTGGCATTGTAGAAATTGTATGACTGACTCAAACAATGTACTTCCCCGGACATAATCTGGACTATTGCGGGAGGGGCCACACCAGAAACTGGATTACTGATTATTTTTATGTCAAATTTTAAACTGTGTAAATTTTATGAACTTAATGTATTATATTGGGTGTTTTTTTTTATGATGCTTTTATGGTCTTGTGTTGCGAAATAAAGTTTTATGACTGACTGTAATTGACACTCCTATTTAATGTTAAAGTCAACTTTAAGCTACAATTTTAGGAATCTGGCATTTTTCTGCCCAAACCAACTATGCCTTTCTGTTAATGTTGTCGGTCACTCGGCCATGAACAGCTCTCCTGTTGTGCGTTATGTATTCTTTTAGTACATCGGGACAAAAAAAGCCTAGGTAAAGCGGAGGGGTTCTTTTGGACAGACTGGCTGGGCAGTATTGGTACCCTGCCCTGATTACACTTCAAAAGGCCATGACTGCAGCACACAGAAAGGAACCTGGCACCAGGCCTGCCCTTGCCTTTGTCACCCAAGATGGATTGGAGCAAGTACAAGGTGAAGCTGAAGAACTGTCCAGATTTGGGGGTAGGCCAGAAAAAGTCCCTCACACATAGGCTGGCACCAAATATAAGAGTGGCGCCTTCAGAATCCCTCATGAGAACACTCCAGGACCTGTGGAAGATTCAGAAGAAGGACTGCTCTTCTGTCTGAAGAAAGAAGATTAGACCTGTTTGACTAGACGCCAGGCTCCCAGGGTTGACTCTAAGAGCCAGTTGGCTAACCTCCTGTGTGAACTACAGGGGCACAACAAGCTTCCAGCGGCCTCCCTGCAAACACCCAGCTGACCAGAACCAACCGGACCTGCCTGAGTCCTGCAGCTGGCATCTGCTGGAGTGAGTTCCAGTCCCCAAGAGGTGCCCCTAGGCCCCATGTGGCTAACATCAAAGGGTACCCCTACTGAAGAAACGAGGAAGATACAGAAGATTTGCTTTTCTTTTGACTGCAAACTGACCTTTGTGTGCCAAGAAATGACCGCTTGCGATGACTGCCAATGTGAAGCTCCAGCTGGACGTGCACTTTGAGCAGACTGCGACTGTCTATTATAACCCCTAGTGCAAGACTCCAGCAAAACCTGCACTCCATGCTGTCAGTGACAGCTCTTTTTTTACAGTAAATGTGAAGCTCCAGCCAAGACCTTCTGCTAATAGAGCGAGCATCTCTGACATCCCACCCACTCCTTCGCACTGACACTGACCTCCTCCCAGCCCACACCAATGGGAATAGCAACTCCTCACGCAGAGTTGAGAAGTTAATTCTTCAGTGGGGCAAACCTGGTCCCTGCAGTCGACCCGCACCCCCATCGCAGTCAACCTGAACTTGTGACTTTCCCCAAATCCAGCGTGACCAGATACCCCCAAGTGGCACTTTGTGCTTTTAGGCACTATTTTCACTAAAAACTTCAAAGATGCATATCTCCGGTTCTATCGAATGGAATTTGTTATTTTTGTATTAATTTATGTATTAAAATGTATTCTATTTTTAGATTGGTGTGGGATTTTTCGTGTTTTTTCTTCCACTTCCGATTGAGAGCTGAATGAATACTTTACACATTGCCTCTAAATTAAGCCTGACTGCTTTTGTACCAAGCTACCTGAGGGCTAAGCACAGGTTTATTTGGTTACTTTTTTGGTTCACCCTAACAAGAATTGAGTTTATTATTTGATTGGGATTTCGAGCCACCCGCCTAATAACCCAATTTTGTACAATAAATTAATTGAAGACTAGCTGGTTGGTAGGTATATGCCAGACATCATTGATTGCTGATAGATTCATGCTCCTTTCTGTTGGTGAAGGATTGAAAGACAAGTGCTGTTCATCATTGACAGGATATTGAACGATGTTCTGTCCTTCAGCATAACTGGCAGATTATTTTGTGATTTCTCCCACTGATAATCAACAGATAAATATGTGCTGTACAACACAGACTGTACCATTCTACACTGACAGCTGATTGATAGATGTTCAGTCTCCTCCACTGATCAGTGATTGATAGATCTATGCAGCCCTGTACTGATAACTGATGAATGCAGAATTCTGTTCCCTACCAATAGATAAGTTGCCATTGATTGATAATTGATGTATTGCTTTGTGCGCCTCCACTATTACGGCATCATTGAAAGAGATGTCTTGCTGACTCTCTTGGACTATAATGCCTTCAGAGGTCAATTAAAAACTCTGCCCCCTCATGAATATTTTAATTAGTCAAGTTCATTGCTTATATGCTGCCAGCTTATAATGCATTTTTCATCTTTGACCATCATGCGCATTAGTTTCTTGAAATAATAAAATGGTCTTATGGTTCTACTCTACACAGCGTGATTTCCATCTTGTGAACAAAGCATATGCCTTATGAAGTATCTAAAACTAAATAAATAAGAATATAAGATTTGTCACAGTCCACCTTTGACTCCTGAATTGCACTAGTGCCAGAGTAGCTCTAGTTTGTCCTTAAGGTAAATCTGCCTTAAGCATGCGGTGTTGCTTTCTACACAAGCTGAGTGACCAATCTAGACAAGAATATCAGAAACCAATGTTTTTCAATAGGCCATTCAGTGACTAATGTCACAAATGGTTTATAGCCAAGCAGACATCCTCGGAAAAAGGAACAATCTAGAAGCTGTATGTTGGTGACTGTTGATGATGTAACTTTGCGTAAAAGGACAATCTTTTCCTCGTCACTGACTGGCCCCTTTCATGCCACATGTCATTACAGCTTTGTACGTGTTATTAAGGGATGAGAGGCAGAATAGTACGTAGGGGTAGTCAGTCCTATAAGTGGAACAGAATTAATCTATCCGTTCCCTTCCTATTATTGTCGGAAGTAATAAGTACTTGCTCGGTTCTTTTTCACGGAGGCAATTGCCCCAAAACGGAACAGATTTACTCCATCTGCTCTTTCTTATTTAATTGTCGAGCTTGCTTACTGTGCACCCCATTGGCAGTTGCATATTGATTCCAGCATGCACAGTAGTTTGTATTAGGTCCTATCTTCATTTTCCCAACTTTAGGCGCCTTCTAATTTTTCCCTTCTGCCTTCCTTCCCTATTTTTCTTTTTCCACAGGCACTATAATTCAGGCTTGTATTTAATCTGTCCTCATGATGATCCTAGCATTGCTTCAAAGGGATCGAAACGTCGTCGACTTGTTTCAACAGCATGCACATTAATCCAATGTGATAAAACAAGTGCATTAGCTGTTGCTTCTAAGCTTGTCGCAATAATTCGTAATTCTCACAAGCTACCTTTGTCTTGCCTGAAATGTTTGTGTTCAAATGTAATTGTTTTGTGTATATATAGGACGCAGGATTGTGTCCCACTTTATTGTTGTGCTCCTATTCGCCTTTTTCATTTAAAATTCATTAAATTGACATATTCTCAATTTTTACACATCAGGCGTAATTGTTTCACAAGAGAAGATTACTTTCATGAGGCCTCAGCCCTATCCACCAAGCTAAGGGCACGAGGCTACCCCAAACGACTCATACGCAATGCCCTCAAACGAGCATGCTATTGGCCGAGGGAAATTCTTCTTTCCCCCAAAATCAAGCCCAACACAAACCGCATAGTTTGCGTGACCACATTCTCACCAGTATCGAATCCTATTCGAAAGTCCATCTTAAAACACTGGACTATCTTGAACGCTGGCAACATGAATAATGAACGCCACTCTTTGCATGTCGCAAAAGCCGCAATCTAAAAGACCATCTAGTGCGAGCAGCTTTACATAACCCTATGCCGGCTCTAACTCTTGATGCACACTGGGGCCTTGAACCACTAATAGGACACGTGAAATATGGTAATTGTAATGTTTGTGATTTCACAATTGAAGGTAAAGAATTCACCTTTAACAATGTTGTAATTAAATCAAGATCATTCTCAAACTGTAATACATGCGATGTTATTTATCTTATCCAATGCCCTTGCCTTAAAATTTACATTGGCCAAACAACGCAGAAAGTGAAGACTTGTATTGGCCAACACCGCAGCAGGGTCCGCTGCAAAACCCAGAATACCCCTCTGGTAGAACATTTCATTCTTGCAGGCCACAACGAGGATGACATTATATGGACAGTTATCAGCATGGTGAAACCGCCTCTAAGAGGTGCAGACATTGCACAACTTTTAAACAAGGAGGAATTGAAACTGATTATCCGTACTGGAAGTATCCAGAACAGATTGAACAGAAATGATGATTGGACCGCCTTGATCTAAGAGCCCCTTGCCACACTGTCTATATCTCTAGAACTGTTTCTTCTCTAATTTTCAGTCTGTCTGTATTCAGAAGTCTATGCTTTTAACAATCACTCATGTCCTTATCATTGTACTTGCCAGTACTATTCACTGGATACTCGTTTTCAAATGTATGTATTCAGAAGTTTGTGTTTTTAACAACCTTTCATGTGTATATCACACAAACGTGCCCTTGCCAGAAATAACTCACTGGATATATATTCAGAAGTTTGTGCTTTTAACAATCTTTCATGTCTTTATCAAACAAACATGCCCTTTCCAGAACTATTTACTGGATATTGCTTTCCAAATGTATAGCACGTATATAATATGTAGTCCGTCTTTTTATCAACCACCATGGGCTAATTTTCGTTATTCCAGTATTAAATAAATCATTGTTACTTTCTTATTTTAATTACTGTCTATCCACTCCCTTTTCCCTTTACTCAGTCCTTTTTCTATCGCCGAAGCATGTTTCACTACACAGTAGTATCTCTTCACCGGTTATCGCTTGACATCCCTCACCCAACATCGCCGCCAGTGCTTAATTTGTAAAATATTAAGTGCCTGGGCTCTGACCAGGAGGCCACTGGAGCTTGCAGCACCCATCACCCCTGCCATTGCGGACAAAATAACTACTAACCATCTCTCTCGCAGGTAAATGCGACAGTGCAGATTATTCCAGGTCCCCAAGGCTAAAGTAATGGCTGGGGAGGCAGGTATGAGTCATTTTTTAATGTATATTGTTTTCCTAAACAACTGTTATGCTGCTCATCTCTAAATTACATGAGCAGCGCCACCTTGTGCCTGACTGCCCTAAGTGTGTTGTTGACAATTAGGTGCCGGGGCCGAGCACCGGTAACCAATTAAGTGCCGGTGCTCAGCACCGGAAAGCTCCGGCTAAAATTAAGCACTTCGCCGCCATCATCTCACGTCAGCTAGTGCTGACACCGGTATAAATCCATTGCTCACTCTGGCCTCGCCGTCTCACATCCTAGCCACAGAGCTCCGGACCAGAGTCCTCACTTACTGGTAAGCGTGCTAGCTTCGTACCCACTCACCTCCGAGCCCATTACCTTGTAAGTTCTCACCTTCACCCCCTTCCCTCCCCCAGGGCTCAGAGCATCGCCGCCAACTCCTATCGGAGCCCAGATCTATCAATGTACCGTCACTTCTTCGCAGCCCTTTTAAATCAGCAACTATAATTTTACTCTACATAACTCATTCCTGGTAAGCGGTCTTACTTCCCTATCCGTGGCTGACTGCCCCTCCGTACCATTAAGCCTCTCACCCCTTGTCTCCCATCTATTCCAGCTCCAGGTCTGCATGTGTAGTGACATCTGGGCTTCTCTGAGCCCTTTTGCTCCCCATGATCCTGCCCGTATTAATATACGAGGTGAGCACCAGCCCCCCTAAACAACGCAACCCAGAGGCTCACTCTCCCTTATACCTTACTTGCCTTTCATTCCGGCAACCACATCTTCCGTAATCTCAGCTCAGGCTCGCCGCTCGTTACTTTTCCATCTGCAATAAACTCACCCTTGTTCATGTCACACTAATCGTACTTTGCACTGACCCGCTTGCCCATTTTACAGACTTCACCCCACACTGGTTGATTTTCACTACATTCAACTCTCAGCACAATGCACTCTTTCAGGTTTTTCATGGAAGGCTATGCCTATAAATGGAACAGATTAAATCTATCTGTTCCCTTCCTATTATTTATTGTCGGTAGAAACATTTACTTGCTTGGTTCGTTTTCACGGAGGCAATTGTCCCAAAACGGAACAGATTTACTCCATCTGCTCTTTCCTATTTAATTGTTGAGCTTGCCCACTGTGCACCCACTTGGCAGTTGCATATTGATTCCAGCATGCACAGTAGTTTGTATTAGGTTTTATCATCATTTTCCCAACTTTAGGCGCCTTCTAATTTTTCCCTTCTGCCTTCCTTCCCTATTATTCATTTTTCCACAGGCACTATAATTCAGGCTTGTATTTAATCTGTCCTGATGATGATCCTAGCATTGTTTTAAAAGGATCGAAATGTGGTCGACTTGTTTCAACAGCATGCACATTAATCCAATGTGATAAAACAAGTGCATTAGCTATTGCTTCTAAGCTTGTCGCAATCATTCATAATTCTCACAAGCTACCTTTGTCTTGCCTGAAATGTTTGTGTTCAAATGTAATTGTTTTGTGTATATGTAGGACGCAGGATTGTGTCCCACTGTATTGTTTTGCTCCTATTCGCCTTTTGCATTTATAATTCATTAAATTGACTGTCCGGCTGGACATCATCAATATAGCACTGACTCAAGTCTGTATTAATTACAGTTCTATTTTGCCTTTTAAGGACCATTGTTTTCATAAAAACTGACACCCAAGGTCCTTATCTACCTTGCGGGTTCCCTTGTTTGGTTTAAAATATGAAGAATGTGTGGTGGTCATCTTTGTGCAGCACTAACACTAAACTGAACCTTTACCAGAACTGCATCTGTCTATACTCATGCATGGATCAGAACCCTGGTGGACGACAAAAAAGTGACATCACCAAACTGTCTGCCTTCCACACCAGTAACCTGAGAGCAATCATTATGAGAAAAAGATGGAGATCAATAGGACACACCATCAGATGAGACTCCTTTACAAGAACAGCTCTCCACTGGACCCCAAGAAGACAAACAAAAGATAGGCAGGCCAAAGAACACCTAGAGGCAAACTGTGAAAACAGAAATGAAGACCCCGAACCACAGCTGGGGCACCATACAGAAACCTGCCCAAGATAGAAAGAAGTGAAGGTCCTTCATTGTTGCCCTACATCCATGTAATCAGGCATATTCCTATTACGCAAAACCCTACTCTAAGTGTACCTAGAGTGTGTGCAGCTGTAAACCCAAGAATTCCCCCAAGGGATGATCCAACCCTATTACTTGATGGGAAAGAATGTAGGAGGCCGTCTTGGTCACGAACTGGACACTCCCTCATGGAGATGTCAAACCACTGTATGGTGAAGCCTCAGCATGCAAGGACCTTCGGAGTCAGCTGAAGTGCCTCATCTGCTAGTCTTTTGGGAGGCTCATTATTTATAATAGAAAACAACCTTGTGGTGTGTGTAAAGATTAGTGGTGTTATGGATATGTAGATAGCCCTGTCGCCCCGTAAATGAAGAAAGTTCGACATTTGTAATGATGTTTGAGGCATCATGATAATATTGTGCAAAGCTAGATATGTAAACAAAGTAGTTTCAGAAAAACAAATCCAACATTGTTGTGCATGCATTGGCCTAACCCGGGCACATAACACTAAACTTTGTAAAATTAAAATGCAAGAGCGTTGGAACATGGCAAAGAACCAGAATGGCAGTGGATGTTGTTTGCTGTAATTGCATTTTTTGCACTATATTTTAAGGTGAAATTCATCCTCTTTCAGGACAAACCTCTTGAGAAACTATAGTACAAAAATGACAGATTTGCTTTTTGAGTACTTACACAAAACTTTGCACAATTCTGTGAAAGCAAATGACATGAATTTCGCACACCCCTAATCTTAGGCTATCCAATACAATTAATTTAAACTGGAAATGCTTGCAAGCCTGACATGACACCTCTGAAGTCGAAAACGTTGCAGAGCAGATCTTTCTTTTTTAATACAATTTCTCATAATGCGATCTTTGCAGAAAAGGGACCTTTATAGTCGGTCAGACAGGTATTGTCCTATGCTGATGGTTGCAAAAATGCAACAGTATAAAATATGTCTCAAGCCCGCCGCTGAAGCACGTAGTGCAGTTTTAAACTGCGGTTACCACCAGCTGAATAACTGTTTGCAAAGCCTAAACATTCCTTTTTCAATACTTAAAAGTCTCTCCTAAGGGAGGCACTGAAGGCTTATTTGGCAGGGTGCATGGTATTTAAAAAGGAGGAAATGTTCACTTATGTTTTACATGTCCTGGCAGTGAAAAACTCCTCAAGTTATTTTTTTACTTTTTAAGGCTTTTTCTTCATAAGTGATAGATTCCGTTTGGGACCAGCTAGAGAAATGTTGTTCACATTCAAATTAGTTGTTATTTCAACTGCTTTTTAATGGTAAAGTCTGGTTTAAGCTACAATTTTTAGGAATCTCGCATTTTTCTGCCCAAACCAACTGTTCCTTTCTGTTAATGTTTTCAGTCACACGGCTGTGAACAGCTCTCCTGTTGTGTGTTATGTATTCTTTCAAGACATTGGGACAAAAGAAGCCAAGATGTGAGGGGAGAGGGTCTTTCAGACAGACTGGCTGCGCAGGACTTGTGCCCTGCCCTGATTACACTTCAAAGGGCCATGCCTGAAGCATACCGAGAGGAACCTGGCACCAGGCCTGCCCTTGCCTTTGTCACCCAAGACAGATTGTAGCCAGTGAGGCAAAGTTGAAGAACTGACCAGAACCAGATTTGAGGGTGGGCCAGAAAATTCTCTCACATATAGGCTGGCACCAAGTATAAAAGTGGCAGCTTCAGAATCCCTCATCAGAACACTCCAAGATCTGAAAAAGATTCAGAAGAAGGACTGGCCTTCTGTCTGAAGAAGGAGGATTAGATCTGCTTGACTTGAACACAGGCTCCCCAGAGGTGATTCTAAGGCTCAGCTGGCTGAACTCCTTTATGATCTACAGGGGCAAAACAAGCTTACAGAGGCCTTCCTGCAAAAACTCAGCTGACCAGCAGCAACTAGACCTGCCTGAGCCCTGCAACTGGCCTCTGCTGGAGTGAGTCTCAGTCCCCACGAGGTACCCCCAGGCTTCATTTAGCTAACATTAGAGGGTACCCCTACTGAAAAAAGGTGAAGATACAGAAGATTTGGGCTCCTTGTAACAGCGAAGTTACCTCTTTGTGTCAGAAAATGACCACTTTTGATGACTGACAAAGTGAAGCTCCAGTTGGACCTGCCCTTTGAGCTGACTGCGACCATCCATAACAACCCCCAGTGCAAGGCCATCAGTGACAGCCTGCATTGACAGCCAATGCAAAGCTCCAGCAAAGGAAGCCTCTTTGAGCCAGCAGAGTGACAATCCAACCCGCTCCTCGTGCCAAAACCGACCTCCTCCAGGCCTCCACCAATGGGAATAGCAACTCTTCATGCACAGTCGAGAAGGTGACTATTCAGTGGGGAAAACCTGGTCCCTGCAATTGACCAGCACTCCCATCGCAGTCAATCTGAACTTGTGACTTTTGCCATCGGTCCAGCATGACCAGATACCCCAGAATGGGGCTTTGTGCTTTTAGCCACTATTTTCACAAGCATTTTTTAAAGCTGAGTATCTCCGGTTCTACGACTGGAATTTATTAAATTGGTATAATTTTAATTATTAAAAGGTACTCTATTTGTTTAGATTGGTGTGGGATTTTCCTTGTGTTGTGTTTCACTTAATTTCTGGTTGAGAGCTGCATGAATACTTTACACATTGCCTCTAAATTCAGCCTGACTGCTTTTGTACCAAGTTACCTGAGGGTTAAGCACAGGTTTATTTTGTTACTTTTTTGGTTCACCTTAACAAGGGTCGCATTTATTATTTGATTGGTCCTCACTCCTCACAATGGCGGCGCCCACTGACCTGCAGCCCCCCCACGCGGCCCCCGGTCCCCAGCGCAACTGACCTGGCTGAGGGGGCCCGCCGGGCGACACCCACGGGAGATTGCCGTGAGGGGAACGGTCATTGGAGCACCTCTGGAGGTCGGGGGCGGGAGCAGGCCGGCGAGAGCTGTAGGGCAACCTGGGACGAACTAAAACACCCAGCAGCCCTGCTCATACCTGGCGCACGCCTGTGACATCATCTAAATCCGACTGGGGAGCATAAGAATAAGGGGCGCTCACCGCAGCGCGGGACTCACGCGGGACGCGCGCGGGCAGCGCACGGGCGAAGCCCGGGCCAAGGGCGGGCCCGTCTGTGCCCGTGTGAGCCCGGGCCGGGCCCTCCCTTGTGATCCGGCTGCAGACTCTCCATCAGCCATATCCTCCTCCAGGACGAGCCCAAGAACACTTGAAGGTAACGCTTGGGACTGGGACTAATAGCTCTGTGGCATTAGATATAAGGACTGTAACTTGTAAGCTGTGCACCCGAGGCTACGCAAGCAGGCAGCCTCTATTGCCCCCACTAAATAAGAAGCCCCATCAAGTATGGGTAAAAGAAAAGCCCCGAATAGTGATACTCTCGAGGGGAAGGACCTTAAAAAGCCCAAAAAACAAACGCTTCTAACGTATTTAACTGGGGCAATGGGGGCAATAGAGAAACAAATCACCTCAGTTGAACAAACTTTAGCGGCTGGCTCACTAACAACTGGAGGAACTGTTGAACAAAGTAATTTTACACAAGACTCCGTAAACAACGTGGAGCATGTCACCGAAACATCAGTAAATGGTTGTATTCAACAGTCTGCAGGTGATATTATTGTACATAGCACTGTAGAAGACGTCATTCCCCCCCAAACAAACAGGAAAAAAAAACAGCTAGGAAGCAGACAGCAAAGCCCGGAAGGGGAATGAGAGATTTAGGCAAATCAATAGTGAATGGGGACAGGGACAATACGGTAAGGAAAAATACCTACGATAAACATTCTAGTCCACCTTTACATCACATCCCATTAACAACTAGTACAACAGAAAACATGCTAAAACACTCTATCAAGGGGGATGACAGAGAGTGTCTTCTTACACTTATAAAAAGTTTAGAATCCTATGTGAGAGGAGCCTTCGAGAATATTGGTGAAAGATTACAACGGGTAGAGTCCCTCTTGGCAAAGCTCCTAGTTAATAAAGACAACATGGTTACCTTACCCTCAAGCTCTCAGCACACTAATAGCGCTATGAATGACACCAGGAACATGGGTAGACCTCAGCACCAATTGGATAAGCCTGGAGTTACTTTAGGAAATCGAGCTAGTAATTATCCCACTATATCCAAGGCTCAACAAAAAAATATTAATGATACCAGTAATTTAAACGCTGATAAATCAATTCCACATGCCACCAAATCCCTCTATACTAACCCGCTGCCTCCCACGCATCTGGATCTTTCACCAGCCTGTACTCCTTACACAGTCATCCTGGCAAACGTACCACAGCTAGGACAGCATGATCAGGAGACGTGTGAATCCCTAAGAAACAAGGCATTACACTGGCTGGGGAATAGAGTGGGAGCCACCCGAACTCTGTTCGAAGAATTTAAGATGGCACGTAGGGTGGGATGGATTGGAAGAGCCAGGAAAGCCTTTACAGGCGATTGCCTAGTTCTTACTTTCCGCTCGCCTTGGCTAGTTGAGAAGATTCTGGGGAATGCAGTCAGAAACAAGATTGAAACTGGGATTATCATTCTCCCCCTGGGTTTCTTTTATCAACCTCCCTTTGACCTAGTGAAATTGGACTATTCTCAGTGCATTCCTAGTCCAAATGACACTGTTCCAGTACACAACCGCTACAGTGCACTCTCTTCACTAGAGGAATTAGACTGACTATCCCAACTGTCGTTAACCGATCTAGAGGTTCCATTAGGAACTCTAGGTAATAGTCTGCCTAGATTACCCCAAAGGCCTACATTTGATTTAGCTTTCCCACTAGGAGGTCAAGACAAAAGTCCGCACAGACAGGAACAGAACAAAGTAACGTATTCTGGAGAACCTAATATAACATTAAATAGTGAGGAACCTTTGAATTCCATTCCACTTGACCCAGAGATGCTAGGACCAGAACTCCAGCTATCACCACTATTTTGGAAAAATGAAGGCCAGATTAACATTACTTTTTGGAACGTAGCGGGCCTAGCTCCCAAACTTCATAATGACCTTTTTCTTGATTTTATTAGGAAAATGGACATCCTTTGTCTTCAAGAGACTTGGACTCAAAATGAAATCCACATTAACGGATTTAAAACATTTCATACTCCAGCCAGCCCGTACAACCATGGAAGAGCAAAGGGAGGTCTATGCATTTATGTTTCTAATTTGGTGGTGGTGAAACAAATTACGCTTGAAATATCCAATCCCCATTACCAAATTCTTACATTCATAATGGACAGTAAAGTTTCTTTAATCCTTGTGAATTTCTACAATAATATTGTTAAAGAAAAAGAAGTAGATAAATTGGTTCAACTTAGACAAACAATCCATAACATCCAGTCCCTTAGTGCACGAAATGTCCAGGTTGTATGGGGCGG
Organism: Triturus cristatus; assembly: GCF_964204655.1. Classification (NCBI taxonomy): domain Eukaryota; kingdom Metazoa; phylum Chordata; class Amphibia; order Caudata; family Salamandridae; genus Triturus; species Triturus cristatus. The sequence goes on along the minus strand of NC_140584.1, from coordinate 313,651,317 downwards.
AGATTTTAACGCCAACTTATGCCCTAATAATAACAACCAGTCATGTGGCCTGAGAGATGAGGAAAATTATAACTTAACCCATTTCTCTCATAATAGCCTGGGCAGCGCCTTAAACGAGAACGTTTTTATGCTGGACTTGACTTTTGCAAACAAACTAGTAATACCTACTATCCCCTGTGCTCCAACGTTCAACGGGAGAGATTTGAGCTCTGTTATAGATTTTATTTTAGTCTGAAGCCTTTTTGGTAGCAGGGTAACGCAATTCAAAAAACATAAGATAGCTATAAGTGACCATTTCCCGCAAACAGTAACAATCATAGCTAAAAATGCCAACCATCAAAATAAAAATAAGATGAATAAACTTAATCACACTTGCACTAATTTGGCTATTGATAGTATAAATGGTTATTCATTGAAATGGGAATTGATAGACCCCGACTTAACAACACATTCAGTAGTGGATAAGGCCTTGGACCAAATCATGACGTGCTTAAATGAAAATTCTCCTTCTTCGCTAGTCCTAGATAGTTTTCAAAACATTACGGCAATAATAAAAAACTGTTTGAGCATAGAGAAAAAAAGGGGGGACCAAAAGAAATTTAGGTGGTTTGATACTAACTGCACAAAAGTCCATTGCGCACTAAAAAAAGCCATTCACAATAAGGAAGCAAGCAAGAAAATTATATAATCAGGCCATAAAGTTAAGAAAAAAGGCATTAAAAAATTCCCTGTGGGAAGATCTGCATAGGGCTAGCATCCAAAAAGATAGTAAGTCTTTTTGGAAAGTAATTAGATCTCCTTTTTTCTCCTCTGAAAGTACCCCCTCACTGGACGTAACGATAGATGAACACCAATGGGTGAGACACTTTTCAAAAATCTTTGGCTTTCCCGAGGGGACTACATCTAGGAATACCCCAATATTACCTTCTTCTGAAGACAGTGTGGTCCATCCAATTGAGGTATCTTTTTCGTTAAAAGAATTGATATTAGCACTAAACGAAAGCAAAAGCTCCAAGGCCCCAGGACCCGACGGGGTCCCTGTTGATATTTATAAATATAACACCGACCTTTGGGCTCCATTACTAACACGCGTTCTTAACGCAACCTCTTCGATGGGCCTGATTAAAAGTTGGACCGAATCCATCATGGTTCCTATCTACAAGAAAGGTAATAGACAGGATCCTTCCTGCTACAGACCAATCTCACTATTAGATTCATTGGGCAAAGTGGCAGGAAGGATACTCCTGTCGAGGTTACAAACATGGGCAACCGAAAAGAATTTATTATCTGACCTTCAGTTTGGTTTCAGGGAAGGCCGGAGCACAATTGATCAGGGCCTTAACCTGTCTATCCTGATGGGCAAATACACGAAGGCGCGGAGAGGAAATCTACATTTGGCGTTTGTAGACCTCTCCGCGGCCTTCGATTGTGTTTCACACAAGAAACTATGGAACATCCTGAAAGAAATGGAGGTAGAAGCATCCCTAATCAATTTTTTGAAAGCCCTCTATAGCAATGCTACAGCACGTGTTCGCTATGGGCCAGCAGGTGAATGTACCTCGCCATTCAGGGTGTATAGAGGGATAAGACAGGGGTGTGTCCTGGCTCCGTTCCTTTTTACACTATACACAAATGGCCTTGAAAAGGCCTTACTGGAAGGAAGCCAGGACGTCCCCCAAGTGCAACAGAACTCGGCAATCAGACGCATACCAGCATTACTCTATGTGGACGATGCCGTCATTTCAGCAAGGACCCCATTGGCTCTACAGCGGGCATTGGAATCCTACAATACCTTTATGCAGGATATCGATTTGAAAATAAATGTCACAAAAACATTCGTGATGAACTGTGGTAAAGGCAGCAAGAAAGGTAGGGAGCTATTTCTAAATGGGAATAAACTGGCCACTACATCCACCTACCCATACTTGGGGATATTAATAGACGATAAAGGCACTTGGGGTCAAGCAATTAATACAAGAACACTTCTTTTCATGAGAGCCACATCTGCACTTGTCAATTTCTCAAAATAAAATAGGAAAAAGGACCCCCTCTGAACTAATCAAGATATATAATGCAAAGTGCATGAGCGTAGCTACGTACGGAGCAGGGGTTTGGGGCCACTGCAACGTTTCTGTCTTACAGAAAGTGGAAAATGCATTCCTCAGATATTTATTAGCTGTGCCGGCTTCTATTTCCACATATGTCTGCCATGTTGAGGTAGGAGTTCCCTACATAACGGATATTATTAAAATCCAACCTGTGACCCTGTGGCATCGCATATGGAAGTCACAGTCCAACGAATTTAACCAGTTGGTGCTCCAGGATGTACTGAAGCTGGATTATTCCCTTGACATAGAATGGATTAAATATGTGAGGGATTTCATGGTGGATATTGGAAAACCTGAATATTTCTACAACCCACTCTCAATGTTAGCCGTTTCAGGGAAAGATTTTAAGAAATCATGTATGCATCATATGGAGAGGTTGAGATATACGAGCGAAGCAACAAAACCTACAGTTATTTCTAACCTCATGATAACTTCCTCCTTTGGTATGCAACTGTATTTACAAATCACTGTAAACGGTTATGACAGATTTGTTCTTACTCGTTTCCGGCTGAATAATTTTCACAGGTTGGTTACCTTTCCATCTGTTAACAACTGGTCCAAGAATTTACCAACCTGTCCGTGTGACGACATTTCTCAGCAATCAACAATCCATGTCACTTTGTTTTGTAAATTTTATAAAGATCTGAGAAGAAAATGGTTACTCCCAATTTTGAAAATGTGGGGCATTCGACAATGTCGTCCCGCTTTTATGGTGCTTAAACGTCTTGATAATGAATGTATAATTTCAAATGTCATTCTTTTTAAAGAATCTCATTAAATGTCGAAATAACATAGCTTCAGACCCTTTTGCGAATAGTGAGAGTGCCTAAATACTACTGAAGACGTACCATCTAATTTTATAAAAATGTTATGACGGACTGCTTTAAACATAAGGTACCCAACGCTGACTTGGGTGTATCCCCCAAAGCATCCTAATATTGCACAAGGGGGCCATCTTTCTTTCCGCCCGAAAAGTGATAATCTATATAATGAATGATTATTCATAACATAATGATAATAATTGATAATCCTTCATTTCAAGACTGTGGCTTCATATGTACATTTTTATCGTAAAGCTCATTTTGACCTTTTTTTTAAATATATACATTTTTAATCTATTCGTATTGCACAGAACCAAATGCCTGAATGTAGAACTGTACATAGTGAGTGCTAAATCTATGGAAATGCAAAGAAAAATGGTAATAATCTGACCCTGCTTTGCCCCTAAGATTGCTATTTTGCACAAAACTTCCATTATATCGTTTATATGAGCCATTTTAAAATTCTATTAACGTTTTTTAATTTATGTGTTTTTGTATTGTATAAATGTTGAAATGTAAAACTGCACATGCTTTTATGGTTTGAAATTAACTTACCGAATAAAGCTGATTTTGATTTGATTTGATTTGATTGGGGCTTCGTGCCACCTACCTAAGAACCTAATTTCTTACAATAACTGAATTGAAGACTAGCTGGTTGGTAGGTATATACTGGACGTCATTGATTGCTGATAGATTCATGCTGCTTTCTGTTGGTTACTGATTGAAAGACATGTGCTGTTCATCATTGACAGTTTATTGAAAGATGTTTCTAGTCACCATAACTGACAGATTGTTTTGTGCTTTTCCCTAAAATAGATTGTCTTGTGATTTACCCCATTGATAATCAACAGATAAATATGTGCTGCACATCACAGACTGTACCATTCTACACTGACAGCTGATTGATAGATATTCAGTCTCCTCCACTGATCAGTGATTGATGGATCTATGCTGACCTGTACTGATAACTGATGAATACAAGAATTCTGTTCTCTACCAATAAATAAATTGCAATTGGTTGGTAATCGGTTTATTGCTTTATGGGTCTCCTCTATTACTGGCTTATTGAGATGTCTTATTGACTCTCTTGGACTATAATGCCTTCAGAAGTCAATTAAAAACTCTGCTCCTTCATGAATATTCTGAATAGTCTGTCTTGTTCATTGATTACATGCTGGCAGCTTATAATTCATTTCTCATCTTTGACCATAACGTGCATTAGTTTCTTGACATGATGAAATGATCTTACAGTTGCTTTCTACACAGTTTGATTTCCATCTTGTGAACAAAGCATAATCATTATGAAGTAACTAAAACTGAATGTATGAATAAATAAGTATATAAGATTTGTCACAGTCCACCTTTGACTCCTGAATTGCACTAGTGCCAGAGTAGCTCTAGTTTACCCTTAAGTTAAATCCGCCCTAAGCATGCGGTCTTGCTTTCTTCAGAAAATAGTCACAAACGGTTTATAGCCAAGCAGACATCCTTGAACAAAGGTACATTCTACAAGCCATATGTTGGTGACTGTTGATGATGCACTTTTGGGTAAAATTACAATCTTTTCCTCTTCACTAACTGGCCCCTTTGAGGCCACATGTCATTGCAACGTTTTACATGTTATTACAAAATTCCAATGGTTGAACGGCTGGCTTAACTAGAGGTATACTTGTAAAGTGTGACAATATAATATATATGTCAGAGTGGCACTGCACAGCGTACACGAAGTGTACCCACTCAGTGTGACCCTCAAATTCACCGTACAATGCAGTTCAGTGTATTACACAGTGTGACAACACAGAGTGATCCCAAAGTGTAACAAATAATGTAATTCAGTGCAACTGGAAGTGAACCTCAGTGTAACTTACATGTGTCCCCTACCAAGCAAGCATAGAGTGCAGCCCACATTGTATTCCAGAGTAATCCACAACGGATCCTGCTGGAATCTGGGTTACTGGTTAAATGGGTTGTGAGCCCTGGTCAAGTAGCGACCATACTGTTTGTCAGGGTAAGGCACGCGCAAACGCCATACAAACTTGTGCTCAATCCTCTGGTAGCTTAGCACAGGACAGACAGGCTCAACTTAGAGGCAATGTGTTAAGTTTTTTGCAACACTTCAAACAGTTATACAGTGCAAAAAACAACCCAAAAACGATTCCACACCACGTTAGAAAAATAGAGTAAAATTGCATCAATAAAACAAGACCAAATCGAACAAGAATCCAATCAATAGAACAGGAGTTTTGAATTAATAAAAATAAAGTGTAAAATAGCACCGAAAATCATAAAGTACTAACTGTCGCTGGACCGGGCCAAGTCAAAAGTTCTGGCCAACTGAGATGGAGCGTGGGTCAGATATAGTCCCTAATTAGACCCGCTGAAGTTTTACCTTATCAAGTTTTGTATCCCTTTCGCATTGGAGTTAGTTGCAAGGAGCATGAAGAGCATCGCGGGTGGTAGTCAGCATGGTGAAAACAGCAGCCCAGCCGTCATGGACAGGCTGAGCTGAGCTTTGCATTGGCAGTCCCCTGCAGGCTGTTGATGCTGCTGTGTCAGGATGGTGGCAGCTAATGTAGGATTTTGGTGCAAGCGGCACAATCTTGGTGCTCACAGGTCCGGTCGCAAAAATTCCAGAAGCTTGATTTAAGAACCAGCTCAACCACACCTATGGTCCAAGACCTAATGGACATCACTTGGGGGTCAGGAAATCATTGCAGCTGGGTCCTGGAGGAGGATGGGGAGCCTTTCATGTCCCTAAGGCTCAGACTAGCCCCTTAACTCTGGTGTCCAGGTTTCAAGATGAAGTTGCAGGTCCAGTTCTTCTTCCCTAGGCAAGATGACAGTAGGTCAGAACAGCAGGACAGCAGTTACTTTAGAGCAGCAGTCCAGAAGAGTGGGAGACCTTGTAGCAGGATAGCAGTCCTTCTTCTCGGGAAGTATTCACAGGTCCAACAGTGTACTGAAGTGTACGGAAGAGTTGGTGTCTGAGGTCCTTCTTTTTATAAACACTTGTGCCCTTGAAGTGGGGAGAAGCTTCTAGAAGCATGTCTTTGAGGTGCACAGATGTCCTGCCTTCTCTGGCCTGGCTCCAGACTAACTACAGGGGGTATGCAGCCTTTTGTGTGGAGACAAGACACAGCTGATTCAAGTGTAAGTGGGACAGGGCTCTCTATTGTGTGGCTGTTTGGGAGAAATATACAAAGCCCAACTGTCAGCTACACTCATCATGTGACCAGAGGAAGGTTGCTGGCACCAAATGGCTAAGACAAGAAAATGCCAACTTTCTAAGAGTGGCATTTTCAGAACTGCAATTTAGAATCTGACTACACCATAAGTTAGGATTTGAAATTGGGATTCCAGGGACACAAAACATTAGACCCGGGCAGAGTGTGCAGAGTTGCTCTACGAGGAACTCTGCGGAACTCCGAGGAGTGGCTAAAAAACTCTGCCACGCTTTGCGGAGCTCTGAAGGGTGGGCGGAGTTTGCGTCGTGCCCGTTTTCATTGCGATGGCCAACTTGGAGTGCATCCCCTTGTTCAAAATCGCACTCGAATGGCACCATGAGGTTTGCATGGGCACAGTCATCTTGTTTTTCCACTCTCTGTTATGGTGCATGGCCTAATTTTCAGTGCCTCTTTAATCCCTTTAGTTCTACTCCTGTCAAACTTATCTACCCCTCGTTTTAATTTATCATATCAGTGTGCGTCTTTGTGTTTGTATATTTTACATTTTTTTGTGATTGTTTTGGTACTTTTCGTGACTTTTTGTACTTTGTTTATTTTTCCACATACTTCCTTATTTCTTCATTCCTTTCCTTTCCTTCTTTTTCCTGTTTATTTCTTTTCTAATCTGTCCTTACCCCACCAAGCTCCATGGCAGAGGGCTGCCTACCTTGTGGGCCCAATTGTTCAGCCCCAGGCAATCTTTAGCGAGGAGGAGGTGGCAGCACTAGTTTTTTTGTGTGCAGTGCCACCTCCACTCCATGCTGGTAGCAGTGTTATGAAACCCAATGCACCCCAATATAGGCCTAGGTAGCTGCACAACCTTTTACCTACATTTGTCCTACCTTGCTCTACATAACAGCATTGGCACTGACCTTTTACCTAGCTATGTGCTGAATAAATGTCATGTGGTTTTCTTTGAAAACTAGCCTTATTTATTATGCATGAGGATTCTTAGTATCACACAGTATTACAATCTTCTGTATAATAACTGTACAAAAGTCACTGCTATCGTCATCCTTGAACGACAGGCCCACAGTACCATGACACATCTAGGTAGAACCCCTGAGGGTACCTTTCGGGTATATAAGCACTATATCTTTGCTGGGCAAACCAGAGGAGAAGCTTAAATGCTGATATGAGGCACTGAAGTCCCCAGCAAGCAGAAACTCCAGCACACTGTAATCTGACATCCTTTGTCGGGTGTCTAACTCGAGAGCAAGACAGGGTCCTTCGTTCTTTCCCATTAGGTAATGCGGTTGGCTCTTTCCTAGAGGGATTCTTGGCTTCACACTTGCATAGAGTGCTAGGTACACTTAGGTACACATAGATAGGGTTAGCATCTTAGGAGTGGGCATGACTACTGCCATGTATCCATATGCCTGCACATGTCTCAGCACATGTATTTTATACTAAAATGACGCTGGTTCAATAAATGCTTATTGAAAACGTCCCCTTTGTTTATTCTGTATATCTCTTTGAGAAGAAGTGAGCACAAGTGATTGAGCGAAAAGCACTGTACTGTTTCCATGATCAAGAGTTGTCATGTTCGATAGTTGCCAGAAACTATTCGCTCCTTGGTAAGGTTAGGGGGCTCATAGTGGCACTTTGAGCTAGCTGGTCTAAAGGCTATCATATCCATTGGGGGCGTCTGGAATCAGTCTGGACACCAATCCCTTAGTTTATGTTGTCTAAATGCACAGATACTATAATTGATTTGTAGCAACTACATGACATGGCGCCGTCACTGTTGGTTTGGTTCTTATTAAACAGTTAAATCTGAGTAGTTCAGTCTTGCTTTCTCAGAGACCCCTACTCACATATACCCAGAGATGTCTGGACTGGGAGAGGAAACCCGCCAAAGCTAAGTATGTATACCCTATGTTTTGGCTGTAGGTTTATTCAAGCTTGAAGGATTATAGTTCCTGATATTGTGCAAAACTGTATGTCTTTTTTTTGCCAATTCCATCTGCAACGTTTGTGCAAGACGGCGCTGCAAATTGGGTCAAAAGAGAGCTTGAAGGTGCTCTGAACATTTCAGAAAATTGCAGAAATGCACTTACTATAAAATTTGCAGATTATTAGGGTGGACCGTTACCTTCGTGACTGAGGCACATGAGGCATACAGGACAGAGGTGTTCTACTCTTGGGTTAAATTCACACCTGCAGATGCACATAGACATGTGTGTCACAATTACCTTCCAGATGAAATACCAGATGAATACTCTCCATATGAGGACATAGAAGTCATGTTAATCTATCAAGAGCATATAAATTGGTTTAAAGGCACCCTCCTACTTATCACAGAAAAAGTGAGACTTGGCCGATCCTAGATGCATACGCACCACATCCAGAGATTGATACATTGCCAGCAGTAGACTTATGTCCACTTTACAAAGAAATAATAAATCTATACAGAAATCTTACACAGTTTGTAATGCGAACACTTACAATTCAACCTACAAGGGTCACTTAAGCTGGTCAACTACAAGGGGTGCAAATCAACCCACTAACACTGACCGTGATTGTGGGAAGAATGCCCACTAAACGTGAACAAATGCCATTTTGAATGGCACCGAAAATAGCACAGCTTGAAGTAGTGTTTCTGCACATTGACCCGCAAGAAAAGCACAGAATACTGACAATTTGCTTGTCAAAGTGAATAGCTCACCGCGATAGAGGATTGTACCACTTAGCGTACAACCTTTGCTGCCGTTTATACCAGGACTCATGGTATCCCGTTAATAGCAGTCATACCAGTATTGAAACAAATACAGAATGAGTAGGGGGCAGAACCTGCCTTGGACTTGGGGATGAAATTGATAGGCAATTTCGCCCAGGTATCCACAAATATTTTAACCTACATAAAAAGGAAGGCAGCAGCGGTGGTTACACGCCAATGCCAGAGGGAATGCACTCCAGCACAACAGGAGCGATAACTACCTAAAATTATCGAAGATACCTATGCTTCGCTGGTTAGGAATAATTTGGGAACTAGACCAGTGAAACAACAATTAATGGGTAATCCTGAAAAAGATAACTCAAAGCAAGCACCCAATACTTCTAAATAGAAATGGGATAAGAAACAATCAAAAAACAAGAATAATGTATCACAATCACAGAGTGGGTCTCCTCAACAGGAGCCCTCTGATAGAAAATATAATCTTAGAAACAGTGATAATATAAAAAAACCTGACAGGTATCAGGATACTGATACACATTCCTCTTGTTCCTTTCCAAGTTCATCAAAAAACTCAGAGAGGGAAGAACACAGTTCAGAAGAGCGAGTCAAGCCAAGAGACACACTTTGCACTTCAGACTACATCATCAAACAAGAAGATAAACAAAAATCTAAACCTCAATTTAAAAAGAAGAAATTAGCTGGCCTTAAAATAAGAAATTCCCAGGCTACTGAGGACTCAACTATTGAATGGGGAATGGCCTCTGACGATGCTAGACAGCACAGCAGAAGTAACAACAGCTCACCAGAACCTGATGGAATTTCTGATGACAGCAGCGTTGAATGAACATATCACGGTGGAAAAACCTGAAACAAGGGTAGCTGTCCCACATCAGTTATACGAAATAACACTCCAAATGGAGGGTTACATACCCAGGAAAGTGAAAGATCTCTTTTGGGAGAACCTGACATATGGATATGATACCCTTTTGGTTGAAAAAGATTGGCAACTTGAGTTTGTCACGGACTGCCCAAAAGGAGAAGCCATAATATTACCACCCTTCTCCGACCTCGTTCCAGAATCACTGAAACGTTCATACACGCAGGAGTGGGCAGTAGCACTAGCTCCTGCATTATACAGCAATCATGTAGGGTGGGATGCTGAGTCACCTCACCATGAAATCCCCGTTAAAACTTATCCAACTCCACAGAGGCAATACCCAATAAAACATGACCAAATAAGCAAATCAGGGAGATCTTAGATCAACTTGAATACCAAAGTGTTATTGAAAATTGCACCTCCTTCATGAATAATCCTTTGTTTCCCGTAATGACAATTGATAACTCACACCATCTACTTTTAGACTACAGACATTTGAACACCTGCACGAAAACAATTGCAGTACAAAATGCACACAGTGCTGCATTAATGAATAATATTGTGTGGAGGAATTACAAAACAATACAAGATATCTCGAATTGATTTTTTTGCCAAAATATAGCTCCTGCAAGCAGATTTTTGACAGCATTTTTGGCCCTAGGCTCTTAAAGCCAATTTTGTAGACTGCCCCAGGGGTATAAGAATAACCCCAGGTTGTTTCTAGCCAGAGTATCAGAATTGATTCAAAGCTGTGCTGAGGAGGCACTGTTCTATGTTGATGATATTTATCTGACAGACGATGAATTATTGGATCACTTGAACAGGGTGAACAACATAATTCTGGGTTTGCCTCAGAGGGCTTCAAATGTAACTTTTAAAAATCAAAAATTGCCCACCTCAATATCCTATGTTTGGGATATGAGCTCTGAAGTGAAGAAAAAAAAGGCTAGCAGCCAATCTTTTAGAAAAATGTGTGCTGCTCCAACCTCCAAAGACTCTGAAAAACTTACAATCCATTTTAGGATTCCTAAATTTTGGCAGAACTTACATTTTGGATTACACAGAAAAGGTAAAACCATTCTACGATTGAATTAAACCTGATTTTTTAGTTTGTCATTGGACACAGGAACACACAGAAATTCTCTGTTTCATACAGGCTGACATGATAGCTTATAAACACTTACACACACGTGTAAACATCACAAACTTGGTGATCTGCGTTGTCACGGGTCAATCAGGATACACTTTCGTTGCTGTTTCTTGCCTGCTTTCTTCTTGGGGGCGAATCCACTGCTAGCCCTCACCTCCTACAACCTGGTGGGACTCCCTGTCCAAGGGTGCAACTATCACCGCTGCCTCTGATGTCACGGAAGAGGCATGACCAACATGCCTTAAGCGCCACCTCCCCCCATGGCGTGGACCACGCCCGGGCAAATCCCAGGCTAAGCCTGGGCCATGGGCAGGCCCATCCTCGCCCGTCAGAGGCCGAAAGAGGCTGGGCCAGGCCACCCGCCTAAGTATTTTAGACCGGGACATTAAGGTACAATTTAAAACATATTGCTAAAACTCACAAATTTGGGAATAGCAGTAGGAGGCAGCCTGTTATAGCCACACTGTGAAATTGCGTATGTTAAAGTTTGTGCAGAGCTCTTGTTAAGAACACGGGATGGGCAAAGTAAAAGTGGCCGAAGCTGGAGATGGAGGGGTAATAAGGAAAAAGAAAAAAGAAAAAAAAATTATAATGCATGCTGGCAGTAACTGCGTGCTCGACCTTATCGATAGCCTCCTGGTAGAATGCAAAGGCATCTTAGGCACACAAAATGTCGTCCCCCTTTCTAACATAAAATGCCCTATTTCCAGCATACCCCCTAAAAATAGAAGCTCTAGCACCGCGCCTGTCATTCCTAAAATGTTTAAAAAAAACATGATTAGGAGTCCCGTAATATGCGTTCCCACAGTAGAAAACCAAAAAGAGTGGTCAATATTCCTACCACCTGAGAAAGGTTCCCAGAGTTCGTCTGAAATGGTGCTTCCTTATAGCAATAGATGTGCCTCCCCTCCTGAGTTGACCAATGCTTCTCAGGATGTCACCGTCTCACCAACAATAGTGGCTATAGGACCATCAACAGTAGATCCTCAGCCCACTGAAAACAGTGCCTACCGGCTCATTAGTGTTCTCAGGGCCGAAGTGGGTGCACTGAGGTCTATGATAGGAGACCTCACAGGGTTAACGAAACAGCCTGTGGCAAATAATTGCAGTCCCTGGACACACAGCGAGGCTGCATCAAACATAAGCAGTAAACTAACACAAGGGCCACATAACATATTGCTACCCACCCCCCGAGGGTAGAAGGACCACCATTATGCATGTAAGAACCAAGGGGCATATTATCAAGAACGGCGTTAAAAATTATCGCCGGGCTTGATCAATTGCCCCCAAGTCTCCACATGAAAACAGTGGCCTGGGGTCACTGGAGCAACGATAGGAGTCCTCCCAAAGAATACTCCACACTGATCCCGAGGTTAGGCAGGGGTAATCCCAGTGAGGCAAGTTACAACCAGCAGGTGGGGGTAACACCCGAGAACGACAGAAAGACATCAGGCCTTACCACAAGAGCCAAAATGAAGCCTCCCTCCAAAATAATTTTTAGGATAAATTCACCAAAATTAGCAATCAAGAGTGGTGCGAGGGGGAGGAATCATTGAAAAACAAAGCAATACACTGGATCCGCTATGTGAGAGGGTGCCGTTCACTTATAAGAGACAACATCCTAGGGGGAAGGCGTTGTAAGTGCAAAAACAACAATTGATTGGCAGAATGCAGAACAATGTCATACAATCACCCCAGTATAAGGATCTGAGCCTAAATCCATCGTTTTTTTGCTCACCATGCCATTCCAGTTTGAACCCAGCCATATGCAAGACAGTCTTGACCCTGTGCCCAATAGGAACAGTCCAGCCCGAACTGCCATGCCAGGTCCTCCCTCGACTGGACACAAGCATGCTAGGACCGGTTTTGGGGTTTCACCCTTCTTCCGCCAGGATAGCTTGACTCCAGTGGCATGGAGAGCATGGAACCCATGTCTGGGCATACCCGTCCCACTTGGGGTGACAAATGCAAAAACAGCGATTGATGGACAGAATGCAGAACAATGTCATACATTGCCCCCCGTACAGATATCTGGGCCAAAATCCATTGTTTATTTTCTCACCATGCCATTCCACGTTGAACCCAGCCATATGCAAATCAGTTTTGACCCTGTGTCCAATGGCTGGGTCCAAACTGGGGTCGTGTGGTGAGCAAAAGAATGATGGATTAAATCCAGATCTTTGTGACTAGGGGTGAATGTTTGCAATGTCCAGCATTCCGTCCATCAATTGTTTCTTTTGCATGTGTCGCCGTAAGTGGGAAGGGTATGCCCAGACATGGTTCCTGTGCTCACTACACCACTAGATTCAAGCAAGCCTGGCTAATGAAGGATGATGCCCTGAAACCAGTCCCAGGATGCTTGTTTCTGGTCCAGGGAGGACCTGGCTTGGCAGTTCGGGCTGGACTGTTCCCACAAGGAGCAGGGTCAGGACTGATTTGCATATGGCTGGGTCCAAACTGGGGTAGTGTGGTGAGCAAAAGAATGATGGATTAAACCCAGATCCTTGTGACTGGGGGTGAATGTTTGCATTGTCCAGCATTCCGTCCAGCAATTATTTCTTTTGCATAAGGCGTTGTAAGTCCCACGATTCTCCAACCGATTGTGTAGAATTACTACTAAAAAGTGAAGGCCTACTTGAAAGCTTGCTATCACTTGATATTAGAACTTGTCCACTTGTTGCGCCTAACATTCAGTTTAAGCATTGCATACCTTTTGGCCAGCCAAATGCAGTTCTCCCACGCGTAATAGATCGCCTAGGCCCAGGCTCAACCTTGGGAGAAATGGATTGACTTTTAAATGTAGTCCCTCCGACAGGTAGTTACTCCACCACCCTACGTCAACTCCTGGTGGATATGCTGTTGCCATGCAATAGTGGCAGGGTCAGTGGGGGCAACCTAGTACTCAGCAGTAGTAGTCACATAAGGTCTAGGGGGACTAAATTAGACACTCGCTCTGCGGACTTGAACATGGAAGCAGTCTCTGCCACCAGCGATCCAGAAAGCCTAAGCAATACTATGCTTGTTAGCACAGAACATGAGCTGAACATAATGCTTGTCTCCTGGAATGTGGCAGTGCTAAGTAACAAATTGCTTCTTCCCCATTGGAACAACTTTATAGAGGGCTTTAACATTTGCCTCCTGCAGGAAACTTGGTGTACATCCCCCACAAGGTGGTGTACGTCAGCTATTTTCAGTCTGCAGTTAACATGGGAAAAGGCCGCCCAGCAGGGAGACTGCTAATATGGGTCAAACTAACCCTGGGCTTCCAGATTACACTTTTTAGCTCAGAAAGCCCATATATATTGGGATTCTCTTGAAGGGCTGCACAGGCAAATCTATCAACATCTATAACATATATGCCAGAGGAACTAGGGGGGGCAGATTATAAGCTACAATTCTACAACTTGAAGAACTGTTGAAAGAGAGAATCATTCAAATTCCACTGTTGATAGCAGGTGACTTTAATGTCACACTTGAACCCCTCGACAGAAATGAAGTGACGGAGTCAAGAGAGGAAGATGCCGTGTGGTCGGTCACCCCATTAGCTCTCCCTCCAATTAGGAAATGATCCAAGTACCCCTTCAAGTTAAAGCTCTGACCTTTGGAGTTTGGTCTTAGGGTAGCTAAAGGTAGGACAAATTCAGATAGGCATGGTGCTAACACCTTTAATAGGGCAAACAGGCTGAGCCGTGTTGGTTATATTATGACAGATTTGAGGGTCTGGTGGAATATTATTGATCTGGCCGTGGATAAAACCATAGATAGCAACCACAATCCACTTAGTTTAAGGATGACACCGATTTGAGGAGCATCAAGTACATAGAATACTGTCCATCAGATAACGAAGGAAGTCGAACCATCCAATGACAATCGCCGCCTATAGTGACGAAAGATAATCATGGATGAAGATACATTTTCTGGGTTGCACCGGGACCTATTGACAGGTGGGACAAAATTAGAGTCCCTGTTCAAGAAAGAAGGTGGGCTAGAAGAAGTAGATAATGTCCATACTAATCTTTTTGAGCAATTAGGCTCATACTTCACATGGGTCAATAAAGAGTATAGAAACTCTCGAGTTGAGCTAGCTAAGGCAATAAAATCTAAAGACAGTGGGCAAATTAGAACTACAAGGAAGAAATATAAGTCAACCCTACAAAAAGCAAAAAGAGAGTGGGATGAATTCCGCTGCAGCTAATTAAGGAAGTCTGCACTGGCAGAGAGTCATAAAAGTTCTGGTCACTAATTGTATGCGGTGATGAAGCAGGATCTCCATCTCCCCCAAGTCGTATTGTGGCATCGGTCTGGTATGACCACTTCTTTACTCTTTACCCATATGCTGAAGCACCGCCTTCACCGGGGTTGCTACCTGAGACACCAGGTGGTGCTTTTTTTACCCTAAGTGACATCGAGGCCTCTATTGGCAGAATTGTACTGGCAAGATCCCCAGGTCCTGACGGCATACCATGGAACATCTTCCTTTATGATATTACTAGCTGGTCTCATTACATCCTATTACTCTCGAACGCTATAGCAAGGGGTGCCTCAATCCCAGGGGCGAGGGGCAGAGGTGGTCCCCTTATATAAAAAAGGGGACAGAGAACTACCTTGTAATTACAGGCCTATGCTCTTTTCCCTATATATGAATGATGTTGTACAATTCCTCTCCCAAAAGACTTCTGATGCTCCATCTCTAGGTGGGAAAAAGATTGTGACCCTCCTTTTCTCAGATGATACAATGTTTGTATCCAAAACCCCAGGGGGATTACAGCTACTTCTAAATTGATTTGAGTTTTACTGTGACATGCGGGACTTCGCGATAAACACATCCATAACTAAATGTATGACTCTAAATGCTCACAAATTCTACAGGGGTAGACCAACTATGGGGGGTGGCACCAATAGAAAGTGTAAGCACATTTCATCATCATCATCACACAGTCTTTATTCGGTTATAAAATACAATAACCATCAAAGCACAATTACATAACATGGTTAAGACAATACATTCCTAGAACAACATAAAACATATTTGCAAGTCACATTATCAGTGAATTCCGACATCTAAAAACATATTTAAGAAATGCAGTGACAGATGAAATCACAAATTCGTTTTCTAAAAATTGCAATGCTAAAAAAGCAGGCCGAGAGCGTCTCAAACCAAGACACTTTATAACTGGTACAATCCATCTCTTTCTTGGTACAACGTAATATTTACAAAAAAACATAATATGAATAGTGGATTGTAGTGAATCATCATCACAGGGACATTTACACAAATCTCTGGACCAGTCGTTCATCACTGGAAAGCTAAGGGATCTAAATAAAATATTGAGTCTAAAGCGAGTCAGCAAGAGACGGTCAAAATCATGATCAGTTAGGGATAGATATAGCTGGATAGTAGGTGACGGCAAAGTTAAGTAATGGGCCTGGACCGTGGATCTTTTCATCTCAGTAACTGCTTTAATTTCACCCAGGTAATCCATACAACAGGCCTTAAGATCTTTCCTGGAGATGTTACGTATCATGCAGGGGTTTGTGTAGTATTCCAAATGACCTATGTCTGACAGAAACCTTTTCACATACTCCAGCCACCTAATAAGTTTAACACCATCAGACTTCAGAACGTCAGACAACAAATAGCGGTTAAAACCAGTTTTGTCTGACA
The DNA here is from genome assembly GCF_964204655.1 of Triturus cristatus. Classification (NCBI taxonomy): domain Eukaryota; kingdom Metazoa; phylum Chordata; class Amphibia; order Caudata; family Salamandridae; genus Triturus; species Triturus cristatus. The sequence continues at coordinate 313,634,792 of NC_140584.1, read as the reverse complement.
GCCAAATTCTGTGCCAAAGAAGGACAGGTTGAGTCTTAATAGTGTCTTCGAGGTATGGAATGCCCAGTTCCATATGGCATACATAGTTTGCGCTACTTTGGGGCACAGCCAAAAGAAACTTGAGGAACATATTTTCTGCGGTCTGTAAGACCTTTAGGTCTGCGTAGCCCCATACGCCTGCTCCATATGTAGCAATAGGCACACATTTGGCCTTATAAATGTATAATAGTTCGGCCGGTGGGTGCTTACCTAGTTTGCGGCTGAAGTTTGATAGGGCCGCTAATGCCCTAGTAAACAACAGACGCCTAGTTTTAATCGTCTCTATCCAGCTCCCTGTCCTGTCAAATAAGTTCCCTAAATAAGAGAATGTTTTAGTTCGCTCTATTGGCTTATCGTTGATGTATATTGTTTTAACCTTCTTATTTGTCCCTACCCCACAATTCATAGTATACGTTTTAGAACAGTTTATTGAAAGTCCCAAATTTGACATAAAACTAGTGAAAGAGTCAACGACCCTTTGGAGTCCCAGAGGTGTGCGGGCCATTAAAACTGCATCATCTGCGTACAGAAGTGCAGGAATGAATCACTTAACCGCCTTAGGGAGGTCCCTGCACTCTTTGATTAAAAAAGATTCCAAACCATTAATATACAATGTAAAAAGAAATGGGGCAAGGACACAGCCCTGCCGCACACCTCTCCCGATTCCAAAGTGACTCGTGCATTCTCCACCTCTCCCATATCTCACCTTGGCCCTTGCTCCAGAATACAGTTCTCTTAAGAATGTAATAATTAATAAATCTACGCCTAAAACTTCTAAAATCAGCCACAATTTATCATGGATAACGCAGTCAAAGGCTGCCATTAAATCCACAAAGGTCATAAAAAGTCTGCCCTGTTTTGCTCTGATGTATTTATCCATTGAAATATGCAGGTTTAGACCCTGTTCTACAGTGCCCAGACCCTCACGGAACCCATATTGTAGATCTCTGATAATATCTTGTTCATCAGCCCAGGTCTGCAATCTGTTCAGTAAGACCCGTCCGATGATCTTAGGTGTGGAATCCAGCAGCGAGATCGGACGATAGCAAGCTGGATTCGACCTGTCTCCCTTTTTAAAAATTGGTACGATCGTGGATTCGTACCATGTTGGTAAAAAGCCACTCTTATTACATGCATTTGAGATCTGGGTTAAGAGTGGACCCCATAATGCTACATTTGATTTAAAAAGGTCCACAGGGATACCGTCTCGTCCAGGGGCTTTACCAGCAGGACTAGAGTTAATAGCTACAGTGATCTCATTGAGGGTAAAATTCATATTAAGATCATGTGCTATACCCACTGTGTTAAGTATACGGCCTTCAGCCTCTGGAATCGGATTTTTATATAGGTTTGAATAGTGTTTTACCCATTCAGCTTCAAAAATGGCAATCTCCATTACTGCTTGTTCCTTGTTTACCATGAAAGGGGAGTTCACCGCTTGCCAGAAAGCGGAGAAATCGTGGCTATCTGCTGCATCCCGAAAGGCCCGCCACGTGTTTTGTTTTAGGGTGGACTTACTGTCTTTAAGTACATGTTTATAATTACGTCTTGCCTCCCTAACGTGTTCAATATTTTTAACAGGGGCATGAATGCAGTTTTTAAGGTTAGTATATGCTTTTATACATTCGGCATTAAACCAGCCTTGATTTCTTATCGAGCTCCTAGTACTTTTAACAAACAGTGAGTCTTTTATATATTTTGAGATGGCCAGAAAAGTTTCCCTAATATCTTTGCTAGGGGTATTTTCATCCAGGCATGATAAGAGCATGCTTTTACAATTTAGAACAATTTTTAATATGAATTCATTAGTATCTACGGCAGCCCACTTTAATGCAAAACCATTTTGCATGATCCCAGCAATATTATTAACGTTGTCTGGGGCAATTATTCTAGCATTTGTGCTCTGTTTGAGCATAGTCACGGCTACGCTCAGGGGGAAATGATCACTTAGGGCAATATCATGTGTCACGCTTGGGGGTTGGTTGACTTTCTTGGTCGTGGTCACTTCCTGTGATGTGACCCGATGTGTCCACGATGCACGCATTTCTATTTAGTTGAGGACTTTCAGTTAGTAAGTCAGGGCACCCCTGACTATTGTTATCAGCTGCTAGGTTTGCTCCAGGGTCAGATTAGCCCAGCTCAGTGACTCCTCGCCAGATAGAATCTGCTGCTCGATTGCTCCCACAGCCCCTGTTAGATAAGTGAGTAGTGTTTGGCATTAACGTGTTACTGTATTGGACTGCTTATTATTATTTTGTAGAGCAGTTTGTGCCTTTCTTTTGCCCATATTTAACACAGTTTGGTCAAAGTAAAGTAAGGCTAATTCCGTAGATACCTAAAACGACTAAAAGCCCTACTACAATCAAGATATAACAATTACAGCACTCAAAGTCAAAAATCGATGGGAACAATAGCCCCCAGTCACAGTAACTTACAGACTCAAATGCCGTGGTCCAGTCCAGTCTATATCGGGCTATGACGGGCTACGACGGGCCCGTCTTGGCCCGGTCTTTGCCCGGGCACGCCCGCGCGCGTCCCGCAGAGTGGGACCGCCGCCGTGGATTTATCGTCCCTCCAGGGACCGGGCTTAAAGTGCAAGGTGCTTCCGCGCCTGGGCAGGGGCTCGGGTAAAAGTGCAATGTGCAGAAGGTTTCTTTGCGGTCTCCCAAGGAGCGGGACCGCCGCCGTGGATTTATCATCCCTCCAGGGACCGGGCTTAAAGTGCAAGGTGCTTCCGCGTCTGGGCAGGGGCTCGGGTAAAAGTGCAATGTGCAGAAGGTTTCTTGGTGGTCTCCCGAGGAGCGGGACCGCCTCCGTGGATTTATCGTCCCTCCAGGGACTGGGCTTAAACTGCAAGGTGCTTCCGCGTCTGGGCAGGGGCTCGGGTAAAAGTGCAATGTGCAGAAGGTTTCTTTGCGGTTTCCCAAGGAGCGGGACCGCCGCCGTGGATTTATCGTCCTTCCATGGACCGGGCTTAAAGTGCAAGGTGCTTCTGCGTCTGGGCAGGGGCTCGGGTAAAAGTGCAATGTGCAGAAGGTTTCTTTGCGGTCTCCCGAGGAGCAGGACCGCCGCCGTGGATTTATCGTCCCTCCAGGGACCGGGCTTAAAGTGCAAGGTGCTTCCGCATCTGGGCAGGGGCTCGGGTAAAAGTGCAATGTGCAGAAGGTTTCTTTGCGGTCTCCTGAGGAGCAGGACCGCCGCCGTGGATTTATCGTCCCTCCAGGGACCGGGCTTAAAGTGCAAGGTGCTTCCGTGTCTGGGCAGGGGCTCGGGTAAAAGTGCAATGTGCAGACGGTTTCTTTGCGCTCTCCCGAGGAGGGGGACCGTCGCCGTGGATTTATCATCCCTCCAGGGACCGGGCTTAAAGTGCAAGGTGCTTCCGCGTCTGGGCAGGGGCTCGGGCAAAAGTGCAATGTGCAGAAGGTTTCTTTGCGGTCTCCCGGTAAGCACATTTGAATACTTAGGTCTCAAACTTTCTGAAAAAATGTGTTGGAGACCTCATATCTCAAAGATGGCCCTGAAACATAAGCAGGTAATAGTGGCTTTCAGGAAAGAACATCACTCTTCTTCAAGCAAACCGGTAGCTGCTGCCCTGCAAGTTTATGACCTAAAAGCAGTTTGTTCTGCATTGTATGGGTCAGAACTATGGGGCTTTGACAAAATAGAGGAGCTTACCAGACCAGAGAATACATTTTTAAGAAGGTTAGTGATGCTGCCACAGGACACCCCACTTCACCCCTTAATGTGAGATATGGGAAGGCAATTGATCATCGATATCGCTAAGCTCAGTCCATTGCTATTTTGGGTCAGAATCAGGTTGACCCCAAAATGCTGTTCAAATGCCAACACTATGGTGGAAATAATCTGCCTTGATAAATGCAATAAAATTAGCTGGTTGTGCAATGTAAGGAGGCTCCTAAAAGATATAGGGCTACAGGGAGCTTGGGATGACCCCAACACAACTCTGCTACTAAAAAGCACAGTAAAGAGACACTGTTGGGACTGGGTCACACAGGAAGATTGTGGGAGATACTCTTGGTGGACGCTAACAACAGAATTTATACTCCACAAACAGGTCAGCTCCTTGTAGCCTTATCTAGACTTAATTTAAACACCATATGATAGAAAGTTGTGTATTCAGTTTAGGCTCTGTACCCTCCCCTTGTACGACTTTCAAGGTAGATGGCAGAGCAATGCATCAATACTAGGAAATTGTCATGGATGCAAGGCCGTCACGGAATCTGTGACCCACGTTATGTTCGCGTGTCCAGCTTATACACAGCCCAGATTGGAATGTCTAAAATCAATTTGAAAACAAATGGGCACACGTAATTAACAGGTAGCCGTGCAAATATTTAAATCAGATACAAGACAATTGTTTGCCTGCACTGTTTTTAAGTTTCTTGGTCATATGTGGGGCATTAGGAAAAGTGCCGAAGATGGAAGGTTATGAAGTTGTACAAGTCAAGGAGATTTTACTGAGATTCATTTACTGAATCAATTGTAATATTGCTGTACTCATGTATTGTATATTTTGTATTGTACTTTAATTTCACAGACGTCTTGATTTTACTTATTTTAATGTCGTTTTATCCATAGTCAATTAATGCGAATTTTTTAGTATTTAATCAAGACACGATATTTTATATGATGAATATTGTCGAAGAGTTGAGACTCTGGAAACTTTTATGGCAAGTAAGCCGAAATAAAGAATTTTGACTTCACTTGGATACACTTATCTAACCTTCAATGATGGTGTAACTGACATTAACAAAAATCCTCAGCACACGTCTGTTGAGTAATATTACTCAACAGAGTGCGCTACGCTAAATCGTAGGCTTTTCATTCTTTAAAAATTTGTCATTAAGGTTTTAACTAAGTTGCTACGGAAACTGTTTTAACTACTTTTATTTTGTGTAGTATCTTTTCTGTTTATTGCGCATTTGCACACTACTGAAAGTGGCTTACCTGCACGCATTTTTCCTCTGATATACCGCGTTGCTTCTTTACCTGGTACTCCAGTTCCGGCGGGTTGCCGATCCCGGTACAGAGACGTGGCTCCTCCCCCCCACCGCACTTCCGCTTCCTGGGGGCTATCTTCAAAATCACGATCGGTACCCGGCCGCGCTGCCACGGAGAGCGCTACGCTAAATCGTAGGCTTTTCATTCTTTTAAAATTTGTCATTAAGGTTTTTAACTAAGTTGCTACGGAAACAGTTTTAACTACTTTTATTTTGTGTAGTATCTTGTCTGTTTATTGCGCATGTGCACACTACTGAAAAAGGCGTACCTGCACGCATTTTTCCTCTGATATACCGCATTGCTTCTTTGCCTGGTACTCCAGTTCCGGGTTCGGCGGGATGCCGATCCCGGTACAGAGACGTGGCTCCTCCCCCCAACTGCACTTCCGCTTCCTGGGGGCTATCTTTAAAATCACGATAGGTACCCGGCCGCGCGCAGCGGGCGCGCCGGCGGCGCGCCGTGGGCTCGCCAAAGACAAGCCCGTCTGCGCCCGTTCGCGCCGGTTCGGCGGCGGACGGGGATCATGCTGCTAGTTTACTAAGACCCAGGTATGTATACTCTCATTCTGAGCTGTGTGTAATTGGGAAGCATGCGGTAAAGTGCTTCCAGCCTCGGCTACTTGGATGTATGCACTGCGGTTTTTCATCCTTAGCACTGGGTAAACCTAGCAACTCCACCCCCCGCTCCTCGGTGTTGGTCTGCTTGCTTAACTGTTGTTCGCTTGTCAAACACTTTACTGATGTCTATTGTCTCTTGGAGGACAGGTCGCCTGATGTTCTGCTTCTCACTGAGACTTGGCTCTCGGAGAATACAGTGACGGAGCAGATACTTGCTCTTCCGGAAGACTACACAATGTATACTCTCAACAGACCTAGGAGAGGAGGTGGCATTGCAGTTATTTTTAAAACTAAGTTTTCTTTTACTTTTATTAAACAGACTGTTGCTGACTGTGAGTGCGCTTCTTGTAAAATAGCTCTTAACTGTAATTAAATGATGTCAGGATTATTGATTTACCGCCCCCCAGGTCCGTCCACAGAGTTCTGAGCTGCCCTACCAGAGATACTTAGTACCTTAGCAGTCAATGCCTCTAATTTTTATTTCATAGGCGACCTTAATTTACATCTAGAAAACGATTCCGACCCTATTGTAGCATCTTTTTTGGTGGACCTTATGGCCGGTCAGCTTGTGCAGCGGGTTCTCGGCCCCACTCATGAGGCCGGACACCTACTCGATCCCATTTTTACAAATATTTCATCTTCTGAGGTTCTTGTTCCAGACCCTATAGATTGGTCAGACCACTATTTAGTCACTATGGTGATCTATGACATTCGGCCTATACGTAAATCAGTAAACACTTCATCTATCAAGCGCCCTTGGCCTAAACTGAGCTGGGAGCATTTTCAAAATCATCTTGCAGCCACCACTCCGGTCTTTCCGGTTGATCCTAATGAGGCTTACTCTATCTTTATTGAATGGATTCTGCAACCTTTGAACGCTTTTATACCTGCTAGGCTCTCTAGGAATCGGGTCAAGAAGCCCAACCCTTGGTACAATGCAAAATTGGCTACCCTGCGTAAGTTGTGTAAGAAGTTGGAGAGAGTTTGGCGACGGGATTTTGATCCAGCCTCTAAGGCACTTTATCGCACGGCTATAAAGCGCTATCATAGGGCTCTCCATGCCGAGCGGGCCGCCTTTTATGCTGAGAAGATCCGGGTCAGTTCTAATCCAGCTAAGACTATCTTTTCCATAGTGACAGGGCTCAAGACTCAGAAGAATGTTGTAGGTGCAGGGATCTCTTCTGACTCACAGTGTGAAGATTTGGCCAATTTCTTCATTAAGAAAGTCAAGGATATTTATCAAAATTTTCTTATGGTCCCTGTAGGCCTTTCTGAGACCTCTAGTAATTCCCTTCATGGGGTTCTTGAAATCTTTCCTCCCATTACTCGAGAAGTGCTTCTGACACTCTGCGCTAAGGTCAAATCAGGCTCTCCGGCTGATCCCCTGAAGCCTGATCAATTTAAAAGAATACTACCCACTATTATCCATCCTCTGGAAGAAGTGATTAATGGATCTTTACGTGAGGCAGTTGTGCCCAGGGCCTGGAAACAGGCCAAGGTCCTTCCATTACTCAAAAACCCCTCTTTAGACCCCCGGAAACTTGAAAGTTTCCGCCCCATCTCCTTGTTACCCTGGGTTGCACAAATTACTGAGGCATATATTACCTCTCTCCTCACAGATTTTCTTACGGCTTATCAGAGGTTCGATGTGTTTCTAAATGGCTTTCGACCCGGCCATAGTACCGAGTCAGCAATTCTGGCCGTCACTGAACACCTCTGGGCGGCCTTAGATGCAGGGCAGACGTCGGCACTGATCCTTTTGGATCTTAGTGCCGCATTCGATACTGTATCTCATGTCATCTTGCTAAAACGCCTTTCTGAGGCTGGGGTCTCTGGGCCAGCTCTTAGATGGCTCTCCTCCTTCTTGGCTGGCAGGACCTTTCAGGTAGTCGCCCCCCCTTTTGCCTCTGGCACTTTTCCTATTGGTCAGGGGGTTCCACAGGGCTCGTCCCTGAGCCCCCTGCTCTTTAATCTTTATGTTCAACTTCTGGCGGAATTTGCCAGGTGCAGGGGGTTGACCATGGTTTCCTATGCTGACGGTGGCCCTCTCGAGTGACCACGAGCAGGACGCCATGAAATTTCAGGGCGACCTCTCTGCTGTTGCCGATTGGATGACTGCCAACTGTTTACAACTGAATTCTAACAAGTCTGAGGTGTTGTTGGTGGGGGGAAACCATGAGCACTGGAGTGACCCGTGGTGGCTTGCTAGTCTGGGCGCGGCACCTTCCCAAAAGCCGGTAGTAAAGAACTTGGGGGGTTTGGATGGACAGCTCACTCAATTTTTTGGTCCAGACGAAGAAGGTGGCTGGCACTTGCTTTGGTCTTCTTCGTGGGCTGAAACCCATTTTGGCCTTTTTTGATGCCTCAACTAGGCAGATCGTTATTCAGGCCTTGATTTTGTCAAGGCTAGATTACGCCTGCTCGTTGTATTTAGGAGTAAACAAATCTGAAATACAGAGGCTTAAGAGAGTCCAGAATGTGGCCGTCAGATCCCTCCTGGGCTTGCGTAGAACATGCTCTTTGACTAGTGCCATTCGTCGCCTTCATTGGCTGCCAGTGGCCAGGCGCATTGAGTTTAAGGCACTCTGTTTTGCCTTTAAAATTCTGAAGTTGGCATCTCCTTACATTTTGTCTGATCTACTTTCACCTTATATCCCTAGACGACCTCTTCGCTCTATGGGACAATGCTTAGTAACAGTTCCCCGGGTTAGGAAAGCCCGTGCTGGCGGACGCTCCTTCCGGCATAGAGCGGCCCTGTTGTGGAACTCTCTGCCGGTTTACATTCGGGAGCTTACCAATTATCTCCAGTTCAGGAAAGCAATTAAGACCTTTCTGTTCCCCTCTTTGTAGACCCTGATTGTTTTTTCATTTCGCTCTGCCGTTGCTTAGCGCCGGGACGCCTCTTAGCTGAGGCAGCTGTTGCGCTCTATAAAACTGACTAACATAACATTAAACACCTAAGCAAGTATACACAAATTATAAACACAGTTTCAGAAATCTTCTCTTTCTTTTATTCTTTTCTTTCTGATCAGCCAACACGTGTTTCGTCGCACAAACTTGGAAATCGTCACGTGACTTTCTTAAGGCTTCAATGTCATTGATAGCAACTTACCATGTGGTGATAATTCCATCCCACACGCTTTAGACTGCGAGTGAGTCTAGTACCCTTGCTTCAACGTGAGCAAATCCGTAATTTTCAGTAAAAGCACTACGCTCCGCGCCGTAGTACAGCTGCAACTAGATCAGTCTGTCCGGTCCTCGAGTACGAGAGCAAAAATGAAGGTGTAACTGTACCCATTTTATACAAAACACATTTGTATACAAATGCCGAAATGCGTTTTGCATCCACATAAGAAATACTGACAGCAGTACAGACTGCTGTAGTGAGAGAAAAAGCACTAGCTCAGGGGAAACGAATAATGGTCGTGACTCAGTATCAACATTAGAGGCTGTTATGAAAGCAAGCATTCCAAATGAGAAAGCACTGCATATACGATGGATACAATCCGCTAATTCTCTCACTGCAACAGATGTAAATTACAAATGTGACTCTACATTAAAAACAAAAGCATTCCTGCAGTATGAACAAGAATATCCTCTCCCGAATAAAATAGTGCCTCTAGATCAGTATGAATACATAATTTACACTGATAGAACTGTCCAGCCCGCAGTAGGCAGTAAACAGCAAAACAGCGCGGCATGTGCAATTGCAAAGGAATGTGTGCAGGAAGGCAATTTCTGTCCTTGCAATACACAGACGCAGTCTCTAGGAGATTGCACTGCACATCTGGCAGAACTAAAAGCCCTGATACTGGCACTTAAAAACACGGATCGGGAATTCCCCACACTTTTTGTGTGCGATTCGTTTTACTGTGTTCAGTCATACAACGAATATCTTCACTATTGGGGCCAGAATGGCTTTTGAGATTACAAAGGTTGAACAATAAAGCACAAGTTGCTCTGGGAACAGGTGGCAGATCTGAAGAAAGGCTTGCCATGGGCACATGTAATTCACACATTGAGTCACCAGTGTGTTGGCGTGCATGCTGAAGGGAATTCACTGACTGATGAAGCCACCAAGGTGATAGTGAGAACTGCTGCAGTTTACTGCAATCACTCATTCTAGTATGAGAATAGACAGATGATGATAGCTGTGAACGCTCATAACAACAGCTCAGCCTTGCTTAAAGGTTTTCCACTCAAGTACTCCTACAAGTTAGATGCGCAAAACATACTGTATGCTCAGATTCTAGGAGTGGGGGATAGAGTAATACCAAACATGGATTGCAGATTAGGTTTAATTCTAGCTGCACACGAGGGTCTGGGCTCATCACATGCAGGTATTACTGCAACGGTTTCACTACTGAAACAATGTTATTGGTGGCCAGGTCTTACCAAACAGACCAAAGGCTTTGTTCTTAAGTGCGACATATGTCAGCAGATAAGTGTTCCACTGTAGCACGTCCACCACAAACAATGTTACTGATTTCAGACAGACCTCTTGCATGTGTCTATTTGGACCACTGCTGCCTTTTGTAATCTGATGGGGCTGACAGGTACATCTGGGTGGCAGTGGATTCATGCTCTAGATTCCTGTGGGTTTTTGCCCTAGGACTTGGGTGACGCTCGAACTGTTATAAAGGATTTACAAGTCTTTATAGGGACAGACGCAATAGGCACATTACATTTTGACCGTGGGCCTGCGTTTAGCTCTCAGGCTTACAAAGAAGCCATGGAAAGTTTGGGTGTGGTCTTGCGGTACTCCTCTCCATATCATCCTGAGGAAAATTAAATTGTGGAAAGGAAAAACCGGGACTTAAAGTAATCCTTAACAGCCAGTAGCGGTCCGTGGAGGGTGTTCCGTGGGGCGGTGAGGCGGGGCGGGGGAGGGGCAGGGTGGAGAAATGTAAACACCGGAATATGGATGAACGGAGGTAAGTACACATTTAAATAAATAAAACAAATTTTGTTGCGCGCGCTGCATCGCAAAATGCGAGGTTATTAGGCCTGGGTGGCAGTTGGGTCAATCACCTATATGGGGTCCAGAGGGCACTTATTAACATGTCAAGAAGTTCTCTAGGGGGCCGTACTCTTTATGAAGTCCTGTTTGGGACAAGAATGTGGGCACCCGACCTCAATGGTGGCAGCGCAGTGGCGGATGAAAAACTATTTGGCATATTTGGTTGTTTTATTGTTTTACAGGAACTCAATAAAAGCAATGTCCAAGTAAAACGCACCGCCACTCGGGAAGTGAAAGCTGTTTCCGCAAGACCTGCCTGGGTCTCAAAGATTGGGGACTTGGTCAGAGAAAAGATTGTGGAGAAAAAAGAATTTGGGCCATCTTACAGAGTGCCTGTCCTGGCTGTTGAAGGAACAAGAACAGTCCTTCGTCCTCCTATTGCCGGCAAGAAAGAAAATATATTAAACTCCATTGATTTGATCAAACCACACTATGTGGCCAATACTGAATAGCAGGCCACGTGGGCTCCTGGGTTCAACCGATCTCCTCTCGCTACCATTCAGGAAGTTCATTGAAGGAGTCACCAACAATGAAATAGAACTTTTGCCTGTTGAATTTGAACAGCAGCAAAACACAAATGAAACACAGATCAAAAATTTAGCCTCATACCGCATCTATGTGAATATTTCTCATAACAAGTCATCTGCCAGTTCTATAAAACCTGCTGAGCTACCAAAGATAGATCAAAATGCTTTTGGCTACTTTATAGATTTTGATACGTTCTCTCTTGATCCAAGTGAACCTGAGTCACCGCCAGCTCCTGTTCACCACAAACAACATCTTTGTGATTTCTACCTTGGGCTGAAAAAGACTTACTTTGTCTCTCCCTGGCTACAGCTATGAATTGCTATAGGTCTAATGTTCCTAGTCCTTTGGATAGGTGTAGTCACTCTCTTTTCGCTGCTCCTGAATGGACACTATCTCTCAGAATGCTCCGCAGTACAACATGTGAACTTGGTCCTGAAAATGCATGCATCACCACACCGCGAACAAAAAGACCTGTCCTTGATGAACATTACAGCAGTTTAAGTTCCAGAAGGAATAGTTTGGGACAGGGTTTCATATAATGTATATGGTCCAACTGAACTTTTAAAAATGCTACACCTGTTTAAACTTTCTTTGAATGATATCATCACCTCCAGTACTTTCTCTGATGATTGGGACTTTGAAACTTTATATAATATGCTGTCTGATTTAGAACAATCTGCTGCATTTTCCAGTAATTAATTATATGATGATACACCTGATTTTGACAACATGTATTGTTACCAACACTATGGTCATAACTTGTTGCACAAAGCAAGTATCCCACGTAACGTATTCACTTACTATCAATGGGAACATTGCCCGTCACCGCCGAAAGGAAATTTACAAACATTTGCACAGAGGTTTGCTTATTTTTCTTTGTTTAACACATCAGACCCGACATCTTATTATTATAAGCGTGCACCTACACATGCAAAGAAAAGTATGCTCACCAACACGAAACTGATATACTCTGCTTCCTTTATTTCCCAGCGGTCTTTAACGGGTTTCGTGTTTTGGAGGGACACCATAGACACAAAATCTGCTGGGGGCCTAAAGATTGGCACGTTCAGGAAACTGAGGCCCTATTTGGAGCATGTCTCATGCCACAGCATTTTATCTTACTGAACGACAATGTGCAACAGACTTCCTGTCTTGGGGTAGCCAGGATGAAGGACTTGCACACACCTCAGATTTCCTCACCTACACACTTTGAGGGATGGCAAAATTACACACAAAATAGTGAGTATATACTAGATGACATTCTACATGATGGCTCGTATAATTCATCTGATCCCAATTGGAAGGGATGGTTGGTTTGGCCTATCAACACTAATAGGTGTCTGTCAAGAATCTCAGATGACGTGGATCTCAGGGATTTTTTAGTAAGTTGCATGTTAGCAATAGATGTCAGTATTTTGGGTTGCTTCATATGTAATAAGATGGTATTTGCAATGAATATATCCCCATTTATCGTTTTCAGACTTTGTGACCTTCCGAGAAATACTTGAAGGTTTCTACATAAACCGTGAGTTTTGGTAGACTACAAACGCCACAGGTTAGGATAAGCCTTAGCGCGCTTATACCGCCGTGGTGTTTTTCCTTTAGGTCCTGATGAAAGCTTTGCTAAAACAATTAATAGAAGCTGAAACATGTTGACCATATGCACTTTGTTTGGATGAAACTGGACAAACTAATTCCAGTTAGGGACATCCATTTTTTCACTTGTTTTTATACAGGAGCCTTTAATTCCGCTAAATAAAATTGTTGAGTGGATAATGGTCCCCTCTTTTAACATTTTCACCACATTTTTTTCACACAGCACCTTGGATTCACAACACGCTCCGCTATATTTGAAGCGCCGTAGCACACCAGAGATACATTCGGTATCTCTGGTGGAACCCTATGATGAAGCATGTCAACGACTAGGTCGGTGAGTGAGGGTTCTTTTACTGTCCTGTAGTGACTCCTTCTTCTGGCATTTTTTCTTCTTAGGACACACTCTTTTGTTGTTATATTTATTCTTGACTCAAGGGGAATAAGAGTGGTTCCGTGATTCTTTACCCTTTCTCTCTTGTTGTTTTTGAATAATGAAGAACATATTACACTACCAGTCACAACATTCCAATTTCAATACTGTCTGCAGTATCACCACGTAGGCAGGTATGAAGCGTTGTATAAGGGATACATACATGAATCTTGGTAATTCTCCTACAGATTTCGATGCAGGAATGAAGACACTGACGTTTTTCTCAGCGGTTCAGACTCTGAGAATTCTTTAAGTGGGTCTCTAATTTGTCAGGATATTATGCTTCACGGAGCATGTAACGCTTCAGTTGCAAACCTATCTGGTCTCCTAAGAGGATCCCAAACTGCTGTGATTCATCCGGTGTTCAAACTGCTCTTGAATGTAAGTTATTTGATGTTGAATGATCAAGATTGTTGTGGGACGTTACCAGGCTTACTTGTTCCAGCGTTACTTGTTGTATGCAAGTATTGTTTCCACCCACCTACACAGTCAGGAAGGCGCCACTATGGCCGTCATTGAATGTTTGATTCTCTGAGTAAACTGAAAGCCATGCTTTTACAGAAGGATGTGGACTTAACCTCAGCCTGGGAGATCTTTAGCTGTGATACAGTCAGTAGCCTAAACAACTTCCCACTCCATTTCAGGGAAAGGGTACATTGTATCTGTAAGATGTCTTATACGAGTGGGATTGTGCACCTATTTAAGAGCATAGTTTCTGGACTATTGAGTACCTTTCAGAAAATCTTCGGACCTATCCCATCAATTATACACTCTGTATTGGGAAGAGTTTTTTTAGGGCTTCTGCTGGTCCTACTCCTTGTACTGGGTATCCTGTTTTTAATATTTCTGCTATGCAATGGACGTCCCCGCTTCCAAACAGATGAAAAAAGCAGTCCTGGTGGGATGTTGCCATGAACCCAGGGTACTCCATCTGGGCGCAGCTTGGCTTCGGGAGCTAAGAGAGCATTGGTTCCTATCATTCAGATCAGTCTGGGTTGACTGCGTCTTGCCTATACTCCGCTGCCAGATCTGTGGATACGAATGCGTGTTGGACATATGTCTAACCTTTCCATTGGTTCCATTGGTTGCGCCACCAGACATAGAAGCAGTACCTGACCCCTTAAAGGCCCACATATTACAGTCCTTAGCATATTCCCATGTTGTTGTTGGCATTTTTAGAGCCACCATGGGATGTCAGGGTCAGTTATCCTCTGGATTAGATCGATGCTCAGAATGGTCAATATCTTGACAGCTCTAAAGTCTGAACAGTATAATAGCACAAGCTGCTGAAGGGATCAAGCGAGGGAAGGAAAGGAAGGGAACAGCAGGGAGGGAGGCCTGTATGAACAAGGAACAGAATTACAATAAGAACTATGAATACAGATTTTGGGGGTAATTCTATTGAGTCATCATAAATACCTGTAAATAGTAAGAAGAGAGACTTTAACCAGGCACCTTCAGAGTATGTTTCAATAACCAAGACCATCTAGTCATGATTGTTCAGTGCTGTCAGGTGGGAGAAACAGAAAACAGAACCAGCCCATGTAAAGAACCACTAATCTCTATAGCATATATAAACTATATCAGGGTTAACGTCAAGTGTCCATTCCACCTACCCTCAATGTTAAGCTGCCGTGAATTCCAGGGGAGAAGATACCATTGATGAAGGAACTACTTGCCCCCCTGTTAAGGAAGGCAAAACAAAACAAAGCAGCAAACGAAATAATCAGATGACAGTGCATATTGAGTATCATAGCACAAAAAGAATCCAAAACTTCGAAATTATTTTGTAGTATCTCTTAGACCTTTGAATTACCAACTGCCCAGGGTCCTGACTTGAAGGACAATGAAAGGTGCCCTTGTTCAGTAGGGTTGTACGATTATACTCCAAAGTGCTATCAATCGTCAGTTCTGGAATACTTTCCAGAACTGTTCACAGTAAAATGATTCAATTAGTTTATCCCCCCCCTGCATGAGACGCCCAGGGATCTCGCCAACAGGAGGAAGTTACTAGGGAATAGTTCCACCCAGGTGTCCCACTGCAAGAGGCTCCCTGCAGAGGGCTTTGCCAGCGGTGGGGCTACCTCTTTGGCAGCGCCAATGATCGCTCGAAAAGCCTGTCTGACACGGGCAGCGGGGTCCACCGATGGTCTCAGAAGCAGATGCAGAAACAGTAATTTACGCATATAAACGGTGCACAAAGCACCCTTACCGAACCAGAGTGCTTGCTCTGCGTCCCAAGAAATACTTCAATTATTGGCTGCGTCCACAGGTGCGGGCGAGCCTATGAAGGCAGTTTGACCTTATGCAGGCATGAGGGCGTGCCACCTCCCCTTTCTTTAGCATCAATGCCTGGAACTTGTAGTTCCACTGGTCCTGGTTCACTCAGGATTCTGCTTGCGATATTAATGAAAAATACCCGTTTTCTTGGCCTGGCAGTGTTCACGATCCCTCGACAGCACTAGTGAGTCATGACAGTACATCCCTTCCCCAGAGAATATTGACAGGGACATGGCTTTCTAGGACATGGCTTATGAAACAAATCGACTAGTCTTGGTGGGTGTACTGCCATGGATGGCACCCAAGAGTTCTCTTCTGGCCCATACCCTTTCCAAGGCACCAAATAGCAGAGTTTTCACCCTCTACATTTTGAATCAAGAATACCTTTCACCTTGTATTCCTTTTCATTATCCACCCAGATAGGCACAGGTCTATTTTTGACGGGCGAGTATGCAGGTTTGAGTAGGGAAACATGGAAAACAGGGTGAATACATAAAGTAGAAGGTAAGGCTAGTTTTACTGGAACCGTATGTATACACTTTAGAACTTTGTAGGGGCCTATATATTTTGGGCAAAAAATGATGAATTTCTTGAAGCTGATGTTTTTCGTGGATAACCATACCCTATTGCCTGTTTTATACAGGGGGCTTGAACTCCTGTGTTTATCAGCATATGTTTTATATCTAATTTTAGCTTGATTTAGATGTTCTTTTACAGCCTTCAATGTGGTTTTGATTTGAGTGACTGTCCAATAGCTCGGGAAGTTTATGTGTCTCATTCGGATTCTGTAACGGGACGAAACATGAGTGGAAACCATACATACTATAGAATGGTGAAAAGCGAGTAGAACTATTTGAAGCACTGTTATATGCAATTTCGTCCAGCCATAAACTCTCCAACCATGTGTCTGTGTCTCAATCTGCATAACACCTTAAATATTGCTTAAGGGTCTAGTTTAGGCGCTCTGATGTCCATCAGTCTAGGGATGAAAACTTCTGGAAAGGGCTGTAGAGATCTGCAATGCACAACTGTGCGGTGAACTGGGTTTCTCTGTCGGATACTATAGTTTTCGGTGGCCCATGTAAACTCACTAAGTGTTGCAACAAAAGTTGAGCCAATTGTCCAGCTGTGGGTATACGTTTGCAGGCTATGAAATGTCCCATCTTCGTCATATAGTCTACTACCACTAAGACTACAGTGTATCCATGATCATTAGGTAAACCTACCACAAAGTTCTGAGATATGTTTTCCCAAGGTTTCTCTGGCACGGTGAGAGGTTGTAGCAGTCATTGTGGTTTTGTTTTGTTTGTTTTCGTCTGACTGCAAACATCAAATTCTTTTCCCCATGTAACGACATCTTGTTGTAACGATGGCCACCAAAACTGGCATAACACCCGTTCCACGGTTTTTCTTCCTCCGTTATATCCAGCACTGGGGATCTCGTGACATCAATGAAACACTTGTTTTCTGAGATTCTTGATTGGGACTAGGATATTGTTTTCCATTCACTGGTGTCCCTTTCTTCACTTGCCATTCTCCATGCCTTATCAGCCAATCCCTCCATTCAAAGGCTTGTATACCGTCTGCCACTTTCTTCAAAAACGTGTCAGTTTGTAACAAACAAACTACCTTGGATGGATCTATCATTGCCCTATCGAACATGACCTCTGCTTCTCGCTGTGATTCTTGGCGTGTCAATGCATCTGTCTTCCTGTTCTCACTCCCCGGTCTGTACGCTACCAAAAAATGTGTATTCTTCAAAGAATACCATCCACCTCAGTTGTCTGGGCTTTAAATGCCGAGCAGTCTTCATAAATTACAGATTTCCATGATCCATAAACACCGTAACTAGATGTATCGCGCCCAACATCCAATGTCGCCATTCCTTAAAGGCGTCTTTTATCGACAACAATTCCTTTTCAGCTTTTGCATAGTTAATCTCAGCCTTGTTCAGCTTTCTTGACATGTAGGCAATGGGATGTAGTTGACCCCTCGTATCATGTCGCTGTGATAACATGGCTCCTATGGCATCGTCTGAGGCATCTGCTTCCACTAAGTCCGGTTTAACGGGATTTAGATGTATTAAGATAGGAGCGGAAATAAACCCTGTTTCAAGGTATCAAAAGTTTGTTGAGCCTCTTGTGTCCATTAAAAGGTGGTGTTCTTTCTCAACAACTTAGTAATAGGAGTCACTGTTTTCGAGAAGTGGTGGATAAACATCCAATAGAAGTTTGCAAACCCAAGAAAGCATTGTGCGTCTCAGATGTTCTCTGGGCTGGGCCATTCTTTTACGTCCAGGACCTTCCTTTTGGCCATTTCTTGCCCCCAAGGGGTTAGCATTACCCCTAGGAATTCCACTGTGGTGACGTGGAATTCCCATTTGCTGAGTTTGCAAAACAGCAGGGTTTCTTGTAGAGTCTTTAGTATCATTCTCACATGTTTTACATGAGATTGTTCTTAGGAGGAATATATGAGAATGTCATTGATGTAAACCACAGCATATCAACCCAGGTATTCCCACAACACATCATTGAGGCAAAATTGAAATGCTGCTGGCACATTGCATAACCCAAATGGCATTACAAGGTATTCATATAATCCGAATATGGTTTTAAAAGCAGTCTTCCATTCGTCTCCATCTCTCATCCAGACAAGATGGTAAGCTCCTTTAAATTCCAATTTGGCGTAAGGCACTACCTTTTTTACTTGTTCAAGCAATACTGGTATTAAGGCCAGGGGGTGCCTATTCTTGACTGTGATAGTGTTCAAGGCTCTATAGTCAATACATGCGTGGAGCTCACCTTTTGCCTTTGGATGAAAAACAGGGGAGAAGCGACTGGAGATTTGGAATGTTAAATAAATCCCAGTGCCAGGTACTTCTCTATGTACTGGCGGAGGTGTTGGGTTTCCGTTTCCGCTAGTGCATAAATCCTCCCACAAGGAACCACCGCCCTGGAAAAAGATCAATTTGGCAATCGTATTGACGATGAGGGGGTAATACTTCGGCTTTTTGATCGCTGAACATGTCTGAGTAATCAAGGTATTGGTTGGATAGGGTGGTATCTTTTCCTGCTGCTTCGGCAATACAATGTTTAAGTGTGAGTGCCTTAGAGGAGATCTCTATGGTGAACAAGCAGTGTTTCTTACAGTATTCAGATTCCATGCTGACTGTCTTTTCCATCCAATTGATTTTCAGATTGTGTTTCTGAAGCCATGGTAATCACAGGATAATTCCGTATTGGGGTGCAATGATAACATTGAAGGATACCTTCTCCAAGTGCTGTTTGTCATACAACACCTCTATTTCTTCTGTAGTAAAACGTATGGGACCTGAGGCTAATCTTTTCCCATCCACTGCCAGTACTTCCTCAGGGACTGCTTTTTCTTTCAGTACTAACCCAAGCATCAGTTCCTGTGACTCATCAATAAAACACCCGGTGGCTCCGGAATCCACCATGGCCTGCACTTCTCTCCAATCCGTCTGGATCCATAAACTAACCGTTATGAAGAATTGTTCTTTATGCTGCGTCACCACCTTATTCACAGAAGGGATTACTACAGTGCTCGAAGGATCCCCTTCTATCTTCCCTGACCCATTTAGTTCTCCTACATTTTCTCTGAGGCAGCGGTAGCCATGACTCTCCCGAAACCACATCTATTAGATTTTGTCTTCACATGACAGTCTTTTACAAAGTGTTCTTTCATACGGCAATATAAACAAAGACCTTACTTCTGTCTTGTCTCTTGTTTCTCTTGGATCAGGGAAGCTCGCATGGAGTGTGGTTTGTCTCACTGCTATTATTCAAAGTCTTGGTACGCTCAAATCGGGGTATATGTTTTCTGTACGCTTGTTCTCACCTTTGAGTTCACTAAGCCGATGGTCTAAACCAAATGCGAGCTCGATCCCTTCTTTGCATGACGTGGGCTGGGGCTCTATTTGTGCAATTATATCCTTGAGTTCGTCTTTTAGACCCTGATGAAAGAGTAGAGCCTGCTTGGATTCAGGCTACTCAGATTCAGTCACCAATCGAAAAAACATGTTCAGGTAGACTATGAGCTCCTTTTTCCCTTGCTTTAATTCCAATAGTTCTCTATCCACTGTGAACGTAGCCGCCCTTCTATTGGAAACTTTTTCAAACTCAACTCAAATCCCTTCCCAGTCATATAGAAGAAGATCATCTCTTCTTACCAATTCTACAGCCCACTGAGCCATATCCTCTGCGAGGTAAGACACCAGAAAAGCGACTCAGGCTTGGTTAGTAGGAAAGGCCTTTGTTCTACATGAAAAATGTAAAAGGATTTGAGTGAGAAATACTTGGATCTTGCTAGCCTTCCCATTGGATCCCTCTGGAGCAGCCACTGGAATCAGAGCCGGGAATTCTACCAGTACAGGGCCTATTGAGGGCGGTGTGGGAGTCCCTACATCAAGGGGGTTTATTTGCATTCTCTCCATTCTGTTTTGCAAAGCCACAGTTTAGGCATGTGCTGCTATTACCCCGACCTGCAAAACAGCCCAAGTAGCCATGATGTCATCTAAGGTAGCCGTTCTGCCTTGACCCGATCAGGAGAATTAGTATTCTTGGGCCGATAACTTTGTCAGTGTGGGTTATTCTTGGGATCATATTGATGCTCAGAATGGTCCACCTCTTGACAACTCCAAAGTCTAAATGCTATAACAGCACAGACTGTTGAAGGGATAAAGCGAGGGAAGGAAAGGAAGGGAACAGCAGGGAGGGAGACCTTTATGAACAGGGAACAGAATTACAATGAGAACTATGAATGCAGACTTTGGGAGTAATTCTATTGACTCAAAATAAATATCTGTAAGTAATAAGGAGAGAGACTTTAACCAGGCACCTTCAGAGTCTGTTACAATAACCAAGACCATCTAGTCATGATTGTTCAGTGCTGTAAGGTGGGAGAAAACAGAACCAGCCCATGTAGAGAACCACTAATCTCTGTTGCATATATCAATAATATCAAGGGTAACGTCTAGTGTCCATTCCACCTACCCTCAATGATAAGCTACTGTGAATCACAGGGGAGAAAATACCATTGATGCAGGAACTACTTGCTCCCCTGTTAGGAAGGCAAAACAAAACAGAGCAGCAGACGAAATAATCAGATTACAGTGTAAATTGGGTATTTTAGCACAAAAGGAATGCTAAACTTCTGAATTATTCTGTAGTATCTCCCAGACCTTCGAATTACCAACTGCTCAGGGTTCTGAGTTAAAGGACAATAAAAGGTGCCCTTCTTCAGTAGGGTTGCACGATTGTACTCCAAAGTGCTATCAATAGTCTGTTCAGGAATGGTTTCCAGAACCGTTCACAGTAAAATTATTCAATTTGTTTATTCACCCCCACATGACACGCTCGGGTTTCTCACCAACAGGAGGAAGTTACTAGGGAATAGGTCCACCCACGCGTCTCACCGCAAGAGGCACCCTGCAGAGGGCCTCGCCAGAAATGGGTCTCTCTCTGTGGCAGCGCTGATGCACGCTCAAAAAGCGTGTCTGACATGGTCAGCGGGACTTGCAGACAATGTCAGAAGCGGATGCAGAAGCAGTAATTTTCAAATGCAAACGGTGCACGAAGCACCCTTACCGAATCAGAGCACCTATCCTTCGCTCTGCGTCCCAGGAAATACTTCAGTTATCTGCCGCGTCTGCAGCTGCGGGCGAGCCTATAAAGGCAGTTTGACCTCACGCTGGCGTGCGGGCGTGCCACCTCCACATTCTTTGGCATCAATGCCTGGACCTTATCGTTCCACTGGTCCCGGTTCACTCGGGCATTCCTTTTGCTGTATTAATGAAAACTATCTGTTTTCTTGGCCTGGCAGTGTTCACGATCCTTCAGCAGCACTAGTGAGTCATGACACGAGATGCTTCAGCTCCTTTCGAAATGGACAACAAGCACACAGGTTTCTAGTGTTTCCTCAGCAGCGGCTGCTGTGGGAACTGAAGAGAATCATCTTTGCTCCATTGACCTGATCCTCAAGGTGTTACAGGGACCGTCATCTACGTAGGCAAGCACAGTGATTTTGTGTCTCCCACACAAAACACATAAACAATTGGCCCTCCGTGTGATGGGAACTAATCGGCCTTTTTCCAAAACAAGCCAAATTGGAATCCGGAAACATAATTTTGTTTTATTTTTCTCTCCTTGCTCTCACTGAGCACCATGACCTTCGATGTGCTCAGTTGGTCTAAACAGTATATTAACTTATTTAGAGGACTTATAGAGCTTTTTTTACTTTTTACATCGTTTTTACATACACCTTGTTGTTTAGAAGTTTTTACATTCATTTTTTAACAATGTTTTTCTGATTCGTGGACATGCATACTTTAGCATTAGTTTATCTTATTATGCTTCAGATGAGGAGTGGGTGTTATGAGCCCCAATGCACTCCAATATAGGCCTAGGTAGCTGCATGGTCTTTCATCTACATTTGTCCTACCTTGCTCTACATAACATATCTGGCACTGACCATTTACCTAGTTATGAACCTCATTTACTATGCATGAGGGTTCTTAGTATCACACAGCAGGATTACCATCTTTTGTATAATAACTCTGTACAAAAGTTACCGCTATCGTCATCCTTGGACGACAGGCCCATAGTACCATGACACAACTAGGTAGAACCCCTGAGGGTACCTTTTGGATATATAAGCACCACATCTTGCTGGGAAAAGCAGAGGAGAAGCTTCAATGCTGACACGAGGCGCTGAAGTCCCTGCACGCAGAAACTCCAGCATGCAGTGATCTGACATCCCTTGCGGGGTTTCCAACTCGAGACCAAGACGGGGTCCTTTGTTCTTTCCCATCAGGTAATGGGGTGGCTCTTTCCTAGGCGATTGTTTGCTTCACACCTACTTACATGCTAGGTACACTTAGGTACACTTAACTAGGGTTAGCATCTTAGGAGTACGCATGACTACTGCCATGTATCTATATGCCTGCATATATTCACTGTTTTAGCACCATGGTAGAATTCTTCCTTTTATTGACTCTTTTGGTGCTTGCAATTGTATATATCTGTTCTGTCTAATTGTTGTCGCAGCACACATATTTTATACTAGAATGACGCTGGTTCAATAAATGCTTATTGAAAATGTCCCCTTCGTTTATGCTGTATATCTCTCTGAGAAGAAGTGAGCATGAGTGACTGAGCAAAAAGTATTTACTGTTTACATGATCCCTGAAGGATCGAGGGTTGTCATGTTCGATAGTTGCCAGATACTATTCGCTCCTTGGTAATGTTAGGGGACTTATAGTGACACTGTGAACTAGCTGGTCTAAAGGCTAACATATCCTTTGGGGGCATCTGGAATCAGTCTGGATACCAATCCCGTAGTTTCTGTTGTCTAAACATGCAGATCCAATATAGATTTGTAGAAACTACAGGACAGCAGGCGGCAGATGCGGCAGTGGATACCCTCCATGGGGGTGTTGGCTGCATTGGGAGAGGATGTTCCAGTGTGTGCGGTGCACCAGCCAGGTTCAGTGCACCATCCAGCAGCTGGCACTCCGCTGGGTGGATTTTCTTGACTGGGAGCAGGACCTGCTCGGCCCCCTCAGTGTCAAGATTCCGGGGCTGGGTGAGTATTAATTTATTTGTATTTCTACAATCCGAACCTTATTTTTCCAAATCGCAGCTCACACTAAGAGACAAGTTACGTCTAGTTTACATTAAGAAAATTATTATTATGTGATCCAGTTTCTAGTTTAAACTAGGCAGGTGCTCAGCGCTACCTAATGTCGCTCATCATTGGCCTCGCTTTGGCCGATTAATTAGGAAGCCAGTGCAGACTATCCTTCTGTCGCCATAGTGAATCAGTAATAGCAGTAAGTTAACCTTTCCTCTGTGACTTTGTTTCTGTAGCTCGTATAGTTCCAAGCTAACATCGATATGTAGTATGCATCTATGCATTGAAAAAAAGGGAGACTGAGTTGGTCCATCAAGGGGGATGAGATTGCGAAATGAGAATAGAATCAAAGATCATTCAATGGAATGCATCAGTTCTAAATGTAGTTTTTGGTAAGGAAATGTGGAATAGGGATTTTAGGATTAGTATTGGCAAATCAACAATAGTCGATAGACTCGACACTAGTACTATAGGTGGTCTGTTTTTGAGAAGTACAATTATGTAACTGCATTTACCTGTCATAATAGTTTTGTGGAGATTAACTGCATAACTGATCTATTTCTTTTTATCTTCTTCATTGCTTACATCAGCATCCAAAGGCAAGAAGAGGGACGTTGCAGAGGGTCTGGGAGTAGCTGGTCATCAGAAGGCGCCAACCCCACTAAGGCCGAATGTTTATTGTTAATATGTCCCTAATGTTGGGTTTTATGATTGTTGTGGGCTTAACATATAATCATGGGGTATTGGAATGTTGGTGTTGAATTCCAAGATGGAAGTTGCTGCCTGGAGGCTGGGGAGAAATAAAGTTGCTCTGACTGCTGTCTTCCTTCCACGTGGCGATGAGAACGGGAGACAAACCCACTCGTGCAAAGCACAACGGATTCAGTTTTAGTTTATTTCCTGCTATCTCTGCATTATCTTTTGTCCCTTATATAACATGTTTTTCCTTTTTGGTAGCTGACCATTTGCAGTCTCTAGTCCACTTATATTCTGCATTGTTGGCAATCATTCCCTCTCTCCTATATATCTTGTATCACTGTAAGAGTAAGACTAAGAAGAACACATTTTTGGTACTCTACTTTCTACCATGAAGACTGCAGGCCCAAGTAAGCTAGTATTATAATATTCACCATGTATGTTTGCTGAGAAGGCTTTATTTTTCCTGCTCCTGATCTAACAGTTGAGTTCACGAGTGAGTGGCCATGGTCATGGACCACCCCTACAATGTTGTGTGCTGTTTCTATCACTTATATAGTATACCAGCAGTTTCCATGACAGTGCAGCATGGCTGGAACGCAAGATTGAGGTCCCATTCCATTTGCCAACCAACACCATGGGGGATATGTACAAGAAAATGTCGAAGCATTGCCTAACACCAAATTTTGCAACACTCTGACATTTTCAAAACGCTGGGATGCTCCGTATTTGCAAAAATAAGGTGCACCCCTGCATTTCCGCTAGTGCTAAAGAGCTGCCTAGTGTCAGCGTGAGCAAACTTGCATCATGCTGTAAGGGTGCCTCCAATGCAGGGGTGATTGTTTATGTAGAGCAATGGACACATTCCTTAACATAAACAATCTTTAAAGACGATTTGCTGTTTCTATGTGTGCTGCAGAATGAAGCACACATAGAAAGAGAAAAATACAAGGTGAAATTAATAATTTCTCCTTGTATCGCCATTCTAAGACCAGGTTATACTGGGCCTTTATTTTTTGGCGCATCCCCAGCATTGTAAATCTGGGGCAGTGTAAAAAAGCAATGGGTGTTGCGGTGGAACGCCCACAGCAACACCCATTGCCCACCCCTTTGCTGCAGCGGACTGCTACACTAAGGGGCATATTTACAAGGTGGGTTTAAGCCACGTTAAGTGGCTTAATGCCGCCTTGAAAATATATGGAGTAGATAGAAACGCCACAAGAGCGTCAGAAAAAGTGATCCGGTTGCATTAGGGGCATGGAAATATGACCCATATGTCTTTCACTGACCATTATTCCACCCCTTCATTGTGCTTCAATGACTGGGTCATCATGATTCATGATCATCATAGGTTATCGCTCTCCCCCTATATTACAAAAAGTTTTTTTTGTTGGCTTCACATCCTGGCTTTTCTAACATTGTCAACCAACCAAATGCTCAAAGTAATATTTTTGTTAGAAGCCACTGCAGTGTTAACCGAACTGTATTGATGATGTATTGCAGTTATATTTTTTTGATTGAAAAATTTAAGGGAAGGTGTACCTGGCATCTAAAATATTAAGTAAATATTTTATTCTAGCCACACAAACCACCAGTGACCCCGTCTCAAGTATTACTACTGCAGGAGGAGACTCAATTGGAGGGAGAGAAGCGGCTTCAGGGACGGGCACTGGCAAGTCACATAATTGCTTGCTTATTGACAATTACTATTATACTCAGTAGCTAGTGCTAGGGTGTCAACAACTCATGACCGTGAACTCTCCAGCTTTACCAGCTGCAACTGTGGTTGAGATATTATGGCCTCTTCCATCTGCAACTCACCAAAAGCTCACATAATGAGTGCTGGTGGCTTGAGGGAAACGTGAAAGAACAGAAGGTTTAAAGAAAGGAAAATGGTACATCAGTGAAAGGGTGGATGGGTGAAACAGTTAACCCTGGGCGGTGAACTCCACTATGCTCGTGGAGTTTGCAGAGTTTTCTGCACTCTGCAATACTTGGAGCTCGCAGAGATTTTTACCTCGCTCGTGTTCGTCAAAGTCAAGTTGGCGGCCACGGGTACGGAAAATCAACCTCCCGGCGTGATTTTTCCTCGTTTGCGATCGCCAACATCAAGTTGGCGAGCATGAGCATTAAAAATCAACCACCCGGTGGGATTTCTCAATGAGAGGGGGGAGTCAGGTTTCTCATTGCGAGTGGTCGCATATGCTCGCGACCACTCGCGTAGAGAAACAGCCCGTTCGCATTTAGAAAGCTGCCACTCGAGTAATAAATCTACTCCAGCGGCAGAAAAGGAAAGCAGGGCCCGCTTGGGCTGTGCCTGGTGCTGTTCGTGATGATTGCACAGTGCGGACAAACATTCGGCATTGTACAATCACTGCAAACAGTATTTTCCTATCGCTCTCCGCCGCTTGCGGAGCTCCGAGTAGTGCAGTGGAGTTTTTTTG
Source organism: Triturus cristatus (assembly GCF_964204655.1). Classification (NCBI taxonomy): domain Eukaryota; kingdom Metazoa; phylum Chordata; class Amphibia; order Caudata; family Salamandridae; genus Triturus; species Triturus cristatus. Next base: position 313,608,470 of record NC_140584.1, on the reverse strand, counting down.
CACTTTGCGGAGTTCCACGTAGTGCAACTCCGCAAACTCCGCCCAGGTTTAGAAATAGTGCATCTGTGGGTAAAGGGATGGATGGGCAAAAAGATGATTGGAAGAAAGGGTGGATATTGAATGTATGGATAATGGATTGGAAATTTTGGTGAAAGACTGGATGAGAGAAAGTAAAGCTTAATCATGTTGGCTAAGGGTCAATTAGAATGAAAGGATGATTGAATATTTGGATTTCTTGGATGAATGAGCAAGGCTGCAAATCTCATTGAAAGGGACATGCTACTCATCTACTTTCCTTACTTTGTTTATGTAGCGTTATCAAAGCTATGGTTGAAAGAGGCAGGTATTTTTTACATTTTTGTTCTAATCCCTTTGCTCACTGTATTTGTTAAATGAGGCAGATGTATCCCACTCAAAGCAAACACTGGGAGATTATGGACGGAGCGCTGAAACTTTTCAGACACTCACCCCCAGTCACAGATCTGGGTTGAATCCATCATCATTCTTTAGCTCACTTCGTCACCTAAGTTCAGACCCAGCTATATGCAAATCAGTCTTGATCCTGTGCCTCATGGAAACAGTCCAGCCTGAACTGCCAAGCCAGTTCTTCCCTGAACCGGAAACAAGCATCCTAGGACCGGTTTCTGGGTAACACCCTTCATCAGCCTGGCTAGCTTGAATCCTGTGGCAAAGTGAGCAAGGGACCCACATCTGGGCATACCCTGCCAACTTCGGGCGAACAAAACAAACACAAGGAGATGATGGTCGGAGCGCTGAAACTTTTCAGACACTCACCCCCAGTCACAGATCTGGGTTGAATCCATCATCATTCTTTAGCTCACTTCCCCACGTCTCTTCAGACCCAGCTATATGCAAATCAGTCTTAACCCTGTGCCTCATGGGAACAGACCAGCCTGAACTGCCAATCCAGGTCTTCCCTGAACCGGAAACAAGCATCCTGGGACCAGTTTCTGGGTAACACCCTTCATCAACCAGGCTAGCTTGAATCCAGTGGCAAAGTAAGCAAGGGACCAACGTCTGGGCATTCCCTGCTAACTTAGGGCGAACAAAGCAAACACAAGGAGATGATGGATGGAGCGCTGAAACTTTTCACTCACCCCCAGTCACAGATCTGGGTTGAATCCATCATCATTCATTAGCTCACTTTGCCACCTCGATTCTGACACAGCTATATGCAAATCAGTCTTCACCCTGTGCCTCATGGGAACAGTCCAGCCCAAACTGCCAAGCCAGGTCTTCCTCGAACTGGAAACAAGCATCCTAGGACTGGTTTCTGGCTAACACCCTGCATCAACCAGGGTAGATTTAATCCAGTGCATCCCACCTATCATTCATTACCCCCTCCCTGTCCATACCATTTTGCCATCTATGACCAAAGTGCAGTATGGTTCAATTTGGGACTGCAGTGTTGGTTGTGCAATGTGCGTCTGCTTCAGTTAATGCAGCATTTACCAAATTTTCAATGCACTGCAAAATGAACACAATTATGTTTCCCTCTGCCCACTCAGTCACCTCTTAGTACTTCATTCCTTTATTTTTCCCTAAGTTCTTCCGTCCCAGCCTACCAAAAATTTAAAAATCCATTCTTGGCATGTGCTACATTTGATTTTACAGCAATGAGAAGTGATTCCAAAATATATTTCATGGTTTCCCATAACAGAATTATTTTAATCCTGGTCAGATTTTTTTCCTTTTGACTTACATCAACTAGTACAGTGACTGACTAAGCCAAAGGTGACAAATCGATGATCAGTGTAGTGACCCCTCTATTCTATATCATATTTGTTTGTAAAAAAAATAAAGGGGAAACATATTATATTTTATCAAAATGCATGTTTGAAGTCTTTTGTTTTACTTTGACTTTTACTGGGCACTGCTGCCTTTAGTTTTTGCACAGCCTGTTTATGTGATTGTAAGAGTGGACTACCTAGTTATAAAGTTATACCTCTCTAACTATCTTGACCATTAGGAGGGATGCTGCCATGAACTATATTGTCTACAACAACCTAGAAAAACAATTACTTACAGTAGCAGTTAGTTAATTACTTACTTACTTAACTAGTCCACTTCACTCCAAAGTTGTCTTACCAGACAATAGATAAAACAATAACAGGGAAGGCATCACAACTTCACCAGCGAGGTCCCACTTCCACACAGGTGAGCTCCAACTGTAGGATTAATCAGAAATATTCCCCATTTCAGGCAAATAAATGGAAATAAAAACCCTGAGTTAGTGGGTAATCTAATATCAAAGCTTTGCAAAGAATTGAGACCAGACTACTACATGATGACGCAACATTCCCCGTTTTCTTCCCAACTCTATAAAGCACATTTCAAGATTTATGTTACCATCGTCCTGATGATGACCTTTAGTTATACAGGTTGAAACGCCGACTAATCCACAACGCCATTTGCGGCAATCAAAGGGTCTCTTTACAAACAATGAAATTGTACCTGTTTATTGTAAATACTTTCGTTTGACCCCTACTGTGTATAGTTTCCGCGCCGCCTCACGTTGTTTCATAATCACTTGTGTCACTGAGCCGTTTACTCACTGCACCACTTCCAGTGCACAATTGGTTATTATGGTTACTGCAATTTAGTTGTAAATTTGTGCTTTGTGATTGATACAATTTATGAACAGTCCCCTGTTTTATATACCAGTTGAGTCATTGTTCTATTGTTATATTCCTTATCTCCTCAACTTGTTTCATCACACCTAAGATTTTCTGCCTGCTGAGCAGAGGCAGTGTGTGCAGTCAGAGTGCAGTCTGCAGGCACTTGAAGGTCTTGAACAGTGCAGCTGATTGCTTTACTAGAGAGTGCTTTTCTGGGGGCTCTGCACATCATATTACAGAAGCCCTTATGATCCCTCGGCCCTTTATCTTCACCCAGCCTTAGTTTTCTCTGCCTCCCTCCATCGCCCTTCACAGTCTCCTGCTTGTCTTAAGGTTGTCCTTGAACAAGTTACTGACTCTGAGGTCAATGTAACTTCTTGTGGACTCCTATGGGAGCTAAGATCTCAAAGTCTTTCTTCCAGGGTGAATGAACTCTGGTCAGTAGAGCGTGCCGTGATTCTCCACACGACCTCACTGTTGACCCAGTGCCCGGCTACCAGGGACACACCCCTTACACCCGTGCCCACCAGTCGCTGAATGCCAACACATTTCACTTCTTGAAAATAGACAACATGAAATTAAACCACGGCCTGTTAATATGCCAGGGCCTGGTGTAAGTGCAATGCCTCCCTCTAGCTCTTGCTAGAAACATGCACAACATTGGCAATTGAATCAATGTCAATTTCATCTGCTGCCTCAGGCCCCCTTAATCATACAGTGCAAACACGTATCCGGAGTGACTGCAGGAACGGGAGACACATTTTACAATAGAATGTATTTAGAATGCATGCTTGCATGGGGCTTTAGGGGAAATCTTTAAGTGACTGACAGTTCTTGCACTGAATGTGAAAGTGCTTCGGGTCAGGCTTTACTTGCACATGTCAAGCCCACTCTTTTGACTTAATCCGTCAGCAAAGGACTGTGATAAATGATTGTGAACATGCCGACCATTCACTGAGAACAATCTGTACTTGCCTCACGTCACAGTGATTTGTGCAGGACACATTATACCGATGCACTGGCTGACCTATGCACGGGACCACAGACTGAAGGACATGATTAAGGTACATGTGTGTCCTTTGACTTGGCAGTTGGTATTTGCACAGGAGAAGCAGAAGTGGCATAGGACAGAAATGAGAAAAATACAAATGAAGGACAGAATGCAGAACAGATCAAGCATTCACCCCAGTCAAGAGATCGGGGCTGAGGACAGAGATGAGGCTCTTTGTTAGCACTGCAGGTCAGAATGTAGTTGTTTTGGTAGAGAAAGATGTGTGGTGTGTATGTGTGTGTGGCAATATATCAGGACTTTGCTAGAGATGTGTGTGAGTCCTTGATGATCAATCAAGGAGTCTGTGGGTCAGGTGTGAGGCGCTTCAGAAGAAGAGAATGCATCTAGAAAAATTGATGGACAGAATGCAGATCAATGTCATACAATAACCCCAGTACAGAGATCTGGGCCTAAATCCATCGTTTTTTTGCTCACCATGCCATTCCAGTTTGGACCCAGCCATTGGCATATCATTCTTAACCCTGCACCCAATGGGAACCGTCCAGCCCGAACTGCCAGGCCTGGTCCTCCCTGGGCTGGAAACAAGCATCCTAGGACCGGTTTCGGGGTTTCACCCCTCATAAGCCAGGATAGCTTGACTCCAGTGGCATGGAGAGCACGGGACCCTTGTCTGGGCATACCCGTCCCACTTGGGGTGACAAATGCAAAAATAACAATTGATGGACAAAATACAGAACAATGTCAGACATTCATCCCAGTACGGAGATCTGGGCCTAAATCCATTGTTTTTTTGCTCAACATACCATTCCAGTTTGGACCCAGTCATATGCAAATTAGTCTTGACCCTGCACCCAAACTGGGGTGGCATGGTGAGCATGGTGAGCCAAGAACGATGGATTTAACCCAGATCTCTTGACTGGGGGTGAATGTATGATTCATTCAGTATTCCGTCCATCATTTGTTTACGTAGCACTTTTTGCGCTAAGTGGGATGGGTCTGCCCAGACGTGGGTCCCTTCCTCACTGTGCCACTGGATTCAAGCTAGCCTGGCTAATGAGAGGTAATACCCCCAAACCGGTCCCAGGATGCTTGTTTCTGGTCCAGGGAAGACCTGGCTTGGCAGTTCGGTCTGGACTATTCCCATGAGGCTCAGGGTCAAGACTGAAGTGCATATGGCAGGGTCTAAACTGGAGTGGCATAAAACAAAAAGAACGATGGAATTAACCCATATCTCTTGACTGGGGGTGAATGTATGATTCATTCAGCATTCCATCCATCATTTGTTTGCATAGCACTTTAGGTACATCCAGGGTAAATCTTTGGCAATATGGCAATTGTCGCGGGGCTCAGATCCTCTAGGTATAGGCAGTGGAAAACTTGGGGAATGCCTAAAAGGCGACTACTTTTAAGCTGTAATGCTCTATGTATTTCCAATGTAAACATTGTGTGAATGTTGGAACGTGTTACTGTGAGATGCCCGAGGGATGCAGTACACATCCTTGTCAGTAAACTAGCTAGTGATACCTGAAGTAGAAGCTCCAGACGTCTCCAGTGTACAACTCTGTGACTGTGGTGGGTGGTGTGAAACTGAGATGCTCTGGGTATATCCAGTGTGAAACATTTTGAATACAGTAACTGATGTGAATCTGGGATGTTCTAAAAATGTTTACTGCCGATCATTGTGTGTATTGTGCAAGGTCGCTGACCTGACACTGGGATGCTCTGGTATCTAAAGTGCAAATCTTTATGTATTCCTTTTAAAAAGATTGAATTTGAGATGCTCTAAGAATCTATGGTGCTGATGATTGTGAATATGGTGTAAGGCGGTCGGTGTGAATCTGAGATGCTCTCGGTATATCCAGGGTAAAAACGTTTTGTATGGGGTAGCCGGTGTGAATTTGAGAAGCTCTGGAAATTTATGGTGCAGATTATTGTGAAAATGGTAGAAGGTGGTCTGTGTGAATCTGAGATGTTCTAGCTATATAGGCAATCTGTGGTAACATGCCAGCTGGTGTGAAACTGAGATGCTGTGCTATCTCCGGAGCAAACCTTTGTGAATACGGAAATAGCATCAGGTGTGAATGTAAGATGCTCTGGGAATATATAATAGAGATGATTGTGAACACTGTGTGAGGTCGCTGGTACCTATCTGAGATGCTCTGGGTATCGCTTGTAAATCGTTGTTACCATAGCAGCTGGAGCGAGTCTGAGATGCTCTAGGTATCTGTGGTGTAAGCCTTTGTCTATATGGAAAGAATAGCTGGTGTGAATGTGAGCTGCCCTTGGAATCTATGGTGCTGATGATAGTGAATATGGAACAAAGTGGCTGGTGTGAATGTGGGATGTTCGTGATGTCTATTGCATATCTTTGTTAATAAGTCAGCTGTGTGAATCTAAGAAGCTCTGGGTGTCTGTGGTGCAAATATTTACTAATTATTTGTAAATACTGCTAATGTGAGATGCTCTAAAATCTATGGTGCAGATTATAGTGCATATGGAACATGATGGCCGATGTGGATCTGAGAAGCTCTAGGAGGTATCTGTAGCAAAAGTGTGTTCATGAGGCAGCTGGTGGAAATCTGAGATGCTGTGTGTAAAGATTGGTGCAAAACGTTGTAAATATGTAAACAGCAGCTGGTGTGAATATGAAATGCTCTGGGAATCAGTCTATGGTGCTGATGATTGTGAATATGGTACAAGGTGGCTGGTGTGAATCTCAAATCCGCCAGGTCTACGCAGCAGCAATCTATTTGATGGTGTCACAAGAAATCAAGTGTGAATGTGAGCTTCTCTGTAGGAAACGCATATCTTTCTGTTGCCGCCGATGTGAATCTGAGACCCTTTAGGTATTTCCGATGGGGAGGACATATGTGAAAATCAAGCCCTGAAACTCCAAGATTAACGGCCAATCACAGCTCTGCATTTGTTCCATAACACTCACACTTTGACTACCGTGTTTATAGCAATATAACTAACATCATGAGGCTTCATAGAAGTTCCCCAGTGTTCCTTGAAGGTACAAACGGTGCCCATTGTACCATAATATCACAGTTACAGCCTTGCCAGCTTTTTCTTTGTGCTGCTGAGTTTATCTGATGTGTTGTATCATCTAGTAGAACACCGAACAAAACATATGGTAGTAGATGCATTTGGTAATTGTCTTTGTTTATAGTTGTATGACTTGTATGGTAATACCGGTGGTTCTACCCATCACCCTAAATGAAAGATGCCTTGTTTAAGTCATGGGCCGTTTAAAATCGCTACCAAACAGTTTATATAGAAGATGAGATTTGCTCCAGATAAAGCAGTATGAACCTCTTTGCTATTCAGTTATTGGTGTCAAATGGGAACCCAGTGTATTCTGGTACTTGCAGTCTTTCACATCATAATGGTTTTAGAACTCAGACGTCGGTTGTCAGTGACATTTCAATGCATTCTGATGTTTGTGGTCTTTCACAGCAAACTTTTAAATATGTTTTTCTCTGTGTAAAAGTAATGTTCACATTATGAATAGGCCTGGGTGGTAAATTCCGCTACGCACACAAAATTTGCGGAATTTGAGTAATTTTGCATTCCGCGGAGAATGCGGAATTGCCCAAAATTCCGCGATCCGCGGCTTCGCTGAATTTTTTGCTTGTTCGCACTTTCAAAATGCGTGTTCGCGAGATATTTCCCCGAGCACGCAGACAGCGTTCGCGAACAGGAAAAAAGCATTGCGAACAAGCAATTCCGTGTGTTCGCGGAATTTTTGCATGCTCGCTGAGATTTTTTACAGTTTCGCGGAGCTTTGCATAGTGCGACTATGCAAATTAATCCCACCCCTAATTATGAACCGGCTATTTGCTAAAATGCGTTTCACCTTTATTTGCCAGCTTCCCAGGAGCTCAGATCTTCAGAAGATATTTTGCTTTGAAAGCTCCACACAATAAAAGATAAATGCTTCCATTCAGGGGCAGGGTTGCATTGGGTCACAGGACAACATCAGGACCCAATAGATGGAAAATGGTTTAAACTAATCTGAGAATACATTGAAGCTCAACCAGCATAGCCTCAACCATTATAATACTCAGGTATTGGTCCTCCACATCAGCCCAGAGTACTGTACTGTCAGTCTTTCGACTATATCTGTTGAATTGTCAGCTTTCAAGGAGATGGCGGTGCATTGTGGTAGTTGTAGTCTCTCCTTCACATGAACTTTATTATTGAGGCTTTGTCCCCTGTGAGGCAGCACTGACTTTAAAATGAGAAAGAAATACAAGTTCAAGAATACACTGGGGTGTCACTGGCTTCCAACAACTACATATTTTAAATGCTGAAGCTGCCTTGTGTGAGCAGTATCCCAGGGCATCTTCAGAAATAGTTGACATATGAGATAGCTTCATGAATTTCAGCACTTATAGCCAACATCAGTTTGCTGCCTCGATTACAATCTGATACATGAATCTGGCCATCTTATCTTTGGTAAGAGGTAGTTTTTTGAGTCTTGATATTCTTTTTCTTTGCACTTAGGGTGTTTACTCTAGTTTGGGGATCTACGTTTAGGGTACCCTTTAGGCTCTGTCTCTCCTACTTTTCTTCGACACGAAGGTCACTAAGTGTATTCTAGTAGCTCGCTTTTACTTCATGACCTTTTGTTGACTTTCCTGAAATCACAATTACCATGGTTGCTTCCTCCTCTGTCGTGACTTTTGCTCTTTGCTTCTCTTTTGGACTTTGAATTTCCAAAGTCACTATTTTTCTTCTTTTTCTCAAACGTATTTATCTTTTTTTTACCCAAAAACTGATTATCTTATTGAGTAGTGATTCTAAATATTTCCTGCATTGTATGATTTCACAGCCCTGAAGAAACCCTTGTGAGGCGTGAAACGCGTTGGCTATTTTCCACATGTGTACAGAGGACTATTTGGAAAATAAAGATTTACAACTAAACTCACAATGCCTGCAGAATGAACTTTACTTTTGTGCACTGTAACTTGTTGATTTTGTGTGTTGCCTCTCATCAACCTTTTTACTCCCTGAGTGGGAACAGCTCACAAGTGTAATCACAGCGCAGGTGGATTCCTGGTGTGCTCCTCTTCAGCTCTTTCAGCTGAGATTACCTCCTTTGAAAAAGTCGCAAATATACCATTACTCTAGTCCTGAGGTTTTCTGCACTAGTCTGATGCCTTTTGAGAGTTGCACTAGTGTTTTGTATCAAAGGGACCATGTGGGTGGGGACACCGGACACTCACTTTTTCACCTATGATTTCTCCACATTTCTTATACTTTCATTTTCATCTTTTAATTTATTTTTTAGTTTTTAGCAGTGAAATGTATAGGTCGGATGAGAGAATGGACATAATAAAAGAAATCTTGAAAAAAAAAATAATAAGAATAATTTGCGAGTGAAAAGCTCAGGACTAGAACTATGGTGTCTTGACAACTTGAACAAGGGTGACAACCATACAGGGCTCTGGGCGCACCCTCACATTGGTCTCACGGCGCTACAGAAACATCTGCGCTTTACCCCTGATATCAGTTCCACATTTACATTCAGGGGCCTCGCCTGAAGCGACCTTTCACTGCGTCACTTCTGAGGAGAGACTTTGTTAACAACGGGTGGTCTTTTTATAGCCATTCCAGGAAGATATCAGTGAAGATAACAGGAAAAGGCGCCGCCCCAACCAGTATCCGTCCTCCGCATTTCGGTGGGGCCTCGAGTTGACTTGGAACTTCCCTATTGCACTGCAGCGTGCCCCACATAGCGGGAAAAGAATGAGGCGCTGTAGCCAGTTGACAGTGACAACATGTGCGCATGCTCAGTACCACCACGAGAGTGAGAAGGCTACTCTGAGAAACAAAGAGCCTTCTTGTGCGGAGCTGGGTGGTTCTGCTGAACTCTCTGCTGTTGTAAGTGTCCTTCAGTTCCAATGTGCTCTTTCTGATGTTTCCATCTCATATCTTACTTTACAGCTGCTCCTCCAGACCCCATCGTGCAGTGCCCGTCAGGCTTAATGAGACTGAACGTGAGCAAGTGCCAGCTTGAGATCAGCAAGTACGATTCGGCCAATCTGCACCTTGTGGACCCGAGCTGCAAAGGAGCGCGAGAGGTTAACGGCACCGCTCTGGTGGTTGTCTCCACCGCCACCTCGTCAACAGCCTGTGGCAATATCCTGTCATTTTCGGTGAGAACATGCACACTGGCTTCCGCGTATAGTTAAATAATATGCGACTGAGAAAGGCGCAGGCAGAAATTAACAACTTGGGGGCAGATTTACAAGCCTCTTGCACCACTTTTGCGACACTTTTCCCATGTTAAAAGTGGCGCAAGGGGCTTGAAATCTGCCCCTTGGGGTGTGGGTTTCCCCATCCACCAGTGCCCTAGCAAGGCCGCTATGGGCCATAATGCAAGCAGGGAGAAGGATCTAGTCCGTTCTCTGACCCCGCCGTCTCCCACGGATGGGAGACCAAGTGCAACCGACATTGGGCTGCAGTCGGCCGTTAGGCCCCGGGCCCTCGCACTGCACCTGCTGTTCTATTGATAGTGCTAGGCATACTCCTGCCACCATCCGGACACGCCTTTCATGCCCTACCAGAGGCCCTGGCTGAGAAACGTAATCTTTTGGGTTTGTGGAAAATTATTTCGATTTAGTGTTGTCAATGGCTTGGTATATGAGATACCGGCTAATTTGCATCATACGGATACCCCCCTGGCCACCATGTGCCCCCATCTCAAGCGTTTGGGCGTGTTAGTCTTTGTCTAGAAGCCCAGTTTATGTAACTTGAACCGCCCTGTCCGCAGCCCATGCTTAGAAGGAGCCCGCGCATCCACGAATTCCAGCCCCCACTTTTCAGTCTTACTCCCAAGCCCATTCAGGCTCAAGTTGTTCCGCCTCACCTGAGCAGAACTTGTTCCACCCCCTCCACACATCAGGGTTAGTGCTTCACAAGGCGCCCTGGCGTGCCCACCCTACAGCCCACACGACCCTCCCTTTTCCTTCTCCCTGCCTCCCGCGCGGTCCCTTTTCCTTCTCCCTGCCTCCCGCGCGGTCCCCTTTCCTTCTCCCTGCCTCCCGCGCGGTCCCCTTTCCTTCTCCCTGCCTCCCGCGCGGTCTCCAATCTTCTCGTGACAGATCCAGAAAGAGAGCAAAGTCACCACCTGTCGGAGATTTACCGCTCACTGTTATTGCCTCTTTTCCCCTTTGCAGGCAGACGGCTCCAGCGTGATTTACTCTAATAAACTGACGATCCCGGGGAAGGTGTTTTCGAGCGGACTTATTGCAAGACAGACCTACGTTTATAACTTTTCCTGCTCATATCCTCTCAAGAATATCCCAGTCTCCCTACTAACAGCAATACATCCTATAGTGGGGTGAGTGGCTCTTCAGACAGGCACACAGGCAGCGTGATAAGGTGTGTGCTCTGTCACACATATTAGTCTCAACCATGGCCCCTGGCCGGTGCTAGACACGGTCTCGGAAAATCATGGTTTCCCAGATTTCCTTGCTCTGTTGCTCTTGTTGACATCAGAAGCGCCCTTTTACTGAGTGCTTCACTGAGAGAACTCATCTCAGTGACAGCCTCTGGCTTACAGGTACAGACGTGGTGCTGATGATAACATGTCTTCAGTGAGTGTCTTGTCCTCAGTCACACCCGTGATCTCAGTAATGGCCCCGAACTCAATGGTTGTTTTGGCCTAAGTTTCAGCTCTAGTCAGTGACACCTGTTGCTCATGATAGCTGCTGACCTCCGTGGCATTGTTGGTCTCAGTGACAGCCCGTGCCTCAGTGACAGCCATGGTCTCACCTGTCCTCAGACATGGCTTCAGTGATCACTAGTAGTTTCAATGACAGTAACGCCCCCTGTCCAGTGATAGCTTCTGTGTCAGCCCCTGCTCCCGCTGATTGCCATGATGGTACTCACAGGCAGCAGAGGTTGTAAATCATATCCACCGGCGGCGTCAGGGCTGTAGGTAATGGTATCCTCAGGTGTCTTTCATTCCCTCAGAACAGGACATCTCTCTTTCACACAGATGCCCCCTCGGGTCCGCGCTCTGCCACGGAGTGTAACAGGCCTGCTTTCCTTTTCCTTTTCAGTATCGTTCCAATCAACCTGCCCGGCGGGGTCGGCTCTGTGCCTGTGCTCATGTCTGCGTTCACAGACGCCAGCTTCGCCACTGCTTACACCCAGTCTACAACGTTGGAAGTCCAGAGTCCCATCTACATCAGCGTGGTTGCAACCGAGCTCGACGGTGACGTCTTCTCACTGAGGGTGAATCGCTTGTTCGCCACTGGGACCAGCAGTGCCACCGATTTACCGCAATTCGACCTTATCACTTCCGGGTGAGTACCAAGCGCGCCCATAGAGTTGGGAAATGAAGACCTGAATGGGAACTGATGTAGAGGGATATAGGGGGAGTACCAGAAAGCAGCGCAGCATCTCAGTAGCGCGCACACTTCAGACACTGAGGGCTATTTTTGCCATTCAGAGATTTTAGCTGGAACCACAGTCAGTTTGAGAGACATTGTGTTTAATTGTGACAGTCCAGGGTGACATTTACAGCCAAAGTGGGAGGCTCTTTGAAGTTAGGTAGACTTCCGATGTCTGATGAGTTGTCTGAGGACTTGGTTTCTAACATTGCAAATATAGTTTATTTTATTTAAAAATATTAGCGATAAAAAAAGATATGAATATTATTAATAATAATAATAGTAGTTAACCTGCACAAGGGAATCCAATGCCTTCCCCTCCAACCTAAAATGACCACTGCTGCTGCATTGATTGCAGTAACTAACTCATTTCAGTCACTGGTAAAACTAAGGCGAGAAACATAGTCCCTGGGATCGTGCAGTGGGCAACGTTATTGTGTGGCTGAGATCACAGTGGCCCTCTTTAAGTGTAAGCGGGGGCCCTGATTTGGCTCCTGGTTTAATATGAGGGCTGTCAGGGTATTTTACAAGTTGAAATCCTTGAGTTTGCTAAAAACTCAGAACCTTGGGTCACAGTCCTGGACTCAGGTGAGAGTGATTGTGCAGATGACGGGTATAAGACATCAATCTGATCCTCAGCAAAATTCCGGGTGCTATACAGATGCACAGTGAGGCAGGGGTTGGGGGGGGGGCAGTGTGGCTCTGGGGCACTTCTTCAGGTATCGAGAAGATACATTGCTGGCCTGTGCTCAGACCCACATCAGATGGAGGCTAGCTTGGACAAGGCCTGGGGAGTCTCCCCATGGCAGGCGTCGGTGCCTGCTGAGCTTGCTCACCAGGCACGTCACCACTCAGCTCAGCCTCACCTGCTGGGTTTGTTCTTTTGGGGTAGAGAGCGTGTCTCAGCTTCCTCTCACCCCTTCCAGTCTAGGGCTTCCACACAGGCGTGACAGCTGCATCAGGGAAGCAGGGCTTGGTAGGGCTCTTTGGGGTTTGACTCTAAAGCCAGGGAGGTGGCAGCCTGCTGCTAGAGAGTCATTATGTTTCCGTTTTTAATGATTTTTACAGATAAATATAGACAAAAAACAATGTGTTTCCTGTCTGCATTTATTTAAAAAAAAATTAAAAACACAGAAATTTGGGCTTCTTTTGAGTGACTTTTCATACTGTCTTTCACCAATTCCAGGCTGACAGCGGAGCAGATAGATTGCCAGGGGAGTTAACAAACACACGGTGAGATTTCCTTAAAAAAACAACATATCTCATCTTCCATTTATTGAGTAATACTAATATTTACCTGTTGGTATATTTTTATATTTGGGTGCTTATTTTGTTAAAACACGACAGGCGTCAAAGTATGAGTGCAAATTTATTAGTTAAATAAATGTATAAATATACCAATTTACAACTTAATTTATTCACAGAACAGAAAACAAATCTGGATAAATTCTAATAAAATGGCTAAAAAATAAATATGGATAAATACAGACGGAAATGTTAAAAAGAATAAATACCATAAAACTGGGAGCCCTTGTCATGATGCTCCAGAAAAGGATCCACACAGATCTGTGTCAACGCAGCTCTTCAAGGAGCTGGAGTGTCGCTTTGGCTAATACAGTATTCAGAGTCCTTGGCAGATAAAAACAAGCATTTGCAATGCAGTCGGTCCCGCCTTTAGGACCTTATAACTGTTTACCGATGCAGCACATTAGCGCACATTACTGGAATGTTAACACTCACCACTACCATCATTCCAGATGGATTCTTCTCATCACTCCTAAGAAACATAGAATCCTAACGAAACCAGGTGTGAGAACAATTCAGAGCTCCTTTAGGCACACATGAAAGTAGATCCACATAGCCCCAACATCAGACTACAAGTGTCCTCTGCAATACAGGTTGTTTTGTGTTCAGAAAGTTACAGCCAGTAACTGTATGCACACAAACAACTTAATAGAATATTTAGCTTCCCTCTCCTGTAGACTCCACAGTGGTGGCAGGGCCCCTACCGTAGGGGTTCTGCAAATCACCCAGCACTCCCCTGGCTGCCGAGAATCCACTCATTCAAAGGAGCGCGAGGTGGTGGCACGCGTCACTGCTGCATTTTAGCAGCACTGCGCGGGGCTGGCCAAAAATGATGCCCTGGCCGTCATTCGTAGCGTTTCGCACGCTACAAGATTGACGGCCCTGGGAACCACATACATGCATAGCTGCCAAGGTTTCAAATGGCTTATGTGTGACATTTTCAAAATATCAGTGTGATTATGAGTGACATTCAACAGCTATGAGTGACATTTTCTCACAAGCAAAATTAAGCAATGAAGATGAGGGAAATATATAAATATGAGAAATATACCAATTTGAGCAATGTGAAACTCTAATAAGAGCTTAAAACTGTTGTAAAGCACCAGAAATGGAAGGGCACTAACCTGGTGAAAAGTAGTAACTCACAGCTAATCCTCACCAACTACAGTTTTGTGAATATTAGGTTCATGTTCTTTCTCTCCTTCTTCCCTTTTATCCTCTTTCTTGCTTTGTCCCTTTTTCCCACTGTCTCGTTTCCCATTTCCCTCCCTTGTACTCTTTTTCTTCCTCCTTCCTCACCCCCTCACACCTACCCCCTCTCTCCAATCTGGACCTAAAAGCGCTATGAAGCATGCAGCACAGTACGCTTTCTAATGCTTTTTTCAAATCAGTCAGTTATCCAACCCTCCTCCCCCGTTAGCCATCACCCTCTTGGTTGATACATTTAAAAGCTGTCCCAGAGGGTAGAGCTTTTGGCTTTGCGAATACTTGTTATATCTACTCTGCCTCTGCATAATCTGAGCTGCACACACCCCTACCCAACAACTGCTCAGTCACTGCCGCGTGAAGCTGCGTTCGCATAAACTCAATCTTCCCTGGACAAAATTAAATTATGTGCAACATCACCGCGCCTATTCTCTCGGGGAGAAACACATGAAGGCCAGCTACATTAATAGACAAAAAGAGATGAAACCAGTTAGACATTCGATTAAAAGCTGCATTCTAATCATATTCAGCATAGAATGTTGTGGAATATAAAAGACTATTTTATGAAATAGGAAATTATCCTGACATACTTCCTTCCTAATGACCAAGTGTCAGCTCCACATATGCAAAGCTGTACTATCAAGTGTTATATGTGCTGACTTGGCCCTGGGTCCGGCGTGCTCTGATGAAATAAAGAGCCTTGCAGGGTGTTTAAAAAGTCCACGCTGTGATGAGCTTTCCTGTGTGCTGCAAGCTCCTCTTGCTGGACAATCAGTGATAAAACTTCTTCCCTGCATCTCCCTGCTCCCCTCTTGACAGTGTGTGCGAGCGGGAAAGAAAGGTCTGTGTGAACAGCTAGGGGGCAAGGACACACTCTCCACAACGTGTGTGAGAAGTTGGCCTGATGTATGATGTCACTAGTTCTAGTGTACACCTTATATCAGTCCAAACAACCCTTATGGTGATTGGTTGGAAAGTCAACCTTATAGACCAGCTATCCTAGTGGTAGCATGGACAAGAGCAGTCTTAGGCTAAACTCTGAATGGCATGTGAAGCCAGCTGTGATACCATATATAATCCCTTGAATACCAAATGAAAGGACACCACAACAGATATATATATAAAATAAAGTGTATTTATTCTAGACAACCCTCAGCACTCTTTATGAGATTCGAGGTAAGTACAACACAGTCTTATTCAAGCATACATTAAGTCACACAGGTAAGTAATACAGTTAGGCCCTAGGGGCCACGCAAACCATATACTAAAGAAGTGGTATAAGGACCACTGTCACGGAAATAGAATAGGCCTAGGCCTAGGGAATCACTGGGGCTACACTACACTACCAACAGTTAGGAAGTGGGAGGCCCACGGGATTCAGGTGCAGAGTGGAAACACTCACGCGTAATGCGTATAATCGATAGAAATAGTACAGTTCTGAAATAAGCAGTTTTAGGACACTTCTGGTATAGCTAGAAAGTCGAGACTCGGAAACTAGACCCTAGGATAGTCACTACCCTCGTGAGCACCGAAGTACCCAAGTTACCTAGCCCACAGGCTGCGGGTGCATAGGTGTGAACTTCCGTCGGGTTTCGTCATGGACTTCTATGGATGCCTGAAGGAAAGTTGCTGACAGGCAGTCAGTGCAGAGTGTCCGATGGATCCCAAGGCCGGGATCAAGAAGGAAGGGTACCTGCAAGCAGAAGGGACAGAGTTAAGGTCACTAGCCAGTGACCACGTGGAGCCAGGAAGGAACCAGGCGATGTCGTGAAGATTGCAGGTGAAGGGTGAAGCTTGTCGCAGCAGCCACGGGTACCAGGAGACGTCGAGGATGACCAGGACCAGGAGGTGAGCTGTCCCACAAAGGCTCTTGCTGTCGGCGGTGTCGAAGTCGAACTAGGACTTACCAAGCCTTGGCAAGCGGAACCCACGAAGAATGGAGGACTTGCTTCTGGTGCAGACCAGGAAGGTCTGGGGTGCTTCTCTTTTGCAAAGAAGCGGGAGCCAGTCTGGAGGAGCCAAACCAGCAGTGAAGATTTGAAGGTGTGTAATCACAAAGGCCGCTAGCCAACGGGCAAGCAACCGGACAGACGCGGCAAACAGGAAAATGCAGAAGGGCCCCACGCAGGACTCGTGGAGTGTGGGGGGCTGATCTTCGGTGCAGATGGTGCTTGGGGTTGGGGCTTCTCAATCCCCGGTGCACAACTTCAAAGGTACCTCAGAAGCTGCGCTGAAAGATACTCGCCACTTTTCCCAGGTAGCCGGTCCCACGTCTCTCGTCGCCTCCACGGATCTCAGCTCGGCTGTGGATGTGGATCAGGGTCGGAGAAGTCTGGAAGTCAAGGCTCTGGTCGGGCTCTGCAGTCGGTCCCTCGTAGAACTTCAGCAAAGCAAAGGGTAGTCTCTTGATGGTGCCTGTTTGCACAGGGTAGCCACTCCTTGGCCACAAGGGAGATTCTTCAGTCTTCTTCTTTCGTCGAATGTCGATGGTCCAGAGTTTCTGTTCAAGTTGCAGGTTCAGGATAATCTAATCTCCTGGGGCCCAGCTACCACTCTTATACTAATCTGGGGGGCTGGGTTGCCTGCTAGGTCACGCCTTATGGGTGGGACCTGGGAGGGGGGTGGGTACACCCCCTTCCCTTTGTCCAGTTTCGCGCCAGGATTGGGGCTGGTGTGCCCCAGCACCGGTTTGAACTGGACCATGCATGGGACACCTTGTGTGCCCCAGGCAGTGTCTCGTTTCATTCATCCCTCCCTGCCCCAAGACACTAAGGCCTGTCTGGGGTGGTGCTCGCACCTCCCAAGGCAGGAAACCTATTGTCCAAGCCTCCCTTGCCGGGATCACTCCCAGCAGCAGGAGGTCAGACTTGTGTCGTGGCAGCAGCATCCATTTTGTGATGCTGGGGCTCTGGTTAACTTTAACCGGGTAAGTAGGTTTCAACATGTCTTCTCCCTCTAGAATGGAGGGATAATATCCTCATCCACAGAAATGGGATGGGGGTATTATTCCAAAGTGTTAGACACCTTACACAACATGTTTTGATAAAGCCAAACCATAGTTACCATAACAGTTTAAGATTATAAGGCACTTTAAGAGTATATGGTAGGCTATATCATAGAACAGCTATAAGGACATGGTTCTGAACGCTGCAGACAGGCTCAGCTCATGCTAGAGCACCATCTCACATGTTACCAAGCACTCTGCCTCCAGGATTGTTAAGGCCTGCCATAGGAGTGGCTGATAGGTACACATGTGTCTATATATAAGGTAGGTATAGGAATACTACACCTAAGCAAGGGGTGATTACACGACCTTGCCCCAGCTGAGTGATCAGCCAGTTGTGTCATAATGGAAGGCCAGGCCAGGGGTGGCATAATACATGCTGCAGCCCCTGGTAGGCCTAGGGTACACCTATGCCCTGGGTACCTAAGGTAAACTGTACAGGGGCCAATAAGGTGATCCTATCCAAATGGGTTATGCACCTAAAGTACATAGTATTAATTTAGAGAGAGAACAGCAGGGCTGTGGGTCTGATTAGCAGGCCCACAGCCACATCTAAGTCGAAAACCAGTAAAGCAAAAGCAAAAAGTGGGGGTGAACATAGAAAGCAGACCCTACTCTCCTACAACGTGTCTGACCCCCCCCCCACTGAAATGTAAAAAAAAATGCTTGTTTTCTCATGCAATTCATGACTCTTGTATGGTGCATACTTTGAACTGAGACACCTCCAGGTGTCTGAGTGAGTTCAGGTTGTAGGTGGGTGTTTATGATGGCACACAATTGAGAGCACTGACGTTGAGGCAGAAGGCAGTATGAGATTCTCACACTATCAGTGGGCCATATAGGTGTGCAGACTACATGAACATCCATCCTTGGCCTCTGCAGAGCCCAAATAAGGATAGCCACATGTCTGCCACTGTTAATTATGGGGTAGTGTTAGATACACAAATGAAGCATTTCAGAAACATGTGGGGATTAAAAGTACTTAAGTGTCTAACAAAGCGAGACACTGCTGAAGAAAGTATTGTGCAGGGGAGAACGGGAGTGTGTGCGACACTCCAAAAGCCATTAACTCTTCCACGGACCGCAGAAATGCTTAATTCACAATCACATATTTTCAGAACTGAAACATTTTCAATTTTAATTATTCACAACAAAATCATTCTTGTTATTCAATTATCAGATACAACTAACAAGCACTGGCAAAGCTATGTGAATGCCATAACAGAAAATACCTAGAGAGGCACCAAACTACCGGTCAGGTGACACGCTGCATGAAGCACAGGCTCTTAGTTTATGTTTTAAAGCCACACCCTTAATTGCATAGGCCACACTTCTTGGAAAGGATTCCTAGTTATGCTTTTTTGGTCACACCACATTTAGAGAATTCTCCTTTCTCACTTTTTCTATTATACTTAAAGACTGCCTGTACCCAGCTGTGATTCAATCAAGTACTAAAAATGCACCTGTTATGCTAAGCTGTTGGACTACATGAACAATGACTCTTCTGGTCTGCTAACATGAACCATTGCGAAGTCTTCTGTAATCCTCCCTACCAGAATAAAGCACAATGAAATTGTCTCACAACAGCATTAGTGTTGTGTTATAATAATAAATAAAATAGGTGCTGTGGAGAGCGCAAAGGTTTGAGTGAAGTGTTAGGAGGTTGTATGGAACAAAGAAATGGAGGGTTGGGACGATCAGGTAAGAGATCTAAAAGGTTATGGTTTGGTCGTGCAGGTGCAGGAAAGCAGAAATGTGGATTAATCAGACATGACGTGTTTGGAGAAGGTAGATAAGGAGCTGGCAGTCGTTAGGATAGTTAAAGTAGCCCTGATTGTAGTTTGGGGAGGGATTGATGAAGCAGGAAGAGATTGAGAAACTATAGGGAAGGGGGTTGAAGAGGCAGTGGCGCAAGCAGTAGGGAGAAGAAGTCATAGGCATGTTAGTGGCTGGCTGAAGCAGGGGATATAGCACGGGGCGAAAACGAAGGATGAAGCAACTAGGGCGAGATGAGGCACGAGGAGGAATGGACCAGACATAACATTGGATAAAATATGTACCGAACAGGCAAAAAGAGTGGGTTGGAGCAGGCAGATAATGTAGCAGAACAAGCATGTGGCAAGCGTTGGAAGTGTCAATTGAAACGGAACAAGCAAGCTGAAGCTGACACTAACTACGAAGCCTGTGATTGTGCTGCCTCTGCCCCTAGGTCTAGCTCCACCCTCTCCCTGGCTCCGTCCCCTACTCACCCTGCAGCAGCTCGATCTGTCGGAGTAACGATTCCTTCTCCCCCATCTTCTAGGACTTACCCCCAACTCAAACCACCGGGTCATAAGAGGGCGCCACGGCAGAGCAGTGCCATAGAGAACGGATTGCACCGAGCGTCAATAGACAGGACCGGTCATGGAAATAGATAAGGGACACCAGGACAGAGTTTGCTGTTGTTGTCATAGCCATAAAGGTAGGACAACAAAATGGCTGACGTTTCACGGGCACAGTAGAAAGAGAGTACTACGATGTTGGCATTAACCAAATAGAGGAATACACACCTTCTGTCTTGCTAAGAGCATAGTACACCCAATTACCTTACCTTCAATGATATAATAAGCATTTGCAATGCAAGAGGACTCGCATTTACACGAGACCTAATGCATTGCAGACGGGAGTGCGGGTGGGCCGGCTTGATTAAGGCATGAAAAACGGGAGTGGGGGGGCAGGAGAGAAGGCACGTACAGCGGGAGGGGGTGGCGCGGGTATAAAGTAGTGCTCAGGAAACACCAGTAAAGGGGCCAATAGCCGTGGAAGGAGACATGGCTGTGATAAGGCGGGACTAGCAGCCTCTAAACCAATCAGAAGGCAGCATTTAGAAACAACAAAGCCACAAGCCAATGAAAAAGTGGCGGGTGAGTGGGCGGGGCTTCCCTCACCTATAGTGTATACTGCATGCCTCGCTAAGCGAGTAGCACATGCGCTGCACCGCTAGGCGTGACCTAATGAACCTACCACAAAATCAGAGAGGTGCATCTTTGCAGTATAAAAATTCAGCCATTCATGATGGGACAGGGGTTCCACTCCCCAGCAACGATGCTGCGTGCAGTAAACCTACACCGCTCCCAGGATGCAGTGTAGGGGCTGGCGCCTAGAAGGTAACAGTGGGAGGTGCTTTCCAGGGCACTGCCATGGTGGAAAACCTTTGGTATATCCTTCCCACAGACTGACCCTGGGAACAAATAAACTACTATTACTACTTCTGCTACTAAGACTACTACTACCACTACAATAACTACTAATAATAATAATTAAAATGATAATAATAGCAATCATAATAGTATTATTAGTAATGATAATTATTACTATAATAAACAGATAAGCAGATCTTGGAGTGTAGGTAAGTCAGTAGCTGCAACACTGAGCATCTCTTCCTGCCTTTTCCATCCAGGAATTGCTGACAACGTTATTTTTAGGATATATGTTTTACTGCAGCAAATAGAGTCTTATTCAGATTAGATTTCCTCTATGGCAAGCTGCAGCCTGTCACTAGGAGTTAAAAGCAGCAGCTTCTTGAACAAACTTTCCATCTTCATTTGGGAACTATGGATACGTCTGCAGTGACAGCAGCAGTGTGAGAGGAAGTTCCTCTGCTTACTGCTCTTGCAGTGACATCCCGTGTTAGTCCCTCCTCTTACTGGTCGATCCTCTTACTGGAATACAGTGTGAGTGGGCAGTGACAGGTGCAGTGAGAAGGAATCCTCCATCCTATGTCTCCCTCAGGCATCTGCAGTGTGAGAGGAAGCCCCCGCTCTTACTGCGTTTGCAGTGATAGCTGCAGAATGAGCAGCAGCAGGGATGCAGGGCATCCTTTATGGTTCCTGGGTGTTCCCAAAATCATGGTCCTGCAGGCTACCTTAGCAACCTGCGCTGGCAAAGCCAATTAGGTATGGCATTGGCAGAAACCTTTTTGAATTTGCCAATGCTTTGTTTGTGAGTGGGTAGATCTGGTGATAGCCAAGCCCTTTTGAATTTTAAAATTAAATGTATAATATACTTATAGGCAGGGCCACTTGAATAATGTTATTCTGCAGCATTATTCACATAATTTTGGATTTGACGCATTTGACGCATAATGTAACACCTGCTGCGTAATTTGCAGGTTTGAACAAAAAACGTTCGCCCGCAATCCACTGCTGATGACGTCACATATTACATCACTCATGACATGGTCAGTGGCATCACTCATGACATCACTGATGACATCATCCTTGTGATAGAGTGGCAGTCGCGCGAGTTATAGTTATCTGAACTAACTATAACAGGGGAATTTCAATGGTTTTTTACGAGTGAAATGTCCATCTAACTATAACATGTGTGAAACCTATGGTTTTTTAAGTGAATTTGCAAGGTTTTTTAAATGCTAATTCCTAACTTTAACATGTGTGAAACCTATGGTTTTTTAAGTGAATTTGTAAGGTTTTTTAAATGCTAAGTTATGTATGTATTATTATATTTTTTATATATTTATTTTACAATAAACTACCTATGTATATAGTTATAGATTGAATGTATCCTGTAATATGGAATGGCTTGTTTAAAATCTATATATTTTTTTTAAAGGTTTTTCACCGTGCGCGCACGGTGCGCGCACCCCACGATTTTTAGAGAAAAAAATAAAATGTTTTTTTCATCCTTCTTGTTCCTTCAGGGACCCCCTGACAAAGGCTAGGGGGTCAGGAACTCTCTACCCTGCCCCCTTTTCACGTTCTCTACCTTTCTTTTTCACTATCACACAACCAAAACACAGAAAATGGCGGCCGACACTTCCTGATTTTGACCGATTCGAACGTTGACTGACATGTAACCACCAATCAGAATTCCGCTCGCGCACGGTGCGCGCACGGTGCGCGCACGGTGCGCGCTTATAGATATTTATGTGCTTTTAACTGCAATTTTCTCAGGAACTACTGAACAGATTGACACCATATATGCAAAAGGCACATGCCTGACCAGAGGACTACCTCTCTGCCAAATTTCAAGTAATTCTGTTCAGCCGTTCGGGCTGTACCTTCGACTAAAGGTCCGATGAGAAAATGCATGGGGAAAACGCGTTTTGGGACCCCCCTTTTTTCTCAGCCCCCGCTTGACGAATCACCCCGAGACTTTCAGGGTAGGAGCTGAGCGGAGCGCCCCATTAGTTTTGAAAATTTCGCGAGGATTCGTCAACAGGCGCCAAAGTTATTCAAAATAGAATTTTCAGATTTCCTATGGAAACACGGTCCTAACTATAACTATCTACTGGCAACCGCCAGTAGATAATATATATATATATATATATATATATATATATATATATATATATATATATATATATATATATATATATATATATATATATATATATATATTCACTGAAAAAACCATAGGTTTCAGGGGCGTTATAGTTAGCTGGACATTTCCCTCGTACAAAACCCTAGAAATTCCCCTGATTTAGTTAGTTCAGCTAACTATAACTCGCGCCCCCGCAATGCACTGCTGATGACGTCACATATTACATCACTCATGACATGGTCAGTGACATCACTGATGACATCACTGATGACATCTCAAATGACATCACTGATGACGTCATCCATGTGATAAATTAGTGCATCTTCTCACACCCTAATATAACCTTTGATACACCGACTCAAAATTTCAAACGGCCATTTTGACAACCATAGATACTCCAATACCAATAACTACACACCCACTCATTGACTTTTTGGTCTACATACATGTCCACTCACTCACCTGTACAGTCACTCATACTTACAGTCACTCTGTGCATTTATACACCAATATAGACACTCACACACCGCCAATCATCCATTGAGGTACTTACACATCTAGTCAGTCATGCAAATAATTAATCACAGTCCAATTTACTCACCTATACAGTTAAACACACTCAAGTTCACTTACTCTTAAAAATACTAACAAATTCTGTGTCTTCCTGCAGAAAAACAAACAGCACATGACACAGATATCCTTGCACTATGGCGCATACAGCCAATCCCAAAATCACACACTCTCACATATAGATAGTTATATACTCTTGGAAAACCAGAGTCCTGGAGCGATCCTTAGTGGGATCCAAAAAGCAGGTACGGACCACAACGTGGAAGGTAAATTCTTTTTTATTGAGGTTGCAGATTAAAGTGCATAGTGCATAGAAATATCACGCAAGTGCTCAGCCTGACGCGTTTCGACTCTTACACACATATACACTGCGTTTCACATATGTAGTTATTGACACATGTACAACTGCGATATACATTCAATCACTAACACACCCATACATACACTCACCTAACCATACAGTCCATCACAGATGCACTCTTAAAACCATGCACCCACTGAATCACCCACTCACACATCTAGTCACAGAGTCACACACACCCTACCCACACAAACACTCAGGAACCCATACAGATACTCAGATAACCAATCAATAACCCATATAGACACTCATATAGCTATTCACAAAACCATGCAGCCACTTATACACCAACACACAGACACATACAGACATTCACACAGTTTAGTCACTAGTCTGCAGTAAGATACATTTAATGACTCACTTATAGAGTCAGTTACGCACCTAGAAAATCATCCATTCACAGACTTGTACACCCACTTATTCTTCAACAGGCCTTTCCCTATATATATTAAACATATTAAAACTTTTCAGAAACACATACTCAATGGATGATGTCATCAGTGATGTCATCAGTGATGTCATTTGAGATGTCATCAGTGATGTTATCAGTGATGTCACTGACCATGTCATGAGTGATGTAATATGTGACGTCATCAGCAGTGCATTGTGGGGGCACGAATTATAGTTAGCTGAACTAACTATAACAGGGGAATTTCTAGGGTTTTGTATGAGGGAAATGTCCAGCTAACTATAACGCCCCTGAAACCTATGGTTTTTTCAGTGAATTTCTAAGGTTTTGTAAATGCTAATTAACTATAACGTGCCTGAAACCTATGGTCTTTCAGTGAATTTCAAAGGTTTTTTAAATGCCAATTCCTAACTATAACGTGCATGAAACCTATGGTTTTTTCAGTGAATTTCAAAGGTTTTTTAAATGCTAATTCCTATCTATAACTTATCTCTAAAGATATCATGAAAAGCATTCTTTTTTAAAAGTAGGGTGCACATTAGTTTTGTAGAAAAGCATCTTTGTGATTGGTTAAGAAAAAGCAGTTTCAACGTGGAGTGCATATCATAGGATAAAATTTGCTCAGCTCAACCACACCTGCTACTGGAAGGCACTGTTCGAACTTAAAACAATAGTGAACTTTTAACCTGCACGTGTCGTTAAATGTTCAAACAAATGTTGCAAAAAAATATTGTTAAGTTTTAAAAAATTGATGAACTTTTAACCTGCACGTGTTGTAGAATGTTCTAGAAAGTGTGTTGATAGAATACATTGCACTTCTGACTTCTATGTCTTGTTGAATATTAAAAAAACGGTTCATATGGAAAATTAAAAAGAAACCAATAGAGAAGTTTTGATACCTAAAAGAATCAAGGAACTATTCTAATTTATTCTTTACATTTATTTATGTGTGCAGCAACAAAATTATAGACACAACAGCACTAGGAAGAGGAAGAAGCAGGGAGTGAGGGGAGGGGGGGAGATGGGCAGAATGGCACACATGCACAATTAAGTACAACACACATATAGACTAACAATGGCCAAAATGAAACACACCAACAAGGAGCACAAGTCACACAACCCGCCAACATCACACCACTGAACGAGCATAGAAGTGAAAACCACGCTTCATTCATACAGGATGTGTACAAAGGCCAGTCGTTGGAGTTGTGGGATGTCTGCGACTGTGGTCATCATGGATGAGATGCCCAGCATGTGGCACATGGTCGAGTTCACTGTGTGTCATGTTGCCAAACGGCTGCTCCTCCCTCCCACGAGCCTCCACACTTTTGTACGGTGCGCTGTTGTATCTTGTGCACTCGTACGGCATACCATTGTAATGCCTATTTGCGCATGTCCTGCTACATTCCAACTACACCATCACAGTGCCGTTTGGAGGTGGTGCATGCCACTTTACAACATCGACTGCTGCGGCTCTTGTAGCAGGCCACACCAGAACACAGAGACACACTTACTGCACTCCCTGTACACAGACATGTCCGAGACACCCCGTTCCCCTTGTCGGATAGGCACACACCTGCACTGACCTGTGAACCCCAGACCAGCACACGCCAGTTGTGCATGCAGGAGGATGCGTGCGTAGCTACACGTCCAGGCTCACTGCCAACGCTGAGGTGACAGCACACTGTGATGTTGCAGGACTCGTGCCTATCATGCTAAGACAATGACCACAGGGACACACTTGCTAAGATGTGGGTTTGGGGGGCATTGGCGGTCCTGGAGTTGTTGAGATGAGTCTTCTGGCCCTCATGGGTATCCCTGTATCATGCTCATTGACTCTATGGCACCTGTGGGTGTTCTGGTGTGGCTCTTGGCTGTGTTCCCTTTCATGGTGCAGGTAGTTGTCCTGCTTAACACCAGCAGAAAGCAGGTGTAAAATCCCTGGTGCTAACGTGTCTTATCGCTGGAATTTGTTTTGCATTGTAATTGGTGTCAAAGTTGTGATGTGATTTTTTTCGTGTGCAGAACAATATACGAACTGAGCAGTGTATCTCTCGTCAAGATCCAGCACCTGACGCACTATTCCCAATCAATATAAATAGAATGAGATTTCTTAATAGATTTTGTGTGTACACTGTAAGTGCAGCCAATACCTCAGTGCAATTCAATACAGGATTTTAGTATTTAGAATAAATCAGAAAGGTGCACCTCGTGTCTTTTTGCACGAGAATGGCTAGTCTCCATTTCATTATCAGCACTTTAACAGAAGTAAAGTTGAGATAAATCTAACACACTATTCAGAAGTTGGTGCAAACTGCAGATATCACCAGTGTTCCAGAGATAAGTGCCCCAAAATTTAACACCATGTTGGACTCCATCAAATAACAGTAATAAGAACAAGAAAGAGTCACACAGCAGTTAAGAGAACAACCAAAAATGTTATTCAGTTTTTTTTTCAAACGTTATTTTTTATAATCATAAATATGTAAACGATAAACTATTTTCAAACTTAATTTTTTTATTAACATATATATGAACGATAAACTAATAAACAAAATGTAACAACAATAATACAAAACAACAAGGGTGGAACACTCCTGTGGGGACCATGGATGTCGACGACAGACCTGGAAAATCAGAAAGATTGTTAAAAAAACAACAACATGGTATTCTCAACAAAATACCACAAGAAACAAATCACAGATATATAAAATGCATACAGCTAACAACATTTTATAGGTTTAACTTACAAAAACTGTAAATGTTGCCGCTTTAAAATATTTACAGAATCTGAGGAAATGTTTTTGCAGACGGCACCACACCCACAACGTTCTTCTTCAGTGGTGAGGACATTTTTTACTTTTCCCAAGGGGCAAACAAAGACCAATGCCACCTTGATCACGTGCAAGATTTACAAAAGAGTTCCGTCACGAGGGGATAATAACAAGAAATACTCGTACGGCACGGCAAGTATGATGAAGCACCTAAGGACCCTTCATCCGAACAATCTTGCACGAGAAGAGTGCAAACAGATGAGAAACACTCCTATTCTGTATCTGTAAAAAAGAATCACAAATAAATGTATATTAATAACTTTCAAAATTATACTATTCCATTACTATACAAACACATTTTATATAAATACTGACTAAGAAACTATATCCCTGAACCACAAGTGTGACGATGGTTAAAACACTACATGCATAGTGCATACTACTTTGAAGCAGTTCATGCCCTAAAGCCTACCTCACTAAAACTCTACATGCTAACTGACTAAATGATTACAGTACTATAAGGAGACACACTGGGTGAGTGACAGGGTGTTTGCTAGAAGAGTATGACTACTAACTAGGGAATTGAAGGTGTGAAACACAACTGTGTAGGTGATTAGAGGACTGCATCCATACTGCATAGGCATTTAAAGCAGTCTATGTGCTAAGGCCTGGCTCACTGCATGACTACTTGGGTACTGACTGAATGATTAGAGTACTGCAAGGAGAGTGCCTAGGTGAATTTATAAGTGCTAGGCTTTTCGCACAGGGAATGGATTAGTACTTGGTTCTGAATGGGTCACTAGAGGAGGGCAAAGGCAGTGACAAGATGTTTGCTAGACTGTATGGATACTGACTAGGAAATTGAAAGTGTGAAAGACAAGTGTCTAGGTGGTTAGAAGACTGCATGCATAGTGGATAGGTGTTTGAAGCAGTCCATGTGCTAAGGCCTGGCTCAGTGCATGAATACTTAGGCACTTACCGAATGATTAGAGTACTGCAAAGATAGTATCTTGGTGAATTTATAAGTGTTTGGGTTTTAGCACAGTGAATGGATTAGTACATGGTGCTGAATGGGTCACTAGAGGACTGCAAAGGGAGTGACAGGGTGTTTCCTGGAAGTGTATGGATACTGACTAGGGAATTGAAGGTGTGAAAGACAATTGTGTAGGTCAGTGATTCCCAATCTGTGCGCCGCGGCACCCCAGTGCGCCGTAAAAACTATCCAGGGGCGCCGCACACCAAATGCACATTTAGGGAACCACATTTATTTGTTAATCCCGGCATATCAATAGTTCAAGACAGTACTTGTAGAGAAAGACAACTTAAATTTTTGAGAAAGTCTACAATCCACAGTAGCAGTGCTTGCCTGCACATAAACATGGAAATACTCCAGAGGGGCACAGTACCTACAGCGGCCGCCGGGGTCGGGTCAAAGTCACTCCTAGTGTTTGTAAATAAAGCTGCGATGGCAGATGCTGTGCAGAGACCTGGGCTGAATCTGGCAAGCCGGGGGTAAAAGAGCAGGCTTAGACGAGCAGGCTGAAACGGAGGAGAAAGAAGCCTGGGTGGAGAGAGGAGCTGACAGGAGGGGCTTTACAAAGGGAGCAGGGAGGAGGCGCAGACCCTACCTGTGGAAGCCTTTACTGATGTGTTAATTACATGTTGGGAACACTGTGATGGCTGCTATGGTAGAGCTGGAGACTGAATAGTGTGTCTGGCGGCAAAACCCTGCCTTTAAAGAAGCCTTCAGTGTACAGCAGCACACTCTTGACCTGTGTTTTTGTGAGGTACGAATTCTGTGAAGCTTCAACATTAAATAACATAAGCACAAAGTATTAAGGACAACAAAGACTGGAATAACACACTGACTAAAGTACTTCGTGTGCACAGATTCAAAGAGGACAGACACGTACGTCCCTTCCCACTCCACAGAACTTGTTGGGTACACAAAGATCTTAGTTGCATGCACCTTGACCTCATGTTATTTCAAATTGCAGCCCATTTGCAACATTTAAACATGCAAGAACATATTTACTACCACAGGTTCTTGTTGCCAATTGCGTTGCAGCAGTTACATATAGATCATGCAAATGCCCACTATTTAACAATAAAGCTTTATTCGTACAACCACTTTAAACAAGAGTTTTCCCTTTAAAACAAATACGTTCAAAATCTTATACTTTAAAAACTGTACTGGTTAATGTTACATTTGGTAATTGCATGCTCATTCATTTGTGGTCCAAACTTGTGCCTGTAGTGTGCTCACCCCACTTGGAACTGGGGCTCAGCGTTACCTTACCACCTGAGCAGTTTCTGCAGAGGATCACTTTCTGTGTGTGTCTGATTCACAGCTTTCACTTCTCTCTGCTGTAGGGGCCACGGTGCCCCTGTATTGGTCCTACCAATCCTCTTGTAGTAACACCACAGGGCAGTGAGTGACCTGACCCAAATGATTAAAAAAAACTATGGAGAATATGTCCTGGCAGCATCCTGGTAAAGTGAGTAATGCACTGCACTGGACAGTGCCTTTCCGTATTGGCTGTTACTGTATCTGAAGCTTTACCATAATTCACAGTGAAATATGCTGCACATAGTAAATTGTAACACATGCTACTTCACTTTTGGCATTTTGTGTTATTTAGTGTTGTAAATACCAGGTGTCCCTGTATCTTCAAGTTGAGGGTGAATGGAAGGAGGCATATCTCTACCAGTGAAGTGGTGTGCTTTTCCTTCCCTGCTAGACTAGCAAGGCTCTCTGAGAGAGAGAGAGAGAGAGAGAGAGAGAGAGAGAGAGAGAGAGAGAGAGAGAGAGAGGAGTGGGGGGGGGTGACAGGATCAAGGGCCATACACCACATTAGCCTGGTTTGGTGATTGCCACCACTCAATTCCATGCCTCCAGAATTTCACACGCATCATCATGCAACCTATACAATCACACTATGCAGCCGAAATGCCACATTACCCCATCCATGCAAGTAATGCAGTTTGTAGCATAAAGCAACATATGTTAGTGACAGAGCACCACGTGCACAAGCAGGCATATATGCAAAGTCTGGTGTTAAAGCAATAGTTCTTCAAAACCCATTTGTGAGTGAAATAACTACATGGAAGTACTGACCTAAAGGTCTTACCATGACCAGTCACACACATCAAAGCCTACCACTGACACACTTTCCCAGACTCCATGATTATAATACCTTCATCGGCCGCATCCCAAATATTTTCAGGGAGAAAAATGGAAGTACTCCCGAGGCTGGGCTCACATCCCTCACCAGCCCAATAAAAGTAACATAATGGGGAGCCGTGCCCAACGGCTAACTGGTCAAGGGAGCCGGGGGTCCAAAAAGTTTGGGAACCACTGGTGTAGGTGGTTAGAGGACTGCATGCATAGTGGATAGGGGTTTGAAGCAGTCCATGTGCTAAGACCTGGCTCAGTGCATGAATACTTAGGCAGTGACTGAGTACTGGAAAGAGAGTGTCTTGGTGAATTTATAAGTGTTTGGGTTTTGGCACAGTGAATGGATTAATACATGCTGTTGAATGGGTCTCTAGAGGACTGCAAAGGAAGTGACAGGGTGTTTCCTGGAAGTGTATAGATACTGACTAGGGAATTGAAGGTGTAAAAGACAAGTATATAGTATGTTAGAACACTACATGCATACTGCATAGACATTTGAAGCAATCTATTTGGTACTTAGAAACTGACTAAATAATCAGACTACTTCTAGGACAGTGCTTAGCTAAAACTTTTAAATTTTCAGTTCTGCCACAGTGAACAGAATAGTACATGGTACTGCACCTTAGTGTCAAACCCTGACTCATTTTATCAATGCATAAGCAAAGACTAGCTTCTAATGCTACTAAAACTTGACAACATGACAGGTTTTAAAAGAGTTATCTGCTAAAAAATACACGATGTTACCAAATGCTTCTCTCACAGTGCTTCCCAAATGCACACAGACTCACAGTGTGATTCTAGACAACAACCACTATACCTAGGAGTTTACCAAAAATCATTCACTACTGTGGAAGTGGTAAGGGAACTGCACACAATCTTCATATTTCAGGACTGCACTTTTGTGTCAAAGCCTGACTCCTTTAATCAAAGCATAAGCAAAGACTGGCTTCTAATGCTACTAAAACTTGACAACATGACCGGTTTTAAAAAAGTTATCTGTCAGCAAATACAAGATGTTACCAAATGCTTCTCTCACAATCCTTACCCAAGTGCACACAGACTCACAGTGTGATTTTAGACAAGCAACACTATCCTAGGAGTTTACCAAAACTCATTCACTAGTCTGGAAGAGTTAATGGTACTGCACACAATCTACGTATTTAAGTACAGCACATCAGTGTCAAAGCATGACTCATTTAATCAACGCATAAGCAAAGATTGGATTCTAATGCTACTAAAACTTCACAACATGACAGGTTTTAAAACAGTTATCTGTCAGCAAATACATGATGTCACCAAATGCTTCTCTCACAGTGATCCCAAATACACACTAACTCACAGTGTGATTCTTGACAAGCACCACTATCCCTAGGAGTTTACCAAAACTCATTCACTACAGTGCAAGTGGTAAGGGAACTGCACACAATCTACATATTTCACGACTGCAATGTACTGTCAATGCCTGCCTCATTTAATGAAAGCATAAGCCATAACTGTCTTCTAATGCTACTAAAACTTGACGACATGACATGTTTTAAAACAGTTATCTGTCAGCAAATACAAGATGTTACCAAACACTTCTCTCACAGTGGTTCCCAAATGCACACAGACTCTCAGTGTGATTCTAGACAAACAACACTATCCCTAGCAGCTTACCAAAACTCATTCACTACAGTGGAAGTGGTAAGGGAACTGCAAACAATCTACATATTTCACAACTGCACTTTAGTGTCAATGCCTGACTCATTTAATCAACGCATAAGCAATGACTGGCTTCTAATGCTACTAAAACTTGACAACATGACAGGTTTTAAAATAGTTATCTGTCAGCAAATACACAATGTTACCAAATGCTTCTCTCACAGTGGTTCCCAAATGCACACAGACTCACAGTGTGATTCTAGACAACAACCACTATACCTAGGAGTTTGCCAAAAATCATTCACTACTGTGGAAGTGGTAAGGGAACTGCACACAATCTTCATATTTCAGGACTGCACTTTTGTGTCAAAGCCTGACTCATTTAATCAAAGCATAAGCAAAGACTGGCTTCTAATGCTACTAAAACTTGACAACATGACCGGTTTTACAACAGTTATCTGTTAGCAAATACACGATGTTACCAAATGCTTCTCTCACAATCCTTACCCAAATGCACACAGACTCACAGTGTGATTTTAGACAATCAACACTATCCTAGGAGTTTACCAAAACTCATTCACTAGTCTAGAAGAGTTAATGGTACTGAACACAATCTACATATTTAAGTACAGCACATCAGTGTCAAAGCATGACTCATTTAATCAACGCATAAGCAAAGACTGGATTCTAATGCTACTAAAACTTCACAACATGACAGGTTTTAAAACAGTTATCTGTCAGCAAATACATGATGTCACCAAATGCTTCTCTCACACTGATCCCAAATACACACTAACTCACACTGTGATTCTAGACAAGCACCACTATCTCTAGGAGTTTACCAAAACTCATTCACTACAGTGCAAGTGGTAAGGGAACTGCAGACAATCTACATATTTCAGGACTGCACTTTTCTGCCAAAGCCTGACTCATTTAATCAAATCATAAGCCATAACTGTCTTCTAATGCTACTAAAACTTCACAACATGACAGGTTAAAACAGTTATCTGTCAGCAAATACACGATGTTACCAAATGCTTCTCTCACAGTGGTTCCCAAATGCACACAGACTCACTGTGTGATTCTAGACTAGACAAACAACACTATCCCTTGCACTATACCAAAACACATTTCTTCATCTAGAAGTAGTACTACATTTTAGTATAGAAACATAACATAACTCATTTCACAAATTCATAAAAAATGATTGGTTTCTAATTCTACCAAAATATAAAAACAGCACAGTTATCTGTCTGCAAACACATGAAAAACACAAATGCTTATCACAGAATGGTTTCTACATGCACACACACTGTCAATAAGATTGTAGAGAAAAAAAGCACTCCCTACACTTTAGCAGGATAAATACATTAGTCTGATTAAAATCAAAATAGTCTACATACATCCCCTCACAATGAAATAACTCATCTTTCAAGTTGTTTTGTAGATTAAGAAGTATATCAGTCACTCACCATATTTTCTTTTACAGAATCTCTGCACTGTGCACCTCTCAGCAAAAACAAAGAATGGAAAAGTTTCCCTTTCATTTTCCACACATATACATGTAAACATCAAATCACAATCCTTCACACATAAACTCAAAAGCAAACACACATTTCTATTGGTTAAACATTTCAACCCTTCCCAACTGAAATACATTTCAACCCTTCCCCCAATCTGCCTTCTGCCTGTTACCATAGAAACAGGTCATGGAACACTGCACTGAGCTCACAGGGTCACAAGTTCAGCACACAATGTTACTAAACAAGACAGGAAGTGTGCTTGACTTTTCAACATATCAGCTTATCATATATAATGTTCCTTACAATCTGATTTTGTTAACCAATAAGAATCATACCTTTAAAAAACAGAAATATACACCCTACCTTTCAGTGTAGAAAGTAGTCATACAACCAATGATTTCTTGTCTTTTTTCAAAAAACATTGCCGTGGATCCGCGCACCCAACG